>NC_080681.1:61253568-62660568 GCF_030445035.2 Dasypus novemcinctus | reverse complement strand
GTGTTGTTTTACCTAAGACATTAATTTATCCAGAATGGCAGTAGCTTTAGCAGATTATCACAATCCATTTTCTAAATCAGATTTTATTAAATGAAGTCCAAAGCCTCCTAGCTCTTTATCAAAGATGGTCTATAGAAATGTTTTAAAAGAATGGTGGTGCTGTACTTTTTAAATTGTTGCAATATTAGAGATGCCATTTTCACCTTTTTAAAAAGAAGCATTTTGTTTGCAGGTTTGTGAAGTTCTTGCAAACTAATTACAGGAATGTTTTAAGTAAATTTCTCAAGCATGTTTACAAATACAGCACATATATACATGTTTGAGAGTTTTACTTAATCTTTTTAAAGTATGCCTAATGAAAGACATTCCACTATATAGTAAATAATGCTCAGCTTTTTGTGAAGAAATATAATTGTATTTTGTGTTTTACAGGTATTTTACACAGTACTTTGTTCTTCATAATATAGCCACTGTCACTTGATAAGTCATTGCACTACTTCTAAAATTTTAGTAATATCATGAATTTAATTTGCTTAATATTTAGTATATTTCAGAACTCTTGAAAAATTGCATTGGGAAAAAAAGCCTTTGTTAATAGTTGCTTAGTCTCCCCACCCCTAGCAAAGCACTATCATTTTCATTTGGAGTGGTATTGTTTTCATGTGTTTTCAAATAGAGTTCAGGATCTGCAACTCGTTTCAACACAAATCTTTTGAGCTTATTTGAAGTAATATTTAAGTAGGCATTTAAAATTATGAATTAGGTGTTTTAAAATTTATTCATAGTAATTTTGCACTGTAAAATAATTCCCTTCTCCCATTCCCTGTCTGCCATTCTGAATATGCTTATTAAATATTTTTAAACATACTGGTCTACATAATGCTGTATGGTTTTTGTTAGATTTTCTAAGTTTTAATGATAGGATTTAATGTACATTAAATGTACATTGTTTACATTGAAAATATCTACATTCTCTATTCTTTCTACTCCTAGACATATTACACAAAGTTGTTTCTCAGTCCTAGCCCCTTCTAACTTGGATGATGTATTTTTGTCTTTTATTGGTATCCCAAAGAGAATTCCTTTAGTCTGTGTACCTCTGTTCACCTTCTTCCTCTTCCTCTAGACTAAATAATTCAAAATAATTTGTTCCCTTCTTTTGTAGTTCATAACACACATTTTGCAGAACTTGTTTTGTCACAATATTTGTTTTGCTATCAATGGGAAATTAAGAGTGGGCACTTTGAGTAACAGAAGCTAGATCAATTTCTCTAGGCAGTATGTTAGATGTATGCTGATGACCCAACACTAAATCAGAGATGCTGAGGTTTTCCCAACTGAAATCCATTTCATGAGAAATGCCAGTGCAGAAAAACTGTATAACAATATTGAGGGGAGGAGTAAAGAATTTCCAAATTTTAACCTTTTTCTCTTTCCAATGATTTTCTTGCTGCATCACATTCTGATTATCTAAAATTTTTAATATAAAATCAGCTTTGCTTTTTAAAATTCAGGTTCATTCTTCACCCAAATTAGCATGAAATAAATCCACAACTTCCCTAAGAAATACAGTTTATTGCACGCCCAATTACAATGATAACTGGGTTATTTAGGACTCTTACCCTGGTCATTAACTTCCCCTTGTCCGGTGAGGAATCTAAAGATGTCCTGCTATTTGGAGAGGTGAGGGCTAATGCAGATTTGGCATGGTTGTGAAACGCACTTTTGGCTATTAACACGGGTAATGGCTGGGTGAATATGGAAGTGGCCTAGTGGCTTTCTATAAACCAAATGGAACTTAAAAGTATGGAGCAAGTTAGGTAGTTCTACAGTGATTTTTAAAGAGAAAAAGGGGAGCTCTGGGCCCTGAATTGGGGGTTTCTTGCAGAAGTTGAAGGAAACAAGCAGAGGATGGCCTCAGAATAGAGTAGCCTGATAAATTCCTTACCAGAAAATCCAGGTTTATGGAAAAAGCTTGCTCTAAAGGTAATTTTTAGTATGTTGGTTACCCTTGTCACCAGGTGTATTTTAATTGAGTAAACATGAGAAACCAGTTCCAACTGGGAACTAACTGGTGCCTGTCATTTTGAGTATGCTCTTTTTAAATTTTTTAAAATACTCCATTAAATTCCCTTGAGTGCATATTTTGTATGTAATGGAAATTTGAGTGTAGTAGTAATGAGCTTTCAAACAGCCTGAATTGCTATATTGCTGTCAGCATTTATTTCTAGAAGGGAATTCTCATTTAAAAAACTGTAAGCACACTTTGGCTATTTCTGCAAAATTCATGAGTATCTAGTATTAAATACTGAGTCAAAGAGAATTACGATTATGGCAGAAGTTTTCAGGAGAAATTTGTATTGTAGGATAGAAAGCCGATTGTTGCTTGCAAACAATCTATTTAGCTTTTTCCTCACAAGTCTTGAAGAGGGAAAATTCCCACAAATTGGAAAGAAGATGGAGATAGTAGGATTTGAAAATAGGAGGAACCTGAGATACTTTCTGGCAAGACATGAGAGGAATGGATGCAAGAGTATAATGTAAGGGAGACTGGACTCTAGGCACTGGGACTTGAAGGAACATGATTACTGTGCCTGTGACACCACTTGCCTTCAAGACACTTTAGAGGTGGTCACTAAGGAATTGAGCAATGACCATGATGGACTTAAGACAAAATTCATTCCTCTTTTCTGTTTGGTTTTATTTTTCAGTCACCAGAGGGAAGGGCTGGGGTTTTAATTCCTGCTAGGTGGCAAGATAGGGACACAGAACTAATTTGGTTTAAAAAAGTAATTTGGCATTTCTTCCATACCCAAATTTGTGAGGATTCATACTCAAACCTGGTGAGGTGTAGGTTTGACTTAAGTTAGCCTGACTCCAAAATCGACAAACATTACACTAATGCTTGTCCTCCACAGCTCCACAAGTGTGGAGCAAAACAGGCCTCAAAAGAAAGCAAATTCTATATAAGCACAGACTTCCTTGCAATTGTACTGTCCAAAAATGGAATCTTTCTGTGCCCGTTTTCTCACTTCTAAAAGATGGTAATAGGACCTAAAAGAATTGTTCAGAGGAACTAAATGTGTCAAATGCCTAACGTAGCTCTATTTTTATGGTGGTATAGCAGAGTACTTTGTTCCACTGCTACGCTTCAAGTATAGCCTTTTTGGAAAACACTTCAATACATTAATGACTTGAAAAATGTTATACACTTTCATTTCCTGAAGACATTACATTTAGGAAAAAAGATATTCACACCTTTACTTATAAGTGAAAAATAGGAACAGATTTCATTATCACCTCTCAGTTCTACCACCCAAAATAATTCAAATCCTTTCTCTTCTGTCTTCCTACAACTACAATTCAGGACCTTATTTCTCATGAGGACTTGTACAACAGCTTTCTCCCATCAGATGTACCTACCTCCAGTTCTACCCTTTCCTTGACTCCACCTGTTAGTAATCCACACTGCATCCTGAGTGATCTTGTTAAAGTGCAGATCTGATCTACTGTGGTGGTTCTACTCAAGCTCACTAGGCCAATTCTGGTTGACTGAGGTGTGTGTGTGTGTATATATATATATATTTATAAAATTTTAATACGTTTTAATTGAATGTCTTTTGGCAGGTGTGTGCCACAAGCCCCACCATTATTTACTGATTGCATTCTCTGGAATGCAGCTCATAATGTAGAGAGCCCAACTACTAGGGATGGCATGATCTCCAAAATGCAGATGTGGCCAAGTTTCTGCCTTGCTTTGCTCACCGAAAACAAGCCTTATTTATTGCCTGCTCTGTCTGGATTTGCATATTCAGCAAATATTTATTGTGTACCCCCAACGTGCCACAAACTGTTCTTGGTGCTGCAGATATTGCAGTGTACAAAACAAGCCAAAATCTCTGCCTTCAAAAAGCTTAAACTTGTATTACTGGAGACAGTTAAAAATATGATAAATCAGATGTATTAGTCAGCCAAATGGGTGCTGATGCAAAATACCAGAAATTCATTGGATTTTATAAAGGCTATTTATTTGGGGTAGGAGCTTACAGATGACCAGGCCATAAAGCATAAGTTACTTTCTTCACCAAAGTCTCTTTTCACATGTTGGAGCAAGATGGCTGCCGACATCTGTGAGGGTTCAGGCTTCCTGGGTTCCTTCCTTCCTGGGGCTTGCTTCTCTTTTCTCTGTGTGCTTATTTCCTGGGGATCCAGCTTAAGGCTTCAGCATCAAATTCCAACATCAAAACCTCCCAACTCTGTTCTTTGCCATTCCTTTTACCTGTGAGTCCCCACCTACCAAGGGGTAGGGACTCAACACATGACTGACATGGCCCAATCAAAGCCCTAATCATAACTTAATCATGCCCAGGTACAAACCAGATTACAGACATAATCCAATATCTATTTTTGAGTTCATAACCATATCAAACTGCTACATCAGATAAGAGTTTTGGAAATAAAGCACAGGAGGGGAAATAGGGTAAGATGAGGGTAGGGTGCCATTTTAAATAGGCTGGTCAGGGAAAGTGCAGAGATGAGGGTATGTACCATAAGTATATCTAGGGGGGTGCACTCTAGTCTGAGGGAGAAGCAGGTATATCAACCCTGGAATGCTGGCAGTTGTCTCTAATATATTCTCAAATTTTAGTTTTTGTTCAAGAATCCACTTGGTGTCACTTCTCCAAGGCAGCCTTTACTACCATATCTGGTAGAATGAAATTATTCTTCCAGTTGCCCCTAAATTCTTACAAATACCTCATCATTTATCGACATAATCCTCAAAAATAGTCATTGAAAAAAATTATCTTAAGAATAAACACATATGATGAATAATTCTTGATGAAACCCTCCCAGTGCATTCTTTTAACACAAGAATGTGATCTGTAATGTGTTTGGAAAGAAAATACTTTGACTTGGGATTCAAAGTCCAGATTAAAATTTCTCAACTGAGTGAGGCTGAACATAAAATCTCTTTAGCCTTGCTTAAGCCGCCATTTCTGTGTGAAAGTGGTGGTGTAAGAATTGAAGATGAAAAAGTATGTTAAATGCAAACTATAAAAGGTATATGGTAGACCTTGAGTAAATACTGCTTTTCCTTCTTGACAAGTCCAGCTGCCTTCCATCATCTGTCACTCTACAGCAACTGTTGCCACAAGAGGGCACCAGCTGTATAGCCAAAATGGCATGGCTGCTTTGTGGCCTCAGATTCAATCAGCCACCAGCTCATGGTTGCATGTAAAGGCATGTAGTGACATTTGACAGACATGTAGTAGCAATGTGTTTGGTACTACCAAGTCTATTACAGGCAAACTAGGAGAAACAAAAACAGCATAACATGTAGTTAATAGCAAAGGTCTTGGGTCAGACTGATTAGGGTGTTTTTTTGGTTTTGGTTTTTTTTTTTGATTGGGGTTTAAATGTGAGTTTCTTGACCATATTGGGAAATTTTACATCACTGAGCTTCATCTGTAAACATGAATGTGCCAAGCCTGGTCCCAGTGAGCTCAGTATGGCTCGAGAGGTAGATTAGCAAACAGCAACAAGTCCCAAGTGATGAGAGCCATGAGACAGAAAAATTGGGGATACCTGGTAACTGCTGGACTGCTGTGGGTACACAAAGATACCTGGTCTGTGCTTCCTCTGTTCCTTTCGGCAATATCTCTTCTGTGGCTTCCCCCACAGCACTGTGCTGCAAAGAAGCCAAGCAAGACAAGAAACCAGCAAAGGGCTGAATGAAAAAGAGCACTTATCTTTAACAAATTAGGGGGAAAAAAACGATTCTCAGAGGATTTTAAGAACTGATCAAAATCCATGCCTTAATGTACTTCTCCCTCTGTTGGGTCTGCCTGTATGAAAATGCCTCTTCTTGATGAGCATATTTTTATTTATTTCCTAGCTACTCAAGGAAGCCTGATTATGTACCTGAAATATCCTGAAAGGAGAAAGGTTAGAATTTCTTATAATTTACCACAAGTATGCCAAAGACACTGGATATTTAGTCATATGTGTTATTCATGCAAAGCATTTTTATGACAAACAGTTATTTATTTTGTCTCCTTCAACTAACTGGATGCCATCCTCTTAAATGTGGGCAGACTTGTGGCCCTTGATTGTCTCTGCATGCACTTAGAAAAGAATTTTAATACACATTTTCAGGAAAAAAAGTATTTATTTGACACCTCTATAAAAATATTTAGGCACATAATTTTCATTTTTATGTCACCTGATTTATCTATCTCAATCTCCGATACCTTTTAAAAACACTAAACTGGTCATTTGGTAAATAGAATCTATATTGAAAAGATATTGTGAGAGGTGAACATTTGTAGACAAAATCAAATGATCATCAACATAAGAAAGAAAACATGAGCAAAATAATCTCTAAAAACATTTTTGTTCAACAAGAAATCTAACCAGTAGATTTTTTTAAAAGTATTTTTTAAAAACAAAGCTTAAAAAAAAAACAAACACTGCAGAATATCACCACTAATATTATGATGAAGTGGCATACAAAATTTAAGAATTCAGAGGATGGTTTAGAAAACAAGGATGGTGCAAGAGATTCATATACCGACAGCTGAGATAAGCCTCGAAGCAGAGGCAGTGTGTAGTCAAGTGCATTTAATTCAGAAAAGGGAAGTAGGAATGCCTAGCCTATTCAGGAGCTATCTGAAGGTGACAAATTGGGAAAGTTTTCATTGAATTACCATTTTGAAATGTAATTTCAATTAATTTCCTCTAATACAGAAAAGAGTTTTCCTGTTATGAAATTTACCATCACAATATGAAATGTAACTTCTCTTCCTCTTTAAAAATAGGTGGAATCATCTGTATCATACAATGTACACAATTATAATCAGTAGGGGTATGTGTGTATGTGTGTGTGTGTGTGAGAGAGAGAGAGAGAGAAAGAGAGACTATTATCTAAGCATTCTAGAGGCAATGAAGTACAGGGTCACGTTTTTCAATAAGCATGCACATTGCTCAGGCCTCTAGCATTTAAGGAGCACAAATTAAGAATCTTGTTTTGCCTAGAGTCCTACCATGAAATGATGACTGTAATTAAATTAGCTGAGTGCCTAATATGTACCAGGCATTGTACTGAGTCATACATTATCTCATTTCTTCTGAACACTGAAATCAATTACACTTATCCATAAGGAGAACCAGTATTACATAATTATGGGGAAGCAAGAAAACATGCAGTATAAGCAGGAGAGACCCAGGCTATGCACAGACTTCTAAGAGCAATGTTACATAACTCAGAGCTAAAAGAGTAGAATTACATAAGTCCTCTCAGATTAAAAAACATAGGAGTTTCATCTGATTCCTTTTTCTCAACTAGGGTTCAGGTCACCACCTCTAGCTACATAATTATATACTCTTTGAGGCCAAGAACCATGCCATGTAACCTCAGGCTTCCCAGAGCTTACCATAGTGCCAGATGCTCAGTTCATCTTTGCTCACTGAATAAGGCCACTGGTACTATTCCTAACCCACAAAATGCAACACTCTAATATACTTTCTGTGAAGATCCTGAATCAGTTTTATTGACCAGCGTCTTCCATGGATTCTTGATTCCATAGACGAGCAAATTAAGAATTCAACTTAGACTCTCTTTTTCTCCCAGGAGATAGGCCAAAGAATTTTTACCTTATAAGATATCAAACTTTGAGTAAAATTCAGATATTCTGTGAGGTGCTAGGGTAGGTACCAGGTATAATCTCTAGTGTACTATACTAGGTCTGCACATAATCTAAAACACAGATCCCAAGAATGGCTGGCCAGTCCATTCAATCTCCAATTTCTCCAAGCTGCTGTTGACATTTTGGTGCCAGTTGTAGGTAACTTCCAGGAATCAGGACACAGGGCAAAAATTGGGAGTCGTTGTACGCTTCTGGTCAGCCAGAAGGTTCAGCATAGGCCAGTGGCCCTGAGAGATAGAAGCCTGTCATGTACGTTTAGTGAAGTTGTAACTATACTATACATGATTTTCTCAAATACACCTGGAGAGGTGACAGACATTCAAGATAACCCAACTGCCAAAAAGCAGCTCAATCCCTGGCAGGGCTCTAGCCCAACACCTCAAAACACATCCAAAGGCTTATCATGATGAGAAATTTCACAAAACATTATCTGTAATGATAAACCTCTCTCCATGTGGCTAACAGAAGAAGTAACAGAAGCAATAAAATTAGCTCCCACTATACACTTCTACTGTACCCAGACAAAACCAGGTAGTGGCAGGAACATTCACAGTCAAAATACACATCAACTGAGGTCAGTCCTGAAGGTGGATGAAGGCTCCAAGTAAAGACTGATCTGTCACTCTTCCTGCTAGGTTTGCAAGCCTAGTTATTTCTCTCCAAATTCAGTTAACTATTGCCTCTTTAAAAGAGCTCAAGCTAACTTATCTAGCACCCCATTTCCTCACTCCCTCAGAAGGGAAGGGCAGTTAAAAAAATAGCAGCATGGTTCAGTGGAAATAAACATGTTTTGACTTATTAACAAGTCACCTACTTTCTCTGAGTCTTGTTTTCTCATTGGTAAAATAAAGACAATAACACCCATCTGACATAATATCCTATTCTCCCACTGGAACTTTATCAGTTCAGATGATGTTGGACAAAAAGGAGCCTAGGACCTCTCAATGTCTCAAGGACAACTCAGTGGGAGCTGCCAGGAGACTAATTCTGGGGACACAGCACCACTGGCCAGGCTTTAATAAAGACAAACCAAAGGGAGAGACATGATTATGAAAGTGACCTCAATATAATTCTTTATCAAGTAAAAAATAATCAAAACTCTCTTCCAGGTGCCTTATTGAGACACAAAATACAAAGTGTTTAGATCAACAGAGCCCAGAGGACTCCAAACTCAACAGAAGCTAGTGTGTGTAGCAATTCAAAGATACCCAGTCTTATACACTGACTGCACAAGTAGTGTGAGCAAACAACTCATCCACAGAGTCAATGAATGTCTCTGCGATGAGTCACAGGATTGTGTTTAAGTTAACACACCCACAAGAAGCAATTCAGGCAATGCCTGTTCATAGCTGCTCGCCCAGAACGCAGCATTGGTCTTAGCAAGCTCATAAGTGAACCAAAGGGCTGTGATATAGGTGGGACAGGTAAAGTAAGACTGTCAAAAGGAGAGCAGTATACTCATGCCATATGAGGAGAAAGGAAGATGACGGCCCCAACATGACACTGCCAGAGAAAGACCAATTCAGAAACATCAAACCAGTCTTTTCCCTCAAACCAATAATTCAGAAATGGGGAAGGATCTAGTCACGTTGATTCAAAGAGAGGTAAAAACCCAGAGGAAGGAGATATGGAGATATGGAAGGTGGTTACCTTGCCTGCTTGCAACGCTGAGCTGCACTGGTTTACAAAATGCCATTTTCCATGCATTTGATCTCACTGCATAGCATCTGGACTTGTATTGTTGTGGGGTAGTTAGGACAAGTGCTTCTAACCCCATTTACAGATTTACAGTTTTTACAGATTTACAGTTTCTGAGAGCTGAAATAACTTGCTCATAGTGACAACCTCTTCTGAATTGATTTGCAGAGCTAAGTTCTCCCTCTTCTCTGTCACTATGGGAGGAGTGAGATCTTTCAATCACTCCCAAAAACATCTCTGTATCCCCATCACTTAGCACAATACCTGGAACATATTACTTAATACATTTTAGCTGAATGAATGAATCAAGTAGAAAAATAAAAGAATAAAAGGCCTACTTCTCCCATCCCTTCACTACCTCCATCCTACACAGCAAAGAAGGAACAATGTATTTTCAAGGAATGCATTCTGTTTATCCCATAAGTTCCCAGGAAAGCACATCAAATCTCCATGGATTTTTTTTTAGCATCAAAATGGTCTTCTTTTGCAAATGCAGTAATGATACTCTTATGAAGAAAATGCAATTGTAGGAAATAAAATTCAAAGAAGAGAAGTTTCAGATATTCAGCTGCATTTTTAGCAGAATGAAGACTAAACTGCCTCCAGACACTTGCAGCAACAATTTTAAAAATGAGGCTCCTGTTGGAACACCTTATATATGCAGCTCTCAGGGACACCTGGATATCAAATTATGGAATAAAAATATTTTCAAAACACTGATGTTTTGCCATAGAAGAAAAATAAATTAAAAAGCAGGGTACATTTTCCAGTCTGATATAAATTAATTCAAAGAGCATATTTAAAATAGAGTCAATTATAGGTTTCTCTCAAGATAAAATTTTAAAAAGGCAGCAATCAATCCTCAGATTGTACAAATATAAAGGAATGGTATTTCCTCCATAATCAAGACACCTAAGTATCTACATAAGAAGTGCCAGAGTTCCGAGTTGATCAAAAACTTGAGTCAACTTAAGCTTAAGCAACCCTCTGGTCATACGGCTCCTTTTCCCTTAATGTCCATCTTGTTACTGGCCTCTGACTGTTTGCTCAGCTGCTCTTCAGAGAAAGTGATGTAGGAATACACCAGGCTTCCAGCAATGCTGTAAAAAGAGAAAAAGCCATCAGGGAGGGCGGGAAGGAGGGAGGGAGGAATGGCAAATGCAGGAGAGACTAGTGTGAGTTTGGGGCTATCACCAGCACATAAAATTAAAAGAGATACAGCATTTTCTCCATTAAATTAGCAGAGATACCCTTCCCCTCCCCAACCACGGTATTATCCAGTGTTGCTGATGCTTTGGGGAAATGAAAGTTTGCACATACTAGCAGGAGTGCCAGTTTTATACAACCTTCCTGGAGAACAATTTGGTGAAATCAAAAGCCTTAGCATTTTGCTTCTCCTTTGATCTAACAAATTAGTTCATGGCTGAATTAGGTACATCTTCATGGACTTACCTACAAAGTCATTAGCCCAAAACTTAAAATAGCAAAAAAAATTAGATAGATGGTAAGTGTCTCACAGTGGGGAATTATATTAAACGAAGACAGGCAATGACATCCTAAGTGAAAAAAATCTCAGAAAACATTAAGTATTGTCTAATCCCATTTTATTCAAATGAACATGGATATGTTCATTAATATACACTGTAATAGACAAAAGTCTGGAAGGAACACACCAAAAATATTAATTATAATTATATCTGGATGATGAGATTACTGGAGATTTCTTTTTTTTTTTTTGTATTTTCTGCATTCAAGACAACTAAAGTTGTTTTTAATAAGCATGGAAAACACCTCCATTAGTAAGTAAATGTTTCTCTTTGGTCTGAAGCAAGTTTACAATGGAGAATCTGTCATCTGAGCACTAAGCCTATGACAGTTGTTTGCTGGTACCTGTCACTTGTCCACCACACCACGAGCAGGGTTCACTCTTTTGGGACAATGATTACTTTGTCTATTCTCTTTGGGAACCTCAAACCCACTGGGAATACAGAGCTTCCTGCTCCAATCACTGATCTGTAAGTCAGCCACGGGAGCTCAGAGACCTGACACTTCCAAACTGCCCTGCCCTGCTCTTTCACTGAACCTGCCACCCACTCCTCCAGTCAGCGCACTGCCTGACCTGGGCCCTACTTTCAGACTTTCCTGCCCAAAGTTTGGCCCTCACCTTCTGCCTTACTACTTGACTCAAAAATATGCTGTTTATTTGAAATCAGTTCTGTTTTCCTCTGGGTTTTGGTGTCCCAACCCCAAATCAGCTGCAGCAAGGAGAAAGAGGACTACATACCCCTCTGGTAAGGAAGCAAGACCAGGCACGAGTACTAGCTCCTTAATGCACATGCTTACATATTGCTTCCCATTCTCTGAGACCCCAACTAATGCTATATAAAACCTTCTCCAATCTAATCTCCCCAGATTCTTCCTCTTCCTCATCTGAACCTCACAGCACTTATCACTAACTGAACTGTGACCAATGATTCAATTCTACTACTTGTTAAGCATTTTACATATATCTGCTGTTGCAATATTTCTGTTAGGTATAACATTCCTACAAGATGCCCATATTACAGATGAGAAAACAGAGTTCCAGAGTCATAAAATAATTTTCTAAGGTCACAACACAACCTAATGATGGACTGACCTGCATAATGCCCAGCTCAGTCTGATCTCTCCACTGCAAAAGCTGCTTCCCTCACGGCCCCAGCTCCACTTTGATGTTGCAGTTACTCTGTCTTTATTTAGTCTCCATCAGCCTGTAAATCTCCCAAGACCTTATTCTTTTATCTCTACAGAGTACTTTTTGCTCAGGGCCTTGTACTTTGAAGGGGCTCAATAAATAATTGCCAAACTGAGTATCCTTTATGACCCCATTCAAAGAAAGAGGCCTCATGAACCCAAACCTTGGGCCAGTGGTCATAGAGCTTCATCTTTTCCATCATCTGGTAACTTTTTTCCATTTCATTTTTTGAATTTATTTCTGACTTTTCTGGAAAATTTTCTTGTTTTTCTAGTATATCAAGTAGATGCCTTCCTTGGTAGCTGGGCTGGAATCCAAGGAAATGGCTACTGTGGTCTTCCTGCTGAAACTAAAAATTCTTTGAGGTTCACATGTACATCAACATAATAGTCAATTTTCCTTTGAATCCAACCCTATCTCACTCCAAACAGAATGGAAGAACTGCCCTGTCCTTCCTTATGCTACCCTCCTCTAGCTTCCCCCTCCCTCAACAACCTAAAAATAACAATGCTCTTTCATTCTTCCTCTCAAAACAAACTTTAAGCAGATTTCACTTGGATAGAAATATTAAGGAAATGCAGGATAGAAGACAAGAAAAAATGTTCAATAATGTATTTGACACTTGGTCCTCGTGATGATCTAGCTGGCTACACACCTAGAATAGTTAGTGCAATGAAAAGAAAAAGTCAGATATTGATTAAAATCCTGAATACACTAGCTAACTCTATGATTTGGAAAATTACTTCTCTAAGATTCTGTATTCAAAAATAAGAATCATCTATATAGGCTTGAGGGGAGTAAATGGAATAATATGCATATGAGTTTAACCCTAGGCTTGGCACATAGTGAACAATCAGGAAATATCCATTCCCCTCTCCCTGCTTCCCTGCCAGCTCTGATACTCATAGACCTACATTTTTAACAAAAAGTTGGGTGATCTAAGATTTAATGTGATGAAAGAGGAGGGCAGATGTTCACATAACCAGAGAAAACCCAAAACACAGACTTTATGGGTCTAACCTCTAGAGATTAAAGAGTACAGTCTATTCAGATTTTGAGAAACTTTAACTTGAAGCAACAATAAAAGATTTTTCATATTTACTCCTGACTTGATCATTACCAAATATTTACATTTTCAGATATGGCAATTCTAGAATCACCTATCTTTACCTAAAGAGAACTGAATATTCATCAACAAGCATTCTATGTGTTAAGAAGTGATGAGTTAAAGCTTTGGAAATGAAATATAAATTGCTTCTTAGGGGGAGCTGATGTGCCTCAAGCAGTTGGACACCCACATCCCACATGGGTGATCCCAAGTTTGGTTCCTGGTGCCTCCTAAAGAAGACGAGCAAAGATAGCAAGCAGACACGGCGAGTGGAAACAATGAGCAGAGAGACGAGGAAGCCATCTTGGGGGAGGGAGATAAAATAAAATAAAGTAAAATAAAATAAACTGCTTCCTAACAGCTGTGGGAAGAGGAAAACCTAAAAGGAGGGGGAAAGGAAGATAGAAAAAGCCCAGATGGGAGCTTTACTTCTAAATGATTCTGAATCAGGATCCTCCCCTTATCTTAAGCAAAAACTTCTCATTAATCTACCATCTCCACAAATATTCACATCACTGTCAATGACTTCTGGTACTCTGGAATTGATATTTATACAGTTAACTATCTTAAAATATTGATCTAAAAAGAACTCTTTTAAAAAACAGTGAAAAAGAAAAACAAAACAAAACTCTTAGGACTGGCCAATGAGCTCTTTCTTTTAAGAAGTTAAACATACACATGAAAATAAGGTACAACAATTAGGCATGTCTAGGTATGTATATGTCTTTTTTCTTTTTTAATTTCAAGCAATTCTCTATTTGTCTAATATTCAAGCCATAGCACTATCAACTATTAATCCACAAAGACCTGCTGAGGCAGACACAGCCAGGAGACAAGCTGAAGAAAGAAAAAGACAAAACTATAGTTCCTTGCAGACAGAATACTGGTGGCCTGACCAGAAAGTGCTGAAGAGTACCACTGCATTTATTCTGATCCACTGTTGACCTTCAAAATGAATGCCAACACAACCTACCTCTCTTAAACCTACAGCCACAAACATATTCACCAGCCTAAGATAATTAGATACCTTTTTTACAAATATATACCAACTGCCTTCAAGAGCAACCCTGTGGCCAGGAAACAAGAATCCTAATATCCAGGCTGCTGAATCTCCAGTTTGTCTCTGTCTCACTTTATAACTGATAGGTTTGTTCATGTGTTTAGCCAGGTAGCTCTGCCTCTTAGCTTAGATTCTGCCTTCTTTATGTAAAACACACCTATCTTAGCCCATAGAACTAAGTTCACATAAACCATAATTCTTACCAAATAACTGAAGTTGGATTTCTGGGTACATTTGATCTACTTCATCTTAACTCCCCATAGAACAGCTGCTAGGGAGCCTTTCCCATATTCTTTTTCACAGCCAAATAAAGCAGAGCTGTGTTGTTCCTATAGCTATCACCCTTTAGAGCTTTCCAATCTGCCATTTTCAAAGCTCTGTGATATGGGTTAAGTTATTTAATCTCTCCGAGCCTTAGTTAACTCATCTGTGAAATAGATTATAACACCACCTTTACAGGATTGAAGTGAGGATTTGGCTCAACGGATAGAGCATCCGCCTACCACATGGGAGATCCAGGGTTCAAACCCAGGGCCTCCTGACTCATGTGGTGAGCTGGCCCACGCACAGTGCTGATGCACACAAGGAGTGCCCTGCCATGCAGGGGTGTCCCCCACATAGTGGAGCCCCACACACAAGGAGTGTACCCCGTAAAGAGAGCCACCCAGTGCAAAAAAAGCGCAGCCTGCCCAGGAGTAGTGCGACAGAGAGCTGACGCAGCAAGATGATGCAACAAAAAGAGACACAGATTCCTGGTGCTGTTGACAAGAATACAAGCGGACACAGAAGAACACACACTGAATGGACACAGAAAGCAGACAACTGGGGGGGGGGCAGAAGGGGAGAGAAATTTTTAAAAATCTTTTTTAAAAAAATTATATAATTTAATTACACGACTTAATATTAAGATATATAACAATTATCTAATAGTCATATATATGTTCCACACAATATACATTATTTACATATATTTATATGTAAATATATAAAAGATAATTAAATTATATAATAGGACAAAAGGTAATTTCGAAAGGTTCATTAACACATAGTAGCCATCCCATAGGGGTACAAGTCAAAATGCTAGGGCAGGGAAGTGATCGTGGCTCAACTGATAGAGCATCCGCCTACCATATGGAGGGTCCAGGGTTCGATACCCGGGGCCTCCTGACTCATGGGGTGAGCTGGTCCATGTGCAGTGCTGCTGCGCGCAAGGAGTGCCATGCCACGCAGGGGTGTCCCCCGTGAACGGATGCCCACACACAAGGAGTGTGCCCTGCAAGGGGAGCTGCCCCATGCATAAAAAGCACAGCCCACTCAGGAGTGACACTGCACACACGGAGAGCTGACGCAGCAAGATGATGCAACAAAAAGAGACACAGATTTCCCATGCCACCTGACAAGAATGCAAGCAGACACAGAAGAACACAGAGCAAATGGACACAGAGAGCAGACAATGGGTGGGAGGAAGGGGAGAGAGAATAAAATAAATCTTAAAAAAAAATGCTGGGGCACACGAAGAGTTAATACTGCAAATAGCAGAAAGGGTTTTGGCAGATGTTGCTGCTCCCCATCCTCATGGCTGCACACCTCATTCACTAAAAAATCAAGGAAGAGCCTGAGTATACTTAGGGCTTCCTGGTCTTGGCCACACCATGAGGCCCTCACTGCATTTTAAGTGAAGAAGCCTTGACCTGATCTTTACTATCTGTAGTTTATTACTTCAAAATGTCTTCCTAGCTGGGTACTCATTCTTCAACTGTTATGAGGCATCTGAGCACCTCACACTTGGGCATCAACCTACTTTCCCAATACCACCCTGTAAAATCTCTTCCTCTAGTAATATTGGAATGCACACACCCCATCCCCCCTACCTCCTTCCCACATCTGCATTTCCAGCTCCATGCTTTTGCTCATGCAGTACTGGAATGGAATAGCCATGCTTCTCTTTTCTACGTTTCCAAATCCCACATATTCTTCAAGGTCTAGCCTATTTCCTTTCCTCTGCAAAGTCTTCCCAGCAGCTATCTATATGATTTTAGTTCCTGGAACTAACATAGCCTTTATGACTGCCCACTTGGATGGCTACTTTGTAACACTTGTATGATGATAGCTTTTGAAAGCTCCTTTGGCAGAATGTATTAAAAAAAAAAACATAAAAAGTGCCTAGCCATTGCTGTTGTTAATGCCATACCAATGCTTAATGTTATTATAAAAGGCTATGTGATTCCTATATAAACAAAATCCATTACTATAAAATAATCATTCCATACTTCCCTCTTCCCTTAGACTAATCTTAACAGAGTGGCTAGAGTGATCCTTATGTTAAAACCAAGTAACATCAGGCCACTCATGTTCAAAATCCTCCAACAGCTTCCTCTCTTTCAAAATCATTTTATAATGGCCAATAGGTCCTACCTAATCTGCCTTCCTACCCCGTTACCTCTGCGGCCCCAACTCATTTCACTCATTCTACTCCAGTCTGGTCTCCTTGTTCTTTGAACATGCCAGGCACATTCCTACTCCATGGCCTTTTTACTTACTCTTCCTTCCAGAATTGAATGTGGCTCTTTCCCTCAACTCCTTTACACTTTAGACAAAATGCCACATTCTCAGTAAGTGACCCACCCACACCCCTATTCCAATGTTCCCTCTATCCCCTTTCCCTGCTTTTTCTCCATACTACTTAACATCAGCTAGCAAAGCAAATATTTCACTAATTTATCTTCATTTATTTTCTTTCTCCTTTGGAAAAAGGCATTTAGGGAAGTTGGAGATAGCCAAAGCTTATGTCCTTTGTCCTAACGTCAGGAGAAGCATGGACCCCGAAGACAGTCTACTAATACAGAAAAAGTAGGGAGAACTTTGATCTAGACAGAAAGATGGAATTAGGAGGAGAAGAAGCAGTCTAGAACTAAGAAGCAATACATACTTCTAAGGAAATAGGCAGAGTACTAAAGGAGGAAATAATGGATTCAGGTGGCTGGGCAGAGGCACTAGATCAAAATTTTCAGGAACCAACTCTAAAACTAGGCTCTTGAGCTGAACATGTCACATCCCAGAGACTGCATGCACCCTGGTCTGGCCACTGAGGCTACAGCAAAATGATTCTGTTATACAAAAAGAGACTGGCTTAAGAGTATGAAATTGGTATGATATATAACATTAAGGGTTATGAAAAGAAAGTTTATCCATCTCTTCATCACAGCAGTGTGGTTAAGTATGAAGACTGAAAACAAATCATGGATCAACCACTTACCAGCTGTGAATATGGAGTAAATTTCCTAACCTCTCATGTGAAATGGAATATTCACAGTACCTATCTCAGGGCTGTTGTAAAGATTAAGTATAGAGTACTTAGGACAATGCCTGACACAGAGTAAGCATAAAAAGTGTTCGTTAGTATTATGTTATTAATACTAGTGAATGCCTATTATGGGTCAGGCACTGAAATGTATATAATGACAAATAAGACACATGGTCCCTGCCCTCAAAGAGCTAAAAATCTAGACATGACAATGGATACACATATAACTTACCAGGCTACATTGTATTCATTCAGCCATTTACTGAATGATAATACATCAAGGGGTGATAACTTGGTTCTGGAGTCCAACACACCTGAGTAAAACAACTCCTGCCATTACCTACTAGTCTTTGTGACCTTAGCAGACCGATGAGGGAAGGTACCAAGACCCTCTCGAAGCCTAACGCCTGGTTTACAGAAACAGGCTCAACGCATATCTTCAGAATGTATTCGAAGTATCTAAGCCTTAGCCTCCTCATTTATAAAATAGTGATAAAGAACCTCAAAAAAGTGTTATGAAAAATTAGGCAATTCATTATGGAACAATGAAGGTCTTTTCAACAAAAGTTGCTGAAACGATTGGTTACATATAAATTTCAAACACACACACAAAACCTTGATCCAGACCTCATACCATATACAAACATTAATCCAAAATGGGTCATGTATCTAATTGTAAAACCTAAAAATATAAAACCTCTAGAAGAAAATGTAAGAGAAAATTTTTGTGACTTTGAACTTCTTAGATACAACACCAAAAAACACCCCATATGAAGAAAAAAAAATTAAAAAGATTTCCATGGAAGTTAAAATATTTTATTCCTCAAAAGAGACTGTTAAAGTGAAAAGACAAGCCATAGGCTAAGAAATAACATTTGCAAATGTTATACTTGATAAAAGACTTGCATCTAAAAGGGAAAAAGACTCTCAAACTCAATAATAAGAAAACAACCCAATTTTAAAAATGGGCTAAAGATGTGAATAGCTACTTTACCAAAGAATATATAAATAAGCCCACGAGAAGGTAATCAACCATCAGTAATCACTGGGAAATTAAAACCACAACGAGATACCGCTACAGATTTACTATAATAGCTAAAATTAAAAAACAAACAAAAAACATACCTGGCAATACCAAGGGCTAGCTAGGATGTGGAGCAAATGGAACTGTCATATATTGCTAGTGGTTATACAAAATAGTAGTCACTTTGGAAAATAGTAATTTCTTATAAAAGTACACATTAACTTATCATATAATCCAAGAATTCCACTCCTAGCTACTTACCCAAGTGAAATGAAAATTTATGCTCACACACAAACTTCTAAACCAATGTTTTTGCAGTTAAAACATAATAGCAAAAACTGGAAACAACCAAATGTACATCAACTGGTAAATGGATAAACAAACTGTGATGTATCCATGTAATAGGATACTACTCAACAATAGAAAGGTGCAAATAACTTATACATTCACCAACACAAATGGAATCTCAAATGCTGTATACTAAGTGAAAGAAGTAAAATAAAATTCCATACATATGTATCATTTCTATAACTTCTGGAAACTATTAATATATAGACAAAAAAAAGATCTTTGTCAGGGGCTGAGGGTAGAGGAAGGGTTTAAATCAAAGGGGTTGGGGAGATTTTGAGGGGTGAGTATAACTTGATTGTGGTGGTAGTGGTTACATGACTATATGCATTTATCAAAACTTGCAGAACTGTACACTAAAAAGGGTGAATTTTATTTATTTAAATCACACCTTTTTTTTGGAGAAAAAAAAAAAGGAAGGAAAAAAATAGAAACATAAAAACGAGTTCCACAAATTCTAAGAATGTCATTATCTGGAAAGGTTACATTACTCAAGTCAAAGCCACAGGCCAGAGGCTGGCCTCTGATGGAAGTACAGGGACATGCTCTTCCCCCACCCTTCATTCTGTTCCTTTCCCACCCTCTCTGATGCTTTTTTTTTTTTTTTTTTGGCTTGAGTGAGTGAGCACTAAGGAACTGGCTACTGGAAAAGGCATTTAGGAAAGCTGGAGACAGCCAGATTCTCAAAAGAGCCTCAATGAAAAACAATGCCTCCTGAAATCATAGAACTAAAGCTGGATGGAGCCTGAGAAGCCACCTATGCAAACCTCGTGCTCCCTGTACTTGATCTTATCAGAGAGAGGGCTATTTTAACTTTTCTTAAAACAGCAAAGAAACTAGACAGAATGGAGGGATGCTAAATGTATCTGGATTTAATCATAGAATCCTTTGAGGATATAGTTCAGTTAGTGATCTTTCAAAGCACAGTCTGCTAAGGAGGAGTTGATACCATTTCCAATCAAAGTAAAATCTAATAATCTGTCTCTTTGTTTGGTGTTTATGTAAAAAAAAAAGTATCTACATCCTCTGATTCTGTTTATGTACTAGTGGAAGATAAATCAAAAGAAATGTAAACAATATAAACAAAATTCTCATTTTAAAGAGAAAAGGTGGGAAAAAAGAATTATGACAATATTTTTTTCTTGCCAAAAGCTGAAAAGCACACTATAATAAAAAGACTAGGCAGCGGACTTGGCCCAGTGGTTAGGGCATCCGTCTACCACATGGGAGGTCGCCGGTTCAAACCCCGAGCCTCCTTGACCCTTGTGCAGCTGGCCCATGTGCAGTGCTGATGCACACAAAGAGTGCCCTGCTGTGCAGGGGTGTCCCCCGCATAGGGGAGCCCCACGCGCAAGGAGTGTGCCCCATAAGGAGAGCCGCCCAGTGCGAAAGAAAGTGCAGCCTATCCAGGAATGGTACCACACACACGGAGAGCTGACACAATAAGATGATGCAACCAAAAGAAACAGATTCCCATGCCTCTGACAACAACAGAAGCGGACAAAGAAGATGCAGCAAACAGACACAGAGAACAGACAACTGGGGTGGGGGTGGGGAGGGGAGAGAAATACATAAATAAATAAATCTTAAAAAAAAATAAAATAAAATAAAATAAATAAAAAGACTATTTGACCAGGAGTCACAATACTTGGATTCTAACCCCAAGTCTGCAAATAATTTGAAAGCTTACTGGATGACCAAGCATATCAACTTATTCTCCCTAGCCTTGTAATAAAACAGGGATTAAAAAAATATATATGGGGCATCCAGACACCATAGGCAAGCCACAAGGCCTCATGAAATCAATACTCCATGGATAAGCTCTATCTGGGACAATATGAAAAGCTATTTCCCCAATATAACATGGTAATAATCGTTCACATAAATCCCCTAATCAGGATTCTTCTACTTCTTTTATTTGAACCTATACTTTTCAATTTACCTGTTAATTATATTTCTCAGAGACTTAAAAGCCTTCAGATTGTTCCTATGCCGGTTGAGACCTAAAACCCAGCAGCTATACAGCCAACTCCTTCTCTCCAGTTCTTTGGGCTTACCCTGGACAACTAACGAAACAATGATGATGGGCCAAGCTCATCCCAAAAGCAAGGAGCATCTTCAACTGCAAGCAAAACAATTCCATTCCTCTGCCCCATAATATCTCTGCTTCTTCTCAGCTTGAAGTAGTCAGAGTGGACATAATCCCAAATTCCTCAAAACTGAGGAATGAACAAAAATAAGGGGGTAATATAATTGCTAACTAAAGCAGATTTATTGTTAATGTAGCTATTATTTTGTGTTGAGTAACTTGTAACACTGATATAAAAATAAATTAAATTAAAAAATATATTTGGGATGCAAAATTAATTGTAAAATATGAAAGCAATTATAAATTATTAAGGATACTACAGAAGAACAATACCATGATATCATTATCTACTACTCTTTACAGCAAAATTGTACTGTTTAAAACACATTTTTTAAAATTTATTTTTAATTGTATTTTTTGAAGATACATAGACCACAAAAAATGTTACATTAAAATAAAACACATTAATCAGAACATAATGCACTATCTAACACAAAAAGAAACTCAATTGGAAGAATTTTCAAGATGTTGATTTTGATACGCTATGCTGACCAAGCCATAAGCTAACATTCCAACATACTCAGGTACCTAAAGGTGTTTTAAATAGACTGTTATGTGAAAAAAAGATACCTAGCCTTTCCTAAAAGATATTTCTTTATCTTTTAAGATATTTGAACAACGGAGATCTGAAAATGCAGAGATGCTTTTACTTCATTTTGGTCATTTGATTGTTTCTACGGGCACCAAAAAAAAAAAAAAAAAAATCAAGGCATCTCTGAGTCAGGTCTGTATAATGATGATTCTTTACATCCAGATGTACAGAAATGAATGCAACTCAGGTCACATCTAAAGTCAGAACTGGCTCACCATGTTGCCACTAATACTCTGGCCCTTCCTTACAAGTGTTAATGAAGCAGCCAGATATTTACTAAGCATAGGTGTCAAGCATTAAACTAGGTACTTTATATTCATTATATATTGAATTCTAGCAACACTAAAGGGAGAGGTATATTCATTTCAACACATAAGAAACCTGAAGCTCAGAAAGAATAAACGACTTATCCAAAGTCACACAGATGGCAAGTATCAGAACTGTAACTCCAAACAAGGTTTGAGACGCAACTCATTTTTCTTCTACAATATATATTTCTCAGGTATACATAGCTTCCCACCCTCCCACCAACCCTTATCCATACAAATAACAAATAATTTTTCCTTTAAAAGACAGACAATAGTAAAAAATAAATGTTAGGGAGGGGCCAAAAATGAATTATTAACCTATTGATAATATTAGTAACTGATTCTCATGGTGCCAAGTAAGGAAGTTAGAGTAGATATTATCATTTGTTTATATTTGAATAAATGAAAGTTCAGAGATGTTATACAATTCAGTACAAATTAAAGAGATGATACTATCATAATATAGAGCCATATCATTTCCAAAGTGAATTTTTGCCAATCCTCACAGAATTCATTGAGCAAATATTTATTGCGCAACCACCAAAACCCATATAGGAGCTTGGGAAACATCAGTGAACACAATAAGCAGAGATCCCTCATGGAGCTCATAGTCTAGCAATGGGAAACAGAAAAATAAGCAATAAACATATAAATGAGAAAATTACATAGGATATTTAGAAAATAAGTACTGTGGAAAAGAGAAACAGAAAAGCAAGGTTAAGAAGGCTTCAGAATATCAGAAAAGGGAGAATAGGTTGCAATTTTAAATATGGTGGTCTAGGTAGACACTTCCTTGAGAAGGTAATAATTGAGTGAAAATTTATAGGTATAAAGGAGTTAGCTGTGCAAGTTTCTGGCACTACAGAGTTCCAGGTGGAGGAAATATCCAGACCAAAGACTAATAAGAGGGCAAGTCCATTAGTCTGGAGGAACTGCAAGGAGATCTATGTGGCTTAGGTGAAGTGCAAAAGAGAGAAGCTGGACACGAAGATGGAGAGGTATAGAGGGGATAAATCTTGTAGGGCCTTATACGGACTTTGGGAGACATGGGGTTCTTTAAAAAGAGGACTGACATCTTCTAACTTATTTCGTAAAAAGAATACATTGTCTATTCTGTTGAGAATTGACTATGGGGTACATGAGTTAAAGTAGGGATACAAATGTAGGGCAATAATTTAGGCAAGAGACTTTGGTGGTTTAGATGATGCTGGAAACAATGCAGATGGTGAAAACAGGTCCTTTTCTGAATATATTCTGAAGGTACAGGGAACAGAATTTGCTGACACACTGGATATTGGTTTTGAGATAGAAGAGTCAAGGATGACTCTAAGTTTTAATTAAGTAGCTAGAAGGATACAGTCTTCATCAACTGAGATGATAGAAAATGCGAATGGAGCAGATTTTGGAAGAAATAAAAAGCATTCAGTTTTAGACATATTGAGTTTTAGACATTCTACTGGAAATGTCGAGTGGACAGATGGATATACACATCTGAGTTCAGGACAGAGACACACACCAAATAGAAATTTGAGAGTTTTTAAGTTATAAATGGTATTTAAAACCACAGGAATCAAAATTCTAGAACTAAAAAATATTGTTCATACAATACAATTCATTTCCTTCATTGATGAAAATAAATAGGGTCTAAAGAAATGAAGTGGTATGCCCAAGGTCAGACACACACAAAGCAATTGTAAAGGAGCTGGTATTCTTCTTTAGCTCTGAATCTTGAGAACATTGCACTGCTATTTAACATAATAAATAAAGGACTGTGTTTTGAAGGCAAATAAAGGAAGTTCAATTTCCAGGAAAGACCCCCCCAAATACTGTGCACAGAATATGAAACAAGTTTTCCCCCTTCCTTAAAAAGCATTACATAGAGACATTACCTAGCACATACTAGCCACTCCATAAATGTTTAATAAATGAACAAACAAACCTTACTGTGACATTATCTATGTACCCAAACACTGCTTGTTAAAGTAGCTGCATTTTTATATTTTTATTTACCTGATATTTAAACCAATGAAGTTTGTCCACGTGAAAATATAATCTCCACCAAAGACCATTCCAATATAAGTTATTAATATATTCTGGAAAAAAAAAAACCATTATGTAAGTTTAACTGAGCTTTCTAAATAAACACAAAAAGTCATCCACACTGAGTGACCCAAGTACCTATACTTAGAACACACAAAAAAAATAAACAGACGATATCAACAAAGAAATACTAATCCTAAAGTAAGTGTAGTATGAGCAAAAACACTAACAAGAAAGCTTATAAAATTAGCCTCTTTCCATACTACTTCTCTAGGAGGTAAATGTGGTTCCATTAATAATGAAGAATACTAACAAGCTTATCAAACTTTCTCTGCCCCATGATGTGAGCTGCAATAAATCTAAACAGAGAAACCATGCTGCTAGTAGGGCTAGAAAATACAAAGGCACATTCAGCAATCTTAGAAAAGAGTGCTTTGCCCTCATATTGACTCCTGAGGGAAGGAGTGAAGACTGCCTACATGCAACCATCTTTCCCTCTCCTTTTAAAGAGGAAAAAGATGATGGTGGGGACTTTACCAGCATAAAACTGCTTTTAAAGGAATCTTCCTTGGTATTATTCTAAAATATATGGGAAGTTACCTGAAATTATTATACCTAAAGTCACGTCTCTGACTTGCTTAACATTTTCTGTTTATCTGGCACCTTTTAACTATCTTTAGGCCACAAAAGTGAAAAAAAAGAAAATTTTCCAAAGTTTAAAATATTACTCAGTTCCTCCCCAACCTCCCATTTTCACATTCATAAATCACTGCCTCCCTCTCTGCTATTACAATTTCCATAAATGGTAAACATCACAAACATTTTTTACCTGGGATTTCCTAGATTAGGTTTATGAGACAGAAAGTAAAGTGCTGAAGTATTTTTAAAAGGCCAAAACAAACTTCAAAAAAATTTTTTATAAAGGAGTATCCTTCAAGAGATGATTCAAGATTAGGTCAGCCTCTTCTAGGTCTAAGGACAGAGAGCGTATCTTAGAGCAGACCTCCTTATAATTAGAAGGGAGGAAAATGAAATATTATATAACAATAAATAAGGCCAGTAGGCAACTTGGTAAAGTGTGTAACAGGACTTCTGGTATCTTCTATCAAGAGAAAAGCTGCCCCTCCTTCTGTGAATAGCAGAGATCCAGGGAGAAGGTAGATCAATTTGCATAAACTGCCCAGGGAGTTTCTGAGAGGAAAGGACAGAAACCCAAACCCTACTGCGCTCAGCAGAACTAGCAAAATTTTTCCTGTGATCAGTATTCTCCAAGTTTCTTCATATAAAATAAACACTTGCTTTTAATTGGGAAAAAAAAAAAGTTAGAAAAAGTGTAGGTGTATGTTAAAGGTATCCTAACCAAGTTTTGCTATCAAGAAAGAACACCAATTCCCCCAGGGCAGAACTTATCAGGAAGCACAGAAGTCTATGCTGGTCTCTCAAAACAAAGACTGCAATTTTCAAACTTTACCTGAAAATCATATGGAAATCTTATTAAAAACGAAGATTTCCAGACTCTGCTCCAGAAAGTCTGATTCAGTATATATGGGAATGGACCTAATAATCTCTATTTTTAACTAGTTATCTTAAGTGGTTTTCCCACCACACAAGGAAAACTGAATGCTAACCAAAGATTTGTGGGGTTGGGATTCTCCAGCACAGAAGAAAGCTTAAAGCCCTTTAGGGGATCAACAGTTGAGCTTAAAGGATTATGAATGGGAGGTTAATATGAGAAGTTCCACTGTAGGCTGTGAGAATCTGAATCAGCAAGGGCATAAATTGCTTCCTATCTGGCTAAAGGCAGAAGGCATGTGTGGCAGCTTGAGCTTATTTTATGAATCCCAAAAAGAGGAAGATTAAGTTTGCAAACCATTCCCCTGGGTGTGGTATCCTTTGATTGCATTAAATTCTGTTGAGGGGCCTTTGATTTGATTCAACTACACGTCAGTAAACACGATTTGGGTTGAGTCACCATTCCCTTACTGGGTCTGATATAAACTGGACTCATACGGACAGAGAGACACAGGAAGAGAGAGCGCTGTCATTTTTGATCCTGCCAGGTGACAGAAAGGAGAAGGCTCAAACAGCTGAGGCCCTGGGGAGAGACTTCTGGTATTTTGCATCAGCACTCCCTTGGCAACTAATACAGCATCTCTCAATAGTGATACCATGTGGCAGTGAGAAGTGATAGGTTTTTTCCCTCCCTCTTAGAGTTTAGAAGAAAAACAAATACCTTTGAGTAAGTCTCTGTGGTTCTTGGACTACTGTGGGGAGGAGGATATGTTAAAAGAAAGGTACTGGACTTTATATTAATGAGAGCATGACTACTAGCAGGCATAGCTGATAATGATAAAGCAAGGACACTAACAAATTCTAAGAAACTAGTTTCATTATTAAAAATTAAACCCAGGCTTGCCTGGACCATCCTTTTCCTGTAGCCATCACTTTGTTTTGAAGCATTCACTTTGCAAAACCAAAACACAGCTGAGAGCTAATTGAGGGGCTAAATCTGTTTCAGCCAGCCCAGTCCCTTGAATGTACATGAAATGTCTCTACCTTTCTGGGCATTTTACAGAATTGGCTTGTTATAGTTTTTTAGAATTCTATTCACACCAAACACTCCAATCCCATTATTTGAAGCGACAGGACTTCTGTAGCTTTAACTCAAATTCAGGTTCCAAAATGAGCACCATTCCTCTAGGTTGCTGAAGGAAATATAGCAGAACAGTAAAAGCTTTACCGCTGTACCTTCAGCCCTACTACTGACTATTTCAGAAGGGAAGTCACAAGGTAATTGCACCCCTTTTTCAAAAATCATCAGGGACCTACATCCTCTGTCTTACCTTTTTTAGAAAGCAAGCCTATTTCACTAATTGATTTGGAATTTAGGCATGCTGTGGCTTCTAAGATCTTAAAGCACTAGAATCACTAAGTCAGCTAAAAAGAGGTCTCAGGCTTTAAGCTACTAACATCAGCTTAAAACTGACTTGGTTCTCCTGGCTGAAGACAAATGAGCCTGCCTCAAATAAAATGAATCAAGAGGAAATGACATCACTGGGAATGTCAGACATAGCCTTTAAAAAGGGCAATTTAAGGTTTGGCTCAGGCATAGGAAAGCTCTCTCTATGAGCTTCTGGCAGATATTCTTTCTCTACAAAACAGAACTTGGTGAGGCTGAGAACAGAACATATCACATTTGGGGGTTCAAGAAACAGGCCTACGACTACTGAGCTATTCACAGGGCCTGTGGAAAACAGGCCTCTCAATCTTCTTCTATTCTAAGATAACAAATCCGCCTTTCCCCCACACTCCTCAGAGGTAAGTTGCCAAAAAGCAGAAATTGTGCCTTACCTCACTTCCTAAAGATTGTCTCAGACACTATCACCACAATGTGTCAAGCTAACAAGACACCAGGTGAGGAAATAAGGATTACGGGGCATAAGGTCATAAACAGGCTCTTATTTTAGAGAAACAATTTTCAAATAAACCAAACAACAAAGAATTAACAGTATTTTTTTTAACTCACCTTAATACAACCAACTATTGTAGTTGTAAGAGCAGAATTATATTGAGTGCAGAGTACCGTGGCGTACATCAAGATAAACCTGCAATGAAGGAGGAGGTATCTTTTAAGATTCAGTCACTTATTTCATAATAATGTCTAACCAAGAGAAACAACCAGTATTGGCCACTGCTGGCAAATTTTAGTCACTGACCAACTATGAGCTAGTCCCACCTTACTGCTGTTTGTTCTACAGCTTCAGAAACTAGTCAGAGAATTTTTTTTTTTAAATTAGAGTGCTCACTTCTGCAGCATATATACTAAAATTGGAACAATACGGAGAAGATTAGCATGGCCTCTGTGCAAGGATGACATGCAAATTCATGAAGTATTCCATATTTTTATATGAAAGTTTAAAAAAATCTCCACTGTTTGCCGTAGAAGAGTACTTTTTAAATAAAGCTTTCTATGGCAAAAAAAATTTAAAAATTAAAATTAAAAATTAAAGAGAAACACATGAACATTTCCTACCAGATGGTTCTCTCCAGCTACCCTCAGCAAAACTCAAACAACCATTCATAGTCATGAATACTCTTTAGACCCCAGTTCAGGTATGAACCTGCCATGAGACATTATGATTTCTGTGACAGGGTGAAGGCAAGAGAGAGCTTTAAGGATAGAAGAAAATCAAACTGTTTTAAGAGAGGATACAGGTTCACTTGATAACAAAGCGACAGCAGATAGAATTTCCTAATACAAAGTGAGGCTTCTGAGCCTGAATCAATACCAAGGCACCATGACAAGTATACTATATGCCTAGCCTATGCCAGATCCAGTCACAGATATCAACTGAATTGACTGGTTGTGGGAAAAATGCATTAAAGAAAGTCATATGGAGATGAGAAGAGGCATATTTGCAGATACCCTCTTATTGTACTAAGAGGAAGACATCATGGTAGAGAGGAATCAGTCTTGCAATCAAATGGTGCCACAGCCACCTAACTGCAAACTCAGACAAATTTATTTAAGTTCTAAGCCTGCTGCATTATATGTAAGGGAGCAACAATATCTGTGAAGTGGTCAACATAGACCTAAAGCAAAATAATGCATGTTGAAATATAATGGCGCTTATCACATAGTAGATTATCGGTAATAATAGTTTGTTTTTCCTCCTTCCTTTGGAACATGACTCTGAGATTAGTTCAATAGCCCTGAGGACATATTCCAAAAGGGCTGTGAAACTACCTGAATCTGGAGGCTTACTTATCCTAACTTGATATTCTCAGGAGATCTGAACAGGATATTGAGAAGTGAAGGACTCTAGAACAAATACCCTGGCAATTGACGTGGGGGAAGGACAAATGTCTAAGCAAATTTCTCTAACCTATTTCTCCAGGAAAACTATCTGACTACAAGGCAGTATAGGCTTACCCCATCACACAGGAAAGGGTGAACTGCAGAAGAAAGAGGGTATCAGCCCAGCCTTCAAAATCCATTGCCTATAATACACAAGAAAACACCCAGTTTTAGAGTAGGCCCTCAAAAGCAGGTGCTCCATTCATTAATCAAAACCCTTCTATGCGCCAGCGTCCACCACACAACTTCATGCACTGCCCAGCATGGCTTGAAGGACAGTGATATCCAAAGAATTTCATATAAATGGAGTTGAATGAAGAACCAGTTTCAGAAGGCTTTTTCCTTCCCTAAACAAATGTTTAAGGAAGATTTTGTATTTCTGTTGGTGCAAAGAAACTTATTTGCTTGATAGCACAAGCCACATCTGGGTAATCTCAGCAGTTCTCCCAAATGGCTGTTAATGTGCTAGTATTAAAGACTTTCGTAAACATTAAAACGTATTTCCTCCTTTTAACATATGAAAGGCTCAGGTATAGCCTTAGTTACACAAATTCAGCTGAGACCTGTTTGAAGATGGGAAGAATTACTATTTAAAGCAGTTGATTTTAAAAGTAAGCTGTTTGTTTTTTAAGCCAAAAGGAAAGGAATGAAAAAGTGTGTAATGATCATCTCATCAGATAAGGAAATTTTAGAAACATTCCACCTTTTTATCTCAATGCCAACCATCGGGCTTCAACTCTTGCCCCTTCCACAGCTCATGGTTGCAGTGTCCTTGTGGTTTCTAAAACATGACACGCAGCTTCATATTCCCATGCCCTTGCCTGGAATGCCCTTCCCCTCAGCACTTGTCTGACTTCTGTTTACCATTGAAAATAAAACTTAAGGAGTTACTTTGTGGGCCTTCCCAGATCAAGTCCTCCTTTCCTTGTGCTTTGTGCCTCAGCAGTAGCTATCTCTAGGGTATCTCAACTATAAGTACTTCTTTATTATGTCTACAGATTATGAGTTCTCTGATGGGAGGACCCAGCTCACAATTATCTAACCATACTCCTAGCATAGCACTTGACAGACAGTTGGGATTCTGTTTGTTTATGGCTTTTTCTTTATTGAGGCAAAGTTTACAAAAAATAAAATTCACCAATTTGAAGTGTACAATTCAATAAGTCTTACCATTGATATAAAGGCAGTGGCCACTAGAGGTTCTGAGGGGAGGGAGAGGGAGGAAGAGGTATAATATGGGGGTATTTTTGAGACATTGGAATTGTCCTGCATGACACAGACCAATATACATTGTTACCTAGAAAATTGTTCAGGGCAGAGTGTAAACTATAATGTAAACTATAGTTCACAGTTAGTAGCAATGCTTCAATATGTGTTCATCAATTGGAACAAATGAACCACACTAAACAAAGATATTGTTAATGTGGGAAAGTAGGGGAGGGGGAGGGGGTGGAGGTAGGGCATATGGGAATCCCCTGTATCTTTTATGTAACATTTATGTAATCTAAAGCTTCTTTCAAAATATAATAATTTAAAAATTAAAAAAAAAAATAAGTCTTGAAAAAAAAAAACAGCCATGTGAGAGTTTTTCCACCATCCCATAAAGTTCCCTCCTGCCCCTCCGCTATCAATCCTCCTCCCTACTTCCAGACCCTGGCAACTATTTTTGGTTACTATAGTTTAGCCTGTTCAAGAATCTTATATAAATGGAATCGTACAGATTGTTGTGTCTCGCTTCTTTCACACAGCATAATAATGCTTTTGAGAGTCCTCCACAGCACTGCACGTATTCATTTACTTTTACTGCTGATTTAGTGTTTCATCTCATGATGAATTTTGTTTATCTAGTCACCAGACAATGGACATTTGAGTTTTCACTTTTTGTTATTATGAGCAAAGTTGCAATGCACCTTTGAGTACTAGTCTTTCTGGGGACATGTTTTTATTTCTCTTGGGTAAATACCTAGAAAACACGATTGTTGATTGGGATGGTAAGTGCATCTTTAACTTAATAAGAAACTGCCAAAGTAGCTATATCATTTTGTATTCCCACCAGCAATGTAAGAGTTCCCACTGCTCCACATTCTCACTAACATTTGGAATTGTTTTGAGTCATCCTAGTGATTTTAATAAGCATTTCCCTGATGACTAATGAGGTTAAACATCTTTTAATGTATTTATTTCCCGTTAAGTGTTTCTTCTTTGAACTGTCTGTCCAAATCTTTTCCCAAATTTTCATTCAAGTTGTTTATCTTCTTATGATTGAGGTTTGTCTTTTTTTTTTAAGATTATTTATTTCATTCCCTCTACCCCTTGTTTGTGCTCAGTATGGTCTCTGTTCATTGCGTGCTCTTCCTCTTTTTTTTCGAAGGCACCAGGAACCCAGGACCTCCCATATGGTAGGCAAGCACCCAATGGCTTGAGCCACCTTTGCTCCCACTTGCTGTGTCTCTGTTTCCTCACTGTGTCTCTTCATTGTGCCATTGCATTGTGTCATCTTGTTGCACCAGCCTGTCACATCAGCTCGCTGTCTTGCTTGTCTTCTTTAGGAGACACCAGGAACTGAACCCAGGTCCTCCCATGTAGTAGGTGAGTGTCCAACTGCTTGAGCCACATCCTCTTCCCATGACCGAGTTTTAAGAGCTCTTTTTATATTGTGGGTACAAATCCTTAATCAGATGTATATTATACAAATAATTTCTTCCAATCTGTGATCTGCCTTTTCATTTTCCTAATGGGATCTTTTGAAAAGCAAAAATTTTTAATATTCCTATTGTCCAACCTATAATTCTTTTTATGGTTTTTCCATAAAATCCTGTGCCTAGCCCTAAGCCACAAAGATTTTTCCTGTTTTCTTCTAGGAATTTTCTAGTTTTAGCTCTTACACTTAGGTCTATTTTCCTTTACAATTTTTTTTTTAAGATTTATTTATATTCCCCCCACACTCGCTGTTTGTGCTTGCTGTCTGCTGTGTCTGTTAGCTGTGTGCTTTCTATGTCTGCTCATCTTTCTTTTTTCCTAAGGAGGCATGAGGAACCGACCTCCCACATGGGAGGGAGGATCCCAACGGTTGAGCCACCTCCATTCCTTGCTTGTTGTGTCTCTTGTTGTGTTTCCTCATTGTATCATCATGTTGTGTCAGCTTGCCGCATCAGCCAGCACCAGGAACCAAACCTGGGACCATCCATGTGGTAGGCAGGTGCCCAACTGCTTAAGCCACATTCGCTTTCCTTTCCAATTTAATTTTTTTGTGAATTTTATGAGGTTAAGGGTCAGGGTTCACTTTTTGTATATGAATGTCAACTTATTCAGGACCATTTTTGGTGAGATTATCCTTTTGTCATTGGTTTATCTTTCACGCTCAAAAAAATGATCACATATATAGACTATTTCTATTTCTGGATTCTCAGTTCTAGTCCACTGATCTCTATGTCTACCATTAAACTAATACCTATTTGCCCTTATTGCTGTAATCTTATACAAAGTCTTGAAATCAGGTAAGATAAATCTTACAACATTGTTCTTTTTGAAAATTGACTTGAAAATTTGATTTGACTATTTTACAATTCCACATAATTTTAAAATCAGCTTGCTGATTTCTACAAAAACTTTGCTATGATTTTGATTGGGATTATTTTGAATCTACAGCACAATTTTGAGAAAACTGACAATTTAACAATATCATAAACACAAAATCTCCATTTATTTAGGTCTTCTTTATTCTCAGTATTGTTTTGTAGTTTTCAGTGTATCGGTTTTACACATATTTTTTAAATTTATCCCAAAGTATTTGATAATTTTGAAGCTACTGTAAATTATCATGTTTTTCTAAATAAAGACATTTTTATTTCTTCCTCTCTGCTCCATATGAATTTTAATTTTTTATTCTTACCTTATTGCACTGATGAGGTTCTCCAGTATAATGTTGAATAGAACATTATATGAGAGCAAACATCCTAGCCTTGGTTCTGAATCCTAGTGGAAAAGCATTCAGTCTTTTCAACATTTAAGCATGTTAGCAGATTTTTTGGTAGATGCTCTTTATTAAGGTTGAAGAAGTTCTCTGCTATTTCTAGATGGCTGACAATTTTAAACTTATAAATTGTTTTGAATTTTGTCAAATACTTTTTCTACATCTACTAACATGGTTCTTCTATTTTACTTTTGTTAATATGGTGAATTGCACTGATTGATTTTCAAGTGTTAAGCCAACCTTAATTGCATACAACTTGGTCATGAGATCTTTTCCTTTTTTAATATTGCTCAATTCAATTTGCTAAAATCTCTTTCATGACTTTTGAGTCTATGTTCATGTAGAATATTGAACTCTGGTTTTGTGGGGTGGTTTTCCCTTGCAATATTTTTTTTATCAGTTTTTGGTAAAGGATAATATTGACCTCATAAAATTACTTGGGAAGCATGCTCTCTTCTATTTTCTGGAAGAGTTTATGTAGAATTGGTACTATTTCTGTCTTAAACATTTTATAGAATTCTGTAGTGAAGTTGTATTAGCCAGCCAAAGGGATGCTGATGCAAAATACCAGAAATCTGTTAGGTTTTATAAAGTATTATTTATTGGGGATAAAAGCTTACAGTTACCAAGCCATAAAGCATAAGTTACTTCCTTCACCAAGTCTGTTTCCATGTGTTGGAGCAAGATGGCTGCTGATGTCTGCCAGGGTTCAGGCTTCCTCTTCCTCTCAAAGCTCCATGGTCCCAGCTTCTCCCAGTATCAGCTGTTAAGTTGGAATAAGTTTTGTCTCTCTCCCAGGGCTTATTTCTCTATGGGCTCAGCTCCTCTGCTCTCTCCACAAGGACAGCTATAAATTACCAGGCAAACAGCTCATCTTTCTTCCCAGGGCCTCTGCTGTGTCTAATGGAGCCTTCTCTCCTTCCTCAGCTATCTGCTTCTCCGTTTGTTTACTTCCTGGGGCTCTAATATCAAAACTCCACAACTGTCTTTTCTGCCATGTCATTATTCCTACTGATGTGGCCCAATCAAAGCCCTAATCGCAACTTAAACAAGAAACCTCTAAATCAAATACAATCTAATATACCCAGAGGAACAGACCAATGTACAAACATAATCCAATATCTATTTTAGGAATTCATGAATAATACCAAACTGCTACAGAAGTGATCAGGGTTCTGGAGTTTTCTTTTTGAGAAGGTTTTTAACTACAAGCTCAAATTCTTCAATAGATATAGGGCTATTCATTTTATCTCTTTCTTCTTCAATGACCTTCGATAGACTCAAGAATTGATCTTTTCTATCTAAATTGTTGAATTTATTGACATGAAGCTGTTCATAATATTCCCTTATTATCCTTTCAATATTTGCAGGCTTGAAAGAGACGTCCTTTTTTCATTTCTGATATTGGTAGTTTGTGTCTTCTCAGCTTGTCCTGATCAGTCTGGTCATTGATTTATCAGTTTTATTGATCTTTTCCAAAAATCAACTTTTCATTGATTTTCTTGATTTGCTCTTTTGTTTCCTGTTTCACTGGTTTCTGCTTTTATCTTACTTTCTTTACATATTCTTTGGTTTTAATTCCTTCCTATTTTTCTAATTTCTTAAGGTGCCATCTTAGATAACTGATTTTAGACCTTTCTTCTTTTCTAATATTAGCACTGAATTAATCTATGGATGCATCCCACAAATTCTGCTATGTTTTGATTTTCATTCAGTTCAAGATATTTTCTAATTTTCCCTGTGATTTCTTTTTTGACCCATGAATAATTTAGAAGTGTGTTAACTTCCATATATTTGCGGATTTTACAAATATCTTTATGTTAATAATTTCTAGTTTAATTCTCTTCGGGTCAGGGAACACACTTTGTATGATTTCAATCCTTTTAAAGTACTGAGACTTGTTCTATGGCCTAGAATATAGTTTAGCTTGGTAAATGTTCCATGGGCACTTGAAATGAATGCGCATTCTGCTGTTAAGTGGAGGTTTCCATAATGTCAATTAGGTCAATTTGATTGATGAAGTTATTCAAGACTTTCAGTTTAGTTGTTATATTAATTACAGAGAGAGGAATGTTAAAATCTCCAACTATAATTGTGGATAGTCTATTTCTCCTTTCTGTTTTCTCAGGGGTTTTGTTTGATTTTCTTGCATAAATATATAACAAAATTTGCCACTTTAACCATTCTTTTTCATGGATTTTGCTTTTTTTCTTCTTTATATTAACAGCAGCTTTATTTATTTTTTAAAAGATTTATTCATTTTTTTCCCCTTCTGCCCCCATTATCCATTCACTGTGTGTTCTTCTGTGTCCACTGACACTATCAGGTGGCACTGGGAATCTGCATCTCTTTTTTGTTGCATCATTTTGCTGCGTCAGCTCTGTGTGTGTGTGGAGCTACTCCTGGGCGGGCTACGCTTTTTTCACGCAGGGCGGCTCTCCTTGCAGGGCTGCACACCTTGTGTGTGGGGCACCCCTACATGACAGGGCACTCCTTGCGCATGGCAGCACTGCATGTGGGTCAGCTTACTACATGGGTCAGGAGGTCCAGGGGATCAAATCCTGGACCCTCCATTTGGTAGACAGACGTTCTATCAGTTGAGCCACGTAAGCTTCCCAAAGGAGCTTTAGATTACATAAATGTAACTTTGAAAATATACGGGATTCCCCTATACCCCACCCCGTCCTCCTCCCACACTTTGAACCATCAACATCTTTCATTGGTGTGGTACCTTTGTTACAACTGGTGAACACATATTGAAGCACTGTCACTAATCATGTCTACAGTTTATATTATGGTTTATACCCTGCGCCATACAATTAAACAGGTTTTGACAAAATGTACAATGGCCCATATCCACCACTGCAGTATCATGCAGAAAAGCTCCAATGTCCCAAAAATGCCCCATGTTACACTGATTGTTCCCTCTCCCTCCCCTTAGAATACCTGATGACTTCTGTCTCTGTATCAATGATACAAGCTCTTCCATTACTAGAATAATAGCGTCTACTTTAGTCCATAGCTGCATACCCCCCTTATGTTTGTCGGTTCCTCAATCTTAAGCATTTTGGAATGGTGATGCCCACTCTGCTTCCAACTGAGAAGGGGCTTAGATCCCATGGGCAGATGGATGGAACTGTCTTGCTTGCAGTTGTAGATACTCTCTTTTTTGGGATGGGGGATTTTACTTTTAAATATCAACAGATGCCAGGTAAACATCAGGTAAAGAATTGAATTAAATGCAAAGGAATTAGTAATTGTAATTAATCAAAATTTTATCTGGGTATTTCTTTGTTAACTGTCCTCACAGCTACTGTTGATACATAGATGACATATCCCCAGGGGAATAAAATGATTGCAAGAAACAACACTGAATAAATCCAGTCCATAGTGCAGTAACTCTCTGGCTCCATGGTAAGGAGGCAGCAGTGGTTTGTTGGCAGTGGGTGGAAGCTGCAGGCCCTAGATTTACTTCCAGGGTGGTGGCTGCAAGATGGCAGTGGCCATCTTGATGCCAAGCTCAAACGTCCTCCCCCTAACCATTTTCAAATGCACAATTCAGCGGCATCACTTTTACACTGTACTACCATGACCACCTTCCATTACTAAAACTTTTTCTTCACCCAAAAAAACCCTCTTTACCCACTAAGCAGTAACTCCCAATACCCCTTTCCCCCTGCCCCTGGTAAACTTTAATCTACTTTCTGCTGCTATGAATTTATTTATTCTAGATATTGCATGAAGTGGAATCAAACAATATTTGCCCTTTTGTGTCTGGCTTATTTCATTCAGCACAACACCCTCAAGGTTCATCTACATTGTAGCATGTATAAGAACTTCGTTCCTTTTTATGGCCGAAGAGTATTCCATGACATGGATATATATCACATTTTGTTTCTCCATTCAACTGTCAATGGACATCTGGGTTGTTTCCTCTATGAAGTTTTTGCTTCATACATCTTAAAGCTCTTATTAAGTGCATACACACTAACGATTGTTATGCCCTCTTGATGAGTTAACATTGTTTTAACATTATGAAATGTCCCTCTTTATGGTATAATTCCTATATACATGCACACAGTCTTATACTATATTCTTTCACACCTGTGAACACAATGTCTCTGATGAAAAAACACTGAAGCATAATGAAGCACTAGCCTAGAACTCAGGAGCCCAGTTTCTGCCAGCAAGATAGCACACCTGTAAGTTTCTTAAGAGCAAAGATTCTGTCATGTGTCACTTCTGCATAGCTCCAAAACCTAAGAAGAGCTAAGCACAAACACTAACTGAGGTAGGTTAAACATCCATCATTTTCTCCAGCAGGTGAGCTGAACTTTGCTTTTTATATACATACATACCTGCTTGTACATGCTACTGAGCAGAGTTCAAGTCTTATACTATATATACATTAGAATTTTCTTCTAATGGTAAAAGGTCATTTTAACTGCATACAATGCATTCCCTTTTACACTGAATTTATGGGTATACCTCCTTTTTATTGCACTTCACAGATACTGCAGTTTTTACAAATTGAAGTTTTGTGTCAACTCTGCATTGGGTGAGCAAGTCTATCAGCACCATATTTCCAACAGCACACGCTCACTTTGCGTCTATCTGTCACATTTTAATTAATTTTAGACATAATGTTACTGCACATTTCATGAACTACAGTATTTACAGTATAGTACAAATATAACTTATATATGCACTGGGAAACCAGAAAATTCATAGGACTTGCTTTATTGTGATATTCGCTTTATTGCAGTGATCTGGTACCAAGCTTGCAGTATTTCTAGGTATGCCTGTATTTTTTTCTTTGAAGAGAGAAGGTACAACCCAGCAAACCAAGAGATGAGCACCAAAGCATCTTTAGAAGGGTTCCCAGGACTCTGCAGGAAAAGCCATTGTGCCTAAAAAGTAGTGGACCAGGATTGAGGAGCCCAGTATCTTGTATCACCTCACCATTGCTTCAGTGTGCCAAACTTAGTTTCTGTAATGGAGTTAAACGTAGTGTCTATGAGGGTGGATATTAGGCTTCTTCCAGTACTTACATGAGTGTTAGATCCACTTGGTAAGCAAGGACCTTATTTCACCTAAACTGAAACACCTAACAACTAATAGAAACCTCGGGCCTCAAAAAGCTTTCCTCCAACTCAATTATTCTCTTTTCTTGGCCATGCTAGTCTTTTATCCCAAAGTCATTAAGCAAAGAGAATAAGCTCATGAAAACTGGACCATGATGATTCTCTGGATCTTAGTTTGCTTACACGTAAAAAGAGGAATATTATGGCCTATCTTGCAGAATTGCTTGAGAATTAGAAACAATATTGATATAATGCCTAATATGGAGAAGGTCTAGTTCAATAAATGAAGTTAGCTATTATATATAATCATTATGCATTAATTGTTTTATTAGTGACATAGGAGTGTGAAGTAATCTGAGTCGACCTCAAATTAACCTCTCCATATACCCTAGCCCCTACCCTCCTTTAGCTCTAAATATTTCCTCTGTTTTCAGTATATAATTCTGGCCTCTATTAAGTCCCACCCATATGCCAGCCACTATGGTACTGATAATGGGGCACTCTAAGATCGTTTCATTTGATCGCTAATAATGAAGGAACAAACTGTGGCAATAAAAAAAAGTACTGCCTCCTATCTGTGGAGTGCTTTATAGTTTACAAAGTGCTTTTGCATAAATCATGTCATTTGATTCCCAGGACAACCCTGTGAGAAGGAAATGCCAGGTCTTATTATCCACAGAAAACAATGAGTGACTTTAAGACACAGCTAATACACAGTATACTTGAGCCTACATACTCCAAGCCCAGAGCTCCTTTTCTAACATTAATGTTATTCAGAAAAAACAGCCTAAATATATACTACACAGTGCCCTTTGGGGAAATCATAACTACATCTGCAGGATATTAAAATAAAGGCATGGACATGATTCCATTTATATAAAATTCAAAAACAGGAAAATTATCTTGTGGGATTTTTTTCCTTCCCTGACTATTCAGCAAGTCTATGGAGAAAGCCAATCTATGGCACAAGCTGCCTATTGCATTTCACTGCTTTGTCATTTCAAAGTAGACTACTGGATAAATAGAGCCCAAACTGTACCTACAGTACAACAGAGCCCGTTCTCTCTGCTATAAAGATAGGACAGAAAGTGATAAAACCTATTGTTTAATGAGTACTTACCATGTGCCGGTCTCAGAAATGTTAGGTAACTTACCTAAAATTATTCAGCTAAAGCACCTATTCTGCTCCATAACCTATAGTCTGTCCAGCTATACTTCTGGGAAAAACGAAAGGCAAGGCAATACATCCTGAATGTATTTTCCATGATGACTCCACAGTTATGGTTATTGGATTAGTGAGTCCAAAAGCCTGAGTTCTAATTCTAACTCTGCCATTTACTTTCAGTGAAGTCATGGTGAAGCCATTTAACCTCTCTTAACCCCTCTTTATATTATGAATGTAGAGAACATGCTGCTCCATTTCTCTCCAGTGAAGATCAATGTGAGAACAAAACGCAGCTACTTTAAATGTAAGAAGCTTTACATACAGAAGAGATTATTCATTTAAACTTCTGCTACTCTTATCTCTCAATGTTAGATTTGCAACCGAATTTCTTCTTCTAAGGTAGGAGGTACAGAAAGCACAGAAAATACTTTGCTAATCAGGAAAAAAATAAAAGTACTGAAAGCAAAACAAAACTTCTGCGTCTAGAGAGCTCTAATAGCCATTGTGAAGAGAATGATCTGCCCTGTCACTGTGTGTGTGACACAGAAGTAGATGGACTCTCTGCCAACAGGTCTGCAATCTTCAGTTTAGCCAGGGGTGGTCGGGATTACAGACTGAACATACAAAGATGCTTGCCTGGGCTTTCTTTCTGTTTTTAATGAAGTTTCTGGTTCTACAGATGCTGGTGGTGTAAAACCACAGGCCAAAACAGGCATAAAAAGAATGTAGCATAATCAATGAGCACGTTATACAAATCTATCTCTTTCTAAAAGCAGGTATGTGGTATGAATACAATTTTTAATTAAAAATATTTTAGGGAAAAGAAAGCTTAATTTTGAAAGAAGTGCTTTGTTAGTTGTGTAAGTTAAGGAAATGAAAAGAAAAAAAAGGGTTTCTGAGTAAGATTAAGCATTAAGGTTGCATAATCAAGAACAAGACTAAAATCTAGTACAAGGACACAATCAGACTTCAACCTAAAGTACCAGCTCCGATCAAAAGATACTCTCTGGACCATTGTCTTAAGAAGCAGTCTGAAGCTATTTTGTCTAAGCTTGACAAGAAGGTGTTATTACTAAGCAGTATCTGCAATGAGCACAGGACAACATAAACACCAATTTGCCACCCATAAGTTAGTGAGAACCATGGAATACTTTCAATGTGCACTTGAGTCTTGGATGCAACCATTCCCACTCCCAGGAAAATGTAATAAGCAAAGAGTCACCGATTTCTTTTATCTGAACTAAAATCCGAAGTGTGACTACGGCATTTTCTTAGTGTTTTGATACCTTCCTGATTACTATGGAGCATAGACCACATGATAAAAAAGGTTATGGAATATGACCATTCTATTTTGAAAATTCTTTCCACAAAACAGTATTAAGAAAAGAATTGAATCCTTATCTAGAAGGTAAACTGCTAGTTTACTAGTTACTAAGGCAGAAGACAATGTCGGTGGTGGAGATCACCTGCGTGGTTTTCTTCCTACCTTGGAAAAGTCAGGCTAGGTTCATGGAGCCCATGGTTCTAGGTTATCCACTAACACTATTTGCCACAACCTTTCTTGCTCTGACACCTGCTCTGACCTCAAACAAGGAATCAGAATCCAGATATCCCACTATATCCCCTCACCATTTAAGAATAGCTAAAAACATTGCTTTGTCAGTTAAACAGAATATACAAGCAAAGAGATAGATCTACTTACTGACAACTAAAAAATAACTGATCTAACCTACCTGTGTTACATATGAGACCACCAAAGCCCAGAAAGCAATGTGTCTCTTTGTAGTGGAAATAATGTCTGAGAATCAGTCCATTGGACAGTAAAGTGACCCAGAAAGAATTAATTGTGAAGAGGCAAACCAACAATCTAAAATTTCTTCATTTATTTAGCAATTACATTTACTAAGAGATACCTCCAGGTAGATGATTTGTATAATAGCTTTTCCTGTAAAACTCATCCTAGCCATCTAATTTAATCAAGAAATGACGACATATTATAATGTCCCAGTGCATACAGTAGCGGCCTTGTGAGATCTACAGCAAGGGGTCTGTTCTTCCATCACTACGTGAGAACACCTAGCTGGGTGTGCTGCCAGAAAGCCAGGCTCTAAATCCTGAGACTCTTATGAATCGCTGGCCTTGTGTTGCCAACATCCCCTCTTGGAAGCCACAGCTAATAAGTTTAAGCACAATCTGTCCTAACTGATACTTGCTCTGCTTTTACCTGTGTTAACTAAGTATCTGTTATTAACAGTAAGCTAGCACTTTTTTAAAATTTTTTTTAGAAAAAAAGAAAGAATATTTTCAAGTTAGAAGACATCTGTTTTGAAAAATTTAACAGGATCTTGAGAACACTGAATAAACTTAAATACATATATAAAGACATTAGTTTGGGCTCTTGGAATGCTTTAGCAAGGTCTTGAATTATGTGTTCACTGAGATGAGCTGTGCAATTAGAACTTGCCCCTCAATTTTTATGGTAATTTAATTTATCTGTCCTTGATCTCCAATTCTTGCTGAAAGACTATCAACCTCATCAAGTGTTCTAATTCCTGACTTCCTGGAGAGCTGACCTTTCCAAAACCCCTTGCTAGATCCCTATCCTAACAGAGGGAAGTTTTCCTTTCTCTGCCTATTAAGGGAAACAGGAGAACTTTAAAAACACATAATGTGAATCTGCTTCAAACTGCACCCTGAGTCAAAGAGTCTGCAACTTGAATAATGAAAAAATTAATTTGTCCCATCTCCCCCAACTGCTTTTAAATTCAGGATTCACCAATGGATGTGTCATGATGATGGGAACGAGTGTTGTTGGGGGGGGGGAGAGGGGGGGTGGGGGGGTGGGGTTGAATGGGACCTCACATATATATTTTTAATGTAATATTATTACAAAGTCAATAAAAAATAAAAAAATTAAAAAAAAAAAAAATTCAGGATTCATAGAGATGGTTATCATTTATAGGAAAATTGATCTCTTATTTTTTCTTTTACAAAATATAATTTTTAAATATATTCACATGGTTCTATAATTTTTAAAAAATGGAAAAATAGTGGAAAGTCTCCCTTCCTTTTCCACAACTCTTCTATATTCACCTAGTCCTATACACACACAAACTTGGTTACTTTACTAGTTTCATGTATATTCTTCCAGAGTTTCTTTATTTAAATGTAAGTGAACAAAATACATATTTTTATATTCCCTTTTCTTTTTACTACAAAAGTTAGTATTCAGTAGGCATATCTTGCCTTTTTCCTTTAATAATTTATCTTGGAGAACTTTTCATTCAGTACATAGAGAGCATTCCAATGCAAATGACTTTGAAAGCCCATCCTGTGGCAGGAAAGCTAGGGGTCCAAGAGATGAAAACAGTTTAGCATCTCTGCTTATAAGGAGCCAGGGAGCAGGTGAGCACACAGCTGAGGTCACCACAGTAGCCCAGGCGCCACACTAGCATGCCTCTTCCAATTCTGAAACTCTGTATCAACCCTGGAAAAAGCCTACCTGGAAAATATCTGATTCAACTCATTTATTTTACAGGTTACAAAAAAGAGGGCAGCAGAGCAGAAGGGACTTTTCTAAAGCCAGGGACAGAATCGGAGGTTGCTGATCTTTTGCCTTCTGGCCCCAAATTCTCTCCACTATACTATCTATGTCACAAACCTTTACTGCCTTGACACTACTTGCAGTGTAAATTTCAAATCTGTGTGTCTAACGCTGGTCCCAAATGGAAGCAGGATATGATATGGTGGGAAGAGTGAGAACACCAGAAATAGGCAGGAAGACTGGCTTCTAGAGCTGAACCTTCTTTGGGCTCAGTTTCCTCATCTATAAAATAGGAGGCTTGAATTAGATGCTCTCTAAGGTCTTTTCTAAGGTCTCTATAAAATCTGACCCCTACATTCTAACCACACTCAAGAGTCTCGTCTTTGCAGTTGTACCTGTGCTCACGCTGTTAGTTCTAACTGGAATGTGTCTTTTGTTTCTCTTCTTCCCATCTTTCAAGGCCCACTCACCTTTCCTGGTATTTATCTATTCAGTAAATATTCCTTGGAAACAAGCCAAGCACTTTCACCTGAGGACCTCTGAACTTTTGAGGTATTTCTCACATTCAATTGCTGGTCCTATAAAAAGTCCTGTCTGGCAGTCCCAAATGAAAAAAAAAGTCAGGGAGGCAGCAAATAGCTTTGGGAGATTCATGTAGTCAGGCAAACAGCAAAGAATCTGAAGTCTGACAGACTGGTTCTAATTCTAGACTCTGCCACCGTGCAACCTTCAGCATGCCCTTAACCTCTGTAAAATGGGTAACAACCTACCTCACAGGTATATAACGAGAATCAGGGAAAATGGTATATGTAGAAGCATGTCAAGTAGATTATTATACCCTATAAGTAGAGTATTAATAAAGGCCAGAATTAGGCTCAAATTATCTGCAAACAGTTCTATTTAAAGATAAATTCCATGCAAAAAAATTGTCCATTCTTAAAAAAAATACACACCTATGCATGCTTATCTACATATACATTTATATATTTTGGAGGAAAAGCACAGCTCTGAAATTCTTCCACCAATTCCATTCTTCAATGAGAACCCTTTTTGCCAGGGCTTCAGACAAACAGGCCACTGACTACTATGAAAATGGAACTTTCCAGCGGAAGAAATAAACTGCAACCTCTTATAGAATACTATAAGCACCTGGACACTGAGGCCATCTGTAGCTCCCATCCATTGTTCCTAGATAGTTTGATAAAAACAAACCATCAACGACCTCTCTGCGTCATACGTCATATCTCTAACAAACCCTAGAACAGGTCAGCATTACTTATTGCATTTGGTGGATAAGAAAACTAAGCCCTACCTCCTCTAAAAAGCTGGGTTCTTTTTTAGGAGGTACTGGGGATTGAACCCGGGGTCTTGCACATGGGAAACACGCACTCAACCACTGAGCTACATCCACTCACCAAAAGTCAATCTTGATATTCTACCCACACCAATTTCTTCCTAACCTGAATACTTACAGTATTTTGTGATGGACACACACTTCAATGTGAGATCTTATACCATCTCTATATCATACCAAATGTCTTCCTTGTGTGGCAAGGACTGTGTCTCATTTTTCATAAGAGAGTTCAAAAACACTATACTGAACTGAATTTAACATAAGAATTGTGGTGCTTGTTTCCTAAGCATGCAAGGAATTTAAGAACAGAGTCAAACTTAGAACCCTCACTTCCTAATTTCAAATTTAATTTGTAATCTACAAAATAACACTGATTATTAACATTACCTATATTTTAATTTTGACTGCAAGCAAACCTCATGAAAAGGGCATTCCACCCCTTAGCCTCAACAAAGATATAGAACTGATCTCACAATTCCCAAATACACTTCTTCCACAAAACCTATAACAGTTGCTTTTATGTAAGATCCTCAAAAATAAGAACAGCACTTAATTCACCATTTTTTCCCTTATCATCTGATCCTAACTCGATGAGACACATTATAATACTTATTAACTACTTGAGAATGCTAGGAAAGAAAGAAGAGAAGATCATGAGATTAAAAAATAGCTGGTGTGTCCATCTGAATGCCAAGAAATGCTTCATAAGAACCATATTAATTAATAATAAGAGGATGAACAAACAAAACAATGAATGGTGTTGGACTATAAAGTAATGCTTTCAGCTTCCATACTTAGTTTATCATCTTAGCTTGAAAGTAATTATATGAATACAGACATTCTTAAAAAAAAATTATCCTAAAATAAGCTTTCTTAACCCTTGCCTAGCACTTTCACTGGGAAAATAATAAAATTACTCAAATTCTACTCCTCTACTTTTAAAAGGAAAAAAAGAAGAAAATCTAAAGCTATCCTGGCAAAATAACTTTTTACACTTTGAGTCAATTTTCTTAATTAAACTGAAGTATTTCAAATTGAATGTGAGTTACTGAACATTGAAATGCGTATGAACTATGCTACAACCTCATAGATAACTTCTAGGTAAATTATCTTCACTCTTAAATGAATAAACAGCTCCCTTTGGTCAACTCTTTTAGTAGCTACAAGTCACCAAGTTTCAAAGTAATGAAAATTCCATATTTCTAAGTCCTTAATCTTGCCAACTTCCTCAGGTATATATTGGTCTCAAGATTTAGAATCATCTGTGCTGCCATCAGGGGGCTGGTTATTTTATGCCCCCTGATATTTATTCTTGCCCCAAAGCTAAGACAGAGGATGGAAGCTGGGGGCATTGTTTCTTTCAGAGCCTGCTACAAGGACACAAGGAGGCAGAACCATGTGCTGTGGAAAGACCATGGCCTTTTGAGGCAGGCTTGGTTTAAATCCCAACTCTCCCATCCACCAACAGTATGATTTTGGGTGTATGACTCAGTTTCTCTGAAACTCCACTTTGACACTGGTAATGTAAGGATAATTCAAAATTTCCAGCGCTGTTATGAAGACTACTTTGTATAACATGTATAAAGTGACTAGCACATAATAGGGACTCAATAAATGTTAGTTTTTCTTCCCACTCTTTTCATAGCCACAAAACTTATTCAGTACTCTATTAGTCAGAGTAATAACTCTGATTCCTACTTTGGGGCCATTTTTAGGCCTGCTGGCAACCAGACTACAATTCATCAAAACATTTATGCATGTATTCAAGATGATCTGTGCCAGTTCTTTAAAAGAAAGAGCTCTTGATGAAAAAAAAAACAAAAACAAACAGCTTTTTAAGCAGTCAGTCTTCTCCTTCTGCCTGTGGTTCCAAGAAGAATTTATTAATAGTCTAACTACTTTCAAAAACCTTTTCTTTACTTGAGCTCCCACTGATTTGTGGGAATTGTCACTGTCATTAGAGTGAATAACTAAAACATTTATTCTGAAAAAGCTACTAGTAAGGGGAACCATGAGAAGGAATCTTGGCACAGAAATTCTTGGCAGAAGTCTGGATTCCCATTTAGTTTGCAAAATGATGTGAATTCTAACAATATGGCACAACTTTTTCTCCTTGTTTTGGAAGAAAAATCTCTGGATTTATTTAGCCAAACATTTGAAGAAAATGGGCAAACTATTATATTAGCTGCTATGTATATGGTTAAGTCACCACACAGTGTTAAATATCTCCCGCAGAAAAAAATATTTTGTGAGTTAAGCCAGGATGACAACTATACACCAAAATAGAAAGCATCAAGTGATACCTTGCATTTTGTTTAGGGATTGAACTATTTTAGGATTTTTTTGTTCCTCAAGGAGAGTTTGCTATTCTCCCCATTTTGTTTCTAGTAAAACAGTAAAAATTCCCTTCCTCTATCCTTCTGACATGTAAAAAGGATACAAGTTCTCATGCACTATTTTTGGTTGACAGTCGAGCTATTCTGAGTAATTTGGCACTATCCAATACTTAAGCCCAGAAAAAAAGGTTAGCATAACATTAGCAAGCTAAAAAATAAGTTCTCAGCTTTTGGTCATTTAATAAGCACATTTCTTTTTTCTTTTTTTTTTTATTTTTTACCTATTTCCTCTTTGCCTTGTAATAGCACATTTCTTTTTAACAATCCCACAGACTATTTTCTGGTCAGAAACTATAATGTACTTCATTAACATAAGCTGTTAAACCATAATTAGAAAGTCCTACCTTTTGTGCATCCCCTGTGAAGTATGCAATGGCCAGGGTGGGCAGAATCATGAACAGTGCATTGTAATAAAGCAGACCATATTTTCCCAGCTCCTAGAATAGGAAATAATTAGGTATTTCATTTGGCTCTTGCAAAAGATATATACTACCCTAATAACACACACACACATACATACACACTTTCTTCCTCTACAGTATACAAATTAGTCAAGTCAGAAGTTTTGCAAACACTAATAACCTAATCTTTCAGAAGGTACATTTATACAGAAAGTAAGCTCAGAGGATTTTAAACTTATTTAAAATACATTATTTGGCTGCTTAAGATGGGAGAAATAATATTGAAATAAACTGCTTCCAACAGCAAGTAGGGAAGACATCATTTTAAATACATACACACACGCATATATATATATATATATAAATATCACTGAAGCTCTTCTTTTCCTAGATTGAATCAAGAGTCCTTGAGTTAGCCTTTAGCTTTTCAGAAGCATAACAGAGTGCCATTTAAGAGAAAGAGATGGACAAATCCAGACACACAGATTCACACGTAGGCAAACACAGACAGACATAACCTCCTAGTGAAGTATTTCTGAAAACATGTATGTGAAGGACAATGGAGATTAAGAGTACATCCAGCTCCAACTCCCAAACACAATATGACTGGCTGTGCCCCCAGCTACTGGGGAACAACAAGGACAACAAACATCTTCAAACACAGGCAGCTTATGGGAACTCTGGGCCCACCTTTGATTCACATACTTCTGGGACATTCGGCAAGAAGTAGAGTCACCTGAAAAAGCAGGCCAGGGTTGGGAAAGCGGGGAGACACATGGGAGAGGGTTGTGATGGCTGTCTAACTTCTGTGACTGAAAGATCACTGAATATAAAAAAAATCAAACTAACTTTTTAAAAACTGCTTTGAAACACTGGAAACAAATATCTAACAACAGAAAAGTAGCTGATTAGACTATGATGCAGCCATACAAGGAAACATTATACAGCCATTTGGATGTTTAGGATTATTGATTGACATGAAAAAGTATTCATAAAACAGTACTAAGTAGGAAATATAGGATAGAAAACATTTATTATCCCTCTTTTGTTTAAATTTTACATACAGAGTATATGTGTACATGTACACACACATACGATAAAAATATCACAAAAAATATTGGTGATGGGATTAAGGGAGATTTATATTTCTCTTGCTTATCTGTATTTTCCATTACTTCTATCATAAATATACATTACACAGGTTTTGTTTTTAGTTAAAAATGGGTTTATTAAAAGCACCACAGTGTGACCATACTACCTCTAGGATAAAGCAAATAACTGATTGTTTATGAACCCCAAAAGCACCAATGAAAAAGCAACTCATTTCTAAGGCAGCAAGAATATATATTAAATCAAATAAAGCCATAGTCAGACAAAAATAATCACCAACAATGGGTGCCCAGTCTGCCAAAGGCATGAGGGTGAGTGCAAGTCATCCAGGAAGTTGAGACTATGTGCATGCACATACACGCTTACATACAAATTGTCCAGAAAACTGACAAACACCAAAAAATTAAATGCCAAAGCTTTTGTTTTTCTTTTTACATTTTAACCATTTTGAATATCTTTCTCCCTTCTTGACGAGTACACCAACTACAATATCATTAAGGAGGATCTTCATAAATATGTATGACATTTTTTTTCTGAGTACTATCTGCTTTCTATAGTTCTTCTGTTTGTCTTTCTATTGTTAGCTGACCCTTGTTACTACTGGCAAGCTTGTCTGTCTCTAAATATAATTCTACCTTCTAATTTGCTATTTCTAATCCATGGAGTTAGAAAAGCAGATTACTGCAATTAAAAGTACTAACTAATAAACGTAAGTCATAAGCCATTTTTGAGTAAGGAACTAAAGGGCTACTTGAAGCAAATTACTCAGAAACCCTCTACTTTCTTCTAGGTTTTAGGATGTACTCTAGATTATGTTATCCAAAATGGTAGCTACTAGCCACATATAGCAATTTTAAATTTAATTATAATTAAGTAAAACTACTAACTCAGTTCCTCAGTTGGGCCAACCAATATTCAAGACCGCAACAGCCACATGTGGCTAGTGGCTACAAAGAAGCACAACAGATATGTGAAAGAGTTCCACATCACAGAAAAATTTCAATGGATGGTACAGTTTCAGACACCTGAAACTGCTGGACATATGATAAGTTATTATCAGTAACTATTTTCCAAAGAGGCAAATGGGCTTGAGAAAAAAAAAAAGAAGACGACCAAATCTCTAATGGTTTCCTTTTCTTTATTTTTTTCAAAATAACAAATTTTTTACTAGTAGTTTCCACTAAAATGCAATCATCATACAGCATCTCCAAAGCAAATAAAAGGAGGACAAGACATAAAAGGTATATTTAAAGAAAATTTGTTAGAAACAGATCTATACTATTCCTAGTTCTAGAAGGATATATTTTTTTTAAAACTCTCTGACAATAACAAAAGCTATTGAGAAGAACATACAATCTATGTACCTCTTCTGGAAGAGGAGGCAAAGCCCCTGACCAGGACTGTTTCAAACAAATACTAATAACTCAAGATCAATGTTGCTATCATGTAGATGAGGCATTTACATTTGTTTATGACTTGAGCTCCAAAAAAAGGAACTGAAGTCGTTTCAGAAATATTGTACAGTATTATAGATATGTAAGCAGGTAAGACCATCTGACTGAAGAGGAAATAAGGATAAGGCCATGGTCAGTTACAAGATTAAATTGAGACAAAAATAAACCAACTGCTCAGGAAAAACTATGGTGACATCTAAGATAAATATCTTATGTAGGTCCTCAAGTAGGGTATATAATGATGCACAGTACAACACTTTCAGTAAAAACTCTATGATACATTAAGCTGTGTTCCATATAGCTATTTCTTACCATAATGTAATCCCATAGCATAATTTAGTAAAAACAATGTGACTCAAATACTCAGCTCTCTGATGGTCAAGCCTAGTTTTACCTAAAAAGAAAACTTAGTATGCCTCTATTCAAAGTATGCAGTAAACCAACAAACAAAAAATACCTTCCAAACTAGCCTTCATGTACATGCAGCCATTTGAGGGAAAAGAGCTAGGTATATACAGTTCATGTGTACGAGATTTAGGCCAGAGAGCCTGGGGTTATCCCTGAGAAAGAGATCCCAATGTTCCCTCAGATTGCCCACTAGTTATAGCACAGACACAAAAAGGCCATCTTGTTCTGCAGCCCATTTCAACAATCATTTCCCTTCAAGTTTCTCCAAGAGCTTCCAGGTATTTCTTTCTCTCACAGGTCCCTCACCAAGTCCTCTGGAACACAGCCATTAACATTTTTTACATGATTCTTTCTACGTCTTTCTCATTCCTTTTGAGAGTTTTCCTTTATTTCCTGCTTTTTCCTTGATGAATCAGCATTATCATTCTCAACACCAGTAAACATGTTAGAGAATATTTAGATTGCTACCTACTTTTGAGTCTAATTTTTGTTTTATGTATGCACCATTTGCTGCTGTCAGGACATCATTTATCAGAATAAAAACATATCCTTCCAGATCAAATGCCAAGTCGGAGCTGCAAAATATGAGCAATACTTTAATAACAACTTATATTTTAAGAATGTGCATTTAATTTTAAATACATCTGAACCACAATATTTGCAAGAATATATTCTTATCTAGGTAAATGAACATTAGACATTGTATCAGCTACCAGTATTTTTCCTGAATTCTAGTCATAGTTTGCAATTTCAATCTCAATAAGGAATTCTACAGAAATCAGCAGCATTAACACTGAAACACATCACTAGCAATAATCAGTCATATCAGTTATTAATACATTGCTCTGAATTCAAAGGCAGATAATAATAACTAAATTTATCATTACAGTACATCTGTGAAACAAGCAAAGGGCATGAGATCTCGATTTCACAGGTAAGGAAACCAAAAAAAATGAAGTTATGTCATTTTTCAAAGGTTCACACAAAGCATCAGACTAACTTGCACAGGTGGTTAGGTAGAATTTCCAAAGCCTGGGTCATGGTTAGTTCTGAATGAGATCAAGTGAAAACACTACCTAAGCATGTAGTAAGGGTACAAATACACTTATAATTGCTCAATGAACAACAAGTGGGATTATAGAAAACTGAACATTTCTGATGCCTAGCAGGGTACGAGACAAAAGATACAAACTCAGTAAATTTAATAGAATAAATGAAAATATGAAAAAAGTATGTCTTCAGCAAACTTCAGTAACCTAGTTAAAATAGTGGATCCACAATCTGTGATTCAAGCAAATACACTATATACTTATAGCTGAACTTTTATATGGAACCCAGACTTCTGAAGAGCTCTATGCCACTGCAGTTTTACACAGGACTAGACTAATACAGACCCCCTTCCCTAAGGAGTCATTATCTGACAAACATCTAACTTCAGATCCTGTTCCTCCCAATCTACCCAAAAAAGTTCTAATTAGGCAAGACTAGATAAGACAGCAATCTTCTTCAGAAACTTTTTGCAGACCAGAGTTAAGTTCTGAAGAACCCCAGTTGTTTGATTCAATTTTGGATTCAAGCAGATTCAAGGAAATACACCAAGGACTAGCAGGGCACCTCTAAAGAGAAGGGTGTGAAGGTGGTATAGAATTTCTCCCCAAAGAAGCAACACAACCTAGAGGGAAAAGTAGTCAACTACATACTATACTCTAGTACCAATTACACCATGCCCTTCTATTTAAGGATGACATTTTCCTTGGAGATTTAGGGTAGAATCAAATCTGAAGTATAATATTTGTACCCCCTTATACCACAAAGATGTGATGAAGGTAAATGAGTCAATCCAAGAAGCACGCTGAAACTTGCAAATGGAAAATGTATGTCAAGCAGAATTTGTGAAATTAACAAATCCATATATGCATTCCCTAGGCTGAGTGAAAATGTTGCAGAAGGCTTTTAGCAATCTTTTTCATTTTCTGAGTCTTTAACATTAAAACATAAGAAAAATGGAAAACGTTTCAGTAATCCAACAGAATAAAGGTATCGCATTTGTGATATATCTTATTGCCAAATACGGCAATGCTACTATTTAATAATCACAAGGCAAATGATTCATTGTCATTTGCCTCATTTCACAGAAAAGCAGACACTATTTTCTTTAGCAGCATGCAAAGTAAAGGAGTCTTGCAAGATTTATAAAAGCACATGGCTCCGGAGCCAGGCACAGATTGACAATCCAGGCATGCCATTTACCAGCTGTGTGACCTTGGGCAAATTATTGAATTTGAGCTTTAGTTCCTCAACTCTATAGTAGGAAAATTTCACTTAAATTTCTCACAGTTGTTGTAAAGAACACATCAATACTATGTGTTAGAAACCTAACATAATGTGAGGCAAAATACATGTGCTCATTAAGTAAGAGATTTTAACAAACGCTAAATTCTATGAAATTAGCTTATAAGAATTCCAAGAACCTGAATTTTACCATCTTAGTCCAGTCAAAAATATTTAATCTTTCAAAGAGTCTTCTGGATGTTTTTCATTATGATTCTTATAAATTCTTTTTATTGATAATTTCTAATATGATTATCATAGGTTTTATGTATCTTACCTGGCTGCTACAAAGGCTCCAATAATCATTGCAAATACAGTCATCTTAATGCCCCAAGAAAAAGTCTTCCTACAAAATCAAATAATAAAAACATATATATGGTTTCAGTTATTCACATAGGCTCATTTAACAATATGAGTAGTAAAATGTAAGTGCTATTTCCTTTAAAAAAACTCTAAACAATCATCTTTTAAACATTTTCAAGAAACTGGATATTTAAAAGAACTCTTTTGATTAAAAAATATACATTTTATTATATAAATAATTATACTTCCCCTTTTTTTTTTACCTTTTGTTATTACTGAGTTAGAATTTTTGTAAATCAGAATTTGAGCAGGAAAAGACACAAAAAATTATAAAAGTAGCTAAAACATGAACACTTTTTAAAGCCTACACCTATGATTTTGACCCAGCTTCACCTAGCAGCGGCAGTAGCAGAAGATACATAAACTCTAGAAAGGAAATCACCTGTTCAGATAGGTTTCCAAACTCTATGAAATGGGCATATTTTCAAGGTACTTAAAGTCAGTTAAAGACTAGATATATTAGAAATTTAGCTCACTTGAGTAAAACTCCTTCAGCAAACATTGTAAACAGGATGGAGAACCTTCTCAGAACTGTAAACATTGGCAAGCTGCAAAAAAAGATAATGAGGTAAAAATAAATCTTAAAAATTTATAAAAATGTTCTCCAAATCGGTATTTTAAAATAATGCTAATCTCTTCCTATTTAATGGAAATTCCATGCTGATTAAACTGTGATTAAATTGAACCCTTCTGTATAGAAATACTTTTTGAAAGCCTAAAAGGACTACTTTTACATAACTACTGGAAGTGAGGAAACAACCTAATTAAAAAATTGTAGAAATCATGTATCTATCATCACAGGCTAATAACACCTACTTTTTAATTTTATTCTGCTAATCATGCAACCATCCTGAACTGTGACCATTTAAGTCTTTAATAGAAAAACACCTTTCTCCTTTTACCACCAGAGTCACCTCCCTTTCCAACCCCACCCCCAAACAACATTTATGAAAATCTTGCCCCATGAAACATTCCTTGATTGTGCTTTTGTGGAAGTAATTTTGTCTTCCTCTAAATTCCAAGAACATTTTGCTCACACTAATCAAACACAACCTTTTGCAACATAGTGAATATACCTTCACTCCCCCAGGATATAAGAAGATCCTTGAACACTCCAAAGTGCCTTATACTTAGCCAGCAAAGACAGGATTTAAATGAATGGATGGATGGATGACAATGGATGAAAAAAAGTAAACGCTACACAAGCAGCACTTTGTAGCAGGCTTGTATTTCATTCCATGTAGGTATTGATCTGGAAAAGAATGTCCCACCCATGATAAACTTAACTTCCTTCCAACCCTCTCCAAAGATAACATCTTGGTCATCCTGTCAGAAAAATTTGGGTCCAAAGGAAGAAGAAATGAAAACACTTTATCTCTGATCCTCAGAGACTGCTGCATTGGTTTTACAATCATCCTGTATGCTAGGGTTTTAGCTCTTGTGGAAATGGTGATGAAGCCATGGGTTTCTTTCAAATAGTTTCCCTATGTGTGAAGTTTTAATATCACACCCACTCAATACACACCACACTCCTTAAGTGGAAAAGCAGGAACTCGGAGGTTGGAGTGTTAAAAGACAATGTTGGCATGGAGCAAAGACCTACTACTTCTTTCTAAAAGTAACTATGTTGCTTCCATAGTTACATTGTCGTAGGTAAGATATTAATCATATCTATATTAGGGTTCCAGCTGATTTTTATCAGAACTACTTAATGTTAAGAAAAATTGCAAAAGTTCTTATGCCCACCCTCTGATTTTGCTGTGTGAAGTTTGCCTAAAATGAAACATTTATGGACTGTATAAAAGAATCAAAATCCCAGAAGCCTAGCATATACCTTTCCCTACTACAGGTCTGGAAGAATAATGAAAATCTCCTAACAGTAATTTATAGCATTTTAAGACCATTCAGTGCAGGATTTACTTCTAACAGCAAAGAGGGAGGAAAAAACAAAAACAAAAGTCTCCCTTCATATATAGAGCTTAGACTAGAACCTTTAGTGCAAGCGTCATTATTACTAAGAGAAACCTGGTCCTACATTTTTTTCCAGAATCAGTAACAATGTTTTAAATATTTGGCATTCAAGTACAGTTTTAAGAATACATTTTAGCAACCTCACTAGGAAAATAAAGTTATCCATACTTGAGTTTCTTTGTGCTGAACAGTCCCGTGATTTGGTTCCCAAAATATAGTAGAGGTAGTGGAAACGTCTAGAAAATTTAAAAAGGGATAATAAAACTCAATAATAGAGATAGCTAAAACAAGGTCCTTTCAAACAGAGACAGTTACATTTATGTAATCAAATTTTTTTCTCTTAACACATAATAATTCTCCCACACAATTCTGGCCCCCACGAACTACCCCCAACATTAACTGTTCTTGGATAAACAGCATTACTGTGTCAGAGAGAGTGATATGTGGGTAAAAAAAGGACAAATATTAAAATGATCAAACCATGTGGAACAGAAACATCTTTTGCTTTAAAATGTGATAATGTATTAGCCAAGGGCTACTATTGTGAGTAGAAGAAGAAAAGGCATTTCAGCTTCATGTGGAATCAAGCAGACGCAAAAAGAATATGAAAATAAATCCGAAGAATAATGAATGCAGTACACACTGGCAAAACTCAATAAATACACAAACTACAAAACCGTTGTACTCCCAAGTGTGCAGTGGTTAAAAAACAGAACACGAGATTCTAGTTTAAACTACTTTTTTCCCCTGCTTAATTTTGAAGAGACTGTGGGACTTCTTTAACACAATCACTACATATACTTTTTACCTTCATTATGGTCACTCTAGATTGGGCAATTTCAAAGCTGAAATTTTTAAATATGCAAGGAACTGATTATACATATATTCACAAAATAAAGTATTGTTAATTTTTTTTTTTTTTTTTTTTTTTTACCTTTCGAGGTACATTTCTGTCAAGGTCAGGAAACTTGACTACTCTGAGCGCCTTTCCCACCCAGAGAAGCGCCACTGTGGCCACCATCTGTAAACAGAGAACACAGACTCACTGTTCCACATAGAGACAAACAGAAGTTCTAACATAAACCATGTAATGCTGAAGATTCAAACTAACCTGGCCAAGTCCAACACATAGTGAGGAGGGAAATCTACAGAAACAGTAAAGGAAAAAAAAAAAAAACAACACAGGGTCAGCAAACCCAAACGTCTTTCTGTTTAATTCAATTTGCCCGTCGGCAACCTTTATGCGTTTATGCAATCCACACCAACGTATGCCCCTTATCCAAATGAAAATCTTGGAAGAAAATTCCCTGCCTGTTGGCAAGCTACATTGCTGATTTTGTTGCCTTGGGCAGCCACTTGTCTCATCTCGTCTGATTTTACAATTTCAGTCGGCTGCCTGCAACACATTTTTCAAGGAAGTTAAGACATGGATCTCTTCAACGGTTTCACACTTAAAAAAAAAAATCTGCCTTAAGAGTCCCAGTGACAGCTACGGAATAATTTTAAATGGGCACGAGGGTGCGCACATCCCCAGCGACTGTCAGCGAATGCGGAGAGACCCTGAAGCCCCAGACCCCGGTCGAAGCTGCGGAGAAGGGAGAGCATCCCTCGTTCTCCTCCCTGCCTGCATGCACAGGGGCCAAAAAGTCATGAAGCAACTTTGCTCCATCACTCTGAGAGGCAAGGTTTTCAAGGCGCTGCGAGGAGGGCATGGCAGGCACTGCCCGCTTGCAGCCCCGCTCGGCCGTTCGCGCGCCCGCTCGGCCGGCGCTCTGCTGCGGGAGCGGCACCGCCGCCCCAGCCCGCGCCAACCCGCCTCCGCCGCCCGGCTCGCCCCGGCGCGGCGCCTCAACCCCCGCCCTCCTCGCTCCCGCCCAACTTTGTTCCTCGTCAACTTTAGCAGCCGAAGTCCAGGAGCCGGAGCCCCGCCGCCCGCTCCTGCTCCGCGGCCTCGGCCGCCGCCGCCTCGGCCCTACCTGTAATTGGTAAGCACGCTCTTGTTCACAACCACGATCAGGAAGGAGCTCACGCCGTAAAAGCCGGCGGCCAGCAGCTTGAGGAACACGGTCAGCGTTTCGGCCGACGCCATCCCCAGCTCCTCCTCATGTCTGTGTGTGGAGGATTTCGCGGGGGCTTCTCCTTTAACCCGAGCATGCTGACGTCTATGAACTTCCGCCATGGCGGCGGCGGCGGCTGCCTGTGAGCGGAGCTGCGGGAGGGCCCGGCGGCGGGGCCGAGCGGCGCTGCGGTTTGCAGCGGCCTTGGAGGTGGCGAACTAAGCCAGCTGCGCGCTCGCCGCCTCTGCCACCCGCGCGGTCGCCGCCCGTCCCCGCCCAGGGGCAGACACGCCCGAGTTCACAAGCGGGGAGGTACGACTCCGACATTGTGCAACGCCGGGTCATAGGGTAGGGGCCGCCCCATGCTTGCCCTGGGCCGGGGCTGGAGAGGGCCTAGAGAAGGGGTAGCCGCGACGTGGAGTTGGGGTGGAGGGAGAGGGCTCTAGGGGGAGCCACTCGGCAGCACCGGAGCGCAGGGTTGCAGAAAAAACAGCCGCCGGGCGACGCGTAAGCCTCACGCCTGCGCGCGTGCACGAGCTGGGCAGCTTGCTGCGGGCGCGTATTGGATAGGTGGTGAGTGGGTCTGCGGGCGTGCGGCTCCGAGTCTGGGACCAAGCAGTGTTCTCCAGATAACTGCCACAACAAAATGAAGGCCGTCCTCCACTCGGGAACAAGTGGCTTGTTGTGCAGGTAACAGCGTATGTGCGGCCAGGCTCATTTTCGATTTTCTCTTGAGAAGTATCAGTATGGATCAGCAGTAAATAGTCAATAAACATTTCATTCTGCATTGCTTTAAGCTTCTTATTTCACTTTCTGAACCCAGAAAACGCCAAACAATATTTCCAGATCAAAGGGAATTTTTTTCTTTCAGGAAAAACTGTTCACATACCCAAAAAAGTAGTAAGATAATCAAGCAGCCTGATGATTGGTGAAAGAACAAAGTGGAGCCTAAAAGGACTGAAGTTCCCATTTTAGGATTCCTAGAAATGCTCCTTAGCTAACTGTGTGCTCTTGAGCCAGTCAGTCAACCTCTCTGAGCTCGGATGGCCTCATCTCTATAGATGTCAAGCTAGCACAGAACTAGTTTGCAATAAATGGTGGCTATTATTATTTAACAGAAATCAATCCTTATAGGCCTAAGCAGAGAAATGACATCATATTGAATTTTAATGGCAGGAAAAAGAGAAAACTTTGAGTAATTTTTCTAAATCCATAATCTATATATAGCCTTTGAACTAAGAAACACCTGCCTTTGAACATTCCTTAGGAAAAGCTGGCACACAAGATGAAGTTCCTAACATGGCCTTCAAAGTCCTGTGTGATGTGGCTCCTGCCTGCATCTCCAGAGGCACTCCTCGCATTCCCCTTCCTAAGCTGCACCTAAATCAAACTATGCCCAGACACTTGAAGAACCATATGGGTTCATGCTTCTGTCGTTACTGCTATTATGCCCTCCATTTGAAGGCTTTTTCTTTCTTCCTCTCCTCTCCCTGAAAGACTTGTTTTCTTTTAGTATTTACAAAAAACATTACCTTCTCTCTAGACAGCCTTCACACTACCTTCCCCAGAGAAAGCAAGGATTGACATTTCTCATTTGTTCCCCTCCCATCCCATCTTTGTACCTCTCGTTTATAGAGGCTCTGGAATTATAGAAGTTTGCATGTCAGTCTTTTATACTAGACAGTGAGCTTTTTGAAGGCAGGAACAGGCAAGGACACTTAGCACACTTTAGACTTTTTTTTTTTAAATGAACCAGTAACTGATATAACCATTAAAAGGAAGAAAATAGCTAAATCTCCTCATTGGCCACTAACAGCAGAAGAAAAATAACATTATATTTTGAAAAACTTCCTTTGTAAAGAAAATTGTACTATTCTTATAAAAGTAATAAAGCCTCTCATAACAAAGCCAGCAAAAACCACTTATATCACATAAAAAGCATGTTCCTTGTTCCTCTCCCACTGCAAAACCACTCAGAGAGAGAAAGCAGCTATTAATGGTTTGGAGATTATGCATAGAACCATTTTCGATGCACATATGAGTATATATCTATATCTCCATATGTTTTTATCTTTTTTTTTTTTTTTTTAACACATCTGGTTAGAGCTAGGTTAGAATGCTGATCCTGAAGCCAGACACTGCCTCTTAACACTTCCAGTTTGGGAACCTTTAGCAAGTAACTTGACCATATGGTGACTCAGTTTCCTCATTTGTAAAATGGGGATAATAATAGTACCCACTTTATATGTAGTAGTGAGAATTGAGTTAATAAACATAAAATGCTTAGAATATATTTATGGAGCAAGCTGCTACAATAGTCTGTCATGGGAACACAGGTTCAGGGACAACAGAAACTTTCAGCAAATGACTTTTTTATTACTTGCACAACATAAAGAGTACAGAAGGGCAAATAGCCTCTTGTTACTTACATAGTACAAAGAATCCAAAAGAGCAGGGGATCTCTGAAAACTTCTCTGGGTCTGGCCAATAGATGGTAGCTCTACACACTCCACTTCACCCCAGAGAAGAAAGACAATCTATACTCTTTCTTAGCTTCTTGTTCCCATTATGGGTATAAGGTCTGGTCAGCTTTTCTTTAGACTTAACATTTCCCCTGGCTGTGGAATGGCACACACTAGTAAAGGAGGTGGGGGTAGCAGAAGGTTGGAGGATGGCTGCTTGGTATGTGCTCATGACTTCTCCAAAGAAGGAGGTGGAGGTAGGTGAGGTCTGGGCAATGGCCACTTAACAAATGTCTGTGACTTCCCTAACAATAGTGAAGATTTTAGATATTTTTATAATAATTACTTATAACTGTTTTTATCACTTAATTTTTGTGTTAATTTACTTTAATAGAATTTCATTTTATAATAGGAATTTTTCCACTTACTATTCCTTGGAGTTCTTTCTATGGCAGTGCATAAAACTCTAGCTTATTCTTTTCAATGGCTTCATAGCATTCTATTAGTTAGATGCATCATAATTTATGTAACATTTCCTCTGGCCATTTAGGTTGTCAGTTTTTCAATGTTTATTTTTTTTAAATGCTGCTTTGACTATCCTTGTTCATTGAACTTTGTGGACTTGTCCAGGTGTATTTTTATGTTCCTAGAAATGCAATTACTTAAAGCTTATGTGTTTCTTTTTTAATTTAATAGAATTAACAAATTTCTCTCCAAAAGTATTATACTAATTTTATATTCTCACTAATGGTATAGGAAAATGAATTTCTCTTCTATAAAGTCAAATGGCAACAACGGAGACCATGTAGGAGGCAAGATAATAGTTCCAGTGCTACCTCCTTGAGGTGTGAAATGCCCAGTAAAAATTTCTGCAACAGTCAATTTCAATTACCCAGAATGTACCCTTAAATGTACTGATCCAGGCAACAGTTGTTCTTTTTCAGCACGATTATATTATCTATTAACAAATATCTGTTAAGACCCACTAAGCCAAGAACTGTGCCTTCTGTACTGATAATGGTTTGCTCTTGACCTTCAACAAAATGCTTTTAAGTATGATGGAGTCAGGCATTCTCATTGGTGCCTGTGATAATTAATTTTGTGTCAACTTGGCTAGGCTCTGGTGTCCAGTTTGGTCACACATTAGCCAGATGTTTCTGTGAGGGTGTTATGTAAATGTGATTTGCTAACTTTCAATAAGGCTCATTTTTGGTAAAGGGCCTCATTCAATCAGATGAAGGCTTTAAGAGCAAAGAACTGAGGTTTCCAGTTGAAGAAGAAATTCTTTCTCCGGGCTATAATATCGAATACTTCTTTGAGCTTCTAGCCTGCTGGCCTCCCCAGTGGATTTTAGACTTGTCAGCCACACAACCATGTAAGCCAATTCCATAAAATAAATTTCTTAATATACATACCTATATGTCCTATTAGTTCTGTTTCTTTGGAGAAATCTGATTGATATAGCACTCATAAAGATAAACCACATGTCCTAGAAGGGTTTTTTCTGTCATATTTTAGGTAATTAGACTTTCAGGCCTATTTCCTAATGTCAGTAATATTGATCACAGAATTATATATGGGGGATTTATATATTAGTTGATAAAATTTGATACAGATTTAAAGTTATATTTAAAAAACTTATTCTTACTTTCTGGAAGATGGCAGACTAGGAAGACACAAGACTTTCTTCTCTCCCAGAAAAATAGCTAGAGGATAAGCAGAAACAGCCTGGGAAAAAATTCTTTTAGGGTTTTGGACACCACCTAAAAGAGAAGGACAAAGGAAAAGAATCGCAACAGCAAAACTGAATTAAAGGAAAGCAGATGTGGCTCAAGTTGTTGCTCTCCCGCCTACTGCATGGGAGTTCCCTGATTCGGTTCCTGGTGCCTCCTAAAGAAGACACTGAGCTGGCGTGATGGGCAAGCACAGCAAACTGACTCAACAAGAGACACAAGAAGAAAAACTTAATGAAAGACACAATGAAGCAGGGAGTAGAGGTTCCTGGTGCCTTCTAAAGAGGACGAGCAAGACAGCTAGCTAGCATGATGGGCAGGTGCAGCAAGGTGACACAACAAAATTACACAACAAGAGACACAAGACGGACAACACAATGAGAGACATAATGAAGCAGGAAATGGAGGTGGCTCAAGTGATTAAGTGCCTCCTGCCCACATTCGAGGTTCTGGATTCAGTTCCCAGTGCCTCCTAAAGAAACAAGGAAGACAAACAGACACAGCAAGTGCAAACAATGAGGGGGTGAAGAGAAACAAATCTTTTTTAAAAAAGTGGAAGCTGCTAATGCTGGCACCATCTCCCACACTAAAGACACTTTTGAAATTTTAGTTCTCTGGGCTGGCAGCTCCAGACAAAGGGGGACTCAGGGACCCACCTCCCCAGGAAAGGTGGAGAAAGAGGGAGACAGCCTAAGGCTGACTAGGCTTTTGATCCAAATATTTAGTCTTCTGTGTGCCATGAACCCTTCTAGGCCACACCATTGTTTGCCTTGGGAGCCAGGAAGGGACTAAAGAGATCAGACCCTCTCAATCTCCCTCTCTATGAATGAGGACTGATTGTTGAGACATTGAAGGAAGTGAAATTATTTCCTACTTGGGAAAAGTTTGAATTACAAGGCTCTTCGCCTCCAGGCAGGAAGCTATATCACATTGATCCAGTCCATGTTGCAGCAAACACACTATGACCAGGCATTGAACTAAGAGAATTGCCAAAGAGTGCCACATGCACTTCCTTGGTCTGGCCTTTATAACCCCCTCACCAAGGCCCTAGGAAGCAGTCTTGCAACCCATTACTAGGCCCAGAGCCTAGTTTTGAGCAACTAACAGGTGCAATCTTAAAGACCCAGGATGAACAAAGAATAAAAGAAGAGCAGTAAGACACAGCATCCCACCACTAAATACCTGCAAAATAGAGAGAAATTGGGCATCTGAGTAAAGTCACCATCCTAATCAGATGCCTAGACATCAGTAAAAAATTACAAGCCATACTAAGAAAATGGAAGACAATGGCCCAAGAAAAGGAATATATCAAAGCCCAGAAGAGACACAGGATTTGAGACAAGTCAAGGAGATGCACACAAATTTTCAAAAACAAATTGATGAGTTGAAAGACAATATGACTAAAGAGATAAACAACAACAAGAAGGCGTTGAGTAAGCACAGAGAATAATTTGAAAACCTGAGTTAAAAAGTAGCAGAGCTTATGGGAATGGAAGACCTGATAGGTGAGATCAAAAACACATTAGAGGGAAGCGGACTTGGCCTAATGAATAGGGCATCCGCCTACCACATGGGAAGTCTGCGGTTCAAACTCCGGACCTCCTTGACCCACATGGAGCTGGCCCGTGCGCAGTGCTGATGCCTGCAAGGAGTGCCATGTCACACAGGGTGTCCCCCGCATAGGGGAGCCCCACGCAAGGAGTGCGGCCCATAAGGAGAGCTGCACAGCATGAAAGAAAGTGCAGTCTGCCCAAGAATGGTGCCGCACACACGGAGAGCTGACACAGCAAGATGACGCAGCAAAAAGGAAACACAGATTCCCAGTGCTGCTGATAGGGATAGAAGCGGTCACAGAAGAACACACAGCGAATGGACACAGAGAGCAGACAACTGGGGGCGGGGAGGAAGGGGAGAGAAATAAATAAATAATAAATCTTTAAAAAAAAGTAAAACTTTAAAAAACACATTAGAGGCGTACAGCAGCGGACGTGAAATTATAGAAGAAGAATAAGTGACAGAACAGCTGAAATTGAAGAGAAAAGAACAGAGGGAGAAAACAATGGAAAAAATTGAGCAGGGGCTCAGGAAGTTGAATGATAACATGAAATGCAACAACATACATGTCATGGGAATTCCAGAAGAAGAAGAGAAGGGGAAAAGGGACAGAAAGAGTTTTTGAGAAAATAGTAGATGAAAATTTCCCACCCGTGAAAGAAATGAACTTACATGTCTAAGAAGCACAGTGTACCCCAATCAGAATAAATCTGAATGAACCTACTTCAAGACACATACTACTCAGAATGTCAAACAACAGAGATAAAGAGAAAATTCTGAAAGCAGCAAGGGAGAAGCAAGCCATCACAAACAGGGGACACCCAGTAACTTAGCGCAGATTTCTCATCAGAAACTATGGAAGTGAGGCAACAGTATGTGTTACAATGAGGATACTCAAAGAGAAAAACTCACAGCTGAAAATTCTTTATCCAGCAAAACTGTCCTTCAGATATGAAGGTGACTATAAAGTATTCACAAACAAAAATTAAGAGAGTTCGTAAAAAAGAATACACCTTTGCAGGAAATATTAAAGGAAGCCTTAGCGCCTGAAAGAAAAAACAGGAGAGAGAAACTTCAAGGAGAGTATAGAAGAAAGGATAATCAAAAGAGTAAAAAGACAAAAATAAGATATGACATATGAATACCAAAGAATAAAATCGTAGAAATAAATAATGCATTTACAGTAATATCATTGAATGTGAATGGACTAAATGTGAATGGATAAAAACAGCATGAGCCATCCATGTGCTGCTTATAAGAAACTCACTTTAGACCCAAGGATACAAACTGGATGAAAGTGAAAAGATGGAAAAAGATACTCCATGTGAATAGTAACCAAAAAAATAAAATAAAATAAAGCAGGGGTAGCTATACTAATATTGGACAAAACAGTCTTTAAATGCAAAAAAAAAGTTATGAGATACAGAAGTCCATTATATATTAATAAAAGGGACAATCCACCAGGAGGATATAACAGTTATAAATATCTATGCACCTAACCAGGTTGCCCCAAAATACATGAGACAAACTTTGGTAAAACTGAAGAGGAAAATGGACATCTCTACAATAATCGTTGGAGACTTCAACACACCATTCACATTGTTAGATAGAACAGCTAGAAAGAAGATCAACAAGGAAACAGAGACCTTAAACAATGGTAAATTAGTTAGATGTAATAGACATATACAGAACATTGTACCCAAACTCTGCACATTATACATTCTTCTCAAGTGCCCATGGATCTTTCTCCAGGATAGACCACACGTTAGGGCACAATGCAGCTCTCAATAAGCATAAAAAAATTAAAATTATACAAAGTACCTTCTCAGATCATAATGGAATGAAACTGGAAATTGATAATAGGAAAAAAGTAACTTGACTAATATGGGAGCTAAATAACACACTCCTAAATAATCAGCGGGTCAAAGAAGAAATTGTAAGTGAAATCAGTAATATGCTGAGACAAGTGAAAACAAGAACATAACTTATCAAACTTATGAGATACAGTGAAGGCAGTCATAAGAGGGAAATTTATAGCCCTAAATGCCTATATTTAAAAAAAAAAAAAAAAGGAAGAGCTAAAACCAAAGATCTAACTGAACAACTAGAGAAACTAGAAAAAGGAACTGCAAACCAATGCCAAAGCAAGCAGAAAGAAAAAAAATAAAAATTAGAGCAGAAATAAATGAAATAAGAACAAAAACACAAGAGAGAAAATCAACAAAACCAAAAAAAAAACAAAAAGCTGGTTCTTTGAGAAGATCAATAAAATTGACAAACCCTTAGCTAAACTAATAAAGAAAAAAAAGCCAGAAGAGGCAAATAAATACAGTCAGAAATAAAAGGGGGAGTTTACGACCGACACCACAGAAATATAAAGGATCATAAGAGGATATTATGAGAAACTGTATGCCAACAAACTAGACAACCTAGATGAAATGGACGAATTCCTACAAATGCACAAACAACCTAAAAAGAAATACAAGAACTTAACAAACCAATCACACTTAAAGTGATTGAGTCCATCATCAAATAACTCCTAACAAAGAAAAGTCCATAACCAGATGGCTTCACAGGTGAATTCTACAAAACATTTTGAAAAGAATTAATGCCAAACCTGTTTAAACTCTTCCAAAAAATTGAAGAGGAGAGAAAATTACACAATACATTTTATGAACCCAACATAACTCTAATAACAAAGCCAGATAAAGAAACTACAAGAAAATTATAGACCAATCTTTCTAATGAACATAGATTCAAAAATTCTCAACAAAATACTTACAAATAGAATCCATCAGCAGGGAAGCAGATGTGGCTCAAGTGTTTGAGCTCCTGCCTACCACATGAGAGGCCCTGGGTTCAGTTCCCAGTGCCTCCTAGAGAAGATGAGCAAGGCAGCAAGCTGGCATGACAGGCTGGCACAGCAAGCTGACACAAGAAGATGATGCAACAAGGAGGCACAAAGAGGAAACACAATGAGAGACACAACAAAGCAGGAAGTGGAGGTACTCAAACACCTGAGTGCCTCTCTCCCACATGGGAGGTCCCAGGTTCTGTGCCCAGTACCTCCTAAAGAGAAGACAAGCAGACACAGAAAGCACACAGTGAATGGACACAGAGCAGACAGCAAGTATAAAAATGAGGGGAGGAGGGAATAAATAAATATTTTTTAAAAATCTTTTAAAAAAAGAATCCAACAGCATATCAAGTGGAATTTATTCCTGGTATGCAAGACAGGTTCAACATAAGAATATCTATCAACATAATATATCACATTAATAAGTTGAAGGAAGAAATGTACATGATCATCTCAATCAATGCAGAAAAGGCATTCAACAAAATCCAGCATCCTTTTTTGATAAAAAACATATTGAAAGATAGGAATAGAAGGAAAATTTCTCAATATGATAAAAGGCACATATGAAAAACCCACAGCCAACATATCACTCAATGGAGAAAGGTTGAAAGCTTTCCCTCTAAGATCAAGAACAAGATAGGGATGCCCTATCATTGTTATTCAACAATGGTGAAAGTTCTAGCTAGAGCAGAGAAGAAGAAAAAAAAAAATTGAAGAAACCCAAATAGGAAAAGAGAAGTAAAGCTCACTATTTGCAGATGACATGACCCTATATTTAGAAAATTCTGAAATATCTACAACAAAACTACTTGAGCTAATAAATGAGTTGAGCAAAGTGGCAAGATACAAGATCAACATGCAAAAACCAGTACTTTTTTTCTACTCTAGCATTGAATGATCTGAGGAGGAAATAGGGGGAAATTCCATTTACAATAACTACAAAAAGACTCAAATACCTAAGAATCAATTTAAACAAAGTACAGGACTTATATGCAGAAAACTACAAAGCAATGCTAACAGAAATCAGTGAAGACCTAAACAAATGGGAAGATATTCCATGTTCATGGATTGGAAGACTTAATATTGTGAAGATGTAATCCTACCCAAACTGATTTATAGATTCAATGCAGTACCAATCAAAATTCCAAGAGCCTACTTTACAGAAATAGTAAAGGCAACTACCAACTTCATTTGGAAAGGAAAATGCACCCAAATAGCTAAAAGCTTTCTAAAAAAGAAGAGCAACATGGGAGTAATTTCACTACCTGACTTTGAAACATATTACAAAGCTACAGTGGTCAAAACAGTATGGTACTGGCATAAAGATAGACACATTGATCAGTGGAATAGAATTGAGAGTCTAGAAGTAAACCCTCACCTCTATGACCAACTGGTTTTTGACAAACCTACCAAAGCCATATTAATGGGACAAAACAGTCTCTTCAACAAATGGTGCTGGGAGAAAAGGACATCTATAACCAAAAGAATGAATGAGGATCCCTATCTCACTCTATATACAAGAATCAAGTCAAAATGGATTAAAGACCAAAATATAAAAGCCAGGACCATAAAACTACTAGAAGAAAATGTAGGGAAACATCTTAAAGACCTTGTGCTACGGGTTTGACCTTACACTCAAAGCATGTGCAACAAAAGAAAAAATAGACAAATGGGACCTCCTCAAAATTAAACACTTTTGCACCTCATAGGAGTTTTTAAATAGGGTGAAAAGGCAGCCAACTCAATGGGAGAAAGTATTTGGGAATCACATAAACAATAAGGTTTAATATCCATGATATATAAAGAGATATTACAACTCAAAAATAAAAAGATAAACACACAATTTAAAAATGGGCAAAAGACTTGAGTAGACATTTGTCCAAAGAAGAAACACAAACAGAAAAAAAAAAAACATGAAAAATGTTCAACATTACTAATGATTAGGGAAATTCAAATCGAAACTACAATAAGATATCATTTTACACCTATCAGAATGGCCACTATGAAAAAGACAGAGAACTACAAAGGTTGGGGAGGTGGTGGAGAGATAGAAACAACTTATAGTTCCTAAAGAAGTTGAATATTGATATGCCACGTGACCCTGCAATACCACTACTGAATATATACCCAGAAGAACTGAGAACAGTAACACAAACAGACATCTGCATATTAATTTCATAGCAGCATTATTCACTGTAGCCAAAAGTTGGAAACAACTCAGGTATCCATCAACCAATGAATGAATGAACAAACTGTGGTGTATTCACATGATGCAATATTATGTAGCTGTAAGAAGAAAGGAAGTCGTAAATCGTCTGACACATGGATGAAACTGGAGGACATTATGTTGAGTGGAGCAAGCCAGACAAAAAAGGACAAATATTGTCTTGATTGTGCTACTATGAACTAAATATATTGTGTAACATATTATATGGTTCCATTTACATAAATTGTAAATATATCAATTTATAAAAATAAGATTAGACTATTGGTTATGTAGGACTGCGGAAAGCATGCTAAGGAATATGGAGTTTTTCTTTTTGAAATAATGAAATGGTTCTAGAGCTTTTTGTGGTGATGAATGCACAACATTCATCATTGCGATTATACTAAAAGCCATTGATTATATACTTCAGATAGATTGTAAAGTATGTGAATATATTGTAATAAAAATGCTCAATAAATAAATAAATAAATGTGCAAGAATAGCCGGAAATAGCAGCTATGTACAGCAAGGGAAACAGAGAAATTGAGAGGTGAATGTTTTTCTTGTTTGTCTGTTTTTTATTATTTTTATTGAAATAATGAAAATGCTCTAATAATGAAATGAGGAGTGCACAACTATGTGATTATACAAATACTTTTGATTGTACTCTGGATGAATTATGTTTTATTAATATGTATAAATAAAATTGTTTTGTTTTAAAATATATATATATAAGATTGGAAAGACTTCATTTAAATCTTGTTGAGGTGCAAGGTGCAGGTCTATACCATGTGGAAAGGTCATGGGGATTGGTAAATTTTGTATCATGCTGGATAGAATTACAGGCAGAAAAATCTTTTTTTGTGATTAAATCATGTCTATCAAAGCAATACATTTGGACATGTATGTCCACAAGGCAAAATAGATTCTATGTACTCTTTTTTTAAATAAAAATTTTTATTCGAGAAGTTAGAAGTTTACAGAAAAACCATGCAGAAAATAGAGTTCTCATTTACTTTCCTCCCCATTATTAATACTTTGCATTAATGTTGTACCTTTGTTATGATAGAAAGCTGCACCTGTAAGAAAACAAAATCTCACCTGATTGTAGAGGAAAAAGGAATTTTATTAACGCTCTTGCAAGAATGGGCACACAACCTGGATAAAATGGCCATCGTGCCAAACAACAAGAAACAATGATATTCATACCCTAAACCTAAAATGCAGTTCCCTCCCTGTTCCCCATTGGTTGGGTGTGAGTGAGCTGCAGGTGCCATTCCTTAAAGGTGGTGCCGAGCCTTGCAGTAAACAACTGTGAGCCACTCCTAATTCTTCCCCAGACCTCAGCAACAAGACCCCATGAGCCAACCAGCCTCGCTGAATTAGCATAACCAATCGGGTGCTTGCACGATGCCTAGCTTCCCCCCAGCCACCCATAAAAGTTGTTGCACTTCCTCAATAAACTAGACCTGCGCCACCAGCCTGCCTCTCCAGAGTGGTACTGTGTGTTGTCTTGCTCTGTTCGTCCTTACCTCTTCGGGAGCGGAGCCGCTGGATGGCACCGCAACAGTTGGGTACCTCAAGGGTTACAGCCTATCTGAGATGTCTAAGTTCCGCGTTCCGGCTCTCAGTTGCTGCTTCTGCATTCCCTACACCTGGGCTGGCTGGGCAGGCTTGGCTCTGCTTTGACTCCTGGTGCGCTTTTTATATTTGGCCCCTCTTTCACTATTGGCACCGCCCCCACTTCTCACCATTGGCCCTTCTAGCTTCGACCCTGCCTGCAACACTCACCATTGGCCCCCTCACTTTGGCCCTGCCCCCAGCACTCACCATTGGCCCTCCCTCATTTTCGTGCCACTTTTCAAATTCCTGGCACGACAAAGCCTCTAGAACCCCTTTCTCATCCTCCTTGAATGGCAGAGCTGGCTCTGGCTTCCCCTTTGTGAAAATTAAACTTAACCCTTTCCCATAGTTACAGCTGGTGAAAGAATATTATCATTGTACTGTTAATTGCTCTCCATACTTTACATTAGGATTCACTGTGTTGTATACTCCAATGGCTTGGTTGTTTTAAAAAATTTTTAATTTTTAAAAAATTTTTATTCTAGTAACATATAAACAACCTAAAATCTCCATTTAACCATATTCAAATATATAATTCACTGGTGTTAATTACATTCACAGTATTATGCTCCCTTCACCACTATCCATCCCCAGAATGTTTCTATCACCCCAAACAGAGATTCTGCACCAATTAAACATTAACTCCCCATTCTCTATGCTACCCTAACACCCAGTAAACTGTATTCTACTTTCTGACTCTGAATTTGCATATTTTAATTATTTCATATCAGTGAGCTTATATAATATCCTTTTGTGTGTGGCTTATTTTACTCAACATGATGTCTTCAAGGTTCATCCATATTTTCATATGTTTCAAAACTTCATTTTTCCTATGGCTAAATAATAGTACATTATATGGATATACTATAATTTGTTTATCCATTCATCTGTTGAAGGACATTTGGGTTACTTCCAGCTTTTGGCAATTGTGAGTAATGCTGCTATAAACATCAGTGTGGAAATAACAGTTTGAGTCCCTGCTTTTAGTGCTTTTGGGCATACCTAGAAGTGGGAGGGCAGAGTCATGTGGCAATTCTATATTTAACTTTCTGAGGAACCTCCAAACTAGTTTCCACAAAAGTTGTACCATTTTACATTCCCACCATTAAAGAACGAGTGTTCCTATTTCTTCACATCCTCTCCAACACTTATTTTCCTTTTTTTTTTTTTTAAATAGTAGCCATTCTAGGGGTTATGAAATGATATCCCATTGTGGTTTTTATTTGCATTTCCCTAATGGCTAATGATGCTAAGCATATTTTCATGTACTTTTGGCCATTGTATATCTTCTTTGAAGAAATGTCTATTCTAGTTTTTTGCCCATTTTTAAATTGGGTCATTTGTCTTTTTTGTTGTCTAGTTGTAGGATTTCTTTATATATTCCACATATTAAATACTTATTAGGTGTGTAATTTCCAAATATTTTCCCCCATTTTTTAGGTTGTCCTTTTATAAAGAAGTCCTTTAGGGAAGTGGATTTGGCTCAACTGATTGAGTGGCCACCTATCACATGGGAGGTCGAGGGTTTTTAACCCAGGGCCTCCTTACCCATGTGGTAAGCTGGCCCATGCACAATGCTGATGCACAAGGAGTACCATGCCACGCACGGGTGTCCCCCACATAGAGGAGCCCCATGTGCAAAGAGTGCTCCCTGTAAGGAGAGCTGCCTCATGTGAAAAAAAGCACAGCCTGCCCAGGAGTGGCGTCGCACACACAGAGAGCTGATGTAGCAAGATGATGCAACAAAAAAGAGACAGTTTCCCTGTACCCCAAACAAGAATACAAGCAGACACAGAAGAACACCAAGTGAATGGACACAGAGAGCAGACAACCTGGGGGAGGGGGGGGGGGCGGGGGGGAGAATGGGAGAGAAATTTTTTAAAAAAATTTGTTAATCTTTAAAAAAAAGAAGTCCTTTAATGCACAAAATTTTAAAATTTTGATGATGTCTCATTTATCTAGTTTTTTTTTCTTTTGTTGCCTGTGCTTTTGATATAATGTCTAAGAAACTATTGCCCAATTCAAGGTCCTGAAGATGCTTCCCTACATTTTCTTCAGGGGTTTGATAGTTCTGGCTCTTATACCTAGGTCTTTGATCCATTTTGAGTTGATGCTTGTATAAGGTGTGACGGAAGGGGTCCTCCTTTGCAAATGGAAATCCATTTTCACAGCATTGTTTGCTAAAGGGACTATTTCCCAATTTGAGTGGTCCCTGCCCCTTGTCAAAAATCAGCTGGCCAGCAATGTAAAGGGTTGATCTCTGAGCTCTCAATTGGATTCCATTGATCAATATGACTGCCCGTGTGCCAGTACCATGCTGTATTGACTACTGTTGCTTTTCAATAAGTTTTAATAAGACTGGAAAGTGTCAGTCCTCCAGCTTCATTCTTCTTTTTGAGATGGCTTTAGCTTTTGGGCCCCCTACCATTCCATATAAATTTGATGATTGGCCTTTTCCATTTCTGCAAAGAAGGTTCTTGGAATTTTGACTGGGATTGCATTAAATCTGTAAATTGCTTTGGGTAGGATTCATATCTTTCCAATATTTAGTCTTCCAATCCATGACTGTAATGTCCTTCCATTTATTTAGGTCTCTTTGATTTCTTTTAGCAATGTTTTGTAGTTTTCTGTGTACATGTTCTTTACATCCTTGTTTAGATTCATTCCTAGATATTTGATTCTTTTAGACGCTATTGTGAATGGATATTTTTTCTTTGATTTTTTTGTTCTGATTGTTCATTGCATATATATAGAAACACTATACTTTTTTTCTTGCCTGATTGTTCTGGCAAGACCCTCCTGTACAATGTTGAATAACAGTGGTGAAAGTGGGCATCCATGCCTTGTTCCTGATCTTAGAGGGAAAAATTTCAGTCTTTCACCATTTAGTAGTATGTAAGCCGAGGGCTCTTCAAATATGTCCTTTGTCATATTGAGGAAGTTTCCTTCTATTCCTAGGGTTCAAAGTGTTTTTATCAAGAAGGGGAGATGGATTTTGTCAAATGCCTTTTCTGCATGAATTGAGGTGATCATGTGTTTTTATTCTTTCATTATGTTAGTATAGTATATTACGTTTATTGATTTTCTTATGTTGAATCACCATTGCATACCAGGGATAAATACCGCTTGATTATGGTGTATATTCCTTTGATGAGCTGTTGGATTTGGTTTGCTAGTATTTTCATGATAATTTTTGCATCTATATTCGTAAGAGATATTCTGTAATTTTCTTTTCCTGTGGCATCATTATGTGACTTTGGTATGAGGGTTGTGTTGGTCTCATAGAATGAATTAGGGAGTGTTACTTCTCTTCAGTTTTTTGGAAGAGTATGAGAAGAATTGGTGTTATGTTTTCCTGGAATGTTTGGTAAAATTACTCTGTGAAACCAGCTGGTCCTGGGCTTTTCTTTTTTGAGAGGTTTTTGATGACTGATTCAATCTCTTTATTAGTTATTGATTTGTTGAGATTTCCTGAGTCAGTGTAAGTAGTTTGTGTGTTTTTAAGAAGTTGTCAGTTTCATCTAGGTTATCTAATTTATTGGTGTACAGTTGTTCATAGTATATTCTTATTGTCCTTTTTGTTTCACTGGGGTCAGTAATAATGTCCCCTTTTCATTTCTATTTTAGTCATTTGTGTGTGTCCTTTCTTTTTTCCTTCATCAATATAGTTAAAGGTTTCTCAATTTTATTGATCTTTCAAAGAACGAAGTTTTAGTTTTGTTGTTGTTTTTGGCTCTCTATTTCAATTCTCTCCACTCCATTTTGTTATTTCCTTCTTTCTGCTTACTTTGGCTTAATTTGCTCCTCTTTTTCTACTTTCACTTTTAAGGTTAGGTCTCTCATGTGAAATCTTTCTTCTTTTTAAAATGAAAACATAGAGCTATAAATTTCCATCTCAACATTGCCTTTGCTGCATCCCATAAGTTTTATGTTGTATCTTCACTTTCATTTGCCTCAGGATATTTCCTAATTCCATTTGTCATTTCCTCTTGAACTCATTGGTTGTTTAATAGTATGTTGTTTAATTTCCACATATTTTTAACTTTTCCATTTCTCCCTCGTGTTACTGATTTCTGACTTCATTCTGCTGTGGTTGAAGATACATTATATATTTTCAGACCTAATATATGGTCTGACCTGGGGAAGGATCAATGTGCCCTCAAAAAGAATGTATATTCTGGTATTGGTAGATGAAGTGTTCTATATATGTTTGTTCATTGTAGTTGGTTTAGAGTATCATTCAAGTCTTCCATTTCTTTATTGATCTTATATCTAGATGTTCTAGCCATAATTGAGAGTGGTGTATTAAAGTCTCCTTCTACTAATGTAGAACAATCAATTTCTCCCTTAAAATCTGTTAGTATTTGCCTCATATATTTTGGGAATCTCTTGTTGGGTGCATATACAGTTATAGTTGTTATGTCTTCTTGTTAAATTGACTCCTTTAAATAGGACTGTCTTTGTCTTCATAATTGTTTTGACTTAAAGTCTATTTTATTGATATTATCACAGCTACCCCAGCTCTCTTTTGGTTACTAACTGCATGATATAGTTTGTCCATCCTTTCACTTTCAGCCTCCTTGTATCTTTGAATTAAAGGTGAGTCTCTTGTAAACAGCATATAGTTGGATCATGTTTTTTTATCCTTTCTGCCAATCTGTGCCTTTTGCCTGAAGAGTTTAATACATTTGCATTTAAAGTAAGTACTGATAATGCAGGACTTTCTTCTGTCATTTTTCTACTTAGTCTTTGTAAGACATACCTTTTTTTCCTTCAATTCTTCCATTAATGTCTGCTTTTATATTTATTTGATTTTTTTGGTATGTTTTACCATATTAGGGGCTTTCTAATTTCAATCTGGATATATTTTTCATCTCTTTTTCTTGTTGCCATGGGATTAAAATTTAACATCCTAAATATATAAAAATCATGTTTAATTTGATACCAACTTGACTTCAATAACATACCATATACTTTTCCTATACCCCTTCATACCCCACCTTTTTTTGTTCTTGTTACCACTTACATCTTTGTACATGGTGTATTAGTCAGCCAATGGGGTGCTGATGCAAAATATCAGAACTCTGTTGGCTTTTATAAAAGGTATTTATTTGGGATAGAAATTTACAGTTACCAGGCCATAAAGCCCATAAGTTACTTCCCTCACCTTATGTGGCAAAGTCTGTTGCCACATGTTGGAGCAAGATGGACTGTAAACATCTGCAAGGATTCAGGCTTCTTCTTCCTCTTAAGGCTTAATGGTCCCAGCTTCTTCCAATATCAGCTGTAGCCTGGGATTAATTTTGTCTTTCTCCCAGAGCTCGTTTCTCTTTGGATTCAGCTGCTGCTCTACTCTCTCCACAAGGCCAGCAGTGGACTATCAGGTGAATGGCTTATCTCTCTTCTCAGGGCCTCTGATGTATCTAATGAAGCCTTTTCTCTTTCCTCACATATCTGCTTCTCTGTGTGTTTACCTCCTGCGGCTCCAATATCAAAACTCCCACTAACTCCTCTGCTATTTAGTTTTCCCTTGGTGGGCAGGGACTTGACACCCCACTGATGGGACACAATCAAAGCCCTAATCATAACTCAATCAAGTAAAAGTGAAACCTCTGAATCCAATACAATCTAATGTGCCCAGAGAAACAGACTAATTTACAAACATAATCCAATATCTAGTTTTGGAATTCATAAACAATACCAAACTGCTTACCAAACTGCTATACATGATATGTCCAAAACCATAGATTTTTCATTACTTCATATGCATTTGCATTTTAGCACCTATAGGAAGTAAGAAGTGGAGTTACATACCAATCAAAACACTACAATAATACTGGCATTTTTAATTACCCAAATGGTTACCTTAACCAGAGGTCTTAATTTATTTATCCCAGTTTGAATGATTGTCTTGTGTCCTTTCCTTTAGTCTAAAGAACTCCATTTAGCTTTGCTTGGGGGACAGGTTTAGTGGTGATAAAATCCCTCAGCTTTTATTTATCTGGGAATGTCTTAATGTCTCCCTCAGTTTTGAAAGAAAGTCTCATCATATATAAAATTCTTGATTTGTAGTTTTTTCTTTCAGCACTTTAAATAGTTCAAACCACTCCTTTCTTGTCTCCATGGTTTCAATATAATTGGCACTCAATCTAATTGGGACTCCCTTATACATAGCACTTTTCTCTTGAAGCTTTCAGAACTCTATCCTCATCCTTTGCATTTTATAGTGTGACCAATATATGACAGGGTGTATTTTTCTTCATGTTTATCCTGTCCTGTGTTCTCTGGGCTTCTTCATCAAGTTACATATTCATATATTTTGCTAAATTTGGGAGGTCTTCTGTCATTATTTCTTTGAATATTCCTTCTTTCCTCTTTTTCTTCTCCTTCTGGCCCTCTCATAATGTGTATATTGTTACACCTGATGATGTCTCAGAAATCTCTTAGGTTATTTTCACATTTTAAAATTATTTTTTCCCTTCTGCTCCTGAGCCTCGCTAATTTCAATTGTCTTGTCTTCTAGTTCACTAATTCTTTCTTCTGCCAGCTCCAATCTGCTGTTGAAACCTTCCTAAGAATTTTTCATTTCAGTTATTCTGGTCTTCAACCCCAGTAGTTCTGTTGGGTTCCTTTTAAAAATTTCTATCACTTTACTAGGATTCTCATATTGATCTTTGTTTTCCTGTTATCCTTTAGTTCTTTCTCTGTATTTTCCTTCATCTTCTTGAGCATTTTTAAGATCATTTTTTAAAAAGATTTATTTTTTATTTATTTCTCTCCCCTCCTCCTACTCCCAGTTGTCTGCTCTCTGTGTTCATTCGCTGTGTGTTCTTCTGTGTCTGCTTGTATTCTTGTCAGTGGCACTGGGAATCTCTGTCTCTTTTTGTTGTGTCATCTCCTTGTGTGTGGTGCCACTCCTGGGCAGGCTGTACTCTTTTCACATGGAGCAGCTCTCCTTATGGGGTGTACTCCTTGCACATGGGGGTCCCCTATGTGGGGGACACCCCTGCGTGGCAGGGCACTCCTTGCATGCATCTGCACTTCATGTGGGCCAGCTCCCCACACCAGTCAGGAGGCCCTGGGTTTGAATCCTGGATCTCCTATGTGGTAGGCAGATGCTCTATCTGTTGAGCCAAATCCGCTTCCCAAAATCATTTTTAAAAATATTTGTTTGGTATGTCCATAGTCTGTTCTTTATTGGTGTTTTCTGGATTTTAATCCTCTTCCTTTGGATGGGCCATCATTTCCTGTTTCTTTGTCTTATATTCCTTTTTTGCACACTGTAAGTTTTAATATTTTAAAATGTTAATGCTGGGGTTTATTCCCTCAGGTGTCAGTTTCTCAATTTTTTAACCAGATGGTGTTATGACAGATATTTTCTTGCATGTCAGCCCTTCTATCAGGAAAGTCCACCCAAAGTGAATGCAAAGTGCAGGGTCCTTTCTGTCTTTTCTCAGCCTGGGTCTTATCCTTGGCTTATACTAGTTAGTTGCTTTGGAGTTCCCCTAATTACAGGAGTTTTAATACCCCCTCTATTTCCAGGCCACAGACTTTTTCCTGGGTGCTATACAATGTTCTACTGGACTCTGGAGTTTCAAAAACTTGTTTCAATATAAACACGTTCATGTGTTCATGGGGCATTGCCATAGAGGGTAGAGATTCACAGAACAACTGAAAGTATATTGAATTCCCATCCGGGGGAGCTCTGTGACATTCTCTAATGGAACAGCAATAATCCCTCAAGTACAGGGGCAATGACTAGTGAAGAAAGATGGTCCATTGATGGGCCCTTGATATTGACAACTATGCTTATGAGCCTTTCCTCTTGAAATTGCAACTTAGCTTAGTGTTGTAGGGTGCCTAAAAGTTACCTCCTGAGAGCCTCCATGTTGCTCAAATGTGGCCTCTTTCTGAGCCAAACTCAGCATATAAATGCATTACCTTCCCCTCAGCATAGGACATGACTCCAGGGGATGAGACTCCCTGGCACTGAGAGATTACTATCAAGTACTGGCTGGTGATGCAACTGGAAAAAGACCTTGAATAAAAGACAGAAAAGGGAAAGACAAATGAGTTTATATGGCTAAGAGTCTTCAAAGTGAGTCAGGAGGTCTTCAGAGAGGTAAAGTTTATGCATGTTTCAGCAGGATCTCATAGACAGCCAAAGTAGAAGATACTACCCCAAATAGTGGGGCTCCTGAGGAGTCTGGAGATGCCCAGGTCCTACGGTCATGGCAAATAGCTCTGGAGTTTGGTATCTTGCTAGTGGGCCCTACTTTGGAGTTTGTGCTCCCAAGTGTGACAGAGTTGGACTCAGGTGTGACTTCTCTACACGTGCCTCTTCTGTCCCTTTTATTTGAACCTGCAGTTGGTGCTGGAGTTGGTAGGTATATGTCTAAGAGATTTGAATCTATGGGCTGTCCATGTGCTAGCTGGGCCCTGAACCTCAGCGGAGTTGCACCTTCTACTCTGCAGTTCATTGGACTCACCTAGGACAACTAACAAGGAGGTAAGGATGAACAGCTACTACACCAAAGAACTGAGAGAGTCTACAACTACAAGCAAAAGAGTCCTATCCATCAGCCATATAGGATTGAAGCCCCCTCTCAATTAGAGGGGAAATGGGCATCACCATCCCAGAATCCTCAGGATTGGGGAATAAAATATGGACTCGAGTGGACATACTAGTATTCTACTACAGACTTATTGTGATTCTAGCAATGGAAGAAATTATATCATTGATGTGTAGACAGAGGCCACTGGAGATGCTGAAGGCTTGGAGAGGGAAAAAGAGGTGTAATATGGGGGCATTTTCAGGACTTGGAATTGTCCTGAATGACATTGTAATGACAGATACAGGCCATTATATATCCTGCCATAACCTACAGAACTGAGTGGGAAAGAGTGTAAACTACAATGTAAATTATAATCCATGCTTAGTGGCAATGCTCCAAAATGTATTCATCAATCACAATGAATATACCACACTAATGAAAGAAGTTATATAATGTGGGGGAAAGTGGGAGGTGTGGGGAGTGGGGCATATGGGAATCCCTTATATTTTTTATGTAACGTTTTATGTAATCTAAGTAACTTTTTTTAAAAAGATTTACTTGTATTTATTTATCCCCCCCCCCCATTCCCCCCATTCCCCATGTTGTCTGCTCTCTGTGTCCATTGGTTGTGTGTTCTTCTATGTCTACTTGTATTCTCATTAGGCGGCTCTGGGAACAGATCCTGGGACCTTCCAGAGTAGGAGAGAGGCGATTACTCTCTTGCACCACCTCAACTCCCTGTTCTGGTACATCTTCTTATTTTCTCTCCTCTGTGTCTCTTGTTGTGTCATCTTGCTGCACCAGCTCTCAGTGTCAGCACTCCTGCGCAGGGCAGCTTTCCCATGCTGAGCGTCATACCCATGCAGGGCGGCACTCCTGGGTGGGGTGGCATTCCCACGTGGGAGAGCACTCCACGTGGGCCAGCTTGCCCTCACCAGGAGGCCCTGGGCATCAAACCCTGGACCTCCTATATGGTAGATGGGAACTTGGTTGAGCCACATCCATTTCCCAAATTATCTTTTAAAAATAAATAAAAAATATATATTAAAAAGGGGAAAGAAAGCCCTATCACACAGTTAAAAAAAAAAGAGTTGTTTCAGATAGTTTCTGCCTCTTCTGGGTTTTTAAAGCCTGTAATCCTTTGCCCTAGGCCATCTGTCTCAATACTTTCTTATACTGCTATCACTTTCACTTCAAGCTGTTTTGCCTTAGAGAGCAATTTCTGGAAGGGATGCCACACTGGAGAGAAATTTCTCTAGCCAGTCTTTCCCAGCTAAGTCAAGGCCCAGGATACATGAAAGTGCCACAGAGTGGCTACAGGCTGCCCGAGGGAAGGGATAAGGAAGGGGACCAGGAGCTTCTTCTACTGTTTCCCAAATCTTCACTTTCTTGACCTGCCCAGCAAAGGCAGCCCTTGAACTACTCTCCTGCAGGTCTGAGGAAGCTTAGCATTTTTAAGTCTGTTTAGCTGCCTTTGTGCAGGGCAGGTTGGAATAATGACTGCCCCCAGTCATCCGAAGTCACTAATCAAAATCTGTGATCAGGAAGCAGGTGTGGCCCAAGCAGATGAGCTCCCGCCTCCCATATGGGAGGTCCTGGTTCAGTTCCTGGTGCCTCCTGAAAAAACATAAAAATGAACAGGAAGCAAAACAAACAAACTCAGTGAAGCCAATGTGGCTTAGTGATTGAGCTCTGGCTTCCCACATATGAGGTCCTTGGTTCAATCCCTGGCCCCCAGTACCTAAAACAAACAAACAAAAATCCATGATGAGGGGAGTGGATGTGACTTAAGCAGTTGGGGGCCTGCTTCCCACATGGGGGGTCCTGGGTTCGGTTCCTAGTGCTTCTTAAAAACAAAAAGCAAACAAACGAAAAAACCAATTCAGGAGACCGATGAGGCTCAATTGTTTAGTGCCAGCTTCCTACATACGAATTCCTGGGTTCAAACCCTGGCCCTGGTACCTCAAAAAAAAAAAAATCCATGATCAGCGATTGGCCATGCCCACCCCTATTCTTAGGTAACTGGACTTCCTTGTCTCTTTCTACCACCAGCAAGCTAGCCAGGGGCCATACCCCATAGTGGCCTGCTGCAAGAGTAGGGGATAGGCACTGCTAACCACCACCATGTGAAGAAAGCAATTTACTAATGTTAACTGTGCTTTACCAGCCTCTTCCTCTCACTATTTCCTGGATGCTGTGTGATGGTTTACTGGACTCTGGAGTTTCAAAAGAGTTGTTACAGACAGTTCCTACCTGTTTAATATTTGTTCCATTGGAAGGACTTAATCCTGGAGTTATTATTCTGCCATCTTCCCACAATCCTACTTAGGGCCAGTAACAAGTTTGTTTTATTATTATGATTCATAAATGGAATTTATAAAACCTGCATCCTCATACCTAAACTCACTGTAGTACTGCTACAAATCTGTGCCCTGCATATATATTCTGATGAACTCTGTTTTGCACAAGTCTCATCAAAAAGAAAAAAAAAAATTGTGAAATGCATTTATAACTGTATATACTACTTTATTGAGTAGATCACCAATAAGAAAGAACTTATATTTTGACTAGGTGTTGATCAGACCTGAATTCTTTGCCAAAAATTTTATTTGTCTGATGATTGAAAGAACATTTCACAGCTAGCTTCTGATCCTGTATGTTTCAAATCTTGTTTATCCTATTTAGCTACAAACTTTTGGAACTGGCCACTGGAGGACACATCTTATTTTGTGATTATGTCTTTTGCACCTGCATCTTTGTGTCACATGCTAGATGAGGCAGCACAGTAGGCAGTGGGAGTATTCTTGGAAGCCATTCCTGTATTAGAACAATTAAATAACTTAATTCTATATGCAGTGACTGCAGACCACCTAAATCATCCTACCTAACCCAGACTAAATGTATTCCTAACTCGAATTCTTCTTATAACAATTCCCATTATACCTTCTTCCACCTGATATAAGGGGAATTATTATGGTAGGAAAGTTGGAATGGAAAGAGACAACAGCGTTAGCCAATTGCAGCTAAAGTATCTTACTTTTGAAAATTTTATAAAATTTATAAAATATAAACTATGTGAACATATTGCTCGGCTCCCTCTCAAGACCTTAGTAAAAGTGCATGTAAATGAGGGTCCCTGAATATTAAGTTTCATTAAATTTATTGTAAATCTTTCTCCATTCATAAGAGTTGGGGACTTTGTATTGTTCATACCTAGAACAAATTCTTAGTGCCTAGAACAGTGCCTGACACCAAACACGTATACAATAAATAATGTTAAAGGAATAAATGGATAACAAAAGAGAGTAAAGAAGGAAGGAAGGAGAGAGAGAGAGAGAGAGAGAAGTGGAGTAATTTTTCACATAATTTTGATTATGGCAGCATAATATGTTTCACCAACCTTGGCACAAAATAATTAGCGTTAGAATTGTTGCCAAAACAAAACAGTCCAAGACCCCAAACCACTCTGAATATTAAGATGACATGTTAATACAGGGAGGTGAATGGATGAACCTGCTTGGACTCAGAAGTAGGCAGGAGTCCAGGATGCCCCAAAAAGTGGAGGTCCTGGGCAGAAACTTAGATGTAGTCAAAAGAAGGACTAAAGTTAAGGTAGGGGGTTTACATACATATTTAATTCCAAGCAGGCATCTCTGAGAATTTAGGGGTGCCACAGTCTTCTTTTAACTCTGGAGAGGCCAGTATAGTTGATAAATCATATAGCTGTGCTTCCATATTGCCTCCTAAATTCTACTTAGGATTAATATTCAGGGGCAACACACTAATAAGGCCACCATATAGTTAGAATATTGAAATGTTTCTATAGATGCTGGTAAAGAGTAGCTTCCCCAGGTTCCTCAAGTCTTGACCTTCTGCCATGGTCACCCTAGTTCCTCCTTTGGACCCCTGTACCCTGCCTCTACAATCCAGCAACCAAAGAAGTACGTTTAGGAGTGACATCATGCTCCAGCCCTAAGTTTGTTCTGATTGGCCAGTGCCTGTGCTATGTTCATTGTTAAATCTTTTGTGTATAACTTCTGGTTCTACTAAGCAGTCAACATTGCTGCAGGGAGAATATCATGAAATGGGGAGAGGCCTCATCTCACACATCTGATATCCTGTGGGTTAGCCTGGGAAGAGAGCAATACAGACAGCCTTTGCTTAGATTGATTACTCTCCCAGCCCTCTTAGTAAAGTTGAGCCTGCCCAGACTACAGGACTGGACAGGTAGTCAGCTTCCCCACAACACTACCTAAGGGCAGAAACCAAATCTGTTCTTGTCACCCTTAACATTTCCCAGTACCTAGCACAGTTTGGGAACAAAATAAGCATTCAATAAATATTTTTTTGTTAAAAGTTGTAGGAGTAGGAGGAAGTTAGGAACTTTAGCGTCTAGACTTAGAAGAATCATCTGAAATCTTGGGGAAAAAAATAATCTAAAACGTCCCTTACTATGTAAGTGGGGCCACTTAGGCTTAGAGAGGTTGATGGTCTTGCCCAAATAATCAAGAGTGATTAGCAGAACAGGTTGTAAAACTCTGGCTACTTGTGTCTGCATCCAAGAAAGTGTGTTCTGTTCTCTTCACTGAGCTGCCTCTTTTTAGATACAAAGTGACAGGTAACCCACTGTGAATTTTTCACAGCATAGACTCCCCTGTCACCCACATAGGAACTGGACATTTTAAGGAAATTCAAGTTACACTAGGAAGTACTCTCATGTAATGGATACAACTGGGTTTGCTTTCCTCCTGTTTTTGAGCTGGTGGGAAGGGTAAGGTCATGAGTTTGAGCAGAATAGGAATGTTTAGAACAGCTACTGTGGAATGTATGAGTGGAAGCCAAGAGAATTTAAAGAATATCACTGGGAGGACAGGGTTGAAGTTAAATCATATGGCTCTGCATGGACCAGCTCAGTGTAGCAAAAGAATTTCCTCAGCAATTCTGACAACTCAGTAGATCAGCATTTCTAATCTAGAGGACACAAGGGTCAGTGTTACCCGTGGAACTTGATGAAAGTGCATATTCCTGAGCTAATGCATCCTAGACCTATTAAATCCAAATGTCTGATATGAGATCCAGAAGTCTGCATTTTTAATAAGCTTCCAAACCGCATTCTAGAATTTGGAAAACACTTTTCTAGACCAGTGGTTCTCAAAGTGTGGCCTCTGGGGCGGGACCCAGCAATCAGTTTTAGCCCTAAAGCTTGAGAGCCATTGCCCTAGGCTATTAGCCTCATGGTAGAACACTTTACTGTCTTGCTCACAATTACATTTCAAGCCCAGTGCTTGATATGTTATATAATAAATATGTGGTAAATTAATGAAGGAAAAAAATCAAGTAGAAATGGGGAACATTAATGGTAGGGGTAACACAGGGTTGGAGTGTGGCTTAGAACTTCCTATGCAATTACATCACATGGAGATTTTTGTTAAAATGCAGACTCCGATTCAGCAGGTCTGGAATGGGGCCTGGTATCCTGTGTGTCTAACCAGCAACCTGGTGACTGCTAATGCTGTTGGTGCACTGACCACACTTTGGGTGGTAAGACTCTCAAGTACAAGGTATGAGGCTAATGAGGAAGCAAGCCCAGGGGCCAGTGGGGACCGCTGTCTAATGGCCGACCATGGACTCCGGGTTGGTTAAAAGTGAATGAGCTGGCTCTGGGGTGCGCAGCGCCCGGGGAGGCAGCACCTTTGCGCCCGCAGCGGGGCCGCAGCTTCCCGTCCCAGGGCCATGGCAGGGGTGGGGGGCAAGGGCACAGGGTTCAGTTCCTTCTAAGTTTGGGAAAGGGCGACGAGCGGAGGCGATGAGGTCAGTTTTCGCGGTGATCAGTCTGGAAATCTGCTCTAGAGACGGAGCTGCTCGGTTCCAGCCAGGAGACACAACCCGCCTCGCTCGCCTTGCGGCTAATTCGGGATCATTAATTTACTCGAAAATGAGGTAACCAGCGTGGCAGAAAGAAAAGGCAAACCGAGCACATCAAAGACAGTTCTCGGGAATCCACGCTGCAGAACTTCCTCTGGATTCAGTTTCTAAGTTCGGTCCTCTGCTCCCCGCTGCCCGGCCACTGCTGCAGGTACCCCCTGCAGGGGTTAGCTGGACGCGAAGGAACCTTCGGAGGGGCGCACCTTGCCAACAGGTATGGCACCTGGAAGAAGAGACGGCATCTCCATGCTAAGGAACCTCAGGGCAGCGTTCTCCTGGCTGCAGATAATTTTGGAAGACCATGTAGTCCTTGAAGCAGCAGCAGCAGCTGGGAGCCTTTTAGACGTTCAGAATGGAGGGTTCCACCCAGGAACGACTGCATCCGAATCTGCATTTTAACCAGCCCTTCAGCAGCCGTTTATTACACATCTGCAACGACTAGGCCCTGAGAAGAAAAAGATGAGTACGACAGAGTCTGCAGAGTTCACAGTAGAACAAATCTTATCTTTTGAAATAGATTAGTATTTACCACGATGAAACCCGAAGATCCTGCAGGATTCCTAGCTGATCAGTCCAGCCCTTCTTGGAATCATCACCATACCAATCAGGCTTCCAAGTCTGAGACTCAAATACTAGAATCATTGAAAACCTGGGAGGTAGGGAGGGCAATTATATAGCTCTCCAGCAAAATTTCTCCAAGTTTTTGCTGGAGCTATTGGTGATGCCTATGAAATAAATCCTGGAGAGTTTGAATTTCTAGTAGTAATGATGACAGACCCTTAACCAGGCTATTCTAAGGAAGGTATTATCCTACATATGTCATTATTATATCTGAGCAAACCATTATCTACTTGCAAAACAAATATGCTTTTCTTAGATCATAGTCTCAAAGAAAGCTGGGGAGACCAAAAGAGTAAAATAAACTAACGCCAAAATGAAAACCATTCACACAATAGACTCAGGTCAGATAACCACACCCAAACTAAGGTAGCGTGGCAGGGAGACTCCTAAAGGAAATGGCGCTGAATCTTCTTCCATGACCTTCTCCCTACACTATAGCAGGGTGGGTTTCTGGGTAATGAAAATGACATCACCAATACTCAAGAGTAAAGTTAAAAATCACTGTATTTAAACATCTGCCAACAACTTATGACTTAACAGTACATACATTATTTTAAAATAATACTTGGTCTACAATTAAAAACAAACACCTGGTTTGGTTAGGTCTGCATTGTTTAAAAAGGTTGGCTTTGCCACAGGTTTGAGCACTTGAAATGGGGCTCATCCAAGTTGCAAAGTGCTAAACATGTAAATATACCATGGATTTTAAAGGCTTTGTACAAAAAAAGGATATAAAATTTTTATATTGACTAAACATTGAATTGATAATATTGTGGATATATTGATGACATAAAATATATTGTTAAAATTCATCTAAATTTAAAAAGTGAATGAGCTTAGAGAGAGATGATTGATTGAAATTAAGGAGCCTCAGCCTAGACAATGATAAATAGATTAGAAGGACTGGAGAAGGGAAAGAAGGGAGAAATATAATGATGGAAATACAGAAAATCCTTCTTAAAAGTCTTTCTTATAACCAGTAGCAGGCAGGCAAGGAAATCAAAAACTTCAAAGTATATCAGGGAAATTCCAGTATTAGTTATGGATGAGGCAATGTAGTAGCCACTAGAAATAAATGGCTATTTTAATTAACTAAAATTAAATACATTTTAAAATTCAGTTCCTTAGCCACCCCAACCCAGTGGTCCTCAACTGGAGACTATTTGGCCCCCCTGAAGGACATTTGGCAATGTCAGAAAATATTTTTGGTTGTCACTCTTAGAGAATATTAGGGATATGGTTAAACAGCCTACAATGCACACAGCAGCCTCCCACAACAATGAATTATCCATTCCAAAATGTCAATAGTGTCAAGCCTGAGAAATCATGCCCTAGGAACATTTTAAGTGCTCAATAGCCATATATGGCTAGCAGTTACGGTACTGAACAAACCAGATAGAGAACATTTTCATCATTGCAGAACGTTCTATTGAACTACTCTGGTCTAGAAGATCTTCAAGATCCTTTTTATCTCAGATCCTAAGCAAATCAATGAAAGAAGAAAGGGTCAGGATAATAAGGATGCTAAGAGAGAAAAATAAGGCAAAAGAATTAAATGGTTAACTGTCTTCAGAGGCATCTAGTTACCAATTACTGCCACTGAACGTTTAGTGAATATCTGAAACAGGCCCTATTTTTATTCTGGACTTACTGTTCACACAAAAGTGTAGTATTAGGATCAAATTAATTATTGACTCTCTAGGCATCTTGATAAATAAATGCCACTTTGGAATCTTTACCGTTGTGCATTACCTGTCTGACCAGTCCTTTGTCTCATTCTTACAGCTATCCCACTACTATAGCCATAGTCCTACCTCTTCTCTAGGGAGAACACATACATAATGAAGATTTTCTTTAGACCAAAATAAGCAGAAAATAGGATTTACATTTAATACAATCCCTTCAGCTTTAATAATGACTGGTTTTGATTCTCCCTTTGGGTACTGAGGTAAAACACCTTCCTTCTCAAACCACACCTGTGTCCAATTCTAGGTACCCCACTCCAGGAGAAATACAAGGATGTTTCTGATGTCTTCAAATATCTTAATTGATCCTAGGCAGAAGGGAAAAGTTTAAAAAATATATCCAGAATGTGGAAATAAGAAAGATGGTTATGGGATGTCCTTTCAGTGAAGTACTGCAAGTTGTCTGAATGATCCTCAATGGATTAATTAATTCTGTAGGGGTGTATACCTTTGATTGACTTTCACTTTAGGGGTAGAGATTAACTTGTGGAAAACCAAGAGTAATACAAATGATTCCTGTCCAAAATAATGCAAATGAATTTTATTTGTGGAGACACGGTTGGTTTTCCTCTAGTAGAAAAGATAACTAAAATCTTTACAATTTTTGCTCATGGGTTAAGGATTTCTTACCATATTCTTTTTAGCATTCTTTTTGACTGCCTTGACAATGTACATCTCTATCTTCATATTTTCTTTTGAACCAGTTTTAACATCTTACTCTTTCCTCATTAATTAATGGGTTGAATAAAATCTTCGACATGTATTCATTTTATACTTGCATGAGATTTATGTTTTTAACTTTTCGAAAATTGTCCTTAGAAGAATTTTACCTGGGTCAGGTATTGCTTCTAGATCAAGTACAGTGGATCAAGTGAGTGCAGTGGAAGCCACAGATTTTTAATGACAGTAATGAAAAGCATCCTACAATTCATGCTGAATATCTTCTAGTGGATCCTCAGATCTGCTCACTCCGCTGCCCTGCCCTAGGAGGATGGTTTATATGGTTTACATCAACAGGCTCTCTTAAGCCAGGGTTATGGTTAGAGTGCGAAAAGAGAGGGTCTAGGGCTCAGAACTTAAGGAAAACTGACACTCAGGGCCAAGCCTGTACTTGTTCAGGTTCTGAGTTAACCTCTGACTTTTGGTTAAGTTCAGTAAATGGGAGGCAGTAAAGGACCTAAGAGGACAAGAGGAGAGTGAGGTTTGGGTATTTACTACTCTGGGTCCTCCCTGGGGTGCTGCCATGAGATGGCACACAGGCTTCTCTCTGTAACTGGATTCTTCTAATCACTCCTTGCCTGCAGCCCTGCATACCTGGGATGGTTCCTAGTCCTGGGCACTGCATTATTCCTTGTGGTTTCCCTACTCCCAGCTGAGATCTTGGTCAATAGTCCCTTATTAAACTCTCCTCAAATCATCCACATTGCCTGTACCACCTGATTCAGTTATCTGACTCAGGACTTTGGCTGATACAGTTAGCAAGGCCTGGAAATGGAATGGGCTGTTTTGAGAACAGTGACTTCACTCCCTGCTATAGGTATTCAGGGCAAGGCTGGATGATCAGTGGACACTGATGCTTCGCAAGTGCTCTCTGCTCTGGAAGAAGGAAAAATTACGTGACTGTGATTTTCTACATATGGAGGCTTCTCAGTCCTACAAAAAGCTATACTGCTAGTGCATGTGTGTGTGTCTATGTGTGTGTAATTTTAGGAATGGTGGGTATAGGGAAAGAAGAGAGGAAGACAGGAAGGAGAAAATTATGTCTTATTACCAATTATGTAGTCAAGGGAGGTTTTTTGGTGGTATATGGAAAGGAGAGTGAAGTTTAGTATGTTCTAATTGTGGGCAGGGTAAAGGTGTCTCAAGATCCTCCAAGCTTGTCTGCCAGAGGATTCAGATATATTTGTGCATTTCTGTTGGACCTGAGGGGCAGACAAACTAGGAGTCTAACACTATAAGGGCAGAGGGCCCTTCAAGGAAAAAATTCATCCTAAAGGTAGAATTATACACAAATCTATTTCCTAGGTCATGGATCCAGGTTTTCTGAGATGATGAAAAATTCACACTGGTTACATTTTGTATTCCAGAAATTTTCTAAGTACTTATTTAGCACATACCTGCAGAAGTCTAATTGCTCCCCTTGATGTTAGAGTGGATTAAGTTCTGAGACAATGATCATGATTATGCTAGAAGATCTCTGAATAGGGGAGCAGATGTGGCTCACGTGGTTGAGCACCTGCTTCCCACATGGTGATCCTGGTTCAGTCCCCAGTGTCTCCTAAAAATAAAAAAGCAAACAACAAGAGAATAAACATAAAAATTAACTCAGGGGAGCCAATGTGGGTCAGTGGTTAAGCAGCATCTTCCCACACATGAGGTCTGGGGTTCAATCCTGGGCTCTGGTACCTCAAAAAAAAAAAAAAAAAAAAAAGATCTGAGAATAGGAAGAGGTACAGATTTTTTACAAGTCAATGCAGAATTTGGGAGATACCAGTAGTCTATGATAGACTGCACGTATTTGGAATGTACAGTTTGATAAGTTTTGTCATATGTATAAATCTATGAAACATTACCACAATCAAGGTAATAAACAAATGTCTCACTCCCATGTATTCTTATTACCCTTTCAAATCCCTCCCTCCCACTCCTCTCTATCCCCAGGCAAACATTGTTTTACTTTCTGTCACTATAGTTTAGTTTGTATTTCTCAGAATTTTATATAAATGAAATGATACTATATGTATTCCTTTTTGTCTGCCCATATGCACCTCATTTTCTGATTTTTCATATATCTGCAATTGGGTTATCAGCATCAGAGGAAAGACTATAACCACATGCAGCTTTTTTTTCTTCTAAGTATATTAATATTTAATGAAACCTCATGTGTACAATTCAAGTGCTTTATAACTTTGCAGGTCTGAGAAACATGTTTGGAAAATGAAAAATAATTGAAACTAAGAATGGCAATAAGAATGAAAAAGGAGATGGAATGCAGGGATATGCTTGCAATATTCTAGTTCTTTAGATGTGAGCTTAAAAGCACTAAATTCGCTTGATGGTCATGAGCACAGCATTCTACTTCAAAAAACAAAGGAACTGAGTCAAACTACAGAGAGAACCACTTGTGGAAGTAGCAATTAATTCACAACAGTGTTCAATCCAATGAATCTGAATGTCATTGAAGTAATAAAATACTACTCAGAAGCTATTGAGAAAAACATAAATGAGAAATTAATTAAAGTTGAAAGGAAACTAAGCCCTTTTCTGTAAGTTGGGGAAAGTTCCACAAGTTAAAAATCAGAAGCATTACAATTCACATTTTACATGTTTTTGATATATGCAGGAATTTCTTGGTATTTATCTCCTAACTATAACCTAATCCAAAAGGATCCAGAGAGGGCTTATAAATCAGAACAAAATGTGAAAGAAATCTACTTAGAAGAGGGTAGTAGAAGTTGAGAGATTTTGCTGAATCAAAACAGTAAGAGGTCATATCAAAATGAAGGTTTTTTGTTTTTTGTTTTTATGTGCATATCTGGCTGGTGGCTACAGGTAAAAGTATACAAGTTTTATAGATTTAACCTGGGTATACTATAAAGCCCTATTACTCTATATAATGGAAAGAAACATTTCCAGATGTGCTGCTTATAGTATAGTCAAGAGAGTGAAATGTTATTTCAGATATAATTACCTGTAATAGCATTTTTTGTAGGTAGATAACCCAAGTTAAATGTCCATCCCTCCATGCTGGGGCAAGTAGAGGCCTAGGATCAGGCCATACCAGGGTCTCAGGAGCTGGGGTAGACATGGAAATAGGTGGGGCTGGCCCAGAATATTAGAATCTAAGTCCCAGAAAAATGTGGTTCTGGAAGGAGTGGAAGGTTGTTGACTTGCTGATGGTTTGAATTGCTCTGACAGTTCTCTGCCTTCCACTTGAGCCACAGTCACTGTGGGTCAGGACCTATGTCATATGCTAGAGATTCAGAGATTATCTTTGAATGACAAAGTAAGATACAGACCTACCTACAAGACTCTCCCATATTCTGGCAGCATCAACTGAGTGATTTTTGACATATTTAATACATGACAAAATCAGTATTTTTGGCAACACACTTTTTGGGAAACAACATTGGAAGATATCAATTAGGTTGGATTTTGGTTTTTTTTTCATTTTAAAAGCAATTTATTGAAGTATATCATGCATATGCACAAAAATTTTTTATTAATATTATTTCTAAAGAAGCTTCAGATTACATAAATGTTACATGTTCTTCCACTACTAGAATTAAGAAATCTACTTTAGTCCATAGTTGTATTCCCCCCTTACGTTTGTTCATTCCTCAGTTTTGAGGATTTGGGAATGATGATGTCCATTCTGCTTCCAATTGAGAAGGGGCTTTATATTAGGTTTTGAGGGGGCTAAAAAATAACACCCATATGCCCCATTCAAATTTGGAACCAATTGAGAGCTAGATGTGACAGGTAGATGGCAATCCTAATACAGTTTGAGCTGTTTGGAGAACATAGCTGACGTTTCAGAGCTAAAAGGATTCTTAGAATTCTCTCCTCCCTACCCCACTCCAAGTGTGGACTTTGGGATAGCTCTGCTGAGAGAACGTTTGAGTCTGAAGAACGGACATTCTTAGTGAGGATTTCTGCTGCCTCTGAAATGGAGCAGAGAGAGAGGAAAAGTATCAATTCCTTAGTACTTAGAGTGTTTTAGTAGATTTGTTCTACCAAGTTAAGAAACTTGGACTAATGGTTGCCACTCTTAATCAGGCTTCTCAGTCTTCCTTTGTGGGGAGAAGTGAGTACTGCATGGGGTAGGAAACCATGGGTGTTACCATAGGGAAGTAGCTCTCTCCACGAGGAAACAGGAGAAATATGGGAAAAGAGTTTCTCTCTAATGCTCCCTTATGTATGGAGCTTGATCATTAAGTTTATTGTCAATCAAAAGTGTATCTATCACTCCTGGAATAGAGATTAGCAGCTATGAGGGAAGTCCTCTTCCCACCTCTATGAGGTTGCTCCCAATACTGCACCTTTGTTTTGGGTCCTCAAGGAATGTTGGTGAATAGTGTCAATTCTGCATCCAGAAGACTCTAAAATATACATTGTTCATTACATTAAATTAACTCCAATACCATGATGTGTCAAAATAAAAATTTTATTTCCTATTTTATTTTACTTCCCAAATTGTGGCCAGTTCATTGTCCAACATAGTTCACCAGAGGTACTATCAGAGGTACCAGAGGTTAAATGAGAGAAATTAAATTCAAAGATTATAAAGTCCTAAAGGTCCTGCCTTTGTTTTGGGAACAGAAATTCCACTGCCTTAGTGACTTACAACATCAAAAGCTTATTTCTTGACCATGTTACATGAGGGCTATAAGTAAAGGAAACTCTACAGGTTCTTGCTCAGAGCAGATGTTTTGGAGTCCACACCAGGATGGTTGTGAAAGAAAGCAGATTTTTTAAAACCAGCAAAGGACAGGAGATGGGGTCTCAAATCTGCCTTCCCAGAACCAGGGAAGCAGAAGTTTTTATGGATTCAAACAGGGGAGGGTTGAGTGGCTACCATCTCAATGGTGAGTATACCGAGGGTGAGCCTAGTTTTGAAATAATTTTAAACAAGGGTAAGATCAGTCTAGTGAGTTCCAGCAACTTCAGGTATTAACTTTTTGCTATTCTTTATATATTGAAAAAGTAAGAAAAAGTGTCTATACAGTGTTTCAGCAGTCATAATCATCTGTTAATTCTTAACTCTTGGTTACAGTTTCAGGCTTTATTTTTACTCCAAAACAAGTTGGGCACTTTTGTTTATCAACTAAGAAACTAACACTTTTTAACATTAGGTTATGGAGGACAGGACCTCTTCAATCAAGATCCTGGTATTCACAGAAACTAAGGTAGGGTTGGACTTAAATTGCTGTGGTTCATAAGTTAGCTGAGGCTCTTTTGGGCTCTGGTGGGTTCAATTGGCTTTCGCTCCAAAAGTCTTCTCTTTGCAGGAACCCAGCCTCAAGGAGTAGCCACTACCTGATAAATGCTTTCTCATGGTGGAGGACAGGAGCGAGAGAAGCAAAACTAAATCTTGCAAGTATTTTTTTAATTTTTAAAAAAAGATACTTAAATTACATAAATGTTAAATATAAAGTACAGGGGATTCCCATATGCCCCGCTCCCAAATTCTCCCACATTTTCCCACATTAACAACATCCTTTTTAGTGTGGTACATTTGTTCCAATTGATGAATACATTTTGGAGCATTGCCACTAAGTATGGGTTATAGTTTACGTTGTAGTTGACACACTCTCCCACACAATTTTGTAAGTTATGGCAGGATATATATAATGGCTTGTATCTGTCATTGCAATGTCATTCAGGACAATTCTAAAGTCCCAAAAATGTCCCCATATAATACTTTTTTTCCCCTCTTTCTCCCCTCAGAATCTCCAGTGGCCACTACCTCCACATCAGTGATAAAAATTCTTCCATTACTAGAATCACAGTAAGTCTGTACAAGAATATCAGTAACTCTACTCTAGTCCATCATTCTTTCCCCAATCCTGAGGATTCTGGCTGGTGATGCCCACTCCACCTCTAATTGAGAGAGGGCTTACATCCCTGAACTATCTTTGCTACTTTAACCAATAGAATGTGAGCAGATGTGGAGTAGAAAAATACATTCCACCTATGCAGAAGCATGGCAAAGGCACAGAGAAAATGCATGTTGTGAACACATTGCTAACGTTGTAAGCAAATGTTCAAAATTTTTTCCCTTGTGAATTAAAGTTCAAAGAAAAAAACCTCAAAATTGATTTACTCCATTACTTCTTTTTTTTAAATTCATTTAAAAAAAAATATTACATTAAAAAAATATGAGGTCCCATTCAACCCCACCGCCCCCACCCCCCACTCCCCCCACAGCAACACTCTCTCCCATCATCATGACACATCCATTGCACCTGGTAAGTACATCTCTGGGCATCGCTGCACCCCATAGTCAATGGTCCACATCATGGCCCACACTCCATTACTTCTTTACCTCAATCTGGGTACCAGTCAGAATTTTAAGGACTCCTGTGATTAGATTAGCTACCCCTGATAATCTGCCTTTTGATGAACTCAAGGTCAACTAATTAGTAACCTTAATCACATTTACAAAATCTCTTTGCTATGTCACATAACATAATCATAGGCATAACACCTCATATTCATAATCCTGGGGACTGTGAATGAGAAATATTGGAGAGATATTTTAGAATTCTACTTACCACATCTACCCTATAACCAGCAACTGCATTCTTAAGTATATACCCAAAAGAAATGAATGCAATAGTCCACAAACCACTTGCAAAAGAATAATCATAATAACCAAAAACTGGAAACAACCCAAATGTCTATCAAAAGGAGAATGAATAAATATATAAATATGCTGTGGTCTTTTCATAGGATGGAATATTATTCAGCAATAAAAAGATGAACTATTGATACATACAACAAAATAATGAATATTTAAGAACATTATTTAGTGCAAAAGAAGCCAGACACCAAAGAGTACAGGCCGACTCCATTTATCTTCAGTTCAAGAACAGACACAACTAATCTATGGTGATAGAAAGCAAAATAGCAATTGCCTCAGAACAAAGTTGGATTGAATAAAAAATGGCAGGAGGGAACTTCCTGGGATGATGGAAATGTTCTTATTTTGATCTGGTTCTTAGCAACAATAAACAGTAACTGGTTGTGCATTAGGTTTACTATTACTGCTGTAACAAAGCACCACAAACTTAGCTCAAAAAATGCAAATTTGCTATCTCACAGTTCCATACTTAAGATGTGTGATGCAAGTCTCAAGGCCAAAATCAAGGTATCAGCAGGCAGCCAGCAAAGAAATGGAGACCTCAGTCCTACACCTTCATGAAACTGAGTTCTGCCAACAACCTGAATTAGCTTAGAGGCAACCCACATTTTTTGGCCTCTGGTTCCCTTTGCCTTCAAAGCCAGCAACAGTGGGTTGAATCCCTCTCACTTCTCAGATCTCTCTGATAAGCACTTCTGCTTCATCTCTCCTACCTTCTCTTCTGCCACATCTCTCTGCTATGAACTGTATTGCTTCCTCTTCTGCTTTTTTTTTTTTTTTTTTTTTTAGTAGATACTGGGGCTGGGGATTGAACCCAGGACTTTTGTATGTGAAAAGCTGGCCCTCAACCAATGAGCCACACTGGCTCCTTACCCCTTCTGCTTTTAAGGGCATATGTGATTCCATTGGACCTAGGCAGATAATCCAGGATAATCTATTTTGAGGTCAGGTGATTAGTCACTGTAATTTCATGTGCAAAATCCTTTCACAAAAGGTCTATATTGCTGTTTGACTGAATAGGGGTGGGAATCTTGGGGGATATCTTTGGAATTCTGCCTACCACCCTGTCTTCAATAATAAAGAAAGAAACAAATAAATAAATACTTGTGATTTCATCTGGTCCTGGTGCCTATTACTGTTCTTTAGGAAATTGGCCTATTCAGGCTATCCATTCCTTGAGCATTAATTTTGATCATTTGGTTTTTGTTAGGAATCATCCACTTTTCTCTAGGCTTTTAAATTTGTTGCCATATTTGCATATAATATTTATTAATATTCTTTTACTTTCTCCAGTATCTGTAGTAGTTTCTTTTCTCATTCATAATCTTATAGATATTTGCTCCTTTTCCTTAAGTCAGGATTAAGAAGGACACACAAAACAACAATTTTTGTTTTTATTTATCCTTTTCCACCATATTTTTGTTTCTATTTAAGTATTTTCAGCTTTTTTATGTATTAATTTCCTGTTCATAGTTTCTTTTGGTTTATTTGACAGGTTTTCTATCTTCCAAAATGAGAGCTATGATCCTTTTCATGAAAAAATATAAAAAAGGGGAAGCAGACATGGCTCAACTGATAGAGCATCTGCCTACCATATGGAGGGTCCAGGGTTCTATACCCAGGGCCTCCTGACCCATGTGGTGAGCTGGCCCATGCACAGTGCTATCGCACACAAGGAGTGCCATGCCACACAGGGGCGCCCTTGTGTAGGGGAGCCCCATGTGCAAGCAGAGCACCCTGCAAGGAGAGCTGCCTGCGTGAGAAAAGCACAGCCGCCCAGGAGTGGCACTGCACACGTGGAGACCTGACACAGCAAGATGCTGCAACAAAAAAGAGAAGCAGTTTCCCAGTGCCACCTGATAATGCAAGCGCACACAGAAGACCACACAGCAAATGGACACAGAGAGCAGACAACAGGGGTGGGGGGGAAAGAGAAATAAATAAAAGTAAATCTTTAAAAAGATATATATATATAAAGGAAAGCTATAAATTTTCTTTTATTTTTTTTTTTATTTTATTTTATTTATTTATTTATTTATTTATTTATTTAATTTACCCCCCTCCCCTGGTTGTCTGTTCTTGGTGTCTATTTGCTGTGTCTTGTTTCTTTGTCCGCTTCTGTTGTCGTCAGCGGCTCGGGAAGTGTGGGCGGCGCCATTCCTGGGCAGGCTGCTCTTTTCTTTTCACGCTGGGTGGCTCTCCTTACGGGGCGCACTCCTTGCGCGTGGGGCTCCCCCACGCGGGGGACACCCTTGCGTGGCACGGCACTCCTTGCGCGCATCAGCGCTGCGCACGGCCAGCTCCACACGGGTCAAGGAGGCCCGGGGTTTGAACCGCGGACCTCCCATGTGGTAGACGGACGCCCTAACCACTGGGCCAAAGTCCGTTTCCCTAAATTTTCTTTTGAATTAGCTTTTGCTGGTGTGCCATAGGTTTTGGAATGAAGTGATCTCTTTTTCATTGTATCCTACTTTATCATTTGTTTGATTTCTTCTTCCATCCTTTTTTTCTTTTCAAATATTTTCTTTTCATATTTTTATTTTTATTTCTTATTTTATTGGATTATAAATTCTCTATATTAAAAAAAAAAGGAACAGGTGTTTTTGTGTAGCCCAGTACATAACCAATTTTCTAAGGACAAATGAAAAATTGTATTTCATCTGCATGACAGTTTGAAGCTGGACGGACCCCAGAAAATTGTGTTCTTAGAGTTAATCCATTCTTGTGGATGTCAGCCTGTTGTTGGTGGAATCTTTTGATTAGGTTACTTCAGTAAGGCACGACCTAGTTTGGGTCTTAACCCTCTTACTGGAGTCCTCTGTAAACAGGGTGAGTATGGAGAGAGAGCGGAGAGAAAGTCATAGAAAGAAAGTCATAGGTAGAAGCTGAAGTCAATGAAACCCAGAAGAGAAGGGAGAGACCAGCAAATGCTGCCTCATGCCTTGCCATATGAGAGAGGAGTCTAGAATCTCCTGCAGCCAGTCTTTGGGAAGAAAGCATTGCCTGATGATGCCTTGATTTGGACATTTTTCTCAGAAACTATAAGCTTACAGTCTAATAAATCCCCATTGTAAAAGCCATCCCATTTCTGGTATATTGCTTTCAATAGCCTTAGCAAACTAAAATACTCTGTTTCAGAGATACAGGGGTCTATATCTACTAAGTCAATCTTTTTAGTTGTATTATACAATTATTCTGTATCCTAATTTTTTGTTTACTCTAACTCTGAAAGATGTGAATTGAGGTCTTTCGCTATACTTATACATATATACTTATATGTCTTATATGTCTTTCGCTATACTTATACATATATACTTATACATATTATACATATACTTATACATATTAAGAATGGCCTTTATTGAGCTGTGCCCATCAATTCTCCTTCAAATGGCACTCATGCCCTGCCTCTCTGAAGATAGAACCTCCTTTGGATGACAACTGAAGCAGGCTTCTCTCCCACGTCTAAGAGCAGAAGTGCATAAGTCACTGTTCTGAATAGGGAGGAGGAACATGCATTTTATCTGACAGAAGAACTATGGGGTTTAACTATACAAGGTAGGACTCAGTCCTCAAATTAGCCTCTTGAGTTGATTTTGTCCTGGAATACAACAAGTTATTGGTGATAGCTACAGCAATAATGTTCCCCAGGGGCTGAGGGACTATGTAAAGAAGCTTCTTATTGATGTCCAGACTATCAACACTGATCTCATCTTCCTCTTACACCTGTACAATCTTTTCAAGGCTTGAAGATGGCTTGAGTTTTGCTGCTCTCTCTTGAAGCTTCCAATGTAATATCCGTCATGTATTTCTATCAAATATTCTAAAGAAGTTGTCTTTAGATCATCATAAAAGCATATCAGAACTGTTCTAGCAGCACTCAAACTTGTCAAAGATGCAATCATTTTCATAGAAAGAACAAAGCTTGCTTTGAAAATATAGATGAACCTGGTATGTCTCCACCAGCTGCTCCACATTGAGGTCCCCCGCTTTCACTGACAGGTAGTCTCTGGTTATCATGTAATGGCCACTATGATGAAATTTTACATCAGATATTTTAGAACTTATTTCTGAAAAGAAGGTCCTACTGCTGGGGTCCTCGGTTTCTTCAAAAAACTTTGAATGCCTGCCTGTTACACAGGGCAAAAGTGTATGTATTGCAAAGCCTGATGGTCCCTTTGCTGCCATTGTAGACAAGCACTGTGCAGGTGGAACTTGGCTGAGGTGATCGTTTCCATCAGTTTCTCCATGTTGGCTAGCTTAGTGTCCATGATGTTCGAACTTTTATCTGTGATTTCGAAATATCAGAGACTAGTTCTCAGGTCATCTGCAGGAAGATATGTTTCATGACCACTATTTACTGATATGGAATTTATATGATATGAGCATTTGCAAAACTCCCTAGTGGGCTTGCTCTTATCATGATATCCTTGAGCTTCAAAATAGGGACCTGTAGTATGGTAATTCTCAATGGATCTGGACATCTCCATCTTCATCTTTCAAGTTATAACCTTCTGCTCTTTTGTCCTGTTCACTTATTTTCCATAGTTTAATAGTTTTATCATTTGTAAATAGTAGAAAATTAGAAGCATTGTTTTGGTAACCACCAAATTTATAAATTTTTTCTTCAATTTCTAGGCTTTTTTTTTAAAGATTTATTTATTTCTCCCCCTCCCCCTCCCTCCTCCTCCCCCCTCCCTTCTCCCTCCTCTCTCCTCCCCCCAGTTGTCTGCTCTCTGTGTCCATTCGCTGTGTGTTCTTCTGTGACCACTTCTATCCTTATCACCGGCACTGGGAATCTGTGTTTCTTTTTGTTGTGTCATCTTGCTGTGTCAGCTCCCTGTGTGTGCGGTGCCATTCTTGGGCAGGCTGCACTTTCTTTTGCACTGGGCGGCTCTCCTTACAGGCCACACTCCTTGCACGTGGGGTTTCCCTATGCAGGGGACACCCCTGCGTGGCATCGCACTCCCTGCGCGCATCAGCACTGCAAGTGGGCCAGCTCCACACGGGTTGAGGAGGCCTGGGGTTTGAACCGCGGACCTCCCATGTGGTAGGCAGACGCCCTATCCATTGGGCCAAGTCCGCATCCCAATTTCTAGGCTTTTTAAATAGTCAAACTCTAGTTCATGACTTTGGAAATTATTGTAAACGTTGGAAATTACTGTAAATATTATACTCTCCCCTAGAATGAGGGCAGCTTTTATTCTTTTGTTCTGCTGGAAAAATAATAATTCTTCCACCCTTGTCTCCTGTTGCAAGATCTTCAGTAAATTCAGCAGTTGAAATGATGTCAGCTTCTGTCAGTCCTCCTTGGTGGTGCCCTTGACCTGTGAGAAGCACCACTGGAAATCATCATTTCATTTTTCATTGTGCTTTTATTATTCAGTGGTCTTTCTTTGTCTTATTGTTTCTAATACTAAAATTTTTAGCTTATTTGATATTAACATTACATTAGTTTATCTCCTTCACCATCCCTTTATTTGTTTCTGTATTACTTTGTTTTAACTATGTATCTTATAAATAGTACATAGATAAGTATTATGCTTAATCCAATCTGTGTTTCTCTTAGTGGAGAAAATTCAATCTATTCAAATTTAGTGTAATAACAGATATACTTGATTTCATTATGATTATGTTTTCCATTTTCCTTATTTTTTCTTATTAATTCCATTTCCACTTTGACTTGGAAGTCTTATCACATGTTCTACCGAATTAATAGTTACATTTTATATCAATTAAGATTATGCTTGAGAGAAGAAAGTTTCATAAAACAAGAAGTCCAAAGGTAGGAGGGTCATGATGAATGTGGTGATTCCATGATGCTATGAGGGACCCAGGTCCTTCTATCTTTTCTGTCAGGCATCCTTCGCATGTAGCTTTTTTAAAAAAATATTGATTTATTTATTCCCCCCCCCTGCCCCCCCCATTGTCTGCTCTCTGTGTCCACTAGCTGTGTGTTCTTCTGTGTCTGCTTGTATTCTCATCATGCAGAACTGGGGATCTGTCTCTTTTTGTTGTGTCATCTTGCTGCATCAGCTCTCCCTGTGTGTGGCTCCACTCCTGGATGGGCTGCAGTTTCGTGCAGGGCAGCTCTCCTTGCACAAGGGCCATTCCTTGAATGGGGGGGCACCCTTACACAGGAGCATCCCTGCGTGGGCTGGCACTCCTTGCATGCAGCAGCATTGTGTGTGGGCCAGCTCACCACATGAGCCAGGAGGCCCTGGGTATTGAAACTTTGGACCTCCTATATGGTAGGCAAATGCTCTATTGAGCCACATCCACTTCCCCACATGTAACTTTTGTCCTGTTTGTAGCCTTATGGTTGCTATATGACTGCTCCTCTTGCAATGCTTTGTTCATTTCATAGGCAGGAAGAAAGGGAAGGGTGAAGGGCAAAATGTGGATGACATCAGAGTCTGCCATCTTTTAAGAAGAATTATACCAGAATTAACCCATATTCCTCCTATCCACTTCTTCCCTTCATACCTAATTATCCAGAACTGTGATATTTAGCTACTAATATCTGTAAGGGAGGCTAGGAACTTTTTTTTCCAGCTAGGTAAACTGTTACCCTCAATGGAAGGTGAGCTCTTTTAGTAAGGAAGGAGAAAAATGAATATTAGAAGGCAGCTAGCAGTGTCCACAACATCAGTGTTTATAACATTCTCTATTGTTTGAAAACAGGGTGCTCTTTTCTCCATCAAGATATACAAATAAACAATTTTCCCTTCCCAGATGTTCTCTACTACCCCCATGTACACACACATATGCACACACAAACACACATCATTATCATCTTTAGAATATTTTGACTTGCTACATTTCCTAAACCCTCTCACATCCATGAGACATTTGGAACATTTCTCCTCTTTTCCACCCCTGTTTCTAAATTTGTCCGTATTGGAATTAGTCAAGGTTCTCCAGAGAACCAAAAGGATTTATGTGTATGTGTGTGTGTATAAAGTGATTTTTAAAATAAGGGGACTGGCTCACACAACTGTGGAGGCTGGCAAGTCTGAATTCTGTAGGACAAGTCAGGAGTAACCTGGGAGGGGTAACGTTGAAGTCTGTAGTTCTAGTCTGTATGGGAGGCCTGAGAGAGTCAAGGGGGTAGACTCAAGACAGAATTCCTCCTGATTCTCGAAACCCTCAGTTGTAGCTTTTAAGACTTTAAACTGATTGAGTGAGGCTCGCCCACATTACTAAAAGGGTAATCTTCTTCACTAAAATTAGCATTGTGGATGCTAATCCTATCTATGAAATATCTCGACAGTAACAATTAGACCAGGGTTTGTCCAAACAATTGGACGTCATAACAGTGATAGTTTGAAGCTTTTATGTACTCCAGAAAAACATGTTCTTAAAACTAATCCATTCCTGTGGTTATAAACCCAGTGTAAGTAGGACCTTTTTTTGTAGGCTATTTCCATTAGGGTGTGGCCCACCTCGTTCAGGATGGGTCTTACTTCTATTCCTGGAGTCCTTTATAGATGGAATGAATACAGAGAGAAAGCCACAGAAGCAAGAAGCTGAAGTCAACAAAACCTGGAAGAGAAGGGAGAGACCAGCAGATGGCGCCATATGCCTTGCCATGTGGCAGAGGAGCCAAAGAGCACCAGGAGCCAGTCTTCCAGGAAAAAAGCATTGCCTGGTGATGCCTTGATTTGGACATTTTCTTAGCCTCAAAACTGTAGGCTAATAATTCCCACTCCCACTGTTTAAACCCAACCCTTTTTTTTTTTTTTTTTAGAATTTGCTTTGAGCTGTCATGGAAACTGAAACAGATTTTGGTACCAGGAGAGTGGGTTGCTGGTATTGCAAATAACAAAAATATGTAAATGGCTTTGGAATAGGTTAATGGGTGGAGGCAGGAAAATTTGTGAGTTATTTGATAGAAAAGGCTTGGATTGCTTTGAAAAGACTGTTGGTAGAAATGTGAATACTAAGGTACTTCTTATGAGGCCCTAGAAATGATTACTGTGTTATTGGAAACTGGAAGAAAGGTGTTCCTTGTTTTAAAGTGCATAGAACTTGGTAAAATTGTCTATTATTGTCTTGGATAAATTGTCTATTATCCAAAATTGTTGGATGGAAGACAAAATTTGAAAGCAATGAGCATCGATATTTAGATGAAATTTCCAAGCTAAATGTGGAAAATACAGCCTGGTTTCTCCAGCCATTTCAATACAAGTCTGGTTTGGAAATGCAGTTATCCAGGAAGGATCTGTAGAAAGTCCTACTGGTTAATGGTTTGAGCACCTGAATACTACAAGCAAAACTGATAAGTGTTTTTGTGACATCTATGTGATCACTGCCAGCCTGGACTAAAAGGGACAGAAAAGGGACAGATTGAAGGAAAAATCCCATTGAGGGATGAACCATGGAAGCTGACATTTGAACCAAAGACATACAGGCCAAGAGAGTAGGCCCACCCATGTGTGTGAAGTCTGCCCTGGAGCTTGGAGAATGCCAGCCTTCCACCCAGTTGATCAGTAAGAGAACTACCACCCCAGAAGTCTTCATCCGAGTATTCAGGGGAGAACAAGGTTGCTGCACAAGTGCTTGGAAGGGGCAGGACTGCCACTCCATCAGACCCTGAAGACAAAACATTCCAATCCTGCAGCCGCTGTGGAAGACAGTTTGGCAGTTCCTCACAGAGCTTAGTATAAAACTCCCATGTGACCTAGCAACCCCACTAGTAGGTATATACCTAGAAGAATTTAAAGTAAGGACTTGAATAGATATTTGCATGCCAAGGTTCATAGCAGCATTATTCACAATTGCCAAAAGATGGAAGCAACCCAAGTGTCCATCAACCAATGAATGAATAAATAAAATGTTGTTTATATACACAATGGAATATAAGTTAGCCATAAAAAGCAATGAGGTCCTGAAACATGCAACAGCATGGATGAACCTTGAAGATATCATGTTGTATGAAATAAACCGGATACAAAAGGACAGATATTTTATGATCTCACTGATTTAAAACAATTAGAATTAGCAAACTTACAGTCAGTATCTAGAATATAGATTACCAGGGGGCTGAGTGGGGATAGGGAATGCAAAGTTAAGGCTTAAGATGTACAGGTTCCTATATGGAATGACAGAAATGTTATGTTAATGGATGGTGATGGTAGTACAACATTGTGAACACAATTAACAGAACTGAAATATATATCTGAAAATGAGTAAAAGGGGAAATGTTAGATTGTATTTATGGTAACAGAATAAAATTTAAAAAAAAATCCACAGACCTACACTACACAGTGAACCTTAAGCTAAATCATGGACAATAATTAATAGTGCAATTATAAAAATGTATTATCATCCATTGTAACAAATATTTCACACCAGTGAAAGATGGTCGTGATGGGGTGATATATGGAAATCCTATATTTTATGCATGATTGTTCTGTAAACCCACAACTTGTCTAATAGAAAAAGCTTTTTTTAGAAAAGCCATTGGGGAAGGGAAGTGCAGGTGTTTGAAAAACAAAATAATAAGATTTGCATAATTAAACAAAATATCGTTCCACAGATGACTCTCAGACCTTGAAATCTACTGGAGTATTTCAAAATTGTCTGGGGTCCGTGAACCCTGTTTTCCTTCCAATTTCTCTGTATGGGAATGGGAATATTTATCCTGTGGTTGGCCATCGTTTTTTATTGGTGGCAGATAACTTGTCTAGGTATCACAAGTCCACAGATAGAGAGAAATTGTGCCCCAGGTCAAACCACATCTATAACCAATTTTGATGAGTCTGAAATGACTTAAGGCTTTTGGGATATTGTGATGGAATGAATGTATTTTGCATTTAGAAAGAACATGGCTTTTGGGGTCCAGATGGTGGATTGTAGTGGTTTGAAGCTGTTATGTACCCCAGAAAAAAACGCATTCTTAAATCGAATCCATTCCTGTGGGTACAAACCCACTGCAAGTAGGACCTTTTGTTGAGGCTGCTTCCATTAAGGTGTGACCTACCTCATTCAGGATGGGACTGACTCCTTTTAGTTGAGTCCTTTATAAACAGCATGAATACAGAGAGAGAGAAAGCCACAGAAGCAAGAAACTGAAATCAATGAAACCCCGAAGAGAAGGGAGAGACCAGCAGATGTTGCCATATGTCTTTCTGTGGGGCAGAGGAGCCAATGATCACAAAGCAACTAGTCTTCCCGAAGAAAGCATTGCCTAATGATGTCTTGACTTGCACCATTTCTTGGCCTCAAACTCAAGCTAATAAATTCCCATTGTTTAAACATGCCCCATTTACTTTGAGCAACCTAGGAAACTAAAACAATAACCTAGCCAAGTTGATGCATAAAATGAACCATCACAGTATTTTTTCAAATTGTATAGTAATTTTTAGTTATATTATTTTAAAATTTTTATGTTCTTATGACACTTTTGTTTCAAGAGTTCTAACACATGTATATACTTTCCTTGACAATCCATTGCAATCCATTTAGATTCAACTCTAAATCCATATATCTCTATATAGCTTTATGTTTAGCAATAAATACGCATAGCTATTTATTAGTGTACCTTGCTTGTTACTATCTCTCCTTTATTTTCCTTCATCTTGAAGTATCTGCTGGTCCATTTGTTGTTTGGTTAGTATTTTCCTATCAGTTCTGCCTGAGAATTTCCAATCAGATCTTTATGAGAGACAATTTATTCTATAATTAAATTATTTCCTTTTCCTTCTTATTTGCACAGGCCTCCTGTGTCTATCCTCCAACTCTCCTGTCTTTTCCATCATTATTTCTATCACTTTATATTTTTGCACTCTTGAAGTTATTTTCTCCATTTGGTCTTCCAGGCCACTAATTTTGGTCTAAACAGTAACTTTTCTGTCCTTCAACTTATCTATTGAACACTTGAGATGGGAAGTTATGAATATTCAAAATTTGTGTGTATATATGTGTGAGTGCATATACATACTGTACTTGGATCACTTTAAGTGCTGTTATTTATTATCAAAGTGCCCTTTGTCTTCTTTAGCAGTTGTGTGAATTCTATTTATTTTGTAGCTGGTTACTGAATGAGCTGACCTTGGTAGAGTGGGCAAGCAATATCTATTCTTTAAAAATTTTTTTCTCATTGCTGTTCCTGCAGAATTGTTTGCTTGATCCTTGCTATGCCTTGATAAAATATCTGGAAATTCTCATAATTTTTAATATTTATTATCAGATAATAAATGAATAGTCTCCTTTTTCCTGTTACAATCTTACTGACTGAACACCCTTTCTGGGCTACTGGGCCTCTTTATTTATTTATTTTTAATTGACTTTGTAATAATATTACATCAAAAATATATATGTGAGGTCCCATTCAACCCCGCTCCCCCACCCCCCCCTCTCCTCCCCCAACAACACTCGTTCCCATCATCATGACACATCCATTGGATTTGGTATACTGGGCCTCTTTAGATTGCTATTTTTCTTAACTGGCTCAGTGAAGTACAGATCTGTTTACTGCAGCACCTTAATGGCCACAGTCCTTTAAGTGATGGAAAATAAAGGTCTTACCCACTGTAGGTTGGGCCTTAGAAACAAACTGACCATAGTCCCCTGATGAAGCTTCTGGAGGAAAATTCTCTCAACAGGTCCATGTTTCCTTCTCACTTCCTGGGATCAAATGAGTCCAGGAACACTTATACAAGCCCAAAGACAACCTTTACCTGAGAAAATCCATGGATCTCTATGGGTCAAGCTAGTCCCAGGATACAACACTCTTCCCAACATTGCCCTGTGACTTTGAGACTGTTCTCCAGAGCCATGCTTAAATTTTAGCATCAGAATAGAACTTAAGTCTAACCTTGAACCCCACTTCTTGAAAATCCCAGCAGCTGTTTGGCTTAAGAGATGGTATATCAAACCCAAGATTGGAAGAGAATGATGCTGGGTTTAGATTGCCACCTTTCCAGAATCTACTGCTCCAATATATCCAGCTGCTATAAAGGAATTCCAAAGGAAATTCTTAATTTGAGTGCCTTCCTAAATGATAAGCTAACAAACTCCAGCAGAAACTTCCAATATTTACTAAAACAAAAATCCTTAGCTCTAATTTGAGTATACTTGGGGTTAGAGTCTGAATACTGTAGTTAGGCTTAGCATTTCATTTAGAGAGGACTGGAGTGAGAGACCTCTGGGAACATCTTTTAAGAAATTACACTTATGTTAAGAACAAACCTAAGGGGCCTTAGGCCCCTGTGGAGGTGGGAGTAGGATGAGAAATTTTATTGAATGCCTATAGTTCTCAAGGAACTAGGTGTTGTTTTATCTAATGTGCTCAATGATAATACAGTAATAAGGTACTGTTGCCCCCATTTTAAGGTAGAAGTACACTAAACTGCAGCTTAGATAGTTTATATTATTTTCCCAAGTGCATTCATATCTGCCTGATTCTAAGATGATGCGTGGTTCTCTTAAAAGAGTTTCAGGAACTACCTGAAACTACCATCATTACTTGTACCATTATTAGGTATATTTTCTACTTCTTGATATTTTTATTTTTAGAACCTAAAGAGAATTTATGTTTTATCTTCTGAGCCAGCAAAGCAGTTGGTGATTTTGTTGTGCTTTACAGTGAACCTGGGAAGGAAGGGGGAAAACAGTGATAGCAAGCAGAAGAAAGCTGGAGGTTCAGACTCTATTGTCTGTTGGCCAAAAAAGGAAGGTGCCTTTGTGTCTTTGAGCTGCTGCTGCTTCTCCTCCTCCCCAGCCAGTAACCGGAAGACTGCTAAGCAGCCAGGAAAACCTTTTTCTCTTTCTCTTCCCTTATTCACATGGTCTCCAATTACATCAAGGGATATATTTTTTTCTCCCTCTTTTCACAACTTATCTCCATTTCTATCTTTGTTATTCTATTTGAGAGGCGAAACATGCCTCTATATGTGAAGATATGCCTTTGAGCACGGGTGATACACAATAAAGAAAACCTTAATTCTAAAGTGGAAACAGAAGAACCCAACCAGTTTACCTCTTTATTCTTTAAAATTTCCAAAAGACTCCCCAGAGCCTCTCCTTAACTTAATTACTTCTAATTAAACCTTCTCCCCAAGCATTAACAGTCAAGATTTAAAAATCCTTTCTTACTCCGTTCTCTCTCTATTTTTCATATAGTCTATGGGAAAATCTTATACATTAAATAGGCTTTTGTGGGTTAACCTGGGAATTCATTATTTCCAAGATTATTTCTATGCAAACTACATTCTGAATTTCAAAGAAATGGATTACAAATTACCAAACATAATGGATTATGTTTAAAGTACAACTTGTTTCTAAGTTGAATTCTGCCCTTATATGATTTGGGTTAATGAGCAATTGATGAGAAACAGTAGAATAGCAATGTAATAATATAATTTTAAAATTTCAATACTTTATAAGATTTATCATAAAATTATTTAACTTATTAAGGTTAAGTTATTCTTTTAAGTTATTTAGCAATTCAGAAAAAAAGTTAAAATTATACTTGGAAAAAGCATTTTATAGTAATGACGTTCTAACATCTAATAACAAAAAGTTGATCAAAATTTTACAAAGCCATTTTAATTGCATGGATTACTAATATAGTACTGTTTTCCAATGGCTATCCAAAATGTTGACATATAATTAACCTCACATGCATTAAATTTAAGGTACATTTGTCTTACAATTGTACCTTTTCAGTTACAGAGCAAGATTACTGATGTTGTTTGATGGCTTCCAATAGCAAATTTCTAGTCCGTCTATGCCATTCTTATTCCGGAGTCAGACTTTTCTGTAGGAATGCTGATGATTGAAGAATCTAATTGAGATAATAGAAATTCATAAACTAGTTTCTCAGGTTGATAATTAGTTCCTAATTCTATCCTAATCTTTACAAAATATTGGTTCTTGAACAGTCTGCTGTTGATTTTTAACTTCAATTTCTATGTTGTGCTTTCTTATACCATCCATTAAAACATTACTCTTTGGATAAGAAGTTTTTCTATCATCTTAAAACTTATTTGTTTCTTTTTTCTAAATATTTCTGATAGAAGATATTTGATTGGACTTTTAATTTTCACTTGATACGTTTAATAAATCATCCAGTGGTGTTACATTATTTAATTTATGCACTTCGAGTTTCTTTTTTAAAGGCTTTGAGCAACATTTGACAGTTGAGGCACTGGATTTGTATGTGTTCTTTGATTTCATGGTAGAAAACAATCGTTCAAATTTGCCAGTTTTAGCACTCAGTTCTCGAATAACAGTTTTATCAAGGAAACCCACCAAATTTTTTGTTAGGCTAGAAAAGGTCTGTGAGAAATTATAGAGTTTATTCCAAGATCTCTTTTCTAATGTCTGCTTACTAGCTTTCTTCTTTGGTTTATCCCCTACAAGTCTGTGTCCTACTTCAAATGGTATTCTTTGTAAATCTTTTCTTTTGGGATTGGAAGGAGTAAAGGAAGGAGTTAAAGATTTGAATATTGTACAGTTCTTTTCTAAAACAAAATTTGCTTTTCTATAGGAGTAAATATTTTCATTTTCCATAGGATGGGGATGAAGCCTCTTTTTGGATGTAAGTAGCATTTGTACGTATTGTGTATCATAGAAAACTATGGGATTTGTATCCTTCTGTTCCTGTGGATTAAAGAAAAGAATATTCAGTCTCCAGTCTATTGGAGCAAGAAAGCTACTTGCTTTTTTAAACATGAAAATAAAATTATTATAACATATTCTAAAATGACTACTATAAGTATTAAATATGAACAATAATGGTATCCAGATACACCAGAAAGATGTACATGTGTGGTGACAAACTTCTTGGACTTCTTATTATGTAGTGATGTTTCATATAAAATCTGAACTTTTGGCCTCCTTAAATATTTTTTGAGATAAAGTGGACTATATAAAATAAATACATTTCTTAAATGTTTGAAGTATTGTAACTGGAAAATAATTAGTAGGATGGAGCATTGTTCTGGAATTTCTTAGGCCTTTGTTTCTTAGAAATAAAAAGCATATCCAAAAAATAAATTGAGTCAAAGATCATAAGAGACATAAATGATTACAAGCCAAATTGAAAAATCTGGCTAGTCTACTTAATTTAAAAAATTAAAAATTCTCTCTATATCTGTTTTATTTATTATGTAACACTTAGCACAATGCTTACCACAGAAAAACATGCTTAATATATACTTGTGGGATCCTGGGGAGGACTAATGCCATCAAATAGAGAGAACTGTATCTCTCAAGAGAAAGGGTGGCTCCCAGGGCATTAGGGCAGTTGAGCAAGTCAGGCCCTGAACACTGTTGCAAGTATCTCTGGACGTGGCTCCTCGGGAAATGGAGATTGGCTGTCGCTGTGGGCCCCAAGGGGAGGGGAAAATGGATATTGAATGGATGGAACCAAGGTAAATGTGGGGGCAAGAGAGGATTTTTGCGAGAGTACACGAGGATGAATATAAAACATGTAATATTACACCAAAAACATACAGGGGACGACAGACTAATAATGTAAACCATAATGTAAAACATAGGATAACTAAAAAATTTAGAAAACTGTATATCCTAAAGTATGGACCACATTGTAAGCACAGATGTCACCTTGTTTGAAAGCTATTGTTTCGGAGTCTGTACATCAGTTTTGTAAATATGATATGAATAAGTTAAAAGATTATTGCTGTGGAAGGGAAAAGGTTTTATGGTGTATGTGTGGGAGTACTCTATATTGTATATATGAATTACTGTGATCTAAGACTCTTGTGAAGAGAAGCTCAATAATTAGGAAAAAAGAAAAGAAAAAGAAAGGATGTAGAAATTTTTCCAAATCAAAATGTACTCTAGATCTAACCTTTAAACTCATCTCTATATTCCATTTTACTAGTAAGGGAACCTGACATTATATTGGGATTCACTTTACAGGAAGTTTTGGATCACAGAGTGGTTCAACAATGACGGCGGAGGAATACTGATATGGGATGTTATTGACAGGCTATACATGGTTGACAGGGAGTTATACAGGGCATATGTCCAGGGTGCATGGTAATGTTTAGATATACTCATAGTGGAAACAATTAAAAACAACAGCTGGGGGGGGTACTGGATTCCTGGCTGGGGGTGCTCTGTCGTGGTCCCTAGGGGAGCAGCGGCAGTCCCCCAGGTGCAACGGTAAGAACCAGGAAGGAATGAGGGTTCAACAGTGGGCTCCTGATACTAATGACTATGCTTGTGAGCCTTTACGCCTGCAATAAGAACAAGGCCTAGAGCAGCATTGTGCCTGGGAGTTTCCTCCTGACAGCCTTCATGTTACTCAAATGTGGCCAGTCTCGAAGCCAAACTCAGCATGTAGATGCAGTGCATTCCCCCCAGTGTGGGACATGACACCTGGGGATGAGCCTCCCTGGCACTGAGGGATCTCTACAAATACCAGCTGAAGATGCAACTAGAAAATGACCTTGAATTAAAGGTTCAATGCGGATCAGCAGAATATCCCTGTCTACATATAATAACATGACTTTAAAATGCTGTTTGACCTGATGTGAGGGGGAAATGGAAAGGAGAAATGAGTTTATATGGCTACGAGTCTCTAAAAAAGAGTCTGGAGATTGTCAGAAGGATTGCCCTTATGCACACCTGAGCAGAGTCTCAGAGACAGATAAAGTAGATACAATCCCAGTTATTGGTTCTTTTGAGGGATAAAGAGACCCGAGGTTCTATGGTCATGGCAGATGGGGTTCACTGCCATGTCAGATGGCCCTTCTTTGGAGCTGGTGTTTCTGCGTGATGGAACTGGACCCAGATGGGATCTCTTTTCACAAGACTTTCATGATACTCTACTGGAATTGTAGTTGGTGTTGGGGTTTAAGATATATTTAGGGGATTTGAATCTCTGGACTGACAATATGATAGCCAGGCCCTGAGCCTCAACAGACTTCAGCTCCTACACTCTGATTTATTGGACTTACCCCACTCAGCTAACATGGAGTTGAAGAAGGTCAACCACCACACCATGGAGCCTAGAGTGCCTACAACTGAAAGCAGGAGGATTGCATCCAGTATCCATGTGGAATCTAAGCCCCCACTTGACATAGATGTGCAATGGACACAACCAATCCAATGTCCACAGAGAAAATGTGGCCTTGGTGTGGGAAGGGTGGCCATGGTGGCTGCTGGGTGCGGGGAATGGGAGGAAGAGATGAGATGGGGAGGCGTTTTCGGGACTTGGAGTTGTCCTGGGTGGTGCTTCACGGACAACTACGGGACATTGTAGATCCCCCCAGGGCCCACTGGATGGAACGTGGGAGAGTGTGGGCTATGATGTGGACCATTGACTATGGGGTGCAGCGATGCCCAGAGATGTACTTACCAGGTGCAATGGATGTGTCATGATGACGGGAGAGCGTGTTGCTGTGGGGGGAGTGGGGGATGGGGGTGGTGGGGTTGAATGGGACCTCATGTTTTTAATGTAATATTTTTTAAAAAAATGAATTAAATAAAAAAATAAAAAATATATATATATACTTGTGGGAAAATAGATGGATTTAAAAATCAACCATCTTTATCACAGTAATAAAATCTATGCATATGAGCTACATATTAAGCTTTTCCTTCCTTTCCATTATTAGGCCAAAAAATTTCACTTCAAATAAACGGATCAAAAATGTGTATTTTAAGTATTTAGTTAGCAAATTTTAAGTCAATGATTGCTACTTTTCCTTTAAAAACATATGAAATAGGAGATTAGTGCTATTTAATTGTATATTAATGCACATAGTGTGAAAGATATACCAATGCCTATGATTATTGAAATGAACACTACAAAGATTTAATTTTGCAGTTTGCTGGTGATACCAGTAATGCTTATAAAGCCAATCAATAGTAGAGGTTTCTCATATTTTTGATCTGTCCAACACCTTAGGAAATTTTCTACCTTACAAGTCTATGTACCTTTAAGTAGAGGTAGAAACTAGCCTTCTCAGCCTCCCTGGAATTTAGGCATAGGCTTTTGTCTTAAACAATGCCAATCAGATACACCTATGAAAGGCTCCAGTTAAGAAAAAAGTAAGCACTGTGACAAAGGAGGCATTATGAAAAAGGAGGCATTGTGAAAACTATTTTAGTGAGGGTGGTGGAAGATATATCCAGCTCTGAAAGGCAGTCTTAGCAATAGTGTTCCTTGCCTACCACCATTTATAAACTGTTACCTATGACAATAGCGTGATCTCCGGTTTGGAGGCTATTCCTGACTGAATAGCCTTCAAGACAGATTCTCCCTCTAACCTTTTTAGAGACTCTCTGAATTATCAAATAGCCTTTAATAAATGTATTCTCTGGTTGAAATGGCTAAAATAGATTGTTAGCATAGCAAACACATAATCCAGTCATTTAAAAAATTATCATTTTGATTTTATATTTCTTTTATAATCAAGAAAATTTGATAAAGCCTTCTTTATAAAGAAAAACACAAAATTTCTAACTGATACAAAGGAATCCCTAATTATGAGATGGTGGTTCTAAATGAGCATTAAGAATTTAAGTATAATTGTCACATTGGAATGTGAAACCAAGAGGTAAGAAAGATTTGTCAAACACTATAATCACTAGGAAATATGGAAGCTTTCTACAAGTAGTATTAATGGATGTATTTCTTAAATAGTAGTAGATATTTTTATTACCACGTCAGAAATTTCTGTATCTGGTTGATTAACGTTGATTATCTTGGCATTTGGCCTTTTCAGTTCATCCTCAAAGCACAAAGGAAGCAAGTTTCTCTCTTTTACTGAGCAATACTCATTTAACTGATCATTTCTGATTAACTTATTTTCTTTTCTACTAAAATTATTCATTTTTGGAGGAGAGTTTCTGAAAATAAACACAAGTTCAGCACATACATTTATGGGACTAATTTCAGCTTATCTCTTCTTGCCTGCCTAAGCCCTAGCAGTCACTGTGTACACCTGCTGCTACCCCTCCAGCATAGATTTTCAACCTAAGAAGACCATCCCTTCCTACCTGTTTTGTGCAGAAAAATGGCAAAAGCAGGTGTGGGACCAAGACATATGTATGCAAGCATATGTATGCCTCTTTAGCTTTTGAGTGGGGAGAAAGTACATTACATAGATTGAAGATAGTGAAGTATTTGCCACATCCTTTGTTGGGATACTGGGAGAAAACTGCTTTGCAGGCTGTCCTTGCCAGCAGAGGGTGGTCCCAGTTAAGAGAATGGAATAGTGTGGTCAGGCAGAGAAAGGATATAATTTTCATTCCAGATCTCCCTTGGTTCACATGTGGCAGCGATGCTGAGTTAAGGGTGGCCAAGGAGTTTGCCATTGTAGGGATGAGGTAACCCACAGCAAAATCTTGGAGTCAGTGAGGTATGGACAGCCTAGGCCATAACTCAGATAAAGGACAGATAAAGGGCATGATAGAAATACAGAGGGTTCTGTCATCCCAGGGAGAGTTGAGAGTGGATGTTATCCATGTTCAGAGAGAACAGACAATAAGTTAATTAACTACAGATGGCAGCAGCTCTAGAAAGCCTAAGGAAGGGATCTTTGGCTGCCAATCCCTGGAGACAATACCTGAGCATTGACCAAGATCATTTTACAAGCCCCTTTTCTCTCAATGTCACAAAGTCTGGTGAGCATATTACCCATATTCTCAGATACCATCTTGGGAAGAAACAGAAGGATTGAATCAAATCTAAAGAGACTCTATAATATTGCTTCTGACAATGTTTAAAACACACTTTGAGGAAATTGTGGGAAGATGATGGAGTAGGGAGTTCCAGGAGTTAATCCTTCCACCAGAACAACTCTTTAATAGGCATGAACGATCTGAAACAACTATTTTGAAGCTCTAGAGGCCAGAAAAACTCTGCGCAGCATCCAGGGAAGAGCAGGATAAAGAGGCTGATAACTAATGGTAAAAAACAATAAGCTGCTCTCTCTGTGCAGTGGCTACCAGTGCCCATTCCTCACTCTTGTGGCAGGCCACCATGGGGTCCAGCCCCCTGGCTAGCTCATTGGTGACAGAAAGGGACATAAAAAAACCCACTTGCCCAAGATAGGGATGGGCAAAGCCGATCACTGATTGTGACTTTTGATTAGCAACTTTGGCTGCTGGGGTCTTGGCTCCGAGGGTGGCCATTACTTCAACCCACCCCAGACAAAGGCCATAGCAGAGACTTAAAGACACTGTTCTTCCACAGAGGTAGGGGGACTGTTAGTTGAAGGGCTGCATTCCTGGGCAGGTCAAAAAAGCTCAGCTTTGGGGAGCTGTGGAAGAAGCTCTTGGTGCCCTTCCTGATCCTCCTCCCCAGGGCACGTTGGAGCCAGCCTGAACCCTTTCATAGGTGCCTGGTCCTGTTCTCCTAGGAAAGACTGACTTGGTAAAGTCTTCTCCAGTGTGCCACTTTTCCCAGAATTTGTCCTCTAGGCAAAAGCAGTTTGAGGAAATTAAATAGTTTAAGAAACTGGTAGAGGCAGATTGCCTGGGGCAAAGACTTGCCAGCTTCAAATACCCAGAAGGAGATTTGTCTCCAGGGAAACAGAGGAAACAACCAAACTCCTGTAAAGAGGGGAACTCCAAAACAACTAGCAAGCAAAAGCTCAGGACAAGACAGAGGCCCAGAAAGATGGAAAATCTTACATACTGCATTTGCCTAGGGCAAACCTTCCTGTTAGGAGGGCTGAAGCTCCAGAAAAGCTCTGTCTTATTACCAGCTGATTACAAAATTGAGAAACTGACATCTCAGGGAATAAATCTCAGAGTTAACATTTTAAAATATTAAAATGTACAGGGTGCAAAAAGCACACAACACAAAGATAGAGGAAATGATGGCCTATCCAAAGGAAAAGGATAAAAATCCAGAAAACACCAATGAAGAAGACCAGAATGTGGACATATCATTTAAAAAATGATCTTAAAGATACCCAAGGAGATGAAGGAAAATACATATAAAGAACTAAGGGGTATCAGGAAAACAATGAATGAGCAATATGAGAATATTAGTAAAGGTATAGAAATTTTTAAAAGAAACCATACAGAATTACTGGAGTTGTAGAGCACAACAATTGAAATGAAAAATTCCCTAGATGGTTTCCTCAGCCTATTGGAGCTGGCAGAAGAAAGAATCAATGAACTCAAAGACCAGACACTTGAAATGAGTCAGGCTGAGCAGCAGAAAGAAAAAAGAATTATAAAATGTGAAAATAGCCTAGGAAACTTCTGGGGTAAATTCAAGATTACTAATATATGCATATGTGAGTCCCAGAAGGAAAAGAAAGATAGAAAGGGGCAGAAGGAATTTTCAAAGAAATAATGACAGAGAACTTCCCAAACTTAGCAAAAGACATGAATATGCACAGCCAAGGACCCCAGAGAACACCAACAGGATAAACATGAAGAAAATACACACCATCATATATTGATCATATTATTGAATACAAAGGACAAAGAGAAAATTCTGAAAAATGCAAGAGAAAGACAATTTATTATGTGCAAGGGAGTCCCGATTAGTTTAAGTCCTGGCTGATTTCTCATCACAAACTTTAGAGAAAAGAAGGTAGTGGGTTGAAATACTTAAAGTGCAGAAAGAAAACAAAATTGCCAACCAAGAATTTTATATCTGGTAAGACATTCCCTCCAAAATGAGGGAGAGATTAAGAAATTCCCAGATACAAAAAAAATTTTTTTTAAGTTGAGGGATTTTATCACCACTAAACCTGTCAAGGGAATTCTTTAGACTAAAAGGAAAGGACATTAGACAGTGGTTCAAAGTGGCATAAAGAAATTACAACTTCTGGTAAGGATTACCATTAGGGTAATTGTAAAAATGCAAGTTTTATTGTCATATATTGTTTAGTATGTAATTCCTCTTCTTACTTCCTACAGGTGCTAAAATGCAAATGTATAAAAAGTAACAATAAATCTATGGTTTTGGACATACAATACATAAATATATGTGTTAACAAGTACCAAATAAAAAGGTGGGGGAACAAAGGGGTATAGGAAAAGTATATATTCATGCTATTTAAGTCAAGTTGGTATCAAACCAAATACAATTGTTATTTTATAGGATGTTAAGTTTTAACCTTATGATAACCACAAGGAAAACAGATGAAAAATATATCCAGATAGAAGAGAGAGCATTCAATATGGTTGAATACAAAAAATCAAATAAATATAAAAGTTGGCATTAACAGAAGAATTGAGGGACAAAAAAGATATAAGACTTGCAAAGACAAAATAATAAAATGACAGAAGAAAGTCCTGCATTATCAAAAATCAAAAGGCAGAGACTGGCAGAATGGATAAAAAAGTGTGACTCAATTATTTGCTGTCTGAAAGAGATTCACCTTAAATTCAGAGATAAAAGTAGAAGGATGGAAAAAAATATATACCAGGTAAGCAATAACCAAAAGAAAGCTGGGGTAGCTATGCTATAGCAGATAAAATAGACTTGAAGTAAAAAAAAAAAGCCAACCCTTGGTCTAGCTGTGTGGTATTCTGTTGTACAGATATACCATAAAAAAAAAAAGTTATGAGGGTCAAAGATGTTCATCACATACTGCCAAAGGGACAATTCAACAAGAAGATGTAACAATTATAAATATATGCACTTAGCAGAGTCCCAAAATATATAAAGCAAATATTAACAGATTTGAAAGGAGAAATGGACTGTTCCACATTACTAGAAAGAGATCTGACTTTAATGCAGCACTTTTGATTATGGATAGATCAATAAAGAAATACAAGACTTGGATGATACTCTCAACCAACTAGATCTAACAGACGTATGTAGAACACTTCATCCAACAAAAACAGAATACACATTCTTCTCAAGTGCACATGGATTATTCTCCAGGATAGATCACATGTTAGGTCACAGAACATACCTCAATCTATTAAAAAATATTAAAATCATACAATGTCTATTCTCTGACCACAATGGGATGAAGCTCGAAATCAGTAAGAGGGAGAAATGGAAAAGTTATAAATATGTGGAAATTAAACAACATACTCTTAAACAACCAGTGGGTTAAACAGAAAATCACAAGTGGAATTATAGACAATAGAATCAAATTGCAAGCTCAGAAATCAGCCCTCATGTCTATGATTATCTGATTTTTGACAAGGGGGCAAGGACCACTCAATTGGGAAATAACAGTTTCTTCAGTAAATGGTGCCAGAAAAAACTGAATCTCCATTTGAAGAAAGAAAGAAAGAGAAGGAAGGAAGCAGGGAGGGAAGAATAAGAAGGACAACCCCTACCTCACACTTTATAGAAAAATCTACTCAAAATGGATTAAAGATCTAAATATAGACAGAACTATCAAACACCTAGAAGAAAACATAGGGAAGCATCTTCAGGGCGTTATGTTAGGCAATAGCTTCTTAGACATTAGAGCAAAAGCTGAAATAATAAAAGGAAAAATAGATAAATGGAACATCATCAAAATTAAACATTTTTGTACCTCAAAATATCGGTCATGAAAGTAAAATGACAACCTACACATTGGGAGAAAATATTTGCAAACCACCTACCTGATAATATCCAAAATATATAAAGAAAGCCTTCAACTTATCAACAAAAAGACAACCCAATTAAAAAATGGAAAAAGCCTTGAATAGACACTCTTCAAAGAAGATATACAAATGGCCAGGGAGCACATCAAAAGATGCTCAAAATCATTAGCCATCAGGAAAATGCAAGTCAAAATCAAAATGTGATAGCATTTCACACTGATTAGAATGGCTGCTATTTTTAAAAAAAGTAAAATAACAATTGTAGGAGAATTTGTGGAGAAATATGAACATTCATTGTTGGTAGCAATGTAAAATGATGCAGCCTCTGTGAAAGACAGTTTAGCAGTTCTTCAGAAATCTAAGTATAGAGCTACCATATGACCTGGGATTCCCACTACTATACTAGATATTTACCCAAAAGGATTAAAAGTAGGGCTCAAACAGATATTTGTACACCAATGTTCATAATGTCATTATTCACAAATGACAAAAGATGTAAGCAACCCAAGTGTTCATTAACCGAGGAATGGATAAATATATACACAATGGAATATTATTTAGCCATAAAAAAGAAAGAAGTCCTGAGACATGCAACAACATGGATGAACCTTGAAGACACCATGTTCAGTGAAATAAATCACAAAAGGACACAAAAGGACAAGTAGTGTATGATCTCACTCATTTTTAAATACTTAGAATAACCAAACTGGTGGAGTCAGAATCTAGAATATAGGTTTCCAGAGTACAGGGTGGGGACAGGAATGGGAAATTAAGACTTGAAATGTACAGGGTTCCTATTTGGCATGATGGAAATGATTTGGTAATGGATGGTGATGATGGTAGCACAGCATTTTGAATGTAATTAACAACACTGAAATATACATCTGAATGTGATTAAAAGGGGAAATGTTAGCTTGTGAATATGCTAATAGAACAAAAATATTTTTTAAAATCCATAGAACTGCACGCTATCATCAATTGTAACAAATGTTCTGCACCAATGCAAGGTGTTAATAATAGGGTGTTATATGGGAATCCTCAATTTTATGCATGATTGTTCTATAAACCCACAATTTCTCCAATAAATTTTTTTTTAAAAAAAGAGATGCAAATAAAAGCAAAAAACACTGGCTCATTGTGATCTTTTCTCATTACACTGCGGTTGAGGAGCTCATGAGAAAGATCAGAACTTTCTGTAGAAATAAGTAACCTACTGCTTTCACATTTATATAGTAGTGTGACTAAATATGTGTTCCTACTTCAAAAACACATGTTTTTTTTCCCTCTTCACTCATTTTTCCATGTCTTTCTCTCCATCTGACTGTGGACTTGCAGCAGAAACAGCATGTGTTCAAGGTCTAGATGTGCTGTCAACTAGCTTGCACCAACCATAGGATTGTAATATGGGACTAAATGGTAATAATGAGCCAGAATAGATTCATTTTTGTCTACTAGAAAATAAGAGACAGAGCTCATCCTATTGGAAACATCATTGAACAGAATAAAACATTACCTTTCATTTACATAATCTTCTTTTAAATTGCCAACAGAGTCAAATGATTTCCTAGGATATTTTTCAGTTTGAGCTGAAACTATAAAAGATTTTTATAAAACAGACACAGATATTATAGAATTTAGAAAATATCATATAAAACATTCTACAATTAAAAATAACATATGGGAAGCACCTTGTATAATGTCTGATCTGTAATAAATAGTAACAAGTGAACAAGACTGAACTGAAAAAGACTGAGGTCAAGGTTTTAATGTTCAGCTAAGAGAGATCAAACATAAAACTAGTTTTGGAGATTTTTTTGTGAAAGAAAGGCATTCCAGAATATTCTAATCTTTCTAATATGTGAAGTCATTATTAACTAGTAGGAAGCCTCTGATGATTAACTACTGTTGGTATACAGGGAGGTCAGTTAGCAGATGTCAAACAGATCTTGCCACCAGGCATGAAAGTGTCCAGGGTTGAATATTGCATATATGCCTGGTGGCCACTCTAGCATTTTTCTACTTTCTTAAAAGTCTTCCCAGACACACATGATATTAACAAGAAATTTAGTGTTTTTCTTTTCCTCCGGTGGTTTTTTAGTATTTGTTTAGTGTGGAACTTCTCAATTTTTCCATGGAAATGTTTCAATAATTATTATTTGCATAACACAATGGGATAAACACTTAAATCTACTTGTAGCTAGGCTATCACAGGGCCCACCCCGTGACTAAAGGATTAATATTTCGGTACTTCTGTAGCCTCTTCCATAAACATCGGGTTACCACATATTATTAATTTAATCATATCTTCCAAAAAGACATGTTCATGTCTGAACCCTCAGTCTTGTGACTGTAAACCCATTTCTAAATAGGATCTTTGAAGATGCAATTAGTTGAGATGAGGCCACACTGAATCTGGGTGGGTCTTAATCCAATATTACTGGAATTCTTATAAGCAGAGGAATTTTGGTCACAGTCAGTGGGAGACAGCAAGGATTAAGATGGCCATGTGATGGCAGCAGCAACCACCATGAAGATGCTACCGACTTCAAAGTTAGTGTGGCCTTAGCAACACCTTGATTTTAGACTTCTAGCCTCCCAAACGGCGAGAAAATAAATTCTGTTGATAAAGTCAACTAGTCTGTAGTACTTTGTTACAGCAGCCCATAGTATACTGTCTTTTTTTATGTTAATCTTCTCATATTTATTAAACTATCTATGATACATTGGAATGTTACACAGTCACTTAAAAATATGCTCAAATTGACTCTCTCTGAATGGGGACACAAAATTGCAGAACATTAATTGCTTCTAGGGAGGGAAACCCAGTGACAGGAGACAGGTGGGAGGGAGCTTTCACTTTGTTCAAATGAATGTATCATCTAGATTAGGTGTTAGCAAACTATGATCTGCAGGTAGAATCTGGTCTACTGCCTATTCAGAGTTATATTGCAACACTGCCATGCTCATTCACTTACATATTGACTTTCACACTACAATGGCAGAACTGAGTCATTGGACAGAGACCACGTGACCCACAAAGCCTGAAATATTCATTATCTGACCCTATATAGAAAAATTGTGCCAACCTCAATTAGAGGGAGGAGCTATTCAATAAACAGCAAACCAACCAACAAATAATGTAAAATAATTTCAACTACTTGTAAGTCTCTTAGGGAAGAGTAGATAGCTTGTTTACTAGTGTGGCTATAAGAAGTGTCTCTCAAGAGGGGACATTTAAACTGAAATCTGGGTAATGAGGAGGAGGCAGCCAGATGAAGAGCTGGGGACCATTCTACTAGACAGAAAAATCAGCAGGTATAAAGGTCTCAGTGTGAAACAAGCTTGGAATACAGAAGAAACACAAAGTCCAGTGATGCTGGAGTGTAGTGAATGAGGTGGAGAGTAATGTAAGATGAAATGAGATGGCTAGCAGGGGCTAAACCATCCTGGGCTGAATAAGCTATGGTGAAGAGTTAAGATAGTATTTGGCTACAATGAGACCCTTTGGAGAGTTTTAACCAGAGTTATAACAGTTCAATTATACTTTAGAAAGATCAGAGCTACACCCTCAGAGCTTGATACTCTGTGGGGGAAAGGGAAGAACATCGGTGCAAAAATAGAGATAGAATAATCAATTAAGAGGCTGTTGCTGTAGTCAAAGCACAAGTCAGTGATGCTCGCTGATAATAAAGCCTATCTTCCCATAGAAGGCTTTGCTAGTCTCTGCTTTTATTGGATTTGTCACCAAATACACTTTTTAGATCTGTAATGGACTAGTAAATTTTGCTCAAGGAATTTCCACATTGAACATATCAGAGCTTTTTCCTATATGCTTTTGTTGACAGAAAATGTGAGGTAATGATCATTAAAGGCACTACCACATTCAACTGCATTCAGAAGGTTTCTCTCCTGGGCAAATTCTTTTAATATTCCTGAGGGTGCCCATCTGACTTCAGGCAGTCCCATAGTGAGTACATTCCAATCTGCTAGAAACCCACTTATGTTTAATGAAGTCTGAGTTACTGCAGAGACATTTCCACAGTTACCATATTAAGGGGATTTTTCTTCTGCATGTCATTTGTATGTAATAAGCTGTGATTCTGTTAAAGGAACTTCCACCTTGACTGAATCTACATATTTCTCGTGTATGCATTCTCATGTTTAACAAACATTCTCATGTTTGATAAGTGGAAGAAACCTTTCTCACAGTCACTGTATCCATAGTCTTTCTCCTTTATGAGTTCTTTAATGTACATTGAGTACTGACTTGGTGGTGAAGACTTTCCCATATTCACTGCATTTGTAGGGTTTCTCTCCTGTGTGAATGCTGTGATGAATAATGAGACCATAGTTGTGCAAATAGGACTTTCCACACTAGGTACATACAAAGGGAGTTTTTCCTGTATGATATCTCTCATGTTGTATGAGGCATAGCTTCTGGCTGAAAGCTTTACCACAATCACTGCATTCATAGGGCTTCTCTCCAGTATGAGTTTATTGATGTATAACAAGAGTATGCTTTGTGGTAAGGCTTTTCACATTTGCTGCATATATATAAGATTTCTCCCCTATATGAGTTTGCTGATAAGTATGCTCTTCACAGTGAACCCATTTCCACATTCATTGCATATATAAGATTTTTCCCCCATATAAGATCACTTTGTACAATGAGATTGCTCTTCATGGTGAAGTCTTTACCACATTCATCGCAGATATAGGGTTTCCCTCCCGTGTGAGTTCGCCGATGTACAAGATAACACTTCATGGTGAAACCTTTCCCTCATTCACTGCAAACATAGGATTTCTCACCTATATGAGTTTGCTGATGTACAAGATTGCTCTTCACAGTGAAGCCTTTTCCACATTCAATGCCCAAAGAAGGTTTCTGTCCACTACGAGTCTGCTGATGTGCAATCAGATAGCATTTCATCATGAAGCCTTTTCCACATTCATTGCATATATAGGGTTTCTCTTCCATGTGGGCTTGCTGCTGTAGGAGGAGATTGCCTTTCACAGTGAAGCCTATTCCATATTCACGGAAACTCTGGGTTTCTCCCCTGTATGAGATTTCTGTTGTTTAGTGAACATGAAATTTCTAGGGTAGGCTTTCCCACATTGATCACATCCATAGGGTTTCTCATCTGTATGAATGTTCTGATAGGAAATGAACCAAGACTTCTTTGTGAAGTCTTTCCCACATTCATTCAACACATGCCTAGAGCCTATCTATTTTGTGAGTTAGCTGAGGTTTAAAGACTTGGGACTTAGTGCTGGTGCATTTTGTACTTTCAGGGGATGTAATTTTAGTATGAAATTGTTCATGCTTACCATGTAGAAAGATTTTCCTATTTCCATTAACCTCAGGAGGGTTCTTTATTTCATATCTTCTTTTCTGACTGACTAAGCTTATATTTGATTTTAAAGTTTTTGTATATAAGTCAAACATGGTGATTTTGCTTTTTGGGAAAAAAGAGTTTTGCTCAGATGCACCATGTTTGTAAATGTATTGTCATGGCATTGTTCCATTCTCTTCAGAAATCTTTGGTTTTCAGAGTGCTCTTGTAGATGACTGTCAACTGTCCTGATTTCTGGACAGGTTCTACTATGGATTTCATCTTCTATTAATATTATCCAAGGTTTCTTTCCTTGTTCCAACTTGGAGAATGTATTTGTTTTGCTAGTGTGATACCCCATTTATATTAGGTTGTTATAATTCTCCAACATCCCATCTCAGTACAGGTTCTTCTGAGCAGGAGCCAGAAGTTGCCACTCCTCCCAAGTGAGCTCCACAGCCACATCTTCCAATATCAGCAATTCCTGGACCTTGATCATTTTCTGCTGAGATCAGGTGAATAACATGGATTCTGTGTCTTTTGTGTCTTCTGCATCTGTCATGAATTTTTTATGGTTAGATATCTTGGTGTTCAGTTAAAATAGTCACAGAAATTATTATATCCTTTGATAGCATCATTTTATTCTTAACAATTACCTCTGTCATTTTCATATCTTATTTCATAGAATCCTTATTTTCTTTAATTTCTTTATGGTATAGAACAATTATTGTCTAAACTTTCGCAGTAATGTTTCATTCTCTCAGGAAATTGTGCAATGACTTCTGGAATCATCTTTCAAACTCCTCCATATCATATGTGGGAAATTTTATTTGAATTTTGAATAATATTGCCTTATATCAATTTAATGAATTTTTCTTCTGTGATTTGCTTTTTTTAATAATTTGTTTTTGGCTAGGATTGGCCTACATTTATACTGACACCTTTCCCAGAAATCTTAATTTGGGACTTTGATAAAAGAATTGTAATGCCCCTTTAGTAAAGAAACTCAAGGAATTTACTTTGCTGAAAGAGCAGAAAAGCCTCCCACTGCTCTCAGGAACACTTCAGAGAAGATGTGAAATCTGAGTGCAGCCATGAAGGATAATGTCATAAATGGGAGGTTGCCCACTTAATTGTCATTTTCTTGCCTTCTTTGCTAACAGTACTCTGATCGTATTCATCTTCTTCCAAGTAACTATATCCTTCATGGGAATCTGATTCCCTTCTCAGCTCAAGGGAGTAAATCTTGAATGATCGAAGCCAGTGACTTACAACCCATTTGTGCTTTGTGATATCAGTTTAATGTCTCCTAATCAACATTTAAAAAATGAAATAGAATAGAACAGAGTACAGTTGAAAAGAAAATATCAGAGTGCCTCATATGGATCCTAAGTCAACAAAAATACTGTGACCAAGTTCAATTAACAGAGAGAGGGAGAGATAATTAGCAATCCATGAGGCTGAATTTTCCAACTTATTGGTTTAGATATAGACACGTGAAACTACTCTAGCCTAGGAGACATAAGAGGAAATGTGTTAGGAGGAATATTTTTCTCATTCTTACAAGGAGACAAAAGGGTTTTTCTCTTTTACAGTGAGTGTTGTTGTCCATAAAGTTACCTGAAATAGTAGTCATCAAATGGGACAGCAAGATTAGGAGGACAAAAAAATAAAGAAGGAGGAGAAAAAAAAGGATTAGGAGGATAAGCTATTTGCTAAAGACAGCTGGGGAAAGATGGAACAACTGATTATTTGATGACACTACTAAGCTCTAAATTAACTAACCCTGGAAATACCTTACTGAGGGACTTCTTATTATTTGTGATAATAAATAGTCTTATTATTTAAACCACATGTACTTGGGTCTTTTGTTAATTGCAACTTAAGGCTCCCAACTTTTAAAGATAAAGAGATATCTATCAGGTATTTTGAGTATAGAGAACAGACTGGAACAAATGACACAGCAGTTGGAACAGCCTGCTCAGTCTAACTAAAATCAGTGTGGATGGGTTAAAGACATTGTCTAGAAGACTGGAAAGATTTTATATGCCATACCAAGGAATTTGGGCTTGATTCTTTGTAGTAATATAGTAATAGAGAGTCTTCTGATATTATTAGGTAGTGAAATAATATGATCAGAACTGATATTCCTTTGTTAAAAGTTTTCTCAATGCTTAGATACAAAATTTAGATGCACTTAACTTTTGGTTATTTAAATATAAACTTGCAATTTATATACCTGGAAATAAAGTAGAGTCTCTTTCCTTTTTATAAGCATTAGATTGAGTGCTGAGCACAGGAGAACCCAATGATCTTCTATATGCTTGTCCACTCTGTGAATAGAGATTATGCAAGGACTCTCTGTTTTCCACCTAGACATTAGGAAAATGAAAAATTATCTTAGATCTTATTTCTTTCCATGTGTATATTGATAAATACTTAGTTAATTCTTGGATATTTACATTTGGAATATCTAATTATGATAACCAACAACTGTCTGGTTCTTTAAATACTTTCAAATATAATGTTTTATTTAATCCTCAAACAAACAAAGAAACCCTGTGAGAAGGGTATAGCACTATATGAATGAGGAAACAAAAACACAGAACTTTAAAGATTTGCATATGCTAGCACTTTTTACTTTTATGTCCTTCGTCTCTAAAACTTAAACCTTTACAGTCATATGAAACTTATTTCTCCAAATGTAGGGAAAGGCTAAAGTTCACAAGAAAAAAGTGATCTCAGCTTAAACAGAAACTTTACTTTCTAACATAGAGTAAATATGACAGAATAGTTCTGAGTAATGGGGAAGTATCTGGAAAAAATGATCCAGCTTTTTCTAAGCTAGGGACTCAGCTTGACTTTATATATTTTTATTTAAAGACAAATCTCTATATAACTAAAATGTACACATGTATATATAAGAAAAGATTGCATAATTTATGATTCTTCATCAACAAACCAAACAAATATCTGTTTAGTATCCAATATTTTTTTCAATTCTGGATAATATGAGATAAAAATGAAATGTATGACAAAAATCTAGGCCATAAAGAGCTGACATCCTAACTGAATAGACACAATTAGCACACATGAAACAACAGTAAATAATGTAATAGAGTAATATCATTAAGAACCAAACCAATTAGAAAATGTATAAATGTGGAGGAGTTTAGAAGAAGATATCAATGAGAGTTGGAAAATTTTTCATACAGGAGAAAGAACTTACTACCAGGATGTGGAGATGAGGATATTCCAAGAGTAGTCAATAAGAGAAGCCTAGAGTGTTCATTGGACAGTCAGGAAAACAGCATATTTAGATTGGGAGGTGATGGGGGAAGAGCAGGACATTTATTGGGTATAAAATGTAAGTTTGAAGAGGTAAGGAGGACAGTTGTGAGAGGGACACATTATAGATATGTTGAAAGTCAAACAGAGAAATTTAACATAAGGAAAAATTACCAAAATCAACTTGAGAAGTAGAGACAATTTGAGCATACTGTGATTTTTAAAGGAAATATTAAAAAGTTGCAAATAACTACCTTTAAAAGAATAACCAGGCCCAAATAGATTTATGCACAAGTTTTTCAAACTTTCATGCAATAAAGAATTCTCATGCAATATAATATCAATTAAGTAAAAAGGTAAACAACTACTACTTCTCAATTTTTTTTTATAAGATAGCATATTCCTGACACCAAAGCCTGAAAAGATAGTGCACCAGAAAAAACCTAGAAGCTAATCTCACCTACGAGTGTAAGATTTTTCACAAATCCAAAATAACACACTTTTCAACACTATACTAGATGAACTATTCACTATGGCCAAATAAAATTTTCTCAAGAAATTAAAAGTTCCTAAGTTATATATGTTAAAATAACTCTTCACTCCATAGGTCAAAGGAATAAAACAATGTGATTATTAAAAAATTTTTTCAATGTGATTATTTTGATAGCTGCAATGTTAAAAAACACATTGGATAAATTCAATACGATTATTGATAAGAATGTAATAAATGATAGAGATTACTTTCTTAATATTATAAAGGATACATATATATTTAAAATATATATCCTTTGGTTTTTTGGGTTTTTTTAAAGGAGATACTGGGGATTGAACCTGGGACCTCATACATGGGAAGAAGGTGCTCGACCACTGAGCTACATCTACTCCCCTATAAAAAATATCTTAACATAATTAAAAAATATATACCTATAGAAAACCAACAACCAGCATTATAGTTAATGATAATACATTAGTATATGGCATAACAAGAATGATACCTATCACCACTATTATTTATCAATTTTTAAGAAATAGTGACTAATGTAATAGGAAAAGATCATGGAATTAGTAAAAAGTCTGAGAAGTGGAGTTCTACTTCAGTTTGGTCAAATAAGCTCCTACTTGACCCACCTTTCTTCAGAGAACTACTATAAACTCTAGACAACAAAAAACAAAAAACAAAAAACAAAACCCCACACAATGATCTGAAGGTCCTGGAGAGTGACTAAAAGCAGGGTGCAAAAAGGAGAGTTAAAACTTGGAAGAGCTGATCTGCGTAGGGAAAGGTTGTTAATTTTACGGCTTTTAACTTGAAGGGAGGCTGAACTGGCATTGAATGGGATTCTGGCTTCCCACTTACAAGGTCCCAGGTTCAATACTCGGCCCTAATATCTCAAAACAAAACAAAGCACCCAAGAAGTATAAATATAAAGAAAATCATGCCTTGGTGCATAGGCAACTGTTGAAATCTAAAGAGCAGCAGATCTTTTAAACAACCAGAGAGAAAAACAACCAGTTAATATAGGAGAACAAAAATTCAAAATAGGGGGAAATAGGTATTGAATAGATGGAACCAATGTAACTGTGTGGGCAAAAGAAGTGTTCACAAGAGTACGCAAGGATGGATATAAAACATGTAAATTTACACCAAAAATATATAGGGGCTGATAGGCTAAAATGTAAATCATAATGTAAAACATAAGATAACTAAAAATTTAGAAAATTGTATAGTCTAAAATATAAACCACAATGTAAACACAAATGTTACCTTGTTTGAAAACTATCATCTCAATATCTGTACATCAGTTTTAGTAAATATGGTATGAATATGTTAAAAGATTATTGCTGTGGAAGGGAAAAGGTTTTATGTTGGATATGTGGGAGTACTGTATATTGTATATATGAATTACTGTGATCTAAAACTCTTGTGAAGATAAGCTTAATAATTAGAAAAAAGAAAAGAAAAAGATAGGATGTAGAATTTTTCCAAATTAATATGTATTCTATATCTAACCTTTAAACTCATCGCTATATTCCATTTTACTATTAAGGGAACCTGGCAATATATTGGGCTTCACTTTTCAGTAAGTTTTGGATCACAGAGAGGTTCAACAATGGCAGTGGAGGAATACTGGTGTGGGATGTTATTGACAGGGGACACATGGTTGGCATATATCCAGGGTACATAAAAATGTTTGGATATTTTCATAGTGGAAACAATTAAAAACAAAAACTGAGGGAGTGCTGAGTTCCTAGCAAGGGGAGCTCTATCACAGTCCCTAAAGGAACAGCAACAATCCCCCAAGTGCAACGGCAAAGACCAAAAAAGAATGAAGGTCCAACAATGATCCCCTGATACTAATGACTATGCTTGTGAGCCTGTGCACCTGAAATAAGAACAAGGCCTAGAGCAGCAGTGTGCCTAAGAGTTACCTCCTGAGAGCCTCCATGTTGCTCAAATGTGGCCAGTCTTGAAGCCAAAATCAGCATGTAAATTCATGGCCTTCCCCCCAGCGTGGGACATGACTCCTGGGGATGAGCCTCCCTGGTGCTGAAGGATTACTACCAAGTACCAGCTGATGATGCAACTAGAAAATGACCTTGAATAAAAGGTTCAACTCGGACCAGCAGAATATCTCTGTCTACATATAATAACAGGAGTTAAAAATACTTTTTGACCTAAATTAAGGGGGAAATGGAAAGGACAAATGAGTTTATATGGCTATGAGTCTCTAAAAAAGAGCCAGGAGGTTATCAGAGGGGTTGCCCTTATGCACACCTGAGCAGAGTCCCAGAGACAGATAAAGTATTACAACCCCATGTATTGGTTCTTCTGAGGGCTACAGAGACCCACAGGTTTTATGGTCATGGCAGATGGAGTTCAGTGCCTTGTCAGTTGGCCCTTCTTTGAAGTTGGTGTTTCTGTGTGATGAGGCTGGACTCAGGTGTGATCTCTTTTCACAAGCCTTTCCTGTTACTTTACCAGAATTGTAGTTGGTGCTGGGGTTTCATATATACTCAGGCAATCTGAATCTCTGGACTGACCATATGATAGCCAGGCCCTGAGCCTCAACAGACTTCAGCTCCTACACTCTGGTTTATTGGACTTACCCCACTCAGCTAACATGGAGTTGAAGAAGGTCAACCACCACACCATGGAGCCAAGAGTGCCTACAGCTGAAAGCAGGAGGATTGCATCCAGCCTCCATGTGGAATCTAAGGCCCCTCTTGATATAGATGTGAAGTGGACACAACCAATCCAAGGTCCACAGGATGGAGGAAAAGAATATAGATTAGAGTGGACTTACTGATATTCTATTCATGAACTACTGTGATTAGTAATCGAAGAAAATGTGGCATTGGTGTGGAGAAAGTGGCCATGGTGACTGCTGGGTGTGGGGAATGGGAGGAAGAGATGAGATGTGGATGCGTTTTCGGGACTTGGAGTTGTCCTGGGTGGTGCTGCAGGGACAATTACCGGACATTGTAGGTCCTCCCATGGCCCACTGGATGAAATGTGGAAGAGTGTGGGTTATGATGTGGACCATTGACCATGAGGTGCAGTGATGCTCAGAGATGTATTCACCAAATGCAATGAATATCTCATGATGATGGAGGAGAATGTTGCTATGGGGGGAGTAGTGGGGTGAAGGGGGTGGGGAAGTATATGGGGACCTCATATTTTTTGAATGTTATATTAAAAAAATGAATAAAGACAAAAAAGATTCAAAATACCCCTGTCAATCATCAAAAATCATGCAGGTCAGAAACCATGAAGGTCAGTAGATGTCGTTAATATCCTAAATATGCTGACAGAAAAAAATGCAAAATTATCAGTCAGAATTTTATATCAAGCAAAAATTTCCTTCAAGAATATACTTAAAGACATTTTTGGGGAAAAGAAAACTAAGAAAATATGTTGCTAGCAGTCCAATATAAGATATTGGACTTATATGAAGGTCTTCACACTGAAGGGAAATTATATCAGATGGAAACTCAGATATTCAAGAAGGACTGAAAAGTGTTAGATGTGGTAAATACTTAGTTATTTCTTACCTTTTAACTCTCTTTAAAATACATAGGATTGTTGGAAGCAAAAATTATATTATTGTCTTGTGGGGTTTATAGTACTACATATTAAAACAATAGTAAGAAGGATGGCAGTAGTAAATGAATCTATGTATTGAAATATTTCTACATCTTTATGTGAAATAGTACAATTTTATTCTAAGTAAACTGTGAAAACTTGATGTATATTTTAATCTATAGAAAAAAATGAAAACACACACACACACAAAGAGGTAAAGCTACAAGCCAAAAGATGAAATGAAATGTTAAAATTTAGATGGATTGTATGGAGTGTGAATTTCTCTCAGTAAAACAGTTAAAACAATTTTTAAATGAAATGTTAATAAATATTTAAGTAATTCAAAAGAAGGTGGGAAGAGAAAAACAGAAACAATAAAAAGAGGGAGCAAACAAAACATGAAATAAAGTGATAGGCAAAAATCCACCCATATCAATAATTACCTTAACTATTAATGTTCTGAACATTCTAATCAAAATACCTGAGATTCTCAGAATACATAAAAAAGCAAGACCCGATTATATGCTATCTATAACAAATGCACTTTAAAATATAAGCTGAAAATTAATGGATATAAAATACATACTATGCAAACAGAAGCATAAGAAAGCTAGTGACTCTATTTATATCCATAATAAGCCATTCACATGTTTTTTTGTAATGTCCTGTAACAACTGATTTTATGAACGAATAATTGTAAGTCCTTATTATGTTCAATAAATTAATTTCTACTGCAATGAAATATCACCAAGAAAGAATATATCATTTTCTCTTCTCCCAATACCTTAAGTTTTATGTAACAGTATCAGGAATGAAATCATTTAAAATTTTTATGCTGTTCACATCCTAAAATCCACTTGAATTCTGGATTTGTAGAAGCATATATTAATTATATAAAATTAGAACTGATTTGATTTCTATTAAGTAATTATAACAATACAAATTAAACCCACCTCAGTTGTGTCCTTAAGATAAAAAAGAGGCCTAATGGAGCTTGATTTTAGATTTTCTTTTACAGGTTGTAGTCCTTCTAAAGAAACAAATCCAAAAATAAATATTTCTGTACAATTAAACTGCTTCCAATTAAACCCATAAGGCATTTTCTCTATTGGTAGTAAACTGTTTAGAAATGTAGTTTGATGTTAATCTTATTTACTTATACATACATGGCTTTTGCTTTGCTAGAGCTAAATCTATTCTAGAATAATTTGCTTTAAAAGTGAATTGTGGACAACCAGTAAGGTGGTGGCAGAGTAAGGAGCTCCTAAAGTCAGCTCTTGCTACAGGGCAGTTAGTAATCACCCAGAACTATCTGGAGTTACTGAAGCACGCGCCTGGGGGCTCCAGGAGGCCAGAAGAGCATGATGCAACATCGTTGAAGGAATGAAAGGAGGAGACTGCCCTTCTGCAGAGATGACTCTTAAGTAGAGCATTCCACGCCACAGAGGATGGTACCCATCCTCCACTGGAGGCACAAGCCACCTACGGAGCTGTTTCATGGCTGGAATGGAAAGCTCCATTTCCCAAAAATGGAGGAGGAAGAGATAGTTGGGCACCAACTTCAGCTACTGAGGAGTAAATTCAGCAGGCTAAAGTATAATCCTGAGAACAGTTAAAGTTTGAGCCTGTCCAAATCAGAAAGAGGCCAGGAGCTGCCATCTTAACTCCACACCTGGCATAAGGGGAAGTGGGGCAGACTGAAAATCCCAGTGCTGTTTGGTATTATGCATGTTTACTTTGTAAGTTCACAACTTCTATTATACACTCAATTGTTTATGTATGTTCATATATAAATGATATAAAGTAATAATAATTGGGTTGGTTTGGGGGAAAATACTTTGTTTAGTAGTAATATGTTGACAATGCTCTTTAATCATTAGTTAAAAAAGGTTTAACAACAATGCAAGTTATTGGTGGTAGGGTGAATTATGAGAGTCCTGTATGATGTTATATATGTTTGTTTTGTAAGTTCACAATTATTATTACACACTTATCGCTTATGTATGTTTATGTATGACTGATATACTTCAATAAATTAATTTGGAAAAAAACTTTCCTGGACAAGATTACTTTCTCATTGTGTAAACACACTTATGGAACTGATTACAGAATACATGGCACAATTATGGTAGAGACGTACAAAAAACAAAATAGATGTCTATATATGGCCATTTTATTACATATTAAGAAAATGAGTTTTTCAGTCAAATATTTGGTCTCACAATGAAGTGATATTCTAAATGGTGTTGTCTGCAACATTAAATAGAAAAAAAATCATATAAAACACATGAATAGCTTTGATAAAAATGTACATTTGTATTTTACTGGGTTTACCAAAGGTTCATGAGTATTAATGCTATTGTCCTAGAATAAACCATCATATTTCCAGCAATTTTGAACCATAAAAAAAGTGAATTGCTAGTAATAGAATGTAGTTTTTAGTTATTTACTATTGTACAGTAAAACTGTACCTTTTTAAAAGAAACTGGATGTCTAACTAAAATAGAATCACACTTGATATTCAAAGGTATTCTTTGGTTAATTTCTTTGAAATGAGAAATATTCCCCTCCATCTGAATTCTCCTTATCCCAATTATAAGTCTTATAAATTTGCATCTAATTAATTTTCCTTATTACTTTACTCCATAATTGCATTTGTCCCTTATGTATGTTTATTCCTCAGTCTTCATGATTTGGGGATGGTGATGTCCAATCTATTTCTGCTTTGGTCCATAATTGTACTCCCATCTTATATTTTTTCATTCCTCATTCTTGAGTATTTTGGGATGGTGATGCTTACTTTGCTCCTAATTGAGAGCGGGCTTAGATCCCACGGGGCAGATGGATGGAACTGTCTTGCTTGCAGTCGTAGATACTCTCTGTTTTTATTAAATGGGCGTTGTCCATCATCATTCTTTTGTTAATTGTCCTTGGTGATTAAATGTTGCAACTCTGCTGAGATTCAGGCTCAATCAACATATGAAAAGATCAGAGATTTAAGTCTCTGAGACATATATTTAATGAATACAGTGCTAATTATAGGTTCAAAAAAAGGATTAGAGGAGTCATGTGTAGGGCAATTATAAACGCATCTAACTCTGTTACATTGGGGAGTATATATTCCAAAGTAAGGTCCACAGACAGAGTGCTGAAGTCCTGAAATTATCTGCCCTGCCTATGGTATCTAGATGTCTCCAGAGCCTCAGGAGCCTCACTGTTTGAGGCACTGTTCACTGCAGCCGTCAATGAGATCCTGCTGAGACATGCACAAGTGTAACCTCTGGAATGAACTCCTGACTCACTTTGAAATCTCTTAGCCATAAAAACTTATTTGTATCTCTTTTTGGTCACAGTCTTTTTCCAGATGTATCACTAGTCAGCATTTGGTAATAATCCCTTGGTGCCAGGGAGGCTTTTCCTGGAAGTCATGTTCCACATCAGGGGAAAGGTAGTGCATTTATATGCTGTGTTTGAGTTTGACTTAGAGAGAGGTCACATTTGAGCAACAAGGAGACTTTCAGGAGGTAACTCTTAGGCAAGATATAATACTAGGCTAAATTTCTATTTCACAAGAAAAAGTTCATAAATACAATCATCAATATCAAGGGCCTGGCATAATGGTCTGTCCTCCTTCAATAAGCACTGCCCATGTACTTGGGGGATTCTTCTGCTCTGTTAAATGTAGCAGGACTTCCCAGGATGAGAATTCAATATACTTTTGGTTATTGTGTGGGTCATCACCCACCAAGACAATGCCCCATGACCACTTGAACATATTCATATGCCATAGAGACATGCTCCAGGTGCATCCCTCCCCATACACCCCCACATAACTGATGCCCCACACCAGCGCTCTTTCCCTGCCACAGTTGTGACCCTTCTGCAATCCAAAACCTCCCCAAAACAAGACAAAAAAATTAACAATAATAAAAAATAATAAAGAACAAATAAAATATAAAATTAAAAATAAATAAAAATAATAAAGGGAAATGGATTTGGTTCAACTGATAAATTGTCTGCTTACTACATGGGAGGTCCAGGGTTGAAACCCAGGGCCTTCTCACTCATGTGGTGAGCTGGCCCATGTGCAGTGCTGATGCATGCAAGGAGTGCCATGCCACGAAGGGGTGTACCCCATGCAGGGGAGCCCCAGGTGCAAGGAGTGTGCCCCACAAGGAGAGACGCCCCATGTGAAAAATGTACAGCCTGCTCAGAAATGGCGCCACACACATGGAAATCTGATGCAGCAAAATGATGCAACAAAAAGAAACACTGATTCCCAGTGCTGCTGACAAGAATGCAAGTAGACACAGAAAAACACACAGTAAATGTATACAGAGAGCAGACAATGGGAGGGGGAAGGGGAGAGAAATAAATTAAAAATAAATTCAAAATAATAAAAATAATTTAAAAAATTTTTCATTGTGTCTTTAATCACTGTAAGATCTATTATCTTTCATGTACAGTGACAATTTCTTCCATGTATTCCCCCAGTGTCTTGTTTTTTTTCACTTTCTCTTCAAAGAAGCTTTTGGATACAGAAAAGTCACATAGAAAATATAGAGGATTCCCATATCCCCAGCCCCCTCCCCACCCCACTCTCCCCTATTAACAACATTTTACATGTATATGATACAATTGATTTACAAATATTGAAGCATTGCTACTAACCTTGATCAGTGGCATACATTATGGCTTACATTTTGGACCATACACTTTTATAGGTTTTGACAAAATTTTTAAATGGTTTGTTCCCACCGTTGCAAGATCATCCAGAACAATTCCAATGCCCTAAAAATGCTGTACGTTCCATCCTATTCTTCCCTCCTCCTCCCTCAGAAACTATGGTAACTACTAAGTTTCCATTTTTAAAGAATAATGTTTATAGTTATTAATACATGTGATGATACTGAGGGCGTCACATTTTTGTCTGTTTTATTAGGCACTGCCTATGTTCTCAAGAGAGTCTTGCTCCTCAAATTGAGAGCATAGCAGGACTCCCCAGGATGGGAGTTTAATATTTTCTTGTACATTGTATGGGTCTCCACCCAGAGATAATATACTGTAATGACAAGATGAACACTTTCATATTCCATAGAAGCATGCCCTAGGTACACCCTATCCTGTATATCAGCCTACCCCTGACACCCTGCACAAGCAACCCTCCCCTGACAGATTTGCCAAAAGAAGATTCCCTCCATTGTAGATTTTGTTTGTTTGTTTGTTTTTGTTTTTTGGTACTGGAGCTGGGGAATGAACCCAGGACCTCATATGTGGTAAGCCTTTGCTCATCCACTGAGCTACATCAGCTTCCCTGAATTGATTCTTTTCATTTGTTTGTTTATTGTTTGTTGTTTTTAGGAGGTACTGGGGATTGAACCCAGAACCTCATATGGGGGAAGCAGATGCTCAAAGACTTGTGCTTCATCCACTCCCCATCATTGTAGTTTTAACCACAGACCTACAAATCCCCACAGTTCACCTGTTTCTTTCTCTAGCCCTCACCATACTCCCCCTCACAATTCTGCACCATTGAACCCAATCACATCCCTGCACCAATATCACCCCCATCCACTGTCCAACCACCCCCATCCACTTTATCATACATTTTGTCCATATTAGCATTGGCTCACCATCCTCTACTCCCTTTCTGTCTCCTCATAATCTATTTTCCAGACTCTAGCTCAATGGGTCTGTTCAATTGGCTTAAGTCGTATCAGTGAGGTCACGTAATACTTGTCTTTCAGTTACTGGCTTACTTCACTCAATATAAGGTCTTCAAGATTCATCCATTTTGCCCCATGTGTTAATAATACATTCCTTCTTATAGCCAAGTAATATTCCATTGTATGTATATAACCACAATTTGTTTATACATTCATCTGTTGATGAACACTTGGGTTGCTTCCAACTCTGGCAATAGTGAATAATGTTGCTATGAACATTGGTGTGCATATATCTGTTTGTGTCCCTGCTTTCAATTCTTCTGGATATATACCCAGAAATGGGATTGCTGGATCATATGGCAGTTCTATAGTTAGCTTCCTAAGGAACCATCAAACTGTCATCCACAATGGCTGCACCATCCTACATTTCCACCACAGTGGATGAGTGTTGCCTTTCTATCACATCCTCTCCAACACTTGTAGTCCTGTTTTTTTTAATAGCCACCAGTCTAATAGGTGTAAGATGATATTTCATTTGTAGTTTTGATTTGCATTTCCCTAATAGCTAGTGATGATGAGCATCTTTTTATGTGCTTTTTAGCCATTTGTATTTCTTCTTTGAAGCGTCTATTCAAATCTCTTGCCCATTTTTTAAATGGGTTGTCTTTTTATTTTTGAGATATAGGATTTCTTTATATATGCTGGATATTAGGCCCTTATTGGATAAATGGTTACCAAATATTTTCTCCCATTGAGTAGGCTGCCTTTTCACATTCTTGACAAATTTCTTGGAAGTACAAAGTTTTTAATTTTGAGGAGGTCCAATTTATTTATTTTATCTTTTGTTGCACACACTTGGGTATAAAGTTTATGAAACCATTTCCTACTACAAGATCTCATATTTGCTTCCTTACATTATCTTCTAGGAGCTTTATGGTCTTGGCTCTTATGTTTAGGTCTTTGATCCATTTGAGTAATTTCTATATAGAGCATGAGATGGTGATCCTCTCTCATTCTTTTGGATATGGATATTCAGTTCTTCAAGCACATTTGTTGAAGAGGCCATTCTCTCCTCTTCAGTAGGCTTAGTTGCCTTGTCAAATATCAGTTGACCATATATGCAAGGATCTATATCATTCTGTTCCTTTGGTCAGTATGTCTATCCTTGTGCCAATACCATGCAGTATTGACCACTGTAGCTTTTTAGTATGTTCTAAAGTCAAGTAGGGCAGCGGACGTGGCCCAGTGGTTAGGGCGTCCGTCTACCAGATGGGAGGTCCACAATTCCAACCCCGGGCCTCCTTGACCCGTGTGGAGCTGGCCCTTGCACAGTGCTGATGCACGCAGGGGAGTCCCCCTCATAGGGGAGCCCCATGTGCAAGAAGTGCGCCCCGTAAGGAGAGCCGCCCAGAGCGAAAGAAAGTGCAGCCTGCCCAGGAATGGAGCCGCTCACATGGAGAGATGACACAACAAGATGATGCAACAAAAAGAAACACAGATTCCCATGCTGCTGACAACAACAGAAGCGGACAAAGAAGACACAGCAAATAGACACAGAGAACAGACAACCGGGGTGGAGGGGCAAGGGGAGAGAAATAAATAAATAATTCTTAAAAAAAAAAGTCAAGTAGCATGATTTCTCCAATTTCATTTTTCTTTTTCAATATGTTTTTGGATATTTAGGGCCCCTTGCCCTTCCTAATAAATTTCATAATTAGCTTTTTCAATACAGTAAAAAATGCTGTTGTAATTTTTATTGTGATTGCATTAATCTGTAAATCAATTTGGGTAGGACAGACATCTTAATGTTTAGTCTTCCAATCCATGGACAGGGAATATTCTTCCATTTATTTAGATCTTCTTTGGTCTCCTTTAACAATGTTGTGTAGTTTTCTGTGCACAAGTCCTTTACATCCTTAAGTTAAATTTATTCCTAGGTATTTGATTCTTTTAGTTGCTATTGTAAATGGAATTTTTTTCTTGATTTCCTCCTCAGATTGCTCATTATTGGTTGTATAGAAGTGCTATTGATTTTTGTGTATTGGACATATATCCTGCCACTTTACTGAACTCATTTATCAGCTCTAGAAGCTTTGTTGTAGATTTCTCAGGCCTTCTATATATATAGGATCATGTCATCTGCAAATAGTGAAATTATTACTTCTTCCTTTCCAATTTGGATGCCTTTTGTATCTTTTTCTTGCCTAAGTCCTCAAGCAAGTACTTCTAACACAATGTTAATTAAAAGCAGTGACAGGGAAGCAGACTTGGCCTAGTGGTTAGGGCATCCATCTACCACATGGGAGGTCCGCAGTTCCAACCCTGGGCCTCCTTGACCTGCGTGGAGCTGGCGCATGCCCAGTGCTGATGCGCACAAGGAGTTCAGTGCCACGCAGGGGTGTTCCCCGCGTAGGGGAGCCCCCTACACAAGGAGTGCGCCCCATAAGGAGAGCCACCCAGCATGAAAGAAAGTGCAGCCTGCCCGTGAATGGTGCCACACACACGGAGAGCTGACACAAGATGACGCAACAAAAAGAAACACAGATTCCTGTGCTGCTGACAACAACAGAAGCAGACAAAGATGATGCAGCAAACAGACACAGAGAACAGACAACTGGGGCTGGGGGGGCAGGGAAGGGGAGAGAAATTTTAAAAAAAAAGAAAAATTTTTAAAAAAAGCAGTGACAGTGGGCATCCTTGTCTTGTTCCAGATCTTATAGGGAAAGGTTTTAGCATTTCACCATTGAATATGATGTTAGCTATGGGTTTTTCATATATGCCCTTTATCATGTTGAGGGAGTTTCCTTCTATACCTATCTTTTGAAGGGTTTTTATCAAGAAAGGATGCAGTATTTTGTCAAATGCTTTTTCTGCATCAATGGATATGATAATGTGATTTTTTTTCTTTTGATCTGTTATATGTGGTGTATTACAGTGATAACGTAATGCATGTATCCTTGCATATCAGGGATGAAACCTACTTGGTCATGATGTATAATTCATTTGATATGTTGTTGAATATGATTAGCCTATATTTTGTTGAGAATTTTAGCATGCAGTTTCATTAGAGAGATTGGTTTGTAGTTTTTCTTTATTGTTGCATCTTTATGTGGGTTTGGTATTAGGGTGATGTTGGTATCATAGAATGAGTTAGGCAATGTCCTCTCCACTTCTATTTTTAAAAATAGTTTAAGCAGGATTTGTGTTCTTTCTTTCTGAAATGACTGGTAGAATTCAATTGTGAAGAAATCTGGTCCTGGGCTCTTCTTATTTGGGAGTTTTGATGACTAATTCAATCTTGTTACTTGTGATTGGTCTGTTGAGTTCATCACTTTCTTCTTTTATCAATGTAGGCTGCTTGTGTATTTTTAGAAATTTGTCCATTTCATCTAAGTTACCCATTTTGTTGGCATACAATTTTTCAAAGTATTCTCTTATGATATACTCTATTTCTTTGTGATAAGTGGTGACATCTCCTTTCTCATTTTTAAATTTTATGTATTTGCACCTTCTCTTTTTCATTTAGTCTAGTGTAGGGTTTGTCAATTTTATTAATCTTCTCAAAGAACCACCCTTTGGTTTAATTTTTTTGTAGTGTTTTTTAATTCTCAACTTCATTTAGCTCTGCTCTGATCTTTATTTCCTTCTTTCTGCTTGTTTCTGAGAAAGATTAGTTTGTTGTTCTTATTCTAATTCCTTCAGTTGTGCAGTTAGATCTTTGATTTAACTCTTCATTTTTAATATAGGTATTTATGTCTACAAATTTCCCTCATAGCACTGCTTCTGCTGCATCCTCTAGATTTTGATACATTGTGTTCTCATTTTCATTTGCTTTAAGGTAGTTATTGATTTCTTTTGCAATTTCCTCCTTTACCTACTGATTGTCTAGGGTGTGTTATTTAACTTCCATATTTTTGTGCCTATTATGGTTCTCTGCTCCTTACTCATTTCCAACTTCATTCCATTGTGGCCAGAGAAATTACTTTGTGTAATTTTAGTCTTCCTGAATTCATTGAGAGTTGTTCTGTGACCTAGCATGTGGTCTGTCCTGGAGAATGATTCATGTGCACTTGAAAAGAAAGTATATTCCACTGTATTTGGGTGTAATGTTCTGTATATGTTTATTAGATGTAGATTCTCTAATGTATTATTCAAGGTCTGTTTCTTTATTGACCCCCTATTAAGATGTTCTGTCTAATGGTGATAATATTGTATTAAAGTCTGCCACTATAATTGTAAATGCATGTATTTCTCCATTTAATTTTTCCAATATTTTCCTCATGTATTTTGGGGCAACCTGGTTAGGTGCATAAATGTTTATGATTTTTCTTTCTTCTTGATTGAGTACCCTTTTATTAGTATATAGTGTCCTTCTTTGTCTCTTAGTTTTTCATTTAAAGTTTATTTTGTCCCATATTAGTATAGCTACTCCCACCCTTTTTTGGTTATTATTTGCATGTAAGACCATTTTCCAACTATTTGCTTGCAACCTCTTTGCATCTCTCAGTCTAAGGTGAGCTTCTTGTAGATGACATATAAAAGGATCATATTTTCTCATCCATTCTGCCAACCTGTGTCTTTTGATTGGAGGGTTTAATCATTAACATTCAATGTTATTACTGTCAAGGCAGTACTTATATTAGACATTTTTCTTTTGGGTTTATATATGTCATATTTTGTTTTTATTTCTCTTTTTTATCTTTTTAGTTATTCTTACTAATAATCTTCCTTTCTACACTCTTTTCCAACCCTGTCTTTCCTTTTTTTCCCCTTTCAACCTGCAGAACTCCTTTATTAGTATTTCTTGAAGGGGAGGTTTCCTGTTGCTAAACTCTTTTAATTTCTCTTTATCTGTGAATACCTTGAACTGTCCCTCATTTTTGATTGTCAGTTCTGCTGAATACAGAATTCTTGGGTGGCAGGTTTTTTTTTTCCTTTTAGCACCTTATCTATGTCATACCACTGCCTACTTCCTCCGTGGTTTCAGATGAAAAAATCAGCACTTAATCTTATTGAGCTTCCCTTATATGCAGTGGATCTCATCTCTTTTGCTGCTTTCAGTATTCTCTCTTTGTCCTGCACATCTGACATTCTGATAATTGTGTCTCAGGGTAGGCCTGTTAGGATTTATACTGTTTGAGGTATGCTCTACTACCTTGATATGCACATCCATGTCTCTCAAAAGAGTTGGGAAATTTTCAGCCATTATTTCCTCCAACACTCCTTCTGTCCCCTTTCCCTTCTCTTCTCCCTTTGGGAAGCCTATAAAGTGTACGTTTGTGCTTTTTATGTTGTCATTCAATTCCCTGAGTCATTGCTGAATTTTTTCCATCTTTTTATCTATCTGTTTTACTGTCTGTGCTATTTCAGAAGTATTATTTTCTATGTCACTAATTCTTTCCTTTGACTGTTCATTTCTGCTGTTATGAGCTTCCAGTGTTTTGTTTTGTTTTTTTGTTTTTGTGTGTGTGTGTGTGTTTTTTTGAGGTACTGGGAATGGGGATTGACTCTGGAACCTTGTATGTGGGAAGCCAGCACTCAAACCCTAAGCCACACTGACTGCTCTGCTAGTTTTTTCATTTGCTTGCTTGTTTTATGTTTTGTTTTGTTCTGTTTTGTTTTAGGAGGCACAAGGAACTGAACCCAGGGTCTTCCCATGTCAGAAGCAGATGCTTAGGTACTTGAGCTGCATCCACACCCATTAGTGTATTTTTAATTTATTGCATTGTGCCATTCATCACCATCAGATCTGTTATCTTTTTTCTTTTTAAAAAATCTCTCCCCTTCCCTCCATTGTCTGCTCTCTGTGTCCATTCGCTGTGTGTTCTTCTGTGTCTGCTTGTCTTCTCATTAGGAGGCTCCGGGAACTGATCCTGGGACCTTCCAGAGTCAGAGAGAGGCGATCATTCTCTTACACCACCTCAGCTCCCTGGTCTGCTGCATTTCTTATTACCTCTCCTCTCTGTCTCTTTTTGTTGCATCATCTTGCTGCACCAGCTCTCTGCATGGGCCAGCATTCCTGCACAGGACAGTACTGAACAGGGCTGCACTTTTGCACATACTCCACACAGGCCAGCACTTGGCATGGGCCAGCTCACTACACAGTCCACCTTGCCTTCCCTAGGAGACCCTGGGCATTGAACCCTGGTCCTCCTATATGGTAGATGGGAGCCCAATTGCTTGAGCCACATCTGCTTCCCAGATCTGTTATCTATTTCTTTTTTTTTTTTAAGATTAATTTTATTTATTTCTCTCCCCTTCCCCCACTCCTCAGTTGTCTGTTCTCTGTGTCCATTTGCTGCGTGTTCTCCTTTGTCCGCTTCAGTTGTTGTCAGCGGCACAGGAATCTATGTTTCTTTTTGTTGTGTCATCTTGCTGTGTCAGCTCTCCGGGTGTGTGGCACCATTCAGGGGCAAGCTGAACTTTCTTTCACACTGGGCGGCTCTCCTTACGGGGTGCACTCCTTGCGTGTGGGGCTCCCCTACACAGGGGGCACCCCTGTGTGGCACGGCACTCCTTGTGCACATCAGCACTGCACATGGGTCAGCTCCACACAGGTCAAGGAAGCCTGGGGTTTGAACTGCGGACCTCCAATGTGGTAGACATTCGCCCTATCCACCAAGTCCACTTCCCTACAATTTCTTCTGTATGTGCCCCCAGGATCTTTTATTTATTTATCCCTCCCCCCTTGTCTGCTCTCTGTGTCCATTCTCTGTGCATTCTTCTGTGTCTGCTTGTCCTCTCTTTAGGCAGCACCAGGAACCAATCTTCAGACCTTCCACAGTGGGACAGAGGTGCTCAAGTTCTTGTGCCCCTCAGCTCCCTGGTCTGCTGTGTCTCTCCTCTGTGTCTCTTTTTGTTGTATCATCTTGCTGTTGTATCAGCCAGCTCTCCCCTCAGGCCAACTTGCCATGAGGGCCAGCATTCTGCTTGGGCTTCCTTGCTGAGTGGGCTAGTATTATGCATGGGCCAGCTCTCTGCTTAGGCCAGCTTGCTTTCACCAAGAGGCCCCAGGAATCAAACTCTAGACCTCCCATATGGTAGACAGAGGCCATTCACTTGAGCCATATCCAATTCCCCCTGCCCAGTGTCTTCTTAACATTCTTAATCTCTTCCTTCACTTCATTAAGTTAATTAATGATATTTGCTTGGACATCCTTGATTAATTGCTCCACATTCTGCATCTCTGCCTGTCTTTTAGTTTGTTCATTAGACTGGGCCATGTCTTCGTGTTTCTTAGTATGGTTTGTGATTTTTTGCTGGTGTCTAGGCATCTGTTTATCTTGAGGGCCTAATAAGATGGTTAGCTTCTCTTTCTAATCTAGCATTTTATTTTGTGTTGTTTTGTGTTAATGTTCCTCTTTGATACTTGGTTCCACTTATTCTATATCCTTGTAGTTGTCTGTCCACCCCCCCCCGCCCCCCACCAAATATTAAAACCATAGAAAAGGAAAGGAGAAGAGAAAAAGAATAAACAGACACACACATACAAATGATGTAAAATGAACCTTAGAAGAACTAGGAAGAAAAAATAAATAACTAATGAGAGTGAAAAATCATAAAAAATAAAAAGGATTAAGACTTTAAAATGCAGAGTTAAAAAAGACAAAAAAAAAAGAATAAAAGACTAGAAAGATGAGAAGGGAAGACAGAAAATGAGGACTCAACAAGATAAGGTGGAACAAAATAAACACAGTGGAAGAGGGTAAACTGAAAGAAAGAAAAGAAATAAACTAAGGAGAAATGAGAGAAAAAAGAAAAAAAGCAACAACTAAAAAAAAAAAAAATCAACAGAAAAAACAGGCTTGCCTTTCAGACGACTTGCGACTTGCAGCTGTCCCAGGCTGCCAGTGCTCACCAGTCAATCTCCTTGCAAGCCTGCCCTCCCCAGGTTTGCAAAGTCACAAGGTATGGAGAAATTAATAAGGAATTTTAAAAAATAAAATAAAAAAATAAAACAAATCATACACCCTGCCCCCCCCAAAAAAAAAAAAAAAACTCAGTCTAAATGTCCTGCCCTTTACCTTCTGCTCCCTGCAGCTCCTGGGGTGCTTCTCTCCACCCCCTTTATCACTTGAGCCAGTTACTTTTGGTGTTTTGTTTTGTTTTGTTTTTAAGGAAGTACTGGGTATGTGAAGCAGGAGTTTTTTTTTTTTTTTTTTTTTAAAGATTTATTTATTTAATTTCCCCCCCTCCCCTGGTTGTCTGTTCTTGGTGTCTATTCGCTGCGTCTTGTTTCTTTGTCCGCTTCCGTTGTTGTCAGCAGCACGGGAAGTGTGGGCGGCGCCATTTCTGGGCAGGCTGTTCTTTCTTTTCACGCCGGGCGGGTTTCCTCACGGGCGCACTCCTTGCACATGGGGCTCCCCTACGCGGGGGACACCCCTGCGTGGCAGGGCACTCCTTGCGCGCATCAGCACTGCGCATGGCCAGCTCCACACGGGTCAAGGAGGCCCGGGGTTTGAACCGCGGACCTCCCATATGGTAGACGGACGCTCTAACCACTGGGCCAAAGTCCGTTTCCCCGTGAAGCAGGAGTTTTTAAGCCACTGAGCTCCACCAGCTTCACCATTTACGTTAGGTTTCTGAAGACTTCTGAAAGTTTATCCTCTGCCTCTGCCCACCTTTTTTTTTTTTTTTAACCTCAGGCCAGTCAGTCTTCTAACATTTTGGTGTTTGCCTCTCCAGGCTTCCACACTCTGGCTGGCTGTCAGACATCTGTCAGCCTGCAGCTCACTGATGGTTTCCTCTCTCTCCCAGGGCAGCGTGCCTTCTCAGTTCCCGGCCTCCCATCCCTTGAGCTCTTTCAGAGCCGGCTGATGTCTTTTTCTCTCCTGGTCCACCTGCCTTATCTCCCCTCCCAACTTCTCTCTCCCCCTGAGTTGGCTCTGTGCTGTATGCCCACACTTAAAAGCCTGCTGGGTACCAGGCCGCTCTCCTTGTCGCCCTGGGGGCAGTGGACTTAACTCACTCTAAGAGGTCTGGCTTCCAGCCAGATCACTTCACTGGCTTGCCCAGCTTCTGAGCAGGTTTGAACACCCCATCTGCTATGAGTTCCCTTTTCCCCGGGGCCAACTGGGTCTCCCCTCTCCAGTTACCCTCTCCAATTACCCCTCGGTCCCACGGCTTCCCTTTTGTAAGGTAAACTTTTCTGCAGTTTCTGGAGGAGGATTGCAGCCTGCCGTTCCTTAATCCCATCTTGGATCTCCACCAATTGATTCTCTTAAAGTTGGTATATTGTAGGGTTAAGCACATAGGCTTTGGATTTAGATAGCTTTCATTATTTGTGAGTTATGTAGCCTTAGGAAAGCATTACAACCTTAGGGTAAGAATAAACCAGAAGTATATCAGTTTAAATATAGACTTTAAGCCAGTGCTCATATCACCTGGCTGTTCCAGGAAAATTAAAGCTTTGGATTTGGGTTAAGGTACGTCTTGACAAGTACTGCCCCCAGATTCCCCGGTAGAAACAAATAAAAAATATCTTACCTGAAATAAAGCGCCATTATTCTAGACCTCAAATTGATCTATAAATAATTTTTCAAATACTTCCAGCACATATTGAAAGGTAATAAGGCACATAAGGAAATATGAAATTTAAAAAGAGAATCTCCATAAATAACAGCGAATACAACCCATAGGGACTTTTGATACTGTAGCTGTCAGGGACAAAATAAAAGATAAATATCGGCTATGTTTAAAGAAATGTGACAACTTGAAAACATCTGAAGGGAATGAAAAACTACAAAAATGACAGACCAGGCTTGAAAGATGCATTTCTAATTAGAGGAATCTAGAATATATTTCAGGAGAAAGAATTGGGAATGTATCAACAACAACAAAAAAAAAGACAAAAAGAAGAAACATGCAGAGAGGTCAAGAGACACAGAGGCTCCATTGAGTTCTAACATATGTTTCATCAGAAAGGGAGGATAAAAATGAAGGATAAAGGCAATTTGTGAGGAGATATGGCTGAAAATTTTCCAAAACTGATGAACAATGACAACCCATAGAGTTAAGAAGCTCAATAAATTCTAAGTAGGATAAATACAAATAAATACACCTCTAGAGGTATCATAGTGAACATGTAGAAAATCAAGAAAAGAAAATCTTAAAAATAGAAAGAATTGAATTGAACTAAAAGCAGTAGCAATTAGGCTGACTTAACAATGGCAATAATGGAAGCCAGAAATAGTGGAAGGATATTTTTAAAGTGATGGGAAAAAAACAAAAATCTGCTAACCTAGAATTTTATTATCAACAAACTATAAGACTTTGAGGACCAACAACAGTTGAAAGAGCTCATCACAAGAAGAAAGATAGTAAAGGAAATTCTAAAGGAGGTGTTGAAGACAGAAAGAAAATGATACCAGATGTAAAGACAGAAAAGTAAAGCTCTAAATGAAAATAAGCTGTATAAAAAAATAAAAATATTTCTTACTTGTTTAAAATGTATAGTATTAAAAATATACAACAGTTACAGCATAAAATTCAGAAGGGGAGTAAAATAACTTAACAGTCCTTTTATTGTCCAGGAAGAGGGTAATGTTAGATTTTGAAAGAATGCTTATTGTAATTTCTAGGGTATTCAGTTTAAGAAAAGAAATCATGACCATAATTCCCAAACTAGTAAAAGGGAAAAGAGAAATTAGAAAAGCCAGTTCTGAGGGGTGAAGCCCAAGAGCTTGAGCACTTGCTTTCCATGTTTTAGGTCCCAGATTTGATCCCTAGTACTTCGTAAAATCAAAACAAAAAAGGATAGAAATAGAAGCATAGAACAAACAGGACAAAAAGAAATTAACATAAGATGGTAGATCCAAATCCAAATGTATAAGTAATTACATTAAGTGTAAATGGACGAAATGCTTAATTTCAAAGGCAAACATTATCAAATTGAATAAAAAATCTAACCATACAATGTTTACAAGAGGTACATCTAGATCATGTTATAGAAAGGTGATAATAAAATAATGAAAAATGATATACTATTCAAATGTTTGTCAAAAGAAAGCTGGGGTAATTATAGTAATAAAGTATAAAAGAGTCACTTCTGATGAAAATGCATTTAACTGACTAGGAACATATAATATTTTAAAATTTGTACACAAATAATAATATGGCATAAATTATATTAAAACTTGTAAAGTAAAATTTGACAACACTATACGAAAAATATGCCTGAAATTTAGACATATTAGAACAAGCATGTAGAAAAATCAGTAAGGATATAGAAGAGTTGAAAAACACAACACAGTCAACAAATTTGACCTAAAAGGCATAGAACAGTGTATCTAACAACTGCAGAATATACATCATTTTCAAACACCTACATTTACAACATTTGACCAGGTGTCAGGTGATAATGCAAGTGCAAGTAATTGTAAAGGATTGTAATCATATGTAATGTGCCTTCCCTCTAATTATAGTGCAATTGTGCTAGAAAGAATAACAAAAAGATAATTAGAAAAGCCCCATATATTTTGAATTAAGACATATACTCCCAAATAACCAATGGAGAATATTTTGAAGTGAAATAAATGGAAATACGCAATTTAAAATTTGTGAAATTTATTAAAAGAAAATTTTTGAAGAAAACTTTACTTAAATGTATATATTAGAAAAGAAGACTGAAAATTAATGAGCTAATTAAAATAACAGCAAAATAAAACCAAAGAAAATAGAAGGAAAGGGTTGAAATAGAAAATAAATAAATAGTAGAGAGATCATGAAAGTCAAAATATGGTTCTTTAAAAAGATTAATAAATTTCATACAGCTCCAGGAACTCTAAACAAAAACAGAAGTGTTGATGAGGAGGTAAAGAGAGTGAAAAAGATAACCCTCTGAATAAGAGAAATAGTTACAATACAAATAGTCAACAAAGAATAATCTGAATATATAAAGAAATCAATGACATAAGGGCAAACAACTGACTTTTAAAAAAATATCTGGTTGCATCATTGTCTTTTTGGTGCGTTGCTTCACTGTGTGGCAGTGCAGGGACCTGCGCCTCACCATGCAGGTCTGGGACACCTTTTTTTTTTTTCACCAGGAGGTCCTGGCGATTAAACCCAGGTCCTCCATATGGTAAATGGGGCTCAATTGCTTGAGCCACAGCCACTTCCCCAAACAACCTAATTTTAAATGAGCTAAAACTTGGGCTTTTACCAAAAGTATAAATTCAATTGGCCAAGAGTCTTATCAAAAAGTTCTCAACCTCACAAGTAATCACAGAAATGCAAATTAAAGCATAATGATATGCCATTACATACCATGCAGATGCCATTTGAATTAAAAATTGGCAATTTTAAGTGTTAATAAGAAAACAGAACTAAAAGGATTCTCAAAAATCTGATGGGAGTATATATTGGCATAAACACTTTGGAAAGTTTGGCATTATCTATTACAGTTGATAATAAGCATACCTATGACCCAGTAACATAAATCCTGGATATATTCTCTCAAGAAATTTTCCCACATGTGCAGCCCAATATATGAACAAGAATGTTCATTTCTGCATTGTAATGACCAAAAACCTAGAAATCCAAAATTTCAGCAGTAAAATGGATGGTGTATTGTGATATATTCATGTAATAAAACATTCTACAGCAATGAAAATGAATGAATTATACCTCCACATAACAACATGAGACAATCTTACAAACATAATGCTAAGAAAAAGCAAAACAAATGAATACATATAGCATGATTGAATTTATATAAAGTTAAAAAAAACAGGCAAACTAAGCTATATTCTTCAGGAATGCTTACATAGGTGGTAAAACCATTAAAAAAGCAAGAAAGTGATACCACAGAAGTCAGGATAGTGGTTACTCTAGGAACAAAGAAGAGAGGAGTGATTTGGGAAGGGTCAACGTAGTGAATCTATTTTTTGACCTGCATTTTGGTTATATTTATAGGTGTTTACTTTGTAACTGGTTATCATATTGTACATTTTTATGTCTTATGTACTTTTTGGTATGTATGTTATTTCATAGTTTTAAAAGGTTTAGCAAAAAAGAAGGAAACAGATTAGAAAGGGGATATAAATGAAAAAGAAATACCAGTTGGCAAGCTGTTACAGTTGTGTAGACGAAAGAAGAGATGGTTTGGATCAGGATGATGCTAGCAGAGATAGTGAAAGATAGATAAATTTAAGATGATTAGCACGGAAAGAACCTGTTAATGCACTAGGATTTGGGGATAAAGGAAAAGAGAGGGTTAAGGATGGCTTCTGGGTTTCAGGCTTGAACCACTTGGTGCAAAGTCATCCAATGTACCGAGATGGGGATGCTGGGATGGGGTGGGAAAGAAAGGTGAAATAGGAATCATGAGGCAGTTCTGGACATGATGTTTCAGACGTCTGCGAAAGGTTAAGTGGAGATATCAAATAGGGAGTTTAATTCAGGCATCAGACATTTGGATTGAAGATATAAATGAAGGATTTAACAGCATCTCTATCGGATTCAAAACCCACCTTCATTCTGCAAAAATAGTTCATTGAATATAAAATTTTAGGTTGGCAGTTTGTTTTTTTTAACCCAGCACATTGAAAATATACTTCCACTGTCTTCTTGCTTCCATTTTTGCCATTGATAATTCAGTCTAATTGCTGTAAGATTAGATAAGATCACCTAGGGAGAATATAGGAGTGGAAGTAGGCTCAGGATTAAGCTCTGAGCAAATACAGTATTTTAAGAATGGAGAAGAAAAGTTAAGAGAAGAGTGAAACAGAATGAGATAGCAGGAAAACAGGAGATATGGGTTCCAAAAGCTGAAATAGCAGAGTTCTAAGAAGGAACGGGTGATAGACTGACAATACTAGTGTTGAGAGATGGAAGAAAATGAAAACAGAAAAATATCGTTTGGATTTAGCAACATGGAGATCATTGGTAATCATGTTCAGCGTAGTTTTAGTAGAATGGAGGGAGAAGAACCAGACTGGAGCAGTTTGAAGTTTGAACAAAAGCTGAGAAAGTAAAGATCGTGTGTAGAAATAAATCTTTTGAGAAGTTTGACTATGAAGAGTAACGGGAATGAAGTAATATGTGGGCAATGTGGAGTCAAGGATTCTCATTCAAGGAGGCTGATGAGAAATGCATTTGAATGATGTTTGATAATGCCAGAGAAAGAGAAAAACAAAGGCAACATAAAGCACTTTTCTCTGATGATCTATAATGCTGCTTCCTAGCTCACAGAATCCTAAAGTTTCTAATGCTGTAAAGTAAATAAATTTCTATTAAGCAAAATATCTGCACTTAATTTTCACTTTTATTTTTTAAAAAACAACAAAGAAACTCAAAGTTTGAGCTGGCAGGGAACTCAAAGATTTTCTTTCTAGAAAATACAAAAAAACAAAAACCCAAAAAATCCTATCAAAATAAAAATATTTTCTTCCTGTGCATTCTATCTAATGCGAACTGTCCAATCTGATACTTAACATGTATTCTTCCTAGGAAATTCTTATTTATAGCTCACTGAAATCTTTCACACTATAGTTATGTAGTACAAAACCCAGTATAGCTTAAATATTAAGGCACTGTACTGTACCTTATAATATTAGAAAAATTCAGTGTGACTCATTGACAAACATGCAGAGCTACAAAAAATGTATAATTATGCACTTCCTCACTCATTATCTTTACTCACATCAGTTATCTGTATCTTCATCCATCCTTATCTGTGTCTTCACATCCGTACCACCCTCCCCATCCTTACCACCCCAGGATTGCCCGACCACAGGTATCATGCATATTTTAAGATTAACTGAGAAAAACGAAAACTAATTTTTCCGAACACTTCTTAGAAAGGTCACCTAATGATTAACTTTCTTTTTTCAACCTATATTAAAGCTGTGAGAAAAACCCTTAATGGGGGAGGCAGATTTGAGTCACCCCTATCTCCTGTCCTTCCGCCAGCATTAATAAACTTGCTTTCTCTCTTGACTATCCCAGTGTGGACTCTAATTCATCTGCTCCAGGCAAGAATCCAGAGGGACCCCTGCAGATTTCCCTCAGTTATGACCCATAAACTTCCATGTGAATGTCTTCAACAGAGACTTCAAATTATCAGTAACTTTTAAGATACACCTAAATAAATAATAAAAGCACCCATGAATAAATCTCTATCAAAGGTGAAATAAATATTATGTTAAAGCATTATCTGTTGACTTACTTTCTTGATTTTTCATATTTATTGGAACAAAGTGTGATCCTAAATTTGACTTTTCTAAATGATGCTTTCTAGGTTCAGGCTCACTTTGTAAAGAAACATACCTGGAAGAAATAAAAATTAATCTAAATTAAAATAATGATAATTTACAAAACTAATCCTAAAGATAAATTTGAAGAAATTTAGTAAAGTCCCTGTTATTAGATTTGGATATTGTTGTATTAGTGCTATTATAATACTAAAAAATTGGGACTGATTGAGCAGAAACAGAAAAGATCAGTGATAGTCTCTTGAAATAGTAAGGGACAATCTGCTGCTATGGTGGATTGAGGGCACTCCAGGAGACCATTGTTCACAAGCTAATTAACCTTTCAGAGTAACCTGTTGGAAATTAATGAAATGAGCTATCAGAGACTTTGCCAGATTTGAATCAAACTGCTAAGAGAGGGAATTGGGACAATTCAGATATCAGAAGAGTATGCCAGGTAGAATCATAGCATTTAATGCAAGCAGGAGTTTTCACCACTAAATTCTTTATCTGGCTATTGATGGTATATAAAAAAGCTAATAGTATTATATAAGTAAAGATATTTATTACTCTTAAAGGCTGGAGCAACCTGTGACTCAGTCCTCAGATCTCAGACACTCAATTTTAATTGATGTCCTATAGTCCCATACCTTTAAATACTATCTAAAGGCTGATGTTACCTAGAATTCAGGCCCTAATCCCTTCTCTGAGCTCCAGATTTCTATATCCAACTACCTATATGGCTTCTGCATCTGGATATATTACTGGCATCACAAACAACATATTCTAAACCAAAATCTTGATCCCACTCCCTTATCATTAAGTTCCTCACCCAAGCTTCCTGATCTTTCAAACCAGAGACTCGGGCCAAAAACCTTGCAGTCATCCTTGATTCCTCTTTCTCTCATTTCCCACCCCCAATTCATCAGTAAATATCACTGGGTCTTTCTTTGAAATATATCCCAAATCGATCCACTTCTTTCTTCCTTGTTTCCACCCCTTCAGCTCTCATCTGAACTACCTACTTCAATGCTTTGCCAGCCTTTTTCCATCTATTCTCCCTGCTATTACTCTTGCCCCAGAAAGTCTGTTCTCAATGCAACCATGGTGATTTTGTAAAACATAAATGCAATTGGCATGTCCTACTTACCTTTCCCTATCACATTTAGAATAAAATGTAAAATTCTAAATGCCAGGTTCAACTTATTCTGAGTGTTTAAAATTGCCCAGCTTAAGTTTTCAGAATCAGCCAGGGACTCACTAATGCAGATATTCTCCCAGGAGCTCAGGCCAAGAAAGACCTAAAAGTGGTTTTCTCCTTGCAGTTTCCCTGCCGGACAGCAGATGGTGATGGATGGTGAATCTTTCCAGGAGGTGTCTCTTTCAACCTCCACTTGCCAGTGATTCTGGTCTGGCCAGCGATGAAATTCAACGCAGGTTCTGCTGGCCAAATTCACTGAAAAGAAACCACTCTCTGCCCTCTGCCGCATACTCCCTCTTCCCAAGGAGGAAGACATCTGCTCCCCCTTGGTCGGCTGCAGTGAGCCATGGGTTTTATCCAGGCTGTGCACCTTGAGGGTGGGCGATGGGCGCCATTCCTGACTGTGTGGAGGGTGGAGTTAGGAAGTCATGGTTGTCCTTTCACGGTCTTCATTTCTGTCCCTTGCCCTCCTGAGAGCTGCACAGCACTGTCCTGGTCTGCCAACCCCCAAAGCAGGTGCCTCGAACAACTTTTTGCCCTTTCTGTTTTTGTGAGAGAGTTGAGCCCTATCTGCCTACTCTAATGCCATCTTCCCAGAAGTTCCTGTTTCCTATTTCTTACAACTTTGTAATTCCTTTAAAATAAGTGATTATCTAGTACTGAAAGCTTATGAAATAGAGAAATCACTTTGTCTCTCTTTTTAAAACTATGTCCCAGGGCCTTTTGTTAAAATGGATTTGGTTCTTTTGAAAAGGTACAATTATGAAAAGTTGCAGGAATGAAATATTTTTGAGAAATCAGAGAACTGAGAGATACTGAGTGGCTGTAAAACTCTCTGCTGATAAGGAAAGTAATCCTAGGAAAATCCTTCCAGCAAATTTTGTGTATTTGTGACCATCGATTTATCAGTTCCTGTTTGTCTAAGGAAAATGAAGAAATCCTGAGATCACAGTGATGCAGAAAAGATATTTCTCAGATTAACTGAGAATGAACTTGAGAGTTTCAATTCAAATTCAGTGTTTCATAGTCCTAGCTTAATGTAAGAATCATCTGGAGGTAATGTAATTTATAGACCTAGTTTAGTAGCAATGCTTCAATATTTGTTCCTCAACTGTAACAAATGTATCACAATAATGTAAGATGGTATTAATAGGGGAAATGGGAGGGAGTGGTATATGGGACTCCCCTATACTTTCTATGTAACTTTTCTGTAATCTAAAATTTCTTTTAAAATAAAGTTTATTCTATGGAAAAAATAATCTGGGAGAATCTTTTAAAAATCTGGTGCCTACAACTCACTTTAAACTTATTAAATGGAAATCTAGTTATTTTAAAACTTCCAGGTGATGCTAATGTTCAGTTGGGTTTAAAACTTCTACTATATCTTCTCAGCTACAAATAAATCTAGGTAAGTTTCACCTATTAGGTGATGACAAGACCAGATTGAGAGTTACTATAGTACTCAGCAAGCCAAGGAAAATATTGGAACAGATTTTGGATTGGATAGCATAATATGATTGGGACATAAGCTAGAGCAGTTGCTCTCACAGGGTGGTCCCTGGACCAGCAGTACCAGAAACTTGTTAGAAATGCAAGTTCTTAAGACCTAGCTCAACCCTATTAACTCAGAGAGTCTGAGGGTGGAGCCCAGCAAGCTGTGCTTTAACCAGTCCTCCAGGTGATTCTGATGTACCCTCAAGTTAACGGAATCACCTGGAGATTTGTTAAATGCCTCTTTTAACTCAAGGTCTGGGATACGTTCAGAGATTCTGCATCTCAACATGCCTCTAGGTGATACCTGTGCTGCTTGATGAAACCATACTTGTAATAGCAAGTGGCAAGATGTCAAAAATGAAAGAAACGATATTAGTCAGCCAAAGGGGTGCTGATGCAAAATACCAGAAATTGGTTGGTTTTTATAAAGGGTATTTATTTGGGTAGGAGCTTACAGATACCAGGCCATAAAGCATAAGTTACTTCCCTCATCAAAGTCTATTTGGAGCAAGATGGCTGCTGAAGTCTGCAAGGGTTCCTGGGTTCCTACATTCCTGGGACTTGCTTTTCTCTGGGTTCAACGTTCCTTTCTTCCTGTGACTGGCTTCTCTTTCCTCTGTGAGCTTACTTCCCAGGGCTTTAGCTTAAATCTTCAGCATCAAATTCCAACATCAGAAAAACCTGCAACTCTGTCCTTTGCCATGCCTTTTATCTGTGAATCCCCACCCACAAGGGGTGGAAACTCAATGTCCTAATGATATGACCCAGTTAAAGCCCTAATCATAACTCAATCAAGCGCAGGTACAGATAAGATTACATACATAATCCAATATCTACTTTTGGAATTCAAAACCATATCAAACTGCTAGCAAAAGGTCTATGCCACAGGTGGTAGTGATGGATGTAGGAGGAACGAATACATGAAAGTAACTTGTTACTCTCCCAGTTGCTACGATATAAAGGAAAGAATTTTATGTAAATTAGAAGATAATGATATTCAACCCATTCTTGGTGCCAAATTCTGTTTCTTGTGGTCTGTTGAAGCAATGAAGTATGAAGACCAGCTTCATCTGGTTGGTCAGACCTGCACAGAAGAAGCCCTTTACTGAGCTCACTTCAACTTGCTTAATTCACATAGTGAAATTCCCACCCTGGGGTGGAAGTATCCGTCCTTTTTTTTGATCATGCAATGTATGTGCAAGTGTGATTTCCTGAACATACTAATCATACAATTATATAACTAGCTATGTGTGCTCATCCATATGCATAAAAGCTAATGCATAGTCAAAGCAAAGCCTAAGTAGTAACTTGGGTATTTAAGCAAGAGGCAGTATGGGGAGTCGGGTCTGAGTCGCTTTAAACCAATCTTGGCTCCTGACTACAGACATAGTAAATGCAAGTTCGGCCTAACTCTCATGTTAAAGTTTTTTCTCTGGTTATCCCCAAAGGTCCAGCTTTGGGGTCTAACAGTAGCAGTTATCATTCAAGGTTGAGGCTAAACTGAAAGCTGTGTGAATGAGATCTGGCATCTTCACTTAGTGCAGGAATAAAGTTTGACTAGCATTTGGTATAGATTGGTATCATAACTAAATTGTAAGTAGAATAACTTATAAGACTGGGAATTGAATTGCATCTCAAGATTTGGTGGGATTAAATCTATACAATGTAAATAATGTAACCAGCATATCATTGTTGATATGAAGACAAGCTTTCTGCCCCTTGTCCCATTTTTTAGCAATCTTTCTGGTATGGCTAGAAAAGGATCAACTTCAAGATGGGCTGCTTACTGGAAGAGGCAGGTTCTGGAACTATAGGAAAAGGCCAGGTTCTCAGAGGAGCCTACCTACCTCCTTGCTGCTTAATGATTTTGTAAAAATGAAAACCTGAGTATGCACTCGCCTGTTAAACCCTTCAGTGGCTCCTCATTGCTTTGGGAGATTGTCCAAAGTTCTTTACTTGGTTTATAAAGCTCTTTGCTATGTAGACTTATCTCTCTGGCATCATTTCTTACCACTCACATTCCCATATCCTGTGGTGGTTTGAAACTCTATGTACCCAGAGAATGATGTTCTTAAAGCTAATTTATTCCTGTGGGTGTAAAGCTACCATAAGTAGGGTCTTTTGATTAGGTTACTTCAGTTAAGGCATGGCCCAAGGTGGGTCTTAGTACTTTTATTGGAGTCCTTTATAAATGAGATGAGTATGGAGAGAAAGCGTGCCATGGGAGCAAGAATCTGAAAGCAAAGAAACCTGGAAGAGAAGGGAGAGAAGGGCAGGTACCACCATGTGGCAAGGATCTCTGGCAGCTGGTCTTTGAGAAGAAAGCATGGCATTAATGATTTGGACATTCCCTTGGCCTCAAAACTGTAAGCTTGAAAGCTAATAAATTCCCATTGTCAAAGCTGATGGATGTCATAGTACCTGCTTTCAGCACCTTAGAAAACTAAAATACAGTTTGAGTAGCAACCCTGAACTACTTTGTGTTTCTCAAATGAACCCGAGTTTCTTTTGCCTCTGGTTGACCCTTTGTGCCTATTATTGCCTCTCCCTGGAAAACATTTTCCCTTTTCAAATCTTTCCAAGTCTTCACTAAGAATTTGCATCTTACCTAAGGTATCACTTCTTCTTGGAAACATTTGCTGATCTCCATGTTCCCATTTTAGGAATTCCTTTCTGGTGCTTTCCATAGCAACTGGTGTTTACCTGTCCACTTATCTGAATTCCCCTTTGAACTTTAACAGCAGAGGTATATTTCACTTATGCTATTTTTTCCCCATAATATAGCAGGTGCTTAATAAATGTAAATAATTAATTTGTAAGGGTTATAGTAGTATATGCTAGTAGAGCTATTGTTAATAAAGATAAAACTGAAGTTATCTTCGAGTAGTTTCATACAAACACAAATCAACAAAACATTTTTTCAGGAGAATTATTCCAGTATGAGTGAAATCTACTATTAAGTTAAACAATAATTTAGGTTCCTCTAATGAAAATGGGAGACTGAGTGGTTTTTACTAATTATCCCCCTGAGGACAACTAGAAAAGCTGGACAAAATATTTAAAAACATCTGCTTAAAGATATCTGAGAGCTCCCAAAGCAGTAAGGAATCGAGGAGCCAAGAGCTGGGAGAGGAAGGCGCTCAAAGAGGTAAATCTTGAATTTGAGGCAGCATTTTTCTCAATTCCAAAATTATCAGCAGAGAATCCAAAAAGTTGTGTGGCACTTTTGACATACTACTGGGGCCATGGGAACAGAACTGGAGTTCAGGAACCCTGAAGAGGAAGGATCCTAATAAACCTTTCATGCTTTGAGTTGGAATTCCTAACAAACTCTATAAGTGTAAACCATAAATAGATAAACCCCTCCAAAGAACCGAATTTCCAGTTTTGAATCCTCTCTACCCTTATCTCGGATTGCTGACACCCCTAACTAACCTAGCTACCTGCCAAAAGCCAGTACAAATCCTCTGGAGAAGAAAAAATCATCTGGCGCTCCAAATTATATCTATACTTTTTCAAATGCAATGTCCTATTTTCAGTTTAAAAGTAATCATGAAGGTGAGGAAATAAGATGATGTGCCCCAAATCACAGAAAATAATAGACAATAGAAACAGACCCACAGGGGATCCATAAAATTAAACAGTAATTTAGAACACATTATTTATCTTTGCATAAATTAATTGTGTTATATTTTAAAATATAGCAGTGTATTTTATTGCATATTTTATTATTAGCAGTTCTATTTTACAGAAAAATTAGACAGGGTATGTTAAAACTGTGTTACCAGGCTTCTTTTAATTGAAATTACCAACATCTAAAGAACTTTGTTTCATTTTGAGGAACAGTACAGAACTGCACATGAGAAAGGCAACTTGACGAGGGGCAAATGATAGACAGGAATAGCCTAAGATGCAAAAATCAGCCTGGATATGCTGATGCTTGAGCTTATCAACGTGTACTAGATCCTCTTCCAAATTTCTTCAACCAATTTTTATTTCCTTTGGCCTGGGTTATACCCTGATTCTTGTTTAAATTCTTGAAATTTTCCTATGCTTTTTTGCTGGTTTTGGCCCTCTGGATGGGTCAAACCAAATTTACTTGGTCTTTGAATCTTGGAAATATGTACCTTTACACTTCAGACTTTGACCTGGTCTCTAGCTTCAGATCTCAGAGTCAATCAGACTTACACTTGACTCAAATGGAACATTACTCAACTGTTGATAGGTTATACGGTCACTAATACCAATTCACCGATGGCTTTATGAATCACTTAGGAAACGGTCTTATCAAACAGGAAAGGGGTAGCAATGGTATCATCCTGGAATATACTGTCATGAAACATATTGCATATTGCCTTTAAATATATCTAATGGGCCATTAGTCCTATATTATACTGTTACATAATGACATATATATGTTTCCTCTCCCAATGTTCCCAATTTTTTTCAGTGTATTATTAAAATATTCCCTTTTAATATGGATAGTTCTATAAGGGATTTTAAAATAAAGTTATTGGCTCTATCTACATAAAAACAAAGCACAAATGTAAGAAATTTGTGACAAAATTGAATTATATACACCACTAGGATTTATTTATTTTAAAATTTGTATTTATTTATTTGTCCTAGAAACAAACCACTTTTTTTCTTAAGGTACCACAATGGAAGTATATTCTAATATCCTGGTAAATCATAAATAGCAAGTCTTAGCGAGCTGTATTTTGTGCCACAATCAGAATGCTTACAAGCAAAATGATGGATATTAGCATCAATAATCCAAATGATCTTGCTTTATAATACTTTAGCTCTAGACTTGTTTGTCCAACTGTCTACCAGACGCTGCCACCTGACTCTCTTATTGGCATCTCAAACTTAACATATTCAAGGTTAAATTTAGCTCTTTTTATGCTAATCATCGTATCCTCCCCAACATGCTTTCCCTTATATGTTCTCTAAGTACAACGCTCCGTATGCTTCTAGCCACCAAAGTTGATAAGCTTGAAGCCATCCTACTGAATGAGACAGAGGTAAAGGGCGCAGGCTTTGAAGTCAGGCTGTTACAGTTTAAATGCAGCTTCTGTCACTTGTTAGTGGTACGACCTTAAGGATGTTATCACCAAGATGTAGATTTTTCATCTGTAAAAATGCACTTAACACATTGGGTGGTTACACTGAATAAATGAGATAGGGACAGTATCCTCACAACCACCAATAGCTAGTGAATTTCAAGTTCTGTTGATTCCACATCTTAGTGCTTCTTTTGTCTGACCCCTCCTCCACATTTCTGATCCCTGAAGAAATTATATAGCACTGTAGATGTACACAATACCACTGAAAGATCAAGTGTGGCATATTCAGGCTATCCCTTTAAGCACACAGAGAAACTTACTTAGTTTCTTACTTAGTTTCTAACTAAGTGCCTTACTTAGTTGTCTAGGCAAGCTTTTTCTTTTATTACATTAAAGCTTGAAATAAATCCTGGCATTAATTTGGGCTAGATAGTAGAGCTCGAGAAAAGTCTTTTATTTAAAATTCAGTATTGTAGGTAGCATCAACACTAATAAAATATTATAATAAATATTTTATAATTGGGTATATTCAGAATTCTAATCTAGTATATTTTAACTGATAACCATTATTAATTATACCTATATTTGACAAAGCTTACATTTAATATTAAACAAATCTAGGGCTTTAAAACTCCAAGCTTAAAGTGTGAGGTAATTATAACACTTACCCTTTTTGTTTTTTAATGCCATATGATTTCTCTTTTGTGAGCTTTGATACTGTCTTAAATGTGGTTGTAGGAGTATCCTGTTCAAATTCCAACTGAAAATCAAATGTCAGTGGGGTAACCAAAGTCTTTTTCTTTCCTCCACTCTGAAGTCTATTTTTCTACAAAAAAGCAGAAGTATAACATCATGGGGAAAAAATCAGTACATTTCATCTTGGGAAAATCCTGTATGGAAAGGATAAAAAGTAATCGCAGTACACACATACACAAACACAAGAAATTTACATGACAAACTATAATGGAAGAATACTGAGTATTGGAAATTGGGGTCCCCGAATACCAACCTTTTCTATGCCATTGCTGTGTGACCTGAGCCCCTCAATTCCAGTCCATAAAATGAGAGTATTGGACTAGATGATCTTTAAGGCTCCCTTCTAACTCAAATTCAGAATTTAAGGAAAGACCCTTAAGTTAAGCAAGTAGAATATTGATGTGTATAATTATTGGAGTTATAGCAGGCATGTCTCTCTGACCAGCTCATTTTCTTGTGTCCACACTCCTGGTGAATCATTCCTACGTTTGTCCAGTCACATGAGCCAGACATAGAGTGAAAAAGCAATCAAAAGAACACTTTGTTAAAATATTGTACACAGATGGTCTAAAGAGAAAAAAAAATTATTTAGGGAGCTGGAAGTTTGCTCTAAAAAATTCTCTCAGAGCACAGCACAGCACAGCACAGCTGTGTTGCAAGTCAAAAGCAACAGGAACTTCTGCTTCTGCTTTTGAAGTACTATGGGATTTGCCCTCCTGCTGTAAACAACTAGAAAACCAGAAAAAGTTTATGAGACAATTGTGTTTTGACATTAGAAAACAGGCAGAACTGGACCATGATCCCTGAAAGAAAGGAAACCAATGATAAGAACCCTAGGATAGCCCAGCTTGCTCTCGGGAGTGGTCAGGTTGAGGCACAGGGATGGGGAACCCAAAGCAAATCTTGTGATCTTGGTCATGCAGAGTTTGAGACAATTATTGGAACAGTAATCACTCTCTTTGGCATTTACGCCAGAGAAATGAAAACTTAAGTCCACATGAAAAACATACACATGAATGTTTACAGCAGCTTTACTTTTAATAGCAAAATACTGAAAACCAATGTCCTTTATGGGGCAAATGGTTGAAAATCTGTACATCCATGTAATGGAAGACTTTTCAGAAATAAAAGGAAATTGATTCAAACAAAAAATTGGATGCACCTCAATTGTATTATGCTTACTGAAAAAAAGTCAATCTCGAAAGTTTGCTTGCTAAATGCTTCCATTTATTTAACATTCTCAAAATGACAAACTTAATAGAGATGGAGAACAGATTAATGGTTGCCAGTGGATAGACACACACAGAGGAGTGGGTTTGAGGCTGTGGGTGTGAATGAATACAAATAAATAACTTGAGGGTGTTCTTTTGTGATGACCAAATAGTGCTCTACCTTGATTGTGGTGGGAGTTATGGAAATGTATAAATGAGATAAAATTACATAGAACTTTACACACATATGCACAAACAAATGAGCACAGGTTAAAAAAATGGTGACAATTGAAGAAGGTCTTTAGTTAATAGTAACATACCGGGTGTCCATTTCCTGTTTTTGACATTGTACTACAACTATATAAGATGTCATCATTAGGGGAAGGTGGAGGAAGGGTACTCTTTGTACCATTTTTACAACTTTGTGTGAATCTATAATTATTTAAGAAGAGTTTTTTTAAAAAGCAATTAGCAAAGTAATTTATATATTGTTACCTCCTTTTTTGTCATTAAGTAGGAAATAGAAAAAACTCACATTCATGTATGTGTGTGTATATATGTATGTAATTATATTCTGAATATGTATATGCAAAGATAAATGTCTCTTTCAATGTATAAATATATGTATATCTGTGTACGAGCACAAGAAAAGGTATAGATGGATAATCCCCATCTACTATAATTCATTTGACTCAGGGGAAGGGTTGGAGGGAAGAGGTCAAAGATTATTAATTGATTTTTCTTTATATATCTTTATATATTGCTTGAATTATTTCCAAAAGCATGTTTTCATTTAAAAAATAAGAAAAGGTTTAGAAGATGATTATATATACTTCTGAAAAAATTTCCAGAGAATGTTCTACCATAGCACACAAACTATTGCCTAGTAACACAAAATTAGAAAATGCATGAAAAACCCTTTACACAAAGGAAGCATTTGTTAGAAGATAAACATTATTATTACTAATCATAATGTAAACATTTCATGACAAATTAAGTTTATAATCTCTTCATATTTTCTAAAGTATATTACATTAAATTTTAAACAAAAAATATACAGAAGGAATGAACTTTGGGGTGTCTAAGTCAAAAATGGTTGCTTTTGTATGTGGCCCCTGGTTTGCTATTTCAAAATTTTGACAGCAATCATAGAATTAACTTGTTTCATTTTCCAATATTCCTCTGGTTTATTTTTTGAATGAAAGGGGATAATGATGAAAGAAGGAAATTATTATTCAAACATTTTAATTTTCAGTTTTACAAAAAGGTTCATTCACTTAAGAGTTTCTCTCTGTGATGTTTTCCTTGATTTCCAAGACTTGATTGCTCCTTATACATACCTGATTTATTCAAATTGCCATATTACTTTGCAAGTCTCTATGTAACCAAAGTTAGGTAAATATCTGGTTTTGAGAACTATGTTCTGTTTTTTTTCCCTCTTTGATTGCGTCATTGTCGTTTTGTTGGTGTGTCCCTTCACCTTTTTTTCTTCTTTTTTCACCAGGAGGTCCTGGAGATCGAACCTGGGTCCTTCATACAGTAAATGGGAGCTCAGTTGCTTGAGCCACAGCCACTGTTATTTATTAATACTCATATTAACTTTTGTAAGTCTTGCCTTTTAGAGTTTAATTTCTATGAGTTTTAATTATTATTAATTTGGTAACTATACCAAATGCTTCTTCCTTTTAAAAAACCAACTAATAACCTTTTTTTTTTAAGTTACTGGGGGCCATGGATTGAACCTGAGACTTCATATGTGGGAAGCTGGTGCTCAACCACTGAGCCACATTGGCTCCCCTAAGTTGGTTTTTTCATTTGTTTTGTTTGTTGTGTGTTTTTGTTTTTTCAGGAGGCATGGGAATTGAACCCGGCACCTCCCTTGTGGGAGGCAGGCACTCAGCAGCTTGAACCACAGCTGCTCTCCCAACTAATAGCTTTTTAAAAAAATTTAATCAAGTATATAATTCATATATGAGCCCATATAAACAATAAGTGTATAGTAAAAGTTGTGAACTTACAAAACAAACATGCATTTCATCATACAGGGCTCCTATACATCACCCTACCACCAACATCTTGAATTGTTGTGAAACATTTGTTACAAACAATGAAAGAGCATCATCAAAATATTATTGCTAACTGTAGTTTGAATCTTATATTTGGTGTATTTTCTCACCCACCTGATTATTAACACCCTGTATTAGTATTATATATTTGTTATCATTTAGATCATTCTCATATTTGTTCTGTTAACCATAGTCCATCTTCCACCCCAGGATTCACTGCATTATATAGTCCCATGCTTTGTACAAGCCATTCAAATTGTACACTCAAGTGGCTCTCATTTTCGTTACAGTCGTGCTGCCATCACCTCAGTCACTTTCAGAAAATTTTCATTACCCCAAAAGGAAAACTCCCATACTCCCTCACATACCTCTATTTTTGTCCCTTAGAATTGATATAGTATCTTCTTTGGCATTGTTGCAAAAATATTATAATATTACCATTAACTATTGTCCATAAATTACATTAGTTACAATATTACCATATTCCTAACACTTTGTAAAGGAAGAATATTCTTATATTTATACTATTAACCACAATCGTCATCCACCAATGAAATCACTATGTTACACATTCCTTAGGTTATTCTTTAGTTTCCTTTCAATTGACATTTTCTTCCAAAGACTACCCCTTTCAACAATTACATTTATTAATCAGCAGTGTTAGTTGTACTCACTATAATGTGTTAACATTAACTCTATTCATTTCTACACTTTTACAATAAATCTTCCAACTCTTAACTTTTAATGTCTTTAACGTATTAGTAAGAACTATAAGAGTAACCACATTTAACATTTGGCTGGTTAGGGTTTTTTCTTATTTTTTTATCTTAAGCAGATTAGGTACATACCAAGACCTAACATGGCAGCTATATAGAAGTTATCTTGTATATTTTAGTAGTTCTTCATAGTATCCATTTAGGTATATGGCTCTTTCAACTAATATAATTATTTTCTTTTTACAAATTAATTTATATCTTCATATTAATGTATTGTTAGCTAAGAAAGTAAAAATAAGTACTCATATTTGAAATGTTAATTTTAAAATAATTAAATAGAATTTTATCTTGTACTTTACAAACCTTTGCTCTTATGGCCGAAAGTATCTTCGCTTGCTGATCTAGGATATCTAATTTCTCTAAGGCTTTTTCTGCCATAGTCAGTCAGTAAAATCCTATTTTAAAAAGAGGAGAAAGAAGAAATCTCTATATTAATTCAAATGTAAACATATAGTTGATTATTTAGGCATATGTTAGGGAGAGAACTATCCTTACATTATTGCTTTAGGTAAACCATAGACTTTTGTAACAGGCAGAAATTATACAGGCACCCACGTTTTTTTCAATAGAGGATCACGTTATCAGAATTCTGGAGGGGAAAGCAGAGTCCTCAGCAGAGATCAGCAACCATCTTGATTTGCCACATGGCAGGACAATAGGATCAACGGTAGCCAACTCTAGTGAGAAAGCAACTCTTAAGACGTCTTTTTAAAAAAATATTTATTATAATTATTTATTTCCCACCCCACCCCCCTTGTTCTTTGGGTTCTCTGTCTTGCTCTGTGCCCATTTGCTGTGTGCTCTGTCTGCTTGTCTTCTCTTTAGAAGGCATAAGGAACCAATCCTGGGACCTCCGAAGTGGAAGAGAGACAATCTCTTGAGCCACCTCAGCTTCCTGATTTGTTGTGTCTCTCATTGTCTCTCCTCTTTATCTCTTTTGTTGCACCAGCTCTCCATGCAGGCCAGCTTGCCTTCACCAGGAGGCCCCAGGAAATGAACCTGAGAGCTCCCATTTGGTAGATGTGAACTCAATCACTGGAGCCACATCTGCTTCCCTCTTATGGAGCCTTAATTTGGACTTTTCATGGCCTTGGAACTGTAAGCTTTTAGTCCAAATAAATTCCCTTTATAAAAGTCAACCCATTTCTAGTACTTTGCATTGGCAGCCCTTTTGAAAACTAAAATAATGCTTATTCATTCAATATATTTTTGCTGCATGAACTGAATGGGCTCCAGTGGTATTTAAGTGTAAATATTAAATGGTTTACAGTATTGAATTCATCAATACTTTTAATGAATGTCAATGTTGGCACTGTGGTCCTTTCTAGCTTTAAAAAACTGTATTTCTCCCATGTCATGTATTATTTGATCAATATTACACAGAAACAACAATGGATGCAAAGTCAAGGATTCAGAATCCTATGCCACAAGCTCACATTATTTTGTGCTTGGTTTCTTTCAGCTCTCTTTTCTACTCTTTCCTTCACCACATATTGCCCAGAGTGTAAGCTCTTGGTGCTCTCATAGTGCCTACCTATCCCAGTAAGCCCTCTGCCACATTGCTACATCTCCATTCCATGATGGATTCCAAACTATCAAAGGCAGAGGAAATTCTGGGCCATAAGGATGGAGGCAGATAATGTGTCTTGTGAGGAACCACATAAGTTTAGTTCCAGATTGGGAAGGGGCACCCAGGGCAAGGCATTGGCATGATATGGATGCCTCAGACTCTCTAGGTCTCTGAGTACAGGAGAGTAGGGAACGGATTTTGGAAGTGAATACAATTTATTGTCTTTTCAGATCCAGGAACCAGTCCTCTTTTATATCCTAAAAGCAATTAAAGAAATTTTAGTTTCTGTGCTACTCATAGATAATATGAGTTCTAGAGGTAGAGAAGGCACTCATATTCCTCACTAAAATTTCTTTTATTGAGAACAAAGAATTTTATTTCTCAATAAGAGATATAAAAGTAATCAACTAGAAAAACCATATTGAAGTAAATGGGTTTTCCAGTTTGGAGAAAGTATAAATTATAAGAGGATCAGCTGAGAGATGCTACTTGCTTGGAAAAGGGAACGAAAGCAAGTTCTTTCAGAAAGATGTCCTACATCTCCTTGTCCATCATTTACATTTTGTAAAGCACTCATGTCATTATATGTGCACATATATATATACATATAGCTATCATTTAAAAGAGTTGTTTTTGTTTCAAAATTATTTTGCTATGGGTAATTTATTTGACTGTGATCTCTGGAAAATCACCATGCATACTCATGAATTTGTTTGAAGGGACAAAAACTAACCAACGAATTGGAACTTTCAAGCATCAATGACAGTTTAATGAATACTAAATTTGACAGTCAATGATATTTACCAGATATTACTAGTTTTAGTTTTCTAGCTTTATCTTCATATTTGGAGTCAATACACTTCTTTTTTTCAGTTTGCACATCCTTTCATAGGCCCATGGCAGTGTGCCTAAGGTGCCTAGCACATGGATGACTCTGGGAGAAAGTGGAAAAGGGGAAAACTATTTAATTTTAACTTTAACATCTACTCTGGTGTTTCTACTTCATATTTCCATTTCTATGGATATATTTTATCCTTTTATGATAAGCACTTATTTGTTATTTGGTCACTGACTACCTAAATGTATTGCACAAAAGACATTGTCCTAGGTGTTTATCAAATTTTCTGAGGAATTGGCATCTAGCAGACATTTTTCTTGTGACTCCATCTTCCCGGCCAAGGCAGGTGACTTTGCCTACTTCACTAAGAAAATAAAGACCATCAGGGAAGAACTTCCTCCACTTCTATCTTTCATACCAGATTGTTATCTGTATCCATTCTCATTCCTCCTGTATCTTTTTTTTTTATTCCCCCCCTTATAACTTTTTGCGTGCTGTCTGCTGTCTGTGTCCATTTCGCTGTATGTTCTTCTGTGTCTGTATTTGTTTATTTCCCCCCCCCCCCTTGCAGCCTGTTTGCTGTCTGCTCTCTGTGTTCATTTGCTGCAGGCTCTTCTGTGTTCTTGCTTGTCTCCCTTCTTTTGTTGCGTCCCCTTTGCCAAGTCAGCTCTTGGCTGTGCTTGTGGTGCTTGCAGGCCCGCGGGCCTGGCGGCGCTCCACAGAGTGCGGGCAAGGTTGCCTTCACAAGGAGGCCCCACGACATGAACCTTGGGCCTCCTATATGGTACTTGGGAGCTCATCTGATTGAGCCACAGCTGCTTCCCCCTCCTGTACCTTAATCTGGAAGGAAGTGTTGCTTCTCCTGTCCAAAGCTGGTTCCTCCTGGTGTACTCTAGACCCCACTACTTCTGGCTTCCTAGAAGAATTACTTCCAATGGTTTTCCCTTCTCCCCTGTATCTTTCATCTCTTATCTTCACCATTTTTCCTCAGTCATTATTTTCTCTCTTGTCTTTGTCTTCCACTTATTGCCAAATTTGTTAAGTTTCTAATTTCTTTTATCTCTTTTTCTTTTCCGTCTATCAGCATTTGGCTTCCTCCTAAACTAGTCCACTAAGCCTAGTCTCCTAGGTCAACAATGATCTCAATCTTATGAATTAGTGGACACTTTAATGCTCTTACCTTACTATTGCTAATGTTGACTATTGCTCCCTACTGAAGAGAAGGGTTTCCACAGAAACTTTCCTCTCTTGGTGTCTATGACAATGATTACATTGTCCTACCTTCTCTGACGCTTCCTTGACAGTGTCTTTCACTTGCTCTTCTTTCTCCCCTCACTCCCTAAATACTAGTATTCTTAAGAGTTCAGTCATATTTCTCTTTACTTCATATATCCTTCCAGGATGGCCTCCCAAACCCATTCATGGCTTTACCTACCACCATCTATTTCCAAATTAAAATCTCTCATCTGAGTTCCAAACCTATATACTCACTTCAAGCATGAGTTCCCATAGGTATTCCACATCTGAATCTCATAGGAATTCCATATCTGAATCCCATAGGAATTTCACATCTGCAACCCAATATCTCTTTCAACCTTTATTACCACATTTGTATCTCCTAGGCTTCCAGCCCATAAGCTTAGGTGTTTTAATGGTTCGCAATCCTAGTTACACTGCAGAATGAACTAAAAAACACTTCCAGATAACTCCCAATTGTCACCACAAACCCACTAAGCCGGAATTTATGGAGGTGAAAACCGGAAGTTAATTTTTTAAAATTTTTATTGTAAAAGAAGCTTTAGATTACATAAGTGTTACATAAAAAATATAGAGGATTCCCATATGCCTCGCCCCTTCCCCTCCAACACTTTTCCAAATTAACATCTTTCTATTAGTGTGGTATATTTGTTAAAATTTATGAACACATATTGAAGCATTGCTACTAACTATGGACTATAGTTTACATTATAGTTTACATTCTGTCCTGCACAATTTTATAGGTTATGGTGAAAATATATAATGGCCTGTATCCATCATTGCAATGTTATGCAGGGCAAAGGAATTTATTTTATTTTTTTAAAAGATTTATTTATTTTATTTATTTCTCTCCCCCTACCCCAGTTGTCTGCTCTCTGTGTCCACTTGCTGTGTGTTCTTCTGTGTCCACTTCTATTTTTGTCAGTGGCACTGGGAATCTGTGTCTCTCTTTGTTGTGTCATCTTGCTGTGTCAGTTCTCCGTGTGTGTGGTGCCACTCCTGGGTAGGCTGCGCTTTTTCCGCATGGGGCAGCTTTCCCTACGGGGCACACTCCTTGCAAGTGGGGCTCCCCTATGTGGGGGACACCCCTGCGTGGCACGGCACTCCTTGCGCACATCAGCACTGCGCATGGGCCAGCTCACCACATGGGTCAGGAGACCCTGGGTTTGAACCCTGGACCTCCCATGTGGTGGTAGGTAGATGCTCCACCAGTCGAGCCAAATCCACTTCCCAGGAATTTATTTTTAAAAGCCATTCTGAGGCAGCTTTTTCCAAAACCAAGATTTGGTCACCACAGTCCTAGCAAGCTCCTTTTCACCTCTCCCCTAATTATATACAGAATCAATTTACATATGCTACATCATGAATATCTTTTTTGGTTTTTCTCCTCTTGTCTGTCTGCATTGCTACTGCCTCAGTTTAGTATTCCATAACTTGTTGCCTAGATTAGTGCAGTAGTTTCAAAACTTGTCTATACATTCGATCCATTCCCTCCTCCATTCTATCCATTCTATGATCCACATTTGTCTGAATTATATTGTAAGAAAAATACAATCACTTGGCTTCCTGCTTAAAACTTCAACCCCTCCCTCTAGGTTTTAGGATAAATGTCAAGCTCCTTGATTTATCATTCAGGTGTCATGGTTTGGTCTCTAAGCCTTTAACCTTAGCTGCTTCTTCCTCATGTATACTTCATACTTCAGTTGTACCGAACAACATGTAGTACCTCAAAGGTACTATATTTTCTATTACTTCCTGTTTGCCTTTGCTGTCCCCTCTGCCTAGAATGTCCTTCCATCCTCTGTATTCCTCACTCCTATTCATCCTTCAAGACACAGCACAAGCAACGCCTCTGCTGGGAACCTTTCCCTAATACACCATGATTTAGAAGGCCAATGTCTGTTCACATCGAATTTTACATACACTGCTATTCTAGCACTCATCACACCTTATTAAAGCATTTGAGAAATTTGTCTTATTCCCTCTCTATACTACATGTTCTTTGAAAGCAGTTACCATATCTATATCTAACTTATCTTTGTATCCCCAATATCAACATGAATGAATGAATTAACCACCACAGTGGAAACAGACAACCGTAAATGTGCTGACTGCTTTTTGCCTGCTTTTACATTCACGAGTATGCACAAATCTTTGAAAGAGTCCTGCTGAGGTTCTTCTAGATTAAACCATATCATTTTCTAAAGAAGGGGGCGGGGAGAAAATGGGCTGAAATGAAGTAGAAGTTAAAGGGGACAGATCCTCATATTAAATGCAATATTGCTAACTGCCTTCTCTCCACTCTTCAGAACTTAGAAAGGCAGCATAGAGTACTTGTTAAGAAGATGGAACCTGGAGTCAGATTGCCTGAGTTTATATCCCGGGCTCTGCCCACTTACCAGCTGTAAGATGTTAGCAAGTTGCTTAACCTCTCTGTCTTACCCATTCAAGAACCCATACTACCTGGGGTTGTTATGAGGCTTAATTAAGCGAATGTAAGCGATATCTAAGTGTTTGGTAAATAAAATAAACAAATATATGTAATGATGCATTTATCATTTAGATTAAATGTGTGGGATTACCTATAAATGCTGCAGCATGCATGTTCTACAATGCCATACCGTTTCATTCCTTTCTGCCATATCTGCTTCAAGCAGTCAACAATAGGCTCCATATATCTGCCTATCTATATCACAGTATGTTTCTTCCATTATGCTTTAGAACTCGGAAAACAAGGTGAATTTATTCAGCAATTCCATATCTTCTATTTTTATCCAGCAATTCAGGTTATCTTGTTATCAGGTTATCTTTTTTCCCTTCCTTGCCTAATTTCTTCCTATTTTTATTTCTGAATTTTCAATAAAGTGTTATGCCGAGTTCATTGAACAGAACTTGAAACTTGACTTTCTATAAAGCACTTGTATAAGCCTTGAGTAGACAGTAAATATTTAGGGAGACTGCTCTGATAAGCATTGCACTTTCTCCATATTGGAATCTCTTCAAGAAACAAAATTAATATTGTGCTCAAATAAATAGATCTGATCATCTTCCTTTCAACTGATATATTGCCTGAAAGTAGGAGAGATAAAATGACTTTTTAAATATATATAAATATATTTAAAGCATTCATGTATATACTCACAGTTGGGGGAAAATGCTCTCATCTTGAATGTAGGTTCCTTATGTGGTCATAGAACCCCTAACTCATAGAATCTTGGGATCAGAAAAGTTCAAAACTCTCTCACTTAATTCTATGAACAGTACAGCTACATTGACCCAAACAGTACAAGACCTTTCTAATCCTTGCTTTTGTTTCCATTGCCATTGCCCTAATTAGGACCTTAAGGTTTCATTTCCTATCCGCCCACCCTCGGGTTCCTGCTCTAATTCACCTGTCCCTAGCCTTCATCCTTATCCTTCAAGTACTAATCCTACAAAATGCCATCAGAGCTGTTTTCCTTAAAAAGGAATCTAATCAAGTCCACTTCCTGCTCATACAGCTTGACTTGATGCTCATACACCTTAGCTATAGAATAACATGCAAACTCTTCAGATGTCATATGAATCCATTCAAGAAAAGGCCATCCAGGATCTGGCTCAGTGCACACCATATTTTGGCCTCTCCTGCCGAACTCTCAGACTCCTATCTCGTGAACATATCCTGCCCTTTCCCCAAGGATGTCCCTTGCTCATGCTTTTCCTTCCTCTCCGAATGTCCTTCCCTCATTGTCTTCCAGTCAAAAGCCCACAAAATCATAGTTAAAAGGCTCCCTCCTTTATGAAACTCTCCTCTGTATCCTCTCATCCCTTGTCCCAAGGACAGGTTCTTTTCTTGTGCGCTTCTATTATACTCTGTCCTTCATTACAGCACTTAGCACATACTACATTATGCTACAGAGATTTCCTCTGACAAATGTCCCTTCTTCACTGTATTGAAAGCTCATTTAAAGCAAGAATCAATTTATCCACCTCTGAATCTCAGCACCAGGCAAAGCATTGTATACCTAACAGGAATCTGAAACATAGAATATAAGTTGGAGATGCCTCCAAATATAACATTTTATTGAAGGTAATCCCAGTTTATTGCTCATGGTTGTTGTTAATTTATTATGATTTACTCTGGGGATGGAAACATGAAGTTGAGTGAATTATTATAAAATGTGGCTCTTGCCAAATCTAAATTCATTAAAATTATTTTTAAAGGAAACTTGGATTTATTTTCTTAATTACAGCTGATAAGTTCTGAAATGACAGTCGTTTTTTGTTTTGTTTTGTTTCTAAGAACACAATGAAATAGAGAAGTTGCCAACTAGGGCAGAATAAAATTCCCAGTAACTCTTGCTGTAAATCTTCCACAGGCTTCACTGCAAAGTCTTGACAACATCAAAGAACGTTTCCAAGGTTGCAGCAAACATGATAAGCAGATCCAAAGCTGAGCTATTACTGAAGGCTTATCTAACTAAAAAGCTAAGTTTAAAAGCACTATTTCATTTTAACAGTAACTTTGGGAGTAAAAAACAAAACAAAACATAAAACAAAAAAAAAATCCCCAACATAGGCTCTACTGAGAAAGCTTCTTTAGCAAGTTCCAAATGTCTCCTATAAAAGGGAGGAGCTCAGAAAAACTAAGAGAGTCTTCTAAAGTTATGAATTAAAGAGCAGGACTGAACAATTGCCTGAAAAATGGAGGCTTAAAATAAAATTTACTTCCATTATCTGGCTATATCAGTTCAAATGTTCACATTATCAACTCCTTGAAGGCAAGGTCTATGTCTTACATTTTTATCTCATAGTCTAGTACACACTGTATTAAGCACATAGTAAGCACTGGCTTTGACCGATAAATGATTCATTTTTTCTCAATAATGAGATAACTGGCTGAATTTCTACACCTCCCATTACGTGGCTAGACACAAGGGAATCTTTGTTCTAATCTAATATGTTGATAAATGACCTACAAACTGTTATAACGAATTTTAAATCTCATTAAAATATTTAACTATTAAACCTAGCTCATGTGTTTTGATCCATGTGATACATTTACTTGTCCCCTTCTTTAGTAGAAAGAGGAAGAGGAAAAAACTCCACATGATTTTCTCAAATGACAAAGAAAAGCATTTGAAAAAACCAACATCCCTTCTTTATAAAACACTCAGAAAACTAGGAGTAGAAAGACATTTCCTCAACGTGATAAAGAGCCTGTATGAAAAACCCCCAGCTAACACCATACTCAACAGTGAAAGACTGGAAGCCTTCCCCCTAAGATCAGGAATAAGACAAAGATGCCCACTTTCACCACTGCTATTCAACATAGTACTGGAAGAGTCTGGTCAGATCAAGTATGCAAGAAAAAGAAAGAAAAGACTTCCAAATTGGAAAGGAAGAAGTAAAACTTTCTCTACTCACAGATGACATGACTCTATGCATAGAAAAGTCCAAAGAATCTGCAAGAAAGCTACCAGAGCTAATAAACAAATTCAGCAAAGTAAGGTTACAAGGTTACAATATTAAAACACACACAAAAAAAGTGGTGTTTCTACACAGCAGCAGTGAACAATTTGAAAAGGAAATCAAGAAAACATTTCCATTTATAATAACATCTAACAGAATAAAATACCTAGAAGGTATTTAATCAATGATATAAAGGACTTATACATGTAAAACTGCAAACATGGCTGAAAAATTTTTTTAAAGACTTAAATAAATGGAAGAGAAACCCTAATGACATCTAGATGTCATAAACAAAGACAAGTATGGATTGAATGATTAATAATATTAAGATATCAATACAACAAAAAAATTCCAACAGCCTTCTTTGCAGAAATGGAAAAGCCAATCATCAAATTCATATGGAAGGGTAAGTGACCCCAAATAGCTAAAGCCATTTTGATAAAGAATTAAGTTGAAAGACATGCATATTCTAATCTTAAAACTTACTACAAAGTCACTGCAATCAAAATAGCATGATACTGGCACAAGGACAGGCATACAGACCAAAGGAATTGAACAGAGAGCTCAAAAATAAACCCTTACATTTATGGTCAACTGATTTTTGATGAAGGGACAAAAATCACTCAATTGGAAAAGAGTCTTTAAGAAATGATGCAGGAAAAATTGGAAAGGAAGGAAGAAGGAAGGAAGGGAGAGAGGAAGGAAGGAAGGAGATGCCTATCCACTTTATGCAAAAATCAATTCAAAATAGATCAAAGACCTAAATATAAGAGAGAGAACTATCCAATTCCTAGCAAATAAAGGGAAGTATCTTCAGGACCTTGTGTTAGGCAATGGTTTCTTACACTTTACACCCAAAGCACAAAGGAAAAAAATAGATAAAAGGAACCTCAGTAAAATTAAAAACTTTTGTGCCTCACAGGACTTTATCATGAAAGTAAAACAACTTACACAATGGATAAAAATATTTGGAAATCACATATCTAATAAAGGTTTTACATCCAGAATATATAAAGAAATCCTTCAACTTATCAGCAAAAAGAAAACCCAATTTAAAAACTAGGCAAAAGTCTCGAATAGTCATCTCTTCACAGAAGATATACAAATGGCCAGAGAGCACATGAAAAGATCCTCGACTCATTAATTGTCAGGGAAATGCAAATCAAAACCACAATGCAATACCATTTCATACCCACTAGAATGGCTGCTATTAAAAAAAAACCAGTTAATAACAAGTGTTGGAGAGGATGCAGAGAAATAGGAACACTCATTAATTGCTGGTGGCAATGTAAAATGGTGCAGCCAGTAAGGAAGACAGTTTGGTGGTTCCTCAGAAACGTAAGTTTAGAACCACTATAGGACCTGGCAATTCAATACTAGTTGTATACCCAAAATAATTGAAAACAGGGAGTCAAACAGATATTTGCACACTGATGTTCATAACAGCACTATTCACAATTGCCAAAAGATGGAAGCAACCCAAGTGCCCATCAACAACGAATAAATAAATAAAATGTGGTTTTACATATAATGGATTATTATGCAGTCAGAAAAAAGAAATGAAATCCTGATATATGGGACAACATGGACAAACCTTGAAGACACTGTGTTCAGTGAAATAAGCCAGACACAAAAGGACAAACATTGTATGAGCTCACTGATTTGAAATAAAATAAGAAAACTCATAGAGTCAGAATCTAGAATATAAGTTACAGGGCAGAGTAGGGATAGGGAAGGTGAAGTTAAGGCTTAAAATGTCCAGTGTTCCTATTTGGAAAGATGAAAATGTGTTGATAACAGATAGTGATGATGGTAGCACTACATTGTGAACATAATTAACACACTGAAATATATATCTGAATGTGATTCAAAGGGGAAATGTTAGATCATATATATGGTAATAGAATAATTTTATTTTTAAATAATTCTTTTTTTTTAAAGATTTATTTTTATTTATTTCTCTCCTCCTCCCCCCCCCCCCACCCCAGTTGTCTATTCTCTGTGTCCATTTGCTACGTGTTCTTTGTCCGCTTCTGTTGTTGTCAGTGGCACGGGAATCTATGTTCCTTTTTGTTGTGTCATCTTGCTGCATCAGTTCTCCATGTGTGTGGTGCCATTCTTAGGCAGGCTGCACTTTGTTTTGCACTGGGCAGCTCTCCTTACTGGGCGCACTCCTTGCACGTGGGGTTCCCTTACGTGGGGGCACCCCTGCGTGGCATGACACTCCTTGCGCACATCAGCACTGCACATGGGCCAGCTCCACACAGGTCAAGGAGGCCTGGGGTTTGAACCGTGGACCTCCCATGTGGTAGACGGACGCCCTAACCACTGGGCCAAGTCCGCTTCCCAGGATAATTCTTTTTCATCTATGGAACTACACTACACAGTGAACCCTACATTAAACCATGGACTTTAGTTAATAGTATAATTATAAAAATGTGCTATTATCATTTGTAACAAATGTTACACACCAATGCAATGTGTTAATAATAGGGTGGTATATGGGAACCTTGTTTTTTATGCATGATTGTTCTATAAACTCACAATTTTTCTAATAAAGAATATATATATGTAACCTTATACCCAACAAGTCCACTTCCAAAAAATTATGTGAAGACATTAAACATAGAAGTGTGTGAAGAATTAGGACAAATGATACTGATTTAGTAGTTTTTTTAATGGTGAAAATGTAAAATAGGCTAATGCATCTATCTTTTTTTTTTTAAGATTTATTTTTTATTTATTTCTCTCCCCTTTCCTCCATCCCCTATTGTCTGCTCTCTGTGTCCATTTGCTGTGTGTTATTCTGTGTCCATTTGCATTCTTGTCAGTGGCACAAGGAATCTGTGTCTCTTTTTGTTGCATCATCTTGCTGCGTGAGCTCTCTGTGTATGTGGTGCCACTCCTGGGCAGGCTGTGCTTTTGTCACATGGGATGGCTCTCCTTGTGGGGCACACTCCTTGCACATGGGGATCCCCTACATAGGGGACACCCCTGCGTGGCACAGCGTTCCTTGAGTGCATCAGCAGTGTGCGTGGGCCAGCTCGCTACATGGGTCAGGAGGCCCTGGGTTTGAACCCTGGACTTCCCATATGGTAGTTGGATGCTCTATCAGTTGAGCTAAATCTGCTTCCCTATCTTCTATTTTTTGAATTCCCACTTACTGAGTTTATTTTGTTTCAAGGTACTATACTGAATTTCACATACATCATCTCATTTATTCTTCCTTTTAAAGACTTTGAAAAGAAATAAATCCAAATAGAGTTACTATGGCTAAGAGATTTAAAATGTAGTCATAAGACCAGTAAGAAAGCTACTTTTATGCACATGTCATCCAGATATCACAAACTGCCATAGTATGCATAACTACAAGCAGCAAATGTTTAGGGTTTAAGGACATCTGGTCACTATAAACAAACCACAAAATAAAGAAATCAGTAAACTATGTAACTTGAAGGACATATGGAAAATCCCAAATATCCACCAATCACCACTTATGTAATCTTCATTTTCTTTAAAACCCTTGCTTGGAAGTACCAAGATGGGACACAATTTGGGTTACTCCCTGAATTGCAGTTCTAAATAAAAGCCTTTGTTGTTGTGCAGCTCAGTTTGTAATTTTTCAGTTAGCAAGATGAAAAATTGATCAGAGATATTAAACATCCTGGTCTAGATCATAAAAATAGTAAGTGGAAGATTTAGAATTTAAACCAGTTATTTTTGTTTCCAATGCCTATGGTTTTAACTATTTAACTATTTTTAGATTTTTTTGGCCACCATTTTTATCTATCTATAGGGCCGTGGATACAATACAGCTATCAAAAATGATACAAAGGAATACTTAATGATATAGTTAATATTTATGTTACTGTATTAAATGGAAAAGAGATTACAATGCATTATAGATTTTTAAAAAAAATAAAGTAAGGGTCTCTGTTCATAGAAAAAGATCTGTAATAAAGTACCCCTAAAAGAAGGTTATATTAGCAATGTGTAATTATACCATAGAATTATTTTTCTATTCTGTACTCTTTTGTATTTTCTAAGTTCTCTCTGATGGGCACACATTATTTTTGCTGCCAAAAAGCTATTAAAATACTTCAATATGGCCAAAAGATTTTTTCTTCTTGTGAGGTTTAAAAAATCAAAATCTTCTTGTTTTTAGTTTGAATTTTCTTTCCATTTCACAGTTTTAACAAAAGTATAGAAATAAAAAAATAAGAGAATTAATTCAGTGAATTCAAAAGTAAAGGAGTAACCAGTGAAAAATAGAAGAACTGTGAGTAGACAAAAGGAAGAGTTGTCAATAATTTGATGTCAATTCCCTTTAAAATGTTTTTATTCTTTGTGCTGATTTTGTGACATTTTACTTTAAGGGGATAGAGACACTTCTGTGTGAACCAGAGCCTCTGCAAATAGCCTACTTGAGCTGATATTTTATAAATACAACAATATAGTGATCCATTTATATCCTGAAGTCAGCAAAGCTCTGACATGGGGCATACATTTTAGCTTTGACTTCAAAACTCCTAAATATTGATCGTATCTGAGGGTAGGAAAAAAAATAGATTCATTACTTCTATGACTCATATAATCGGATACAAATATTTACTGCACAAAATTAGTGAGGATACAATCAATTGAACTAACATAGACTATTTAACACTGAGTTGAACATAGAATTCCTGCTTAGATGTACTTAGGGATCTTATAATTCATTTTTTCAACTTTTCCAGAAAAGTGATAGAAAACTAGTTTTAACCCTGATTTTTAAATGTAACTATATTTTATTCAAACTATTTTCTTTGCAAAGGATTCTGTTACTTTTACAAAAGTTCTAAAAGATCCATCTTATTGTTTTATACTGTTCAAAAACACGCTAAGTTAGAAAAATATTCCTATTATAGTTAACAAGACCAGTGAAAAACTTTCTGGCAACTTTGGAGGTGAGTTTGGTAGGAAAGACAGGAGGAAGAGAAGGAGAAGACAGAGAAAGAAAAAAGAATAAATAGGAGGGAGAGGGTATTAAGGGCAAACAATTTATTTCTAAATAGGGAAAACAGTCATAGAAGATTTTTTGGTACAAATAAGAATATGCTCTAGATAGACTTTTCTTTATTTTCTTCTTTTTGGTCCTATTCAGAGAAAGGAGGTAAAAACTTTAAAAAGAGAAAGGGGTTAGGGAGAAAGGAAGATATATGAGGCATGTGCTTTGTTGCTCAGTGTTGTATATAATTGCACAGGATTTCATTTCAGAATGAACCACTCGTGATTGGACCCTATCTAAGGGGCCCTTTTATAAGGGGCCTCACTTTCTTTAATCCTCCCCACAGGTTTAAGAGGTAGATATTATTATTCCCATTTTATAGATGAGAAAACTGAACCACAGAGACATTAAATAACTGGAAGAAGTTACTTAAGCAGTGAGAGGATAAGTCTTTTTTTTGTTTCAAGGCCCAGGCCCTTTCCTTCGCCTCTCAGCATGATAAAATCAAAGGCTTTTGAGTGTGCTTCACAGGGGAAACCTACACAGAGTGAATATCCTGTGGTTCAAGACAGATCTTTAGAGGCTGCTGTGAAATAAACAATCTAAAGACCCTCTGAAAAGGAGTATCATGAGTGTTAAGCATACAAGGTGGGAAGGATTTTTGCTTTAAAAGTAAATTAAAATGTGAATTATTAATGAAAATCTAAATATTATTAGAAAGGTTGCTTCTTACTTGGGTTCTCTGAAAAGCAGATCCTGAAAATAGGATTTTGGTACAGGACGTTTATATGGGAGGTGATCCCAAGTAGTGTGCATCAAGTTTGTCAAACTGCACAGCTAGAGGGCACAGGCCTCCACAAAATTGCTTTCACTTCAAAGACCAGCCAAAAATTTGGGGGACACCAGGACCACCCTCACTTTTGACCAGCTGGCTCCAAATTTGAGGATCCTCACAGACTTCTTTAGATTTTATAATTTGATAGTACAACTCACAGAACTCAGGAAAGTACTATACTTAGGACTACAATTTTATCATAGCAGAAGGCTACAAATCAGAACTAGCCAAATGAAGAGATGCAAAGGGCGAGTTCTGGGAGGGTCTCAAATGTGAAACTTTCATCATCTTCAGAGAGGCATTATCTCCAGCTCGTCAAGATGAGAAAATATTCAAGGAATATTGTCAACCAGAGAGTCTCACCTGACCTTTGGAATCTAGAGATTTTATAGATGCTTCATTACATAGGCATCCTTGATTGAATAGTTGAACTCAATCTCAGCCCTCTCCTCTCCCCAGGGATCAGGCTGATACTATGTGGCTCAAAAGCCCAACTCTGTTTACATGGTTGGTCTTTTGGTCATGGCCAGTCCTCACCATGAGTCATGAGTTATCACAAACTGTTTGGTGTGGTGTGATGGGACCATAGTGTATAGTAAAGACATTCCAATCACTAAGGAAGTTCCAAGGGTTTGGAGGTTACCTTCCAGGAGCTAAGGACAAGGCCAGCCAAATTTTTTATTATACCAAGTATGATAAAGAAGGAAGCAAAGAAAGAAGAAAAAGTCCATGCATTATGATTGGGCTACTGTGTGGGTGGCTGGGGCTCCGTTCCTCTGAGGAGTGTCTGATAGTTGATGTAGCATGCTCTGTAGAATTAACCCTTCAAGGGGTGAGGAAGCTGAGGTATTTATCTACCAACTCTCCTCCCTCATCTCTCTATGACTATACCTGGATCATTATCTCCCTGGCACTTCAAGCCTTCCCCACAAACGGGTTCAGCACATACCTGAGACTAGAGAAAATCCCCAGGAAGAGAAACACTGGAGCTTGAGGTAAGATGTCATTGGTGGATAAAGGAATTTTTCATGAAGCTGCAAGTGACCTCAAGAGTAGACTAAGAGGATATAGGCTGACACAAACAGAGTCTGTCAAAAGGACCAATAATAAATAACCTCGTATGTGTGTTTGTGTAGCTCTTTAGTAGATGTCTCAGAAGAATAAAAGGCAGAGAAAATATATTCTCTTACCTTTCAACACCTTCCTACCATTTGGTGGCAGTATACCAAAGTTTAGATGGTTGAATCTGCAAAAATAGTAATAACTTGAAATGGCACCAAATATCCCATAATAATAGCTGCAAAACAACTTAACCCAAAACATACCCCTTCAGCTTCTCTGATGGCAGAGGTTAGGCTACTGTTACTTTTTGTAGGATTTTAGAAAGGTTCTTCCTTCTTTGCTTTCTTTCTCCCCCAAACCCTGCCCAGTTTTACACCTCTTATAGATTCATGAAATCACCATTACAGAGCAGTGAAACTATTGTATTAATATTGAAATCACTTTCTTACTTTACATATCTCTTTACTTTTTGCTGCAACAGACTCCTGATTTACCTCTCTACACTGACATCCCTTATAGAAACAGAAAGCTCTTTCTCTTTCTTAAGAGAGGAGGTGTTTTCCTAACCCAAATGCTGACAAGAAAATGATGAATTATAAATTCTGATAAGCATAACCATTCTTCTGTATATACTTCTTGTGTTATACTCACATTTCTTATAACTTACTTAATATTTATTTTAAAACACCACTAAAATTCAATGAAAGTTCTTATCAAATAACATTTTCATTAAACTAGATTCAAAATTAAATTTTGATAAATTCTTATTAATTCTAAAAGAAATAATACCCTCTCAAATTTCCCTTCTACTCCCTTTGGTTTCCTCCTACTGCCCTATTTGGTCCCACATGGGCCTTTCTTTCTCCTTTTTTTTTTTTTTTTTTTGAGGTACCAGCACTGGGGATTGAACCAAGGACCTTGTATGTGGGAAGCTGGCACTCAATCACTGAGCCACATCAGTTCCCCTGAGTTGGTTTTTTCATTTGTTTGCTTGTTGTTTGTTTTTTGTTTGTTTGTTTTGTTTTTAGGAGGCACAGGGACTGAACCCAGGACTGAACCTGGGACCTCCCATGTGGTAGGCAGGAGCTTAATTGCTGGAGCCACATCTGCTCCCCTCCTCTCACTTCTTAAATGTTGGTATTCTCTAGGGTTCTGTCTTCAGATTTCTGTTTTTCCTCAACCTACTCACTGCCTCTAGGCAATCTCATCCATGCCCATGGTTTCAGTCATCACCTACTTACTGACGGCTCTGGGATTTATATTTCCATTTCAGATCTCTCTCTGAAGTCCAGTTTCATTTTGTAATTCCTTACTAGACGTCTCACAGGCACCACAAATTCAAAATGTCTACAAATTAGCTTATATACCTTCCCAACCCTTCTCCACCCCCACCCCTTCCTCCTTTCACCTAGTATTGAGGATGAACTATTGGAGACATTTAATATGAATAGAATAATAAAAATACCTACCATACGCAAGGTACTAAGTGTTTTATGTGCAATCCCTTACTCAAACAACCCTAGGAGGTAATTACTATTATTAACAGCATTTTGCTAAAAAGGAAACAGAGACCTATCTACAGCTACATATCTAGTAAGTAGAGTAACTGAGATTTGATCTCAGGCACTACTGTTAACATACTATTAATCACAATAGCAGGACTATTAATATGCACCAAAATATCCTGAGATACCTTTACGTTTTCCCAATTTCCTTGCAGTTAGGTGGGGAATGTGTATCTAGTTCTGCTCAATGAAATGGAAATAGAACTAATGTGTTTTCTTCCATACCAAGGCACTTAAGAAATTGTGTTCCTCTCAATCTTGGGTTCTTCCATCATGGCAGCCTTGGAGGCCATAAGTTCAGATGGCACAGCTACAAGATGGTGGATGACCCTACGTGAGTAAGAAAAAAACCTTTATGTTAAGCACTTTCTATCTGGATTTGTTGTTATCATGATGCAGCCTATCCTATCCTGACTAATATAAACAATATGCTCAAAAATTCATCCCTCACCTTCACTATCCACATCCAATCAATTACTAAGTCCTCTCATCTTTCCTTAATTCCTCTTCCTCTCTAGCCTACCCACAGTGCCATACTCGAAGCCCTCATCATTCCTCTAGTTGAGACGCGAGCAAAGTCCTCTAAATAATTGCTCTTCTTGCCTCCATCTTCACCTCACTCCAGTCCATACTCTATGGTGCAGTTACAGTGGCCCTTCTAAAATAATATTATATTCATGCCTCATTCTTACTTAAAAATATTAAATGCTTCCCATTCTCCAACGGTAATGTAAAAACTCCTCAGTGTGGCCTACAAGGTCCCTGAGAAGCTTGATAACCCCTACCACATTGGCTAGTCCACCCAACCCCATATTCATCCCATTCAATTCCCTAAGTGAGACTAATTCTGCATTCTAATATGCCGCTCCTTCTGAAAATGCCTTTCCTTACCTTATCTGCCTGGCAAATATACTTAAGCATCTTCTGACACTCAATTTAGTTGTCACTTTTTCTGACACCCTTTTCCATTCCCCCTTTTCTATGCCTCTGTGCCCCCTGCCCACCTCTCTTCTAGCCCTTACATCATTGTGTTATAGCTATTTGTTCCCATGTCTGTGACCATTTCGGCAACTGTGTCCTATTCATGATTACGTCTTTACTACCTTACACAGTGTCTGGCACAAAGTAGGCAATTAAATATTTTGTTGAAATAATTTATGAATACATGAATGAGTGAATATTTTTATCTATCATGTGTTTCCTGGATAGCCTGAGAAGAAAAAGTTTCATTAGAATAGTAAGAAAACCACATTTTCTGATTGTGATAGCTAGTCTGCAAAGATGGCCCCCAAGGAACCGCACCTCCCCATTCCCACATTGAATTCATGCTGCCTCTGTGATCAGTGACAGATTTGACATCATGTAACTTCTAATGTTGAACTTAAGATATCTGAGGCTTTCACTTTCTCTGTGTGAGATGCTCCATTTTGGAAACTAGCCAATATACTGTAGATAGCCCAAGCCACAGAGAAGACACTTAGAGGAAAACTGAGACATTCTGGTCAACAGCCCTAAGTGATTTCCCAAATCTTAGTGACTCTAGGACTAGAGACATGTATCGTTTTTATCATCCCCAAATAGTCTCCCCTTCTTCATCTGGCACCAGTTATCCCTTTCCATGGGGAAATTGCTCCTCCCCTTTCCATTTATTTGGGTTGGACTGTCTATTGTGGTATAGCACTCTATCCAGGCCCATAGGAATGGGACACATGCCCCTTTTCTGGCCAATCATAGTATCTCATCTTTCTAGGGAAAGAGGTTGTTTTAAAGAGCGGGTACAGGCCCCAAGACAAGGCAATTAGAGTCTTTCTCTGGGATTTTTTTCAAGTGGAGCTCTCAGGAAGTTGTTCCTTCTTTCTTGAGGCATAGAATGTGAAGGTAGGAATCCTAGGCCTTCTATGTGGAAACCACTTGTAGGAGACAAGAAAGCCTAGAAAAGTTAAGCAGATGAGAGGTGGATGATAGGAAAGAGAGTGTGTCCTTTTTGTGTCGAGTCTGAAGTTTCTCTCCCTGAGATACCCCATAGAGATTCCATCGGTTCTGCAACAGGCCCTATTGTTCCTGATTAATTCCCATTTCTTACTTAGCTAGTTTGCATCAGGTTTCTGTCACTTACGATAAAAAAATTCAGTGTTGCAAATACAAGCACCAAAATATTAACTTTTTTTTTCAATTTTTAAGCTAACTGTAAGTTGCTTATATTTCTAAAACGCCTATTCATAATGGGAAATGACTTAAAATAATAAAGCTGAAGTTGCAATACATTAAGAGTTATCTAATAAGAAATCAATGCGGTCTATATAATTTGTGGTTACTATGATCTAATGAGCTTAACAAATTGTTCAAGAAGAGGAAATTAGATTTTCAGTTTTTTTAATAATAGGAAAATTTTATGTAAAGTATATTCTTTGTTTGCGTAAATTAATATCTTAGTTTCCATGCTCCTAAAACAAAAACAATACAATGGGTTGGCTTAACAGCAGGAATTTATTGGCTCGTTGTTTCAGAGCCTAAAAGGCTTGCTTCCTCCAGGGTTGGTAGCATTCTGGCTGGGTGGCAGTCTTTTGATTCCCTGGCTTTCCCATCACAAGGCAATGTCTTCTCCTTCCTCTTCTGGGTTCTGTGGACTTCTGGCTTCTGGCTGCTCCCCACGGCTTCCTCTCTTCAAGGTTTCCAGTAATAGGACTGAGAGCCATCCTGATTCAGTTGTCCACATTTGAACTAAAAATGACATCTTCAAAAGGTCCTATTAACACTGAGTTCACACCCACAGGAATATTTTTAACAGTTGACTCAACTTTGTTGTTTTCTCTTGCAACTGCAATTTGAAATTTTGGATTTTTAAGATGAAATTTTCTATAATTTTTCCATCTATAAAAGATGGCATGATGCAATTTGAACTTATGAAACTCTGAAAGTGCTTTACTATTAAATAATATAATACTCTTGTGCTCTGGATTTAATGAGTTTTCTATTGAATTTAGAGTGAAACATGGATAAAAGTTTAACTCAAATATATTGAATCATTATTTTATTTAAAAATTGATTAATACTAACTTAAGAAGGAAATCTCAGCAAAATATAAAGGGTCTTTCAAACAAGGCCATAGCAAGACCCACTTAGGAAATGTGTAAAATAGAAATATCTAAAGAAGACAAATGAATTAAATTCATCATTCATGAAAGGAGAATATCTGATCATCCAATTTATACTATACTTATAGTTATACTATATTAATACTATAAGTAATCTTTTTACAATGTGTACAAGTGTGAACTCTATTTCCAAGTCATGTGAAGAAAATGAGGCACATGATTGGCTACCTGCTAACTATAAAGTTAACAGCTCTTCTGAGTTAAAATAATTGAATCAGGGAAGCGGACTTGGCCCAGTGGTTAGGGCATCCGTCTGCCATATGGGAGGTCTGCGGTTCAAACCCCGAGCCTCCTTGACCCGTGTGGAGCTGGCTCATGCGCATTGCTGATGCGTGCAAGGAGTGCCCTAGCCATGCAGGGGTGTCCCCCGCGTAGGGGAGCCCCACGCGCAAGGAGTACGCCCCATAAGGAGAGCTGCCCAGTGCAAAAGGAAGTGCAGCCTGCCCAGGAATGGCACCGCCCACATGAAGAGCTGACACAAGATGACGCAACAAAAAGAAACACAGATCCCTGTGCCGCTGATAACAACAGAAGCGGACAAAGAAGACGCAGCAAATAAACACAGAGAGCAGACAACCTGGGCAGGGGGAGGGGGGAGGGGAGAGAAATAAAAAAATAAATCTTTAAAAAAAAAATAATTGAATCATGCCTGCAAATTGTGAATAGTGAAATATGTGCTAAGGTCCTCAGTGGTTATACTACTCTACCCTAACAGAATTGTCAATAAAAGGACATGAACTCCACTTTCGATTGAAGCATGAAATGGACACTCTTGCTGTTAGGTTGTCAGAAGATTCCACTTATAGAAATAGTAAGCAAAACAACTGTTTTTGTTTTATTTATTTTAAACAAAAGTCATACAACAGGATTTTTTTTTAGATTAATTTATTTATTTCTCCCCACCTCCTCATTGTTTTTGTACTCACTGTATCTGTTTATTGTGCGCTAGTCTTCCTTTTTCAGGAGGCACTGGGAACTGAACCCGGAACCTCCCTTGTGGGAGGGAGGCACCTAATCGCTTGAACCACTTCTGCTCCCTGCTTTGTTGTCTCTCTCATTATGTTGTCCTTGTTGTGTCTCTTGTGCATCATCTTGTTGCATCACCTCGCCATGCCAGCCCATCACATCAGCTTGCTGTCTTGCTTGTTTTCTTTAGGAGGAACTAGGTACCGAACCCAGGACCTCCCATGTGGTAGGTGGGAACTCAATCGCTTGAGCCGCATCTGCTTCCCAAAACAACTGCTTTTAAAATTTCAGTCTGACAGAGTACTACATATTATATGATTCCATTTATATAAAATGTAAATGTAAATCAATTTATAAAGATGAAAGGAGGTAAGTGGCTATATAGATCTGAAGAAGGAATGCTAAGGGGTGTGGAGTCTTTGTTTTTGGAGTAATGAAACCATTCTAAAATTTTTGAGATAATGAATGCATAACATTGTGATTCTACTAAAGCCATTGATCATATACTTTGGACAGAATAGTCAGAAACAGCAGCTGTGTACAGTGGGGGAAGCATAGAGAGATTGAGAGGTGAGGAATTTTCTTGTTTGTTTGCTAGTACCTCATTTCATTCATTAATGAAATAATGTATAATATCTCATTATTATTGCTGAAATAATGAAAATGTCCTAAAAATGATTGAAGTGATGAACGTACAAACATGTGATTATAGCAAATACCATTGACTGTACACTTTGGATGAACTGTATGTTTATTAATATGTATCAATAAAATTTTTAAAAAATTTAGGCTGTAGTATAATGCCAATGACTTTGATATTTTACTTTTTTCCCCCATGTAAACTTGTGATCCATTTCATTTGATAATTTTTTCCATTCTATAATAACATTAGATTTTTAGTGTGAAAAGGAGCAAAGCATTGAACCCAAATCAGAATTTTACCTTATTTCAGCTGTTTGTCTCATAAACAAGAAACTAGTATTTATTGAATACTTACATGCTAGGCACCGTGATGTACATTTTATAGCTGTCCTCTCATTTAATCCTCCTTCAAACCCTATAAGGTATGCATTACTCTTCAAATTTTACAGACAAGAAACTGGTGCAAAATAGGCTGGTAACTTGTCTAAGGTTATTCAACTAGTAAATGCTAAGCTAGGATTTAAGGTCATGTTTTCCTGGCTCCAGATGTTCACTATCTCATCGTTCCATGCCGCTGCCTTTTCTTCACAAATATAAAGGCACTAGAGATTTGAAAGTTTAAGGCATGACTTACTCTTAAACAAAGCAATTGGGAAAAGAGATATTAACTTGGAATTATCAAGGACATTCCTTTGAAACCTAACCAACAAGAGTATATGAGCAAAATAATTTTGTTTCAATTCATAACATTGAGATGTTATTTCTAATATGCCTAATACAGTACTTCACAATAAATTATTTCATTTTACTGTGGGTCTATCTATGTAATAATACCATAGTAGACCCTTATTTTTTTTGTTGTTTCTACAACATCCTACCTTCTGCTGGGAACTTCCTCACATTCATCTGATATGGTAGATTAAATTATTGGCCCCAAATTTCCACCTTCTCTGCATTCCACTCTGGCTATGCTTCACTCTGGGCAGAAACTATTTATCTGCCCCTTGACTTCAAGTTCAGCCATAATCAATGGAATGTATGTCGGTTCTGCGCCTAAGCCTTCAGAGGCATCCCACGTCCCCTGGCTAGCTTACTCATCACAAGAGGAGAGTGACCAGTGTGTGCAAAACAGTCTCCTTGTAATCACAGCCTGTAAAAGAGCTGCACCAGCCAATCCACAGACCCATGACAGTGAATGATAGTTCTAAACCACTAAGTTTTGGAATTCTGTGCTATAGACGGTGGTAACAGCTAACTGATATACCTCCCATTCTACCTCCCAATCATATGGTTCCCAGAGGACTTAACAGGTTCTTCTTACAAAACCAGATACGCCTTCTATCTCTAGTTGGTACAGAGACCAATTAGAGTTATCAATATTTTGAATTTTGAACTCAAATATCAAGCACTTTCTTGTGGCAGGAAGTCTAAAGTGTAAAATCTGAAAGTTGTCGTCAGCTATATTTGCCAATCTCATTGCAGATTTGCATTGAGAAAGACAGAAGAGAACAGATGAGAGCAGCAGAGTCAGGAGGTGGAGAGAATACCTAGGGGCTGTTCAGAGACCCTGGTTCCAGTATCCTTACCCATGATACTGCATTCCACGAACCAATAAATTCTCTTATTTTGCCTGAGCTATTTTGATTGGGTTTGATCCCTTACAATTGAAGGAATAGTAATACACACATTTTCTTTTCTTGTTTTTAAGATTTACTTATTTCTCCCCACCCCCTCATTGTTTGCACTGGCTGTGTCTGTTGTCTTCCTTGTTTCTTTAGGAGGCACCAGGAACCAAAACGGGGACCTCTGATATTGGAGGCACCTAATTGCTTGAACCACCTCTGTTCCCTGCTTTGTTGTGTCTCTCATTATGTTTTTCTTCTTGTGTCTCTTGTTGTGTCAGCTTGCTGTGCCTGCTCTTCACAACAGGTTGTTGTCTCATTCATCATCTTTAGGAGGCACTGGGAGCCACTATTCCCTGCTTTGTTGTGTCTTTCATTATGATTTTCTTCTTGTGTCTCTTGTTGTGTCATCTTGTTGTGTCAGCTTGCCATACCTGCCTATCATTCCAGCTCTCTGTCTTCTTTAGGAGGGACCTCCCATATTATAGGCAGGAGCCCAGTCACTTGAGTCACATTCACTTCCCCACACATTTTCTTGATTGACTCAAACTAATAATTATTTATGTGACCTCTTACATTAGTCATCCAAAGGGATGCTGATGTAATGTACCAGAACTTTGTTGGCTTTTATAAAGGATATTTATTTGGGGTAGAAGCTTACAGTCACAAGTCCTAAAAAGTCCAACTCAAAGTTGCTTCCTCACCCAAAGTCTGTTTGCCACATGTTCAAACAAGATGGCAGGTGATATCTGCAAGGATTCAACTTTCCTTCTTCCTTGTTAAGGCTCTGTGGGTCCAGCTTCTTCCAATTTCAACTATGGGCTGGCATAAGTCTCATCTTGCTCCCTAGGATTCCGGCTCAAAACTCAAACTCACTCCTCTGCCGTATCATTATCTCTATGAGTCCCGCCCCGGGAATCAACGTCCTGCTGACGTGCCCAAATAAGGCCCTAATCACAATTTAATCAAGTGAAAGTGAAACCTCTGAATTTAATACAATCTAATATGCCCAGGGGAACAGACCAGTTTACAAATACATCCAATATCTATTTTTGGAATTCATAAACAATGCCAAACTGCCACATCTCTGCATCTCCAATTTGGTAGAACACATTGAAAAGATGATACATGACAGTAACAAGGTTGAAAAAGGCATAGACACACACCAGGGAAACATACTGAGCTTTCCCCTCTCAGGAGCTTTGCCATACTATACTTGCCACCTGTCAAACTCCCATCCTATCAATATTTTAGGGGCTATCTTAATGCCAAATCTTCTACAGAACCTTCCCAGGTGTCCCCCAAAGAGAGTTTCTTTACTTTGAACCTCTATATGTGTCTCTGCCTCTTTATGGTTCATGTCACATTTTGCCTTGTATTTTACTTATATTATTTCCTTTTTTTCTATTATAATATTTCTGAAGAAAATGAAGTATCTTATTCCTCTTTGTATTTCTTAAATTACCCAATCAAGTGTCTTACACATAAGAGGCCCTCAATAAATATTTGAGTTAGTCTCAAGAACTAGATCCCCTCATTTGTCTCAGAAAAATCCATATTTACTCTAAGCTATCTTATATAGGAGGCTGGGTTTTGCCCCATCATTTAACTGAACTTAAATCTCTTACACTGAAATTAGATGAATGACTCCACAAATTAGAGGTCAAAGTATTTGTTTTGCCAAAGGGCCAACAGGTTGAGTTTAATCGCTCTTTAGTGTAAGGTCTCTTCAGCCTCAAGATTCTATTGTTTTATGATATATAAGTCAAGTATTTTTCCAATAACAAATAAATGAATTTCCCCGTAATCTTCTTTAGACTAATTAGTAGAAAATTTCTTTTGGCTTATTTTCTGTGATATCCTTACATTGGAATATTCTGATCCTGGTCCTAGAGCTGCTTCTTTTTTCTGCCTATAGTCTATATCTACTTTCTTGGTAATCTCATCTAGGCTCGCGGGTTTAAATTCCATCTATATGCTGATGACACTCAAATTCCTATATTCAGCCTGCATCTCTCCCCTGAATTCCAGACTGACGCATCTCCAACTTCCTAGTCAACATCTTTGGACATGCAATAGCATCTTAAGTTTAACATGTCCCAAACAAATTCTTAATTCTGCTCGCCATTCCTCATTCCTCTGCAAAATATGTTCCTCTTAAAGTTTTCCCCATCTCAATTAATAGCTGCTTTATCCAGTATTTCTAGTCGCTTTGGCCAGAATCTTTGTAGTCAAATCATTGTCACTTTTTTGCTTAAAAACTGCCAATGGTTTCCGATCTCAATCTTCAGAAGAGCCAAAGGCCTTCTGAAGACCACACCCTCACTAGAGTTACTTCTCTGACCTCATTTACTACTGATCTCATTTATTATTTTCCCCTTGCTTAATCTATTTGTTCCACACAGGCCTCCTTGCCTTGCTGGTTCTCAGATGTACCCCAGAACCTCATTTCCTTCCCCCCAGCCATTCTGTCTTCCTAAAATACTCTTCTCCAAATTAACACCATGACTCATTCTTTCACTTCTACCAGATCTTTGTTCAAATGTTATGCTTCAGCATGGCCTTCTTTCTGTACACAGAAGCCTCTGTCTACCTTTCCCTCTTAACTTTTCTCAACTTTTCATCATTTAACACAATATTTTACTTATTTTATTTATGGTCTGACTCCTCAAACTAGAATGTAAGCTCCACGAAAACAGTATTTTTGTCTGTTTTATTTACCTCTTTATCTCCAAGACTAGAGTAATTATTGGAACAGAGTAAGCCCTTAATAAATATTTCTTGAATGAATGCGTGTTCTAAAGGTAGGTAAATACACAAGGCCAAAAAAAATATGGAAAGAACAAAATGATAAAGAATAATCCTCCCTTCACCTCAGTATACTCTCTATCAATGCCTGTTTACAGAAAGGGAAAATCGATTCCTTGATATTTTTTACATTGTTAATAAAAACCACTCTCATTCAGTGCTTTAAAAATACATATGTGGGAAGTTGGATATGGCTCAAGTGATTGGCTTCTGCCTACCATATGGGAAGACCCAGGTTCAATCCCTGGGGCCTCCTGGTTAGAAAAAAAAAGCATGTGGCAAGCCAGTGCCTGTGCAAGTGAGTCATGCAGCAAGATGATGATGCAAAAAAGAGAGACGAAGGGGGAAGTCAAGGCAAGGTGCAACAGAAACCAGGAACTGAGGTGGCACAAGTGATAGGAAACCTCTCTCCACATCAGAGGTCCCCAGGATTGAATCTTGGTGAATCCTAGAAAAAAGGAGAAAAACGAGAAAAGAGAAGACAAAAAAGAGCAATAGAAGATCACACAGTGAATGGACAAAAACAACAAAAAACAGCAGAGAGGGGGATGGAGAGGAGGAGAGGGAGAGGAGGGGGGAAAGGAGCAAAAGTTTAAAATATATATTTATATGGGAAGTATGGGAGAGAAAGATGCCAAAGAAAAGTAAAATAAATGTTTTGTTCGTTCTGTACAAGTTTGGTTTGCTACAAGGGATACTCTAAATTAGTTTTCTGCAATGTAACATAGGTACTCATGATATATGAGATTGTTTTAGATAGTACACAGATGAACTTTTTCATTTCACTAGCCATATTCTTACTTTAATGTGTGTTAGTTAAAAGTAACTAGCATGGGAAGTGGACATGGCTCAACTGATAGAGAGTCCACCTACCATGTGGTGAGCTGGCCCACGTGCAGTGCTGATGCACTCAAGGAGTGCCATACCATGCAGTGATGTCCCCTGCATAGGGGAGCCCCATGCTCAAGGATTGTGCCCCTCAAGGAGAGCCGCTCTGTGTGAAAAAGTGCAGCCTGCTCAGGAGTGGTGCCACACACACTGAGAGCTGATGCAGCAAGAAGACGCGACAAAAAGAGACAGATTCCTGGTGCCGCTGATAAGAATGCAAGCAGACAAAGAAGAACACAACGCAAAGGGATGCAGAGAGCAGACAATGGAGAGGGGAAGGGGGAGGAATAAATAAAAATAAATCTTAAAAAAAAATAGCATGTCACAACTGCCATTTTCTGGATGTGACTTCTCAGGATGTATCCAGGGCAGGTAGACCTGTGGTAAGAGGTAGAGCACTTGACTCATAAGGGCAGTACTCAGACCTGCTCATGATTGTTGTCAACCTCCAGGGGCAGAATCTTTTCCTAAAACTGTTCGTAGGAATGGGTAGCATGGGTGAGGCTGTTCACTAGTCTATTTTCTTACATACTGAATTTTCAAACTCATTTCTGCATTCTTTTCAGCACTACACTGAAATATCACCTTCAGAAAATGACCTTGAGAAATATTAAAATGCTTGCTCTGAAAGTATGATCTAGTCATTGTTATACACACCAGCAAATGCCTGAGCATGTGCTTAAAGAATGAAAGGAAGTATTTAAATGATGCTTTTCAAATTGTCAATCACATCATCCAAAGTCCTCTACATTCTCAGATCTTTACTCAGCTTTGTGATGAGTTGAGCAGAGGTGATGGACATGACTGAATAGCATTGTTTTTCACGCAGGTGGGTCCTCACGCTTCTCTTTGAGTTGGCAGAAGTCTAAGTCTTTCTGAACGAAACCTAAGTCCTCAAAAGCATTTGCGTGAATGGAACTGGATTTGCAAATTAGAATTTCTTCTTGATATCTTTGCTAATTTGAGCAATCTAAAATCTGAATTTTCAGATTTTACATGTATAAGTTAAGTGAATGGGGTCTGCAAAACTGAGCTATGGATGTATGCTTTGATCATGGTGATTTTGATTTTTCTTTATTGGAAAAATTCCCTAAAAATATTTTAAATATTCATAAGTATTCCCTCCCCCACACTGGTTAGCAGAAGTGTGTGGGTAAAGAATAATTTTCTTCTTTCTATTACCTTTGATTGTTTGTATGACAAATGATACCAATTTTCCATCAACACCTATTGCAACAATATAAAAATATCATTTTTAACAATTATTATTATTGCATTTCTGATATGACCTTCTTTTCTTTGAACCTCTGAAGGCTCAAGATCTATTTGAAGGTGATAGAGGAAGAGGGAAGAGGCAGTTAGTGAAATAAAAGCTCTCAACTTACACTTGAATTTGCATAAATGAAATGTGTTCATCACTAGGCCCATCAATAATTCCTTCCACCTGTATCAAATTCTGGAAACGACTAAGAAGGAACCTCCTATTTATATCCTTTCCCTTAAAGTTGTCCTCATCCTTTAGTGTGCTTAGTATTTTTAAATGTTTTAAATTATCACATATAGTCGTCCTAAAAAATAAGAAGTTATAGAAAGGTGAAAGGAAGAAAAAATAATCATAATTCCATAAACCAGGGGAAACCACGATTAATATTTTATTGTATTTTGTTGTTGTTTGGCTTGTGTAATTGTGATCTAGTGCAGTGGTCTTCCAAATACTTTACTGGATTACTTTTAAAAGAAGCTTAGAAAACTATGTATCCCTTGGCTATTTTTCAAATTAATCTATAAAATAGTCGACATAAGTCTAAATAAATGTATTTCCTTGCAACTAGGTAACAAAGTATTGAATATTTTATAACACAAATTAAGTCAGGATAGACTGTAATAGGAATGCATAGCTCATGATATAATTTGATAAAGTAGCCTCTAACTACTTTATTGAATAAAGTATAGCAAATCTGAAAGAAATCAAGTAAAATTTTACATGTGAGTTTTACCTTATAAGGCTAGAAAAAAATGTCCATCAAAAATTCTATTTACATTTAAAAGGATAACCATGAATTCCCCATGTTTCTTCTCATGCCCTGGATTCAGTCTCTCCCTAAACAGGCTCAAATTTTCCCAAATTGGCTAAAATTCAGAGTATTCCAACATGGGCTGGAATCAAGTATTCTACTAATCATCATTCTTCTAAAAAAAAAATATATATATATATATATATATATAAGGTGGTGAAACACGAGAAGACTTACAGGTTTAAAGTGTTTGATTAATTATCCAAAGAAAACTCCTAGAAATCATTATTTTCACATATCCCTTTGTTTGTTACCCCAGAGCTATTTGCATGCAGGATAATGCACAAAACTGAGATTTGGAATGGGTGGGGAGAAGGGGTGGTATTCTTTATAAAATTAAAAAAACTACAGGGAATCCAGGCTTATTGTAAGAGAAACTGAATTTAAGAAGTGGTACATATGGAAGTTAAGAATTTGGAAATTGATTTTCTTAAAAGTATGTAATCGCCAAGTTCCGGTGTTATGCACTGAAGGTTGTGAATTCACCTTCACTTCTTTGCGTTTTTAAATCTTTTACAAGCTCTTAGGAGGTAAGGCAAAGTTAACCTTTATTCACATCTCCCTTGGAGCAACAGGAAATGGTAATGATTCAGTCTGAAACACCCTCTCCTCCAACAGAGCTGAACTGGCCTTTAGGTGCTTCATACTGAGAAAAATCAAACAGCTGCATGTAGGTACCCTCCTTTGGGTGAGCCAAAAGATTTCCAGTATTCATTTCTCTTCAAAAGAGTCTACTCTATGAATAATAGGGTTATTAATTCAGTAGCTGAGGAAATTAATAAAATAAAGTTACGCCTCATTTATTTGGCATATTTGAAGAATGAATTCTTTCAGGTAAGAGTATCCTCAAGATAATTAAAGCTGTTTTTAAAAAAAGATTTATTTATTTATTTATTTCTCTCCACCCCCCCACCCCATCCCGGTTGTTTGCTCTCTGTGTCTATTTGCTGCGTCTTGTTTCTTTGTCCGCTTCTGTTGTTGTCAGCGGCACGGGAATCTGTATCTCTTTTTGTTGCACCATCCTGCTGTGTCAGCTCTCCGTGTGTGCGGCACCATTCCTGGGCAGGCTGCACATTCTTTCACGCTGGGCAACTCTCCTTATGGGGCGCACTCGCTGCATGTGGGGCTCCCCTATGCGGGGGACACCCCTGCATGGCAGGGCACTCCCTGCGCACATCAGCCCTGCACATGGGCCAGCTCCACACGGGTCAAGGAGGCCCAGGGTTTGAACCGCGGACCTCCCATGAGGTAGACGGACTCCCTAACCACTGGGCCAAGTCCTCTTCCCAAGATAATTAAAGCTTTTAACTCCAAAGCCATGAAGTCAGAAAAAGAAATTCAATATTTTTGATTAAAATTTTCTGAAATGGATAATAGTTTCTGTAACTTTTTTAAACAGGAAAAGTAAAATATGGAATTATGATGTATTTACCCTGGTGATATGCAATACAAAAGGAAGGAACTCAAAATATACTTATTAATTTAATGTGAAATGGTTTCAAGATCATGTATTTTATACTCAGTCACCCTTTCCATCTCCCTCAGCCAATAACCATTTCAAACTATTGCCAAATGATAAAGAAAAACTTGAAACTGTATGTCTTTTAAGATATAAATAAGGCTTATTACTAGCAGATCTATAAGAGGTTGACAATATAATATATAATCTAAACTTGGATAATTCTGAATACGAAAGAGAATATTATTTATAATTAAACTTGGGCAGCCATTTAAATTGAGTCTGTCCTGAGCAAACCCAGACGGTTACTCTGGAGACCACGACCCAAAGAGTCTGATGCTTTCTGATTAGCAAATGAGGTCAAACCACTTACATACAAGAATGACATAGAGAAAGATAAATAGGTGATAGATAGATAGATAGATAGATAGATAGATAGATAGATAGATGATAGATAGTTAAATGATATAACAAATGTGGCAAATATTAAAAGTTGGTAAATCTGAGTATCTAGTAGAGGGGTATATCAAAGTTCTCTGTATTAGTTTTGTTTAATTTTGCAACTGTCCTGTATATTTGAAATTATTTCAAAATAAGTTTTTTTTAAATGCTGGAGCTGCCCTATCAGGAAATGTTTGTTGGCCCCTGTCCTAGAGCAACCACTAAAACATTACTAAAGAAATATAACTAAAAAGCCAATAGTGCATATTAAAATGGAATAATAAAAAACTAATCCAAAAACAAACAAAAAAAAGAAAAAAGGAAAAAGTAATGGATGAGAAAAATGAAAACTAGGAATATGGTAGGTTTAAGTCAAACCATAATGATAATTACACTAAATGTAAATATAAACATCCCAACTAAAAGGCAGAGATTTTCATATTGGATATAAAAGCAAAACTGACCATAAGGAACACACTTTAAATTAAAAACATGTGGGAAAGTGGATGTGGCTCAAGTGAAAGAGATTCTGCCTACTATATGGGAGGACCCAGGTTTGATGCCTGGGGCCTCCTGGTGAAAAAGAAGAAGAGAAAGTGTGCCCACGCAGCAAGCCAGTGTCCGCACAGGTGCCTACATGGTGAACCAGTGCCCTTGTGAATGCCCCTGTGGTGAGCCAGTACCTGCATGAGTGCCTGTGTGGTGAGCCAGTGCCCGTGCAAGTGAGTCATGCAGCAAGATGATGACACATCAAAAGAGAGACAAGAGAAGAGTCAAGGTGAAGCACAGCAGAAACCAGAAACTGAGGTGGCACAAGTGACAGGGAAACTCTCTCCACATCAGAGGTCTCCAGGATTGAATCTTGGTGAATCCTAGAGGAGAGAAAAATGAGAAGAGAAGACAACATAGACAGCAAAAACAGCAGGGTGCAAGGAGGGCAAGAGGGAAAAATAAATAAGTAAATAAATCTTTTTTGTTTAAATAAAAAACATGCATAGATTAAAAGGAAATGAATGGAAAAAATATCCCTTGCAAATACGAGTCAAAATATAAGTGGGTTGGCTATGTTAGAACAAAAAGACTTCAGAACATGGAATATTACCAGAGAAAAAAGGAGACATTTTGTAATGATTAAAGGGTCAATTCACCAAGAAGACATAACAACCCTAAACAGATATATACCTTCAATGAAGCTATAAACTACATGAAGCGTACAACCATGCCAAGATACCACTCAGCAATAAAAATGATAGCAATACCCTGCCACCTAAAGACATCAATATATCACAAATTCATATTGCTAAAAGAAAGAAGTCACTCAGAAAAGGCTACATAAGAGATGATAAGACAACATCTACTGCATTCTGCCAAAGGAAAAATTACAGGGATATTAAAAATATCAGTGGTTCACAAGGATTCATGGTAAAAAGGTAGATAGTTGAGCAGGTGAAGCATGCTGTATGATACTTAATGATGGATACCTGCCACTATGAATTTCCTAAACCCATGAAACTTATAGAACAAAGGGTATCTCGTAATGTGTGCAAATTTTTAAAAAACTGAATAGGGAGTTAATACTTAATTGATACAGAGCTTCTGTTTGGAGTAGTGGAAAAGTTTGGTAATGGACAGTAGTGATGATAACACAATGTTGTGAAAGGTATTAACACTAGTGAATTGTATATTTGAAAGTGGTTAAATGGGAAATTTTAGGTTGTGTATATGTTCTCAAAATAAAAATTTTAAGAAACCATAGAATGATACAACACGAAAGAGTGCACCTGAATGTAAACTATGAACTATAGTTAATAGTATAATTCTGATAATATTTTTTCATCAATTGCAATAGAAGACACCACACAAATTCAAAGTATTAACAATAGAGAAAACTGTGGTTGTATATGGGAACAAGCAAACCAAATCAGCAGGAAGCAGATATGGCTCAATCAGCTTAGATAAACGGAATAGAATTCAGATTGCAAGATAAATGGGATAGAATACAGAGTGCAGAAACAGACTGATATGTGTATGTCTAATTGATTTTTTAATGTTTAACTTATTTTAAACCCCGCCCCCCACCCGAGATGGCTCTCTCGTCTGTTGTGCTCGTTGTTTTTGCTCATTGTTTGTGCTTGTTGTCTGCTCATTGTCTGTTTGTTTTTTCTTTAGGAGTCACCAGAAATGGAACCTGGGACTTCCCATGTGGGAGGTTGGTGCTCAGCTGATTGAGCCATATCTGCTTCCTGCTGATTTGGTTTGCTTGTTGTCTGCTTGTTGTTTATTCATTCTCTTGCTCATTGTTTTTGCTTGATGTCTGCTCATTGTCTGCTCTTTTTTAGGAGCCAATGGAAACTGAACCTGGGACCTCATGAAAGGTGGGCACTTAATGGCTTGAGCCACATCTGCTCCCTGTTTAATTGATTTTTGACAATGGTGCTATGGTAAGTCAAAGGAGAAAGGATAGTCTTTTAAAAAATGGTGCTATAACAATTGCACATCTTATGCAAGGAAGTAAATATAATCTCTACCTCACATTATATACAAAAATAAATTAAAAATGTATCATGGACCTTGTAGCAGTTTGATATGGCTATGAATTTCAAAAATAGATATTGGATTATGTTTGTAATCTGGTCTTTACCTGGGCGTGATTAAGTTATGATTAGGGCTTTGATTGGGCCACGCCATTAGGGCGTTGGATAAAATGCAGGACAAAGGACAGAGTTGAAGGTTTTTGATGTTGGAGTTTGACGATGAAACCTTAAACTGGAGCCTCAGGAAGTAAGCTCACAGAGGAAAGAGAAGCAAATCCCAGAAAGAGAGGAACCCTGATTCTAGGAAGAAGCAAGCCCAGGGAAGAAAGGAACTTTGAATCCAGAGAGAAGCAAGACCCTGGAAGGAAGGAACCCAGGAAGCTTGAACGTCATAGCTGTTGGCAGCCATCTTGCTCTGACACATGAAAATAGACTTTGGTGAGGGGAGTAACCTATGTTTTATGGCCTGGTATCTGTAAGGTCCTACCCCAAATAAATACCCTTTATAAAAACCAACCAGTTTCTGGTATTTTGCATCAGCACCCCTTTGGCTGACTAATACAGAACCAAATGCTAAAATTAAAACTCTAAAATGTCAAGACAGAAAAAAGGAGAAAATCTTTGTGACTTTGGGTTAGGCCAAGATTTCTTAGGACAGGAAAAAAAAAATGAACCGTAAGAAAAGGTAATGAATTGGACTTCATCAAAATGTAAAACTTCGGCTCTCGAAAGATACTGTTAAGAAATGAAAAGACAAGCTGCAAGAAACATTTGTAAAGTACATATCTGATAAAGTGCTGGTTTCTAGAATAAAGAACTCCAAAAGACAATAATAAGAAAACAAATAGCCCAATAAAAATGGGCAAAAGATTTGAACTTCACCGAAGAGATATGCTTGGCAAATAAATGCATGAAAAGAAATTTAGGATTGCCCCAGCTCCCATTAAAAATTTTTCTGATTTGCACTGAGCTCTCCATCAATTTCATCTTCACTGTCCACATTTTTATAAGATTGGCAGATATCCTCTCCTTTATTTTCTCATCTAATTCACTGTAATCTCCTTTCTACCTCTATTTCTCTACTGAAACTCTTCTCAGGGAAGGCCAACTACTACCAAATCCAAAGCTTCTTTTTAGGGCTTATCATATTTAATCTCTGATCATTTAACACTTGCCACACATCCCTTCTTCAATCTTTTTTTTTGTCAACATTTTCTGGGTCATACCACCAACCCCCCTCCCTTATCACCCTGAATGCTCTCTCCAAGTCCTTTTATCCTGATATTGTTTTAATACTATTAACATGCTGAAATCTCCCAAATTTTGATTACCAGTCTAAACCTCTCTCAAGTTATTTACCGTGTCTACAGTGGCCCACAAGACAACTGTCTCTGGACATGCTGGGAGCCCCTACAATTCATTATGGTCAGAACCAAACTCAGCGTTTCACTGCCATTGCTCCTTATTTGCATGCTCAATTAATGTCATTATCTATCCCGCCAGCAAATAAAAAAAAAAAAAGTCAATCATGTCCTTCTTTGTGCTCCTAGATCCTTAACTTCCCACACAGGTGGTTCAATGCAAAAGTCCTGTGGATACAATTCCACCATTGGTCAGAATGACCTGTCAGCTCTGCCTCTACAATGACTCTCAAATTCTGTTTCCTCCTGTCAGTTCTTAATTGCCTATTTTGCGTGGGGCCTTCATTAGCTCTTGATTTTCAATAGCCTCCTAACTTCATCTGCAATCAATTCTTCACACAATAATTAGAATTATCTTTCTGAAACCCAGTTTGATTGTTATTTCTCTGCTTAACAATCTTTGCTAGCTCTTCATCGCCCTCAAGGTACAGACTGAAGAGCTTAACAGCCTGTTACATTCTGGCATCACCAACTTAATTTTCCAGCTCAAACCCTATTCCCTTCAACCTGAAGAAACAACTTGCCAGTCCTGAAATGTCCATGCTACTTACATATTCTGTTCTCTGTACTTGAAATGTTTCCTGACATCATCTCCTTCACAGTTTGGAAAATTATTACTCGTCATTAAAATCCAATTGACAGTCATTTTTTTCCTGTGAGATCAAAGACACCCTTGTGGACATATTCCAGCCATTCTCAACCCTGGCTTCTCATTATGATCACCTGGGGTGCTTTTAAAAAATATCAGTGCCCGGGTCTCACCCACAGAGATTCTGATTTAATCATCTAGAATGAGTCTACATATAAGACTTTCAAAAAAAATGTTTTAAATGTTGCTCCCAATATTGTCGTAATGAGCTAGGTCCCAAGATATAAAAATTTAAAAAAAGACAGAATGGAGTTTCTGACTTTAAGAAGTTCCCTATAGCAGAGACGAGTAAATTGATTGTCATCATTTACAATATAACAATATAAGTGAGTACATGGAGTGAAAAGGTCAGATGTAGAACAAATAGAAGCGGGGGGGGGAGGGGGTATGCCAGGAAAGACCCCTAGTCATGCTTACTATAAACCATCCAAATATTTGGTATCTTTTTTCCCTGCAGTGGAATCCTGATAAACCACGAAAAAATAATTCAAAGGAACTGATCTGTAATTAATCACCATAAGCAAAAGAAAAAATGGGCTGATGTGTAATTAATAACCATTTTATCTTTAATGCCCAGAAAAATGTCTGGAACATAATAATAAGCATTCAAAAATGCTTGCTTGCTTCCTGAATGAATGAATGAATGAATGGTCAAAGGTAGCATTGAAAATTTCTTTTCCAAGAAACAGATTTAAAATTAATATCAATTATGGTTGCAAATTAAAACTAAGTATAATGTTTCTAATATGTTAAAAAAAAACTTGGACAAATAAAGCATTGCACACATGTTCTAATCTTGGGCGAGACAGACACTTAAAAATTAAGCTGAGAAAAAAGTACTGACAAAGCAGTTCACTTTAAGTAATCTGGGTTTTCCCAAATACTGACATGAGAGCTAGTCATTTCGAATTGGACAGTATGAGTTTCTCTTCAAGAATCTGAAATGTAGGTCAGGGCTCTGCTAACATTTCCATTTGCCTCATAGCTGAAAATCTGAAGTGATCATTGACAGCAAGGCAGTGGGGAAAGAAGACCATGTCACAGCCAACAAGAGCAGCAGACTGGCTCTGAAGTGGAATGAGGTGCTTCAAACAGATGGAAAGGTAAAGAGATAATGGTTATCCAAATATTAAAGACAGCTGGGCTTCCTTTTGGAAATACATGAGCTGACTGCTTTCTCTTATAAGTTCTGGTGCAGTGGTTATTGATGAAAGAGATCCTGATACACTTGAGTCATGAGGACCCCACTTTTAAAATTTTTATCAGATATTTGATGAGACATGAATTTTGATTTGTTGTTGTTGTTCTATAAGACTCAAGTACAGGCTTTATTAAACATAAAGATTACTGAATAACATTGGTTATTTAATAACATTTAATAACATAATTGGTTAAAAGAATAAAGTAACTATAATTGTAAACTATTGTTGTAAACAAATGGCAATGTTGTTTTTAATTTATATAATGTGTTTCCTTTGCTATGTCTACTGGTAAAAGGATTTCCTGTTGGTTTAAATGGTAATAGCACATATGCTTTTATCTCACTGCCTCTTTCTTCATTTCAAATCCTTTGCCTTGGGAAGTTCTGAAATTTTGACTCTTCAAAGATAGGCATTTCTAGAGCATGATAGGTGCCTAATTCTGGTCAGGAGAAGAATTAGAGCAGAAGAAGGGGATTTCTGATGAGAATGACTAGTGTAGGAAGAAAAGTATTTTATCCAAGCATCAACATATTCTACCAAGATAATTCATAGTTATTTTTGAAGGATATGAAATTCCAATCTCTTGCTTTACCTTCACCACTTACCATACCTCCTCGCACACCAGTGACATTTCTTTGCCCTCTCCCTCCCTCCATTCCCTTCCTTAATTCCCTTCTTTTTTTCCTTCTTGCCTTCCTAAAAATGGTTCCTATCAAAGAGAATAATAACTGATAGAAAAAATGTAATGATTCTTATTATTCTATTAAACCACTATAATTTAAAATGTTCATTTTTTTTTCCAGAGGGGAATAAATGGCTTTTTCCTGCTTTCAGTCATGAATCAGGTCACAATTCAATGGGATGTGATAATAGCTCTTTACACATTCTTCAACTGGTGTCATGGAGGTATAGTAACTTGAACATCTATCTCTATCTTTTACTCAACACATAAAATATTGAGTGTTTATTATTTTCGAGGCATTGTGCAGAAATATTATGTGTTATTATTCCCATTTTATAATTCATACAAGTATCTGGCACTGTGAAGTAGCACAGAGTCTTGAGACACAGGTATAGGCAGCTTTGAGGGAGGGAATCACCCGAAGTTCATGCAGGGTAACAATTCACATTTGGGAGTTTTTGTTGGGGGCAATAGTGTCCTGGGTAGAAGTCAGGGATTTAATCATTGGGAGACAAACGACACGAAGGCAGGGTTCCATAACTTAAAGGGAGTTTCGCAGACCACACAAATTACTTAGAATAGAGACAAAAGCAAAACATTTTTCTCCAGGTTGGGAAATGATATTGTAGATATAGCCAACTGGACAACTCCAGTTGGATCATCGAGGACACTTCCTGAATCAAACAAACAACTATCTAAAAAGGCTCAGGGGAAATAAAACACCAGCTGATTTCCCCAGCTTCTTGAAATCTGCCAATAAGTAGGACTTCTGTTTATAATATATATTTAATTGATTCATATTGAGCATAACAAATAGCACAGGAGCCTATGACATGACTTTAGAGACTTTCCAGCTATCCATTCTACTGTTGTTCAACCTTCCATGAATATTTTTAATATCATCCAGACTACATTTTTTCCAAGTTTTCTACTACAATATTATGTAACCCCTTTTCAATAGCTTTGTTAAAACTAAAAAAATACTATGTTTAGCATTCCTTTGACCAATCAGCCTAATGGCTCATGGCTCAGTTAAAAAGGGAAATTAGCACATTTTGGTATGACTTATTCTTATATAATCCATGTTGACTTCTGCTGAAGACTGATATAGAATCCATACCTAAATGTTGTACAGTTCAATGGTCCAGAGTTTCTGGCATTATTCTTTCTTTCATTTTTTAAAAACCTGGACAACATTTTCCCAAATCATGTCTCCTAATGTTTTTTATATTTTCCATGTATTGTCAAAAACTACTCACAGTGGTTCCAATATGGTGTCCATGTATTTCTTCAAGATGTTGGAAATGTAGTTTATCTAAACTTGAATTGCTGAACTTATTTAAAGCCAAATACTTTCTTAAAATTTCCTATTCTGTCTTTGGCTTAATTCCCTGTTGATTATGTAAATATTTTTATCACTGCTTCAACATTTAAATATTTATAGTTTATATGTAAATGTTCATTAGATAAATGCAAATATTCAACAACATTTATATTATACAACAAGTAAATTCTTTAAACTTTGTATTCCAAAGATACAGTCTTTTATTGAATGCTGAGCTTTAATTGTTACTGTTTTGATAAGGCATTAAAATATTTTAATTTAGGTATTTCCAGGAAAAGCCTATAATAAATTTTATAGAAACTTTAGTATGCTTGCTTTGATGTGAATTTCATTTCATTAATATTTCATTGTCATTTGAGTTTATAAAAATGACTTTAAGTTATTATTTTTACTATAAAATTTCATTAAACATTTTTTAAACAGAGATATACAATTAAAAATGAAAAAATAGCCTAACAGCGATTATCATTGCTAATGTCTTAGTGTATTTCTCTTTAATCTACCTATCCATCTTTTTATTTCTTTTTAACAGTGGGTCTATATTGAATACATTGTTTTGCAACTTGCTTTTTTTTTTTTTACTTAACAACATAGTCTGAACATTTCCCTATATTATTATACTAATGATGAATTTTAAGTGGTTATCATACAATAGATTTTTACCAATCTACAGGTAATTAGCCTTTATCTATAAAAGAAGGAAAGATTGAATAGAGAATGGGGTTCAGTGCCCAGAGTTATTTCTAATTTTACTTTTGGAAACTGGCATAGCTCCATACCTTCTCACTTTACAAGAGCTCATTATATTTGTTCCTGAGACAATTAAAGAAGCTTAAAGATTGAGTCTAATCTTATGCTGCTGAAAGTCCACAGAAACATAGCAAAATTACACTGTTATCAACTAATCAATTAAAAAACTACACTTAGCCCCAAAATGGTTTCTTTTAAAGGAAACCATTTAATTAATAGAAAATAATACATTTAAAATGTGACGGCATAAAACAGCATCTTTTTGAATATTCTGTTTTAATCTTTTACAAATAACTTATTATTTTATCTGTTTATAGGAATTACAAATATAAACTGCTCTGGCCATATCCGAGTAGAACCAGCCACAATTTTAAAGATGGGCATGAATATTTCTATATATTGCCAAGCAGCAATTAAGAATTGCCAACCAAGGAAAATTTATTTTTATAAAAACGGCATCAAGGAAAGATTTCAAATTACAAGGATTAATAAAACAACTGCTCAGCTTTGGTATAACAACTTTCTGGAACCCCATGCCTCTATGCATTGTACTGCGGAATGTCCTGGACATTTTCAAGAGACACTGATATGTGGAGAAGACATTTTTTCTGGATGTAAGTGTTGGGGCATGTTCAAAATCCAAATGAAAGGCAGTCTAACAGTTAACTGGTAATTAATAATTTTTCTAAAAAATAGAATCAAATTAATATTGTTCCCTTCTTGGATTGGTTTAATACAGGGGAGGCAAATTCAAAAGTCTTCAGGGACTGGGTTTGTAAAGTCTTAGTTAAGGAGGGTAGTGAGAACTGTGCAGAGAGGGGAGTATATATTTAGTCTCCTGGCCTGCTCCAACATTCATGAAGGCCAAGTATTACTAGATCTTTTTATGCTACTGAAGTCAGAACTCTGAAATTTTAATGTGAAATCTCCAAGTTTTAAAATGTTGCAAATGTATACAAAAAAATAATTTTTAAACATTAGCCTGTACTGACCACGGCATATCTGAGAGCCAGCACCCTCAGATTCAAAATGTTGTCTTTTCATCTGTTTTTCACTTTTTTTGTTTGCTTTTTTCTCAAATTATTATTATCAACCTTGAGCAGGTCCCATGGAGAAATGTTAACATTAAGGTTTGGAGTTAAAAGCAGTTGCAGGATTTGCTTTGTGTTCCTGCTACGTGCCCTTCTAGTTGTGTGACCCTGGGCAAGTTGCCCAACCAATTTGAGCCTCAATTCCCAGTCTATAAAATGAGGCTAATTACACTGGCTTCAGTAAGCACTGAATTTCAGTAATTTTTTGGAAAGCACATTTTAAAGTATAACACCAATGTCATTAAGCCCTTAAAAATGCATTCTTTTGATAAAACAGATGTTCCTAATCCCACGGTTACTCACTATTTGTTACTCTAATTATTAACTAAGAAAAAAAAATTTATAGTCGTGTTAATATTAAAAATACAGGTTCACTTCAGTTTGCTTTCATAGTATTCCGAAGTCCTTTCTATTACTACAACATTATGGACTGACTTTCAAAATTATATATTAATTCTTGGTTCTCCTATTCTGAAGGATAGATCGATAAATTCAGCCCGGTCTAACCCAGAGATTCATTCTCTATGGCACCTGGGCCCGTGTTCAGTGATAAACGGAAGGCTGTGGGTCTTTGCTGTGCTACCTTACTCCACACTTCTGAAAACAAACAACAAAAAACAAACCTGAGTTTCGATATACCTTGCTTTATCCTCACCCCCAGACCTTAAATAGCAAGAGCCAGACCAGAGACAGCAGTCCTGAAAAGCAAGAAGCTCCCTTGTTCTAGAATAAGAACATTGTCCTACTTAGCTCTGAGTACCTGATCTTGCATGCTTTTCAAAAGAGATACCTAGAGGAAGTGGTAGAGCTGAGTGGAAGAAAGAAAATAGTAAGTTTGGGGGCAAAAAGAATGAAGTTGGTTAATATATGCCTTCAGCTAAGAACAGGGTAAACTTGCCCTAAATTGTGGGAATTGAAACCAGTCAGACATCTTATCAGGTATCTGAAGACTCCTTAGCTTGTCTACATCCTCAGGAAACATAAACAACTTGCAATGTTTAAATACTTTACTTTACCCTTGGGGTGGGAGGAGATAATATACAGTTTCTTCAGAGGGCAAACAAATTCTAAGTTATGGAGAAAGGTTAGTTTTTAGGTTAAGCCAGAGGAAGAGAGGAGGCAAAGAAGTATCACCTCCTTCCTTATGTTGCAGTTTGTGTAACTAATTACTCCCAGCAGCCCTCCCAGCCTCTGCCCCCAAACATAACACCAGGTAAAGTTTAGGTTCAGGTATGGACTTTCTGCCCCTTCTAGGACAACATACTAGAAATACTTGTATTCTCTGCTGATGGCTGCTTAGAAAGAACATTACTCTTTCCATTTATTTACTTTGCGAGTTATAACTCATTACATAGACCTCTGGTTATGAGTGTGAGAAAGTAACTGCCAGATGAGAATTTACTCAAACCCCAGGATTCGAGCTGGCTATGCTCTTGCACTCTGCTTTCTCAGCATACAAAACTTTCTATTTAAATAGGACAGGAAAGGCGTTTTGAGGGGTTTTGTGGTACTCTAGAAATCACATTGCTTTCGCTGGATCACTTTGGTCACAGGATATTTGTCTTATGAACTTCACAATGTCACCATATCACTGTGTTGAACAAAATGATTATGTGCTATTTTTTTAGACTGGTGAAAAATCATAAAGCACAGAGACAAGAAAAATGAGTCATTGCTTTCCCTGAAAACATTTTTAAAAGGTGCTGTGCTTTAATGTGCAATTTTCAAACTTTCTGTTTTTAGCCATAATCTTAAACACTTCTTAAATCCTTATGTAATTAAATATGTATATATTATGGGATGTTTGTGCTATCAGAGCCAAACTAATCAAGATGTATTTACTTATTTAAAAATACCAACTGTGAAATAAACCATACATGAAGTTATGTTTCTACTTCATTGTTTATATAAAATGTTAAATATTCTTGGCTACATTTTAACCATCTGTGTTAGTCAGAATTCTTCAGGGAACTAGAACCTACAGGCTTTATTTGTATACCCTAAACAAATATATATTTGTAAATATTATGAGATTTATTATAGGAATTGGCTCATGTGATCATGGGGGTTGGCAAGTCTGAATTTCATAGAGCAGGCCACAAGTTGGGAACTCTGATGAAAGTTTCAATGAATTCTCCGGGAGAAGCTGGCTTGCTGAAGTAGAGATAGAACTTCTTTCTGACTGCTGAAATCATCAGTTCTTTCTTAGGCCTCCATCTGATTGGATGAGGAGATTCCTCTCATTGCTGAAGGCAGTCTCCTTTGTTGATTGTAGACATAATCAGCCACAGATGCAATCAACTGACTGAAGCTGTAAATCACTGTAACAATCAGCCAGTATTTGCTTGACCAAACAACTGGACAACATAACATAGCCAAGCTTACTTATGTACTTAGTCATCACAGTCCATCCCTTGTAAATTTCACACCTACGCCCATTTCCTTAAACCATACTTAACCTCTAAAAACAACAGTCATAGCTTTATCAAATATAATTCAACTGCTCTGTGTACCACCAGAAATGTACTATTTCTCCAGAAAAGGATGCAAGTCCTGGCTAATATTCACTCTTAAATTTGTAAGTTAAATACAACTTATACAACTTATGTTATAAGGGCATAAGATAGGGAAGAAAACGAAAATAGTTGTTTTATGTATGTGTACAAACATATCCATAACAAAACAAGGAAGAAATACTCATAACCATAACCATCCTCATTTCTGCAATTGTTCATGTGGTTACACCCTGTATATATAACTACCTTCTTCTACTTCCTCAGCTGGTCATGGTTCTTTGCCTGCTGGGGTGACCCAAACCTTAATTCTTGAAGATTGGGAGCCATTAGTAGCCTTGTCTGGACTGGGTTGTTGCAGTTTTCCATTGATTTAATCCAAGGGCATGGTAATACTAAAAGATGCCCTAAGATACCTCTTGTATTCCAGGCATACTCTTCTTTACTTCCACTGTGTTCTAGCAATCATTTTTTCCCTTGATAATCAGGGTCCATCAATCCAACTTGTATAGTAACTTCTTTCTTTGCCTGTTCATGGTGGCATGAGAAGCTCAAAAAGGTTTAGTTACAGTCTTAACTTCCAGTTCAATGGAATCTTTGTTGTGTCCCCTGGTGGAAACATTCCTCTTTTTGGAATTAAGACCAGTGGAACTGTAGAGCATAAGGTTGCAGGGAAGGAAGCAAAAAATTTTGTAGTGAATCACTGGGGTAGTAGTGAGTGACACCACTCCTATTTTTTAGCCCTTGATTATTTTTATTTTATTTTATTTTATTATGGTTTTTTTTTAAGTTAATATAGATCACAAGGAATGTTACATTAAAAAACATAATAAAAACAAAAACATAGGAGGTTCCCATATAACCCACTCCCAACCCTCCCCCCTCCCCCTGCCCCCGCAGCCCTCGGTTCTTAAACCCGTGTATTCTGACTATGGGAGAAAGAGCACCATAGAGTGGATGCTGATGTAGACATATACACCCTCCTGGAGAACATTGGCCCAGCCATACAAGGTATTGCTACCAAGTTGGCACTGTAATCGAGTCTTCAAAAGGCCATTCATTTTTCTATTAATCCAGCCACTTTAGGATGATGGGGAACATGGTAGGCTCAGTGAATTCCATGAGCATATCCCTGTTCCTATCCCTTCTTTTTTTGCTATGAAACGGGTTCCTTGATCAGAAGCAATGCTGTGTGGAATGCCGTGGCAGTGTATAGGGCATTCTATTAGTCCACAGATGATAGTTTTGGCAGAAACATTGTGTGCAGGAAAGGCAAATCTGGATCTGAAATATGAGTTTATTCTAGGAAGAACAAAATGCTGCCACTTCTGTGATAGAAGTGATATAACATTATCAACCTATCACTAGATAGTGGGTTAATCACCTGGGGAATGATGCCATATCAGGGACTAAGTGTTAGTCTCCACCGCTGGCGGTTTGGGCAGCCTTCTTGAGAGAAAGTCCATGTTGTTGAGCCCATGCCTAACCTCCATCTCTATCACCACGGCCACTTTGTTCATGAGCCCATTGGGCAATGACAAGAGTGGGTGGGGAAAGAGGGTGACTTATAAGAGTTGCTGGGGAAAGAGGCTGACTGGTCTCTCTGTCTACTTGATTATTAAAATCCTCTCTGGCTGAAGTTTTCCTCTTGTGGGTATTCATATGGACACAAATATCCTCATGTTTTTCACCCATTCAGAAAGGTCTGTCCATACACCTCCCCACCAGAACTCTTTGTGACCAGTTTTCAAATCATGTTCTTTCCAAGTCCCTGACCATCCAGTCAAACCATTGGTGACAGCCCAGGAATCAGTAAGCAAATGCACCTCTGGCCATATCTCCTTTCAACAAAATGAATGGCCAGGTCTATTGCTCAAACTTCTTATCACTGGGAGGAATTCTCTTCACCACTGCCCTTCTGGGGTATCCCATAAAGGGACTGTAGTATTGCAGTTATCCACTTTCATGTGGTACCTATATATCATGTAGAACTACCTGTAAATTAAGCCTGAGTTTTCTCTTCTTTGGTCATCTGAGCCTAGGGAACTCCTCAAGAGGTCATAGTTGCAGGCTGAGAAAAAGAAGGTAATATGGCAGGAGTGAGGGCCATGGACATTTGGGCCACTTCTTCATAAAACTTACTTATGCCTTCAAGTCCTGCTTGAGGCTGATCTTATATATACCATTTCTATTTAATGATGGAGTGCTGTCATGCATACCAACTTTATGACTTGGCAGGTCAGACAACACCCAGTTTATGATGGCAGTTCAGCTCTCATGGTATCCTAGTGGCCCAGGGTTTAGAATTCATTCTCTACTAAAGCCCAGTAGCAGGCCAAAACTGTTTCTCAAAAGGAGAGTAGTTATCTGCAGAGGATGGGAGGGCTTTCCTCCAAAATCATAAAGGTCTTCACCATGATTCTCCTATAGGGGCCTGCCAAAGGCTTCAATCAGGATCTCTATTTGCCACTGAAACTTCCAAAACTGTTGAATCTGCTGTATGATATGGCCCAAGTGGCAGAGCAGCTTGCACAGCAGCCTGGACCTGTTATAGAACCTCTTCTTTTTCTTGTTACCACTCAAAATTGGCAACTTTTAAGGTCACTTGGTAAATGGGCCAGAGTTGCCCATCCAAATGAGGAATATGTTGCCTTCAGAATCCAAAGAGGCTAACTAGTGTCATGCCTCTTTTTTCATTGTAGGAGGAGCTAGATGCAACAGCCTATCCTTCACCTTAGAAAGTGTATTTTGGCATACCCTATACTACTGGACAAAAAGAAATTTCACTTAGAAAGAAGGCCCCTGAATTTCTATTGAATTTATCTCCCATCCTCTGACAGAAAACACCTTATCAGTAAGTCTAGAGTAGTTGCTACTTCTTGCTCACAAGGTCCAATCAGCATAAGGTCATCAATATAATGGACCAGTGCGATGTCTTGTGGATGGGAAATGTGTTCAAGTTCCCTGCAGACTAAATTATGACATAGGGCCAGAGAGTTGGTATACGTTGTGGTAGAACAGTGAAGCTGTATTACTGGACAATATTGTTCTGCCAACTGAAAGCAAACTATTTCTGGTAGTCTTTACTAACAGTAAATGAGAAAAACATATTTGCAAGATCAGTATCCATATACAAGGTGCCAAGGATGTGTTGATTTGCTCAAGTAATGATACCACATCTGGAATAGCAGCCACAATTAGAGTCATCTCTTGGTTAAATTTATGATGAGCCATAGTCATGCTCCATGATCCATCTGTTTTCTACTCAGGCCAAATAGGAGAGTTGAATGAGGATGTGAGGAGAATCACCGCCCCTGCATCCTTCAAGTCCTTGATGTTGGCACTAATATCTCCAATTCCTCCAGGAATCCAGCATTGCCTTTGATTTACTATCTTATTAGATAGGGACAGTTCTAGCAGCTTTCACTTAGCCTTTCCCACCATAATAGTCTTTGCTCCACAAGTCAGGGAATGATTAATACTATAGGGATTCTGCCAGTTGTTAAGTGTGACTGTTTGAAGTTCTTTTTTGAATCTGAAAAGATTGTGTTCTTAAACTAATCTATTTCTGTTGGTGTGGTACCCTTTAAGTTTATTGATTCACGTTAGATAACTTGCCTAGATTTCTTTTGCTTGAACTACATCAGTAAGGCCTGACTTGGTTGAGTCTCCACCCTTTGTTGGGTTTTATATAAAAGGAGACAAAGGAAGAGTCACACAGAGATCCTGCCATGTCAGAGAGAGGATGGCAGGAAAACAGAAGTCCCTAGAGGCTTTGAGTGGTCCCAGAGTCTGGAATTAGCAGAGCACAATGGTGTGGAAAGAGGCTCCTGAGGGACTGAGCCCACAGAGCAGCAATTGGTTGAGGAGACAAGCCATATGCCCGATAGGCCACAGCTGAACACAGGAAGAAAGTGGAGAGGCTAAGACTAAGAAAGTGAAGAGGCTCGGAAAGAGACAAGTTCTATGCCTGGTTGTCCACAGCTGGGCTCTGTGAGACAGTGACCCCAGAGGAAAAGACAAGGATCTTGGCAGAGATCAGCTGCCATCTTGCTTCATCAAGTGGTAGGATGCTAGGATCACCAGTAGTTGACTTTGGTAAGAAAGTATCTCCTGATGCCTTGATTTGGACATTTCACAGTCTCAGAACTTTTCCCCCTCCTATATTTCCCATTATAAAAGCCAACCCATTTCTGGTACTTTGCATCATCAGCCCTTTGACAAACTAAGTCAGAAATTGCTATTGAGAGTGGGGTCATGCTGCTTCCAATTACCAAAGATGCTGGAATTGCTTTATAATGAGTAAAGGGTATTTTTTGGAGGAATGCTTGATAGAAAATGCCTATATTGCTTTAAAGAGAATGTTGGTGGGAAGGTGGACAGTAAAGATATTTCCAATGAGGATTTAGGCAGAAATGATGGCTGGAAAGAAATTGATCATTGCTTTAAAGTGGCAGAGAACTTGACAAAATTGACTACTGATGATAGATGGAAGGCAGAATTTTAAATTGATGAGTTTGGAGATTTAGATGAGGAGATTTCCAAATAAATGTGTAAAATCTGGACTAGCTTCTCCTTGCAGTTTATAGCAAAATGTGACAGGAAAGGGATAAACTGAGACCTGAACTACTGGACACAAAGAAACCAGAAATTGATGATTTGGGGAATCCCAAGCCTCAGGAAAACAAGTCCCCAGAGGATAGTGCCCCATCTGAGGACTTAACTAAACTTGGAACCAGCCAGCCATCTCCTTGTAAGTTAGGATTAGAAATGCAGTTGTCCAGGAAAGTGGATAGTGTTATTGTCTGGTGGCTTGGGTCCCTGTAAACTGCAGGATCTATGTGAATGAAACCACTGCCAGCCTGGAGAAAAAGGGACAGGGAGGGGAAAGATTGAAGGAAAAACAGCCTCAAGAAGAAAACCATAGAACTTGAGGTCTGGACCTAACACATCTTCTTGGGCAAAGAGAGGGACCCCATCCATGTGTGCAGAAAGGGGAGTTTGCCCCAGCATTTGAAGAAGATAGAACTTCCAGCCCATTGTTCAGGGAGAGTTTGCCCACCCCAGAATACAGGGAGGGTGAAGCACATTCCCCAAAGATTAGAGAGTTAGGTTACCACCCCACTGTACTAAGTGACTGAGGCTGTGACCCAGAGATTGGGTTTAAGTGTGGCCATCACCCCAATGTTCTTGGAGGGTGAGGTCTAGAGCTTGGCCCCATCCAGATGCTTGATGAGGGTGGAACTGAGAAGTTGACAACAAGGCAAGCCTTTGGAAGGGGTAAGCCCCCATGAGGCCCTGAGGAGAAGAAACCATCTTTCTATAGATGACTCTCAGGCTTTGAAATCTAATAAAGTATGCCCTGCATGTGTTCATAACTGTTTGAGGCATTTTCTTTCCAATTTCTCCCTATGGTTTATCCAATGTCTGTTTATCCTATGTCTATCCCTCCCTTGTATATTGGAAGCAGATAACTTGTTTTCTAGGTCAGTTTCAAGCCAATGTCTAATAATCCCTGAAATGCCCAATCATTTCTTTACTCCCCAATGCACTGTCACCCTGGTAAAAGATCATAAATCCCTTTGGGAAGGGGATGGAAAATTAAAAGTAATTTTTGGCAGGTAGCAAGACCCTTCCCCAAGGGAACTTAGCCTTCCCTCTATTCAAGAGGCTCTGGATCTGTAAACTGCCTCAAGTTAGGGAATTGGTTGAGGGGCCTTGACTCTGCTTTTGTGATTAAAATTAGACTTCTGTTTACTTAATGTAGAACTCTTCTGGCTTATACAGAACTCATAAGAATTTAGTAGACTGCTCATCTATTTCACTTCTAGGTACCCCATGATCACCTAGCCAATGCCATGTCTCTGCAAGTCATACTATTTTGATTACTGCTTTGACTCTGCTGTCCAGTATGGTAGCCATAATATCTTTGTAAATTCTTTGGCGATTAACGTGCTGCCACTTGGTTTGCACTTGGCCAATCCAGGATCTGGATTACCCCCACTGTATTTAAGGATCCAAGTTCAGTGGTAGCAGTTCCCATAGTAATATCTGACCTAAAGTAAAGAGTGCCCACAGAGCTCTTCAGGGATGCTGGAACTGCTCTCACAAATTTATTCTTCAATTTTTGGTAAAAGGTCTGTCCTCTAGACATTCCTGGGGTGGGTTAGTGGGTCTTACATAGTAAATCCACTCTAAGATTCCAGTCTCTCTAAGTCTTTGGATCCCCCTCATCTACATTATACCAGGCAAGTTCTGGCATTTTGACTTCAGATAATGTAGGCCACCTTTTGGTCTATGCTTCAGCCAACCACCTGAACAAACTGTTAGAACCCTTTCTAATGTCTCAAGCTAAAACACTGAATCTAGAATGCCTGCTTAGTGGGCCCATAGCAATAAATTCAGCCCCATCCAACTTTATATTCCCTCCACCATTATCTCACTTCCTTTAAATCCATTCCCACTCATATTCCCCTGACTTATTTCTATATAAATTATAAAAATTATGCAATATTTTTGGAGTGCAGCATACCTGCTCATGGATCACACATCATACCTCATCTTTCGGGCCTTGTTGGGATTTCAGTCTAGTTATAGGCTTGGCAGAAAAGAGGGATGATGGGGGTGGTTCATGAAAGGAATTAGAGCATCTTGTAAGCCAACTCCCTCTGGGCACTCCATTACAGTTTTCTCATCTTGATCTTGGTTATTTATTATTGAATTACATTAAAAATTCCAGATGCAACTCTAGAACTAGGAGTTTCATAGGTTTCAGAGGCCCCACGGATTCAAACAATGTCATCAGAACTTTCATCTTTTCCCATCTCTTGAGTTTTGTTTTCTCCTATGTTGCCTTCATTCTTAAATAGATTGTTCCACTATGACAGCAAGATATCCACAAGCAACTAAGCTCATATTACTCAGAGAAGGCAATTTCGGTGGTGGGGGGGGGGAGGGTTTGCCTCTTTTCCAATTGCTCCAGAAAAAGTCCCTTGGAGAACTGGTTCATCTTTAGTCATGTGCTCATTCCTAGGGGCAATATTCTGACAGTTAAGCACATAACTGTAAAGAATTTTATGATTTTTATGTCAACATCTAAATCTAAGTGATATATTTTGTTGCAGATCCACCAGATGTTCCTGACAATGTAACATGCATCATTTATGAATATTCAGGCAACATGACCTGCACCTGGAAAACTGGGAAGCTCACCTACATACACACAAAATATGTGGTGTACGTGAAGAGGTAGGTTCCTTCCTTACCACTCCCTTTCAGCTAGCATTCCACCTCCAGCAGAGTACCAAGGAATGAGTCTCCAAACATTAAACATATACCCTGATGATCACCAACTTGCTCATTTTTACAATCAGTGAAGCTTCCAATGCTCTTTGTGAGGCCTTAATATTTTTCACTCTATGGGGCAATACATTTTCTAGTCTTTCTGCCACTTTCATTCATTGGCAGGTAACTAGTAGGCAGGGATCTAATGGAGGTATAGTACAGTACAATCTTATAAGAACCTTTGCTTGAATCCCAACTCAACCTCCTTCTAGTATTTGGGCAACTTAATTGCCATTCCTTATATTTAAAAATGATCTAAGGATAGAAACTAAAGCACAAGTTTGTTCTAATTATTTAATTGGAATTTGTCTTTTAATGTGTAGATTATGTTGCCAGGTCCATAGTTAACAGTAAATTAATGGAAGCAATTCATTATTAATAATGATGCCAAATCTTAAATTTGGTGTCTATGTAGACTGACCAACTTTCCTTGTTTGCCTGGGACTGAAGGGGTACCAAGGACTCAGAACTTTTAGTTTTAACACAAGAAAAGTCCTGAGCAAATGGGAGTAATTTGGTCACCCTTTCCATGTCCAGGTTTCCTGTTCGGTTTAGTTTATTTTTTCTAATGTCTCTAAAGTCTATTTGGAGTATACTTTTTTCTGTTTGTAATTTTCCAATTTTTTTCACAAATTGCTTTTAAAAATCATTTATTAAGCCCATCCTGTTTGGTGGGCACTGAGCTGTTAATCCTAACTTAGTTCTTTTCTTTTGAAGGGGTAAAGGGATTCAGATCACAGGGCATATTTAAGAGGTGCTCTCCAGGTCTCATCATTATGGAAAAAATAATCTTCCAATCTCTCTCTCTCTCTCTCTTTCTCTCTCTTTCTCTCCCTGACACATAGAATAATTTTGATTAAGTGAAACAGGATAAATTCTTCCTCATTCGAGAAATTCTGGGTACCAATTAGATTCTCTGAGTACACTGCTAAGCCTCGGGCTACCAGCTGCATGCCAGGGTCAAGAAACTCACAGCTTTAATTCTAAGTAGGAGTTAAGATATCAAAGGGAAAATGGAAATACTGAGACCAAGGATAGGTATCAATGGCAGATAATACACTACAGGCTAAGCACTATCTTCACTCCTCAACTTTGTGAAGAAACAATTGTCATTGTCCGTATTTTACAGATGACTTGGAGAGCTCATCTTAACTCCCCAAGGTCACATAGCTAAGAGCTCGGATGCTAACACAGTCCTCTCTGTCTTCACAGCCCAGCCCAAGACAGTCTCTTCCCCCTGTCTCTGGGACAAAATAGTCCCCTAGAGATGGAAAGAAGCCATGATAGTGAAACTAGAGTCTCATTGCTAAATCAACTTTAGGAATATGAAAATCAGGGCTCCATGGGAGAAAAACCATATAGTGCCTGACTGCCAGAGAAAAACCTAGTGCCTGGAAGATTTTTACTATCTTCTGGGACCTGAAAGTATCTCATGGACCTACTGATCCTGGCCAGTTGATTACTTCTTTTTTGTTTGTTTATTTGTTTCTTAATATAACAGCTTTATTGAGCTATAATTCATATGCAATACAATTCACCCACTTTAAGTGTACTAATCAGTGATTTTAGTATATTCAGAGTTGTGTAACCATGACCACAATCAATTTTAGAACACTTTTATCACTTTCATCATGCCCAAAAGAAACCTGTACCCATTAGCAGGCACTCTCCATTTCTCTTTAACCTCCCAGTCCTAGGCAATCTCATCTACTTTCTGTCTCTGTAGATTTGCCTATTCTGAACATTTCATATATATGGAATCATACAATTGGGAATCTTTTATGACTAGCTTCTTTCACTTAGCATATTTTCAAGGTTCATCCATCTTGTAGCATGTATCAGAACTTCCTTTTTATGATGAATTATTTTCCATTGTATGGATAGACCACATTTTATTTATCCATTCATTGGCTGATGGAAATTTGAATTGTTTCTTCTTTTCCCCTATGAACATTTTTGTGCAAGTTTTTGTGGGCATGTTTTTTATTTCTCTCTGTGTCTGCTCATCTTCTCTTTAGGGCGCACTGGGAACCAAACCTGGGACCTCCCATGGGAGAGAGACACCCAATTGCCCGAGCCACCTCAACTTCCCACTTTGCTGTGTCTCCTTGTTGTGTCATCTTGTTGCATCAGGTCACCACACCTGCTCATTGAGCCAGCTCACTGTCTTGCCCATCCTCTCCAGGAAGCCCCGGGAACCAAACCTGGGACTTTCCATGTGATAGGTAGGAGCCCAATCTCTTGAGCCACATCTGTTTCCCTTATAAAATACTCATTATAGGCTTCATTTAAAATCCACTAATGCATTCTAAATTATGCATATTTATGTTTAAATTATTTATACATGGGTTTTCAAGGATACATTAGCTTTATAAAATGAGGAATACCCCCCAAAATAGAAATAAAATGAGGAATACCTGTAATAGTTATGAGTATTAAGATTGTTCTCAAAAAGTTGCTTGAAAGCACTAAGAATGCATTTATTAAAGATCATGCTTTCAAAGATGTCCTTTGGAATGAGCATGGGCTTTAGATTTACACATTTGATTTCTGTTTCTGGATCTTAGTTTGGTGTCCTTCTATGATGCAAACATCCGAAGAAGCATAAGCAGTACTATAAACATAGCTTTGGTAATCTCAGGCCACAGCAATTGGTAGTACAGAGCTTACATGATAATTCAGTGACACACTGAGGGCCCAGGCTCTTTCCATCTTTCTGCTCTGCAATCTCGAATATGTCAGCTTTAATCTTCAGATGGTTTAACATCCAGGTTCTAGGAAGGAAAAGAAGTGAAGGGTAAAGAACATTTCCCAAAGCACTTTTATCTGTATCTTATTAGCCAGAACTGTCACAAATCTGCTGTATTGAAGGGAACCTGGGAGAAGAGGATTGACTGTGGAGTTTAGTATGGGCATCCACCAGTGTCTGCCATGGTTGTTAGCTGTGTGACCTTGGAAAAATTATTTAATCCTTACTAAGCCTCAGTCTCCTGAAATTAATACCTAACATTCTGGGTTGTTAAAAAACTTATAAGAAAGCAAGTGAAATGACTTGCATATTGGCAATAAGTAGAAACAAACAAACAAATAAAAGACATTAGATTATTATGGTGACATTCAAAGCTGACTCCCTCGGCTAGGTTTTTCATTTGTTCTTACATCAAAACCTGACTGACTCGGGAGAAGGAAATTATTAGTGAAAAGTCATAAAAATGATCATTTATAGGATATTGTATTATTTACATTATTTTCAAGTAAACTTTGACTATTAATTATCTAAAGAGATGTTGAATATGCTCTAGTAAATCAAATTAATTTGGTAGCTATTTTATAAACACCAATAGTTGCTTCATCATTCATCCAACACTGGAATTGAAGCTCAATCAGAGCACAAGGATTTTTGTTTGTTTTGATTACTGCTGTATCCCTAGAGACTAGAATGGGGTCTGGCACCTAGTGAGTCCTCAATTTATATTTGTTGCACAATTATTCTAGCTGATAACTAGAAATAAACAGTATCGGCTGTCCCCTATCACAATCTAGTTGAATAATACAGATGTACCTTCTTTTATTGTGCTTTGCAAATACTGTATTTTTACAATATTTTACAATAATTGAAGGTTTGTGATAACCCTGCATTGAGCAAGGCTTTCGGCACCATTTTTCCAACAGTGTGTTCTCACTTTGTGTCTCTGTGTCACATTTTGGTAATCCTTGCAATATATTTCAAACTTTTTCATTATTGTTGTAGCTATTATGGTGATCTGTGAGTAGTGCTCTTTGATGAACTGTGCCCATATCAAATGGAAAACTTTTTTTTTTTTTAAGATTTTTATTTATTTATTTAATTCCCCCCCTCCCCCAGTTGTCTGTTCTCTGTGTCTATTTGCTGCATCTTGTTTCTTTGTCCGCTTCTGTTGTCTTCAGCTGCACGGGAAGTGTGGGCGGCGCCATTCCTGGGCAGGCTGCACTTTCTTTCGCGCTGGGTGGCTCTCCTTACGGGGTGCATTCCTTGCGCGTGGGACTCCCCTACGCGGGGGACACCCCTGCGTGGCACGGCACTCCTTGCGCGCATCAGCACTGCGCATGGGCCACCTCCACACGGGTCAAGGAGGTCCAGGGTTTGAACCGCGGACCTCCCATGTGGTAGATGGACGCCCTAACCACTGGGCCAAGTCTGTTTCCCATCAAATGGGAAACTTAATCAATGTGTGTGTTCTGATTGTTCCTCTGACCAGCTATTCCCTTGTCTCTATTCTTTCCTTGGCCTCCCTACTCCCTGAGTCACAATAATATTGAAATTAGGCCAGTTAATAACCCTACAATGACCTCTAAGTGTTCAAGTGAAAGGAAAAGTCACACATCTGTCATGTGAAATCAAAAGCTTGAAATGATTAAGCTTAGTGAGAAAGGCATGTCAAAAGCTTAGATAGGCCAATAGTTAGGCCTTTTGGGCCAAGCAAGTAGCCAAGGTATGAATGCAAAGGAAAAGTTCTTGAAAGAAGTTAAAAATATTACTCCAGTAAACACATGAATAAGATTACAAACAGACTTATTGCTGATATGGAGAAAGTTTGAATGTCTGTATAGAAGATCAAACCAGCCACAACCTTCCCTTAATCCAAAACCTAATCCAGAACAAAGCCCTAATTCTCTTCAGTTCTTTGAAGGCTGAGAGAGGTGAGGAAGCTGCAGAAGAAAAGTTTGAAGTTAGCAAAGGTTGGTTCATGAGGCTTAAGGAGAGAAGTCATCTCCATAAGTAAAAGGGCAAGATGAAGCAGCAAGTGCTTATGTGGAAGCTGCAGGCAAGTTATCCTGAAGATCTAGCTAAGGTAATTGATGAAGGTGGCTACACTAAACAACAGATTTTCTATGTAGACACAACAACCTTATATTGGAAGAAGGCGCCATCTAGGACTTTCCTTGTTAGAGAGGAGATGTCAATGCCTGGCTTCGAAACTTCAAAGGACAGGTTGACTCTCTTGTTAGAGGCTAATGTAACTGGTGACTTTAAGTTGAAGCCAATGCTCATTTACCATTCTGAAAATCCTAGGGCCCTTAATAATCATGCTAAATCTACTTATGGAACAACAAAGCCTGAATGACAGCACATCTATTTGCAACATAGTTTACTGAATATGTTAAGCCCACTGTTGAGAACTACTGCTCAAAAAAGTTGCTTCTGGTAGATGACTAAAGAAAGTGGTTTCTTGAGATGGAATCTACTCCTGGTGAAGATGTTGTGAACATTGTTGAAATGACAGCAAAGAATATAGAATATTCCATAAACTTAGTTTGATAGAGCAATGACAGAATTTGAGAGGATTGACTCCAATTTTGAAAGAAGTTCTACTGTGAGACAATGCTACCAAACAGCATTGCATGTTAGAGAGGAATCTATCATGAAAGGGTCAATCAGTCTGGCAAACTTCATTGTTGACTTGTTTGAAGTAATTGCCACAGCCTCCCCAACATCACCAACCACCACCCTGATCAGTTAGCAGCCATTGACATCAATGAAGACCTTCCACTAGCAAAAAGATTATGAACTGATGAAGGATCAGATGTTGGCTAGCATCTTTTAGTGATATTTTATTATTAAGGTATGTACATTGTTTTTTAGACATAATGCTATTGTACACTTAGTAGACACAGTATAGTGTGAACATAACTTTTATATGCACTGGGAAACAAAGAAATTCTTGTGACCCACTTTACTGTGATTGTCACTTTATTGAAGTGATCTGGAACCGAATTCACAATAGCTCCAAGGTGTGTCTGTATGACAAAATCATTTACAATTTAAAAATAATTTTTCTCCAGTTTTCTTAATATTCAGCAGTAAATTATAGCCAAACTCAGACTAAATTAATCCAAATTCTGAATTGACAAGAGTTAAGATTAATGGGATTTTTACTGTTCTTTGAAGAAGACATAAAGGATATGAAGGATTGCCATAAAAATGGATGTTCTCTAGTAAATTCAAGCATAAACTCCTGTAAGCACAGGCAAATCAGAAATGGAAACAGACATGGACTCATTTTTTACTTATTTAAAAATTTATTCATGAACTGAAAAAATTAAAGAAAAGAAACTCAGTTTCTCTAAGTACTAAAAAAGGCCTTTCCCCATGAGAAAGTTGACTTATAATAGATTTTTGTGGTTGAGGTAGCAAGTATCAGATTTAAAGAACCTCTTTTGGTCCCTGGGTCATTAGGGTATTTTCCACTTTGGCTAATAGGTAGAGATCAGCATTTGAAAGGTTTCATTTCTCACTCATGTGGTTCTGTTCTCAGTAAAATCACATATATAGAAAGGCCTTTTACCTCAGATCACCCACTTGTTTCACCAGTGACAGTGTTGGCATTCCTTCTAGAGCAGCTAAAGGACTGTGACCACCTCCTTCTTGTTTGCGGTTGAAGTTGTAAAGCAGAGGAATTGTGTCTTTGTTGCCTCAAGAGTTCCTTCTCTTTCTCCCCAACACCTTTGTGATAATCCCACCAGACAGAGGCACATCCTCTTCTCTTCCTCTATATTTTGCTATACATCAATGGTGATAGAAAAAAGAAAAGGGAACCTCTGCTAACATGCATCTACCTATTGCCCTATTGCCTCCAGCAATAGTATTGTCATGTAGGCACTATGTCAAACTCTAGAGATAATCAAACCAACCAACCAAACAAACAAACAAACAAACAAAACCCACGTGCCCTGCCCATGGAAAGTTCATAGGCTTTTTGGAATGACATCGATAGCGGAATTTTCAGGCACTGTGGAAGACCCATAGGGCAAGTATTTTTAGATAAGATGTCACTTTAGACCGCAAATCAGTTTCCTGCTTGACCAATATATAAGGCCTATCTGCTTTTGCCACATCACCTTCTGCACAGACATGTTTCTAATAGCTGGAAAGAGTTGATAATATAATATGATTCCAAATATTCTTAAGACTGTGATGTTATTTTCAGTAATTCTTGAAGGTTAATTGCAGTTCATATTTTAAAATCCACTTCTCCACCACTTCTGCACCCATACTTGGAGAGCTAATTGTTGCTGAGGACAAACATAACCTTGCTGACTGATATTACTCCACATTCACGACCACTAATCTCACCTGGGCCCATGGAGCTGGCCAGTAGTCCATTATATTTCCCTAGTCAGGTCACTCTCCCGCTATGCCAGATGACTATTTCATTACTTTTTCTCTCAGCTCTTAATCCACAACATCTCTTTCTCCTCACTCTCTGTTAATGATCTACTATTTCACAGAGAAAGAAGCAAAGAGAAGAGAGCTTCCACAAATACCCCTACTTATCTCATCTACTAAAACACTGACAGTTGTACTCATATACTTGGTCTTCCCTCTGCTACTATGTATGAAGTACCATAGCCCTAGGGTCAACTATCCACCTGTAAATTAGATCTTACCCCACCTGTCTGCTCTGTGACAGTGTTCCAACAATTTCACCTTCTTTCTTCTGCATTATTACTTCTTCTGTCTCTATTGGGTCAATCTCATCTGCATTCAAACATGCTATAGCATTTGCCCTCCCTTGGTGCTTCTCCTCCACCACCTTATTTCATTGTTCCCCTTTAAAGGCAAAGTCCTCAGAAGACTTGTCCTGGCCTTTCTAGCTGAATGTCTTCTCTTCCAATATTCTCTTTTACTTATATAGTCAAGCTTTTGCTCTTACCCTTCCACTGAAACAGCTTTTACCAAAGTCACTATGACTTCTCCATTACAAATCCAATGGATCATTCTCAGTTCTTAGTTTATTTCTCAGGAACATATAGCAAAACTCTTCACTTCCTTCTTACAACCTTTAGGATACCACTTCCTCTTGACTATCCTCCTGGATACTTTTTCTCTGTATCTTTTGCTGATTCTACTTCATCTCCGGTGAAGTAATTGTGACCCAGAGCTCTATCCTAGGACCTCTTATTTTCTTCAGCTACACTTATTACCCAAAAGATCTCATCCAAATTTATGGTTAATAATTCCCAAGTTAATCTTGGAGTTAATTTGCCCAGTCCAGACATCTTCCTTGAACAACACCCTTCAGATATATATATTAATAGGTATATGATATATACATATCAGCTTACTCAACATTTCCACTTGGCCATCCAAAAGACACTCTCAGAATGTAGTAACTCTGTATTTCACATTAAATCATTGGAGTCTTCCTGAATTCCTCTTTTTATCATGTTCTTCATCAGCAAATCCTATTGAATCTATCTTTAAATATCTGATTTCTTCTCACCAACTACACTGCAATCCTAATATAACCATATCATCCTTCACTTGGACTATTATAAGAATCCCCTAACTGGTCTCCTAGCCTCCACCTTTGCCCTCCTCCAGACTATTGTTCATAAATAGCCACATCAGACCACATCGATCCTCTCCTCAGAACCTCCCTTTTCACTCAAAGGCCCTAGATGACCTTACAAGGCTTTCTAATTCTCCCATCCCCCAATCTCTCATCTAATCTTTAATCCCTTTCTATCTACCTCACACTACTAAAGCCTAACTTTATTTTTTTTTAATTTATTTAATTCATTTTTTTAAAAAATATTACATTCAAAAACATGAGGTCCCATTCAACCCCACCGCCCCCACCCCCCACTCCCCCCACAGCAACACTCTCTCCTGTCATCATGACACATCCATTGCACCTGGTAAGTACATCTCTGGGCATCGCTGCACCCCATAGTCAATGGTCCACATCATAGCCCACACTCTCCCACGTTCCATCCAGTGGGCCTTGGGGGGATCTACAATGTCCCGTAGTTGTCCGTGAAGCACCACCCAGGACAACTCCACGTCCCGAAAACGCCTCCCCATCTCATCTCTTCCTCCCATTCCCCACACCCAGCAGCCACCATGGCCACCCTTCCCACATCAATGCCACATTTTCTCTGTGGACATTGGATTGGTTGTGTCCATTGCACATCGATGTCAAGTGGGGCTTAGATTCCACATGGATATTGGATGCAATCCTCCTGCTTTCAGTTGTAGGCACTCTAGGCTCCATGGTGTGGTGGTTGACCTTCTTCAACTCCATGTTAGCTGAGTGGGGTAAGTCCAATAAATCAGAGTGTAGGAGCTGAAGTCTGTTGAGGCTCAGGGCCTGGCTATCATATTGTCAGTCCAGAGATTCAAATCCCCTAAATATATCTTAAACCCTAACACCAACTACAATTCCAGTAGAGTATCATGAAAGTCTTGTGAAAAGAGATCCCATCTGAGTCCAGTTCCATCACGCAGAAACACCAGCTCCAAAGAAGGGCCATCTGACATGGCAGTGAACCCCATCTGCCATGACCATAGAACCCTCGGGTCTCTTTATCCCTCAAAAGAACCAATACCTGGGGTTGTATCTACTTTATCTGTCTCTGAGACTCTGCTCAGGTGTGCATAAGGGCAATCCTTCTGACAACCTCCAGACTCTTTTTTAGAGACTCGTCGCCGTATAAACTCATTTCTCCTTTCCATTTCCCCCTTACATTAGGTCAAACAGCATTTTAAAGTCATGTTATTATATGTAGACAGGGATATTCTGCTGATCCGCATTGAACCTTTAATTCAAGGTCATTTTCTAGTTGGATCTTCAGCTGGTATTTGGTAGTGATCCCTCGGTGCCAGGGAGGCTCATCCCCAGGTGTCATGTCCCATGCTGGTGGGGAATGCACTGCATCTACATGCTGAGTTTGGCTTCGAGATTGGCCACATTTGAGTAACATGAAGGCTGTCAGGAGGAAACTCCCAGGCACAATGCTGCTCTAGGCCTTGTTCTTATTGCAGGTGTATAGGCTCACAAGCGTAGTCATTAGTATCAGGAGCCCACTGTTGAACCCTCATTCCTTCCTGGTTCTTACCGTTGTACCTGGGGGACTGCCGCTGCTCCCCTAGGGACCACGACAGAGCACCCCCCGCCAGGAACCCAGTACCCCCCCAGCTGTTGTTTTTAATTGTTTCCACTATGAGTATATCTAAACATTACCACTAAAGCCTAACTGACCTCCTTGCTCATTTTTTTAAAATAAAATTTTATTGAAGTATATCATTCATACATGAACCTAAATAAATAAGTGTATAGTAAAGTTTGTGAATTTACAAAACAAACATGCATATCCTTATACAAGGCTACCATATATCTCCCCACCACCAACACCTTGCATTGCTCTGAAATATTTGTTACTAACTATGAAAGAGCATCTTTAAAATCTTGCTACTAACTATAGCTCATATCCTATATTTGGTATATTTTTCCTTCAACCCACCCAACTATTAACACCCTGTATTAGTATTATAAATTTGTTATCATCCAGGAGCAAATATTCTCATATTGGCCTTGTTAACCAGAGTCCATCATCCACCTCTGGATTCCCTGTGTTATACAGTCCTATGCTTTATACAGTCTATTCAAAGTGTGCACTCAGGGGCTCTCGTTTTCATCAGAGTTGTGCTGTCATAACATCAGTCAATTTTAGGACATTTTCATTACTCCAAAAGGAAAAATCCCATACCTTCTTATCCCATACCCCTACAGCTGTCCCTTATTATTGAGAAAATATCTTCTTGCCATTGCTGCAAAATATTACAATATTACTGTTAACTATCACCCACAATTTACATTAGTTGTAATTCTCCCGTACATCACTATATTTTTAGCACTTTGTCAAAGAAGAGCATTCTTATATTTATACTATTAACCACAATCTTCATCTACCTCTGAAATCATAGGTTATACTTTCCCTAGATTATTCTTCAGTTTCCTTCCAATTGACATTTACTTCCACAGACTACCCCTTTCAGCTATAATCACATGTGCAAATCAGCAGTGTTAGTTATACTCATTTTTATATATTACTCTCTATTCTATTCATTTCCACACTTTTACAATTAACGTTATTAATGATCTACATATATTAAACATCTCTCACTCAACCCACCTTCTATTTCCTAGTAACCTATACTCTTGTGTTTACCTCCATGACTTTATTTAATGTATTTAGCTCCTATTAGTAAGCCATATAATATTTGTCATTTTGTATCTGGCTTATTTCACTCAACATAATATCCTCTAGGTTCACTCATGTTGTCACTAGCATCCCAATTTCATTTCTTCTTAGAACTGAATAGTATTCCACTGTTTATATATACCACATTTTATTTATCTCTTCATTAGTTGATGGACACTTGGGCTGGTTCCATGTTTTAGCAATTGTGAATAATGCTGCTATGAACATCAGTGTCAAATGTCAGTTCCCATCCTTGCTTTCAGTTCTTCTGAATATATGCCTAGTAACGGGATTGCTGATCATATGGCAGTCTATATTCAGCTTCTTGAGGTACTGCCAAACTGTCTTCCACAGTGGCTGCACCATTCTTACTTGAACAAGCCAAGCAAGCTCCTGCCTCAGGGCCTTTGCACTTGCACAGGGCCTATGCTCTTCCTCATTGTAGCCACAGGACTTGTTCTTTTACTTCTTTAATGTCACCTTCTCAGACAGTCCTTCCCTATCTCCAAAAATAAACCTTCCCAGGCCTACCCCAGCACTTCTGAACCCCTTTACTCAGCTTTATTTTTCTTTTGAGGATTTATTACCGTAAGACATTTTATCTGTTTCTACCAGAATGTATGCTCCATGAGGGTTGTATTTTATCTACTTTATTCATTGCTTAGAACATAGTGGCTCTAAAATATCTGTTGAATGAGTAGTTACACAAACTATTACCACCATAAATCGACAATGTTCATTGGAAAATCGAATTAATGACTACTAGGGCTAGGTGCAGGAAAAGCGTCACAGAAATATAAGTCATGCTGACTCCCTTCACCATATAATCTGTTATGTATTAGCACATGAGAAAAAGAAATAAGACATTCATAACTTTGTAATACATGATTATATGGAAAAAATAGTACTAAATTATAGTTAGTCATTATTCCTTCATCTAAATTAGTGCTTTGGGGTAGAGGGGCTAACATGAGGGTAAACTTTAAAAGCAGAATGAAATTACCTTGTAACTGTAGTTAATGTAGATTTGAGAATACATTTCCACCTTGTCTTGTGAGTTCTATGTGTGGTGAAAGAATCACCAACCACAAACCAATTAAGAACACATATGTGGTTTTCTCTAGCTGGAAAATATTCAAAGATGCCCTACTTACTACTTACACATAGTTATTTTCTATTTTTGCATTTGTATTCTTATTTAGCAGGCAGTTAGCATATCTTATAACAAGATCTTTATTAATTTAAGTTCCATCTAATATTCAGAGAGAATATTAGGCAACCAAATAAACATCTGAGTTTAATGACATGATTTGATTCTTAGATACAAGCAATATAAAAGAAATTTCACTTGTTGAACTATAACAATTTTAAGGATTTCATTTGTACTGTTTAGAACGTATAAAAGGCACATGTCATAAATACTTTTAAATTTGTAAAATAATTATGCTCAGTGTGTCCTTTATTATGTGTGAAACTGCTGCCTGCTTTCTTATCTCATTTACTCAAAAGAGATTTAGGAACTCTAATCCAGAAGACAGAGCCCAGGTAGCCAAGGGAAGTAAGAATCTCAAAGAACTAATCAAGAATGCACCTCTGACAGACCTGGAGCAGTTAATGTCTGCTGCTGGGGTTTCTACTACAGATGCAAGGCAAAGAAGATCCTTGCACTTCCGTCTGTCTGGTTGTGGCATCCGAGATTGAATGGGTGCATGCAGGAAATTTAAAAAATGTGCAGAAGGGGAAATAATCTTTGCAACTCAGAAATAAACTTATAAACAGAAAGAAAAAAAAGAACTAATCAAGAGGGACAAATGCTAAAAGGATTCAGAAAGAAGACTTCACTTTGGAAAGGAAGTCACTTTAGGTGAGCAGTTTCATGGGAAAGGTGAAGAAAAATCAAAATAAAAAGGCAGAAAGAACAAGCGGAAAGGGTAACAATGGATTTAGAAAATCTGAGAAGTTTAAAAAAAGGAAATTTAAAGGTTGGTAGTTCAAATGGTTTAAGAAATGTAAACTAGTGAATTCTAATGAAAATACTTTCTTGTAACAAATCAAACCTTATTATAATGATGTTTTGGAGTCTGAGACAGCCCAACATTTCTCTCTGCTGATTTCTCAAATCAACTGAGAGAAAACGAAGTCAGCAGGTAGAGATTACCACTTCCCCTGGCCCCATGCCTCTTAACAATATTGTGTGGTATTTTTGGGGTAGAGTTTTAAAAAGAGAGTCTCTTTTTTTTTTTTCCAAAGTTTACAAAAATATTTGTAATTTTAGCGTAAACAAATAACGTTTGAAATTTACCAAATATAATTGATATTTTATTCTATAACTGGTTGGAGATCCTCATTCAATTTCATAAACGTAGATAACATATACTTTTTTAATGGTATGTAATAGCTTTCCCCATCCCCCATTCCAAACTGACTTTTTCTTCTCCATCTCCTTCGTCCTCTTTGGCAGTAGCTTACTTCCTTTCCCTTGTCTAATTAGTTGCCAAGTCCAGTCAATTCTACTTTGAAAATTGTTCATGCCCATTCCCACTGGCCTCCACTTAGTTCTGACTAATAATCCAGTTCTCATTATTTTATAGCCTTTTATTTTGTCTCATGCCACCACTTTTATCTCCCTCCAATCTACCCTTCATAAAGATGCCAGACAGCCCCAGGGATCATTAAAATAATGCAAATAAGATTACATATGCGCACCCTCTTGCTTAAGAGAGTTTTAAAGGCTTTTATCGTTTACATGCTACAACTCAGTCTCCATCAGCAGCAGACAGGAGGGCTTCTTGGCCTGGCCTGCTCTACTCCACGTTAGTTCTGCACTTTCATGCTCCAAAACTTTCTCAGAAATGTCATTTCATTTCATTTTTGTTTGTTTGTTTGTTTTGTTTTGCTTTAGACTATGATGTTCTTTCTCCCCTGGAAGTGTGGCCCTCTTCTATCCCATCTCTATCCCCACTCCTCGCCTACATCTTACAGAACTCTCTGGCTTCAAAACCTTTCCGAGGTGCTCATTTATTTCAAGCTATACACAGGGCCAACTTAGCCAGCTGGGCCCACAGGACTTTTAGGGGTCCATGGAAAGGTTTTATATCAACTCGGTTGTAAAACATTGTGTGTGTGTGTGCTCAGTTTAGTTTAGTTTTATTTTGTTTAATGGAGAAGGGGACCCATGAAGCAAAATGGCTCTATGACCCCCGAATGTCACCTGGGGCCCTAGCTTGTCTTGAATTTGTTTTTAAAATTTCTCAAAATCAAATCAGGGGCAGATGTGGCTCAAGTGGTTGAGTGCCTGCCTCCCACACAGGAGGTCCTGGGTTTGGTTTCTGTTGCCTCCTAGAAAAAACAAACAACAAGCAAAACAAACAAACAAACAAAAAACAACTTAGAGGAGCAGCTGTGGCTCAGTGGTCGAGAGCCAGTTTCCCATATGCAAGGTCCCAGGTTCAATACCCGACCCCTGGTACCTAAAAAAAATTAAAAAATGAAATCAATTTCAATTCATTTTTCAGAAGAATGTCTGGAGGCAGGCTAAAAAGTGTAGAATTGAGAGTTGAGGAATAATTAACTCAAATCAAACATATGTGTGACCATTATCTTTTTTTTTTTTTTTTTAAGTTTAGAGACAGAACAACAACAACAATATCTCACCTCAAGCTATATTAACATCTCCACTGACTCGCTACAAGGTGGCAAGAGGTATTTGGTTTGGGTCCAGGCTGCAAATGCACTGGGCATGGAGGAGTCAGAACGGCTGCATATTCACCTGGATGATATAGGTAAAGAATAAGAAATTCTATAAGGTTCTTAATAGTAAACAACTAATTTATGCTGACCTGGTCAAATGAAGTCTAGATCTGAAAGAAGTTCCCATAAAGTGCCTGAAGATCATGATAAAGAAAACAAAAACTAACCACTAATTCCACCTCTCAAAGACAAGTAGAAGATAAGTACTGCCACCATTTTGTTGTACATCCTTCTATTCTTATTTCTATATGTGTCTATATTTTTACAAATATTTATTAGGAATATCTTATATACTAAGCATTGTTGTAAATGCTGGGGAGAATAAGATAGGCAAAGTATCAACCCTAAAATAACTTGCAGTCTACCAAGGCAGACACAAAGAAACAAGGACTATAAAAAAGTACGATGAGTCTCATGTGGTAAGAAGTAAAAGATTCCAAACAATTATACTTTACATACTAATTTTGAACCAATTTTTACTTGTTTTATTTAGAAAAGTTTACAACATGCATAGAAAACTGCAGAGAATTATGTAGACATTTCTATGTTCACTAGCCAGACTTAACAAATATTAACATTTTTTGCTTCAGTTATTTTTAGATTCTTCCTTTACTTAATCTACAATATTATTTTTAATGTTGTCTGAATGTATAACAGTTTGACAAATCCCTTATTGGTGGAGTTTTAGAAAATTATCAATGTTTTAATGTTTTACCATTACAAACTATGCTGCTATAAACATCCTTGTGGCTGAATTTTTGGCATAGTTCTTGGGTTGTTTTCATAAGATAAATTCCAAAAAGTGCATTTGATTTTTTAAAAATTGCATCCTAGTCCTAAAGCCAGAGTTCAGCCAAAAAGCAAGTATGAATCACTTCTTATTTAGAAATTCTAGTACTAATTGTTCCTGTTGTTATTATTATTGATCATTTCAAACTAATATTTATTGTTCCCATATTAAGTGCTGACAGCTTTAATATACTGTCTTCATTTTTGGGGCTGCAATAACAAAGCAGTACAAACTAAGAATTTATTCTCTCCCAGTTCTGGAATCTACAAGTTAGAACTCAAGGCGATTCGGCCACGCTCCCTCTGAAGCTCCTAGGGCAGAGTCCTCCCTTGCCTCTTCCTAGTTTCTGGTGGCCCCAGGTGCTCCCTGCCTAGTGATGGCATAACTCCAAGCTCCACTTCTATCTTGCTTTCTCCTTGAGTGTCTCCATCTTCACATGGCCTTCTCCTGTCTGTATCTGTTTTCTGTCTTCTCTTCCTGTAAGGGCCCTAGTCATACTGGATTAGGCCCAGGAGAATCTATATGTCCTCATCTGAACCTGATTACATCTGCGAAGACCCTTTTCCATAAGGTCACCTTCATGGGTACCAGGGTTTAGGACTTAATCCTATTTTTTGGGAGATAAAACTCAATTCCTAACATGTACATTGCCTTATTTAGCCTTCAGAACAACCCTATTTTTTAGAAAAGTTTGTAATTTACACTTGCAGAAACCAAGACTCAGTGGCATTAAGAAATCTGAGATTGCAAAACTAGGGGCCTTTTAATTCCAGTCTCTTTGATTCCCACCCTCAATCTTTATGGGGGGAAAATGCAGATTCTGATGTGTCTGTCAAATTTCCTGCTGATTAATTATCTAGGGTATACAAAGTCTTTTCTTCAGAATACCATATGAGAACCCTTTAGGGATTTTTGGGGTCTTCTATTTCAACTAAAATGGAATGTGATTGATCTAATATTATGTCCTTATGCGCTGCATAATGGATTTGAAGACAAACATTGCTGACTGTGATGATGAACAATAACCTCATTTTATTGTATATTCTTGGAGTTATAGTTATCTTGACCATGATCTATACATTTTTACAAATTCATATTTGAGCTAGGATACATAAATACTTCCTTTTCTTAAAACAGGTCCCCCATTGTATTAGGATTCTCCAGAGAAACAGAACTGATGTGATATATATTTATATAGATATAGAGTCAGATAATAGGAAGATATATTTATTACTCATATATATGTATTCCTCTAATATATATATTTATTATAGGATTTGGTTCATATAATGGTGGGGATTGGCAAGTCTGAATTTTGCAAGGCAGCCACAAGTTGGGAACCTTATGAAGGTGAAGTTGAATTCCCCAGGAGAAGTTAGCTCGCTGAAGTCCAGAAAGAAATTCTTTCTGACTGACTGCTGAAATCCTCCATTCTTTCTTTAAGGACTTCAACTGACTGTCAGAAATGCCTCTCATGCTGAAAGCAATCTCCTTTGTTGATTGTGATCACTGGTAGCTACCATGACCTGAGTAACAATTTAAATCTATCTACAAAATACCCTCACTGTAACAATCAGGTCATTGCTTGCTTGACCAAACAACTAGACACTACAATCTGGTCAAATTGATACATGAAATTAACCATCACACACTTGATGGATTGATGATATTTATTTAAAGGTTATTATGTCCAACATCATTTTACAGTGCAATTTTAGGAACTCAATTTTTATTAGTAGATATATTACTACCTTTATTATCATTATAATCTTAGTATCATTGCATCTATTTACTGAACATATACTTGTGCTGTACACAGCACACAATATCAAATTTAATTCTAGAAACAACCATATATGGTACTACTGTTCCCATTTTACAAATGAAGAAACTAAAGCTTCAGGAAATAAAATATGCTCAGAGCCACACAGCTAGTAAGGAGGAGAGCCAGATTTGGACCTGGACTTTCTGTCTCCAAAAGTTTGTGTTGTTAACCACTATAATACCCCACTTTCCATCAAGGAAAACCTCATCTGGCCAGCACCTCTAAATCTAACCTAATGCACTGCATCAGGCAGTCTCTTGAGGAGTTTTTACTTTTTCTCATCTCCTTTCTTCTTTTCCATCTCCTTCCTCTTTGTCATTATCCCAAAATGGACTCTTAGAAACTCAGTTTGAAAAATGCAAGTCAGCTATATAGGAGGCTCCAGTCAACAAAGCCAACAGAGCTGTTTTCATTTGGGACACTTTAAGAAGGAGACATTTTGAGTTAGATAAATGAACTGTTCTATGAAACTGAGGACAGAGGACTCTCCTGGAGAAATATCCACATAGCAGCAATGGGATTGGGCTTTAATTAAGTTAGGGAGGCTGTGCTGAAAGGAAGGGAGGAGGAGTTAGTAGTGCAGGGACACTGTGCTAAAATGACATGTGAGAAGAATGCTGAAAATGTCTTTTGAAGAGAAATAAATTTCAAATCAAAAAGTGCAGTACCTTTCTGCCATTTTGAACATTAATTGTCCCCATTGAATATATAAATATGGGTAAATATATGTTGCTGAAAAGATACCAAAACAGATATAATCTGGTGCTTTATTTCAATACACGTGGAAACTAAAATATGCCATCGATGATAGATTTGACACATTTTTTTAAAACGCAAGATTTTGCTCTATTGCTTAAAACCCAAGCAGTAGAGCAAAATTCAACATCTCAGTCTTCTGTAACAAATTATATGTTCAAATACATGAAAAAGAAAATGCTCATTTGAAACAAAAGGCCTAGATCTCTACTGCATTGATCTATACTGTACTAACAGCATGTATTAAGCCTGACTTGATGTGCTTTCTGCATTTCTCATAAGATTAAACAGACATTTGCTTCCTCCCCAGTATACTTCTTTCTGTAAGAGTGTCTCAGAATGTTTCTGCTGCTATACCAGCGGCCAGCTCAAATTCAGAGGTGGGAGAGTTGGGAAGACTGGTGATAAATAGCCCTGAGGGTGCTTAAGTAGTCGCAAGTACCCTCAGAGCACTGGGTATCCATTTCCCTGACTCTAGAAATCTCTGAATTTTCAACTGCATATTTATTACAAGAAGTTTATGCTAGCAAAAGGAAACCAGTTATAAAATTAAGATGATAAAAGTTAAATACAGTAATCTCTTATTAAACTAATTCTGCTACTGCTACTTCTGTTCTTTGCTAGGTTTAGTCCCAAGATTTGTGACTCTAGAGGGCAAATCATTCATTATTATATTTCTCTACAAATCACATACCTGTGCACATACTTTTAAATAATAGTTGCCTTTGCTAATAAAGCAAAAAATTGCCCAAAGCATACTTTATAAAATTAGAAAGAATGAAAAGAAAACTAATGCATAAAGAATATTAAGCTATAAAAATGGTCCCCCAAAATATATGCAGGTTATTAGGTTCTTTTTAAAATAAGACATTGAGCAAAGTTATAGGTTTTTATTGTTCTATCATGCATTGGGGAGAAATTGAAAGTGCCAATAATTCTATTCTGATTGACTCACAAGTCTTTATGCTATTTTAGAACGATAGAAATGTAGGTTTTACCATTAATCCTAGTACAACAAAACAAGTAAGTTAACCAATGAGAATTTCAGTTCCTTTTTGAAGGTTATTATCATGGAACATGGCAACAATTTATACAGTCTTAGAGTCTTCTGAGATCTGCTTTGTTCAAATCATTCTTTCAAGGACATTTATTTTCATAACAAGCAAAACAAGCTAGAATAGATATATTCACACAATTTATCCTATTACACACAAAAAAAGAATAAAATTTTTGAGAAAGGTCTCAATTTTACATCTTATTAAATCAGATTCTCTGAACTAAATTTAGGATGCAAAACATGATCTTTCCCTCCACAGATGCTGGGAAGAGAGGATATCTCCTTAATCCCTTATCTAGAGTCCTTTGTTAATAAGGCCGAGCTCTGGTAATAAGGCCAGGCTCTGGTTATCGTTAGATTGGATTATAGGGTGGGGCACGGGGTAGGGGGAGTAGGAGGGCAGAAACAGGGCTATTAGAGCTTAGTTAAAGAGAAATGGATGGAGAATGGGCTGAATAGAATTTTACTTTATAACAGCAGTTTTCTTCTATATAATAGAAAAAATCGTTAGCTGTAATTAGATCATGAGATTGTTGTATTCATTCTTTGAGTTTTTAACATCTATAAATTGATAAAAAGATACAGATTTCTTCCTATGCAAGTTGTAAACTGCTGTGACTTTTGTTTGTTTGTTGGTTTTGTTTTCCCTAGTGATACCTTCTGCATCCATCATTTCCAGGGTTGAAAATATAAATACTACAGTGCCCAAGATCATAATTCATTGGAATAGTCAAACAAAAATTGAAAAGGTTTCCTGTGAAGTGAGATACAAGGCTACAACAAACCAGACTTGGAATGTAAGCCTAAAGTTTCATTATTCTTTAGCATTTAAGTGAATGATTAAAAAGAAAAGTCAAACAGGGGCCACAAAGCTCTGGTTTACAGTGCTGCATTTTATATGCTTTTATGTTTATGTAATATTCAAGCAACTCTATATTTTAAAATGATCACTATATGCTTTCTTTTTTTTAAAAGATTTATTTTTTTTATTTCTTTCCCCTTCTCCCCCCTCCCGCCCCAGTTGTCTGTTCTCTGTTCTCTGTGTCCATCTGCTGCATGTTCTTCTTTTGTCCGCTTCTGTTGTTGTCAGCGGCACGGGAATCTGTGTTTCTTTTTGTTGCATCATCTTGTTGCGTCAGCTCTCCGTGTATGCAGCGCCATTCCTGGGCAGGCTGAACTTTCTGTCACGCTGGGCGGCTCTCCTAACGGGGCACACTCCTTGCGCGTGGGGCTCCTCTACGTGGGAAAAACCTCTACGTGGCATGGCACTCCTTGTGCGCATCAGCACTACACATGGGCCAGCTGCACACGGGTCAAGGAGGCCCGGGGTTTGAACCATGGACCTCCCATGTGGTAGATGGATGCCCTATCCACTGGGCCAAGCATGCGTCCCACTATATGCTTTCAAACAGCAGCTATTTACTGAATAAGTCTTCTTGCTTTTTGTAAACATAGTGTCCAACAGAGTCTTCAATTTAGCCCCTTTTACTTGTGTCTTGTAGGGTAAAATTTACATCAGTAATGATGGAAAAAAATAATAAGAACTCTATGCTGAAATTTAACAGGTTTCTTGGGATATAATGATTGCTTATAAAGGAGAACTTTTTACATATTTTTGACATTTGGGACTGGAGCCCAAGAATCTGTGTTTTAATAAGCCCTCCAGGTGATTCTGATGCACATTCAAGAACATTCTATCCCTCTGCTGTGATGGGGTGCCTGTGTCTATGATTAACAGTAATCCTTTCTAAAGTTCAGAACTTTGATATATGGATGCCTTTTTTAAATGAAAAATGTGCAATTCAAGATGTAAGATTTACTACTAGTATAGGTTTCAATCTTAGAATGAATATAAGGTAAAAAGTAAATGTCTGAGAATAAACACACAAACCATTCTTAAATACCAAGTGTCAAGGTTATCAAGTACCTTAGGAGAGGTATAGTTACAATAATCAGAGTGCCTGTAAACAATATGATAAAAACTCACTAATTTGAACTATGAGGAAACAGTATTCTGGTTAAGGAAAAAGTTCCAATTCTGGTGTATTTGAAAAGAAATGCTATTTCATTATTTTTCAAGTATAAAATCTGCCATTTAGCCAAAATAACTAAGGAGTCCAGTTCCTGGCTATACTTATTTAAGAGTTATATATTGGGGAGCGGATGCAGCTCAAGTGGTCGGGTGCCGGTTTCCCATGTGCCAGGTCCTGGGTTCTATCTCCAGCACTTCCTAAAAAAAAAAAAAAAAGAAAAGAAAAAGAGTTATATATCATGTATGGATTACCAGTTTTCAGGGGGTTAAAATAAAATGCCATGTCTTTAAAACTAAAAAATACACTTAGCATAATTTAATTTTTCTTTGGTAATTAACATGATTCCAAAATCTTCTGCTTCAGCTTCATCATTCTGAACATCAGTTTTTGCTGTAGACTAACGCAGTTCAAGAGTGAGAAGGGGGAGGAAACTACTGATTTCAAGACATAAATCTCAAGATTTCTCTTTTAAAAAAATTCCTGATATCAACTTATATACCCCTGCTCATTTAAATTATAAATGTGAACTTTATATTTTTGGATTACACTTAGGAGTTTATGTTCTAACTCAATTGACCAATAATCAAGTGAAAGTCTTGCTTGACCTCCTTGACTAAATAATTATGGCATCTGTGTGCAAAGCAACCAATGCTTAAATCCCGGAGCAAGCAGGATGAAAAGAAAACAAAACTGCACAGCCACTCCTTTTGCATACATGCAATTTAGGTAAATTTCAAAACAACACAAATCAAAAATTCTCCTGTCTTGGATTTTGAATTAATGGGAGTTTTACCCTATTTTACCTGAGGTCCTTTGTTCAGTGTCACGATTATTGGATGACATAGAGAATATCAAACTCCTTATTTGACTTAAGAAAGAGTAAGAGACTGTAAGAACATTTCAAAAATAGAAAATAATTATATTGTCAGTTTCTCTGAGTAGGTTTTCAGAAACCAACTGTTCTCTGATTGAAATCCTGGTTCTCTGCTCCCCTGGTGGTGCTATATAAGTCATTTTGAGGCCTGAGAACAGGGAAGTTTGAGCTCTCTTGTCAAAGGAAGCAAATGAAGGTGCTAAAAAAATATTTTTTAACTCATTGAATCTTCCTAATAATTCTTTGTGAGACAGGTATTATTATGTCCATTATATGAAAGAGGAAATAGAGCTCCAAAGAGGTCAAGCCAGGTTTCCCAAGTTTACAACAGCTAGCAACTGAGCACCTTCACAGGTGATAGATCACTTTAGGCACCCAGTAAATATCTGGAAAATGAAAGAATGGATGGAGTAAGTATTCAATACAAAACTTTATTCTGTTCCCTCTACCATATGTCCTTCCAATAAAGTCACTAACACAGATGGTGGTGAATATCATTTCTGTCCAGATTACCCAAGCCAAGCCGGTAATAACCAGAATGAAGATCTGTTTCACATTTGCTGCTGTCATTGTATCTGGGTCCTACCTAAAGTGTTGTCTTTGCCATCTTGTAGGGATACAGGACAGTCAGAGTCAAAGAGAATGGGAGGATATAAGATTCCCCTCTTTCTTCTCGGCTCTCTGGTGGCATTTCCTCCATGAGGTATTGCTAGAGGGAGGTCTTTAATTCAAAGTGGCAGAAAGCTATTAGCAAGAAAGCTTTATAACTAAAGTTTAAAGCATTTAAAGGCTGGCTCTGCCACTTTCCAGTTGTACAATCTTGGACAACTTCCTTAACTTCTCTGAGCTTCATTACTTCCATACATAAAATGGGGATAAGAAAAGCGCCTACCGCACATGTTACGGGGAGGATCAAATGTCGTAAAACAGTTAACCCAGGGCCTACAATCGAATTCTTGCGCAATGAGTGCTGCCATTGCTACTCTTTATCTTAACCTCCAGGGGAGCACCATGACTGGCGTGGCAGTGTATAGGAATCCTATCTGAAAATCAAAATGAGTGGATAGGGGATGCTTTTCAGCCAAATCACATGTAGCCTGACTTATCTAAGGGAGCTACCCCAGTTCTTCAGGTGATCCTGCAAGGCTGACACTGTGGGGATAATACGTATTGATTGAGAAACTATTCCAAGTCAAAGCTTTGGATTTTGGCCCTAGAGGTTAAACTGCTCTTTGGGGAAAATCTTGCCATACCTTATTTGCCTCAACTCCTTCTACCATTCCCCAATAGTGAAGCTGAGAGAAGATTGGAACATGTAAAGAAGACTTCAGTAAAGGCTCAGAGACAGCAAAAGGAAAAGAGACATCTCAGAGAAAAAAAAAATCAGCTACTACTACATAATCTGGATTACAAAATATGCCTAGCCTCCCAAAGTTGACAGACTCTGTCTAGTCTCGCTCATACTTTCTTCCATGTGGTAGACATCTCCTTAGCTATCACAAGGAGCTGCCACCTATATATTTGCCTTCCTAGACTCTGGGATGAAGACAGCAATTCCCATAAAAAAGACAGGATTCCTCTCTGTTTAAATCCTGTCTTCTAAATTCTAATTATGTCTAAGAGTGACACCAAACAAAAGTTGGGTCTTGCCCAATGCACTTCCTGAGACAGGGGTTTCAAAGACAAAAAGAGTTTTATTGCCAGTGAACAGGGAGAACAGATGACCTAATGGTCTAAAATCTGTCTCCCCAAACTGTGGTAATTCCGAGAGTTTTATAGTGTCCAGGTTTAGCAGGTTTATGCTAATGAATAATTGGGGTAGGGCTGACTCAGATTCCTTCATTAATAAACATCAAGGGGCCATAGAGTGATCATAAGACTTTAAAGTTGTCAAACAGGATAGGGGATAGGTACAAAACAGGCCTCAGTCACATGGTCTTTACAATCATAAGATAAAGGTCATATAGTTTCACAGTTATTATCAGAGATGAAAGCATCTGGATTCTAATTCAGCAAGTTTCAGTAATTTCAGGTAATTACTTTTACAGTATACTAGAAAGTAATAAAGTATCAATATAATGATTCTGTAACCCTAATTATTTGTTAATTCTTAACCCTTGGTTATGTTACCAGATTTTGTCTAGGTACTTGACTATGTTGTAGAAATGAATTTCAAGAGCACATCAGGTGAGTTAGTAATTTATTTAGGTAAGGAGGGACGAATATGGGAGAAAATAACAGGTCCCAGAGAGAGAGGAAGGGGCTGAAAAGTGATAAAGAGGACTGATTTACAGACTATGATTCCCTATTATAGACTATAAATGCCTAGGTTTTACTTGCATGTTGATCCGCGTGGGGGGGACATGGTGAGAGCAGGGCACAGAAGGCAGGAACAGCGGTCCAAAGGTAAGAGAGAGCAAATTCAGGCCTTGTGCCTGCTTTTTGAACCATTAATTATTACATCCCTTTGCTAGTGGCAGGGGAGGAGTCCCAGCTGTTTGCTGTTTTGATTGATTACCCCACCCATCAATTGCCTAGGAGGGTCCAATGATAAAGTCCTTGGGAAATATCCGGGGCTTCTCCTGGCTTCTGGAGGAAGTCTTGTTCTGAAAGGCAGAATCTTGTGGGGGGTTCTTTCAGCAGCCATCTTGGGGTTATTGATGTCCATGTGGACTCTGCCAGGTTCCAGATCCATCTATTGATTCCCTATCTTACTAGCTGGCTTCAGTTACAAGAACAATTTTCCTATGTGTAGATTGATACCAGGAGTGTCTGCCCTCTCCAAGGAAAGTTATGTGAACTTAACCTTGGGACTTTGATGTAACTACCATGTCAGAAAACAACACAGTGCGATTCCCATATAGAAATATATGTATTATAGCAGTGGCAGCATCTTGTGGCATCACCAGAAAATATTTTAAAAATCACAGAGCTAAACAAAGCCACTCCAAAATCCATTATTTACCTGACCATCATACTGGACCCCATTCTAAAGAGGGAAATTTTAGTTGATCTGCTTTCTGTCCATCAAATACAGATGTTTTAGCACTAAAAATCCTCTGCTGGGTTTTTCATTACATCCTGAAAGTATGTATCAGATATTTATTGCTATAATTATGTGTAACAGACCACCACAAAAACTCAATGACATACAACAATGAACATTTATATCTCACTGTCATTGGGGTTGGGTTGATTTAGGCTGGGCTTAGATGGGACTAGGCATGTGTGTTTGCAGTTCAGCTGGTTCACTCATTTGTCTGAGGATGGACTTCCTTCTACATGTCTCTTTGTCTTCTTCTGGGAACCAATGGGCTAGCCCAGGCATGTTCTTGCTATAGCGATGAAGAGAGCAAGGCACTCAAACTCACACTGTCAAGCTCCTTTCAAGTACCTGCTTGCGACACACCAGCTTTCTCTTGGCCCAAAGCAAGACACATAGCTAAGCCCAGAGTCAGGGTAGGAGGGCACTCAAAGCTACATGGGAAAGGGCAAGGGTATAAAGGACAAGGAAAGAATTGGACCATTATTGCTGTCTACCTTGAAATGTAATCTAGGTTTCTCCCACTCTGCTGGACCAATTCCTGCTAGGACATCAGTACCTTTAACAAACTCCAAGGACACTTTTATTTATTTATTTCCAATTGATCCTTTTTGTTTGTTATTTTATTTTTTAAATATACGTTAAAAATTTTTTAAAAACTTAGATGACATAAATGTTACATAAAAACCATAGGGGATTCCCATATGCCTTTCTCCCTACACCTCCCACATTTTCCCACATTAGCAACATCCTTCATTAGTGTGGTGCATTTGTTACAATTGATGAACACAGTTTGTAGCATTGCCAGTAAGTGAGGATTATAGTTTACATTGTAGTTTACACCTTCTCCCACACAATTTTGTAAGTTATGACAAGATAATGTAATGGCCTGCATCTGTCATTGCAATGGCATTCAGGACAATACCCAAGTTCAAGGACCCTTTTAAGGTCCTCATTCTACTCTAGCATTTGACAGTGTTTACTGCCTCCTTGAAAATGTCTCTTCTCTCTGTTTATTCCTGATTCAAGAATGCTTTATTTCTCTACTCCTATCTCTGACTATCCTTTCCTTTGTAAATCCTCTTCTCTGTCAAATTCCTAAACATTGATCTTCTCTTCACACCCACTGTCTCTCTCTCCTCACTCTACTGATTTTCTCATCCACTGCCCAGACTGCCACTCTATCCATAGGCTGGAGCTTGGAACCTTCACAACTTTGCTGAATGCCAGACCTGCATTTATAGCTATTTGTTGGTCATCATCCTGGGCTCAAACTCATGTCAAAAACTGAGGTTACAATCCCCAGGAGCAATCCATACCCCTTCCAAGTCCCCTAGCTCAACAGCAGTGGCATCCTGCCATACACATATCTCTATTATAGCATTTGGAAGATTGTATAATACTTATTTGCTTACATGACTATTTCCCCCATCCTTTAACTATTAGCTCCTGGAGGCCAGGGCTGTTCCACAATCATATATTTTTTTAATTTGCTTTGATTTTTATAGGATCTAGCTAATGCAAAACAGTAGCTATTATTGCTGTTATCGGCCTTTAATGATACCAACAGCACTGATAATAAGGCGGGGAAATTCTGGCTGAAAGTTCAAGTAAATGCATTGATGGTGGCTCATTTCTCCAATTAACCTAGACCAGGACACCAGCACACTTTTTCTTAAAGGACCAAACATTAAATATTTTAGGCTTTGTAGGCCACAAGGTCTTTGTCTCAATTACTCAGTGCTGCATTTGTACTGTAAAAGAAGTCATAGACAATGCATAAATGAAGGGTGTGGCTATGTTCCAATACAATTTTATTTTTGGCACTGAAATTTGAATTTCATATGATGTCCATGTGTCACAAAATATTCTTTTGATTTTCTTTCAACCATTTAAAAATGTAAAGGATACCCAGGCCATAGTTTGAAGACTCTAAACTAGACTGTGGAGCATCAATTCTTTTCAGGGAAAGGCTGATAGAACAGTATACAGATAGAAAAGGATGAAATCCTTGGCTTTTCCATTTCAGAAGTCTAAATGCTGGTTTAAGACAAAAGCTTTAGAAGATTCTATCATTCTTGATGGCTAAGTTTTCCAATTACCACCCCCTTTCCTTCCCAGGGAAATACTAGATAAAGATTACCTAGGCCAAGAGAGGAGGAGGTTGGTGGGAAGGGAAGGAAGGGACTAAAAGAGGTTAGACACTGGTGGATTACTGAGAAGGGTCCCTTCATTGTGCACCAGATCCTAGGTTGGGAGTAGGGGGAAGTGGGGATTATAGAGCGCTTAGGATATGTTAGTGATTTTCCTTCTCTTCCCCTAAGGATGTTCTAAGAATTGAGATACAACCCTAAAAAAAGTCTCGCAAACTAATGGGGATTACAGTTCCACGGCTCCTCCTTTCAGAATTGAGGCTCCAAAGAGAAATTTACCACTATAAAAAAAATAAAGTTGTATTTCTTGCACTCTTGAGATCATACCTTCCACTGAGGCATGCCTGAAGGGCTTGTTGACTGGATCCTCCCTGACACCCAGAGTGAACTCTTTGAAGCCTCTTTCGCCCTTACCCAAACTATTAGCAAGAAAATGGGTCTGGAGAGCTACTTAAGGCAAGTCATTTTTCCCCCAGGGAATTTTCATCAATTTTTTTTTTCCCTTTATACAAAATCTGATTGACTTTTTGCCCTTGCCGTGGCTGTCTTCTGCTTTGGGATTCCCCACTTCCCCATGCCCCAATTACTACAGTCTTATTATTAGCCACTAACCACTAACCATAAGCAATACACTCTCTCAATTGTTTCCCCTCAAGGTTTCTTGTAGTTTCCTTACTGCACGCCTGACCGAAACACTAAGAAAGAAGAACTCTGGGGAGTGACTGGAGGGTCAGGACATCATTGAGCATTTCAGTTTGATTGTATCCACTCGTCATCTGACTGTGCTGCAGTCAGCTTGTGTAATCATGCTCACAAAGGAATAGGTTGTGCTGGTAACTGCTACTGGTGAGGAAATGAGCAGGTGCTATATTTTATAAAGAAAATACTTATTTTTAACATGTATTCTAAGTAGAGAATTAAGTGTCCAGTTAGTGGATTCTGCAGATGAAATGCCTCCAAATCTATTTCACCCCTAAAAATTATCATGAGCTTTCGAGGCACCTCTTGAAGAGTTTTGGGGAGTCCCCCAATCTTGTCACAAGGGTTTCCTTCTCTTTGGGGATATCTGTTGGCAGATGGTCTCCTGTCCAGGTGAGACTCATGGGGAAGGCAGGGCTGTGGCAGGAGATACACATAATCTTTTGGAACCTCTCTCCCTGAGGAGGTCTCCCCCTGGGGGTCCCACTGGCTACCAGGTGGGGCAGAGGGCATCTCACCGTGAGCTGGAAAAAGAGCCAGGCATGGTGAAGGAAGGCTTCGCACAGGGCGCTGCCACTGACCACCCACTGCAGAGCCAGCACCTCCCCGGGCTCTCCAGACCCAGCTGGAATCTGGGGGAGTGAGGTCTGAACCTCTTGGCTATGGGCCAGGGCAAAAATTGATTCGCCCCTGCCCCTTCCCTTGGCTACCTTCCACGCGCAGTGGGTCTCGGCCAGGTGGCTGGCCGCCGAGGAGGCACCCTTGAGGTAGGGAGGTGGAAGGAGGCTTGACCAGAGCTACCTTCAGTGGCCTAGGATGTGATGGGGTGAAGAGGATGGGAGGGCGAAGAGAGGTTTAGGGTGTCTGGAGGTGATGGGAGTATGGATGGAGGAAGAGAGCCATGTAAATAGAGGTAAGGGGAGTTGATGCGGAGAAGGCAAAGGTGGGGTCGAGGTGAAGAGAACGATGATGAAGACAAGTGGAGGAGGGGACCAGAAGCACGAACAGAAAAGGTGAGAATGTGGATGGAGGAGAAGAGCGTGCATGCACGGGACCCCATAAGCAAGGAGGACTGCAGGGGTGAGTGTGGATGGCGGAGGACAGAGCATGGGCAAGAGCGGGAGGATGGGTCAGCAGGGCAAGGCGTAGGAGAAAATAATGTACATGCAGGGAGAGGGTGTGAGGTCAGAGGAAGTGAGAGGGTGTGGTCAGACAAGGTGAGAGTGGGTGTAGAGGAGGTGAGAAGGTGTGGTCAGAGGTGATAAGAGAGTGTGGCTAGAGGAGGTGAGTATGGCCAAGGGTGGAGAGTGTGATCAAGTCTCCAAGTTTGGAGGTGAGGATGAGTGTGCACAACCAGGAGAATTGCATAGATGGAGTTATGGGGAAGATGGAGGAGGAAGAGAAAGATGAGAAAGGAAGATAAGGACGGAGGAGGTAGGAGTGAGTGTAGAGGCAGTGAGCGGGTATGGTCAGAGGAGATGAGAGTGTGTGGTCCGAGGAGGTGACTGTGGAGGAGGTGAAAAGGTGTGATCAGAGAAGATGAGAGTGTGTGGTCAGAGGAGGTGAGTGTGAGTGCAGCAAGGGACGGAGAGTGTGAACAAGTCCTGGAGTTTGGAGACAAGGATGAATGTGCACAGAGGGGATCACAGGAAAGACAGAGGAGGAAGAGAAAGATGAGAAAGGAAGATAAGGATGGAGGAGGTGAGACAGCAGAGAGAGGCGGCGGGAGCAGCTGGACAGCCCCAGGTTCCAGGTCTGCCCGGGCTCCAGCCTCACTCGGGGCATCTGCTGGTCAGGAGGTGAGACTGTGCGCGGGCAGGGCGAGGAGGCATCCGGGGATGGAGCCTCGATACTCAGGACCTCCCCTCCGGCCCCCACAGCCCCAGCCACATCCAGGCTTCCTGGCGCCCACGGAAAAGGCCGCCTCCATGCCATGTCCTGGATGCCTCTTTCCTCCAAGGCCAGGGTGGCTCCTCCGGGAACTGAAGGGGTGGGGAGAGGCCCTGTTAAAAATGCTGGGGGGAGGGGAGTGGTTGTAGCTCAATAGCTGAGCACCTGCTTCCCACGTAGGAGACTTTGCTCCTCGGGCCCTCAGAAACAAAACAAAACAAACAAACAGAGGAAAAAACAATTCTCACTGGGGAGCAGATGTAGCTCAGTGGTTGAGCCTGCTTTCTATGTACAAGGTCCTGGGTTCATTCCCCCATACCTCCTTAAAAAAAAGAAAAAAAAAAAAGCGGAGAGGAAAAAAATGAAAAAAAGCAAAAAATTTGAACAAAACAGAAAATAAAAAAATAAAATAAAAATGCTGAGGTGAGGGACTCAGATTCCCAGAAATACCTGGAGAGAAAGTCTAAAGATCTCCACGGCCTGTGGCCTGGTCTGGTCTTGGTGATGGGCTCAGGGCTGGACTGGGCGCCTGTGTCCCAGCGTACAGGGACTGAACTCGGTTCCAGCCTTTGCAGGAGCCGTTCCCTCTGCCTGGAAGCCCCTTCCTTCCCCTGCCAGCTTGATCTCACCCTCAGGTCTCAGCTCAAACGTCACCTCCTAAGAGGGGCCTCCCAGCCCACCCCCAGGGAAGCAGCCCCCCTCCCCGTTTCTGTCCCTTCTTTTCAAGCACTTTCACTTTCGTACAGTGCAATGACACTTCTGCAAGCATTTGAGCTGGGCCTATTTCTCCCTAAGGCCCGGCCAAGGATTTATCCCAGCAACAAAATGCCCTATTCGCCGAATCTCTCCCAGGCTCTGGGACGCTGTGCGGAGGCAGCACGTTGCTCTGAGCCTTTGTCACATCTGGAAATTCCGAGTGATAGCTTCATTTCACAGATGGGGAAACTGAGGCTGAGAGTGAGGCAGGCAATTGCTGGGAGAGAGAGCCTGCAGTAGAGGGAGGACTCAAACCTGGATCTGTCTAAATGCAAAGCGCCTCCCCACGCCAAGGGCCTGGGAAGGGGCAGAGTAGCGGGAGCCGGCTTCTAGGGGTACCTCTTGGTCTGAAACTGGGTGGGGAGCCCAGTTCCGCCCCTCGGCCCTACTCAGGGTTGGCTGGGGAGGGAGGTCGCGGTAGTTGAAAATCCCCTGAACTGAACCGGAGGCTCGTGCATGGGTGGATCAGAGTGAGCAACAGACAATGCTAGGCAGTAAGGGTGTAAGTGGGTGGGTTTGCAAGTGATTTGCGTGCTGTTGGCAGATCGTTTGCATGCGAGCTGTATATCGCCCCTTCCCAGCCTTTCTGTCCTCCCGCCAGAGATTGTGACCACTTGGTGACAAGAGGCTGGTGAAAATGACCCTGTGGGGTTTACACTGACAGGGGCCGGAGTGCTAGTCTGCCTCATGCCTCAGGCAACTCCCCCTAGGTTACTTTGCCGCGGTGGGGAAGGCGAAAAGAGGAGCGCAGGTTCGAGCGTGGAGCACCTGTCTGGGGTCAGCCCCGCCCATAAGGGGGTTCCCTGCGCACCACAGCCTTGCTGCCCTCTGGCGCACAAGCGGAATTCACCGAGGAGTGAGAGCGGTCCACAGCCTGGAGATACGCGGATAAACGGTGGTGAGTGGGGAAACCGTAAGACACCAAGCGGGGACCGGAACTCGGGTCCAAGTCGTGTGCGTGGGTGGAGTATTAAAAAAAATTATAATGAAAATACATGCACAGTTTCATGTAGTTTACATTTCCAAGGCACTGCCAAGTTTTAAAGATTTATGTTAAGATTTGCCTTAAAATTTTTTTTTGAAATAACTTTAAACTTACAGGACAGACACAAAATAATACAAAATTAATACAGAAAACTCCAATATACTCCCCACCCAAATACCCAGATTCACCAACTTCTAACATTTTGCCACATTTCTTATATTTACCTACATACCTTCCTATGTTTCCCTCCATTCATCCATCAATAGCTCTATTATCTACCTTCTAAACATTTGAAAGTAGACTGCATGCATCATGTTCCTCTAATTCTTAACACTTCCATGTACATTTCCTGAGGACACTCACATATGTAACCTTATTAAGTACAGCTATGAAGTTTTAGAAATTTAACCCAGAAGCTTACATTTGTCCTTTTGCATCTTGCTTATTTCACTCAATGTGATGTCCTCGAAGTTCATCCACGTTGTAATGTGTATCAGAACTTCATTCTCTTACAGCTGAATAATATTCCATTATATATATATGCATTTTATTTATCCATTCATCTATTGGTAGACACTTGAGTTGCTTTCATATCTTGCCTGTTGTGAATAATGCTACTCTGAACATCAGTGTGCAAATAACTGTTTAAGTTCCTGCTTTCATTTCCTTTAGCCACACACTCAGAAGTGGGATAGCGGGGTCATATGGCAATTTATATTTAACTTTTTGAGGAACTGCCAACCTGTTTTCCACAGCAGCTGTACCATTTTACACTTCCACCAACGATTTACAAGTGTTCCTATTTTTCCACAAACTTGCTAGCACTTGCTATTTCCAGTTTTTTAATAATAGTCATTTTCATGCTTGTGAGGTGGTATCTGATTGTGGTTTTGATATGCATTTCCCAAGTTACTAATGATGTTGAGCATTTTCAAGTACTTATTGGCCTTTTTAAAAAATTATCTTCTTTGGAGGAATGTCCGTGCAAGCCCTTTACCAATTTTTCACTTACGTTGTCTTTTTTTCCGTTGAGTTATAGCAGTTCTTTATTCATTTTTGATAGTAAACTTTTATCAGATAAATGATTTCCAAATATTTTCTCCCATTCTGTAGGTTGTCTTTTCACTTTTTTGTTAGTGTCCTTTGATGCACAGAATTTTTTATTTTTGATGATAGTCCATTTATCTTTTTTTCTTTCATTGCTTTGGGTGTAGAGTCTAAGAATCCATTGCCTAATACAAGGTCCTAGAGACACTTCTTTGTGTTTTCTTCTTCTAAGAGTTTTATAATTTTAGCTCTTACATTTAGGTAATTGATCATTTTGAGCTAAATTTTACACATGGTAGGAGGTAGGGATATACTTTCATTCTTTTGCATGTTGATATCTGTTTTTTCCAGCACCATTTGTTAAAGAGACTATTATGTTCCCATTGAGTGCATTTGGGACCCTTCTCAAAAATCAACTGGTCAACTATTAAAAAAAACCCAGAAAACTACAAGTGTTGGAGAGGATGTGGAGAGATACAAACACTCACTGTTGGTGGGAATGTGGAATGGTACAGTCACTGTGGAAGACAGTTTGGCAGGTCCTAAGGAAGTTAAAGAACTGCCATGTGGCCAGCAATAGCACTACTGAGTCTAAGTCCAGAAGAACTGACAGGGCACAAACAGACATTTGCACACTGCATGTTCAAAGCAGCATTATTCACAATTGCCAAAAGATGGGAATAACCCAGGTGTCTGTCAACTGTCGAATGGATAAACAAATTGTGATATATGCACATGATGGAATAGTATTCAGCTGTAAGATGAAATGAAGTTGTGAAGCATTCGACTACTTAGATGAGCCTGGAGGACATTATGCTGGGTGAAGCAAGCCCGGCACAAAAGGGCAAATACTGTATGACTACACTGTTATGAACTGAATAAAATGAGCAAACCTGTGGCATTAATAGCTGGAACTTAAGTCACCAGAAAATAGAATGGGTTAGAGAATGGAAAGCTAAGGTTTATTCTGTGCACAACTGGTAAAACGGTTGTTTGGAAATGTTTGGAAATGAATAGAAATTGTGAAAGCACATCATAGTGTTTGTAATCAGCAGTGCTAATATATGGGTATGATAGTGGTTGAAAGGGAAAGTCTACAGTCATGTTTATCACTAGGAGGAAAGCTAAAAAATGAAACATGGGTTTATACAATAGTAAACCCTCTTGTGAAAAGTAAGTGTGGTTAATTGTGGATATGTAAGAATGTTTTCTGCTGAAGCAGAACAAATGTAAGCAAGTGTTACAGAATGCTACTATCAGGGTGGTATTTGAGCAAAATTACAACCAAGGCAAACTATGGGTTTGTTTTTTCACATTTGGGGCCCCATGCCCTTTCACATGAATTTGATGTTTAGCTTTCTTATTTCTGCAAATGCTGGAATTTTTATTGGAATTGTGTTGAATCTGTAAATCATTTTGGATAGTATTGACAGCTTAACAATGTCTTCCAATCCACAAACATGGAGAATCTTTCCATTCATTTAGGTCTTCTTTAATATATTTCAGTAATGATTTGCAGTTTTCTGTGTCTAAGTCCTTACATCCTTAGCTAAATTTATTCTTATATATTCTATTATTTTAGATGCTATTGTAAATGGAATTGTTTTCATGATTTCCTTCTTGGATTGGTCATGGCTGGTATGTAGAAACACCACTGGTTTTTGGGTATTGATCTTATACCCGGCCACTTTGCTGGATTAATTTATTAGCTCTAGTAGTTTTCTTTAAGATTCTTCAGTAGCTTCTATGTATAGGATCATGTTATATGCAAATAGGGAGAGTTTCCTTCTTCCTTTCCTATTTGGATACCTTTTATTTCTTTTCTTGCCTAATTGTTCTGACTAGAAGGTCCATTACAATGTTAAATAGCAGTGGTGAGAGTGGGCACTTGTCTTAGCCTGGATCTTGGGGTGTATGTTTTCACCAATATGATCTTAACTGTGGTTTTTAAAATAAAATATACGTTTGGGGTTTTTTTTCTGATGTACTGGGGATTGAATCCAGGTCCTTGTACATGGGAAGCAGGTGCTCAGCCACTGAGCTACATCTCACTTCATATGTTCTTTGTTGTCATGTTGAGAAAGCACCCTTCTGTTTTTAGTTTTCTGAGTATTTTTATTAAAAAGGGGCACTAGACTTTGTCAAACATCTCTTCGGCAACAATTGAGATGATCATGTGGCTTTTTTCTTAATTCTATAAATGCTGTATATTGCATTGATTTATTTTCTTAGGTTGAACCACCCTTACATTCCCAAGATAAATCCTGTTAGGTCATGGTGTAAAATTATCAGATTCAGTTTGCTACTATTTTGTTGAGAATTTTACATTTATGTCCATAAGGGATATTTGTCTATAATTTTCTTTTCTTGTGATATTTTTATCTGGTTTTAATATTAGGGTAATGCTCCCCTCATCAAATGCATCAAGATGTGTTTTCTTCTCTTAATTTTTTTTTGGAAGAGTTTTAGCAGGTTTGGTGATAATTCCTCTTTGAATCTTGGTCAGATTCACTGGTGAAACTATCTGGTCCTGAGCTTTCTTTGTTGGGAGGTTTTGATTAACAATTCAATCTCTTTACTTATTATTGGTCTGTTGAGATCTTCCATTTCTTCTTGAGTCAATTTAGGTAATTTGTGTGTTTCTAGGAACTTGTTTGTTTCATCTAGGGTTTTTAGCTTGTTGATATACAATTGTTTATAGTATCTTCTTAGAATCCTTTTTATTTCTGTGGTCAGTAGTAATGTCCCCATTTCATTTCTGATTTTTAAATGTGGCCTCTCTATTTCTTTGTCAGTCTAGCTAAAGGTTTGTCAATTTTATTGAGTTTCAAATAACAAAATTTGGGTTTCCTTGATTCCCTATTATTTTTCTACTCTCTATTTTATTTATCTCTGCTATACTCTTTATTATTTCTTTTCTTCTGTACACTTAGTGTTCAGTTTGTTCTTTTTCTGGTTCCTCCAGGTGTGAGGTTAGGGTACTGATTTGAGACCTTTACTCTTCTCAATGTATGCATTTAGAGCTATAAATTTTCCTCTCAGCACTACTTTTGCTGTATCCCAAGTTTTGGTTTGTTGTGTTTTCATTTTCATTTGTCTATAAGGTATTTTTTAGTTTCTCTTATGATTCCTTCCTTGACCATTGGTTGTTTGAAAGTGTGTTATTTAATTTCCACATATTTGTAAATTTTCTAGTTCTTTCTCTGTCATTGATTTCTGGCTTCATTCCATTGTGGTCAGAGAGGATATTTTGCGTGATTTCAATCATTTAAAATTTATTAAGGCTTATTTTGTGACCTAACATATGGTCTATCCTTGAGAATGATTCATGTGCACTTGAGAAGAAAGTGTATTCTGCTTTTGTTGGATGAAGTCTTCTATATATGTCTATTAAGTCTGGTTGGTTTATAATATTATTTAACTCTTTCCTTATTGATTTTCTGTATAATTGTTCTATTCATTATTTAAAAGGTATATTCTCCTACTATTATAGTGTCCTACTATTAATGTAGAACCATTTATTTCTCCATTCAAATCTGTGAAGGCTTGCTTCATATATTTTGGGGTTCTGTCACTGGGTGCATATATATTTAAAATTGTTATATCTTTTGATGAATTGACCCTAAGATTGGCTTTTAACAGAATCCTTGAATGAGGTTGATAACTTGCCTTGTTTTAAATCCATAGTTCTTTTTCTTTCATTAGTGTCTGCTGACTGGTTTCTCCCAGTTTCTGCATAAATGCATTTGTAGACATATTTCATGTTTGCCTAAATATCATGCCTTATTTTTCTTGGCAAATCACTTACTAAAACCAAATGCCTTGGTTTTTCTCTCCCAACCAAACCAGCTTGTTTGGGAGTTGTTTTTCATTATGTGTTTTAGCAGGTTGTAGTACCCAGAAAAATGATTTGTAGATTTCTTCCTCAGCTATTTTCTTACTTATCTTCTGCTGGATTTTCAGTTAAAAATCCTTAAGTGTTTCTTTTGCTTTCTCTCTTTCATACACACAAATACATATGCACCATGTAGTATCAGTATAAATCTGTAATAAGGACCAATCTAACAGCTTACCTTATGAATAGTTTTTTTCTAAAATCATCATTAGCAAATGAAACTGTATCATCATGTAAGAAGAATTATCAATCTAAATATCCAACTGCAGAGAAAGAGAGACTGGAATCAAACAGTTGTGATAAGTCCTTCTGCTCCCACACCATTAAAACTAGCCATTTCAATATTAAAAGTATATTATATTTTGGGCTTTCTTTCTTTTTTTTGGCTTTATAAAAGGTATTTATTTGGGGTAGGAGCTCACAGTTACCAGGCCATGAAGTGTAAGTTACTTCCCTCACCCAAGTCTGTTGCCATGTGTTGGAGCAAGATGGCTGCTGACATTTGTGTGGGTTCAGTCTTCCTGGGTTCCTCTCTTCCAGGGCTTGTTTCTCTCTGCCAGCTGTATACTATCAGGTGACCGGCTTTGTCTCTGCTCCTCTGTGTGCTTTCTTCCTGGCTCTAGCTCAAAACTCCATTTTGGGCTTTCTTGAGATATAAAAGCTGAGAGAGTTGTCAAGCTCAAAGCAATATGTATTTCACCTTTAAAGTTTAATAATACATATTTGACTATTTATGATAAAACATTAAAAAATATGACTATGTTTTGTATAAAGTGTCCTATTTCTCTGCTTTTCCAAGGTCTAGAAGAGTGCCTGGAACATAGTGGGTGCACGAATCATTTATTCTAAATGTAATAATTGTTCATTTTTTAAAGCCATTTCTTCCTTTTATTATAGGTTAAAGAATTTGACATGAATTTTACCTATGTACTACAGTCAGAATTCTACTTGGAGCCAAACACTAAGTATGTATTTCAGATGAGATGTCAAGAAACAGGTAAAAGGTACTGGCAGCCATGGAGTTCACCCTTTTTTCACACAACGCCTGAAAAAGGTGAGCATATTTACATGTTTTATCTTAATCTTTTCTTTTGATTTCTTTTGTATACTGACCAAAATATATAGTTTTTTCTCCTCAATGTCTGTCAAAATTGACAAAACTGTTTTGGGGCAAGTAGTAACATGTAAATTGTCATTTTGCTTTATATTTTGTTAAGACTGATGACTACAATTCAGGTAATGGTTCTCAAACTTTCTTGGTCTAATAACCACCTGGGGTGTTTGTATAAGATGAATGTTTATCATCTCTGCTCCTAGAGAGACTGATTCCACAGGTCAGTGAAGGAGGAGTGCTCAAGAGTCAGCACTTTTTATAAACATTCTGAGTGATTCTGAGGTGCATCATCTAAGACTTTGTCTTTAAAAACATTATTCTACTGAGGAAAAGTATATTTAAGAACTATATTAAATCCTTTAAGCCACTCTGGTAAAATATATTCTCCTAAAGAGACACAAATCACATGATATCAATAAACTTTTATTCCTACTATATGAAAAGCAATCAGAAAGAATTATAACACTTAAACATGGCAGTAATTAACTTTCCTTCAACAGTAGGGTCTAGCTAAGGTATGACTTATCTTTAGATATTTTCCTGCTCTTAATATGAAAGTTTAAATTTCTATCTATTTACATATATCATTCAATAAAACCTTAGCCAAATAGATACCTATTGTAATCAAATAATAACATGGATCTATTGTAGTTGTCCTAATATAGTTGTCATAATACTCCACAGTAGCCCCCATTAACCTGAAGATTTCTCCCTACTCTAGGTAGCTTATACACAAGATATAAAATTTTATTCTCAGAACTGAAGGACTTCATTATAATGACAGTATTGTTAACATTATTATTATTATAACACCATGGAATTGTGTTTTATGTTTTTCAAAGCACTTTGACATACATTATAGATGATGCCAGCCAAATAAGGAGAAAAGCCTGACTAGCTGAAAAGCTCCTTTGGCACCCTCTAATGTCCATATCTTAGAAATACATTATTAAGGGTATCATTCACAATATTGTACAAATTTAGGTTTTTGGGGGGCTAGGGGAAGTTGATGTGGCTCAAATGGTTGGGCACCTGCTTCTCACATGGGAGGTCCTGAGTTCAGTTCCTGGTGCCTCCTGAAAAAAACAGAAAAAGCAAACAACAAGCAAAACAAATGAAGGAGACAACTCAGGGAAGCCAATGTGGCTCAGTGGTTGAGTGCTGGCTTCCCATGTACAAGATCCTAGGCTCAATCCTCAGTCCCTGGTACCAAAAAAAAAAAAAAATATATATGATTTTTAACTTAGGATATCCTGTCTTAAATTGATATTATTGAAAATTTTAGGTCTTAAGTGCCCAACAGTCAGATTTTAGTTGCTACCCCAATTATTTTGTAATGAACTCTACAATTCTAGCAAGATTATTCAAATTGATAACCAATATTTACTTACTACTTAGGAAGTACTGCTACATATGACTGTCTGACCTTTACACCAACCAAATTTGGTAGTGTAATTGGCACTCATTTTATAAATGGGGAAACTGAGGCATGGCTTGCTAAAATAGCACATTGCTAGTGGGTAATAGCATTAAAATAGCACAAAAATATATGCATTTTCCCCAACAGTCCTCAACAATCTCATCAATTTCTTTCTTTAAGAAATTACATCAGAGTGAAGGGTCAGCTTAATTAAATGTTCAGCAAATTAAGCATAGGGCCACAAATGTTTCTTCTTTAAAGATAAAGGTTTTTAATCTCAGGTAGAAGGAAATAGAAATACCACAGCTACCTTAAAACAAATCTAAATTTATATTCTTTGCTGGTTTCCCAAGGTGGGGGGGGGCTCAGGAATTATTTAAGAAGCAAAATAACAGCTAAATAAAATATCCCTGAAAAGTTGCATCCAACCAAGTTTAACAAGTTAGCTAAGAGGAACTATAAATATTCTCTTCATGCAAATTCCTTGGTAAGATACATTAAACAAGAAACAGTAAAGTATGTTAAAGAATATGCTAATATAAACATTTTTAAATGTTATATTTCTTCTGTTTGAAACGCACTGCAAATTCATTGCGTAATTCTATAATCTAGAAATAATGACTACTTACATTTTAGTGAATTTAATATTAGTTTTTTTCTGATATAGGTGTGTTTTTTAATATTGGTGCTGTGCTGTTTATACTGTTTTATATCCTGATTTTCTTAGTTAATCCACTTTGTTGAGTTTTTACAAACCTGTTTAATGGCTGCACAGCATTCCAGTTTATGGATGTATTGTAATTTATTTAATTGTTTTCCTATTGAAACACTAAGATGTTTCCCTTTTTTCTTTTTTATTATAATTGAACAGGTTTGTATATAAACTCTCCTTATTTCTTTACACCCAAGAAAGAATTAAGCATGTTTTAGGATGCTTATGCATGTTGCCAAATTGCTTTATAGTAAATCTCTGATTTAATGGCAATTTTTAAAAGTATTCATGAAAAGATTGTCATCCATTTAGTCAGTCATCTAATATTTGTTTAGCTTCAGCAATATGCCAGGCACTTGCTAGGTGCTTACAGAACCTCAGTGAGATCCCTGCCTACATGAAGCTTAATTCTAGAAAAGAGAAACAATAAAAATGATAATAAGTAAGCCAATTATATTGCATTATAAATAAAGATGTAAACAAAAGCAGTAAGAATAAACCTCACAACTGGAGTTTGAATTGCCTCACAATAGAAAAAAAAAAAGAGGATATAATTTCTTTAACACTTTAGTTAACTAACTTGTTTGATAATAAGGATTTTTGGACAACCAAACTCTCCTGTTTATTACAGGTTAATTTATTTATGAAGAAGCACAACCCAGGCAAGAATGCTCCCTCCATTCAGGGAACTCCTGTTTTAGGCTCTAAAATTCCTAGGATTCCTAGGATCCTAGAGACACCGAATTGATGCCTCTCAAAGCGATGTGCTTTCAGAATTATAGTCGGATTTGCCACAGGGCACATCATGAAGGAGGTGTGGCTTGACTGCAGGCCCCTCCCCCCCCCCCCCCCCCCGGCTGTCTTCCACATCACTTTCCCTCTGGATAGTGCCTTTCCTTGACCTGTAAAATCCCAGTCTCAAAAATAAACCAAACAAACTTATTCATAGTAAGGGTTAAAGGTTGTAAGCTTTTTTATTTTTTATTTTTTTAAAGATTTATTTATTTATTTATTTCTCTGCCCTCCCCCCCCCCACCCCGGTTGTCTGTTCTCTGTGTCTATTTGCTGGGTCTTGTTTCTTTGTCCGCTTCTGTTGTTGTCAGCGGCACGGGAATCTGTGTTTCTTTTTGTTGCATCATCTTGTTGTGTCAACCCTCCGTGTGTGCGGTGCCATTCCTGGGCAGGCTGCACTTTTTTTCCAAATTCTACTCAATTTATTCATTTTTTAAAAAATATTACATTCAAAAAATATGAGGTCCCCATTCACCCCCCCGCCCCCACCCCACCACTCCCTCCACAGTAACACTCTCCCCCATCATCATGACACATCCATTGCATCTGGTGAGTCATCTCTGGGCATCGCTGCACCCCATGTCCTGTGGTCCACACCATAGCCCACATCTCCCACGTTCCATCCAGTGGGCCATGGGAGGACATAAATGTCCCACAATTGTCCCTGGAGCACCACCCAGGACAACTCCAAGTCCCGAAAATGCCTCCACATCTCATCTCTTCCTCCCATTCCCCACACCCAGCAGCCACCATGGCCACTTTTTCCACACCAATGCCACATTTTCTCGATTATTAACCACAATAGTTAATGAATAGGATATCATTAAGTCCACTCTAATCCTTACCATATTCCTCCTTCCTGTGGACTTTGGCTTGGTAGTGTCCATTCCACATCTATGTCAAGAGGGGGTTTAGATTCCACACAGATACTGGATGCGATCCTCCTGCTTTCAGTTGTAGGCACTCTAGGCTCCATGGTGTGGTGGTTGACCTTCTTCAACTCCATGTTAGCTGAGTGGGGTAAGTCCACTAAATCAGAGTGTAGGAGCTGAAGTCTGTTGAGGCTCAGGGCCTGGCTATCATATTGTCAGTCCAGAGATTCAAATCCCCTAGATATATCTTAAACCCCAGCACCAACTACAATTCCAGTAAAGTAGCATGAAAGTCTTGTGAAAAGAGATCCCATCTGAGTCCAGCTCCATCAAGCAGAAACACCAGCTCCAAAGAAGGGTCAACTGACATGGCAGTGAACCCCATCTGCCATGACCATAGAACCTGTGGGTCCTTTTAGCCCTCAAAAGGACCAATACCTGGGGTTGTATCTACTTTATCTGTCTCTGAGACTCTGCTCAGGTGTGCATAAGGGCAATCCTTCTGACAACCTCCAGACTCTTTTTTAGAGACTCATAGCCATATGAACTCATTTGTCCTTTCCATTTCACCCTTACTTTAGGTCAAACAGCATTTTTAACTCCTGTTATTATATGTAGACAGGGATATTCTGCAGGTCTGCATTGAACCTTTAATTCAAGGTCATTTTCTATTTACGTCATCAGCTGGTACTTGGTAGTGATCCCTCAGTGCCAGGGAGGCTCATCCCCAGGTGTCATGTCCCACGCTGGGGGGAAGGCATTGCATTTACATGCTGAGTTTGGCTTCAAATGTGAAATGGCCACATTTGAGTAACACGGAGGCTGTCAGGAGGGAACTCTTAGGAACAGTGCTGCTCTAGGCCTTGTGCTTATTTCAGGTGTATAAACTCACAAGCATAGTCATTAGTATCAGGGGCTCACTTTTGGACCCTCATTCCTTCCTGGTCCTTACTGTTGCACCTGGGGGACTGCTGCTGCTCCCCTAGGAACCACGACAGAGCCCCCCCAGCCAGGAACCCAGTACCCCACCAGCTGTTGTTTTTAATTGTTTCCACTATGAGTATATCCAAACATTTCCATGCACCCTGGACACATGCCCTGTATAACTCCCTGTCAACCATATATCGGCTGTCAATAACATCCCATACCAGTACTCCTCCACTGCCATTGTTGAACCACTCTGTGATCCAAAATTTCCTGAAAAGTGAAGCCCAATATAATGTCAGGTTCCCTTACTAGTAAAATGGAATATAGCGATGAGTTTAAAGGTTAGCTATAGAATACATATTGATTTGGAAAAATTCTACATCCTATCTTTTTCTTTTATTTTTTCCTAATTATTGAGCTTCTCTTCACAAGAGCCCTAGATCACAGTAATTCATCTATACAATATACGTACTCCCACATATCCATTATAAAACCTTTTCCCTTCCACAGCAATAATCTTTTAACTTATGCATATCATATTTACTGAAACTGATGTACAGATATTGAGACAATAGCTTTCAAACAAGGTAACATTTGTGTTTACATTGTGTTTCATACTTTAGGCTATACAGTTTTCTAAATTTTTTAGTTATCCTATGTTTTACATTATGGTTTACATTATTAGTCTGTCGTCCCCTATATGTTTTTGGTGTAATATTACATGTTTTATATCCATCCTCATGTACTCTTGTGAAACACTTCTTTTGCCCTCACATTTACTTTGGTTCCATCTATTCAATAAATATTTACCCCTCCCCTTGGGGCCCACAGTGTCAGTCAATCTTCATTTCTTGAGAAGCCATGTTCAGTGATACTTGCAACAGTGTTGAGGGCTTGACTTTCTCAATTGCCCTAATGCCCTGGGAGCCACCCTTTCTCTTGAGAGATACAGTTCCCTCTATTTGATGGCATTAGTCCTCCCCAGGATGTGGGTCTACCTTCACTTTCATTATATGGGTCTCTACCCAATGGTATAACCCACTCTGGCAAAATGAGCATTCAGATATTCCCTAGGAGTCTGTTCTGCATCAGATTATCCCCTTTGAGTATCTTAAACAGGTAACTTTCTTAATTATATTTTGAAAAGGTTTTCTCAGCATTTTACTTTCAACCAACACCTGACAATCTCCTATGCTCGTATGTTGCCCCTCCCTCCCCCAAATTTCTTGGGCAATATTACCCATCCGCCCATCCCTAGCCCCCCTCAAACCTGCACAGCCCCACCCAAAGGTAACCCTATGCCCCCATTTTATCTCTTCCTTGTGCACATACTTACCGCCAGCTCATCATAGATTTCGCCCATGTAGATGTCAGCTTACATCCTTCCTCTACCCTCCCCCCCCCCCCCCCCCGATTTCCTGTAAGCCTATCTTCCAGTCTCTAGCTCTCTGAGGCAGCTTGCTTATTTCATATCATTGAGGTCATGAAGTATTTGTCCTTCAATGCCTGGGTTGCTTCACTCAAAATAAGGTTCTCAAGATTCATCCATGTTATCACGTGTGTTTGTAGTGTATTTGTTCTTAAAGCTGAGTAGTATTCCATTGTACATATATACCACATTTTATTGATCCACTCATCTGTTGATGGGCATGTGAATTGATTCCAACTTTTGGCGATAGTGAACAATGCTGCTATGAACATTGGTGTGCATATATCGGTTTGTGTCCTTGTTTTCAGTTCTGCTGGGTATATACCCAGCAGTGGTATTGCTGGGTCGCATGGCAAATCTATGGTTAGCTTTTTGAGAAACGGCCAAACTGTCCTCCAGAATGGTTGGCTCCTTCTGCATTCCCACCAGCAGTGGATGAGTGTTCCCATTTCTTCACATCCTCTCCAGCATTTGTACTCTTCTGTTTTTTTCATAGCTGCCAATCTTATGGGAGTAAGATGGTATCTCATTGTAGTTTTCATTTGCATTTCCATGATACCTAAAGATTTGGAGCATTTTTTCATGTGCTTTTTAGCCATTTGTATTTCTTCTTTGGAGAAGTGTCTGTTTAAATCTTTTTCCCATTTTTTAAATGGGTTGTTTATCTTTTTATTTTCTAGATATAGGAGTTCTTTATATATGCAAGTTATAAGTCTCTTATCAGATATATGGTTGCCAAATATTTTCTCCCATTGTGTGGGTTCCCTTTGTCTTGACAAACTCCTTTGAGGTGCAGAAGGCTTTAATTTTGAGGAAGTCCCATTTATCTATTTGTTCTTTTGCTGCTTGTGCTTTTGGTGTGATGTTCATGAATCCATTTCCTATTACAAGGTCTTGTAGATGTTTCCCTACACTGCTTTCCAAGGTCTTTATAGTCTTGGCTCTTATATTTAGGTCTTTGATCCATCTTGAGTTGATCTTTGTATAACGTGTGAGATGGTAATCCTCTTTCATTCTCCTACATATGGATATCCAGTTCCCCAGGCACTATTTGTTGAATAGGCCATTCTCTCCCAGTTGAGAGGGTTTGATGGCTTTATCGAATATTATATGGCTATATATATGAGGTTCTATATCAGAACTTTCAATTCGATTCCATTGGTCTGTGTGTCTCTCCTTATGCCAATACCATGCTGTTTTCACTACTGTAGCTTTGTAGTATGCTTTGAAGTCAGGTAGTGTGATTCCTCCAATTTCGTTTTTCTTTTTCAATATGTCTTTGGCTATTTGGGGCCTCTTTCCTTTCCAAATAAATTTCATAGTTAGTTTTTCTAGTTCCTTAAAGAAGGCTGTGTTGATTTTTATTGGGATTGCATTGAATGTGTAAATCAGTTTTGGTAGGATAGACATCTTAATAATATTTAGTCTTCCTATCCATGAACAGGGAATATTCTTCCATTTATTTAGGTCTTCTTTGATTTCCTTGAACAGTCTTGTATAGTTCTCGGTGTATAAGTTTTTTACATCTTTAGTTAAATTTATTCCTAAATATTTTATTTTTTAATTTACTATTGTGAATGGTATTTGTTTCTTGATTTCCTCCTGATCTTGCTCATTATTGGTGTACAGAAATGCTACTGATTTTTGCACATTGATCTTATAACCTGCGACTTTACTAAACTCATTTATGAGTTCTAGAAGCTTTGTTGTAGACCTCTCAGGGTTTTCTATGTATAGGATCATGTCATCTGCAAATAATGAAATTTTGACTGCTTCCTTTCCAATTTGAATGCCTTTTATATCTGGTTCTTGCCTCAGTGCTTGAACAAGTACTTCTAAGACAATGTTAAATAGAAGGGGAGAGAGTGGGCATCCTTGTCTTATTCCTGACTTTAGAGGGAAGGATTTTAGGATTTCTCCATTGTAAACGATGTTGGCTGTAGGTTTTTCATATATACTCTTTATCATGTTCAAAAAATTTCCTTGTATTCCGATCTTTTGGAGTGTTTTTATCAAGCAATGGTGCTGTATTTTGTCAAATGCTTTTTCTGCATCTATAGATATAATCATGTGATTTTTTTTCCTTCAATCTGTTTATATGGTGTATTACATTGATTGATTTTCTTATGTTGAACCATCCTTGCATACCTGGAATGAATCCCACTTGGTCGTGGTGTATAATTCGTTTAATGTGTTGTTGAATCAGAGGACTCACACAGGAGAGAAACCCTATAAATGTAATGTATGTGGGAAATCCTTCTACCAGAAGGGAACCCTCACTGTACATCAGAGAACACATACTGGGGAGAAGCCCTATGAGTGTAACGAGTGCGGGAAAAAAAAAAATTAGCAAGTATTTTGTTAAGTATTTTTGCATCTAGGTTCATTAGAGAAATTGGTCTGTAATTTTCCTTTCTTGTGGTGTCTTTGTTTGGCTTTGGTACTAGGGTAATGTTGGCATCATAGAAGGAGTTAGGCAATGTTCCTTCTGTTTCAATTTTTTGGAAGAGTTTCAGCAGGATTGGTGTTAGTTCTTTCCGGAATGTTTTGTAGAATTCACCTGTGAAGCTGTCTGGCCCTGGGCTCTTCTTAGTTGGGAGGTTTTTAATGACTGATTCTATCTCTTTACTTGTGATTGGTTTGTTGAGATCATCAATTTCTTCTTTCGTCAATATCGGCTGCTTATGTGTTTCTAGGAATTTGTCCATTTCCTCTGAATTGTCATTTTTGTTGGAATATAGTTTTTCAAAGTATCCTCTTATGATAGTCTTTATTTCTGTGGGGTCAGTGGTGATATCTCCTTTCTCATTTCTTATTTTGTGTATTTGCATCTTCTCTCTTTTTTTCTTTGTTAGTCTCGCTAAAGGTTTGTCAATTTTGTTGATCTTCTCAAAAAACCAGCTCTTGGTCTTGTTTATCTTTTCAAGTGCTTTCTTATTTTCTATTTCATTTAGTTCTGCTCTTATCTTTGTTATTTCCTTCCTTCTTCCTGTTGGATTACTTTGTTTTTTTTTTTTTCTAATTCCTCCAAATGTGCAGTTAGTTCTTCAATTTTTGCTCTTTCTTCTTTTTTGCTGTATGAATTTATGGCTATAAATTTCCCTCCCAGTACTGCTTTTGCTGCATCCCATAAATTTTGGTATGTTTTGTTATCATTATCATTTGTTTCAAGGTAGTCATTGATTTCTTTTGAAATTTCCTCTTTGACCCACTGTTTTTCTAAGAGTGTGCTGTTTAATTTCCATATCTTGTTGCCAAATCTGGGTCTCTGGCCCTTGCAGATTTCCAGCTTCACTCCACTGTGGTCAGAGATATTATTTTGTATGATTTCGATCTTTCTGAATTCATTAAGCCTTTCTTTGTGACCTAGCATATGGTCTGTCTTGGAGAATGATTCCTGTGCACTTGAGAAAAATGTATATCCTGCTGTGTTTGGGTGTAATGATCTGTATATGTCTATTAGATCCAGCTCCTCTAATATACTGTTCAAATATTTTGTTTCTTCAGTGATTCTCTTTTGAGATGTTCTGTCCAGAGTTGATAGTAGCGTATTAAAATCCCCCACTATAATTGTAGATGCATCTATTCTTTCACTTAGTTTTTCCAGCATTTGCCTCACATATTTAGAGGTGCCCTTGTTAGAAGCATAAATATTTATGATTGTTCATTCTTCTTGACAGATTGTCCCTTTCACTAATATGTAGTATCCTTCTTTGTCTCTCACAATTGTTTCACATTTAAAGTCTATTTTGTCTGATATTAATATAGCTACTCCTGCCTTTTTTTGGTTATTGTTTGCTTGTAAGATTGTTTTCCAACCATTCACTTTCAGCCTCCATGAGTCTCTGGGTCTAAGATGTGTCTCTTGTAGACAGCATATAGATGGGTCATATTTCCTTATCCAATGTCCCAATCTGAGTCTTTTGATAGGTGAGTTTAATCCGTTGACATTCAGTGTTATTATTTTCAAGGAATTATTTATGTTAGCCATATTTTGATTGGACTTGTGCTTGTCATATTTTGTTTGTTTGTTTGTTTTCTTCTCTCTTTGTCTTTTTTGTTGCTCTTACACTCTCCTCCAACTCTGTCTGTCCTGTTTTTTCCTTTCTTCCTGCAGAACTCCCTTTAGAATTTCTTGAAGGGGAGGTTTCTTGTTGGCATACTCTTTCAATTTCTGTTTATCTGTGAATATTTTGAACTCTCCATCATTTTTGAATGCTAGTTGAGCTGGATAGAGTATTCTTGGTTGGAAATTTTTTTCTTTTAGTACGTTGACTATATCATACCACTGCCTTCTTGCTTCCATAGTTTCAGATGAGAAATCAGCACTTAATCTTATGGAGCTTCCCTTGTATGGGATGGTTTTCTTTTCTCTTGCTGCTTTTAGAATTTTCTCTTTGTTTTGAGCATTGGATAATTTGACAAGTATATGTCTTGGGGTGGGCCTGTTGGGGTTTATGACAATTGGGGTGTGCTGTGCTTCTTGGATATGTACATCTGTCTCTTTCAGTAGATTTGGGAAGTTTTCAGCCATTATTTCCTGCAACACTCCTTCTGACCCCTTTCCCTTCTCTTATCCTTCTGGGATGCCTATAATATGTATGTTTGTGCATTTTGCATGGTCATTCAGGTCCCTAAGTCCTAGCTGGAGTTTTCCTATCTTTTTATCGATCAATTCTACTATCTGTTTGATTTCCGATGTACTGTCTTCCACATCACTAATTCTCTGCTCTGCCTCTTCTAATCTGCTGTTATTTGCTGTGAGTGTATTTTTGATTTCTTGAATTGTGGTGTTCATTCCCATCATATCTGTTATCTTTTTGCGTATGTCTGCAATTTCCCCCTCCAAGTGTTGTCTTCATATTGTTAACCTCTTCCTTTACTTCATTAAATTTGTCTGTGATATATGTTCTGAGATCTTTAATTACTTGTGTAAAGTTCTGCTTCCCTTCCTGGTTTTTAGTTTGTTGATTGGATTCAGCCATGTTTTCCTGATTACTGGTTTGGTTTGTAGATTTTTGTTGCTGTCTGGTCATCATTTTATCTTGACGGGTGTAATCAGTTCCTTAGCTTCTTTGTCTAGTCTTGGGGATTAATTAGCTGTTGTTTTTGTGTAAGTGTTATATCTTCTCTTTGTCACTTTGTTCTTCTTATTCTAATTTCTTATTGCTGGCTGAGTTCACTTTGAAGGAAAGTATTAGGGCTGGGGAAAGGCAATTGTGTAAGCAAGGAAAATGTGTAAAGTAGAATGGGTAATAAATGTTAACAGAGCAACAATATGAGATCTGGGAGGATGGATATTAGATTCATGAAAGTTGTGTAGAGTTATAGCAGTAGGTAGAGTACCTATTAATGAGGTAGTCGACTGAATGTGGGAGGAGTATGGTATGAATTAAAAAGTTAGTGTTTTTGTGAGAGAGGGAAAGAGAAAAGAAAGGCAATAGTTTCAAGAGTGGATAAAATACAGAAAACAAAACAAAAGTATTAGAAATTAAGAGTTAGACACTTTGGGGATCAAAGAAAGGGAAGTTAAATATAGGAGAGACAGTAGATGATGGAGGATATCAAGATGTAGGGAAAAGGGGATAGTGTAGGTAGCCAAAATCAATTCACACAGAAATGAGGCAACAGAGGATGAGGAAACCCAGCAAATGTGAGGCGTTCCTTGCAGCACCTATTGTATAATTAAAATAAAATAAAATAAGAAGAAAATGAGGGACCAGAGAGAAAAAAAAAAAAGACTTTGGGGGACACTATGGGAGAAAAGACTAGGAGATAATGCAATGTTAGGAATCAGGACAATAAAAAATAAAAACAAAACAAAACAAAAAAGAAAAAATGCAAATGTTGAGGGCTAGGTCATTCAAGGACCTCAGATGGACCTCAGGGCGTGATGGATTCAGGGATGGAAAGTCTGAGATATTGAAGACTCAAGAGGTGTGAGTCGGGAAACGGACTTTGGCCCAGTGGTTAGGGTGTCCGTTTACCATATAGGAGGTCCGCGGTTCAAATCCCGGGCCTCCTTGACCCGTGTGGAGTTGGCCATGCGCAGTGCTGATGCGTGCAAGGAGTGCCGTGCCACGCAAGGGTGTCCCCCGCGTGGGGGAGCCCCACGTGCAAGGAGTGCGCCCGTGAGAAAAGCCGCCCAGCGTGAAAAGAAAGAGCAGCCTGCCCAGGAATGGTGCCGCCCACACTTCCCGTGCCGCTGATGACAACAGAAGCGGACAAAGAAACAAGACGCAGCAAATAGACACCAAGAACAGACAACCAGGGGAGGGGGGGAAATTAAATAAATAAATCTTTAAAAAAAAAAAAAAAAAAAAAAAGAGGTGTGAGTCTCTGGGGTGTGGGCCACCAGGGTTTAGGGGACTCAGACCTGGCAACCTCAAATCTGGTTAACAGGGAGCCTGGGAGCACCACAGTGCAGCACAGCCTTCAGGGATCTCCGCAGCTGGATGCCAGCCTATGGGGGAGGTCACATCTGCAAACTCTGACCTATGTAATTCACCCTCTCAGGTCTTTTCTGTGGCTGTATCACCAATTCGACTTCAGAACACCTCCTGCCCTGTAAGCCCCCGAAATGGCCACCTGGGGCGCCTCTACACTGCAGCCAATTTAATGATGCTGCAAATCAGTAGTCAGGCACAGGGGGAGGGGCTCCAGCCGGAAACACCAATATCAGAGTCTGAAATTGAAATTCCCACGCTTCGCAAAAGATTCCCCTAATCGGATTCCAGTCCACCCTGCCAGTCCCTGAAACAGCCTCCTGGTGATGTCTTTTTATTGCAAGCAGTTTAAGGCCGCTGCAGATCGGCAGCCGGCCTTGGGGGGTGGGGCTCTAGCCGGAAGCACTAGTGTCCGCAATCAAAAATTCCCCATCTCGCAATAAAACTCCCGTTTGTCTCCCCAAATCAGTCTGCAAAGGCCTTCTGCCCTGTTAGCCCCCCAGTAGCACGCTCAGGGCTTATGAATTCCCCAGTACCGTAGAGCCTCCAGGAATTGCCGCCGCAGCTCCAATGCTGTGGCTCCACCCACCTCAGGAGGGAGCGTCCGGCGTGCAGCCCCCACCTCCGTGTAACAGAGCCTCAATTTTATCTTATACACGAATTTTCTCTGTTACCTTCCCACCAAATCGATGTCCAGACACCTCCTGCCCTGCAAAATCCCAAAACAGCCTGGTCCCGAAGAATTTCCAATGCTGCCCAGCCGCTTCTTTGCAGGAGAGAATATTAGGTGCACTCACTCAGCCACCATCTTGCCCCCCTATTCCAGACATATGTTTTTTTTGGCTACACTTTCTTTCGCGCTGGGCGGCTCTCCTTACGGGGTGCACTCCTTGCGCCGGGGGCTCCCCTACACGGGGGACACACCTGCGTGGCAGGACACTCCTTGCGCGCATCAGCAATGCCTGTGGGCCAGCTCCACACGGGTCAAGGAGGCCCGGGGTTTGAACCACGGATCTCCCATGTGGTAGGCGGGTGCCCTAACCACTGGGCCAAGTCTGCCGCCAAGGTCGTAAGCTTTATTCTCTTTTTTCTTCCTTAGAGATCTAGGCCTTAGTAGAAAACAAAGCCTTTCACTAAGAAAGAAAAATAAAAAGTCACTTTCTCAGAATATGATATCAGACTTTATATGAAACACACAGGGACAGTTTCCCTGGGGTAGGAGACCCATTTTATTCTATCTCAATATACTAGCAAGAGGTCAAGTAAATGACCGAACCCAGCATATTTCAGCTCTTATAGAATAAGAAGAGCTAACATGTATTAGATGCTTACTATGTGTTAGGTACCGTGATAAGCATTTCACAAGCAAATTGTCCTTTACTCATCGCTATAGCCATATAAAAGGAGTGCAATCATTACTCCAATTGTGAGGATGAAGAAGCTGAGGGCCAGGGAGATTAAGCAATTTAGCCAAATGTTACAAACCCAGTAACGGTTATAGCTGGAGCATAACTCAAATGTGGACGCAACACCCACACTGTGTACAGCTCTGCTGGAGTCTCTCCCTAGAGACCAAGGAGGACCCATGTCTATAGCCTGGGTCACCTCACCAAATCTTCCTCTACACATTAGCAAACAATAAAACCATGCCCAAAGAGCTTCATTTGTTAATGTAGTGTTTGTTATTAAACTGCAAATACATGAGAAAAGAGAACCCCATGAGATGCTATTGACTATGTCTACCTTGGAATGAATACAAGATGTGGAAGCAGGTTTGGGTCAAGGTGATGTGGTGAAAGGGGCCCCTAGGAACCTTGGGATAGGGGACAGAAGGGGCAGCCTGAGAAGAGGTTAAAATATTGAAGGCGACCACACCAGGACACTTTATAATGTATTTTTTCTTACTGACTCTGGCCCAGTAAAATATCTGGAAAGCATTGTCTGTGGACCATCTGCTTTAGATGCTTGGACACGCATTTAAAATGCAGATTTCGGAGCCTCACGCATAGTAATGTTTCTGCATGTAAAGTACAAGAACAACTGCTTGGAGTGACACATTCCCTTTAAGAGGGAGATGTGTCATGAAAGGACCACGTTGGGGAGAGGGTATAGCTCAGTGGTTGAGTGCCTGCTTCCCATATATGAGGTTCCGGGTTCAATCCCGGAACCTCCTAAAAAAAAAAGAAAAAAGAAAGGACAATGTCGGGAGTGGGGAGTAACTGTGGACTGATTGCGGAAGATGTGATTGCCCAAGATCCATGCTGTTGTCTTAGCAACAGTGGGGAGAGAAGGGTTGGCATGCATGAATTTCAGTCCTTTATTTCTAGGGCTGTTTACTTCTCTGCTTCCTCTTCCTTCTGCCCACTGCTTCCTGAGCCCACCTCAGCAGTACAGGCTCCCCAGAAGCACAGGATGCAGGATCTTGCCTCAGTTTACCATTGTGTCACATGATTCCCCCTTCTGCCTAGACCCTGACTTGTTTCTGGATGTGAGGTTTGGCTAAGGTTCTGAGAACCACTGAGTACTGCTTAAGTTTGAGCATCAAGCCTATCAACTTTGATAGTCACTGTAAAAATTCCTAGGATCTTTTTGTAAAAACAAATAAATTTCATTGATATTTATTAATAAAGCAGACAATTCATCCAAAGTGTACAATCAGTGGTATCTGGTATAATCACAGTTATACATTCATCATTTTAATCATTATTAGAATATTTTCATTATTTCAATAATAATAAACAAAAAACAAACAAGAAAATTGTTTACCTCTCAATCTTTCTATGCTTCCCCCACTGTAATAGCTGCTATTTCTGGCTATTCTTGCACAGTTATTTATTTATTCAGTAAGCAGTTTTATTGAGATATATTCACATACCATTCAATCTATCCAAAGTGTATAATCAGTGGCTTTTAGTATAATCACAATGTTGTACATTCATCACCACAAAAAATTTTTGTACAATTTCATTACTCCAAAAAGAAAGTCCACACCACTTAGCAATCCTTCCCAAGCTCTACCTAATCACTAATCTAACTGCATCTTCATAAATTGATTTATATTTACATTTTATATAAATGGAACCTAGGATCTTTAAAGCTGTACAAAAAGAGCCCTATCAGAGCAAGGACAATTTATTGGTGTGAAAAACCAACACTATAGAAGACCAACCATAGGTTCTCTACTTCCAATGTAGAAAGGGTAAATAAGACTTCCAGGCAAAAGTGTTTTTAAATTCTGCACTGTAATACAGTGTAGAATTTGTAATGAAGAGAATGTGCAGGCTCTATAATCCCTTTAATGAGCAATCGGAGGCCTAAGGGAAGGGCAGTCACATTTCATAATGACTAATTAACTTGCTTAAATTGCTACTTGCAGTAGAAGAGTTTCCCAGAAACCATATTAGTCTTTTTTGACAATTCTCCAGAGGAAGGCAAGTATGAGCAAGATATTAAATAGCATTTTATTTTGTTCTCACAAAACACTACTGGTTGTTGTATTGCCAATGACTTCTTGAAGATTTTGTTAGTTTTTCAGGACTTCTGAGCTTAGAAATTTCTTTAGTGACTAAAAGAGAGGGGAAAAATTATGCCACTGGAACTAAATATAGGTGTTATGAAACAATGCAAATTAGATGGTGGCAAACAGACTGTACCTTTCAAGATTCAATCAGTTGTAATTAGAGATTTGTGATTCATCCATATTGAGATGAACTATAAATTTATAGATTCATGGTTTCTGAACTGTGATAGATAAACGGTGTTCCTTGAAAACCTATTCTAAACTCATTATCTGGGCCTATTTTACCTTCTTCAGGTTCTGTCCCTAATGAACCATCAAAGCTCTATAGAATGAAAAGCAATTCAGAAGAGTTCCACAATCTCTCTGAGGTTTGCCATCCATTAATAGAAAATAAAAATGACTTTTCCATACAGAAGAAATAATCTCCTGTATTAGTTTCCTATTGCTGCTGCAACAAGTTAACACAAATTTAGTGGCTCAATATAACATAAAATTATATTACAGTTATGGAGGTCCAAAGTCCAAACAGCTTCAAAGAACCAAAATTCTTTCTGGAGGCTCTAGGGAAGTATCCATTTCCTTGTCTTTTCCAGCTTCTAGAAGCTGCCTGCATTTATTGACCTGTGGCCCCATCCTCCATCTTCAAAACCACAAGTATGGCATCTCCCATTCTCTATGACTCTGACCCTCCTGCCTTCCTTTTAGGAGCACTCTTATGACTTCATTGGACCCATCCAGCTAATCCAACATAATCTCCCATATCAAGATCCTTAATTTAATCACATTTTAATCACATCCACAATATCCTTTTTGCCATATAAGATAACCTACTCATTATTCAGCATATCACATTTCCCTATGACATCTCCAAGCCACCTACACATCCACCACCAACAATTACAATTTTTATACTCAGGGAGATTAGGTGCAAGCAACAAAACAAATCTGGTTATCTTAATCAGAAAGGGAATTTTTTGAAAGATAACTGAAAATTAGTAGGAAGCCTGGTAAACTGGATGTGGACAGGATCAGAGGACAGCGGGAGCCAGAACCACAGCCAAAATTGCACCTGAGGAAGAACCCAGTGACAACCTACAACTGGTGCTATGGTCACTGGCACTACCAGTCTGTGCACTGGACACTACCGTGGGTTCTATTGTTACCAGGTCCTGGGTACAGCTGCTGCAATTGAATTCTAAGCTGTGTGTCATTACCTTTACATTCCAAATCTAGGAGTGTGGGAAAGCAGGGGAGACATCTGATTGTCTAGGAATAGCCTAGGAAGAATCTTAGACCACTGAGGAAAAACTTGGAAGTTGCCTATTTTTGCTTATAGAGTTTTGCTACACTTTGACATCACATATTCACCTCTGTGTGATCCATGTCACTTAGGAAATTCCTTCTCACCTTTCCTTTCTTCTTTTCTCTTTAATAATATGATAGCCATAAATGTATTTCTTACCTTCTCCTACCTGTGCTGACCATGTATTTACAGAATAGGAATTTAAGGATGAAGTTAATCCCTTGACTACATCTATGCACACCCTGCCATCCTTACTTTATAAGGGTGATAATGAAATCCACTGAATGAGTCATTGTTTGACTTGTTTTTCAAGGTGTGGTAGTGAATTTGTTCTGACCTATCATTTTCTCTTCCCTGGGCTTCTGGTACGTTTTTGAGATGAGTGGCCATGGTCTTTACCCTTACCGACAGACACAGACTAGGGTGAAATTTTGCCCTTGGCCTAATAATTTGAATTCTAACCACAGAGCTGAAACTGGCCTGTGGAGATATCAATACAGTGCTGTGAAACAGCTGAATTATTAGAGGAAGCTGAATTATTAGAGATTAGAAAGAAAAACCAAAAAGAGATGCTTGTGTTTTAAGAAAAGCATGGCAGGAAAAAAAACACTCTAATAATTTGAAAAACATACTTTTGTCTCTTTTAATACAAATACTCTTTAATATCTAGAACATCTGAAAGAAAGACCTAGAAAGGTCCATGTATCAGCTCTGATCAAACCCTTTATGATATAAGCCTTTAGTTAGAGTGGCTTTAACACCAAGATTGTTAAGAACAAAAATAAAGAAAGAAGCCTTATAAATATCTATACTCTTTGGCCCAACAATTCCACATATAGAAATCTGGCCTTAGGAAATAATCAAAGATTTGGAAAGGAAATTTGTGTACAATGTTATTTATCTAAAAGCTAATTATAATAGTAAGAATTTGGAAACAATCTAAAAGCCCAACAATAGCAATAGTTAACATGTACTAATCCTTTAATTTGTATAAGGCATGGTACTAAGTGTTTTATATGTATGAACTATCTCATCAAACCTCATGAATAAAACACTATTATTAACCATTTTTACAAATGAAGAAACTGAGTCATAGAGAGGTTAAGCAACATGCCCAGGCCATGCAACTATAAGTGGTGGAGCCAGAACTTGAACTGAGTTTTGCTTGGACTCCAAAGCTCATGTTTGGAACCACCAAGCTATACAAATTTTCAATAGGGAACTGATTGAATGAATATGGCACAAACATAAGATGAAATACTAAATAGACATTGGTATGATGGTTTTAATAAAATGAGGAACACTTCATGGTATAGTATTCCATGAAAAAAAAAAAAAACAAAAAACAAACCAGCAACCAGGACAACATTTAGTAAATACTGTGATCTGAGCTAGGGTACAGACATATATATAAGACTTTCCAAATATAAAAAATGATTGGTTCTAGTTTGTGAACACACAGAACATTGTATTTTCTTCTCCATACTCTTCTATACTTTGCAAGCATCTTACAATTTGCATATACTGCTTGCACAATCAAGGAAAAGGAGGAAAATTACTCTAGGCTAAAAGATTGTAAGAATCAGCGCTAAATGGATTGGTCCAGTCATAGCCTATGGTTGTGAGGTCCTGAGCTGTACAGGGCCAGGCAGGTCAAACGCCAGCCTCTGGAGCAGCAGAGGCTCAGTCTCAGCACGGGAGAGGACTGTTGCAGGGATAACTGTGCTGGCCCACCCTAGCCTTCATACTGTGGGACCAGAGACCAGCACAAACTAAGTCAGACCTGGATAGAAATTTTCACTATTGACCATCCTCCTTGCTAGGTGCTGTTGGGCAAGATAGTTATCTTTTTATGCCTTTGTTTCCTCATCTATAAACGATAGCATTATCTACTTGATTGGGTTGTTGTCAGGATTAAATGAGAGAAGGCATGTAAGTCTAGTACTTTACCTGGAACACAGTTATGCTCCATCAATGGTTGTCTAAAAAGAATGATTAAACTCATTGTCCCATGGTAGATGTAGAGGGAAGAGGCCAAGGAGATTGATTTGGCATCATCCCTAAGAAACAGATGGAATACATTGTTGTTAAAACCAGGTCCTTTGAACAGATTTGATTATATTAGGATGGTATTTGGGGTAGGCCAAAGAATGTAGTCACCTTATGCTTCTCAGTTTAGTCCAAAACTAAGAAGCAAAACTAAGAACTATTTATTTTGCGTTCGTGAAAGCTTTTGTATGTTAAAATATTTGAAGAAAATACTGATAGTGGATGGGATTAGGAACGTTCTTTTTCATACTTTCTGTCCTTCAAAAATTTTTTTACTCCATTTTAGTGTAACTACTGCTTTCATAATGAAGAATGTGAAATAAGATTTAAAAAGAAATGACCTAGCCGCTAGGTGGCAGTATGCCATGGGGAATATAGCCTTCATTTCAATCCCTCTGCTTAAAAATGTCATTGGCTAGAGTTCTTCTCTGGAAATCTTGTTTATAAGTTGTCCTACTTTAGATATCTGATTATTTGTGAAATTACCTTGTGATAATTAATCACTTATTTTAATCACTTTAATTTAATTTAAATAATACATCTGGTTGATTTGAAACTATAACAAATAGACTCCAAAGGAAAATTGTGTTTGTTCTCTAAGCAGACTAATAAAGCCCTAGTTAGATATGAAAATTATTTTATATGATGCAAATTAATAACTGAATGAAATTTCATTGCCAAATAACCACCTGTAGTTTACACAACAGAATTACATTAGCCTGTATTAAAAGCTGCCAGCAGCATATCTTACTTTTTAATAAAAATAATAAAAGTGAAGACAAAAATAATTCAGCAGCACATGCTGAAACCTGTGAATTCACCAAATTGAAAACTGTGTTAATTTTAATGAAATATTTCTACTCTTAAAATCTCAAAATAATGTAGATGCAGACTCCTGCTTGAGTTCCCTGAGAGTGAATATAAGCCTATAAAATACTAATTTGGGTGGATATACCTGGTTCTTGGCCATCAGGACATAACCTTGCTCCCTCAGTGTTTGAATGAACCACTTACCCAGGGTGCAGAAGAGACTTAGTGAAGCTTAAGAAGCTGAAAGAATTTCGGATTCATCACTTTCATAGTGATACATTTTCCTCCTGCTGTAGAGAAGCCAGAATAAAAGTGCAGGAAAGGACTTTTGTGTTTTTTCTGATGGTTTCATCTTCTAAAACCCACTACCTATTGTTCTTAGGAAACTAGCCTTCAACTGAGCTTATACCTGGACCCAGATCAGCCTCTTTCAAAAATTTCCAAAGACCTATAGGAAACCTTTTTATTAGAAATGTACGATCCTTTTCTCACAGAGTTGCATGGGTCACAGCTTATTCTACAAGCCTGTGCTAGCTCAGTGGTAGTTAAGGATACCTCAGGATTTTTCCTGGCTCCAAAAGGAATGGTTTTGTTTTTCTTTTTGTTTTTCAAAATATGCTTTCTCTCTCTCTTCTTTTTTTTTTAATAGATTTACTTATTTATTTATTTCTCTCCCTTCCCCCCCACCCTGGTTGTCTGTTCTCTGTGTCTATTTGCTGCGATTTCTTTGTCCGCTTCTGTTGTTGTCAGCGCACTGGAATCTGTGTTTCTTTTTGAATGCTTTTTAAAAGAATTTGTACACCAAAATCAGAATGACTAAATAAATAGAGCTTGAGGCACTCTCGGGGCTCCAGAGCTTACACCCATCCTCAGGGAAGTCTTTTGTCAACTGGGAGAATAACCATGCCCTTGAAGCCCCTCTGGCAGCTTTTAATTATCCTGAACGAAGAGATGAGCAAGGTAGCCCGAGGACCCCTTTGAGTTTCTGAGTTCAGACTGAAAGTGAATTAGCTGCCAAGGCTGCTCACCTCAGCCTGGTCAGAAGCTTTCATTAGCTGTATGTATGTATGTATGTATGTATGTATGTATGTATGTATCCGGACAGCCTTTATATAGGAGGACTAGAGAAGGCTGACCAGGAGCCTTGCCAGTGAGAAATGAGCAAAAGGAAGTCATTAATGGCCTCCCACCCCCATGCTACAACCTCAGAGTGTCTGCTACTCAAGATTGGGTTTCTAATATGGAGCCAAGAAAGGGTGAACAGCATCCCAAAGATTGTGCAAAGGCAAAAGTAACACATCATGGGGGCTCTTAAGGAAACCTAAGCTGTATTGCATCATCTCTTGGAAGGAATCAAGTAGAGACCAGTTTTTATGCATTTTTCTGGCTCACTAAAATAAAGCTTCTTGGTATCTGTTGCCTAGAAGCCTTGTGAAATTATCAGACACACCCTGAAGTTTTATAAACCTTGGGTAATTTTTATAGTCCTTGCAGTGTTTTCTCCCTTGAGATTTACCCAATTAAAGAAAAAGAAGGAAAAGGAAGAAGAGCAGGGGTGGGGAGGAGACAAATAAAAAGCATGCACTTGAAGGTTGTTCGATCTTTTAAGCCTATTAAAGTTACTGGTTTATTTTAATCATCTCTAAATAAATGAAGAAGCTCTCTTAGGAAATTAGGCAACCTGTGTACAAAATATAAGAAGCTGATGCTGTTTTCTTTTTTTAAGTTCCTCAGGTCACGCCAAATTCATTTCAGCATGACACTCAGAATTCTGGGCTTCTAATTGCTTCCATCTTTAAAGAGCACTTTACCTCTGGTAAGAAAACCATTTAGGTATTTTTTGAGTAGTCTTTACTAATCATCCACTTTAATCATCCATAGTGAAAAATCAGGCATATGTTTCTAAGTAATAAGATGTTCCATATGCTTTCTATAGGGAAAAAAAATCAATTATGGAGATCTGCTTTATTTCTGGAGATCTGGTGAATTTTGCCAGATTTTTCAATAGGTTGGATATATTTACATTTCAATAGGGGCTGGGACTTAAGATGGCAGAATTTCTTTTTTTAAAATATCACTATTTGAGTCTCTAACATGCTGGGAGTTTTATATACATCATCTCTTTCAATCTTCAAAACAATTGTTAGGTAGATGTTATGTATCCATTTTAAAGATGAGGAAACTGGAGTTCAGAGACATTGAGGAACTTGTCCAAGTTCACACAGCTGCTAAGAGACGACTAAAATTCAAATCCTGTATTTTCAAACCCTGAAGTCTGTGTTCTTTCTGCGATACAAAACACTTCCTATTTTATTTGCTATCGTGACATAGTATTTTTCCACAGATGAGCATGCCTGTATGTTTTAGGCATGAAAAAATATTAGATCAGATTATGCTATGGGAAAATAGAACTCTATAGAGAAATTTCAGATTTAAAAACTTTAGGCATAACTATATCACCATTCATTACCAGTAGATCACTTATCTCCTTGCTTAGAAATATGGCAGGAATGGCTTAACATATGTAGGTTGCACTGACATTCTTTAGACTTTCATTTACTTATTCTATAAATAGTGATGAAGCAACTACTTTGCACCAGGCACTGTTCTAAGTGGTGGTGAATCAGCAGTGAACAAAAGGAACAAAGCCCATGGTTTCATGGAATTTACTGTCTAACAGGGAAGAAAAACAACAAACAAAACAACAAGAGAAAAGTCAGGTGATGGTATTATTAAAAAACATGAAGCAAGATGCATAGACTTTGATATTGTAGACGCGAATCAATTATGAGCCAGGTGCTTAGGTTCAGTATATCTAATTATAGATGCCTACATGGAATCTGCACCTTAATATTCCTGTGGAAATTGTGAAGGCTGGGAACTCATCACAGTTCTAGGACATAGGTATTATTATCTCTATTTTACAGAAGAGTAAACCAGAGTCCCAGTAAAGTTTCTAATTATGTCCCAAGGTCACAGAGTTGATAAATGGTAGAGGCCAACTTGAACCCAGGATCTCAGACTCATGTTCTTGGTCCTTCTGTTGTGCTCCTTAGACCCCTTCAGCCAGCCCCATGATGGCTTGAGGATTCTCTATTCTTTTTCCAGGCACTAAAGCCCAATGGTGTGTGGCAGCCAACCCCCCCCCCCCCCGCCCCCACACACACACACATATACCACCACCACCCTTAGTTTCCTGAAATCTTCAGCTATAGCTCATTAGCACTAGGAAACAACTAATTTCATATCCCACTGGGACTGTGGAGTGAGCTAAAGCTACTCTGGCCTTCCAATTGGCTTTAGCAGAGGAGCTGGACAGCCTAGAGATGCCCCAGTATATGGTATGGGAAATAATTAGGGCTAAACCATCACAGTGTCTGCCACATGCTAAGTAACCAACTAACATTTGCCGAAGGAACGGAGGAAGGGGGGAAAGAGGCAATCCCCAGGAAGGCTCTAGAACAAATACAACATGATAAGTTATGTTCAAATTATATTTCTATATTTGAAAATAGGTTTTTCATATACCAGGGAGAAAATGTGATGAGCTTGGTAGGTAACACATGTAGAATGTATTAAAGATTAAAGAATGTATTAAAGATTAAATACATTCTACATGTGTTAATTATTTAAAGATTTCAGGTGATTACTTCAACTTCAAAATGCAAGAAAAGGATTTCTTCTCAAATAAAATGTAAATGAAAGATAAACGGCAAATTTGATTTCTTTCTTATTACATGTATTATTCTAAGCAGGATAAATGTCTTTTCTCAGCAGGAAAAATTCATGAGCAATAAATTTTGAAGAATACTTAAAAGTTATGCATAAATTATTTTTGTCTTACATGAAAGGTTAAAAACAAAAGAAAAACAACCTTGGTTGTGACAGTGGCCAGCTTTAGACCCCATGACAAGCAATTGGGACTTTTCACTTGTGTCGGTCAAACCAAATGAGGTTCATAACTAAATATATTTAAATAAAATGTGCGTGCACACACTTAGGAAAATGTCTGATGTTGACCACATTTGCAAGAGATGCACTTCTAGAAACCCACTGACATCACACACATGCAATCCAATTTTCTCAAACAAAAGGTGACTTCCTGAAGTAGTCTTGCAGCATGGAGAGGCCCTCACTTCAGAGAACACTGTAAAGATTAAATTTTGCTTCCCTCTTCTTCTTTTCCTTTGAGGTCAATGTCCTTAGAGCAGAGAAGAGAGAAAAATGATCTCTGGCATCATGTGTACACAAATGCTTAGCTGAAATGATTTTTCTTTGCTTTCAGAAAATGGGGAACAAGATATTGGACTTTTATTGGGAATGGTCTTCTTTGCCACTATGCTGTCAGTTCTTTCTTTGATTGGGATATTTAACAGAGCTCTCCGAACTGGGTAGGTTTTTGTAAAATTTCTTTTTTTAAAAATTTAGATTATGTACATGAACCACCAAAACATAAAGTAAACTCAGTTATTCACTGGAAAACTCCACTAACATTTTTATTCAGAGAAAGGAAAAAATAAAAGAAGCAATGTTTAAAGAGTACTTATCTGTGCCAAGGTCTTTACAAATGTCATTCATTTACTCTTCCCATGGACTCTGCCAGAAAAGCTTTATGGCCTCTTTTACAGATGACTTAAATGAGGCTTAGAGAAGCTAAGTAGTCAGCCCAAGGTCACCAAGCACTAAGCCAGGAATCCAGATGCCTATGACATCAAAGCCCATGCTCTCTCCTTCACGCCACAGCCTTTTCCTTGTGCCTCAAGTTTATCTACTGTGTCTGGATTCTTTATAGTGTTTAAATAGAGTGTGCCTCAAATTCTGTCTGAATAAATCAAGGAATCAGTGTGAAGAGAAGTTTGGGGAAAGCAATGTTCAAATTTGTAACTTTGTTACAAATTGTGATTGTTTTAGCATCTAGCCCTAATGCCCCTTCTCCGTAGCCTCTTTCAAGCATTATTTTTTTCCATTATAGTATTAGTAAAGCTTTGTTATTTAAAAAATGAGACTTTGAGGAAAGTGAGGCCTTTGCTTTTCCAAATTTTACTAGATGAATTAAGTGTTTCTAATCTACTAAAAGACTAAGGTTGTTGGGGGTCATCTCCCATTACATCTGATTATTCACAAATTTTGACACCTATGAATGTTCTTTGCCAAATTGACTCTGAGTCTCACTTTCTACCGTCACTTGCTTTATGAGATTATTTTCCTTTCTTTTGAACTTATGATCAAAATGCAGTGGAAAGATTTAGAGTGAACTATTCTAAATATATTTTCTGTTGTTGTTTTTATTTATGTAGGGTTTTTTCCTCAGAATTTAAGTCAGATTTCAGAATTTAAATTACACATTGATAAGCATATCCCTAATACTCTTGTGAGGTGGGCAAACTAATATGGAACTTTGCTTTAGTTTGTTTTAAAATATACTTGATTATTTTTGGTAATGTATGGTGGTGATGGTAGCACACTATTATGACCATAATTAAGAGCACTTGATTATATATTTGAATGTGGCAAAAGGGGAAATTTTAGATTGTATGCATGTGCCTAGAATAAAAATTTAAAACAAAAAACATAGGACTGTTTACAACAAAACAAGTAAACCCTATTGTAAATGATAAACAATAGTTAATAGCACAATTTAAAAATATTCTTTCATGTATTGTAACAAATACACCACATTAATGAAATGTGTTACTAATACAACTTTTGTAATAAAAAAATTAAAATTTAAAAAATATATATTTAGTATGATGCCGTTTGAGATATCTTAATGTTAAGCAAGTACCATATAAAAATATTACTATTTGTGTTATTATCCAAAGATGTCTTAGTTAGCTTGAGGTTTTTAAAAAATTAAGTTTATTACTAAGACTCACCTAAAAATTAATTTTCAGTTGGTAATGACAGATATAGAAACAGGAAAGCAACTTTTCTAATTTAATTGTTTAAATAAGTATTTTTAAACAATAAAAGAAATGAGATAATTTGAAAGTAACTTTTTTATATATGAGCAGATATTGTTATTGAATATAACTAGACATTATAAAAGCCTTACTTCAGAAACAGAACTGAAAACTGAAGGGCAAAATATTTCAAATATAATGAAATCAAGAATGGGTAAATACAGATAAATACGTTCTCACAGTACCTGCATGTATTAGTCAGGGTTCTCTAGGGAAACAGAATCAACAAGAGATATGTCAACAGTATGCGATTTTATAAGAGTCTCTCACATGGCTGTGGGGATGCACAAGTCCAGGTTCCGCAGGGCAGCTGCAACCAGGGGCTCCAATGAAAGTCTAGTGAAGGTCCTTGATGAGTTCTGGAGGACTATGGCTGTCCAAAGATGAGCTGGGAAATTCTCACTCAATGCTGGAATCACTTCCCCTTTGAAGGCATTCAACTGATTGGATAAAGCGTCACTCATTGCTGAGGGCAATCTCCCTGATTGATGTACTTGTAATCAGCTACTTACCGCTGCAGTAAAGTCAATGGTGACTAAAGTCCATAAATGCCCTTGTATTACAGTTAGCTCAGTGCTTGCTTGACCAAACAACTGGGCACAATTACCTGGCTGAGTTGACACAATAGCCTAACCATCACACTACATACCATATAAAATTTTTTCTAACAATAGTGTGAACTTCACTCATTATGCAAAAATGTGCCGTACAGTATTGTCTCTTCTAAAGCAGTGTGACCTGTTTTCCCAAACTAATTTGTACAGTCAATGGAGAAAGTGCTTTCAACACCTGTGGCAGTACTGAAGGGTCCCTTGGGGGAAGGAGTGGGGCTTTCACATCTTTCCCCTCTTTTTTCCATCACCCTCCTCCCCCAACCCCATGAACCTTAACAAGCATAAAGTCTAAGTAAAAAATGGCATTCTCACAGTGCCACACAGTGAGAAGATGCTTCCCAGGCTTTCCTTCCATTCACATCACAAAATTCTGGAGCTTCACTATTTGGAATCGTTACAAATTAAAATTATAGGAGTTCAAATTATATTTAGAGAGCTTTATGATAAAACATTCTCTTCTTAAATTTTTTGTGGTTATGGTCACCTCGGAGAGTTCTACAAAATATGGGGTTGAATGGGACCTCACATATATATTTTTAATGTAATATTATTACAAAGTCAATAAAAAAAAAAATGCTTTCAGTTTTTCAAACTTTTCCACACTGACATCTCCTGCTTGTAATGGTTTGCCATATTTAACATGAGTACTATTTCACTGCCAAGAAGGTTCTCCCTTTTATCTTAACTCTCATATGAGGCTTTGTTGTTGTTGTTATTTGTTTGTTTAATGTTCCTGCTATTTAGAAAGAAGCAGAGTGATAACGAGAAGAGGAAAGTCTGAAAAGATATTAGTTCAACTTCTCACTTAACTTTTTAAAGTAAGAGATGGAAATCTTAGCTCCTGCAGCAGAAAGTTTGATAAGAATAAATTTCATTCTAATTGATGTTTTAATCTTTTTTATGATCACGTGCACCAGTCCTCAAGTAAAATGCTTCTAACATGTGATTTTTGTTTTTTAGAATTAAAAGAAAAATCTTATTGCTCATTCCCAAATGGCTTCATGAAGATATTCCGAATATGAAGAACAGTAATGTTGTAAAAATGCTGCAGGTAACCAAACACTATCAAACAAAAACTGAGTGGCCGCTGAGAGCAAGGGTGCAGTCCAATAATTAGAATAGAATTCCCATTCAAATAAATAAATATATGTATTAGTATATATTATACATACATAAGAAGAAAGAAAAGGGTATATATTTCAAATCTGACTTAAAAGACATGAAATATTGGAGTTAGGGGCAAAGGAGAGAAGGAAGAGAGAAATAGTGCTTTTCAAAAGAGAGAACTGGGGGAGCACACATAGCTCAGTGGTTGAGTGCTTGCTTCCCAGGAACGAGGCCCTAGGTTCAATCGCCGGTACCTCCTAAAAAAAGAGAGATAGAGAAAGAGAAAGTGAAGAGGAAGATTGTGGATGGTGCCAAAGTCACTTGTCAACGAAGCAATTGGTAGATGGCTTTAGGGACAAAGGGGGAAGGGCAGAAAAGCTAAATGGAGTGAAGCTCAAAGACTCAAAGGGGCTTCTGTTTTACATGAGATTGGAGAAGCAGGTGGAGTACAAGGAGGGCACCACATCGCTCTGGAGACTCTGTGAAGTGCAAGAAAATTAACGTGAGACAGTGTTACCAAGGGTGTGCCAGGTTTCCATTTCAGCAAGGCAGGGAAAGGAGCACACATGGAAGACCCTGAGGCTGTAGAGGATTTGTTGGTCATGGAGGCGCTGCTACTGGTTCTGGAGGAAGGAAAGGTGTCTACTACGTGTGCTCCTGCTACTTTCTGGGGCTCTGGCACAATCCTCAAGGAACTCACAACCTAGTCAGTGGTACAGACACATCATCCAAACATTGCAAAGCCATGTGTGACTGCAATGACAGAAATAAGCCCAAACATGTGATGGAAGCATAGAGGAAATGTTTTGAAAGATGAGTTGCACAGGAGAAGGAGAGAACATTCAAAGTCGAGGGGACAACATTCAAAGTCGAGGGGACAACATAAGCAAAAGCAGAGTGGTGAGAACAGCAAATTGGGTGGTGCTTTATCAAAACATTTGACATGAGAAGTGGCTAGAATAATGCCAGATTGGTGAATGGGACCAGATCAAGGAAAGTCTTGTTACAAAACTCAGACTTCATTCTATTGATCAATGGATTTAAAACTTCTTTTAAATTTTTATTTTTAGCCTAGGAAGCTTTGGAAGCCAGGTACTTGTCAGACAAAAGTTGCTCTCTTTGAAGCTGTGGCAAGAGAATAGTCCATTAATGGACTCCTTCCTCAGCTGGAGGAGTCCCCAAAGTAGCATTTTTAAGCATTGGTTGCATATTTGAATCCTGATGCCCCCCACATTCTGGAATCTCTAGGGGAGAGGGGAAAGTGGCTACCCAGGCACCATTATTTTTTAAAGTTTCCTAAGTGATTCCACTATTCAGCCAAGGTTGAGAACAACTGTTAAGGGGTTAAGAAAATTAGGAGTCCCTGAATGGTTTTCAGTTGGACTAGACATGGTTCCAGGAAGGAGGCTGATAGGGGGGTCAGAGAAGTAAGAATAAGGTGGTGCAGGCAAAGCATCAAGGAGCAAGGATCTACAGTGCTGACCTTTTTGTAGAGGGTCTATAAAATAAGGAGTGAAATGTGTCCTTGTAATGTGACAAGGAGGAGGTCACTGATCATCCTGGCCCAGAGGTTAAGTTGAGAAGGGAATGGAAAGGGAGTATTTTAATTTCCCAGGCTGTTCAAAGCAAACACCATGAAATGGGCCAGCTAAACTATGAGAGTTTATTTGCTCATGATTTTGAGGCCAGGAAAATATTCAAATCAAGGCATAATCAAGGTGATGCTTTCTTCCCAAAGACGGCGTGCTGGGGCTGAATGCCTGCAGTCCTGGCTCCTCTGTCACATGGCAGGGCACATGGTGGTGTTTACTGATCTCTCCCTTCTCTTCAGGTTTCGCTGGTTTCATCTTCTTGCTTCCATGGCTTTCTCTCTGCCTACACTTCATTCTCTTATAAAGAACTCCAGTAAAAGGATTAAGACCCATCCTGATTGAGGTGGGACATATCTTAACTGAAGTAACCTCACCAAAAGCTCCCACTTTCAATGCATTTACACATACAGGGAGGGATTGAATTTAAGACCATGTTTTTCTGGGGTATATACAGCTTCAAATCACCCCAGAGAAGAAGTGAAGACTGAGAATATAGACTTGTCTTGATGTGTCTGGACAAGAAGTGAAGTGGAGAGAAAGGCTACACTGATATGTGGTCAGCTCTCAAATATTTGTGGAATGAACGAAAACTGTAGCTCAGGAGAGATGTAGAGTCGAGAATGTTTATTTTAAATGGGACTTAAGAAGGACTAAAGTCCTTAAGACTTAAGAGAGAGAGGAAAGAGAGGGCAAATTGCTCTAACAAGATTCTGGGAAGAGGAATGGGGAGAGTGTAAAGGGATGCGGTGGAGAGGTGCACCTTGAGCTGGAGGAGGGTTCCTTGTCTCCTGATACCTGAAGGAGAGGAAGGGTGTGAATGTGGCTGATTCGGAGGAGGCAATGGTGCCTACCAAGATTGGAGGGGTTTCTAGAACCATTGAACCTACATGTGAAATGTCATACATGGTTAACAACTAATCTAATTACAAGCATGTATTCACCAAACAACAGATAATAAATACTGCTGTCTTGGTATTAACTCCATTTAATAATTCTATCTTGTTTGGCCATTAAATATCCTAGGGAACTGGAGACATTCTGTAACTCAGAGAATTGTCTCTGACTTCATTCTGATCAGATCATCTTCTTCCTTTATTGTCCTCATTCTGGAATAAGTCCCTGTTGCTCTACTGTACCCTTCATTGGTATGGTCTGATCTGACCCAGTCCTTTGCTCAGTTGCCAGTGTGAAGTGGGAAAAATGCCCTCCTTGCTCAGAATATAGCCACATTGCACTCTTACTTTCCTAGAGCATGTCTAATATCCTTTTCTTGATTTGACCTTTGAAATTATGACACCCCTTCCCCCTCACCAGAACCTGGCAAGTTCCCTGCAAAGGCTGGGGCCAAACAACACTGAATGCTGCTTTATCTGAGGTCTTCCCTCTTAGCCAAACTCCTTTCCCTACTGGGCTTCTGGAATTAGAGATGAAGCATTTGGCTTCCTTCAGAATGAAGTTTTGTTTTTGCCCAAGAGACTAAGAAGTGGCTATCACTTCATAATTGTGATGGGTGGGAGCTATTTGCCCTGGAAGGCCAGCCATCAGTTAGAAGGCCTCAATTCCTTTCCTTGCCCAGAAGGGCTGTCAGGCTTTCAAGCCAATAAAAACCTTTCTCACCCACCTTCTGACCATCATGGATATGTCTGGATTGTGAAGAGCCATACACCTTTAGAACCTCAACACTGCATTTATCACAACCTCGCGCTCAATATGTAAGCAAAATAGGATTCTCCCCCCTTTCTTTTATTTAAACCACAACAAGGCATTTTCTTGTAGTAAGGCTCTATAACATTAAGAAATATTTTAAAATATTCAAAAATCCATTTTAGCAGAGCATGAGCTAATATACAAGTTAACACACATGCTAACATGAAAGACTCCTCTTTCCCTTTAAAATATTTTAAAGCAAGCCATGTCCTTAAGGTGTGGGTTATTTTGATTATTCCTTTCTTTTATTCTGCAAACAGGAGAATTTAATAAAGACTTAGAATCAAGGAGTCTAACAAAAGACAAAGGGAGAAAATTTATATGGGAAGATAATTTGAGAAAAGGGATGGGGGAAGGAAAGTTGAGAGAAAAATTGAGAGAGAGTAGAATTCCAGTCTTATATTTGGCTCCTTTAAATGTCTTTTGTAAAAAGAAACAATGTTTCTTCTTCTTAGGAAAAAAGTGAATTTATGAGTAATAATTCCGATGAGCAGGACCTATATGCTGACCCCATGATTACAGAGATAAGAGAAATCTTCCTCCCAGAAGAACTCAAGCCCACGAACTACAAGAAGGAAAATAATAAAGGACCTTTGGAGGAAAGAGATTGCCTACAAAAGGCACTACTCACCAAGACTACAGTTGTGTATATTCCTGATCTCAATACTGGATATAAACCCCAGATTTCAAATTTTCTCTCTGGGGAAAAGCCTCTTAGCAATGACCAAATGACTTCCTCAACTCTTATACCACCTGATAATTCTTTGAACCTAGGAGGGAAAGCCAGATTAAAAAGACATCCTAATTTTGCTTTTCCTATCTCAGGTATAAGTTCACTAAGCAACACAGTATTTCTTGAAGAATTAAGCCTCATTTTAAATCAAGGCGAATGCAGTCCTCCTGACATGCAAAACTCAATAGAGGAGGACACCACCACGCTTTTAGAAAATGATTCACTCAATGAAACCAGTCCAGAACAGACCTTGCTGCCTGATGATTTAGTCTCCTGTCTGGGAATCATGAACGAGGAATTGCCATCTATTAATTCTTATTTTCCACAAAATGTTCTGGAAGGTCATTTCAGTAGGATTTCACTCTTGGAAAAATAGAGCTGTGTGGTCAAAATCAATATGGAAAGCTGCCTTGTGATCTGAAGTTGAATCATCTTTTCAGTATAAATTTAATTCTGCCTTTTTTTTTTTAAATCAAAAATTAAGATTCAAAGATGGAATGTGCTTTGTGGTCACAAAAAAATACTCCAACAATATTAGGGATACCTCATGTATTTCTTCTTTATTTTACCTCATTGCAAGGAGCAGAACAGTTCTCTCTTTTGCATAAAGAGAAGATAAATAACATGATAATGAAATGAATGTTGAAAACAGTTCTTTAAAATTAGAGCACTGATATTTGGTTGCAAAGGGAGAAACAAGTTTAATTTTCATTTTATTGCTTAAAACTCTCTTTGAGTCATTAAAAATATAGCCCCAAACAAACAAACAAAAAATAAGTGGAGGATAAAAACAGAGGAGCATTAACTAAAATGTTTGCTGTATTATTTTTTCCATTACCTTCCATTCAGGCATTAAGGATTTGATCTTTCTTTATTTTGATTTTGGACAAGAGAGTTGTAAAACAATGATGTGTAGAAATCATGAGATGGCTGTCTGCATTCAAGTTAGGAGTGATGTGTTGTTCTCCTTTGGCATAATTGGTACCTAAATCACATTATAGTAGTATCCAGCAGACGTAGCAGATGCAGGATTAGCAAAGTGTATCTTTTTAAAAAAATCAACCATGTCTTAGATATTTTTCAGAAAAGTATTGCTTTATTGTAAAACAGATATATGGGGAAGTGGACTTGGACCAGTGGTTAGGGCATCTGCCTACCACATGGGAGGTTCGTGGTTCAAACCCCGGGTCTCCTTGACCCGTGTGGAGCTGGCCCACACACAGTGCTGATGCGCGCAAGGAGTGCCTTGCCACGCAGGGGTGTCCCCCACGTAGGGGAGCCCACGCACAAGGAGTGCACCCCGTTAAGGAGAGCCACCCATCACGAAAGAAAGTGCAGCCTGCCCAGGAATGGTGCCGTACATGCGGAGAGCTGATACAGCAAGATGATGCCACAAAAAGAAATACAGATTCCCGGTGCTGCTGATAAGGATAGAAGCGGTCACAGAAGAGCACACAGCGAATGGACACAGAGAGCAGACAACTGGGGGAGGGGGGGACGGGGTTCGGGAGAGAAATAAAAAAAAGAAAAAACATGCGTGTGCTGAAGTCTGGGCTGGCAAATACATACCACACCTACCATTGTTCCCATCTTACATGCCCAGCAGACACCCTAAGTATCACCACGTGCCTTTCTGCTGAGCCCCAGAATCCTATCAACACAATCCTGTGTTCCTGAAGGCCACAATCAATAAGGGCAGGGATGGGAGATGAAATCTTTTGGCAAATCTAATCAATATTAAAAAGGCATGTGATCTTGAAAATATGAAATGCATATTTTAAATTGAGAAAGGGTATTCATCAGATTTTCCTATTCTGATTTATTTTTATGGTCGAAGGAAAAATTTTTCTACTAATCAGAATAATTTCAAAATAGGATTGATTACTTACTGAATTTCCCTTTCTGCTCTGTCATCAACCATAATAACTTATATTCAGATTTACTAGTTACATTTTATTATAACAAATCAAGTAGTTAATCAAAAAGGATCAGTTGCCTACCATTGTTTAGCATATGATCAAGTTATTTTGTTTTATATGGCTTTTTTTTTTAAGAAAAAAAAATCTAAAAGGAATTTCATTGTCACTCAGTGCTCCAGTGAAGGGGATGATCATACATTTCAGTTTGTCCTGGTTTTTTGGCTGTTGTCCCAGTGGTAATTATTACCAGTGCCCTTTTGCTCTCAGAAGTGCTCTGCTTTGGCTGATAAATCGTATGCTCCATCTATCTATGAGGACTATCTAATGTCAAGCATGTAAGTAATTCATCAGAATTTATCTTTTTTTTTTTTTACCACCAATCCCCTTTTTTTACCTTAGAGCATTTGCTAAAGCCATATTTCTCTAAAATGGAATATTACTATTCAGTGTAAAAAGTGTATTCTGGGGAGCAGTTGTGGCTCAAACAGTTGAGCACCTGCTTCTGACAAGGGAGGTCCTGGGTTCAGTTCCCGGTGCCTCCTAAAGACAAAAAACAAACAAGCAAACAGATGGAAAAACCAACTCAGGGAAGCTGATGTGGCTCAGTGGTTCAGTGCCGGCTTCCTATACACAAGGTCCCAGGTTCAATACCCGGCCTCAGTACCTCAAAAAATAAAAAGTGTATTCCCTGCTGCAAAATTCTATTCTGTTTATCCTAAAATGTTTTTATTTGTTCTACGTTACATATTCTAAAAGGAGGGCATTATAAATCACTAATGAAATGCTAATGTTAAAATATCTCTACTTGCAAACTATCGTATATTTTTGCTTTATTCTTCTCAAAAGGGAGAATTGCAATGAAGCAAAGAGGCAGGTAATATTTGAAATAGAAGTAAACAAAAGACTGAGATAAAACTTGATGTTCACATCCTGTTGAAGACATCTGGTACCTTGTGAAGAATATGTTCATAGTGATTTCACCATAACTGTAATCTACCACACATTAAAATAGCTTTTGTCAAACTTAACAGATTATGGCACATTTGGTCTTCTGAGGATGGGTCCATTGCAGTGAGTCCCTCCTTTAGAACCTCTAAAGGCAAGGAGGGAGCCTGCCTTCCCTTCCTGCAGTGTCCTTCCCACTCGCATATCCCTGCTCAGCCCAGAGGAGACACTTGGGATTGCATCTTTGCCATTAGCCCTTGTTGATCCAAATGGGCTATACCTGAATGGGGGAAACATGCCTCCACTGCCCCAGCTCATAAAGAAAATCTCACCTGCTTCATTACCACACAACCTTGGTAAAGAGGCAAGGGTTTTCTTTCCATAATTCTTTTATTCAACAAATATTTCTTGAAGTATCGAATGCCCCTTCTGTATACAAGGCACTTTGAGGGATGCAGATATTAACAAAACCGGCCAAGTCTATGCAGACTTTGAGGCAAGTCATTGGCCTCCAGGAGCTTACATTGTAGTAGGGGTGAAGGGGGGAGATGGAAAGAGGCAGAAAAAAAAAATAAAGAAAATGCCAGATAATAGTAAGTGCTGTGTAGAAGGACAATGTGGTGGGGAGCGGCTTGGTGGCTGCCCTACACTGGACAGTCAGGGAAGGTCTCTCCTGAGAGGTGGCTTTGGCATTGAGATCTGAATTGCAAAAAAGAGCCAGCAAGTGAGAATCAGCTTCTAAAAAACCCCTTCTTAGAAAAATTCTGGAGTTGTCAATGTCTCTTCTTCTCCTCCTTAAGTTGTCCTAAAGCCCACCTCCCTTCCCCTTCCTCAGTCAGAATTACCTGTGGATCTGGGGACAACTGTGTATCTTCTCATTTTCCATCTAGCCCTGAGCCTTTTCACTTTCTTTCTCTGAATCTCACAATCTGTCCAAGTTGCTGCTTCCTAAATGGGTGTATCATGCTCATTGGTGTGGGTTAAGGGGAAACAGGAAGAGAAAACAAGGGAGGGAAAAACCTCTCAAGATAACACTGAGAGGGAGGAAGGGAAGGGAAATTCAAAGAAAGACAGAGTAATGCACAGTAAGGCTGAAACAAAATGGACAATACTAAAAGCTGATCAAGGCACAGAAACCTCATATGTTGGCCTTGGTCAAACCTGACCCTAAATACATATTTTTTCCTGTGCCCATCTGCAAGCAGTACTATAACCAAGATTACTAACCAAGCCCATCTGTCCTTCTAGTTCTCTCGTCTTAGAGACCAAGTCCCTTCCTCACTAAGTGTTTGTGAATTTCATGTCATTCTAGTTCTTCATGGAATTACAGCAGACAGTAAGTAATTAGTCTAATAAAACTGTACATAAAGAATATTACTTTTTTTTAAGATTTACTTATTTATTTATTTCTCTCCCCTCTCCCCCAACCCGGTTGTCTGTTCTCTGTATCTATTTGCTGCATCTTGTTTCTTTGTACACTTCTGTTGTTGTCAGCAGCACGGGAATCTGTGTCTCTTTTTGTTGAGTCATCTTGTTGTGTCAGCTCTCTGTGTGGGTGGCGCCATTCTTAGGCAGGCTGCACTTTCTTTCACACTGGGCGGCTCTCCTTACGGGGCACACTCCTTGCTCGTAGGGCTCCCCTATGCGGGGGACACCCCTGAATGGCAGGGCAGTCCTTGGGCGCATCAGCACTGCGCATGGGCCAGCTCCACACGGGTCAAGGAGGCCTGGGGTTTGAACAGCGGACCTCCCATGTGGTAGACGGACGCCCTATCCACTGGGCCAAGTCCGTTTCCCAGAATATTACTTTTATCCATATATTTATTCCCTTACAAGTATTAAACAATACTTTATCTTCACTTTACATTCTTGACCTCATTTAACAGCAACCGTAGTAGATAGGTATTATTATTCCATTTCAGAGATGCTAAAATGAAAGGTGTCTAAGGATCTATCAGAATCCTGAAATAGGAGCAATGGATTTTCTGAAAACCAAGAAGTTGGGAAGATGAGGCACACCTCGTTTATGGTATTGCCTCTCAGCTCCAAACTTGCCCTTCTTTGCCTGCTTTATGATACTGAAACTGGTCTCTGGGGACTATATTTTCCCTTTGTCTGCTGGCTCAGTGTTAGGCTCTGCCAATTGAGTGTGCTGGAGAGAGCTTGCAAGGCAGTGCTGTGGCTTTCCAAGTACAGGTGAGCAGATGGGTAGGTCAGGGGCCACCAGTGCTGATGGCAACAGTCCTTACAAATTCTGGGTGATTGCCATCCAGCAGGGTTCTTCATCACCACACCTCTGCAAGCTGCATGTTCTGAACCTCACCTTTGCAAGCCCTTTTCAGGTTTCTCAGTTCTTTCCTAAAGGTTTTTCCTTACGGATTCTAGGTTCAGCCCTAGGGGTGGCTCCCTGTCTCTATCATTGCCACCTTTGTACACTTCGGAGTTCCCTCTTTGAGTAGTGAAGCTTCTTTTATCTGCTTAGCCATTCCTGATGTTAAATTTTCCTTGTTCAAATTACTGGTGTGGTTTCTGTTTCCTGATTGTTAGAGCAGGCGACATTAATTTAGATCGTCAAGGGTGAGTAAGAATTTTCCAGAAGGATGAGGGGCTTGAAGAAAATTCTAGGCAGAGGATATGGTATGTACAAGGACTCAAATACCTGTAAAAGGAAAGTGGGTTCAAAGTACTGTACAATATCTGACATGGCACAGAGAAAATAGGTGGAAAATGGGAAAAAGTAGGTAGGTTCAGTTTGTGAAGTATTTTTTGCATGCCAAGCATGCTAAAGGCTTTGGACTTTTATCCTTTAAATCATCCATGAATTTTAAACTGGAAAAAGGTCATGACAGAGCTGTGGATTTTAGAACTCTGAAACTGGATCATACCAAATACGGTCTTTTGTAATATGTCAACTTGGCTAATCGGAACCATGTTTCCCAGAGTTCCCTTCCTTGTATGTTTCCATTCTGATTGGCCAGAATGAAGTGTGCATGAGATTTGGAAGGAGAAGTGGAGGTGTACCCATATTTACTCTGAAGGTCGACGTAGGACAGGCCCTTTTGTAGCTCATACATCTTTTCACAAATATTCTGGCTCACCTAATTGGCATGGGCAGCAGTTAGGCCCAAAGGTGCTCCAGAATCTGCAGGATTTCTTCCTTAGCGTCTCAAAATCCTGAGCTAGGTGCAGCAGTGACTGTACAGCAAGAATGTCTAAATCTCCTGCAGGTCATCTTGGAGGCTTGAGATTGGAGGCTTGGAGACAAGGAGAGGCCAGTGCAGGGAATGGAGAAAGGCAGTTGCAGGTTTTGCTTATTATTAATGGATTCTAGGTGTTCTGGCCCTCCTCCACATCATGTTCCCCTTTCCTTCCTGAATACCTACTCTGTCACTTCAGGCTGAAGTACCAGATGCAGAAGAAACAACCAAAACAAGACTGTTTTATTAATTTCTGCATTCACATATGATCACATCCCTTTAGTAAATGCATTATTCTACATCTTTCCCAGTGGATTACCTTCTCTGATTGAACCTAACTGACCAAAACACCAAGCACTGGCAAAGCTTAAGGGACCTAGAAATTCTTCACACTGTAGTAAGAGTATATACTCAAGTAGCCTTTTTGGAGTACAATCTGGCACTACTATGTCAAATTAAGTAAACAAATGCCCTATAACCCATCAGTTCAGCTCCTGGATATATACCTCCCCAAGGCTATTCCCAGATTTGATGATGCATTAGGAAGACTCACAGGACCCCACATATTGTCATCCTCACAGCTAGAATCTACTACAGTGAAAGAATACAACACAAAATCAGCAAAAGAAAAAGGCACCAGGGGTCTGCAGGAATCCAAGCACATTGGAGCATAGTCCACTGAGAGATGAGGTGGGTCAGAATTAAGGCAATGGCAATAGGGATGGAGAGAATGGGCCAAAGTCAAATTATTGACAAGATGTGGCCTGGGAGAAAGGACATCAGGGATAACTCCAAGGTTTCTAAATTAGGCACATGAATAATGAGCGAATGGTGGTGCCATGGGCCTAGTCCAATCTGTGGGCTGCTCTTAATGGGTTTTCTCTCCTGCAAATACATGTAGCCCAGATGAACTCGGATCCCTGTGGGCAACCTCTTCTGCTGTTCATATTAATCTGCAAGGCCAGGCTTACTTCCCTTTATCCCAAAAACCCACAAGGCGTTGGCTAGTGTGTGGATCTCACTAAAGATATTTTTCAAGTGGCCCAGAAAGGAAAGGTTACATTATATAAAATACAGTGCAACTTTTTAAACCCGCCCCCCTTCTTTTTTTTTGAGGTTCCAGGGCCAGGGATTGAACCCCAGACCTCCCATGTGGGAAGCTGGTGCTCAACCACTTGAGCCACATCTGCTCCCCCCAAAATTCTCTTTTAACATTCTCTTGCTTGTCCTCCCCTGCTTTCCATACCCAGCTTCTTTGCTTCCTCTCCCTCTCCCCCTCCCTCTTCAATAAAACATAAATTTTAGCAACTGATTCCCATTCTCCAAATGAAATCTGTTGCACAATGCAAAACAGAAAGCAGTCCATCTGATGAAGCGGGGGCTAGAGGCCACGGCTCTGTGCTCTCCCTCTCTCTATAGTCTCTGTACCTGCCTCTGAAGCAGATTTTAAAGGCCATATGAAGGGAGCTGTAGGGAGCGAGGCATATGGGAATCCCCTATATTTTTATGTAACATTTATGTAATCTAAATATCTTGGTAAAAATACATATTTAAAAAAAAATAAAGGCCATATGAAAATCCACTGACTGGGGAGTTTTTTCTCCCATACCTGGGTGATCTGGGTCGGGAATCCCTTCGCCCTTCTACTTCAGGATTGTACCTCACTCTGCACCTCAGCCACAAGGCTGCCAACCCAGGTTAGAGGAACCAGAATTCCCCCAAACCTTCTCACATCTTGAATGACTGTCAAAGGAGCTTTCTCTCAGAGTGTTAATAGAGGAAGTACCACAGGCAATAATTAACATGTTTCTTTCCAATTACTTTGTCATAAATGTCTGGGCTTTGTTCATGTTATTTTGGAGATCACTAAGAATAAAATACTGTATTGTGAACATAATTAGATTTTACAAAACTCAAAGAGTGTTGAATTGTGTATGGTTTATCTCTTCATGAAATACTTATACCAATTTAGGAGATGATGTTTTAATGGGAAATGTTACCCTCTTGGCAAACAATATTGATTTAAAATAAAAGAAGCAATTAAAAACAGTTTATGGATCTCTCTTGGGTAGAAACCAATATAAAATAATTGGATTCTGATTCATGGAATGGATTGTGAACAACTTTCTAGGATGCTAGAGTGTGGCAGTTTGGTATTGTTTATGAATTCCAAAAATAGTTATTGGATTATGTTTGAAAACTGGTCTGACCCTCCAGGCATATTAGTTTGGATTGGATTCAGAGGTTTCACTCTCACTTGGTGAAATTATGATTAAGGCTTTAATTAGGCCACATCAGGTGCAGAGAAAGCGCACCATGGAGAAGAGAGGTGGGAGTTTGAGCTGGAGCCCCTGGAAGTAAACATACAGAAGAACATAGAGGCACAGAGACAGCTCCATAGACATGGCAGAGGCCCCAGAAAAGAGATGAGCTGTGCTGTTTGTCTGGTAGTTTACAGCTGACCTTGTGGAGAGAGCAGAGCAGCTGAGCCTAGAGAAAAATCAGGCCAAGGAGAGAGGTAAGACTTATCCCAGCCTACAGCTGATATTGGAAGAAACTGGGACTATGGAGCTGTAAGAGGAAGAGGAAGGCTGGACCCTTGCAGGTATTGGCGGCCATGTTGCTCCAACATGTGGCAACAGACTTTGGTGAGGGAAATAACTTACGCTTTATGGCCTGGTAACTGTACATTTCTATGCCAAATAAATACCCTTTGTAAAAGCCAACAGATTTCTGGTATTTTGCATCAGTACCCCTTTGGGTGACCAATACACACAGTTAAGGCAAAATCACAAGGAACTATGCCAAAGCTTTAACAGAATATCATTATGTCTCTTTCTACTGCTAAGATCATACTGTTAAATCCCAATTAATATTTCATTCTGAGACTCTCTTAGCTATTTTTTGCTAATTTCATTTTTCAACTTAAATTAGGATAAACATTCTGCATCCTTTATATCCAGAATTTCCACCAATTCTCTAAAGATGCATTCCCTTTGTGCTTACGTTAAGAGATAAAATTATCTAATTCTCCATAACTAGCATTTATCAACAAATTTAAAACTTGTTCTTACATGGTCCATTTTTGTTTGGGGTGTAAGAGGTTTCTGGCCTAGCTTTATGAGAGGGGGAAAAAAACTAAACTGAAGAATAGTGTTACAAAAACATAGTTCTTTACCAACAAGATCATTAGTTCAAAATTTCAAACCAAAGAAAATGCTCTTTCTAACCATAAAGGCATACCTAAAATTAGTGACTCAGAAGCACAGGAAGGAAATCATAAATAGTCAAACACTGGAAGCCAAGTGTGAGATAGAGAAGGCAATAAACCTGACTGTTCACATCCTGTGAGAGAGAGAGGGAGAACAAGAGTAAAAAAAAAAAAAAAGCAGCTCTTTTATTTTTATTTTAAAATATACATGTAACTCTGTAACTCATGAAACTACACTTTAAAAGTCAAAGCAGTGACTCTCAAGACTCTCAACAAGTGAGTGTTTTGCCCTTCCTGTGGTTTTTTCTTTTCCGTTTTTAAAAACTTAAATGGTAAAATATGGTGTTATTCTTTGACTTGCGATTTTCACCTAACAGCATATCCTGGAAGTCTTCACATGTCAATACATACAGCTTCACCTTATTAAACAGTTGTATAGTATTCCAAGGGAAAAATGTATTATAATATATTTACCTATTCTCTCATTAATGGGCATTTAGGTTGTTTCCAATTTTTCATTACTGTAACTAATCCTGTAAAAATACTCTTGTACATATTTTATACACACATGATATTTATTGTGTTGGTGGTGGGGGTAGGGAGTGGGGAATAGATGCCTAAATGTGGTATTTCCAGGTCAAGGGACAAAGCATTTACATTCTGGTAAATATTACCAATTATTCCCCCCAAAAGACTTTGTCAATTTATAATCCCACCTACTCTGTATAAGAATGAGTATTTTCCCACCACCATCTCATAAACTCTTGATATTATCAGTATTTAAAATGTTTGCTCATCTGGTGGGTGTCTTATTTGCAATTTAAAAAAATAAGGTTGAAAATCTTCTCATATATTTATTACTCTTTCTCTTTATTTCTTATTTTTTTAAAATTTGCCCTTTTCATATTCTTTGGCCATTTTTCTATTGGGTTGTTGGGTATTTTGTTAGTTATTTGCAGAAGTTCTTTATATATAATCTTTTCTGTTATATAGTATGTTATTCCAAGAATTTTCCCCCAACCTGTTTGCTGTTGCTGTTATTGTTTTGAGGTGTTGGAGCCAGGGACTGAAGCCAGGACCTCCCATGTGGGAAGCAGGCACTGAACCATATCAGCCATATCCATGCCCCTGTTTGGGTTTTTTATTTTTTTATTTTTTATTGTTTCCTTTGACATATAAATGTTTTAAAATTGTATGTAGTCAAATCTGTTGCTAGTTTCCTTTATAATTTCTGGGCCATGTGTCATGTGTAGCAAGATATATTTTTTGGCTAGAATACCTAGTGCTGTCATGAAGCAATAGGAAAACTGAGCATTAGAAGCCCATAGGTCTGATTAGAATCCTGCTTTCAGAGATCCTCACTATGTAGTTTCAGCAAGTTCTTAACTTCTCTAGGATTGTGTTTCTTCTTCCTATATGAGAGGGCTGGTAGGGTACTTGACACACAGTAGGCACTGAAATTTTGTCACCACAGGAGTGAGAATTAGAGGTTCCTGAGAGAAGAGGCAGAAAATGTCAGAGGACTGGTGGAGGGAAGAAGAGGTGAGGAAACAGGACTAGCAAATTCCAAAATCATGCAGAATGGTTCTTGTCCATGTATTAAATAGCACTAACCCTAAATCCTATCAAAATCTTGACTTTTTGCTTTAGTGTTCCAGATTTCATAGTTGGGGACTGAATCATGTTCCCAACAAAAGGCATGTTCAGGTCCCAGTCGCTCGTTCTGTGGGTATGAACCCATTTGTAAGTAGGGCCTTTGAAGATGTTATTAGTTAAGGTGTGCTCAAAATGGCTGGAGTGCTTATAAGCAATGGAAATTGGACACTGAAAGAGGAAGCCACAGGAAGCAGCAAGAAGCTGGAAGTCAACAGAACCTGGAAGAGAAGGGATAAGATGTTGCCCATGTGCATTGTCATGTGATGGAAAAGCAAAGGACCAAGGATCACCAGCAGCCAGAACCAGAACGCCTCTTCAGGAAGAAAGCATTGCCATGCTGATGCCTTGATTTTGGACTTCTCCCAACCTCAAATCATGAGCCCATCGATTTCCATTGTTTAAGTCAACCCATTGAATGGTATTTGTTTTAGTAGCCAGGAAACTAAAGTAAAAGTAAACAAGGAAAATTTGATATTCCTTTGATACTGGTTGAAGTGAAACTTATTCCCAAACTTTTTCTTGTCTGGATTTAAGCAAAATTTAGCACTTATTTTATTTGTAGATTCAATGTATGGGATTTATTTTTTCTTGGTTGCTAAAATTGAAAATCACATGTGTTTCATTAACTGAGGAGATTTTTTAAGGATTTTAAGAAGCTTCCAGCTGAAAAGTATTTGCAGGTTTGTTTTCCTTTTTCAGTATTCACTGCATATCCCATTCCGTTTGTTATTTTGGAAGTTCCGTTTGATTGAATAGGGGCAGCATGCATAGAATCTGCCTGTGAGGTAAGGGAGGGAGCTTGCTGATGTCCAAAGTAATGCAGAAAGTCAATTCTAATGTAAAACAAAAATGCTTAGGAAATACAATAGATGATTGGTTCAATCCATCCTCTTCACTTTGATGAAGTGATGAAGGTTATTAAAAGCACTATTTTAAACTCTTATGTTGTTTGTTCATTCCCGCTCCCCCTCCCCCCATTTTTTTTAACTAAAGCAGCAGAAATACTCAGAAACAAATTTCCAGAAAAGCACAGGGAACTGCAAATGCAGTCAACATTGCAAATAGATGGACCAAACTTCCTCTTTTTTTTCTTTAAAGGGCTTGAAATAAGCAATCAGGGTTTTTGAATTTCAATTCTACCACCTGCCAAGTATGCGACCTTGGGAAAACCACTGGAATTTCATGTTCTTTCTTCTTGTCTTATTTTCTGGGATAGGGACAGGATCTTAGTGTACCTTGTTTAAGAAGCAGTTTACTATGTTGACAACTCTTTCCTCCTTGAAACACTGCCTTTACTTCATTTCACTTGAAGGATACCACATGCCTCTTTCTCTCATACTCTTCCCTGACCCCTCATTCTCAATCTCCTTTTCTGGTTTCCCTTAATTTCTCTCCTGCCTAAATGTTGGAGGTATATGACTCAGGCCTTTTTTTCCCCTCTTTTTTCTGATCCTATCCATTTTTGTGACTTTAAACACTATCTTCATAATATGAAAACAAATTTACCTCTGCCCAGGATAGTTTAACCTCTATTCTGAATTTCAGACTCATATATCCATCTGCTTACTTGACATTTCTACTTGTATGTCACCAAGGCATATCAAACCCAATAAGAGATGCTTTCCTAGACCTTCTCTTCTTCTTACAGACATTTTCATCTCAGTAAATAATAATGCCATTTTTTCCAGGTATTTGAAATTTTTGAGGTCATCCTGGACTTTTTTTCTCTCATTCCTCACATCCTGTCTGCCATACTTTCAAAATATATCCAGAAAGTGGATGACTTCTCACCATCTCAATTCAATCACTCTAGTCCAAACCACCATTATCTCTCAACTGGGTTACTGTAAAAGCCCCCTAACGTCCATCTTCAATGAAGTAACAAGATGTACTTAGATGATCCTGCTAAAACAACATTTATCTGTTCAAAACTTGCCAATGGCTTCCCACCCAACATACAATAAAAGCCAAAGTCGCTACAATGACCAATAAGGCCCACCCCTTCTCTCACCGCTCTCTTCCAGCATCTTTCCCTGTAATCACTCAGCTCCTATTATACAAACTACCTGGTAAGCACTCAGGGCCTTTGCACTTGTAGTTCCCTCTACCTGGAATGCTCTTACCCCAGATTTTGCAATGCTTACTAGCACACTTCCTGTAAATAATACTATGGATTCCTCATTCAGACCTTCCCTGCTCACTCTAACTAGAATTATAAACCTCTCCCCCCTCCTCCCAATACTTCTTATTCTTCTTCTCTGCTTTGCCTTTTTTTTCTTTGTACCCTAAAATAGCAACCCCATCAAAAATCAAACATGCTGCATAGTTTAGTCACTTACCTTGTTTATCATCCACACTGAAATGTAAGACCCACAAGGGCAGAAATTTTGTCTGCTTTGTTCATTGAAAATAGTTAATGTTTAAAACAGCACCTGGCACTTAGTAGCTACTCAGTAAATATTTGTTGCATGAATGAATGATAGACAATGGGCTAATCTACTAATTCCGTCTATATCCCATAAGAAGGAAACAATATTACATGAAGACATCAAAGAGCTTTCAGACTCCAATGTGTTTTCTAAGGTTTTCTTCCATAACATTCTTATATATTTTTATCACCATTGTTTTTGTTTTTCACTAAACTGCCACCATTTAATTGATGAGAAAACAATGATATAAAAATGTGTTTATTTTCCATCTTCTCTTAGACTATTCCAACGTGACCGACATTTTCAACTGTCTTTTCTACTTTTAACTGGAAGCCTTTCTTCAAATAGATTCATACAGCAGAGTTAATGACACTGCAATGAGCATACAATACCTTGCATTTCTTTGGGAGGGAATATTTCCAGACTCCACATTAATTAGACAGTGACTGGTTAGCAGGAACAAACGATGCAGCCTGTTAAACAAACAAACAGGTGTAATCATCTTACTGAATATTAATTAAATATCTTACTAACAAAAAATAACAGCTGAATTCTGGAAAAGCAGGCAATATTTATTATCATTTCAGATACTATCTAATTTTGTTTCCGTCTAGCCTGTTAATTTTCTGAATGAAGCTGGGGCTGCCTGGGTGTTTTGCATAGACTGGCAGAGTAGGAGCAGTTCCTATCCCCCAAATTTCTAGTCCTATATTCTCATACCCCATTCCAAATTACTGTTTGGAAATGGGTCAGTGATTCTCCCCCTGCCTGCATGCTAAAATCACATTAGGATCACCTAGAGAACTTAAAAAACAAAAGCAAACAACAACAACAAAACCTACTGAAACCTAAGCCCCACTCCAAGCCCCATCATATTTTTTAAATGAGTTTGCGGGTTTGAGGACAACCAGCCTGTTCCTCCTTGGATCTTGTTAAAAGGAACTTTTTGCCTTTGCCCATTATTATTTAGTACCCCCGATGCTCCCATCACCTCTTCTTCTCATGCAAAAGAGATGCCAGTCAATGAGAGCACCTCGCCTCACCACCATGCTATCTACTAACTTAGCTGGTCCCTCACTCATCCTCTCTTTACCTCTACAAAACAAAAGAGGTGTACCTCCCCCCCAGCAGGCCAACACGTCCACCTGGCACCAGACCCCATCTCATGCTGCCTCAGGGACCACTCTCGATTCACTGATGAGTCCGTTTTTGATACTTTTTTCATTCCCCACTCTACTGTTTGTTCATTTGTTTTTAAATATGCTCAAATCTCATACAATTAGGAGTAGAGGGAAGACAGATCTTGAGCTCTGCTTTCATTACTCTACTATCTCCCCCCTACTTTTTAAAAATATATTTTTACTGAAGTATATCATTCATACATGAACATGCATAAACAATAATTGTATAGTAAAGATTGTGAACTTACAAAATAAGCATACATAAAATTATATAGGTGTCTCCTACATTGCCCCTCCACCAATACTTTGCATTGTTGTGAAACATTTGTTACAAACCATGCAAGAGCACCGTCAAAATATTACTTCCAACTATAGGCTTTACCTTACATTTGGTGTATTTTCCCCCCAACTCACACTATTTTTTAAAAATATATTTTTATTACAGAGGCTGTGAACTTGCACAACAATCATCCAGATGTGTAGATTTCCCATACAACACCCCTTCAACACTCACACCACACCACAGTAGAACATTTGTTACAGATTATGAGATAATATCATTAGACTATTACCACCAACCATGGTCCATAGCATACATCTGGCACACTTTTTCCATACACCTCCATTATCAACACAGTGTAGCTTAAATATTATAGTAGTGCTGTTAACCACAGTTTATAGGTCACATCAGTTGTAGTTTTCCCATGTTTCTCCATATTGCCATCACCCTGCAATAGTGATGCACATCTGCTCTAGCTAACAGAGGAACTGTCTTGCATTTGTACGCTTAATCACAATTCTCATCCACCTCCGGCTTCACTGTGTTATTCAGTCCCTAGATTGTTCTTTAGCTTTCTTTCTATTGACATATACTTCCCTGACTACCCCTTTCAGTCACAATCCCATTTATAAACCAGTTGCTATTCACTATAGTGTTACCATCAACTCTATCTATCTCCACACTTTTACAGTCAAGTAAATTAAAACTTCTACATACATTAAGCATTAGTAGTTCTTCTCAACCCTCCTCTTATCTCCTGAGAACTTATACTTGAGGTTTTAATTCCATTTGTTTATTTTTCATATTTAGTTCATATTAATGAGACCATGCAATACTTGTCCTTTTGTGTCTGGCTTACTTCACTTAGCATAATGTCTTCAAGATTCATCCATGTTATCACATGTGTCCCAATTTCACGTTTTCTTACTGCAGCATTGTATTCCATCATATGCGTATACCACATTTATCCATTCATTGGTGGATGGACACTTGGGCCATTTCCATCTTTCAGCAATTGTGAACAAAGCCACTATGAACATCCGCATGCAGATGTCTGTTCATGTCATAGTTTTTAGTTCTTCTGGATATATTCCTAGTAGAGAAATTGCTGGATCATATGGCAGTTCCATATTTAGCTCCCCAGGAACTGCCTGTCTTCCAAGAGGCTGCACCATTTTACATTCCCACCAACAAAAAGTGAAGGAGTGTTCCTCTTTTTCCACATCCTCTCCAGCATTTACTGTTGTCTGTTTTTTTAATAATGACTACTCTATGTGGTGTTAGATGACATCTCATTGTTGTTTTAATTTGTATTTGTATTTCCCTAATAGCTAATAGCTAGTGATATGGAAAATTTTTTCATGCGCTTTTTGGCAATTTATATTTCCTCTTTGGAGAAATGTCTATTTAAATCTTTTGCTCATTTTAAAATTGGATTGCTTGCTCTTTTATTGTTGAGTGGTATGATCTCTTTATATAGAATGGAAATCAAACCCTTAGCGGATAAGTAGTTTCCAAATATTTTCTCCCGTTTAGTGGGCTGCCTTTTCACCTTTTTGATGAAGTCCTTTGAATCACAGAAGTGTTTAAGTTTGCTTTCTTTCATTGCTCGTGCTTTTGGTGTAAGGTTTAAGAATCCACCACCTACCACCAGGTCTTGAAGATGTTTCCCTACATTTTCTTCTAGGAGCTTTATTGTACTTCCTTTTATATTTAGGTCTTTGATCCATTTTGAGTTAATTTTTGCATAAGGTGTGAGACAGTGGTCCTCTTTCTTTCTTTTGGCTATGGATGTCCAGTTCTCCCAACACCATTTGTTGAATAAACTGTTTTTTGTTTTTGTTTTAAAAATTTATTTTTTATTTACTTCTCTCCCCCCTGCCCAGTTGTCTGCTCTGTGTCCATTCACTGTGTGTTCTGTGTCCACTTGTGTTCTTGTCAGCAGCACCAGGAATCTGTGTCTCTTTCTGTTGTGTCATCTTGCTGCATCAGCTCTCCATGTGTGCAGTGCTACTCCTGGGCAGGCTGTGCTTTTTCCACGTGGGGCGGCTCTCCATACAGGGCACTCTCCTTGCACGTGGGGCTCTCCTACACAGGGGACATTCCTACATGGCACGGCACTCCTTGAGCACATCAGTACTGCACGTGGGTCAGCTCACCACATGGGTCAGGAGGCCCTGGGTTTGAACCTTGGACTTCCCATTTGGTAAGCGGATGCTCTATCAGTTTAGCCAAATCTGCTTCCCTGAATAAACTGTTCTATACCAGCTGGGTAGGTTTAACAGGCTTGTCAAAAATCACTTGGCCATTGATGTGAGGGTCTGTTTCTGAACCATCAATTCAGTTCCATTTGTATATGTGTCTATCTTCATGCCAATACATGCTGCTTCTACCACTGTTGCTAGGTAATATGATTTCAAGTCTGGAAGTGAGAGTCCTCCAACTTCACTATTCCTTTTTAAGAAGTTTCTGGCTATTCAGGACCTCTTACCCTTCCAAATAAATTTGATAATTGTGTTTTCCATTTGTTTAAAAAATGCTGGTGGAATTTTTTATGAGATTGCATTGAATCTGTATATCAATTTGGGTAGAACTGACATCTTAATGATATTTAGTCTTCCAATCCATGGGCATGGAATGTTCTTCCAATTATTTAGGTCTTTTTAAATTTCTTTTAGAAATGCATTATAATTTTCTGAATAAAAGTGCTTTGCATCCTTGGTTAGGTTTATTCCTAAATATTTGATTCTTTTAGTTGCTATTGTAAATGGAACTTTTTTCCTGACTTGCTTCTCAGATTGTGCTTTACTAGTGTATAGAAACACCACTGATTTTTGCGTATTGATCTTATTTATTTATTTATTTATTTCCCCCCACCACCCGTGTTGTCTGCTCTCTCTGTCTATTCACTGTGTGTTCTGTATTTGCTTGCATTCTCATTAGGCAGCTCTGGGAACCGATCCTGGGACTTTCTGGAGTGGGAGAGAGGCAATTACTCTCTCACACCACCTCAGCTCCCTGGTTTGCTATGTCTTCTTATTTTTTCTCCTTTATGTCTCTTGTTGCATCATCTTGCTGTACCAGCTCTCCATGTCAGCCAGCACTCTGCACAGGGCACCTTTCCCATGCTGGGTGGCATTCCCACGCAGGGCAGCAGTCCTGCATGGGGCCACATTCGTGCATGGGCCAGCACTCCATGTGGGCCAGCTCATTCTCACCAGGAGGCCCTGGGCATCAAACCCTGGACCTCCTCTATGGTAGATGGGAGCCCAATTGGTTAAGCCACATCCATTTCCCATGTATTGATCTTGTATTGTGATACTCTGCTGAAATCATTAGTTCTAACAAATTTGTTGTGGATTTTTTTTTGGACTTTATAGATACACAATCATATCATCTGCAAATAGTGAAAATTTTAATTCTTCCTTTCCAATTTGGATGCCTTTTATTTCTTTTTCTTGCCTAACTGCTCTAGCTAGGACCTCTAGCACTATATTGAACAACAGTGGTGACAGTGGGCCTCCTTGTCTTGTCCCTGATCTCAATAGGAAAGCTTTCAGTCTTTCACTATTGAGTACAATGCTAGCTGTGGGGTTTTCATATTGACCTTTATCATGTTGAGAAAGTTCCCTTTAATTCCTTTTTTTTTTTGTAATATTTTTATCAAGAAAGGATACTGTATTTTGTCAAATGCCTTTTCTGCATCAATTGATAAGCTCATGTGATTTTTCTTGTTTGATTTATTAATGTGGTGTATTATGCTGATTGAGTTTCTTGTGTTGAACCAGACTTGCATGCCTGGCATAAAACCTATTTGATCATGATGAATAATTCTTCTAATGTGTTGTTGGATTCAATTAGCAAGTATTTTATTGAGGATTTTTGTATCTGTATTCATTAGAGAAATGGGTCTATAATTTTCTTTCTTTTTTTTTGTAATATCTTTATCTGGCTTTGGTATTAGGGTAATTTTGGCTTCACAGAATGAATTTGGTAGCATTCCTTCTCATTCAATTTTTTGGAAGAGCTTGAGTAAGATTGGTATTAAATTTTCTTTGAATACTTGGTAGTACTCACCTGTGAAACCATCCGGTCCTAGGCTTTCCATTTTGGGGAGTTCTTTGATGACTGTTTCAATCTCCTTACTTGTGATTGGTTTGTTGAGGTATTTCTTCTAGGGTCAGTGTAATTTGTACGTTTCTAGGAATTTTCCCATTTCATCTACACTGTCTAGTTTTTTGGCATAAAGTTGTTCATAGTATCCTCTTACACTCTCTTATTTCTGTGAGGTCAGCAGTAATGTTCCCCTTTTCATTTTTTATTTCATTTATTTGCATCTTCTCTCTTTTTTTCCTTAGTCACTCTAGCTAAGGGTTTGTCAATTTTGTTAATCTTCTTGAAGAACTAACTTTTGGCTTTGTTAATTCTCTATTGTTTTTGTTATTGTTGTTATTCTCAATTTCATTTATTTCTGCTCTGATCTTTGTTGTTTCATTCCTTCTACTTGCTTTGGGATTAGTTGCGGTTCTTTTCTAGTTCCTCCAGATATGTAGTTAGGTCATTGATTTTAGCTCATTCTTCTTTTTTAATGTAAGCATTGAGGGCTATAAATTTTCCTCTCAACACTGCCTTCCCAGCATCCCATAGGTTCTGATGTGTTGTATTCTCATTGTCATTAGTCTTGAGATATTTACTGATTTCTCTTGAAATTTCTTTTTTGACCCACTGATTATTTAAGAGCATGTTGTTTAATCTCATATATATGTGAATTTTCCTTTTTTTTTTTTTGGCCACTTGTTGATTTCCAACTTTATTCCATTATGATCAGAGAAAGTGCCTTGTATAATCTTGATTTTGTTGAATTTATTGGGATCTGATTTGTGACCCCACATATGGTTGATCCTGGAAAAAGATCCATGAGCACTTAAAAAGAATGTATATCCTGCTGTTTGGGGGTGCAATGTTCTGTATATGTCTATTAGGTTTAGTCCACTGATCACATTATTCAAGCTCTCTGTTTCTTTACTGATTCTCTGCCCAGATGTTCTATCCAATGCATAAAGGGATGTATTGAAGTCTCCAACTATTATTGTAGAGAGGTCTATTTCTCCCTTTTTGCCTCATATATCTTGGAGCATCCTGGTTAGGTGCATATATATTTATTCTTGTTATTTCTTCCTTTTCTCTAATAACAGTTTTGCTTTTAAAGTCTATAGCACCTGATATAAGTATAGCTACCCCAGCTTTTTTTTTTGGTTACTCCATGCATGGACTATCTTTTTCCAACCTTTCACTTTCAATCTATTGGTATCCTTGGGTCTAAGGTGAGTCTCTTGCAGACAACAGATAGATGGCTTATATTTTCTTATCTGCCAGTCTGTGTCTTTTGTTTGGGGACTTTAATCCATTGAAAATTCAATGGTGTTACCATAAAGGCAGTTCTTATTTCATCCATTTTGATCTTTGCATTTTATCTGTCATTTTATATTTGACACTTTAGTTACTGTTACTGATACAGTTGTCATTTCTAGACTCTCTTCCAGGCCTCTCTCTCTTGTCTTTTCTTGTCAGACTGTAACATTCCCTTTAGTATTTCCTGCAAAGCTGCCCTTTTTGTTATAAATGTTCTCAGTTTCTGTTTATCTGTGAATATTCTAATCTCACCCTCATTTTAAAAAGATAATCTTGATGGGTATAAAATTCTTGGCTGGCAGTTTTTCTCCTGCTGTATCTTAAATATATCATACCACTCCTTTTTGCCTCCATGGTTTCTGATGAGAAATCAGTACTTAATCTTATTGGGTATCCCTTATATATTATACATTGCTTTTCTCTTGCTGCTTTCAGAATTTTCTCTTTGTCTCTGGCATTTGACGTTCTGGTTAGTATGTGTCTCGGAGTTGGTCAACTTGCATTTATTCAGATGGGAGTAAGTTGTGCTTTTTGGACACAGATATCTATGTCCTTCAATAAAGTTGGGAAATTTTCCACCATTATCTTTTCAAATATTCCTTTTGCCCCTTTTCCCTTCTCTTGTCCTTCTGGGACACCCACAACATATATGTTTGCACACTTCTTGCTGTCATTTAATTCCCTGAGACCCTGTTCAATTTTTTCCACTCTTTTCTTCATCTGTTCTTTTGTTTGTTTGCTTTTGGAAGCCATGTCTTTGAGCTAGCTTATTCTTTCTTCTGCTTCCTCAAATCTGCTGTTATGTGTCTCCAGCATATTTTTAATTTCATTTATTGCAACTTTCATTCCCATAAGGTCTGCATACATTTCTCTATGTATGCTTTCAAATTCTTTGTGCTCATCCAATGTCTTCTTAATATCCTTAACCTCTTTAGCCATCTCATTGAATTTATTAAGGAGATTTGTTTTAACATCTAAGATTAGTTGTCTCAACTCCTTTATGTCATCTGCAGGCTTATCTTGTTCCTTTAACTGGGCCATATCTTCCTGTTTCTTGGTATGGTTTGTAATTTTTTGTTGGTGTTTTCGCATCTAGTTTGCTAGATGTATTTATTCTGGGTGCAGTTTCTCCCTTTAGTTTTGGGCTTTGTTTTTTCTCCCTTTCTGGTTATGTATTAGGGGCCAAGTGTATAGTTGATGCTGTAATCTATGGAGGCTGAAGCTGTCCACATTGCCCCAGGAATTGATGAAACTTTTTCCACCTTTCTCCTTTGTCAGGGGTAGGGACAGAGCTGCAGCTGTGTATAATAATGCACATTGGTCAAGACAAGACTATCTGTAGTTGCCTGGAAACACTGATGAAGCTTCACACTCCTTCCTTCTCTATCTTGGGCAGGGATGGAGCTATAGTTGTGGGCAGCAATCTATGCTGTGCGGGTCCAAAATTACCACAGTTCCTCATGTAAACTGACGTAGCACCAGACCCTCTCCCTGCTGGGGTTGGGAATGGACCCTCTGGCATGCCCAACAATCTAATCTCTGCAGACCAACTATACCTGCAGTTGCCCTGAGATGCTGAGGGAGGGTCCTTCTGTCTTTAGAGGCTGGGAACAGAACAACCAACGCTCAACAGTTCAGTCCCTGTAGTCTGAAAATACCTGCTATTGCCCAGAGAGGCTGAAGAAGCACCAGCCCCTTCCTATGCTATTGGGTGGTGGGGGTTGTTCCACCAGTGCCTAAGAGTTAATTCCCTTTAGGCTAAGAATAGCTGCCATTGCCTGGAGAGCCTGAGAGTCCCCTCCTATCCTATTAAGGCATGGGGGTGGATTCATAGGCATCCAATAGTCCAGTCCATGCAGGCTGAAAGCCTGCCATTGCCCAGAAAGGCTGTGAAAACATCAGCCCCCTTCTTTTCTTGGGGGTGAGGGTGGATACACAAGTACCCATCAGTCCAGGCTGTGTGGGCCAAAACACCTGGAGTTATGCAGAGAGGCTGGGCAAACACAGTTCATCTCTTGTCCTATTGGGGATGGACAGATGCCCAACTGTCAGGTTTGTACAAGCCAAAACTGCCTAAAGGTGCCCTGAAAGGCTGAGGGAACTCCAGCCCCTTCCTATCCTATGGGGGAACAGAGGTGGAGATGGGCTCAAAAGCACTCAACAAACCAGTTTTTGTGAGCTAAAAACTCCTGCCATTGCCTGGAGAGTCCAAGTATACCCAGCACCTCTCCTATCCTATTGGGGTGCAGGCATGTGGCCCCAGGTGATCAAGTATTCAGTCTGTGCCAGCAGAGAGCATTTGCAGTTGCCTGGAGAACCTGGTGCAGGTCCCACCCGCTTCCTCTCTGCTGGATGGGGAGCTGGAGCCTAGGCTAGGGCTGCAATAAGATCCTGGTGGAAAGAAGCCAGACCCTAAATTCACTGGATTTTCAGTCAGCCAGGCTTCCCCTCATGCTGAGGGCTACCAGACTCTTTCCCACTTGGACAGGTTCAAACCCTAGCTGTTTCTAGTATTATACTTTAGCCAGCCAAGTCCACTAATCAGTAGCTGAGGTCAGTGGACAACTGTCTCTTCCTCCACCATTTATGGGAAGTGGAGCTTCCAACTCCAGTCATGGAATAGCTCTTGAGGCAGCTTGCACCACTAGATTAGGATGGGTACTGGCCTATGCAGTGTGGCTTGCAGCTTCCCAGAGAGGTGGTGCAGGTTCCCCCAGGTTCCTTCCTGCCAGAGGTGGGACTGGGGTTTAGGCTAGATCCGCAACCCACCCTGGATGGAAAGAAGTCAATCCTTACAAGCACTGTGATTTCAGTCATCCCCACTTCCCGTCATGCCAGGTGCAGAGTCAAAATGGTGGTCACTGTCTTCCCTTTGACCTGGACAGTGTCGAAGTTTACTTGTTCCTAGGATTATACCTCAGCCCACTGAATCTACTAATCAGTAGGTGAAGTTGGTGCCACACCATGTCTTCCTCCCCTGTTTTTTGGGAAACAGAGCTTCTAACTCCAGTCATGAAATAGCTCCCAAGGTGGCTAGCACCACAGGCACTGACCTCCACAATGTGGAGGGCTCTCCTCATGAATCCTCTGTACAGATGGGAAGTCCCCTCCTTCCACACTCTCAAGGATGCTGCAGGATACTCCTCTGGTCTCCTGGGTCCTCTAAACAGGTGCTTTAGGTAGCTCTGGGTCACCACCAACTGCCCTGTATCACGAGCTGACTCCAGGGGCTCCTCACTCTGCTGCCATCGTCTCAGATTCTCTACCCTACTTTTCACAGAGCAACTCTTTTCTCCACCTCCTCTCATCCATTCATTTTCTAACCCACTGCAATCTGGCTTCTTCTCTGCCCTGCCCCTTGATCACCAACTATCTCTTCATTCAGCCTTTTTAAAACTCATCTAAAAATTACTTAAGAAGTGGATCAGGTGTATCTCAGCAGTTAAGTGTGTGCTTCACATGTAAAAGGTCCCAGATTCAATCCCTGGTACCTCCTAAAAAAGTGCTTAAGGAGATGAAGGAAGCAGAGAGAAAGAACAAAAGGATATTAGGAAACAATTAATCAACAATATAAGAGTCTAAGCAGAGATAAAAATTTCAAAAAGGAGCCAAACAAAACTACTGATTTTTGAATAACTAAAATGAAAAATTCCTAAGAGGGTTTTAATAGCAGAAGAGAGTTGTCAAAAGAATCAGTTAACTTGAAGACAAGATACTTGAAATGAGTTGGGCTGAGAAGCAGAAAGTAAAAAAGAAAAACTAAAAGCAAAAATAAAAGACACAGGACTCTCTTCTCCTCCAGAAAAATAGCTAGGGGATAGGCTGACACAGCCTGGAAAAACATCTTCTAGGGTTTAGGACACCAAGGGAAGGCTGGACATTGCCCAGAGGAGAAAGGGACAAATGAGGGGAATTGTGATGACAGAACTGTGAGTTGAAACCAGCAGCTCCTGCTGCTGGCACCCTCCCCCACACTGAAGGCACTTAAGAGTTCTCAGCCCTTTTGGTCTGTGGCTACAGACAAAGGGGGCTCCAGGGGAGCACCACCCCAGGAAATGGGAAAGAGAGGGACACAGGCTAAGGCTGACTCAGCTTTTAACCCACAAATTTGGTCTGCTGTGCCCCACCAGCCCTTCCAGGCTGGGTGGGGCCATGCCATTGTTGGCCTTGGGGGCCAGCAAGGGGCTAAAGATACACAACCCTCCCAATCTCCTTTTCTACTAATCAGGACTGATTGTGGAGGACTCAGAGGGGAGAGAAGTATTTCCTACCCAGGAAAAGGCAGGGGGCTGCCAGAGAAGGCTGGAGAACTGTCTCAGAGAAAGTTTGAATGAAAAGGCTCTTAGCCCCCAGGCAAGAAGCTCTATCACATTGATCTGGTCTGTGTTACAACAAATACATTCCAACCACACCGAACTGATTGCTGCCAAAGAGTGCCATCTGCTAATAGACAAGGAAGTATATGAGAGAAAATTAAACTTAAGTAAGAAAGGCATTTTCCAGCCTTTATAGCTTCCCTCCCCAAGGCCCTAGGAAGCAGGTCTGCAACGAATTACTGGCTCCAGAGCCCAGTTTTGAGCAACTAGCAGGGATAATCCTAATGATCCAGGTCAAGCCAAGAATCAAAGAGCATTGGTAACATACAGCCTTCCACCAATAAATCCCTACAAAAGAGGAAGAAATTGAGCATCTGGATAAATTACAATATAACCAGATGCCTAGACATCAGCAAAAAAATTACGAGCCATACTAACAAAATGGAAGTCAGGGCCAAGAAGAATAATATATCAAAGCCCCAGAAGAGATGAAGGATTTGAGAGAACTAATCAGCAAGATATACACAAATTTCCAAAATCAAATTAATGAGTTGAAAAACAATATGAATAAAGAGATAAATGACATCAAGAAGACATTAAGTGAGCACAAAGAAGATATGAAATCCTGATTAGAAAAGTAACAGAGCTCATGGGAATAAAAAAACACAAAAGGTAAGATCAAAAGCACATTAGAGACAAACAACAGCAGAATCAAAATGATAGAAGAAAGAATAAGTAATATTGAAGATAGAACAGCTGAAATTGAAGAGAGAAAAGAATGGAAAAAATTGAGCAGGAGCTCAAAGAATTGAATGACAACATGAAATGCAACAACATAGGTGTTGTGGGAGTTCCAGAAGGAGAAGGGAAGGGAAAGGGGCAGAAAGAGTATTTGAGAAAATATTAGCTGAAAATGTCCCAACTCTCATGAAAGAAATGAATGTACATGTTCAAGAAGCACATGGTACCCAATCAGAATAAATCTGAATAGACCTAATTTAAGACACATACTACTCAGAATGTCAAATGTCAAAGATAAAGAGAAAATTCTCACAGCAGCAAGGGAGAAGCAAACCATCATATAGAAGGGATGCCCACTAAGACTTAGTGCAGATTTCTCTTCAGAAACCATGGAGGCAAGAAGACAGTGGTATGATACAATTAGGATATGACAAGAGAAAAACTGCCAGTCAAGAATTCTTTATCCAGAAAAATTGTCCTTTAAATATGAGGATAAGTATAAAATATCCACAGACAAACAGAAACTAAGAGTTTGCAAAAAAGAAACCACCTTAACAGGAAATATTAAAGGAAGCCTTAATGCCTGAAAGAAAAAGACAGGAGAGAGAGACTTGGATGAAAGTATAGAAGAGAGAATACCAAAAGGGTAAAAAGACAGACAAAAAATATGATATGACATATGAAAAGCAAAGAATAAAATGGTGGAAGTAAATAATGCATTTACAGTAATATCATTGAATGTGAATGCATTAAATTACCTAATCAAAAGATACAGGCTGACAGAATGGATGAAAAAAAAATGAGCCATTCATATGCTGCTTAGAGAAAGGTCACTTTAGACCCGGGGATACAAACCAGCTGAAAGTGAAAGGTTGGAAAAAGAAACCCCATGCAAATAGTAATCAAAAAAGAGCAGGATTAGCTATACTAATATCAGACAAAACAGACTTTAAATGCAAAAAGTTATAAGAGATACAGAAGACCATTATATATTAATAAAAGAGCAATATACCAGAAAGATATAACAGTCATAAATATCTATGCACCTAACCAGGGTACCCCAAAATACGTGAAACAAATTCTGGCAAAACTAAAGGAAGAAATAGACATCTCTACAATAATCCTTGGAGGGCAGCAGATTTGGCTCAATGGATAGAGCATCTGCCTACCATACGGGAGGTCCAGGGTTCAAACCCAGGGCCTCCTGACCAGTGTGGTGAGCTGGCCCATGAGCAGTGCTGATGTGCACAAGGAGTACTGTGCCATGCAGGGGTGTCCCCCATGTAGAGGAGCCCCATGCACAAGGAGTACACCCCATATGGAGAGCCGCCGGCCCAAAAAAATGTGCAGCCTGCCCAGGAGTGGTGCCATACACACAGAGAGCTGAGGCAGCAAGAAGATGCAACAAAAAGAGACACAGGGAAGAGGATTTGGCCTAATGGATAGGGCCTCTGCCTACCACACGGGAGGTCCAAGGTTCAAACCCAGGGCCTCCTGACCCATGTGATGAGCTGGCCCAAGTGCAGTGCTGATGCACGCAAGGAGTGCCCTGCCATGCAAGGGTGTCCCTGACATAGGGGAGCCCCATGCGCAAGGAATGCTCCCTGTAAGGAGAGCCACCCAGCGTGAAAAAAATGCAGCCTGCCCAGGAGTGGTGCTGCACACATGGAGGCTGATGCAGCAAGATGACACACAAAATGAGACACAGATTCTGGGTGCTGCTGACAGGAATACAAGTGGATACAGAAGAACAGACAGTGAATGAGACAAAGAGAACAGACAACTTGGGGGGGGCAGGAAAGGGGAGAGAAATAAAAAATAAATCTTTAAAAAAAAAGAGAGAGACACAGATTCCTGGTGCTGTTGTGAATGGACACAGAGAGCAGACCACTGTGGGGAAGGGGGTAGGGGAGAGAAATAAATAAATTATTAATCTTAAAAAAAAGAATACAATAGGGAAATGGACTTTGGCCCAGTGGTTAGGGCGTCCGTCTACCACATGGGAGGCCCGCGGTTCAAACCCCGGGCCTCCTTGACCCATGTGGAGCTGGCCCATGCGCAGTGCTGATGCGCGCAAGGAGTGCTGTGCCACACAGGGGTGTCCCCCGCGAAGGGGAGCCCCACGCGCAAGGAGTGCACCCGTAAGGAGAGCCGCCCAGCGCGAAAGAAAGTGCAGCCTGCTGAGGAGGGGCGCCACCCACACTTCCCGTGCCGCTGACAACAGAAGCGGACAAAGAAACAAGACGTAGCAAAAAGACACAGAAAACAGACAACCGGGGGAGGGGAGGGGAATTAAATAAATAAAAATAAATCTTTAAAAAAAAAAAAAAGAATACAATAATCCTTGGAGACTTCAACACCCCACGCACATAATTATAGAGAACAACTAGACAGAAGATCAACAAAGAAACAAGAGAACTTAAACAATATGCCAAATGTGTTAGTCCTTATAGAAATATATATAATGTTGCATCCAAACTCATTGGGTTATACATTCTTCACAAGTGCCCATGAATATTTCTCCAGGATAAACCACATATTAGGTCACAATGCAGCTCTCAATAATTTAATAAAGATTAGAGCAGAAATAAATGAACTTGAGAAAAAAAAATAATAGGGAAAACCAACAAAACTAAAAGCTGGTCATTTGAGAAGATCAATTAAATTTACAAACTCCTACCTAGACTAACAAAGAAAAAAAGAGGGAAGTTGCAAATAAATGCAATTAGAAATGAAGAGGGAAATTATCACTGACCCCACAGAAATAAAAAGGATCGTAACAGGATACTATGAGAAACTGTACGCCAACAACCTAGATGAAATGGGCCAAATCCTAGAAATACACAAACAACCTACACTGACACTACAAGAAACACAAGAACTTAACAAACCAATCACATTTAAAGAAATTGAAATAGTCATCAAAAATCTCCCAGCAAAGAAAAGCCCAGAAGCAGATGGCTTCACAGGTGAATTCTACCAAGATTTCAAAAAGAATTAACACCAACACTGTTTAAACTCTTAAAAAAATTGATACTGATGACTATGAGTATCAATGAGCCTGTGTGCTTGAAATTCCAACTAGGCCTAGAGCTGCAGGGTGCCTAAGAGTTACCTCCTGAGAGCCTCAATTTTGCTCAAATGTGGCCACTCTCTAAGCCAAACTCAGCACATAAATGCATTACATCCCTCCACCCCCAGCATGGGACATGACTCCCGGGATGAGCCTACCTGGCATTGAAGGATTACTACCAAGCACCAGCTGATGATGTAACTAGAAAAAGACCTTGAATAAAAGGGTCAACCCAGACCAGCAGAATATCTCAGCCTACATGTAATATCAGGTGTTAAAAACTGCTTTATGACTTTGGATAAAGGGAGAAATGGAAAGGACAAATGAGTTTATATGGTTATGAGCTTCCAAAAAAGAGTCAGGCAGTCATCAGAGGGGTAATGCTTATGCATGCCTCAGCAGGGTCCCAGAGAGAGCCAAAGTAGATAGAAACCCAGGTACTGGTTCTCCTGAGGACTACAGAGACCCACAGGTTCTACAGTCATGGCAGATGGCTCTGGAGTTCAGTGCTATGTCAGCTGGCCCTACTTTGGAGTTTGTGTTCCTGAGTGTGATGGAGTTGGACTCAGATATGACCTTTCCACACATGCCTTTTCTGTTAGTTTTACCAGACCTGTGGTTGACACTGGGGTTGGTGTATACTCAGGAGACCTGAATCTCTGGACTGTCCATGTGACAGCCAGGCCCTGAGCCTCAGCAGACTTGCAACTCCTACCCTCTGGTTTATTGGACTTAGCCCAGCCAGCCAAAAGGGAGGTGAAGAAGGTCAACCACCACACCAGGGAGCCAAGAGTGCCTACAACTGAAAGCAGGAGGATTGCATCCATCACTCATATGGAATCTAAGCCCCCTCTTGATATAGAGGGGGAGTGGTCATAACCACCCCAGGGTCCACATGCTGGAGAAATAAAGTATGAACTTACCGATACTGATATTCTACTATGGAGCTATTGTGATTAGTAATGAAAGAAAGTGTAGCATTGATGTGGAGAAAGTGTCCAGAGTAGCTGCTGAGGGTAGGGAGAAGGAAGAAGAGATATGATATGGGGGCATTTTCAGGACTTGGAGTTGTCCTGGGTGGTACTGCAGGGACAGATGCTGGACATCGTGTGTCCTGCCATGGCCCACTGGGTGGACTGGGGGAGAGTGTAAACTACAATATAAACCACTATCCATGTGGTGCAGCAGTGTTCCAAAATATATTCACCAAATGCAATGAATGTGCCATGATGATTAAAGAGGTTGTTGATGTGGGAGGAGTGGGGTGAGGGGGATGGGGGGTATATGGGGACCTCATATTTTTTGAATGTAACATTTAAAAAAAATAAAGAAGGGGGAAAAAAAAGAATGAAAGAGGACCCCTATCTCACTCCCTATACAGGAATCAAATAAAAATGGATCAAAGACCTAAATATAAAAGCCAGGACCATAAAACTAGTAGAAGAAAATGTAGGGAAATATCTTTAAGAACTTGTAGTAGGAGGTGGTTTCTTGGACCACATACCCAAAGTATGTGCAATAAAAGAAAAAAATAGATAAATGGGATGTCCTCAAAATTAAACATTTTTTCACCTCACAGGACTTTGTCAAAAGGATGAAAAGGCAGGTGACTCAATGGGAGAAAATATTTGAAAATCACAAGTCAAATAAGGGTTTAATATCCAAGAAATATGAAGAGATGTTACAACTCAACAATAAAAACACAAATGACACAATTAAAAACTGGGCAAAAGACTTGAACAGACACTTGTCCAAAGAAGAAATACAAATGGCAAAAAATGAAAACCAAAAAAACCCAACATATATGTAAATGCTCAACATTACTAATGATTAGGGAAATGCAAATCAAAACTATAACGAGATATCATTTCACACCTATCATTATGGCCACTGTTAAAGAGACAGTGAACTGGGGACAACCAGTAAGATGGCAGTGGAGTAAGGCACTCCTAGAGTCAGCTCCTGCTATAGGGCAGTTAGTAAACACTCAGAGAGCTATCTGGAGCTAGCTGAAGCACCTGTTTGGGGGCTCCAGGAGACAAGAAGAGCATCCTGCTACATACATGAAGGAATGGAAGGAGGAGAATGCCCATCTGCAGAGAGGATTTGTAAGTAGAGCATTCCATGCCACAGAGGCCAGTGCCCTTCCTCCACTGGAGGCACAAACTGCCCTGGGAGCTGTTCTGTGGCTGGAATTGAAAGCTCCACTTGCCAAAAACAGGGGAGGAAGACATGGTTGGGCACCAACTTCAGTTACTGATGGTAACTTCAGCAGGCTAAAGTATAATCCTGAGAACAGCTAAAGTTTGAGCCTGTCCAAGTCAGAAAGAGGCCAGCAGCTGCCATCTTAACTCCACGCCTGACATCAGGGGAAGCAGGGAGGACTGGAAATCCCAGTACTGGTGGAGACTGACTTCTTCCCATCCAGATCAGATTGCAGTTCTAGCCTAGGCCCCAGTCCCACCTCTGGGAGGGAGGAAGCTGGGAGGACATGCACCAGCCTCTCTGGGAAATTACTGGCCAAGCCATGTAGGCCCATGACTGTCCTAATGGCAAGCTGCCCCAGGAGCTATTCTATGGCTGGAATTGGCAGCTCCATTTCCCAAAAAAAACAGGGGAGGAAGAGAAGCTTGGTCACTAATTTTGGCTACTGATTAGTAGACTTGGCTGGCTAAGGTATAACCCTAGGAACAGCTAGGGTGTAATCCTGTCAAAGTCAGGAAAAGGTCAGTTGTTGCCATTTTGACTCCATCTCCAGCCTGAGGGGAAGCCAAGACCAAGAATCAGAGAGATAGTAGAAACTGGTTTCTTTCACCCAGATCAGCCTACAGCCCTAGCCTAGGCTTCAGCCCCACCTCTAGCAAGGCCCTGTACAGGAGGTTGGCAGGCCCTGTACAAGCCTATCCAGGTAACTGCAGGTACCTTTGGCTGACACAGACTGAATAATCAGAAGTCTACTGGGGCAACTGCGGTCATCTTGGACTCACACTGCATAGATTGCTGCCCACACCTGCAATTCCATCCCTGCCCTAGGCAGGAGAGAAAGGGACATGAAGCCTCATCAGTCTCTCTGGGCAACTACAGTCTAGGCCTGCATGACTTGGATTATTCCACACAGCTGTGACTCTTTCCTACCCCTGGTAAAGGAGAAAGTTGGGAGAAGCTTCATTGGTCCCTGGAGCAATGAAGACAGCTTGAGCCTTCAAAGCTTATAGCACCAACTACATCCTTGGCTCTTACTGCACAACCAGCAAGGGAGAAAGGGCAGGAAGCCCTAAACTAAAGAGAAAAACTACACCCAGAATAAATACTCTAGTAAGCCAGAGGCTAAGACGCCAAGAGAAAATTATAATCCACACCAAGAAATAGGAAGATATGGCCCAATTAAAGGAACAAGATAAGCCACCAGATGACATAAAGAAGTTGAGACAAACTAATATAGATGTTCAAACAAATCTCCTTAATAAATTCAGTGAGATGGCTAAAGAGATTAAGGATAGTAAGAAGGCATTGGATGAGCACAAAGAAGAATTTGAAAGCCTACATAGAAAAATAGCTGATCTTATGGGATGAAAGGCACACTAAATGAAATTTTAAAAACACTGGACTCATAATAGCAGATTTGAGAAGGCAGAAGAAGGGATTTGTGAGCTTGAATAAATGTCCTCTGAATGTGAACATACAAAAGAACAGATGAAAAAAAGAATGGAAATAATTGAACAGGGTCCCAGGGAACTTAACGACAGCAAAAGATGTGCAAACATACATGTCATTTGTATCCCAGAAGGAGAAGAGAAGGGAAAGGGGCAGAAGGAATATTTGAAGAAATAATGGTAGAAAATTTCCCAACCCTATTGAAGGACATAGATATCTATGTCCAAGAAGTGCAAAGTACTTCCATCTGAAAGCATCTGAATAGACCAACTCCAAGATAAATACTGATCAGAATGTCAAATGCCAAAGACAAAGACAGAAGAGAAAAGCATGCATAACATATAAAGGATACCTAATAAGATTAAGTGCTGATTTCTCACCAGAAATCATGGAGGTAAGAAAACAGGGTATGATATGTTTAAGATATTACAAGAGGAAAATATCCAGCCAAGAATCTTGTATTCAGCAAGATTATCTTTCAAAAATGAGGGTGAGATTAGAATATTCACAATTAAACAGAAACTGAGAGAATTTCTAAGCAACAGAACAGATTTTCAGGAAATGCTAAAGGGTGTGCTAGAGCCTGGAGAGAAAGGCCTGGAAGATGGTCTAGAAATGAAGATTATATCAATAAAAGCAACCAAAAGTGTCAAAAGAGTGGGAAAAATAAAATATGACAGATAAAACCCAAGTAGGAATTAACTTAACCAATGATGTAAAGCACTTATATTCAGAAAACTGCAACTCAGTGTTAAAAGAAATTTAAAAAGGCCTAAATAACTGGAAGGACATTCCATGCTCATGGATTGGAAGACTAAATATCATAAAGACATCAATTCTACTCAAATTGATATACAGATTCAATGCAATCCCAATAAAAATTCCACCAGCATTTTTTAAAATATTGAAAACACAATTATCAAATTTATTTGAAAGGGTAAAGGGTCCTGAATAGCCAGAAACATCTTAAAAAGGAAAAGCAAACTCTCATCTCCAGACTTCAAACTATATTACCTAGGTATAGGGGTAAAAACAGCATGGTATGGCATAAAGACAGACACATAGACCAATGGAACCAAACTGATGATTCAGAAACAGACCCTCACATGTATGGTCAAGTGATTTTTGACTAGCCTGTCAATCCCACACAGCTTGGACAGAACAGTCCATTCAACAAATGGTGCTGAAAGAACTGGATATCCATAGTCAAAAGAAGGAAAGAGGACCCCTATCTCACACCTTATCCAAAAACTCAAAATGGATAAAAAAACCTAAATATAAAAGCAAGAACCATAAAGCTTCTAGAAGAAATTGTAGGAAAATATCTTCAAGCCATGGTGGTGGATAATGGATTCTTAAAGAAGATAAGAGGAGGACTGAGATGGACTACTGATGTTTAATGTATGTAGAAGTTTTAATCAGCTATACCATAAAAGTGTGGAAATGTATAGAGTGGATGGTAACACATAGTAAATAACAGCTAGTCTATAAATGGGGATGTGACTGAAAATGGTAGTCGAGGTATGTAAATAACAATTGACAGAATGCTAGAGAATAATCTAGGAACTGGACAGCACAGTAAACCAGGAGGTGGATGAGAATTGTGGTTGATAGTACAGATACAAGAGTGTCCTTTGTGAGCTAGAGCAAATGTACATCACTACTGCTGGGTGGTGGGAACGTGGAGAAGCATGGGAAAAATACAATTGGAGTAATCTATGGACTGTGGTTAGCAATAATAATGTAATATGCTTGCATCTATGCCAAAGATGTACTGTGTTGATAATGGAGCAGTATGGAGAATGTGTGCCAAATGTACACTACCGACATGGTAACAATCAAATGATATTATTTTATCTGTAACAAATGTTTCACCACAGTGTGATGTGTTGATGGATGATGGCTGTTGTTTGGGAATTCTGCACATGTGTTTTATAAGTTTTATAAGTTTATAAGTTTATAAGTTTATAAGTTTTATAAGTTTACAACTTCTGTCATAAAAAATATATTTAAAAAATAATAATAGGGTGGGTTGGGGGAAAAACACACCAAATGTAAGATAAGGATTATAATTAGCAGTAGGATTTTGACAATATTCTTTCATAATCTCTAACAAATGTCTTACAACAATGCAAGCTGTTGTTGGAGTGTTGATGTATTGTACCTCTGTATAATGTTATGCATATTTGCTTTGTAAGTCCACAACTTTTACTATACATGTATTGTTTAATATGTGTATATATATAAATATGTATATATATATATATGTTTATATATAAATGATATAAAGATAATAATAATAATAGAGTGGGTTGGGGGGAAATACTTTGGTTAGTAGTAATATTTTGACAATGCCCTTTAATCATTTGTTTAAAATATTCAACAACAATGCAAGCTATTGGTGGTAGGGTGAGTTATGAGAGTCCTGTATGATGCTATGCATATTTGTTTCATAAGTTCACAACTGTTACTATACACTTATTGTTTATGTATATGTATGTGTGAGTGATATACTTCAATAAATTTTTTTTTAATAAAAAAAAGACAGTGATCTACAAGTTGTTGGAAAGGGTGTGGAAAGGAATACTTGTTCACCATTGGTGGGAATGCAGAACAGTACAACCACTGTGGAGGACTGTTTGGCAGTTCCTAAAAAAGATGAAATAGACTTTGCCACATGACCCTGCAATACCACTACTGGGTATATACCCAGAAGAATTCAGAGCTGTCACAAAAACAGACATCTCCACGCTGATGTTCATAGCAGCATTATTTATGATTGCTTAAAAGTTGGAAATAACCCAGGTGTCCATCAACCAATGAATGGATAAACAAACTGTGGTGCATTCACATGACGGAATATTATCAGCTATAAGAAGAAATGAAGTCAGAAAGCATATGACAACACGAATGAGTCTGGAGGACATTATATTGAATGAAGCAAGCCAGACTCAAAAGGACAAATACTGTGTGATTGCATTGCTATGAACCAAATATATTGCGTAACATATTTTTTTAAAAGCAAAAAATAGGATCAGACAGCTGTGGGTCACAATCAAACACACCAATATGCATGTTATAGGAGTCTGAGAAAACGAAAAAAGAGAGAAAGGGACATAAGGAATATTCAAAGAAATAATGACAGAGAACTTCCCAAATTTAGTAAGAAACCTGAATATGCATATTCAAGAAGCTCAGAGAACACCAAACAAGATAAACATGAAGAAAAGTTCAAGCCATCATATACTGATGACACTATCAAATGCAAAGGACAAGGAGAAAGTTCTGAGAGCTGCAAGAAAAAAGAAATGTATTATGTACAAGAGAGTCCCAATTAGATTGAGTGCCAATTTCTCATCAGAAATGGAGGCTAGGAGGCAGTAGGTGGAAATACCTAAAAGTGTTGAAGAAAACAAATCTCAAGTTTTGTTTTGCTTTGTTTTTTAATCTAGTAAGACTCTTTCAAAAATGGAGATTAAGACATTCCTAGATAAACAAAAGCTGAAGGAGTTCATCACCACGCAACCAGTCCTACAAGCAATGCTAAAGGGAATTCTTCAGACTGAAAGAAAATGACTACACGGTAGTTCAAAGCAGCATAAAAAATAAAGAACTGCTGTAAAGGTAACCATTTGGGTAATTATAAATGCCAGTATTATTGTACTATATTGTTTGATATGTAACTCAACTTCCTCCTTCCTACTGGTGCTAAAATGCAAATGCAAAAAAAGTAGTGTTAAATCTAGGATTTGAACATACAGTGGGTAAAGATATGGATAACAAGTACAAAAGAAATAGTGGGGGAACAGAGAAGTATAGGAAAAGTATATGTGCATGTGATTGAAGTTAAGTTGTTATCAAATGAAATATAGTTGTGATATATATAGGATGTTAAATTTTAAACTGATGGTAACCACAAGGAAAATAGATTAAAAAATATATTCGGATAGAAAGGAGAGGGCGCTCAATAAGATGCAACAGAAACAAAGAGATAAATATAAAAGAAGGCATTAACAGAAGTGAGGAACACAAAGGGTATAAAATTTATAAGGCCAAACAGTAAAATGTCAGAAGAAATTCCCATATTATCAGTAGTTACTTGAAGTATAAATGAATTAAACTCTCCAGTAAAAAGGCAGAGAGTGGCAGAATGGATTTTTAAAAAGCATGACCCAACTATATGTTGTCTGCAAGAGACTCAACATAAAGTCAAAGATACAGGTAGGTTAATGGTGAAAGGAAGGGAAAAAATATACCATGCAAGTAGTACCAAAAGAGAGCTTGGGTGGCTACACAAATATCAGATAATATAAACTTTAAGTATTTTTAAAAAGGGATAATGATGGTCATTATATACTGATAAAAGGGACAATTCAACAAGAAGATGTAACAATTATAAATATATATGCATTTAACAGCAGAGCCCCAAAATATATGAAGCAAATACCAACAGATTGAAGGGGGAAACTGATCATTCTATGTTAATAGTAGGAGACAGTCTTTAACAGACCATTCCCAAAAATGGATAGTGCATCTAGTCAGAATATGAATAGGGAAGTACAGGACTTGAATGGCACACTAAACCTACTAAACCTAACAGACCTATATAGAACACTGCACCCCCAAAAAAAGAGAATAGAAATTCTTCTCAAGAGCATATGGATCATCCTCCAAGATAGATCCTATATTGAGTCATAGAAAGTATCAATAAATTGAAAAACATTGAAATTCTACAATGTATATTCTTCAACCACAACAGAATGATGCTAGAAGTCAATAACAGATGGAGAGAAGGAAAATTCTCTAATATGTAGAAGTTAAACAACATATTAGACAACCAAGGGTTAAAGAGGAATTCAGAAGCAAAATTGGCAAATATCTTAAGTCATAAGAAAATGAAAATACAACATAACAAAACTTATGGGAAACAGTGAAGGCAGTGCTGGGAGGGAAATTTATAGCTCTAAATGCTTACATTTAAAAGAAAGACTTCAAAACATAAATCTAACCTCAAAACTGGAAGAACTAGAAAAAAAAAAAAGCAAACTAAGCCCAAAGCAAGCAGAAGGAAGGAAATAAAAAAGATTTCAGTAGAGATAAATGAAATAGAAAAAAAAAAGCATCAACAAAACCAAAAGTTGGTTCTTTAAGAAGATCAATAAAATTGACAAATGTTAGCTAGACTGAAAAAAAGTAAAAGAGAGAAAATTAATAACAAAAATAAGAAATGAGTAGGGGGGACATTACTACAGACCCTGCTGAAATAAAAAGAACTGTAAGTGGATATGTATAACTGTATGCCAATGAATTAACTGAGATGGACAACTTCTTAGAAACACAAAAATTGTCTACATTTACTCAAGAAGAAATAGAAGATCTCAAAAGAAGCAATTAATTAGTAAAGAGATTGAATTAGTAATCAAGAACCTCCCAACAAAGAAAAATCCAGAATCAGGTGATTTCACAGGCAATTCTACCAAACATTCCAGGAAGACTTCAATTCTGTTCAAACTCTTCCAAAAAAATTGAAGAGGGGGGGAATATTCCCTAACTCATTCTACCAGGCCAAACATCACCTTCACACCGAAGCCACATAAAAATACCACAAGAAAACTACAGATCAATAGCTCTTATGAATATAGATCCAAAAATCCCCAACAAAATATCAGCAAGCCAAATACAACTGCACATTAAAAGAACTATACATCTTGATCAAGTGGGATTTATCCCTGGTATGCAAGGTTGGTTTAACATAAGAAAATCAGTTAATGTAATACGACACATTAACATGACGAAAGAAAAAAAAAACACATGATGATCTCAATTGATGCAGAAAAGGCATTTGACTAAATGCAGCATGCTTTCTTGATAAAAAAACACTTAGAACCATTGAAATAGAAGGGAACTTCCTCAACATGATAAACAGCATGTGTGAAAAGCCCACAGCTAACATCCTACTTAATGGTGAAAGATTGAAGCTTTCTCTCTAAGATCAGGAACAAGACAACAAGCCCATTGTCACCACTGTTATTCAGCATTGTACTGGAGATTCTTGCCAAAGAAAATAAGCCAGAAAAAGAAATGAAAGACGTCACAATTGGAAAGGAAGAAGTAGAACTTTCCCTAGGTGCAGATGATACGATATTATATACAGAAAACCCTGAAAAATTCACAGCAAGGTTTCTAGAGGTAATAAATGAATTTAGCAAAGTGGGGGGGAACAAGATCAACACCCTAAAATAAGTAGCATTTCTATGGACAAACAATGAATAAATGGAAGAACAAATTTTTAAAATTCCATTCACAATAAAGGGAAAACTAAAAATACTTTTAAAAAATCAAATATCTGGAATAAATCTAACCAATGTTGTAAAGAACATGTACACAGAAAATTACAAAACATTGCTAAGACAAATTAAAGAAGCCTCAATAAATGGAAAGACATTCTGTGTTCATGGCTTGGAAGACTGAATATTGTTAAAATGTTTTTACTCAAAGCAATTTATAGATTCAATGCAATCTCAATCAAAATTCCAACAACCATCTTTGCAGAAAGGGAATAGCTAATCAAATTTATGTGGGAGGGTAAGGAGCTCCAAATAGCTAAAGCCATATTCAAAAGGAAGTTAGAAGACTCATACTTCCCAATCATAAAACTTACTACAAAGCCACAGTAATCAAAACAGCATAGTACTGACACAAGGAGAGACATATAGACCAATGGAATCTAATTAAGAGCTCAGAAATCAAGCCCCCATATTTATGTCCAATATTTAATGACTTGGTAAAGACCACTCAATTAGAAAAGAAGAGTCTCTTCAACAAATTGTGCTGGGGAAACTGAATCTCCATTTGCAAAATATGTATGTACCTCACACCACATACAAAAATCAACTCAATATGGACCAAAGACCTAAAATGCTAAAACTATAAATCTTCTAGAAGAAAACATAGAGAAGCATCTTCAGGATCTTATTAGGCAATGGTTTCTTAGACTTTATACCCAAAGCACAAGCAGCAAAAGAAAAAATTGAGTCACAGAGAAAACTGGGACCTAATCAAAAATTTAAAAATTTTGTTCATGAAAGGACTTTATTCACAACCATTCAATGGGAGAAAATGTTTGGAAACCATATATTCAAGAATGATTTAATATGCAGAATATATAAAGAAATATTTCAACTTAACAACAAAAAGACAATCAATTCAATTTTAAAAATAGGCAAAAGGCTTTAACAGACATCTCTCCAAAGAATATATGCAAATAGCCAGAAAGCACATGAAAAGATGCTTAACATCATTAGATATTAAGGAAATGCAAATCAAAACCACAATGAGATGCCATTTATGGGGGTTCGAAACTGCATATACAGTTGTGACTGTATATAAGGTGCGACTCACCTCATTCAGGATGGGTCTTAATCCTCTTACTAAAGTACTTTATAAGCAGAGAGAGGAAAAGGAAGCCATGGAAGCAAGAAGCTGAAATCAACAAAACTCAGAAGAGAAGGAAGAGACCAGGAGATGCCTCCATATGCCTTGCCATGTGACAGAGGAGTCCAGGATTGCCAGCAGTCAGTCTTCAGAAACAAAGCATCATTTTGATGATGCCTTGATTTGGACATTTTCATGGCCTCAAAACTATAGTCTTGTAAGTTAATAAATTCCCATTGTTAAAAGTCAAAACACTTCATGGTATTTGCTTTAAGCAGTCTAGCAAACTAAAAAACATCATTTCACACTCATTAGAATGGCTTCTATTTTAAAAAATGAAAAACAAGTGTTGGAGAGTGTATTTTCAGCCAAAGGGGTGCGGATGCAAAATACCAGAAATCTGCTGGCTTTTATAAAAGGTATTTATTTGGGGACAAAGCTTACAGTTACCAGGCCATAAAGCATAAATTATTTCCCTCACCAAAGCCTATTGCCCCATGTTGGGGTAAGATGACAGCCGACATCTGCCAAAAGTTCAGGCTTCTTGGGTTCCTCTCTCCATTTCTCTCCAGGCTCAGCTGCTGTGCTCTCTCTACAAGACCAGCTGTAAACTATAAGGCAAATGGCTCTGTCTCTCTCCCCAGAGTTTCTGCCGTGTCTAAGGAGCTGTCTCTCTTCCTCTGTGTTCTTTTTCTATGTTTCACTTCCCAGGCTCCAGTTCAAAACTTCAACCTCCCTTCTCTGCAGTGCAGTTTCTCTGCCAGTCCCTGTCCACCAAGGGGGCAGGAATGCAACATCCTCCTGACATGGCCCAATCAAAGCCTTAATCGTAATTTAATCAGGTAAAAGTAAAACCTCTGAATCCAATGCACTCTAATATGCCAAGAATAGACAAGTTTACAAACATAATCCAATATTTCTTTTTATAATTCATTAATAATATCAAACTGTTACAGAGAGGATGTGGAGAAATAAGAACACTCATTCATTGCTGAATGCAATGTAAAATGGTGCAGCCACTGTGGAAAACAGTTTGACAGTTCCTCAGAAAGTGAAATATAGAACTACCATATGACCCTGCGATCCCAGTACTAGATGTATACTCAAAAGAATTAAGAGCAGGGATTCAAACAGATGTTTGCACACCACTGTTCATAACAGCATTATTCTCAATTGCCAAAAGATGGAGGCAAACCAACTGTCCATCAGCCAATGAATGGAGAAACAAAATATAGTATATACATACAATGGAATGTTATTCAGCCATAAAAAGAAATGAAATCTTGATATATGTGACAACATGGATGAATCTTGAGGATGTCATGTTGTGTGGAATAAGCCAGACACAAAAGGACAAATGTTATATGATCTCACTGATTTGAAACAATTAGAATAGGCAAAGTCAGAGAATCAGAATCTAGAATACAGATTACCAGGGGATTGGGTAGGGATAGGGAATAGGAAGTTAACACTTAAAATGTACAGGGTTCCAATTTGGAATGATGGAAATAATTTGATAGTGGATGATGGTGATGGTAGCACAACATTGTGAATGCAATTAACAGCACTGAAATATATATCTTAATATGATTAAAAGGGGAAATGTTAGATTGTATAAAAGGTAACAATAAAACAATTTTTTTAATCCATGGGACTATACTACATAGTGAAACATAAATTAAACCATGGACTTTAATTACTAGGACAATTATAAAAATGTTCTATCATCAATTGTAATCAATGTTCCACACCAATGCAAGGTGTTATAGTGGGGTGGTGTTTGGGAATCCTGTATTTTATGCATGGTTGTTCTGTAAATCCATGATTTCTCTAATAAAGAAAAAAGTTTAAGTGCTATTTTTTAAAAAGTCAATTTTAATATTGTCCTTGCTAACAGAACCCCTACATTATTGAAGACAACAATGCTCCCAGCTAAAAGATACATTTTTCCAGTCACCCTTGCAGCTAGGTGTGGCCAAATGACTGAATTCTGAACAATGAGATATCTATGGAAATTATTAGAGATATTTTCAAGAAGTCTTTTCTTTTTTTTTTTAAAGATTTATTTTTATTTATTTAATTCCCCTCCCCTCCCCCTGTTGTCTGTTTTCTGCGTCTTTTTGCTGCATCTTGTTTCTTTGTCTGCTTCTGTTGTCGTCAGCGGCATGGGAAGTGTGGGTGGCGCCATTCCTGGGCAGGCTGCACTTTCTCTCATGCTGGGCGGCTCTCCTTTAGAGGTGCACTCCTTGCGCGTGGGGCTCCCCTACACGGGGGACACCCCTGCGTGGCATGGCACTCCTTGCGTGCATCAGCACTGAGCATGGGCCAGCTCCACACGGGTCAAGGAGGCCCTGGGTTTGAACCGCGGACCTCCCATGTGGTAGACGGACGCCCTAACCACTGGGCCAAAGTCCGTTTCCCTCAAGAAGTCTTTTCAAAAGGGTGGCAGGCCAATGAAGAAATCCTTTCTCTCCTTTACCTTCCCTTCTTCCCACGGCCTAGACATGGTAGCCACAGTTCCAGCAGCTATCTGGGACATGAGGGGACCTGGAGGTTAACATCAGCAATTGAGGATGCTGGAGAAAAAGATGGAAAGAGCCCAGGTCCCTGATGATTTTGAGACATGTGCCTGGATCACACCTCTCCTTCTTTTACACAAAACTAATTTTTAAAAATCCTGTTATCAGGGGTCCTGTTATTTGTATATGAAGTAATCCTAATGGACACAATAAGTGATCAGAAAGTATTTGTTCAAAGAATGGATGAAGTACACCCTTATAATGGACATGAATTAAATTGTCTCCCCAGTTCCCCTTTCCTAGTAACTGCCACTTTCCTCCTAATAAATAGGTAAACAGAAAAGGGCAAAGATGAGAGATGGAAGGACACTCAAGTCCCTGATTTTTAATATTAATTAATAAGGCTCAAGCTCATTCATAATTTAAGGTTCATGAGAAACCTTTTTCATACAGTTTTCTTATTGCTTAAGGTAGGCTTCTGTTATTTTATTTTTTAAATTTTTTCAAAAGCCAAGAAACAAGTTTTTATTTTGACATAGTTAATAGACAACGCTCTCTTCCACACCTCCTGTCAGAAAATGGTTAACAAATCTCATGAAAAGAAACATAGGAAAAGGGAAAATGGGAAAGCTGGAATTAATCTAATATGCTCATTTTAAGGTGGCTTGTCCATCTTTTCTGTAAACTGTTCCATTAGTATGGTTCATTTCGGATCATTTTCTTCCCTGATTTTCATGCACAGGGTGCACTCTTTGGGGTAAGTGGCCACTGTCGCTTCCACCCACGGGGGTGTAGTCCCTGGGACATCCTGGCAATTTATACTGGTCATGGTCAGCTGATCTATAGTCTTCCTGCTTATCATAAAAGAGGCCGGGGAGACCAGGGTTCACTGCCAAGTCCCGGCCAGGAGCAACAGCCCCAAGCATAGGCCGCCTAGTGCCCTGCTTCCTTCCCCCGGCGCCCAGCTGCACGCTCCGCCCGGGTTGTGGAGGCCGGCTTCTGTTATTTTAAATTGAGAGTCCTAACTAACACAACGGACTGGAATTAGAAAAAAATCAAGACTTTGTAGTTTCCTGCTAGAACCCACATGATTAAAAATAATAATAAAGATTAGCAATGGCTGGCTGTGTTCATTTGTTTGTTTGATCTTGTATTCTCATTTACCTGAAGTTGAGCATGGACCACTGCACAAAGAAATATTTGATGTTGTGTTCTATGCCTTGTGACTGGGGTTAAACCTCAAGCCATCCTGACAACTCCCAGCTGCATCCACCACTTTCAAATTGCAGATAACTGGGAATTAATACAATGTAGCTTGAAGAAAACATGATACATTTTTAAAATTCACCAATGACTGCTGGCTTGCATAAATGACTTTTGTGTATCCTATTTGGAAAACTAAAATACAATCAGAGTTCTGATGTTTTTCTTTTATAAATGTTTATAATGTCATTTTTTGTCTCAATAATTTTGTCTGGATATAAACATTGCATGCTGAGAAAAGGAAAACCCCTCTAAATTACATATCTGAGTTTCAGATTGGGAGTATAGAATTGCTAACCAAAATGTTGAAGCAAACTGATGCAAATTTCCTTTTCTGTGACTAAGTAAGCAAAAATCTTTCGTACGGTACCAAGTTTGATGTAGTGTAACATGCAATTGAGAGAGCACCTTTATCTGTGTTTGCACAGAAACCAGATAACCTTTTCAGAAACATGGAAGAAATGACTTACAGGTCACCTCCCACGTCTCCTTTTGTGAACAGACTTAGAATATAAAACATGTATGTATTTTAAAGATTTATTTATTTATCCTTCCCCCCTCATTGTCTGCTCTCTGTGTCCATTTGCTGTACGTTCTTTTATGTCTGCTTGTCTTCTCTCTATGTGGCACCAGGAACCAATCCTGGGACCTTGCACAGTGGGAGAGAAGTACTCAAACTCTTGCAACACCTCAGCTTCCTGATCTGCTGCATCTCTTATTGTCACCTCTGTATCTCTTTTTGTTGTGTCATCTTGCTGTGCCTGCTCTCTGCTCAGGCCAGCTCACCTTCACTGAGGAATTGAACCCTGGACTCCCATATGGTAGATGGGAGACCAATCACGTGAGCCACATCTGCATCCCTAGATTACATTTTTAAAAATTGAATTAATGTTAAATTTCCTGAGTTTGATATCTGAACTGTGAATATTTAAGGGGATATCTTTATTAATATGAAAACACACTGAAGTATTGTTGGGTGAAGAGGCATGATCTATGCAAGTAACTTCTCTCAGATGGATTGGGAAATAAACAATGTATCTAGAGAGAAGACACAAAATGAGAGAGAGAGAGAAAATAAAATAAATGTGGCAAAATATTAAAAATAGGTAATCTGGTTAAAAGTATGTGGGAATTCTTTGTATTGTTTTCACAACGTTTCTGTAAGTTTGATATTATTTCAAAATATATAAAGAAACTCTAGCACTGATCTGGAGAAAGTGGCTATGGTAGTTGCTGAGGGCAGGGAGAGGGAAGAAGAGATGAGATGCGGGGGTATTTTCGGGACTTGGAGTTGTCCTAAATGATATTGCAGGGACAGATGGAGGACATTATATATCCTGCCATAACCCACTGAATGGACTAGGGGAGAGTGTAAACTACAATGTAAACTATGGTCCATGCAGTACAGCAGTGCTCCAAAATGTATTCACCAAATGCAATTACTGTGCCACAATGATGAAAAAGGTTGTTGATGTGGGAGAGAACCTCTTATATTTTTTAATGTAACATTTTTTTGTGATCTATGTATCTTTAAGAAAAGAGAGAATTGGAAAAAAAAATCATGTCATTCATGAATGAAGACAGTTTATTTTCTTAAAAAAAAAAAAATTATAGGGTGGCAGACTTGGCCCAGTGGTTAGGGCATCCGTCTACCACACGGGAGGTCCGCGGTTCAAATCCCAGGCCTCCTTGACCCATGTGGAGCTGGCCCATGCGCAGTGCTGATGCGCGCAAGGAGTGCCCTGCCATGCAGAGGTGTCCCCCATGCAGGGGAGCCCCACACGTAAGGAGTGCACCCCAGAAGGAGAGCTGCCCAGTGCGAAAGAAAGTGCAGCCTGCCCAGGAATGGTGCCGCACACACGGAGAGCTGACACAAGATGACGCAACAAAAAGAAACACAGATTCCCGTGCAACAGATTCTGTTGTCCAACAGAAGTGGACAAAGAAGACACAGCAAATAGACACAGAGAACAGACAACCAGGGTGGAGCGGGGGAAGGGGAGAGAACAAATAAATAAGTCTTTTAAAAAAATTATATATATCACTTGGTTAAGACCAGAGTCCTGGATTCAAGGTTCAGATTTTCCATTACTGAATAACATTTGTCATTTCACATAATCTGTCTGGATCGTGCCTCTTTTCTATAATACATATATATAGTTCAAACCACAGACAAACATTCCCTTGTACGAGTAAAACTCAGCTCATACATTCCACAGCACTTTTTTCACTTTTACAAACAGTGCTGCAGTGAACAGGCTTATACATGTTTCCTTGTGCACACGTGCAAGCATGTCCTAGATAGACTGACATTTATCAACATGAATATATCTCAAAAACATAATATTGAGTGAAAATAAAATTATAATGTAAAAATATACATTTGATATGATTCCATTTATGTAAATTTCAAACACTAAACATATCATAAAACTGCAAAAACATACATTGAATCAAAGCACATAACCTTCACCATAGAACTTACTTCCACCGAAGGAGGGAGAGAGGAGGAAGGAATGGGATAGAATTAGGACTTTAGCTGTATCTATAATGTTTTAGTTTTTAAAAGAGAGAGAAAGTGTTATAAAAGGGTTCAGCTAGAGAATCTCTCAGGTACCTTCCAGACTTTATGTTCTATATTATTCAAGCTAGATTTGTAACCACAAAAATTATTATAATCTTCAGCCTGCTTACGAGCATTTGTAGATTTAATTTAATGGAATTCAACAAACAGGTACTGAGAGAATTTTGAGCTATCTACAGGATGGTCAGAGAATAATAAAACATGGTTCAGAATGCTTTGACGGAAAAAGGACTCTGAAGTATCAAAGAAAAAGTTTGCATGATCACTTTCCTCAAGTTCATAGAACTTACAGTACAATTAAAAGGAGACAATGAAGTTCGAGAACTTTTAGCCATATTTTAATGATGTGAAAAGAGGAGCTTTTCATGCCTAGCATTGTTAGTTCCATGAACCTGCAAAGAAAGTTACACCCCAGAAGGAAACATGTACACTGGAATTTACTGGCTCTCCATTAATAGCTACAATTGAATTGCATGTACTGAAAAAGAAGAAAAACACGCAAATGGAAAATATTTTTGATCAAGGTCTGATACCATTTAAAATAAAACAAAGTGGATATTTGGTAATTATCCAGTGAATTTCTGGAACCTGATAACCAAATTGGATAACGGAAGCAAAAATTGGATCTATTGGTGCATACATACTATTTCAGCAAAGTATATCTCTCTGCCCTGAGAGTCACCTTATGTAAATGGTGAATAGAAGGAGGATACATTCATCAGGATACTTTTGGTGCCAAAGAAAAGAAAATCTACCTCAAATGAATTTAAATGAAAATGGGAACTTATTGGATCAACCAGCTCTCTGTCCTGGATAGACTTAACTTGAAGTACAGCTTGATCTAGGAGCACAGGGGATGGCATCAAGACTCCAGTTCTCCTCTTCTTAGCCTTCTCCAATGTTGGCTTCATTTTCAGTCTTCCTATGATGATCCCAACTACTCCAAACTCAGATCATTCTTAATGCTAACAATCCCAGGGAAAAGAGATTTTCTCAGTTGAATATTTTCCACACAAATTCCAGTAATTAGGTTCATGAGATTTTCTCTTATATTATCTTCTAAAACCTTTTTTGTTTTACCTTTCATGTTTAGACATACAGTCCACCCAAAATGGCTGGTATAAGGAAAAGGTCAACATGTATTTTCCCACACATATATCCAATTGGACCAGTAGCATTTATTAAAAAGACTTTCTTTCTCCCACTGCTCTTCCATTCCACCTCTGTCACAAATATGTGCACCTCTGTTTCTGGTCTCTCCTTTCCATTCCTTTGATCTGTCTCTCCTTGCATCAATACCATACTGTCTTAATTACTATAGCTTTGTAACAAGTCTTTTATCCAGCTTATTTTCCTCTTCAAGATTGTCTTGAGGAGTCTTAGCCATTAAGATGGACATAGTTAATAGTAAAATTATAAAAATGTTCTTTCATGAATTGTATTTAATTGTACCACACTAACGCAAAGTGTTAATAATAAGTAGTCAAACCGTTTTCCACAACAGCAGCACCATTTTACATTTCCACCAACAATGAATGAGTGTTCCTATTTCTCTATATCCTCTCCAACACCTGTAACTTTGTTTTTTAAATAGCAGGAATTCCAGTGGGAGGAAAATGGGGTCTTATTGGGGTTTTGACATGCATTTCCCAAACTGCTAATGATTATGTGCATCTTTTCATGTGCATTTTGACCACATGTATATCTTATTTGGAAAAATGTTTGTTCAAGTCTTTTGCCCAGTTTTAAAATTGGGTTTTTAATCTTTTTATTGTTTAGTTGTAGGGTTTCTGTACATATTTTGGATATTAAATCTTATCAGATGCATGGTTTCTAAATATTTTCTCCCATTGAGTAGGCTGTCTTTTTACTTTCAAGAAAAAATCCTTGATGCACAAAATTTTTAAATTTTGATAAGGTCCCATTTATCTATTTTTTCTTTTGTTGCTCATGCTTTGTGTGTAAAGTCCAGGAACCACTGTTGTACAACAAAATCCTGAAGATGTTTCCCTATATTTTCTTCCAGGAGTTTTATAGTCCTGGCTCTTATATTTAGATCTTTGGTCCATTTTGAGTTGATTTTTATATATTGTGTAAGGTAGGGTTCTGCCTTCCTTCTTGTGCAAGTAGATATCCAGTTTTCCCAGCACTGCTTGCTTAAGAGTCTTTTTCTTTCCAAGTGAGTAGATTTGGCACCTCTGTCAAAAATCAGTTGGTCATAAATGTGAGGGTTTATTTCTTAACACTTCATTTGATTTATTTGGTCTATATGTGTAAGTACTATGTTGTTTTGATTACTGTGGCTTTGTAATAAATTTTAAGGTTAGGAAGTATGAGTCCTCCAACTTCATTCTTCTTTTTCAAGGTGGCTTTGGCTATTCAGGGCCTCTTACATTTCCATACAAATTTGATGATTCACTTTTCCATTATGGAAAAGAAGGCTGTTGGAATTTTTATAGGGATTGCATTGAATCTGCAAATCACTTTTAGTATTATTGACATCTTAACAGCATCAGTCTTCTATTCCATGGAATGTCCTTTCCTTCCATTTATTGAAGACTTCTTTGATTTCTTTTAGCAATGGTTTGTGGTTTTCTGCATGCAAGTTCTATACAACCTTGTTCAGATTTATTCTTAAATATTTAATTTTTTGAGTTGCTATTGTAAATGGAAATTTTTCTTGATTTCTTCCTCAAATTGTTCATTACCAAAGTATAGAAACACTACTGATTTTTGCATGTTGATCTTGTACCCCACCACTTTGCTGAATTCATTTATTAGTTTCAGTAGATTTGTTATGGCTTTTGCAAAATTTTCTGTATATATAGGATCAAGCCATCTGCAAACAGGGAAAGTTTCACTTCTTTCTTTTCAATTTGGATGACTTTTATTATTTTCTCTTGCCTAATTGCTCTACTTAGAACTTCCAATACGAAGTACAATAATAGTCTTAACAGTGAGCATACTTATCTTGTTCCATATCTTAGAGGGAAGGTGTTCAGCCTTCCACCACTGAGGATGGCATTAGCTGTGGGTTTTTCACGTGTCCTTTATCATGCTGAGAAAATTTCCTTCTATTCCTAGTTTTCTAAATATTTTTATCAAGAATGAGTGCTATAGTCATATACCTTTTCTGCATCAATTGAGATGATCGTGTGGTTTTTTTTCCCTTTTACTCTGTTAATGTTACCACATTTATTGATCTTCTTATGCCAAACCATCCTTGCATAACGGGGATAAAATCCACTTGAACATGGAGTATAATTATTTAGATGTGCTGTTGGATTCAGTTTGCTAGTGTTTTGTTGGGGATTTTTGCATCAATATTCATCAAGGATATTAGTCTGTAATTTTATTTTCTTTTGATATCTTTATCTGGCTTTGATATGAGGGTGATGTTGGTCTCACAGAATGAGTTAGGGAGTGCTACTGGCTCTCCAATTTTTTGGAAGAATTTGAGCAGGATTGGTACTAATTCTTCTTGGAATGATTGGCAGAATTCACCTGTGAAGCTACCTGATCCTGGGCTTTTCTTTTTGGGGGAGGCTTCTGAATACTGATTCAGTCTCTTAAGTAGCTATTAGCTTGTTGATCTGTCTTTTTGAGACAGTGTAGATGGTTGGTGTGGAGTTGTATGTACCCCAGAAAAACAAGTTCTTTAGAATTTAATCCATTCCTGTGGGTTTGAACCATGATAAGTAGAATATTTTGACGAGGTTACATCAGAAAGTCGTGGCCCAACTCAATCAGGATGGGTCTTAATCCTATTATTGGAGTCCTTTATAAGAGGAATGAAGTTCAAACAGAAAAAAAGCCAAAAAAGCAAGAGCCAGAAGTTGAACACCAATGGAACTTGGAAGAGAAGGCAGAGACCAGGAAATATTACCATGTGCCTTGCTATGTGACAAGCTAAGGACTGAGGATTCAGTAGCCAGTCCCAGAAAGCCATAGTCTTTGAAGAGAAGATATTTCCTTGATGATGCCTTGATTTGGACCTTTTTTCTAACCTCAAAACTGTGAGCAGGTGGCGGACTTGGCTCAGTGGTTAGGGCGTCCGTCTACCACATGGAAAGTCCGCGGTTCAAACCCCGGGCCTCCTTGACCCGTGTGGTGCTGGCCTATGCGCAGTGCTGATGCACGCAAGGAGTGCCGTGCCACGCAGGAGTGTCCCCCGCATAGGGGAGCCCCGCGTGCAAGGAGTGTGCCCCATAAGGAGAGCCGCCCAGCCCCAAAGAAAATACAGCCTGCCCAGAAATGGTGCTGTACACACGGAGAGTTGACACAAGATGATGCAACAAAAGGAAACACAGATTCCCATGCCACTGACAACAGAAGTGGACAAAGAAGACAATGCAGCAAATAGACACAGAGAACAGACAACCTGGGTAGGTGGGGAGAGGAGAGAGAAAAATAAATAAATCTTTAAAAATAAAAAAAATAAAAATAGCTGTGAGCAAATAAATTCCCATTGTTTAACCTGGTCCACTTAAGCATACTTCTCTCAGCAGTCAGGAAAACTAAGTCAGTAGGCATGAGTGTTTCTAGGAACTTATCGATTTCATCTAGGTTCTCTAATTAGTTGATGCATAGTTGTTCATAGCATCTTCTTGTAGTCCTTTTTATTTGTGTGGGGTCAGTGGTAATATTCCCCTTTTTATTTCTGATTTGAGTCATTTGTGTTCTCGCTTTTCTTTGTCAGTCTAGCTGAGGTTTTGTTCATTGATCTTTTCAAAAAACCAACTTTTGGTTTTGTTGATTCTCTCTATTGTGTTTTTATTCTCTATTTCATTTATCTGTACTGTAATCTTTGTTATTTCCTTCCTTCTGCTTGCTTTGTGTTTGTTCTTCTTTTTCTAGATCATCTAGTTTTGAGGTTATATCTCTGATTTGTGATTTTTCTTCATTTTAATGCAAGCTTTTAGAGCTATAAATTTCTTTCTCATCACTGCCTTTGCTCTATCCTATAAGTTGTGTACTGTGTTTTCATTTTCATTCACCTCAAGATATTCCTGGGAAACGGACTTGGCCCAGTGGCTAGGGCATCCGTCTACCACATGGGAGGCCCGCGGTTCAAACCCCGGGCCTCCCTGACCCATGTGGAGCTGGCCCATGCTCAGTGCTGATGCACGCAAGGAGTGCCCTGCCATGCAGGGGTGTCCCCCGCGTAGGGGAGCCCCACGTGCAAGGAGTGCGCCCCGTAAGGAGAGCCGCCCAATGCGAAAGAAAGTGCAGCCTGCTCAGGAATGGTGCCACCCACACTTCCCCGTGCCACTGACGACAACAGAAGTGGACAAAGAAACAAGATGCAGCAAATAGACACAGAGAAGAGACAACCGGGGGGGGGGGGGGGGGAATTAAATAAATAAATAAATCTTTAAAAAAAAAAAAGATTTTCCTAATTTCCCTTGTGATTTCTTCGACTCATTTATTGTTTGAATATGTTAATTTCCATGTATTTGTGAATTTTCTACTTCTCCCTGTTATTGATTTCAAGCTTTGTTTCATTGTGGTTGGAGAAGATACATTGTATGATTTTGTTATTTCGAATTTAGAGATGTGTCTTGTGACCTAACATATGGTCTATCGTGGAGAATGATCCATATGCACTAGAGAAGAATGTGTATTCTGATGCTGTTGGTTGTTGATGATGTGTTCCATATATGTCTTGTAGGTCTCGCTGATTTAGAATATCACTCAAGTCTTCTGCTTTCTTATTGTTCCTATTTCTAGACATTCTACCCATTATTGAAAATGGTGTCTTGAAATCTACTATTAATGTAGAACCATCTATTTCTCCATCCATTCAAATCTGTCAGAATTTGTTTGATATATTTTGGGGCTTTGCTGTTAGGTGCATCTATAGGTTTAATTGTTATATCTTCTTCTTCTATCTTCTTCTGTCTTCTTGTTTAATCGACCCCTTCATCAGTGTATAATAACATTCTTTGTCCCTCATAATTTTGACTTAAAATATATATCTGATATCAGTCTAACTATCCTAGTTCTCTTTTCTTACTACTTACCTGGTCTATTTTTTCCATCCTTTCACTTATGGATTACTTATATCTTTGAATTTAAAGTGAGTCTCTTGTAAACAAAAAACAGTTGGGTTGTGCTTTTTTATCCATTCTTGCCAATCTCTGCCTTTTGATTGGTTATTTTAATCCATTTACACTTAAAAGAACTAATGATATTGCATTACTTTCTTCTGCTATTTTGTTATTTTTGTCTGTAAATTTTATACCTTTTTTGAACTTCTATTCTTCTGTTAATGCCTAGTTCCATATTTATTTCTTTGATTTGCATTGTACCATTTTGAGTCCCTTCTCATTTCTTTCTGAATTTATTTTTGATTTATTTTCCTTGTGGTTTCCATGGGGTTAAATGTAACATTTTAAATATATAACATTCATATTTCATTTGATACCAATATATCTTCAGTAGCATACACATAAACTATTCCTCCACATTCTGTCCCCCCACTTTTTTATGTACTTGTTACAAATTGTATCTTTGTACATTGTATGTCTATAACAACACATTTATCATTACCTTTTATGCATCTGCCTTTTAATACACTTACTTGAGGTCTTTATTCATTTATGCTGCTTTGATTCACTGTCTAGTGTCCTTACCTTTCAGTCTAAAGAATTCCCTTTAGCATTGCTCATTGGGCAGATCTAGTGGTGACAAACTGTCTCTGCTTTAGTTTATCTGGGAATTTCTTACTCGTTTCCTCATTTTTGAAAGAAAGTCATACAAGATATAAAATTCTTGGTTGGCAATTATTTCCTCTCAGCACTTGAAGTATTTTATACCATTGGCTTTTTGTCTCCATGGTTTCTGATGAGAAATCAGCACTTAATCTTATTGGGATTCCCTTGTAAATAACTTGTTGCTTTTCTCTTGCAGTTTTTAGAGCTCTCTATTAGTCCTTGGCATTGCACAATTTAATTATCATGTCATGGAATGGTTCTCATTGAGTTTATCCTGTTTAAGGATTGTTGGGCTTCTTGAACATGCATATTCATGTATTTCATTAAATTTGGGAACTTTTCTGCCATATTTATTTGAATATTCTTTCTACCCCTTTTTCTCTTTCTTCCCCTTCTGAGATTCCCATAATGCATATATTAGTATGCTTGATGGTATCCCACAGGTCCCTTAGGCTCTGTTTGATCTTTTTAAATTCTTTTTTCTTTCTGCTTCTCAGCATACATCATTTCAGTTGTCTTGTCTTTGAGCTCACTGATTCTTTCTTCTGCCACCTCTAATCTGTTGTTGAAATTGTCTAGGGAATTCCTGATTTCAGTAGTTGTATATTCACTCCAGTATTTCTCCAGAGAGATTCTTATACTGTTCATTGTGTTCCTCATAGTCTTTAGTTCTTTCTCATGTTTTCCTTTATCTCCTCTAGTATATTGAGGATCACCTTTTTAAAGTCTCTGTCTGGTAAGTCCAAAACCTGGTCCTCTCTGTTAACAGTTTCTAGATTTTTATTTTATTTTTTTATTTTTTTATTTCTCCCCGCCACCCCCCTGGCCTGGTTGTCTGTTCTCTGTGTGTATTTGCTGCATCTTCTTGTCCACTTCCGTTGTTGTCAGCGGCATGGGAATCTGTGTTTCTTTTTTTGATTGCGTCATCTTGTTGTGTCAGCTCTCCGTGTGGGTGGTGCCATTTTTGAGGCAGGCTGCACTTTCTTTTGTGCTGGGCAGCTCTCCTTATGGGGAGCACTCCTTGTGTGTGGGGCTCCCCTACGTGGGGGGCACCATGTGTGGCACAGCACTCCTTGCGTGCATTAGCACTGGGCATGAGCCAGCTCCACATGGGTCAAGGAGGCCCGGGATTTGAACCGCGGACCTCCCATGTGGTAGACAGATGCCCTATCCACTGGGCCAAGTCCACTTCCTGGTTCCTAGATTTTTATATTGTTCTTTTGGATAAGCCCTCATTTCTTGTTTAATGTTTGTCTTATAATTTTTTTTGTTGTTGCACACTGTACATTTTACTATTTTAAAGTGTTAACTTTGGGATTTAGTCCTTAAGCTGTCTGTTCCTAAAGTTTGTATCTAGCTTGTGATATGACAGAGATTCCTTTGAATTACAGGAACTAATCAAAACAATCAACTGAAGGCAAAAAGCACCTTTCACTGTATTTGCAAATTGGCTCTGTTTTGGCTGGTGGTTTCCTTCAGAGCTTAGTCTTCCTATCAAGAAATTCAGCAAATGAGAAATGCAAGGTCTTCTCTGTCTTAACTGAGTTTGCATGGAGCTGGAGTCATGGTGCTTGCTTCTTTTCTAGTGCTTATGCTTGCTAGAGGCCTTAGGAATTCCTCTTTTATGGTTTTCCAGGGCTTCACGGAATGTCCCATCTTTTCCCTTTGAAATAGACCTCCTCCTCTTCTTGAGTCCTTTCTTGAGTGATTTAATGCAGGTAGTCCTTTGTCCCAGGCTGCTTCAACTTAATTGTTTCACACACTCTGCCAGCACTCTGCAAGTGGTTTCTCTGCCTTCAGGACAAACTCTTGGAAGGTGAGCCTAAGACACATTCCCAGATCAGTCACTCAGACTTCCATCTGAATCACTGGCACTGATATACATGAATTCCAGAATGTGCCAGGGGCTAGTCTGTAGCCTCTGGAACAGGACCAGGGACCAACAATAGGAGCACAGTCTGGATCCCCTCTTAATTTTGGAGGGAATGGGACAGGGACCATCAAGGTCCTAGGAGCTTCTTATATGGTTTTTGAAACTGTGTTTTCTTAATTCATCTCTTGCCTAGTTAATGCAGCCTTTTAATGGTTTCCATTGTTTAGAGAAAGATTACTGTCTTTAAAATTCCTCTACTGCCTTTTCCTAAGGAGGGATAGAACAAAGACAGCCCCCAGCAATCTTAAGTAGCTGATTACAGGTGGAGACCTGCAATCAGAATACATGCACTCTTGGAGTTAGAAGGACTAGTATTTATTCCCCACCCTCACACCAGTAAGCTATGTCAGGAGTCTGAGCTGCAGTCTCCCCTGCTGGGAGAAGAAGAATATTAGCTACCACAGGGAGGGTGAAACTCACTGGTATTTGTGGCAGTTTACTAGCCTCTTCTTCCCATTCCTCCTTGGATACTACAGATTGATCCACTAGAGTCCAGTTTCAAAGTAGTTGATTCAGACAGTTCTTGCCAGTTCAAGAGATATTTTCATGGGAGGACTGATTTCTGATGCTTTGTACTTGGCCATCTTCCCACAATCAAAACATCACATGGATATTCATAGCAGCATTATTCATAATTGCCAAAAGATGGAAGCAACCCAAGTGTCCAATGGCTAAATAAAATGTCATATATCCATACAATGGAATATTATTCAGCCATGAAAAAGGAATGAAGTCCTGATACATGTGACAACATGGATGAACCTGGAAGACTTCATGTTGTGTGAAATAAGCCAGATACAAAAGGATAAATATTGTGTGATCTCACTAATTTGAAACAGTTAAAATAAGCAAACTCATAGAGTCAGAATCTAGAATATAGGTTACCTGGTGTGACAGTTGAAATTTTTGTGGATTCCAGAAAGGATCATGTTCTTGGAGCTAATCCATGGGTATGGACCCTTTGACTGAATTGGATTCAGTTGGGGGAACTTTGATTGGATTGCTTCCATGAGGCAATGACCCAGGGTGGGTCTTGGTCCTCTTGTTGAAGTCCTTTATCTCAGACACATTTAAAAAAAAGTGGCACAGGTAGAGAAACCCTGAGATGCTGGAAGAGACAAGGCCCAGAGGAAAGAAGAAAAAAGAGCCATATGCTTGAATACCCACAGCTGAACTCAGGAAAGAAATATGCCTCAAGGAGGAGGTAGCCACCCAGACCAGCAGACCTGCCATTGTGGCTTCTCACATGGCAGAAGTCCAGGATTGCCAGCCGCTGAACTTCAGTGAGAGAGCAACTCTGATGATAACTTGATTTGGGCATTTTCACAATGTAAACTTTTAACCTAATAAATTCCCATTTTAAAAGCCAACCCATTCCTGGTATATTGCTCTCTCAGAAGCTTTCAGCGAAGACAGCTGGGGACAGGGTGAGGATAGGGAATGGAATGTTAGGCTTAAAATGTACGGGGTTCCTTTTTGGAATGATGGAAACATTTAGTAACAGTGGTAGCACAACACTGTGAATGCAATTAACAGCAATGATATATATATATGAATATGATTAAAAGGGGAAATGTTAGATTATATATATGGCAACAATTTTTTTTAAATCCATGGAAGTACACTACACAAACAGTGGACCTTAAGTTAAATCATGGACTTTAATTACTAATACAATCACAAAAATGTACTATCACCAATTGCAACAAATATTCCACATCAGTGTAAGGTGTTTGTAGTGGAATGTATGAGAATCCTGTATTTTATGCATGATTTTTCTGTAAGCCCATGACTTCTCTAATAAAGAAAAAAGATGAATAAAGATGACTCCTCTGAAGCAGTATTTATCACTGTTGACTCTTCTTTGCCTTCTTGAAGTAGTGCCTCCTTCACTTTCCATAGGCTCTCTCTTTTCCTGTTTTTTTCCTCTACATTTTACTGCTTCTTGACTATCTCATCCGCTTTCATGTTTTTTGAAAGTTGTTGTTTTATGGGTCCTAAGAATTTTACAAAATTTTCCTGGGTGATGTCATATAATTTCATGTTTTCAGTCACTACCTTCATACTGATAACTTCAGCATCTACATATCTAGGCTGGATCTCTCTTCAAAGTTCCAGACTCATATAGTCAACTGCCTACTAGATATCCCACCTCATAGCCCCATACCTGCCTCAAATTCAGCATGTTCAAAACTGAACTCAATTTGTTCCCCCCAGTTCTGATCCTTTTTCAGGTTTATCTCCTATCATCCTAGACTCATTCTTCTCCATGACATTCCGTAATCTTCTGGCCAAATCTTATTTTGGCATCTGCCGCCTAAATGTCTCTTAATTCCATACTCTTCTCTGTATCTCCATGCTCCACTCCCAAAATACCCAGTCTCTCCTTTTTCCAAGTCATTCTTCTTTCTATTTCAAAAGTGACTTAAAAAGAAAATTAGGTCAATGTTTCAGTCCCTCAGTAGTTCTCTATATACTTCAGAATGATTATCCTTCCCAAAACAAATCTTGCCTTGCTGTCTTTTCCTCTACCTGGAATACCCTTCCCAACTTAACACCCTGGCAGTCTCTGGTCAACGTAATCATTCAATTAACTTTTTTTTCCTTTTCCTTTTCTTTCAATTAACTTTGATGTGTGTCTTCTACATGCAAAACACTGGGCTCATGTACATTGCAATATTATGGAATCATAAAATGGAAACAAAGTACCAACACATACAAGTGTTTCAAGGATGAACCTTGACACATTATGCTAAGTGAAAGAAGCCAGTCTGAAAAGACAACATAATATATGATTCCATTAATATGAAATATCCAGAATGGGCAAATATATAAATACAAAAATTAGAATAGTGGTTTTCTTCCTAAACTCATTTTCTGGACTATAACATAGGAAGGAAAAATTCAAAGAGCATGGAGCTATCACTGAGTGGAAGAGACAGAGATAAAAATTCAAGGAGGTGAGGTGTCTAAAATTTATGGGACAAAATACCAGAAGGGAGAGAGGCAACTACATAGGTTTTTTTGTTGGTTGATTTTGTTTTTGAGGTAATGGAGCCTGGATTGAACCAGTACTCATATGTGGGAGGCCAGCTCTCAACCACTGAGCCACATCAGCTCCTTTGAATTAGGTTTTTCATTTGTTTGCTTGTCTTTTGTTTTTAGGAGGCACTGGGAACCAAACCTGGGACCTCCCATGTGGGAAGTAGGCTCTCAACTGCTTGAGCCACATCCACTCCCTATATAGATTTTTGTTTGTTTTATATCTGCATAGGGATTCCCTTGGGAGTTTTGCATGCATAAGGGGGAATTCCACATGGCCAGATACAGAAAAATTACTGAGTAGCTATAAGCAAAATGATTCTTCAAGTTCATACAGGACTGAGATACATTCAAGTTTTAACCATCCAGATGGAGAGACTTTGTTTAATATCCAGGGCATTCAGTATAGATTCTATAAAAGTAGCTCTAGAGTATATACTACACTAGAATTATCCTAGAAAAATAATTAAAAACAAGTCTCAAGCAAGTAAATTATCAGTGTGTCAAAACAAGTTTCAATAATTTTTTAAAGGAAGATGAAAAAAATCCAGACCGTCAGCCACATATTTATAATCTCTGGCATTTAACATAAAAATTACTAGACAAGCAAATGAGCACAATAGTGTGACTCATAATAAGAAGAAAATCATTTGATAGAAACATCTGGAAATGAGAGAGATTATGGAAAGAGAAGACTAGGTCTTTGCTGCAGCTACTTAAATATGCTCAAGGACTTAAAGGAAAAATTACATAAGAAAAGAAATGGAAACTACAAAAAGAACCAAATGGAACTTTAAGAGTTTAAAAATATTTGAATATCTTATATAAAAAGTTAATTGGTGGATTTAACAGATTTGACACTGCAGAAGAAGAGCAATGAACTTGAAGACATAGCAATAGAAACTGAAGCAAAGAGAAAAAGAATGGCTGATAAAAATGAAAGGAGGGAAGTGGATGTGGCTCAATCAGTTGGGCTTCCACCTACCACATGGGAGGTCCCAGGTTGGGTTCCCAGTGCCTCCTGGAGAAGGCGAGCTGGTGGAGCAGGCAGGTGCAGTGAGCTAATGCAACAAGAAGATGCAACAAAAAGAGACACAAAGAGGAAAGACAAACCAGGGAGCTGAGGTGGCTCAGGTAATTGAATACCTCTCTTCCACATGGGAAGTCCCAGTTTTGGTTCCCAGTGCCTCCTAAAGAGAAGACGAGCAGACACAGATAACACACAGCAAAAGTACACATGGAGCATACAATGAGTACAAACAGTGTGGGGTGGGGGGGGGAGGGATAAATAAAATAAATCTTTAAAAAAAAAAGTGAAAGAGCCTCAGTGACCTGTGGGACAATATCGAGAACATGAACGTTGTATAACTGGGATCTTAAAAAGGGGGTACAATAAATATCTAAAGAAATTTGGAAAATCTTAAATATTTTCCAAATTTGGCAAAAACTGTAAAAACCACCAATCCAAGGACTTCAACAAACACTAAGCAGAATAAGTACCAAGGAAACCACACAAAGGTACAACATAATAAAATGGTTGAAAATTTTTGTTAAAGAGAAAATCTTAAAACCATCAAGAGAAAAACAATATTACATACAGGAGAACAAAGATAAGCATGATCATTCGCTTCCCATTAGAAACAATGCAAACCAGAAGACCATGGAGCAAAAAGGAAAAAATTGTCAACCTACAACTCTGTATACAGTCAAAACAAAAAACAAAAACAAAAACCAACACCTTAAAAATGAAGGTGAAATAAAGACAATTTTTTATACTTATGTTCACTTTATAGCAGATGTCTCCCTTCTCATATGACATTATACTGATGAGAGGTATTTTCATATAGATTATTGACCACATTCTTGGGTATTTTACTACTATACACTTTGAGAAGGTTATTGTACTAAGTTCAGGATACTGAGCTATGATCTATCTTTGATTTCAAATGAGTCTTGAATACTCCAGTTTTTCCCCATTGGTTTTGCTGTTGTTTCTTAGTATCATTATTATTATCACTTATAAATCAGTCAAAGTATATGGTAATCAGTAGGGCTGAGCACTCAGGATAATTGAAAGACAATGATTAGATGCCCAAAGACAATTTTTACACAAGCAAAAGCTGAGCAGACCTGTACTACAGGAAATGTTAAAGTAAGTTCTTTAGCTGAGGTGAAATTATATCAGATGAAACTCAGATCTATATAAAGGAATAAAGAACCCTGGCAATCACAAATATGTGAGAAAACAAAAATTTTTCTTTTCTCAATTTTAAATTTCTTTAAAAGAGAAATGGTTAAAGCGAAAATAGTAACTGATAATGTGGGACTTACAACATATAAGGAAGTAAAATGTACAATAAAATAGCACAACCTATGAATGGATACAAGTGCACTGTCATAATGTTCTTACATTATACATGAACTGATATAATATTATTTGAAGGTAGACTTTGATAATATATATTTATAAAAATATCAGACATATGAAAAAATATTCAAAGTATTGGATATACAGTTCAAGGCATTAAGATACCATTTCTCACCTATTAAATTGATTAAAATTACAAAAGATGGATAATATGCACTGTTAGTGATAATATGGTATGCTAGTAGGGTGTGTGAATTACTACAGTTTGTATAATAATCTAGTAGAATCCATTAAAATGAAAAGGTATATGTCCTTTGGTTCAAAAAGCAACATTTGAGATACTAGAATACAAAAATGAGGGAAGCAGATTTGGCCCAATGGATAGGGCATCTGCCTACCACATGGGAGGCCCAAGGTTCAAACCCAGGGCCTCCTGACCCGTGTGGTGAGCTGGCCCACGCGCAGTGCTCATGCGCGCAAGGAGTGCCGTGTCACACAGGGGTGTCCCCCGCGTAGGTGAGCCCCATGTGCAAGGAGTGAGCCCCGTAAGGAGAGCCGCCCAGTGTGAAAAAAGTGCAGCCTGTCCAAGAATGGCACTGCACACAGGGAGAGCTGACGCAGCAAGATTATGCAACAAAACGAGACACAGATTCTGGTGCCGCTGACAAGAATACAAGCAGACACAGAAGAACACACAGGGAATGGACACAGAGAGCAGACAACTGGGGAGAGGGGTGGGCGGGTAGGGGGAGAGAAATAAATAAATAATAAATCTTTAAAAAGAAAAAAAGAATACAAAAATTAAAGCACAGGGAAGCAGATGTGGCTCAGGTGATTGAGTGCCCGCCTACCACACGGGAGGTCCCCACTTTGGTTCCCAGTGCCTCCTGGTGAAAATAAGCAAGATAGCGATCTGATGCAATAAGATGACACAGCAAAGGAGACACAGAGGAGAGATGATGAGAGGCACGACAAAAGCAGGGAGCTGAGACAGGTCAAGCAATTGAGCACCTCTCTCCCAAAGAAGATGAGCAAACACAGAGAGCACACAGCAAATGGACAGAGAGCAGACAGCAAGTGCAACAACAAGGCAGGGGAGAATAAATAAAAGAAACCTTAAAAAAAAATTTAAAACACCATGTATATGTTCAAAAATATTTTTATTTTGGTGAGTATATTGCATTATTTGTTATGGGGAAAATTGGGGGGAAAACCTATCTATAATTAAGAGAATGGCTTATTAGATCATAATATATACGTAGTATGGAATGCTTGTAGATATTGCAAAAAGAAATGAGATCTATCAAGGAAACTTATGACGTGGTGGGGAAAAAAAAGACAGATAAGAGATTAGATAGATAGAGGACAGATAGAAGGTAATATGGTTTAATTGTTATTCTAATGCTTTAAGCAAAGCAAAATTCAGTTGTGATAAAGTATTTTCAGGACCTTTGGTATCAACAGTGAACCAAAATAGACATTTAAAGGAATGGAAAACTACCAGAAATGGAAACTGAACTAGTATTTCCTAGAAAAGGCTTTGTCACTGTCACTGTGGTTATTCACTTAATTGAGCTTTTGATTTACAAGTATAGTCATCTAGCTGCAGCTACACAGAAAGCCATCTACTAACAATCTCACACCAATATACTAAAAAATAATCAGTCTAACAATCACATGTTCACATTTTAGTTTGTATGTCAGTCTCTTCCTTTACCAGGCATTCTCCACTATCCAGGGCTTATTTTACTGGAAAAACAGAAGAATTTTTTTTTCCTAACTAGACAGGCAATCGCTGTCATTAGCTATGCATCTATTAGGAAATTCTTAGATAGTATAAGAAGGAAGAGGAGGAAAGAAGAAAACAGAAAGATCTCTAGAGATGCCTAAATCTCGTGTGGACAGATCTCTGACTTTCTAAGAAAGACTATATATAATTTTCCAATTGCTTTTTAACTCTGTTGAAAGTTTTGATGAGTCAACAAATCCTATAGCCTTGGTTGGCCAAAAGGAGTGAGATCACTCTAATACAAGTCAATTCCAGTCAATAAATATTTATTGAGCCCCTGCCCTGTGCCAATTATAGTGCCAGGAACTGGAGAAAATGAATGGAGGATGCAGGATGAGAGAACTGCCATTATCGATAAATATTAGCACAAGTCTTCACCTGATATTTAACCCTAAGTGGAATGATACGCTGATGAACTTGTAGCATAGTTATTTCTCTAATAATATTTACGTATGAATGTATGGTTGGTTATCTTTTCATTTATTTCCATTTGGGGGGAGAAAAATACATTGCCTGCATTTTATTTTTATTTTTTTTTAAGATTTATTTTACTTCTTTCTCTCCCCTTCCCCTCCGCGCCCCCTTCCCCCCCCCCCCCCCCATTGTCTGCTCTCTGTGTCCATTCGCCATGTGTTCTTTTGCATCTGCTTGTATTCTCGGCAGTCCTGCGCCACTCCTGGGCAGGCTGTGCTTTTCTCACACGGGGCAGTTCGATGTGGGGCGCAATCCTTGTACGTGGGGCTCCCTATGCAGGGGACACCCCTGAGGGGCATGGCACTCCTTGTGTGCATTAGCACTGCACGTGGGCCAGCTCCACACAGGCCAGGAGGTGCGGGGTTTGAACCCTGGACCTCCCATATGGTAGGCGGACACTCTGTAAGTTGAGCCACATCAACTTTCTGCATTTTATTTTCTTATAATTCCTTGTGCTTGCTGAACAACCAGATTCAAGTCCCGTCACAACTATCTCTCCTTGGTTCCCCACAAAGAAAATGACTCAGATGCAGATGGAATACCACCTTGTGTCTGACCTAGCAACTTCGTAAGATACTAGAGTTAGAAATTACTAGAGGTGGCGGACTTGGCCCAGTGGTTAGGCCGTCTGTCTACCACATGGGAGGTCCGCAGTTCAAACCCCGGGCCTCCCTGACTCGTGTGGAGCCGGCCCGTGCGCAGTGCTGATGTGCGCAAGGAATACCCTGCCACGCAGGGGTGTCCCCCGGGTGGGGGAGCCCCACGCACAAGGAGTGTGCCCCGTAAGGAGAGGCGCCCAGCGTGAAAGAACGTGCAGCCTGCCCAGGAATGGTGCTGCACACAAGGAGAGCTGACGCAGCGAGATGACGCAACAAATAGAAACACAGATTCCCGTGCTGCTTGACAACAGCAGAAGGGGACAAAGAAGACACAGCAAATAGACACAGAGAACAGACAAATGGGGTGGGAGGGAAGGGGAAATAAATAAATAAATAAATCTTAAAAAAAAAAAAGAAGTTAATAGAACGGCAGTCTTTAAAGATTTTAGATTGTGCATTAGTTCAGGAGGGAAAAACGGTTTTTGGGAATACATTCCCAATATATTTTGGGTGTTTATTAATTTGCTTACAAATTTTATGTACATTATGAAATGTACATAAAAATATAAGTTAAATTTTAAAATGAGAAAGTAAATCATATTTTGGAATAATTTACTTTATGTACTAACCAAATAGTAACCTTTTTCTCACTAAATATTATAAAATAATCAAATCCATGAATTATGCAAGCTTGTTATTAACATTTGGCTATCATAATTCTATTATTCCTGATATCCATCAGGTGTCCTTTCAAACTAATCAGAAGCTGTTAATTTTCTTTTTTTTTTCTTCAATTTTTTAAACAAATGGTATTGACCAAGTAGTAATGGTGATGTAGTTAGCACTATCTGTGCATGCTCAGCAAAACTGGGTTGGGTTCAGTTAAGGGAAAAATATATCCCAGAGATAATAGGGGAGCTCTCTGAAGAAATGCTACTTTATTAAAACTCTTATGGCGCCAAGGATGACAATGGGTGAAACAAAAATGATCAAAAGTGTTGGACTCTGAATGTGAAGACATCTAAATGATATCAATCAATTTATTTTTCCTATATATTTAGTTTTTCTTTTCTTTTCTTGAATGCATAAGAGATAACATATATACCTAAATAAATCTAAGAGACATTTCAATAAATAAAATTTTAATTGAAAAAGTTCAATGTGATAAGAAATCATTCTGTCATAACTAATTTGGCAGTTCTTTTTATTTCTTACTGGTACATAAATAATAATGTCTCATGGTTGAGGAATTCCCAAATTCGATTAAATAATGTAAATAAGGGCATTGCTGTCAATCCCTCTGTTTTGTGTGGTTTCCCCTTCTCAGAACTCCACTCACACCATTTAGCTCATATGACCATTTAGGTCCCGTGTGACGCCTTCTATTTAATGTTAATTTCTTTCTTATTTTAAAGCAACAGATAGAAAAGAAAGTTCTAATATTTTCTTCCCACACCCTATCGGCTCACCGTACACAGACCACTTTGGAAACCACAGCAACACGCAATTACACAGGAGTGTGCTAGGAGTTGGTAGTTGCAGAGAACACAGAGGAAGAACTCCGAGAAAAATTCTCTGATGAGTGGCAACAAAGTGCCACTTCTCTGCGGCTGTGAACGTTGAGAGCATGATTTTGTCATGCATATCTATTCTTTTTTTCTTTCATTTTTTCATGTATTTTAAAAGAAGCTTTAGATTACAAAAGCTCACCTGTTTCTTGGTGCACAGTTCACTACATTTTCTCAGTGAACCTTCCCGCAAGCTCACGAGATAGACTTTATTATCCCCGTTTAAAAAACGAGAAACTGAGGCGTGGAAAGGAAGTACCTTGCTCAAGGTGACGCAGGAACGACCCACGAGCGGCGGCACTCCACCCCGGCCCGCGGGACCGCAGCCGCGAGCCGCCGGGCGCCGGGCTGGGCTGAGCCGCGCGCGGCTGAAGCGAGCGGGTTCCGACCGCCCCGCGCCGCGCCGCCGCCGCTCGCTGCCGCGTCCGCGCGGGTCTCCGGCGCCCTAGAGCCCAGCCCGGGCCGGCGGGCGAGCGCTGGTGCCGGGGCGCCCCGAGCGTCCGCGGCGAGCGCCGCACGTGCGCCCGCAGCTCCCGGGCCCCTGCGCCCGCGCCGCCGCCGCCGGACCCAGCCTGCGAACCCGCGGAGCGCAGTGAGTGACCCCGACTCGGTGGGGCGGGGCGCCGGAACCCCGGGCCGCCGCTTCGTGCCCCGCTTCTCCCGCGGAGTCTCTCGTCGTCGCGTCCCCACCTCTGGGCACCGACCTTCTTTTGGGAATGCTGGGTTGCGGGCTGGCCAGGTCGGGAGGAGCGGGTACAAGGCGCCTCCTAAGAGCCCTCGAGGGCCGGGCGAGAGTGGGGGGCGCGGGAAGAAGGCAGGGAGTGGTGTCTGGAAGGGAGAAGGGTCCAGCCGTGGTCCAGGTCGACGGGCGTGACGCGGGGCTTGGAAACGGACCTCCTGTGAGTACGATAGAGGAAAGCCCGCGCTTAGTTTTGGGTGGGGGTCGGCCGGTCCCCCTCCGCAGCGCTTCCCTGGGGCCTCTGTGGACAGGCCTGGAGTGCTTCGGGGCCGGTTACTAACAGGGTGTTCTGGGGGGAGAAGACGGGCCGGCCTCAGTTTTTTCATATCTGGAAGCCTTCACAGGGAGGCCCTTCTCACCTGTTGGGTGACACTAAAATGTAAGTATCGTAAACTATGTAACCGTACAATTAGATCCAAGTCTGACAAATAGGAAGACGAAAGCATACAGAAAGAAGTTTTTCTGGTATGTCTAAAAAACAGCAAAATTAGTCTCTCATTTTTTGAAATCTGGGTAATTATTATAATACTCTACTTCCATATGTGTGTCCACTCTGTGTAGATGAAAACCTTCGTTGGACACCTATGTACCTGGCCTTTGGAAAGATATCCACTATCTTATATAATTGTTTAAAATCCCAGTAAAGTGTTACCAACGTTCCCACTATATAGAACTTGCGCACTTTCACCTGGAAAGTGAGTTATAGGTTTCTGGCTCCAAACTCTGTGCTGCTTCTATTTATACCTCTGGTTCATAATATTTTTTCACCTCCACCCAAGGAAACAAACATCATATTCTCATTCCTCCTTAACAAGGAATGGTACAGTGCCCTATTTCTCTGTCCTACCGATAACTGAAAGGACTTTATAGCTAAGAGGTGACACTTTCCTCCCCCATTTTAATGTGAAGTCCTCAGTGTATTACAACATGCTAGGCACAAGAAGCTCAAGTGTTTGCAACATGCTTTTTAGAATGTCACTGTTTCCTTGGGTGTCCTGATGGTTATGTAGGACGATAGAATTCCAAACTTTAGCAAGCTCTGAATCTTCCCTGTGCTATCATGAATTCTAGTGTAAAAAAAGATTCAAAAGCATGTGGATGATTTTTATGGAAAAGGAATTTTCTACAGTAGTTGTACATCATTTTGCCATGTATGTTATTTTTGTTACTGTACCTGCTTTGTTCTCTGGCAAATTGTCATCTTTGTAATTACTCTCATAGGGCTCTTCCCAACTTCTACATATGAATTTGTGCAGGCTAACCTGAAAAGAAAACTAAACTCCAAAAGAAGTCTGTTTAAATTCCTTTGCTTTTGGAATTTTGTGATGCTCTTTGCTCGTGGAAACAGTGTTGTGCTTTTTGTTTGTTTGTTTTTTCAAATACGAGTATGTTTGAGCATCTACTATGTCCAAGGTATTGTACTGGACATTGCAGTGAATATAAAGACATTTATATTCTCTATAATCTAGAATTCTTATAATTCTTGTCTCCTCAAACAGCTTTAACTTCTTCAGGGATCTGGGATCTAGTTTTTTTGTTTTTTTTTTTTTTAAGATTTATTTATTTATTTCTCTCCCCTTACCGCCGCCCCCCCCCCCCCCCCCATTGTCTGTGTCTATTTGCTGTGTCTTCTTTGTCCGCTTCTGTTGTTGTCAGTGGCACGGGAATCTGTGTCTCTTTTTGTTGTGTCAGCTCTCCATGTGTGCGGCACCATTCCTGGGCAGGCTGCACTTTCTTTCGCGCTGGGCAGCTCTCCTTACGGGGTGCACTCCTTGCACGTGGGGCTCCCCTACGCGGGGGACACCTCTGCGTGGCAGGATACTCCTTGCACGCAGTGTCCCCCGTGTGGCAGGGCACTCCTTGTACACATCAGCACTGCGCATGGTCCAGCTCCATATGGGTCAAGGAGGCCTGGGGTTTGAACCACGGACCTCCCATGTAGTAGACGGACGCCCTAACCACTGGGCCAAGGCTGCTGCCAGCTTGCTGTCTTATTTATCTTTTTTAGGAGGCACTGGAAACCTCTGCTCCCTGCTTTGTTGTGTCTCTCATTATGTTTTTCTTCTGTGTCTCTTGTTGCATCATCATGTATCAGCTGGCCATGCCTACCCATTGTGCCAGCTTGCTGTCTTCTTTAGGAGGAACCGAGAATGAAACCACAGACCTCCCGTGTGGTATACAGGAGCTCAATCACTTGAGCCATATCCACTTCCCAGTTCATTTGTTTTTTAGTAGATCACTCTGTTGTATCAATATGGGGAAGCACTGGGGCTTACTGGGAATAAATGAGGAATGTAAGCTTATTCCTACAGAATTTATATGGGGAGTAAAAAAAAAAAAAGCAAACCAGTTTGATTAGCAGAACATCAGGGGTGGATTTTTATTTCCCAGGTGATCATGGAGTGAGAAGGGAAGAACAGACTGTAGTTCCAATTAATTTAAGTCTGAATGTACTTCTGGTTTTCCTATATTATCTTGGTCAACTTGCAAATTTCTCCACCTGTAGAATAGATACTAATTATATATATAGCCAAATATTAGCAACTAAATTATTTGCTACACATTGTGATAAATTGCTAAACAAATGCCTACAATGATTAAGATAAGAATCTTAGTTTATGTCTGTGTTACAAAGATATGCAGAAGAAAAAGGAAAACATTAAAATGTCAGGCAGAGATACTGAGATGTGGAATTGTTAGTTTAGAGGCTTTGGTTGAATTCCTTATTTATATAAGAAACGTTAAGAAACAGTGTGGGATGGTGACCATTAGTCTTATCTTTTTACTCCCCAGTGTACCTCCAGTTTCTTAAGATAATTGTGAAATTCCTAGAAAACTGTCAAAAAATTATTGTAATGTGCTTTAATGTTTTAATGCCACGTAGCACCTTGTGAAAAGACTCAGTGTCAATATTATAAGGTAGAGTAAAATCTGACAGGATTTTACAATGCCCAAAATCCTAAGGTAACAATCTACCATCCTCCCACTGTCCACAAATAGGAAGAGGAGATTTCAAGTTTCAGGATCTCAGAGGAGAAGCTGTAGATGTAGCTCAAGTGGTTGAGTGCCTGCTCCTCACGTATGAAGTCTTAAGTTCAATCTCTGGTACCTCCTAAAGAAGAAGAAGAAGAAAAAGAAGGTGTTTTAATGAACTAAGGAAGAAAAGTTAGTGAAAGAAATTTAATTTTCTCAATAAATGTAGATCTCCATTTTAAAAATGAGGAAACAGAGGCTTTGAAATGTGAAGTTACTTCCAATAGTGACACGGGTAGCAGTGGAGGTTCAGGGCCAGTGCCAGACTCCATGTCCTTCCCAGTACATCACCTGCCCAACAGAAGGTAGCTTATTTTATCTATAGTTCTTTGAAAGACAGAGAGGGCAAAAGTTGAAAAAGTTGGATTTTTGAGCTGAACGAGTGCCATGAAGTGTTAGGCTTGGAGGGAGCTAATTAAGGAAAGAAAGGAAAAGAGGAAATGTAGCAATAAATATCCAGTTATTTGAAATTGTCTTGTTTCTTCCATCTCTCTATGTGTCCTGTTCTATTTTATCTCCCTCTTTTTTTCTTTCTTTTAATGTTGGGAGAATGCTTGTTCAATTTATAAAATATTTCGCAATACAAATGATTTGGGGAGGGGGACGGGAAATAAGATTCCCTAATACATTTCCAATGTGATCTGTTTACACATATTTCAGGAGCCTGTCTGTTATATCAAGTGTGATATATCTTAAAGTGGGAATCAAGGCAAACCGAGTTGTCAGAAGGAATAGTCTAAAAAAAAAAAATGAAGAGATAAAATGATAAAGGAAACAATTTCCTTTACAAAAAAAAATGCTACGGAGATCATAAAAAGGGGAAGGAAAAAACATTGAATTAAAAAAAAAAAAAAGGAACAGAAGTTTTTAAGCCTGAATTCAAGCAAGAAAAGAAATTGCCTGTACTTGGATGAAGCTATAGAAGAACTAGGACTACAGAAGCTTACCAGTGAGTTGAGAGAAAATTCAAGGGAGCCTATGCAGCTGCATAAGAGAAAAAAGGTGTCTGTTGAATCAGCTTATGTAAAGGGTATTTAGACTATTGGGTAGGGAAAAAAAGAGGAAAACTAAAGGAGGTTGATGTTATATCACTTTCCTTCCCCTTTAAGGCATAACATGACATTCTAAAGGGACTGTTTTGATGAATGGGGCCTGACAGACCAGCTTTTGTCCATATTATGGCTTATTAGATTTTTAACCAAATGGTAGTCTTGGAAGGAAGAAGGACTTAACACTTCAGTCGGGAGAATGTTCTTTTTTATGACATAGCTCAAGAAAAATCATGGAGGAGAGAAGATTGGCTCCAGTGTCTAAGCTGATTGTGAGCTACTTGGTGGATTTGATTTTACTTGTCCTTCTCCATAGCGGATTAGATCACTAGAGATGGCTGTATATTGAACACGCATTGGATTTTGTTATTGTTTCATTCCCTTTTGAGCGGGATATCAGAAATAATGATTCAAGCCTCTGAATATTAAAGCATTAGGCATTATAAGTGCTTTACAAGATTGGTATCATAGAGATCGACATAATGTGCTTAATATCCTGCCTGGCACATAGTAAGAGATCAACTATAGTATTAGTATTAGTGTTAATGTTGACACTAGCGTTAGCATTAGCATTAGCCTAATTAGTATTATGGGGCTATGGTTGCAAGAAACTTCTTGGGCTAGAAGGAATGTTGGATTAGAAATCAGGAGACATGGGTTTTGATCTGAATTCTGCTATTAATGTGACCTCGGGCAAGTTCCCTCTTTTCTCTTGGCCTCATTTTACCTTGGCCTCATTTTACCTATCTGTAAAATGAGTCTCCAAGGGGTTGTTTTTAAGTGGATCCTTCTGTCATGATCCTGATCACCACCACTTTGACATGTCTGTAAGTAACTTTGCCAGAAGTAGAAGATTTTGTACCCTGCCTCTTTAAGTCTTCTGATGGCAGGCATGCATTTGCAATACAGCCAGCCTCACAAGTTCACACAGGGATGAGTGGACTCTGAGCCCTATGGAGGCAGTGATGCACACACAGGGCAATCACTTGGTTATTCTGTCGTGGTCCAGACCGAAATAGTAGCTGCTGGGAATGGGAGGTAGTGACAGGGATGTGATAGTTACTAGGTAACCTTTGAGGTTCCTTCCTCCCCTGATTCTTTCAAAAGTTCTTTAATTGCCTAGGGAATCATAGGATTTCTTTTTACCTAGTATAACAAAACATACAATTCCAGGACATTTAAAGTCACAATGTGACTTAGAAAAGAAAGGCAAAAGCAGGACCCAGAAGGGAACAGGGGAACAGGTATTCTCATGTGTCCTCAACAATATCATGTTAATCTTCCCAGTGACTTTGACTAGGTAGCATCATCATACCCCTTGTATGGATGAGGAAATTAAGCTCTGACAGTGAATAACTCAGGTGGAACTGAGAGTCCGAAGCTTTTTATTTTCCCACAGTACAACAATGGCCCTTGCACTTAATATGGTGCTACAGAAAAAGAAAATAATGTGGATGTAGAAAAGAGTTCCTGCCTATATGAAATGATCACCCAAGAAAGAAAACATCAGGGCTTTTTCCTAGTCTAGTAAAAATATGATTTTGAAGGAGCTGCATGTTTTATGCTTCTTTCTGGAGAAAGAAACTTGCTGAAGGGTAGTTGTTGCCTCTGCCTTTTTGTCAGTTGCTGTACTTCTGGTCCTGATTCCCCCCTCAATCTGAGACATTGTTTTCACAGTCTGGAAACTGTCACAACTTGAGTGATGAGTCAGTGACATCTTTGGTTTTCTGATTCAAGGTAGAGTTGTAATCTTAATATTGACCCTCCGGCAGGCTTAAAGGATGTTTACAGTAGATAGGAGGTTTCATTTTATTGGAAGATACCTCATTTACTTGAAGGTCTTTCTCATAAATGGAGAAGCTGTTTTTACCTGATATTCAGAGAAAATGAGCAAGTTTGTGTTTGGATCAAGGTACCATATAAACTAAAATTTGTTCTCCATTTTACCTATTTCATATATATATATATATCTCAAATTTAAAAATCCTTAGAATGACCATTTGGATATTTTACCCTTTGGGGAATGTTATAGTTTCGTAAAATGCAAGATACATTGAAAATCCCTAAAAGGGGAAGCAGATGTGGCTCAAGTGATTGAGCTTCCGCCTACCCGAAGGGAGGTCTCAGGTTTGGTTTCCAGTGCCTCCTAAAGAAGATGAGCAAGACAATAAGCTGGCATGACAGGCTGGCCTGGTGTAGCACAACAATATGATGCAACAGGAGACACAAGGAGGAAAATATAACGAAAGCCCCAACAAAGCAGGGAGTGGAGATGGCTCAAGTGATTAGGTGCCTCCCTCCCATGTAGGAGGTCCCAGGTTCAGTTCTTGGTGCCTCCTAAAAAAGAAAATGAATGCACAATGAACAGACACAGCAAGTGCAAAGAACAAAGGGGTGGGGTGAGATAAATAAGTAAAATAAATCTTTAAAGAAAAATTCCCTATAAGGGAGTGCTGTGGAGATCCTTTCAGTTAGGAAACAAAACCCATTTTATTCCTATGTCTACTGTGTGCCAATCATTGGGCTAAGAAGAAAACAGTGTGGCCCCTGTCCCTGATGAGCCTGAAGGTTAGTGAAGGACAGAGGAAGATGCCTAGATAATCTAGTTCTCTTTGGGGTATGCCAGGACACTACGAGGCTACTTACTGGTAAGAGGCTGCAATATGACAGGAAGCCTTAGGGGAGACTTCCTGAAATCTGACTACTTCTTTCCATCTCCATTGCTATAACTGTGGTCCATACCACCATTTCTCACCTGGATCTCTGGAATTGCTTCTTAACTGGTTTTTGTGTTCCTTCTCTTTCCCCCATACACAGGGTCCAGAATATTTTTTAAAATGCAATTTATATATTGTTCCATCCCTAATTAAAATCTTCCAGTGGTTTCCCATGATTTGAGAGTTCAATCAAGGCTTCCTTCCATGGCAAATAAACCATAGTACATCTGGTCCCTGCCTCCTTCTCCAGTTTCTTTTCATTCTTCTCCACACTCACTTTCTCCTGTCCCCCGACTTTATTTTTGTACCCATGGCAAGCTTGTTTCTCTGCCTCCAGGCTTTGTACTCACCATTTTCTCTCTGTGGAAAACTCTTCCCCAAGTCTTTATATAGCTGGTGCTAATCTCAGCTCAAATGTTACCTCCTTGAAACATCTGCATTGACCAGCTTCTCCTTCCCTAAGACTCTTTCTCCCCTTATGCTATCTTATGTTCCTCTTCTATCCTGATTTTAATTTATTCTTTTTTTGTTTTCTCTCTTCCTGCCCTAGAATGTTAGTTCCATGAGAACAGAAACTCTATCTTGTTCTCCACTGTATCTGAGCCCCTGGCACATAGTTAGTGCTTAATACATACTTGTTGAATGGATAACTGAATGAAAGATGTCTGAGCTGAGACTGAACAGATGAGTAAGACTTAGCCAGTCTAAGAATATTGGAAATGTAAAGAGGTAGCACGAACAAAGACACAGAAAAATGAATCATGTAGGATGTGCGGGGTGCAGGGGAACTATAAACAGCTCAGCATTACTAGAAGGTAGAGTGTCTACAGAGAGTGGTGTTGGATATGGCTGGTGATAAAGACAGTTAACTCACAAAGGCCATTGTATGTCATAACCTTGGACTTCATGGTTTAGAGAGGGAAAATGGTGAGTCAGATTCCATTCAGATCAATGTTTCTGAACCATTTTTAACCAGAACCCACAATACATTTTACATTGTGTGTAAACTGAGAGCCATTGCCTATTTCTAGAGGCTGCCATGTTCCTTGGTTTGTAGACTTCTTCCTCTGTCTTCAAAGCCAGTGACAGGTGAGTTCTTCTCACATCACTTCTCTGACTTCCTTTTCCACTCTAAGAGAGAGATGGCAGTGGTTTGGATTAGGGTGAGGACAATAGAAATGGAGAGAAGTAGATTATCTATGATACATTACATTTTGGAGGTAAAGTAGACAGGACTTATTTAGGGTTTGGTTGTGGAAGATGAGAAAGAGAGTGGAATCAAGGGTGAGTTTTAGGTTTTTGAGCAACTGAGGGGATAAGAGTATCATTCATTGAGATAGAAAAGACTTGGGGAAAGAACCAGATTGGAAAAAAAGGCAATCAAGAATTTGGACTGAACATATTAATATTGAGAAATCTCTTAGATGTCTGAGAGGTGATGCCAAAGAGTCAGGCGTATGAGACTGGAACTCAGGGAGAGGTCTGAGATGAAGGTAGGCACTTGACAGTCTTCAGCATTCAGATGATGTCTAGAGCCAGTAGACTAGATGAGACCCCTTAGGGAGAGAGTAGAAATAGAGGGGAAAAAATGGTGCCTTGAGTGCACCAAGGTCCTCCAAGAGTTTAAAATCAGGAGGAGGAGAAGTAAGCAAACTGTAGAGAATTGCTGATATTATATGGGCCTCCCTGGTTGTATCGGAGTCAAAGAGGCTAGTGGGCACTCCCCCAGCTGGCAGGGCTTTTGTTTCTCCAACACTTAGCATAGTGCCTAGCACATGAAAGGAGGCCATTGATTTTGAATGAGTAAGTGAATTTTTCCTGAGACTTTCCTACACATTCTGGCCTATTTCTAGTTTGGGGACGGGGATGAATATTTGCATTGGCTTCTTCCTAGATGCCTGGCATCACAGAACTTTCCAGCCTATCTTATGGATCTTGGGCCCACCTTTACTAGAATTTATGGGAATTTACTAATGAGTAGTAGAACCATTCCTTAGGTTTGAATTTGGTACTAATCAGAAATCACCATCTTGTATTTTCTGAACCACTCAATATCAAAATAATCAGCAAGGTAAGTAATAATAAACTGATAAATAAAAATGGGATTCAATAGAAAACCCAAACATTGCTCTTGGAACCCTTGGGTTTTTTTTCTTACCGCTAAAGAGATTGATAATGAGTCCTTTATTTTTACTTATTTTTTCAAGAAGCACATAGGTAGATCAGAAATTCTCAGTTCTCTTGGGATTTAACACTACTAAGTTTGTTTATGGTAAAGCAGCCCTCTTTAGAAGAAAGAAGTTTTGTGTGGCATAATGATTATTTTAAATCATCTTCATTTTGTATGAGACTTTTGTGGTAGCCTTGGGACAGGTGGCAACAATACACTGTTACACACTTATCTTTGGGAATGAACTGTAATTGCTGTTTATGTTGCAGCTAATTGGATAAAATAGCTAACCTCTCCTGTAGAAGAATCCTGTCATTTAAACTGTCTCATTGACTTAAGCTTCAGACTTCTGCCTTAATGGGAGGATTTCTGTTCCAGTCTAATATATCAAAGCCAAGTGTTTGAACCCCAAGAGTATTTCTAATGACTCTCAGAATCTCCTAATTAACAAAACTCAGATAACTTCAGTTAGCACTCTCTAGTAAACAGTATATTTTCTAAAAGTCTTCTCCCAGTTTTATAGGGAGACAGCCTTCAAAACCAAATTTGAATTGCATTTGTTTTCCTTGTAAGTGTTTTTTTGGCTATCTTTCCTTTTTTTACTTCTTCACATCACCGAGAATCAATTCTTCCTCCCTCCTTGGTTCTCTGATAGCTCTGTGTTCCTTTATTTTAGGAATATCACGTATCACACTGTAGCATAGTTACTGATACTTGTTTCCTGTATTAGACTCTGAGACCCTAAAGAAAAGGAACCACATCTTTTTCATTACTCTTTCCAAACTTTCATCTAACAGTTTCGGGCACATAGTAGGTAAATGACAAGTGTTTAAATGACTACGTAAATGAATGAATCAAAGAAAAAAATATACTGGTATTTTAGTTATTTCAATTACGTATTAAGAGAGGGCCTTATCTGCGAGAGAAACGTGTCCATATATGGATCATAAAACCATTGAATGCTGAAGAGGGGAGTGGTTTATGTACCAATATTTTTGAGTACTAAGCACTAAGGCTTTTTTTTTTTAATATCTACTACTCTGCAAGACAGGTTTCATTATGCTATTTTCTAGAAGAGGCTAAGACTGAGAAAGTTCACATAGCTTGCCCACAGTCTCAAGATATTGAAACCCAGGTCTAAAGGTCTCTAAAACCCATGCTTCTCCTCATTGCCGATCCCAAGCATCTTAACTGAGACAGCAACTGGGAGGGAGTGAAGGCTTTCCATTTACTAGTTTAAAAGGTAGACTACCTTTTTTAAAATAACAAACAATAGTTAAGCGCTTTTTAAGCTCTTCTGATTGATTTTGGTTCTGATCTTTTCTGACTGTATTTAACCTGAATGACATTGTCTTCTTTTACAAGGAAGAATACGGAGGTGTATTCCAGAATTGACTGTTCATGGCAAATATTGTTAGAGGATACACATCGGCACTTATTTTTGTAATCACATGGCTGTTGATTCACACAGAAATAGGTAAGAATTTCTGTAAGTTAATCCATGGAAGGATATGTGATTGAAATTCTCAGTCATAGATGAAATAAGCATTTCTGCTAAGTGTTCTAGTAGTTCGTCTTCTGCAGTTCATTTTCTCTCATTTAAGTGCGTAGGTTCGGTTCTGTGTCTGTAGCTAATATCTATTTTATTTAATTTACGTAATTATTAATGTAAGAGTCCAGTCATGTCATTTCCTTTTAATAAAGTGTCTAGGTAACCATGCTAGGCATCATTAGTGCATGTTTTACGTCATAGTGCCTTTTCACAGAGGTGCCTTCATGGGTGGATTCAGGTATTATACTAAAAAAAATTAACGAATGAAATTATTTTTGCTGTTTTCTTGGGAGCTTATTTTTGGCTTTCTGGGTTATCAGGAAGAGGAAACAGGCCAAAGAAACAGAGAATAAACATATAAGTGAGCTAAGAGACACAGAGACTAAGTTTTTGTCCTGAAAATAAAAATGAGAATTTTTTATTTAAAATGAATTTTCAGTGTCTCCTTTATTTTATGAAAATAACTTCTTTATAAATTCCTACTTATTACAGTTGATCCAAGAAATCTTAAAATTAACCCCCTCCCCCCATAAAAGATTTTCAGTGAAGGCTTTATAGCACATCTGAAAATGCAGATTGAATTTATAATTCTGAAGTTCATATCATCAGCACTTACTGAGTACCACCACCAGCTGTTAGGTTCTGAATAGTTGTTATATTTATTAATAGAAGTCCTAAATCTGCCCTTAAAATTTGCAATACCTTTTTAAAACTGAGTTTTCTTAGTATGAGTATTAAAATAAGCATTATAAATTATAAGTGCTGATGGAAACCAATGTGATTTATTCTAGGAAGCCTTCTTTCATTGTCTGGTAGGTGATTTGCATATAAAAGAAGCTGGTTGTTCTAGGAACTGTGTTCCTGCATGTTCTTCCAACCCTGTTTTCTCACTGCTTCCTATTTATGGTACTGGTTATAGCATTACTATTTTGAGAAGGATGAATTATTTTAAATTCAAATACAGTCAGACTTTAATGTGGTTGCCTTCTGTTCTCATGATACATCACCAATCCAGCCAGAGCAGTGTAGATTATTTGTTTCCGTGATCTGATGGGGTTAATTTTACCCTGCCTTTGGATTCCACACATCCTCCATTTTGAAATGGGTTCCTTATGTGCCGACCGCATATTGCATTTGTATTGTATTGTAGATCCATGCAAGAGAGGAGATGTTACTGTGACGCCTTCCTATGTAATTTTACTTGGATCAACCGTCAATATTTCGTGCTCTTTGAAGCCTAAACAAAGCTGCTCACCCTCTTCCAGTTTGAACGGTTTAATGCTCTACAAGTTCAATGAAAGAATCAGTTTTCAGCATGGACACTCCCTCAGTTCTCAGGTCACAGGTCTTCCCCTTGGTACAACCCTGTTTATCTGCAAACTGGCCTGCAGCAGTACTGATGAGATTGGAATATGTGGAGCAGAGATCACAGTTGGTGGTGAGCATTCCATTCTAAATTCCTAAAAATTGGTATACTTTTAGTATTTGTGATATGTTCAGAAGAATCTCAAATAGAGGTTGCAGCAGTTTGAATTTGGTGACTCCCAAAAAGAGAAAGATTATATTTTTAAACAAATCTTTTCCTGGGGGTGTGATATCCTTTGATTGCATTAAATTCAGTTGAGGGCCTTTTAATTAGATTACTTGATAATATAGCTTTAGGGCTTTTCATTGGACTGTGTTGTAAGGTGTGAACCAGCTTGGGTCTCTGCCCTCTGTCAGGGTCTGATATAAACAGAGACACTGAAAGCAACAGGCACAGACACAGATAAAGGAAGCCGCCACACTCAATCCTGCAATGATGAAATAAAGGACTCCAGTTTTGCCCACAGCTGAGCTGCAAGGAGAGAAGCCCCCGAAAGGCTCAAAGAGCTGAGGCCCAAGGTAAAATGAGCCATATGAGATAGTTTACAGCTGAACTCCGGAAGAAAGCAGAGGAGCCGAAACTGATAGAAAAAGCCCTATGCCTGGTTGCTCATAGCTGAGCTCTCAGAGCTGGGCTCTGAGGGAAGTGAGCAGGCAGGGGAAGGCAGAGACCTCGGCAGAGATCGGAGGCCATCTTGCTTTACCACGTGGCAACTAACTTTTGTGAGAAGGCACCCTGAGGGTACCTTAATTTGGATTTTTCATAGCCTTGAAACTGTAAGATTTTACCACATTAAATCCCCTTTATAAAACACAACCCATTTCTGGTACTTTGTATTGGAAGCCCTTTGGCAACTAAAACAGAGGTCAGTGCTTTTTCCTCCCATCACATGGGAGATGTTATTTGATAGCAACATGAGAGCTCTAATATGAGAAGTCCAGAAATCTGTAGAATTGGGCATCGTTGAATAACTCTCTCTCTCTCTCTTTCTTGCTCGCTCACTCGCTCGCTCACTCACTCTCTATGATTTACCTGTTGTCCTTGGACTCTGAAGTCAGGAAAATGGACCTCTGCAGAGTCTTTGTGCCTTCTTGACATAAGAATTTATTTGTTCAAAGCTAAAACCTCCTAAAAAGAAAAAAGAGATGGATCTTTCTACTTATGCAGCTTGCTGAGTGTCTGTGCATATATCCCTTAAAAGAAACTACAAGTATTGGTTAAAAAGTGAATTTATGTAAAATAAATTTAAAATACACACACCAGTAGTCTTCACCTCCCTTGCCTTCAGAACACCTGAATAGTTCACCCAGGTAATTCACTGCCTGATCAGAACAAATTACATATTCTTGTAAGACATTCTCAGCTCTGTGCCTTCAGCTGCAGGTGCCCACAGTGGGGCTGGTGTTTTCTTTTTTCAGTAGTCCAACAACAGCCTTGGCAGTCAGTACCCATGCAGACACAGCCATTCCATTCCATTTCATGTCTGTGTTGAGATACATTAGAATGCTTCATTTCCCTTTTCAGTTTTTACTACCCATCCAGGGCAAGTAGATGCATTTATGACAATTTGCAGGATCTCAAGGTCTTCGGAGATGGTGAAGAGTATCTGTAATGGTGCAGCTCAGTTGGGTGGTGCCTGTGCAATGTGTGTAAGTGGTAACCACACAATGAAATAACTGCTTTTTGAGCCAGTTTAGCAACTCTGAGGTCACGGACTGACTGGAAGCAACACCTTTTACGTATATGGCTAGTCATTCCAAGAAAGGGCATAAGAATTTTGGTTCAGTCTGGTGTAGTAAGTCCAAACCTTTCTAGTGAGAAACTCTGCAGCCCATTTTCTTTTTTGTGATAAGTGGTGGTCCACAGTGCCTTTGCTTATACTGAGGGGGCCCATCATAAAGTTACCTGGTTTTTCAGACCTGGAAATAGGCCAGCGCCTTTAAGTTGTTCTTCCTGTCCCCTTCCTGGGCTTGAGCTACAACTACTCTTCTCTCCAGACTTCATCCAAGTTATGTAGTAACTAAACAACGAATGTTTTGGGGAGCAGATATAGCTTAAGTGGTTGAGTACCTGCTTCACATGTATAAGGTCCTGGGTTCAATCCCTGGTACCTCTAAAAAACAAAACAAAAAAACTAAAAACAGGTAAGCTGATGTGGCTCAACTGATAAAGCATCCATCTACCATATGGAGGGTCCAGGGTTTGATCCCCAGGGCTTCCTGACCCATGTGGTGAGCTGGCACACGTGCAGTGCTGCAGCACGCAAGGAGTGCCATGCCATGCAGGAGCACCCCTGCATAGGGGTACCCCATGCGCAAGGTACACTCCGCGCAAGGAGAGCTGCCCCATGTGAGAAAAGTACAGCCTGCCCAGGAGTGGAGCTGCACACACGGAAAGCTGATGCAGCAAGATGACGCAACAAAAAGAGATGCAGTTTCCCAGTGCCGCCTGATAATGCAAGTGGACACAGAAGAATGCACAGCGAATGGACACAGAGAGCAGATGACAGGGGCAGGGAGGGAGGGGGAATAAATAAAAAATAAATCTTTAAAAACAAAAGCCCCAAAACAGACAAACAAAACAAAACAGAAAGTAGGAACTAGTGCTTTACTAAGCCTCATAGGATTGCTCCACAACCATTTAGCAAAGTAAATGAAAGACAATGGATTCTTACTTAGTGTTTTTTTATATATGCTTTGACTGTTGGTATTTCTGAAAGCTATTTTTCTGAGACTTTTTTTTTATATCCCCACCAACATGACTCCCTCGTCTGTCTGCTCATTGTCTGCCCATCATCTTTAGGAGGTGCTGGGAACCGAACCCGGGACCTCCCATGTGGGAGGTGAGTGCCCAACCACTTGAACCACTTCTGCTCGCTACTGATTGCAGTGTCTACTGGTTGCAATGTCTGCTTGTGTGGCATCTGCTCATCTTCTTTAGGAGGCACTGGGAACCAAAACTGGGACCCAATTGCTTGAGCCACATCTGCTCCCCTCTTAAGACTTTTTATTTCCCATGATAAGTATGGCTTTTAAAAACAATAACAACAATAATACTTGTAACAGTCTATTATATTGTAAGCTATTTTAACTTTTCAGAAACATTGATTTCTGAACTTTCCTTGGCATCAGCCACTGTGCATTTGTATTGAGAAGGATTGTTTCTGGTTTCTCCTGAGACAAACAGGATCTGCCAAAACCAGGTCCTGGGCTGAGATAGACACCTCGGCTTCATTGTCCAGGGAGCTCATGTTGAGAAAGTTTATTTGTAGTCTTTATTTTTTTTGTTCGTTTGTTTGTTTTTGTTTTTTCTTTATTTCTCTCTCTTTCCCCCATTCCCCCCCAGTTGTCTGCTCTCTGTGTCTATTCACTTTGTGTTCTTCTGTGTCCACTTGTATTTTTATTAGTGGCACCCGGAATCTGTGTCTCATTTGTTGCATCATCTTGTTGCTGCATCAGCTCTCTGTGTGTGCAGCACCACTCCTGGGCAGGCTGCACTTTTTTCACCTGAGGCAGCTCTCTTTGCAGGGCACACTCCTTGTGCGTGGGGCTCCCCTATGAGGGGGACACCCCTGCATGGCACGGCACTCCTTGCGCACATCAGCACTGTGCATGGGCCAGCTCACCACATGGGTCAAGAGGCCCTGGGTTTGAACCCTGGACCTCCCATATGGGGGGTGCGCACTCTATCAGGTGAGCCAAATCCACTTACCTATTTGTAGTCTTTAAATAAGCATCTCTGCAAACCTTTAGGAGTAAGGGTGGGGGTGAGAATTACCATTTTCATGATGTAAAATTGCCAGGCACTTTGTATCTCATTTGCTCATTAGAAGACCCTATGAAGAGTTGGTGGATTGAACACATGTATTTATTTAAATTCTCCCTGAGATAAGGTCAAGATGACAGTAAAGAAAGCTTTCAAGTGACATAACATTTAAGACAAAAAACAAAAAAACAAAAAAACAAAAGGGAGGAAAGAGACATAAACAAAATATTTTCAGTTTTTGGAAGCTGGAAAGTAGACCAGCTGGTGATAACTGACTTAGCCAACTTAGCCTACAGCTGACAGTGAGAAAAGTCAAGATGCAACCTGATTTAATGCAGAAGCCCCTACACCCAAGAACTCAGAAAATGGTGGCACCATGTGCTTCAGGGAGTGAAGGTAAAAGTGGGGCTAAAAACAGCAAGTTTGATTGAAAGTCTGTTCAAAAAGCAGTTAGAGTCTCCAATTCCCCTCCCAGTTCTGCGTAGCCGGGTAAGCTGGAGGTTTGGGATCTGGAAAGTAAAACAGAGGGTCTCTGAACTAAGTGACACTAGTCCAGTTGAGGTTGGCAGTACCATACTGAAAAGCTGAGAGATTGAGGGAATATTTACATACAGCTGTCTCCCCCGTTCAGCAGCAAGAATGCTGGCAGCCAGGCCTGTGCTTCAGGCAGAAAATTAGAAAATCCTTTCTTTAGAACTCTGGCCAGGCAAGAGAAAATATCTGAAAATATTGATAAAAGGGGTTGCCCAAAAAAACCTAGCCAGAGTTCCCTAGAGCAGAGGTTCTTAACCTTTTTTGTTCCATGAACGCCTTTGCCAGTCAGGTGAAAACCACAGGACCCTTGGTAATTCCACACTATGCTGTGTATTATTTAATAAATATATCACACCCACACTAACATGTCCCCATAAGAATAATGTTTTTTTAAAAATTTCAGTTCATGCTCACAGACCCCTTGTTAAGAACCCCTGCCCTGGAGTGAAACCCATAGTCACCAAATGTCCCTCCCCCAATTGACACACACACACAGCTCTGATTTATAATTTAGTGCCCCACTCCTATGTATAAGCAAAAACACAAAGTCTTGAGGAAAATATCTAACATTAAAGACAGAATCTAAAGGCAAAAGCAAAACAAAACAAAACACTACCATATGGAACAAAGCAAATAAGCAAAGTAGAGAAAAAGAGATTGTTCAGGAGAAGAAAATGTTAAAAAAAAAACTATCCTTAATAGCTTTAGAGAATTAAGATAAAATATTGCATCAGAACAAGAACAGGAAACTATGAAAAGGAAACGTTCAAAGACTACAGAATATGTCCTCCAACTGAAAAAGATGATAAATAAAAGTGAAAAACTCAGTAGGAGGACAGAAATATAAACTGAGGAGATTTCCCTGGTAGTCAAGCAAAAAGATCAAGAGTTCACACATACAGGGGATACAAAATAAAATCAGAGAATGGTTCAACCCACAAATAATAGGAGTTTTTAGAAAGAAAAAAAACAGAGGAGGAAATCATCAGAGAAATCATTCAAGAAAAATTTCCCAAACTGACGAAGTCCCCAGTGTGATGAATCATCTGAGAACTCAGAAGAATGAATGAAAATAGACCCTTGTTAGGCAAATTTTTGTGAAAAATTCAGAATCCTGGGGACAAAGAAAAGATTCTACAACTTTCCCAAAAAAACAATAGACTGTATATAATGGATCAAGAATCAGAATGGTTTCAAGCTTCTCAACAGCAACCTAGAATCTAAAAGATGATAGAGCATCAGAATCCTGAATGAAAATTCTTTTCAGCTTAGAATTTTATACCAGCCACAGTATCAGTCAAGTGTGAGGGCAAAGACATTTTTAGCATACTCAAAATATTTCCTTCCATACCCCTTTCCCAGGGATCTACTGTAGGATATCTTCTGCCAACACAAATAATTAAATCAAGAAAGTAGAAAGCATTGGCTCTAAGAAACAGGAGCTCCAACTCAGGAAAAGGGGAAGGAATCCCCAGTACACTGAGGATGGAAGTCCCAGAATGACAACTGTGGGCCAAGTGTAGAGGCAACCTGTCTTGATGGGAAATTTCACCAAGCTCTGAGAGAAGTCCTCAAGCAGATGAAAGAAATAGAATTCCTAATGTATCTGAATATGTTGAACAGTGATTCAGATTGTTATCTTTGGAGTTTGGAGTTAATAAGAAGAAATATAGAAAACTAAGCAAATGGAAAAGTAAGACAATTGCTAACTTCAAGATAAACAAAAAGTTATTCAGAAAATGAAAAGTTATTTTAGTATTCTACATGATTTAACTGTGAGTAGTGTGTATATATGTATATAATTTTTATATGTAATCATTACATGTGTACATATATAATTATAGTCATAATAATCTATACTCAATGTTGAACCTACCAAAATTATGTTGTACCTACGCTGGGAAGAAGAAAAAGAACTAAATCCTCCATTTTCCATACCGGACAGTGAGTTAAAGAATAGTTAAAAATGAAAAGTCAATACGCCAAAGGAATCGACTAAAATGGTAGATTCTGGGGAGGGGAAATTGGTGGGAGGGATCAGGGGATTATTAATTTCTGCAGCAGGCCTTGTGTAACTGTTTTTAAAGCTGGTGGAGGTATAATTTTCAAATAAAACAATATGAGCTAGATATTGTTATACCTATTTTATAGATGAAGAAACTGAAGCTCTGAGAAGTTAACTTGTCCAAGGCCACACAGTGGGCAATTACTGTGCCCATGTCTCTGGTGTATGCTAAGGACAAAAAAAGAGTTATGTATTACATCAATTGCAGCCTTTTTCAGCACAGACAATATCCCAGGTTTTGGTTTACCTGCTTTATCTCACCCAAAGTAAACACCTGTTCTATTCAAATAGAATTCTACATGTGGGTCTCTGAATTAGGGTTAAATTGGATGAGACCAAGTAATAGAATATTTATTTTCTCTGTCTTCCATTAAGTCTGAGAAACTCCTAGCTTTTGATACTATTTTTTGACTATAAAATGGCTTCATTTAAAAAAATATATTTTATAGGAGAAGGAAACACATCTGCCTTGTTCATCTTTGTGTTTTCACAGCTAGCAGTGTAACTGGCCCATGGTAGGAACTCATTATCTATGTACATAAAGAGTTAATTTAAGGGGGAAGCGGACTCGGCCCAGTGGATGGGGCATCTGCCTACCATATGGGGGGTCCGCAGTTCAAACCCCGGGCCTCCTTGACCCATGTGGAGCTGGCCCATGCACAGTGCTGATGAGTGCAAGGAGTGCCGTACCACGCAGGGGTGTCCCCGTGTAGGGGAGCCCCACGTACAAGGAGTGCACCCCGTAAGGAGAGCCGCCCAATGCAAAAGAGTGTTCAGCCTGCCCAGGAATGGCACCACACACACACAGAGCTGACACAACAAGATGATGCAACAAAAACAAACACAGATTACCGTGCCACTGACAACAACAGAAACGGACAAAGAAGAAGATGCAGCAAATAGACACAGAGAACAGACAACTGGGGTGGGGTGGGGTAGGGAGGGGAGAGAAATAAAGTAAATAAATCTTTAAAAAAAAAAGAGTTAATTTAATTTATACATTTCATAACATGCTCCAAGAGATACACTGCAGAAATGTGACTTAAGCACTTTAACCTAGGAGACCATGATTAGGGCAAATGGACAGAAGTGTCTTCCAGCAAATTTCAGGTCAGAGGAGAAAAAGACACCCTAACTTTTAAAGGGGACTAATATTTGAATGGGCTTCACTCTATAAAAGCTAAGTTATCATCACCAGAGGGTACTGAGCAGGTGCTTGATGTCCATCTGTCAGGGAAAACACTAGAATATGGTGGGGAAAGGCTTGGACTCAAGTCATCCACACCTGGACTTGAACCTTAATTCCACCACTTAATAGCATTGCAATATTGGACAAGATGCTTAACCTCTCTTAACTCTCAGTTACTTCATTGATAAACTGAGGATAATGATATTATCTATCTCATGGGGCTGCTATGATATTTGAGAAAAAACTGCACATGAAACACTTAGCATAGAGCTTGGAATATAGTAACTGTTTCCTCCATGGCCACTATTATTATTGCTGTCATTAGAAAGAATACAAAGCAGCGAAATCTGGAAGAAAAGGGGAAACCAGCAGATTTTGCCATGTGCCACCATGCGGCAGAGAAGCCAAGATCAACGGCAGCCAGTCTCCGGGAAGAAAGCATTATCTTGATGATGCCTTAATTTGGACTTTCTTTTAGCCTCAAGATTGTAAACTAATAAATTCTTATTGTTTAATCAAACAAACAAATTTGAACTTGATGGACACTAAAATGCCTTCCACCGCATCTGGGTATGGGGGACTGAGGATAAGTATTGTTGTCCTGTTAGATGAAATATAACAGTACAATTTAAATATCATTTGTGTGATATTTAAAATATGACATTTTGCTCTCTTTCTTTTTAAAGTTGTTCCAGAACAGCCTCAAAACCTATCTTGTATACAAAAGGGAGAGCATGGAACTGTGGCCTGCACCTGGGACAGTGGGAGAAACACCCACCTCTCTACTACGTATACTTTACAGTGAGTGCGAGACTGTATTTTTACAGCTCTTTTGTAGGAAAGGACTTCTGTTAGATGACATTTAGAAATATCCAACAGTTCTATTTTTTACCAAAAAAATGAAGAAATAGACATTTCTAGACAATTAGATGCTAAAAAATATGTACTGTTCATCAAATACAACTGATTCATTCATCTAAAATTTGAGAGCTGATATCTTGAAAAATACTTCAGAGTGCCTTTCAGGGATCCAAGGCTGGGAGCCCTTCCCTGCTCTACTGGGTAAAACTGGCTGCATGATACCCTTTTCCTCTTCTGCAGTCACAGTCTCTTGGAGTCATGATATGTAAATCGACTCTCCTTGTAGCTTTCTATTAGTTTTGGAGGACTTTCTTTTTATTGCACCTTTTCCTGACTTGAAGGTCCGCACGAGGAGAGGGACTGGGAGATTCTATTCCTTGACATTGATTTTATGACCCCATCTGAAGATCAGGCTGGTTTCCTCTAGGTGGCCCCATGCCTGAGTGAACAGGAAATGGGGTTAAGGAAATGGCGCCCAGGTATCAAGTCTGGTCACCGCTGTACTGGAAGCTGACCCTTCTGTACAGTTGATGCCAAGGTAGCCATGGATCCTTTGGCCAAGGATTGAATTGCTCCTAGGATATAATATGGCAGTCAGAGTTTGGGGAATCCAAGCAGTGGGAGTGGTATGGTCATATATATGGACATAGAGTACAGATATTCCCACGATGTTTCCCTTGATAATAAGACTGACGTTATAAAATGTCTAGAATTTAAAACATTTTGTTCTTTTGTACTAAAAGGGGAAAGCAGCACATAAAATACGTTGCTGAACATAATTGCCTTCTATTTACAGGTTAAATGGACCGAAAAATTTAACTTGGCAGAAACAATATATTAATAATAATCATTCTTGTGACCACTTGGACCTTGGAATAAACCTAACTCCTGAATCACCTGAATCCAGTTACACAGCCAAGGTTATTGCCATCAACGAGCTTGGAAATTCTTCTTCATTTCCCTCCACATTCACATTCTTGGACATATGTACGGTTTATTTTACTTTATAGGTTTCATGCATTGGCACATGAAATTTGTTTTTTAAAACACTCAAATCTTATGTATGTGGTTGTTTCAAGGGAGCAGTAGTTGACAAAAAGTGGCCAAAGGGCAAAAGCAAAGGAAAGAAGTTACTTTCTTGCAAGTAGAATGTCACATGGTACCTAGAGGTGTATAAAATGGCTCCACAAAGTGGGATACTCATTATTCTCTCTTGTGTAGAAATAAGAATCCCTAGTTTCATGTTCCTTGAAGGCAACAGCTTCCAATGATACCATCTGACTGAAGAGAGGTTCTGTGAAGTCCTTCAAGAAACTGACCCCAGACCTTTGATAGAGATGTCTTTTTACCCACATGGCTACTCCCACTGTCCTGAAAGGGCTTCATGTGGGCCTGCTGGGCTAGAGCAGCTAGGTGCAACTACAAATAAAATGTATCAAGGTGCAAATGCATCTTGCTCTGGGATTGTTTATCTCCACCCACCTTACCAGCTCGGGAGCTGGAGTGAGTCAGTTGCAGCACATTTCTGAGCAAATACAATGGGCCCAGTTGAATCAGAGATCAAGCCCAGGCATCCCTGAGTTCTGACCATCCCAGATAGACCTGCTTCTGGCTTCTAGCTTGCCTTGAAGTTCCAACCTCACACTGTGAATATCTTTTCTCTTCCCACAGCACCTCTTTGCATGAATATGGCCAACTTTGTGAGTCTGAATATAGAAATTAGTTATATATTTTCCTACCATACTTCTCCCAACCCTACCTTCCATCTCTTTGCATAGACCACTCATCTCCAAGCCATCTTTTTTCCCCTTTATTCTTTTTTCTATTCCTCTCTCCCTTATGACTTTTACTACCAATATTCCTTCTCTTCCTGAGGTGCTCCCCACAAGCCACCTCTGCCTTCTTAGTACTTGGAGTCTTTCAGGTTTGGCACATTGGTTTTCTCTAAGTCACTGGAGTAGGTGGAGTTGACACTATCACTAATGTTGGTAGGAATTTATTTCTTAAAAAGGAGGGAGGATTAAGGGTAACTATTTTAATGATTTAGAAGTGCATTTACCTTTTCCTTCTTTTGAAAACCCAGGCACTTCTCTCTTGTATATTTTATCAAATTTTGTGATTGTGCATCTTAGAAATTAGTTGTGTTCAACTTCTTTATAGCTCATGTAAATAAGAGTAATTTCCAACCATCAAGCCTGAATCACACTTTTTTGTTTGTCCTGGTTACTAGTGAGGCCTCTTCCTCCATGGAACATCAGAATCCAATTTCTAAATGCTTCAGTGAGCAGATGTACCCTTCAGTGGAGAGATGAGGAACTGGTGCTGCTTAATCGACTCAGATATCGACCCAGTAACAGCAGGTCCTGGAATATGGTAATTGTCTTTAGAGTGAAGGAAAAGAAAATGGGAAGGAGGTACTTAGTATCATTCCAGCAAAATACGGAGTTTAAGAATATTTTAACCAGAAGTACGTATTTGAAATATATCAGAAAGCCTTGTACACCTCTGTTTATTAAGAAATATCTTGGAAGTAGATGTGGCTTAAGCAATTGGGCTCCCATCTACTATGTGGGAGGTCCAGGGTTCAATTCCCAGGGCCTTCTGGTGAAAGGTAAGCTGGTCTGTGCTGTGAGCTGGCCTGAGCAGAGAGCTGGTCCATGCAGAGAGCTGGCCCATGCCAACTGCTGGCCTGCATTGAGAGCTGGTACAGCAAGATGACACAACAAAAAGAGACACAGAGGAGAGACAATAATAAGAGACACAGCAGACCAAGAAGCTGAGGTGGTGCAAGAGATTGAGTACCTCTCTCCCACTCTGCAAGGTCCCAGGATTGGTTCCTGGTGCCACTTAAAGAGAAGACAAGTAGACACAGAAGAACACATGGAGAGCAGACAATGAGCACAAAAATGATGGGGGGGGGGTAGGAGGAGGGGAATAAATAAATCTTTTTAAAAAATCTGTAGTGTAGCAACTTCTCCAAGGCTTTTTGAAAATTCGTAGTTTCACATTCATTCATTGTTCAGCTGCTTTCCAAACCCTCCTTGGAACCTGTATAGGTTCTAAGTCCCAGGAGTTTGTTCCTTTGTTTGTTTGTTTTAATGAGAAGCTATTGTTTCAGATTAACATCCCATGGATTCAGTAACCCAGTCATCGAATTTCTTCTCATTGCATAATAGATCCAAAAAACAACCTAGGGAAGCGGACTTGGCCCAGTGGTTAGGGCGTCCGTCTACCACATGGGAGGTCCGCGGTTCAAACCCCGGGCCTCCTTGACCCGTGTGGAGCTGGCCCATGCACAATGCTGATGCGCACAAAGAGTGTCCTGCCTCGCCACGGGGTGTCCCCCATGTAGCGGAGCCCCACGTGCAAGGAATGCACCCCGTAAGGGGAGCTGCCCAAAGCAAAAGAAAGTGCAGCCTGCCTAAGAATGGCACTGCACACACTGAGAGCTGATAAAGCAAGATGACGCAACAAAAAGAAACACAGATTCCCAGTGCTGCTGATAAGGATAGAAGCGGTCACAGAAGAACACAGCGAATGGACAGAGAGAGCAGACAACTGGGGGGGGGGGGGTGCGGGGGCAGGGAGAAATAAATAAAAAATAAATCTTAAAAAAAAAAAAAACAACAACCTAAAAAGGGCCATCTAGTGTACCTTTTTCTGTTTGTTAATATTCTTTTAATTTTGTATGATTGTGCGCATTTTAAAATCTTGTCTGATTGTAGGTTAATGTTACAGATGCCAAAGGAAAACATAACTTGCTTGATCTGAAACCATTTACAGAATATGAATTTCAGATTTCCTCTAAGCTACATCTTTACAAAGGAAGCTGGAGTGATTGGAGTGAATCATTGAGGACACAAACACCAGAAGAAGGTATGAGTCAAAAAAGGGAGGTAACAGGGGAAAATGAAAGGGAAGTAATTGTTAAATTGTCAGGCAGTTGTTGAGTACCCACTGAGATTTTTGACCACACATTTAACATCATGGTATATGTTTTTTCTCCAGCAGCTTCTTGTGTGTAGGCATGAAGAAGACAATTGAGTTTAAGCAAGTTTGTAGTTTGGCCAGGTTGAGAATAGTGGAAAGAACTATGTGAGCAAGTGATTTTATTGCTGGGTCATGAACTCTAAGCTAAATAAAGAGAAACTAATGCATGAGGTATACACATTTTAAGGGTCATCTTGTATTTCATTTAACTATACCAAGTTGACTACTTATCTGTGGCATTTAGGGTTGTTTTTTGGGGGTGGGGGGTGGGGAGGAGATCTTTGCAGAGCTAAGTTTTAGTTCTACATTTGCTTATAATGGTGTCCTTGGAATAGAATCTCTAAGTTACTGATACCAAATCAAAAGATATACTTGTATTAATTAACAAATTTTTGCAACTGGAAAAAAGCCTTGAATAAAAGGGGGAAATGGTAAAGACAAATGATCATATGACTAAGAGACTTCAAAATAAGTCAGAAGGTCGTCAGAGGGGTTGTGCTTATGCATGTCTCAGCAGGATCTCTTAGACAGCAAAGTAGATACAACCCCAGGTAAGGGTGCTCCTGAGGCTCGAGACACCCAGGTCCTACAGTCATGGCAGATGACTTCAGAGTTCGGTGCCTTGCCAGTGGATCCTACTTTGGAATTTGTGCTCCTGAGTGTGATGGAGTCAGACTTGGATGTGACTTCTCTACACCTGCCTCTTCTGTCCCTTTTATTGAATCTATGGTTGGCACTGGGTTTGGAGTATGCCCAGGAGATTTGAATCTCTAGGCTGTCCATGTGCCAGCTAAGCCCTGAGACCCAGCAGTGTTGCAGCACCTACTCTTCAGTTTGTTGGACTTAGCTAGGTCAGTTGACAGGGAGGTGGGGTTGGACCACACCACACAAGGAACCCAGAGAGTCTATAGCTGCAGACACATCAGCCGCTTGGGATTGAAGCCTCCTCTCAATTGAGAGGTGGAGTGGGCATCGCCATTCCAGGGTCCTCAGGATGGAGGAATAAAATATGGACTAGAGTGGACTTACTAGTATTCTCCTATAGAATTATTGTGATTCTAGCAATGGAAGAAATTATGTTTTTCATATAGATACAGTGGCCACTGGCTTTGATGAAGGCAGGGAGAGGGAAAAGGAGGTGTGATATGGGGGCGTTTTTGGGACTTGGAGTTGTCCTGAATGATATTGCAGGGATAAATACAGAACATTAGATATCCTGCCATAGCCCACTGAATGGACTGGGAGAGAGTGTAAACTGCTATTTAAACTATAATCCATGCTGTGTAGCAATGCCCCAAAATGTATTCACCAAATGCAATGAATGTACCACACTAATGAAAGAAGTTTTTGGTGTGGGAAAATGGGGGGTGTAGCATTTGGGAACCTCCTATTTTTCTTTTTTTTTTCTTTTTAAAGATTTATTTATTTTTATCCCCCGCCCCGTTGTCTGCTCTCTGTGTCCATTCTCTGTGTGTTCTTCTGTTACCACTTCTATCCTTATCAGCGGCACTGGGAATTTGTGCTTCTTTTTTGTTGTTGTTGTTGTTGTTGTTGCATCATCTTGCTACGTCAGCTTTCCGTGTGTGCGGCGCCATTCTTGGGCAGGCTGCACCTTCTTCCACAATGGGTGGCTCTCCTTACGGGGCGCACTCCCTGCGGCTCCCCCACAAGGGGGACATCCCTACGTGGCAGGGCACTGCCTCCGCGCATCAGCACTGCACACGGGCCAGCCCCACACAGGTCAGTGAGGCCTGGGGTTTAAACCATGGACCTCCCATGTGGTAGGCGGACACCCTATCCATTGGGCCAAGTCTGCTTCTCTCCTATATTTCTTAAAGTAACATTTTGTGTAATCCATGTATCTTTTAAAAATAAATTAAAAATATACTTTAAAAAAGGAATAATAGTAGAAACATCACTTGCTTATTTATATGCAATATGCCACAAATATCTCTTCATAAATTCAAAGAGAAATAAAATGTTTTCTATTTTAAAAAATGTTAATTTTGACATTAAGTACTGAAACTGTCCAAGGAAATATATTTATATGACTAAAAATGTTTAACATTAGGTAAGTCCTACTCCTGTTTTTGACAAATTGTGTTGATTATAGGCATATGCCTCAGCAGTGTTTAGTTCTAACTCTTATGTCTAATTCTCTTATTATCTCAGTGACTCTCCTTTTCTGCAAGGCAGGAATGGTAATTAATCTCATTCCTTCATCGTTAAATTCTGAAGCATTTCATCGTTTTGTTTCTGTCCAAATTAGTATGACTCTATAAAAATTTAATAAGGCTTATACTAAAATCTTGAAAGTAGACTCTAGAGATATAACATTTTAAAATAAAATTTAATGGCCAGCAGTCTCCTCTTCACCAAATATTACAGTATTATAATTCTTCAAGCCTCCCATATTCACTGCTCAGATGAGCATTGCCAGATTGCCCATAGCTATGAACAGGATATCAAATATACTTTTCAGTCTAATGAACTTTTCTTTCTCTTAATTATTGGGAAATCAGTTTTATTGAAGTGTAATCAAACATTTTTTGAAGCAAAAGTGCCCAAACTTTAAACTTTATACCAATTTTAATAAGTCTTTGGAGACACAAGAAATAGTTACCTGACGGTTTCAGAAGTACTCTATTAGGGCTATAGTACAGAAAGAACTTTTCATAATTTGCATAAATTTGGAACCCAGGGAAAATTGACATATAATGCTTTGCTTTAACACCTAAATTTTCTAGTATTAATGTGAAAAAAACTAAATTCTTATTTGGGAGACTTATAGACATGTGTGCATATAAACTATCTTAGTGTATTGCATTCATTTTCTATGAGCCATTGATGGTTTTTGGTAACTGACACTCATCAGTGATACTTCAATGACATTCAAAGGCCTAAAAGGCCTATTGACAATATAATACCCAATATATAAATTATAAATAATCTTACATCCTTACTTTCTTCTGGCATTAATTGTATTTTTCTAGTTTTTTAAAAAGATAATTTAAAAAATGTTAGTCCAATAACTAATCATTTATTTCCTCTCATTTTATAATAAAATCTCTTCAATTAATGTTGTCACTTGCTTTCTGTTTAAATGCTTGTCACCTTTGTAATCCAGAGCTTACTGGTAGTATCCTTATTATTATACATAGTCAAAGTACTTTGTATATATATATATATTTTTTATGCCTCATGGATTAGATTTTATCTATACAGAATACAGATAAAATTCTTGAAAATAGGCCAAATTTTTTGTCCAAGGCTAAGGTAGAAAATAGACTGAGAAATATTTGAATTATATCACGTTAGGCTAAACTATAAACTAGGGAAACTCTAGGCTTGTGAAATCTTGTCATTCTTTCTCACATTTATAATGACCTATTTAGAAATGTGTGAAAAGATTTTTTTTAAGTGTTTATCTGTTGAATTAAAACCCCTTTTAAGACAGAATCACTATTTTTTCCTATCTCATAAAATAAACCACATCATTTCTGTGTGTGAATGGTTGTGAGTTGAAGCTAGGAAGTTGGATAATTCAGAGTAATTGCTCACATTCATAAAGAGAGAAACCTATTCTCAGAGATATACCATGTTTACCAAGCTCTCTTGACTTCCTTTGAATGTCTGAATCTCCCTTTTTTGTGTTTGATCTTTCTGTGGGTTGTTCACTTACTCTAAGCTGCATGGTTTTTACCACTTACCACTGTTTCTGTCATCAGTTTCTTTATGAAATACCAATTGATGTAAATGTAAAAGGTGTGAATTTTTTTTAACACTTCTTTTTTTTTACCCTTTAAATGGATGTTCATACATAATTTGGCATTTAAAAAAATTAATAGTAAGTTTTTTTAGTTACTCTCTAAAGCTGTGAGTGATTTTCTGATAGAGCTCTTTTCTTTTCAGCCTTTTCTACTCAATACTTAGAGGAATATAATTTCTCTTGGTGGATTGGGCCAGTTATTTATAGCATTTCAGCAGAGGATGAAGACATTATTTACTCCATACAGGCCTTTCCTAGGTCATTACTTCAACTCCTGTCATGGTCCTCCATGAGAAATGCTTTATTTTATTTTATTTTTATTTTTTGAGTAATGCTTTATAAATGACACTAAATAAAGGGGTAGAAGAGGAAAAACCACTTTCCTTTGTTTAGAACAGTCCTGCAGTCAGTCAGTCATTGAAGACAGTCCTTCTACTAGGAAGCGAGCTACCACATTTTACTTCTAGTGGGAAGACATCCTTGATTTTGGACTTCATGGGGTCTACCCATGCCTGACTAGGTGGAGGGGGAGGTAATCCCTTACTGCTTAAAGCAGGAGAAGACCGAAAAAAAAAGGAGCAGTTCTTAGAGCTAACTTAACGGTGTTTTGTCTGTTCATTCACCATCTTTTAAAGCCTTTATTTAAATATTTTGGTCTTGTTCAACTCTACTCTGGACAGTTACCCACAGGAATACAGTTCATACCCTCCCCCATCATGGCAGTTGCAAATGTGGTTAGTGAGAAATCTCTAAAGAGGGAGAAAATGCCGGTTACCAGCTCCAGGTACCCTTTCCCACATTGAGAAGCTAAGCAACTCATTAATTCACTCATTTGTAATTTTAAAATATTGCCAAGATAGATTAGATGTGAATAATCAAATACTATAAGTTATTTTACTGTCTTGGTTATTAAATATTCCATAACAGTGTAGCTCGGAGCAAACATTTTCTGTATAGGCTTTTCGGACCATTGAAATGTCTTGTCACAACTACTAAAATTTGTTGTTGTGGGATGAAAGCAGCTATAGACAGCACATAAACAAATGAAATTTTATTTATGGACACTGGAAATTTAATTTCATATTGTTTTCACACGTCACAAAAAATTCTTATTATTTTGAATTTTTCCCCAACCATTTGAAAATGTAAAAAACAGTATTAGTTAATACACTGTAGCAAAAACAGTGAGCCAGGTTTTTGCCTGTGGACTATAATTTGCTGACCTCTAAACTAGCTAAACTTGAAATCGTCATACTTGAGTCCTTTTGCTGAAGGCTCAAGGAAATAAGAATGAATGGTTCTTTACCCTTCTAAAGAGACTTACGTGCAGACATCTTCATTAGATGGAAAATGTTATGTTTGTGATCCAGTAACAGTACCTTTCCTCCTTTTTCCTTCTTTTGTTCTCCTTTTAGCCCAACACCTACCCTGTAAGTACTGTAAATGCCTGGGCGCTGTTGTTTGACAAAACAGTGATTACCCCAATAGGAGGAATGCTTTCCCTGAGTTCCTTTGAACAGGAAAAAAAAAGTGTATATATAGATATATATATAGATATATCTATATATATATGCTTCTTTGGATGGCCTGTGAGGAATGTATGTATCAGGAACTATACTAGGTGCTGGGACACAATGAATCCAGACAGGTCTTCGGACTCAGGTACTTATAGTCTCTCTTGGAGGGTTAGGAAAAGATTCTTGGAGGAGGTGACACCAAGATGAAATGCAAAGTCGAAAGGGAATCTGGTGGCCTCCAAAGTTATTGCAGTAGGGAAAAGCAGCTATTTCCTCTTTGAAGTACTTGATTCTCTTGACTTGTGAAATCTTGCATTCTTGATTTTCGTTTTAACCTGATGGCCAATATTGCTTTTTTTTTTATTTATTTCTCTCCCCTTCCCTGCCCCCCCCCCCCAGTTGTCTGTTCTCGGTGTCCATTCACTGTGTGTTCTTCTGCGACCACTTCTATCCTTATCAGCGGCACCGGGAATCTGTGTTTCTTTTTGTTGCATCATCTTGTTATGTCAGCTCTCCGTGTGTGTGGCGCCATTCTTGGGCAGGCTGCACTTTTTTTTCGTGCTGGGCGGCTCTCCTTATAGGGCACACTCCTTGCACGTGGGGCTCCCCTACGCAGAGACACCCCTGCGTGGCAGGGCACTCCTTGTGCACATCAGCACTGCTCATGGGCCAGCTCCACACGGGGGAAGGAGGCCCAGGGTTTGAACCTTGGACCTACCATGTGGTAGGCGGACGCCCTATCCAGTGGGCCAAGTCTGCTTCCCAATATTTCTTGATTTCTTTTGCCAGCCACCTTCCTCTTTTCAATTGTTAAAGGTTGGATGTCCTGGGGCTTTACACTGGGCCCTACTTTTCCCAGGTGACCTCCTCCAGCCCCGTAGTACTAAAACCATATTTATAGTTTCAGCCTGGCCTCTCTCCAGAACTTCAGATTTGTGTCCAACCTGCCTCTCTAATATCTTCACTCAGATGTCAAAAGGCATCCAAAACCTCACATAGCCTAAATAAAAACTTTCACTTTTACTCTAAAGCAAAATGCTTCCAAAATGTTTCTGCTTCGGTAATCCCCATCTCATTAAATGGCACCACCATCTTCCTAGTTACTCAATCCAAAGATTTAGAAATTATCCCTAATTTCTCCTTTTCCTCCATATCAACAACAGATTCTTTCTCCTAAACATGTTCAAAATCTGTTCACTTCTTTCCATTGCCACCATGACCATCCTAATTCAAGCTACTTCCTAAGTATGAAGTATAACAACCAATTGGACACTTTTCAAGTGTTAACATTACCAATGTATTTTTTTCCTTGTCATGCCTCCCCAGAAGTAGCCACTATCCTGATGATATGTTTATCATCTCCCTTCCCTTTTTCTTTGTTTCCACAAAATATGTCTTTACACAATAGACTCTCTCTCAAAAAAAAATCTCAGTTTTGAACTTTATTAAAATTAAATTCTATGTATAATCTGTAACTCATGTCATAAACACAATGTCTCTATTGATTTTAGTGCAGATGATGCATCCCCATTTCTATCAAACGTGCGAGTGGGTGTAGCTCTGTGGTTGAGTGCCTGCTTCCCAAGTTCAATCCTCAGTGCCTCCTAAAAAAACCAACAACCTGTTTAATTGTGATCTGGATGTTAAAAGGTTATGTTCCAAAAAATAGGTGGAAGGAGATGTCAACTATATTAAACATGCTGAGAAGTCCAATAAAATAACAACAGAACTGACCATTAGATTTGGCAACAGGGAGTGCACTGGCAACCAAAAGCAGTGTCAGTGGAATGAGGTATCAGTGGAATGGGCTCCAATGGTGTGGGTCGAGAGAGAATGAGGTGAGTGGATGGAAGCGGTAACAAATGACAACTTTTTTCAAGAAGTTCTGTTGAAGGGAACAGAGGTATGGAGCAGTAATAGGAGTCTGTGTAGAACTTAACAAGGAGGCATAGTAGTCAATAACATTGAAGGCATGAACCTACCTTCAAAAACTTTTAAATCAAGTAAGTGTTTTGTAAGACCCCTTTGCACCTAGTTACTTGAAACTAAATTTTAGATACATATACCATAGCCCAAAGAGTGGACATCAACCAACTGAAAACCTCCTGTGTATTTCATTCACTCACTGCCTAAAACCTCTTAAGATATGCCCTTCCCATATTCACTTTTTGTTAAATTTTCCATTTTTACTGTCCCTGGAGGCCTTTACACTTCTCTCAACTGTATGCTAAAATTTCTGAAACTATAGGAACAGGGAGTGATTGTTTACCACCCTGTGATTCAGTAACGTCCAGGCCCCCTGCCCTTGCCTTTGCCTTTGGGTGTGGATGCTCTTCTCAGAAGTAACACAGGGTGGCTCTGATTTGTTTAATAAACATACTGTTTATGGAATCCTAGAATCTCAGGATCTTAGAGTTGAAAGAATCCTGTCGGTCATTTAGGTCATTTAGGCCAATTTCCTGCAAAATTTAGGACCTCCTCTTTTTTTTTCATATTGGGAACTTCTTCCTCTTTAAGCCTCCAATTTGCTCTTTAAATAGAAGGCAGCTTCATCTCAGGAGACTCGATTTCCATGTCTGCTATTTGTTCTTTTAATAATTTGTAGCCCTTTGTTTTGAAATCGCTTGAACTTACTGGCTTCTGACTGTCTCATTCTAGCCTGCCTATAAGATGATAGTTACACCTCTCTTTTATTAGGTGACACTGAGGATAGAAATTTAAGTGATTTTTGTGACAGTTGAATGTCAGAGTTTCTCTTTAGTGTTAGCACTAATGTTACTTTCAGCAGCTGTGGCTTGGCACCTTTCATCAGAAGTTTTACACTTTGAAACCCTTACAAATTCAACTAATGATTTGTCTCCTATAGAGGCTTACGCTGCAGGTAAGCACTATTAAAATTTTAGTTTCACTTGTGATTTACCCCTCGAAGAGAGTAAATTTCTAGAATTTGATTCTTAGCTCTGCAATGATCTGTTGGATTGTAAGTCTTTAATGTTACAATGAATGTTCCCTTTAAGTTTCTTACTAAAATCTAATTAACTGAAGATAATTTGTGCTATGGTATAAGTTAATTTGCTTTGAGAATGAGCACACCCAAGTTTTCAAATCCTGATTATGTAGTGAGCGTCTGGATTTTCGAGTTTGTGGCATGTTCAGATCTTTGCTCAATACAGTGATCTCAAATGGGTAGAGCAGGGTCTTGGGAGACAGTGAGACCTGGGCTTGGCTCTCATCTTTACAATTTACCAGTCTTTGTAAATCATTTAACATATGTCAACCTCCTGGTGCTTATCTGTAAAACAGGTATCATCACATGCACCTCCTGCATTATATGAGGATTAAATGAGATACTGTCCAACATTAACTGGCACATAGTAGGTGGTTAATAAATGTCAGTTTCTCTTTTCCCTCTGTTGCTTGTACTTTTTTACATCTGAGCCAGCAGAAAGAAGTCCCTGGCTTGATTCCTGAAGGATTTGAAATAGTTGCAGAATGTCTTGTGTCAGCATTTCTTTACCCCTAAATCCTTGCCACAAAGGTAAATACTACCACTGGTGGAAAGCAAAGGGGAAGAAAAGAAGCCTTTAGGAAAGAAAAGAAGTAGGTATTTAGAAAACAGAAAAAGCAAGGCAGGAAGAGGAAGTGATGAAGGAAGAGCCTACAAAAGAAAGAAGCATGCATAATGGGGGATGGAAGTATTGCAGAGAAATCACTTAAAGCCAGGCTGTTGTTTGGTACAGAGTGAGGACTATGGTCTAGGGAATAGCACAGACCCATGTTCAAAGCTTGGCATCTGTGCTTATTCTGAGGCCTTGAGCAAGCTCCTTAACTTCTCGGTACATCGGTTATCAAATGAAGAAAGCAATCACAGCTAAGCTTACTGAGTGCGTACCATGTGTCAGGCAGTGTTTTGCTCACTTAAATTCTCATAGCAACAACATCACATAAAGTATTGTTATCCTCGTTTGGCAGATGAAGAAACTTGTTGAGCACGCATTTAACATTTGCTCAAGACTGCAGAGCCAGGATGTTTTATTCTCCTTGGCTGCTCAAGCAAATACCGTACAATGGTTCAGCTTAAACAATGGGAATTTATTTGCTCACAGTTTTGAGGTTGGGAAAAAAATCCAAATCAAGGCCTCGTCAAGGCACTGCTTTCTACCTGAAGATGGTGGTATTCTGGGGTTGGCTGCTGGCAATCCTTGGTCCTTAGCTTGTATGTGGCAAGGCACATGGTGGCATCTCCTGGTCTTTCCCTTCTCTTCCATGTTCCATTGATGTTCAGTTTCTGGCTGCTCCCTCCGTGGCACTCCTTTCTGTCTGAATTTCATTCTATTATTAAGGGCTCTAGTGTAGGAACCCTTTATACATCAGGAGTCTCAGTGAACATCCTGATTAAGGTGCGACATACCTTAACTGAAGTAACCTCATCAAAAGTTCCCACTCATGGTGGGTTCACACCCACAGGAATGGATTACTTTTAAGAACATGCTTTTCTCAGGTACATACAGCTTCAAACCCCCACCCAGGGCTTGCCTGTAGGTGGTCTGGCTCTGACGCTCACACTTTAACCACTGCACTAAAACTCCTTCATGGGGTATGAGGAAGACACAAGATGGCACTTGTGAATGGACTCACACAGGGCTACAATCTGTGCTCGGCACCTATTAATTCTTTGCCTCTCACTTTTTCTCTTCTCTTCCCCCTGACTACTTGTCTCCTATTACCAAGGTGGAAACTTACTTTGCTGGAAATTTTCATCTGCTTAAATGGAACTTCCTACTCCAAAAGGAATCTCAGTGCAACTTCACCTCAAATACACACTAAGTTTCACAGTTTAAGCAGTCAGGCTGGTGCAGCTGAAGCCTGTTTTCAGTGGTTGCTTCTGTTGATTCTGCCCTTGGCTGTGAATCAGAACAAATCTCAGTGACTGGTAGTGGGGGAAATAAAACTACTTTACACACACACACACACACACACACTAACATTACACACAGGAGATGATCGATTATTCAGTCTCTTTTCAAATGAAACTGGGTCATTTTTCACCATTGTCTTATAGATTAGAGTTTATTTCTTCTAAAGGCTCAGTCTGTGTTTCAGCATCAAGTAGATAATATCGCCTGACTTGTTCATTTGTTCATTCATCATTTAACAAAAACTTACTGGGAGCCTAGCACATTGCAAGTTCTGTGCTAGGTATAGGGAATATTAAGATGAATGAGAGAGGCCTTGCCTTCAAGTAGCTCACTGTCTTATCAACATAAAACCAAATAATTATAGTACAGCATAGTGAGTTCAGGAATGGAGATGAACACGGCTTTATCATTTGTATTTGTATTTTGTATTTTTTCAAGATCAAAAAAATGTTTTTTCCTTTGATTTATATCTTTCCTTCTGTTAAGAATTCTTTATCCCAATAAAAGAAATAATCACACATATTTTATTTGGATTATTTCATTAATACATGTTTTAAGAGTAAGGTAGGAATCTGGTCCTCATCATCATTTTTTAAAAATTTGTTTTTAAAGTAATCTTGCATTTTCTGACTTTCATGGCCAAAGATATACGTGCTTGTTGTTAAGCAAAAGAAAAAGGGAAATATTGGAGCACAAAGGAAATTGAAATTATCCTATTATCCTACTTTCCTAGAATATTTATAGAATAAACAATTGATGCTTATATTTCAGTGTAGTATATTGAATAGCTCTATATGTGAAATGATGTTCTTTTCCCCCTTCAAAACAGAGCCCAATGGGATGTTAGATGTCTGGTACCTTAAAGAGCGCATTGACAACAATAGCCAACAGATTTCCCTTTTCTGGAAGGTAAGTTTTCAGGCAACTTAAAACTCAAGAGAATTAAATATTTGAATGATGAATTTCAAGGCAGAAAAAAGACCTTCCATTTTTATAGTGACTGATATGAGGTTTCAGGACTTTGTTGGAGCTCATTTTCTCAGACATATCTTTATGATACATGACTCGGTGTCGTTTCCCTTTTCAGATAATGACAAGAGTTCTGTGTTCCCTCCCCTGAACCATCACACTCTTTCCTCATCCTACCCCTAATCAATCAAGGTCCTTTTCCATCTCAGGCATTGCCACTCTCTGACTCCAGCTACACCATCTCGTTGACTCTTACGCTCCTCTCTGCCCACTTGCTGTCTCTCCCAGAAGGGAGCCTCTCCTGAGGCCCAACCTCAGGAATACTAATAGTAGTAGAAAGTAATAACAGTAGGAATAGAAAGCAGCCCTCAAGAATTGGAGTAATATGGTTGTTAAATTGCACAACCTTCTGGAAAACAATGAGACCTAGTTTTTTTTTAGAGAGGTTGTAGGTTTACAGAAAAATCATACAGAAAGTACAGAGTTTCCATATACCATCCCCTCATACAAAGTTTCTCTATTATTAACACTTTGCCTCAGTGTAGTACTTTTGTTACAATTGATGAAACAATATTGCTATAAATATACTATTAACTGTAGTCCATAGTTTATATTTGGATTCACTGCTTATATTGTGTAATTCTATGATTTTTTTTTTTTTCATTCTGGTGGTATATCTACAACTGTTTTAGCTTGCTAAGGCTGCCAATACAAAATACCAGAAATGGGTCATCTTTTACAAAGGGAATTTACTAGGGTAAAAACTTACAGTTCTGAGGCTGTGAAAATGTCCAAATCAAGGCATCATCAGAGATGCTGTCTCACCAAAGGTCAGCTGCTGGCAGATCCTGGGCTCCTGCCACAAGGGAAGGCAAGATCGTAGGTTGTCTCTGGCAAGGTCCCTGACTCTTCTCATACATTGGGTTGTTCGGTTTATAATCTCTCAAATTCTTGGAGTTTCTCTTAACCTCTCTCTCAGCCTCTTGGGATAAAAATGACAGCTGGTCTCTGTGTGTTTTTGCTTCCAAGTCTCAGTTTATGTAAGACCCCAGAAAGAGGGTAAAGACTCAACCTGGGTCATGCTTCACTGTCACTGTTCAATCAAAGACCCTAAAGTGATCTAATCAATAGTTCCTTAACTAAATCCAATGTAATCAATGGGCTCCACAGGACTGGATCAGTTCTAAGAACATCATCTTTTCTGGGATTCACAAAAAACTTCCAACTGTCACAACCACCTAAACTTTCCCATTTTAATCACTTTCAAATATGTAGTTCAGTAGTGTTAATTACATTCACAATGTTGTGCTACCACCACCACTATCCATTACTAAAAATTTGCTAACACCTCAAACAGAAACTCTATACCAAATAAGCATTAACTTCCCATTCCCTACCCTGACTCCAACCCCTGGTAACTTATATTCTAGTTTCTACTCTCTGAATTTGCATATTCTCATTTTATATCAGTGATATCATGAAATATTTGTCCTTTTGTGTCAGGCTTTTTACACTCAACATGATATCTTCAAGTTTCATTCATGTTATAGTGAGTATCAGAATTCATTCCTTTTTATCACTGAATGACTCCATTGTGTGTCTGTGTATGTATTTATATATATATTAGAAATACATATACACACACACTTCATTTTGTTTACCCATTCATCTGTTGATGGACACTTTGGCTGTTTCTATCTTTTGGCAATTATGAATAATGCTGCTATGAACATTGGTGTGCAAACATCTCTACAAGTCCCTGCTATCAATTCTTTTGGATATATAGCTAGAAGTGGGGTTGCTGAATCATATGGTAAGTTTATTCTTAAGTTTATAAGGAACCAATGAGGCCTAATATTATTATAGACTGTGAAAGGCTCATAAAGTGCTGAGAGCTGACATCATAATTTCATGTAATCCTCATTAAAGCCTTGTGAGGTAGAAAATCTTATCCCCATTTAACAGAGAGAGTAAGTACTTGCCCCGTGTCATCCAGCTACTAAGTGCAGAGCCGAGGCTGAAACCCCATCCAGATCTCTTTAGGTCACTTCATGACTCAGTACTATTTGAATTCATCTGCTGATTGATGTACTCATAAGAAGAGGTATGGGGTGAGCTGTACTCTTCTTTATTTCCCAAAATGTGTATCCCTTTCACTATACCTCTTCCAGTTAAGGGTAAATCAATAGTTTTGGAATTAGGAACCTGGTGAACATCAAACCAGAAGATCCATAGCATTGAATATAAAGTCTTCTGATAGGGTTAGCATGATTGATTGTGATACTATGCTATCATCTTCAGTTTTAAGAAATGAGCCAGGGAAGAAATGAGCTCTTTCTCCCTCTATCCCTCTTTCTCTCTCTCACACACACAAGATGTCTGGTATAAGAGGAGACTCACTAAAAATATCTTGGTGAGTCATAATCAAGCTCTTCAGTTTGAAACTAAAACTGCAGCTCAAAATTTATTTTAAAATAAAGCCACTTTTAATGGGAAGACAATTCTCAATGCAAGACATTTAGAGTGGCCATACTTTGTAAATATTATGGAAGAAACCAGCTCAATTCTTGGCTATTGATTTACCTTTGCACAAGTAAGCAACTGAATCAAACCAACATTCCTCTCCTCTAAAGATTCCTCCTCCAAAGATGTCCTCCACAGTGATCTGAAGGATACACTCTTTTAATCCTCTTTTACTCCTTTCTGCTCAATGATTTTCTTTCATCAGAATGAGGATACTGATACTGGTATCGCTGTGGCAGGTTACATCATTGTGGGTATCAAGGAAATGAGAGAACACAAATGTAGAAAATCACTAGGCCACCGAGGTAAAGCTAGAAGGTTCTACTTCATGAAATTTTATCCTGACAGTGAAAGCAAACTACTCAGTGCCATGTCTTACAGTACTTCTCAGTATAACAAAGAGAACTTGTCACAGGTGTGATCGTAGAGCTTTGAATTCCCTATCAGAGTGAAATCAAATACATATTTTTAGCCATAGGCTTGTCACAATGCTTATGTTCTAAAATGAGATCTTGGAATTAGAAGGGACTCTAATGCTCTCCTAGACCACCTTTCCTCGCATTATAAATATGGCTCCTACTCCGTCCAAGGCAGACAGATGTCTCCACTGGTGCCTTCTGGGATAGGGAGAACATCTTTATAGGCAGCCCATGCTATGGTTGGAGAGCTCTTAACCATTAGGAAATCTTTCCTTTTGTGGAGCCAGAATTGCCTTGGGCGCAGAAAGGATACTTTGGACTGGAACTGGTCCATATAAAAACCCAAAAAAGCCTAAGGGAATTTAGCATCCTGTTCCACCCCTTATGTTACAAACCCTGAAACGGAGGTTTAGAGAGGTGAAGTGATATCCAATGAGGGAGTTTCCGGTAATAGTTTATTGACAGAGTCCTTCACAGCTTCCTTTGTTTTAAACCACTTCTGTCCCACGCTTCAGAATGGAGATTCCTGCTGCCACTCTCTAGCAGGTTTGGGGGATTTGAGAGGGTGACACTGGCACAAAGGATTCATCTAAATGTCGACTAGAAAGAAAACACTGCAGCCAGATCAGGTGCTTTGTGGGAAAGCCCAAACCACATCTCACCCGGGGAAAGAAGCAAAGATGTGCATGTGGTGGTTTTTGTTTTGCTTTATCTTTCCTTTGAGCAGTACTGGGAAACCAGATAAGAGGGACACCCAGGCACTGCAGAGTGGGGAATTTCAGGCCTTGGCACCAAATGAAGGCCAACATACAACCCAGTTAGCCTGTGAACAGTGTGAGAGCACATTTCTCTTGCATTTGGGGAATTGTGAGATGACCTTTCACTTTTGTAGGATGTTTACATTAGAGGAGAACTCAGGGCTGAATGGGTGTAGCCTGGTGTGAGAGAGAGAAAGAGGGTGAGAGAGAAAATGCATATGAGTGTGTGTATGTATGAGGGTGAGTATGTGAAAATGTAAGTACATGGATGTGAGTATGAATATGTGTCCAAAAGTGTGTATTTATGGTGGTGAATGTGTGAGTGTATTTATATTGAAGGGAAGGAGACTTTTGCTTTGTTGTTATGGTACCCATATAGTTATTCATTTCCCACACCTTGTTTACTCCTCTGAAAGCTTTGTTTCTTCAAAAATATCCTGTACTATTTTCTATTATAGCTATTTTTAAGAGAAAAAATACTTTCTATGTTCAAGTTAAAAAGTACAACCTAGGAGGAGTGGATGTATCTGTGGTTGAGTGCCTGCTTCCCATGTATGAGGTTCTGGGTTCAAGTCCCCAGTACCTCCTAAAAAAAAAAGTATAACCTAGTCTATGAAATAAAACAGGAACACATTGGTATTGCTAAAACTGCAAATAAATAACAAATTAAGTCTTCTCCAAGAGAAAAATTTTGCTCTGTAACCAACAACACCACTGTTGAGTTAGATCCCTCGCCATGTGGGTCCTCTTTTTTCCTTTTTTTAGAATTTATTGAAGTGTATCATACATACATAAACAATAAGCATATAGTAATAGTTGTGAACTTATAAAACAAACATACATAGCATCATACAGGACACAAATACCTCACCTCACCCTACCACCAATACCTTGCATTATTGTGAAACATTTTTAACTAATGATTAAAAAGCATCAAGCATCCTCAGAATATTACTACTAACCAAAGTATCTTACATTTGGTGTATTTTTCCCCCAACCCAGCCTATTATTATTACTATTTCATTTATACATGAGCATACATAAACAATAAGTATATAGTAAAAGTTGTGAACTTACAAAGCAAACATGCGGAACATCATGTAGGGGTCTCATTCATCAACCCACCACCAATACCTTGCATGAGACATTTGTTACAAATTAGGAAAGAATATTGTCAAAATCTTATTACTAGTCCTTATCTTACATTTGGTGTATTTTCCCCCAAACCCGCCCTATTATTTTTAAAATATATTTTTATGAGAGAAGTTATAAACTTACAAAACAATCACACACATGTGCAGAATTCCCATACAGCACCCCTCTATCAATACACCACACTGTGGTAGAACACTTGTTGCAGATTATGAGATAATATCATCAGACTATTACCAGGTTCATAGCTTACATTGGACACACTTCTTCAATACTCCCTGTATTAGTCAGCCAAAGGGGTGCTGATGCAAAATACCAGAAATTGGTTGGTTTTTATAAAGGGTATTTATTTGGGGTAGGAGCTTACAGATACCAGGCCATAAAGTATAAGTTACTTCCCTCACCAAAGTCTATTTTCAGGTGTTGGAGCAAGATGGCTGCCAACAGCTACGAGGGCTCAGGCTTCCTGGGTTCCTCCCTTCCAGGGTCTTGTTTCTCTCCGGGTTCAAGGTTCCTTTCTTCCCAGGGCTTGCTTCTTCCTGGGCTCAGTGTTCCTCTCTTCCTGGGACTGGCTTCTCTTTCCTCTGTGAGCTTACTTCCCAGGGCTCCAGCTTAAGGCTTCAGCATCAAACTCCAACATCAAAACCCTCAACTCTGTCCTTTGCCATGCCTTTTATCTGAGTCCCCACCCACCAAGGGGTAGGGACTCAACACCCTAATGACGTGGCCCAATCAAAGCCCTAATCATAACTCAATCACCCCCAGGTACTTATCAGATTACAAATATAATCCGATTTCTATTTTTGGAATTCATAACCATATCAAACTGCTACACTCCCCCATTATCAACACAGTATATCTTTGGCATAGATGCATGAATATTAGATTATTATGGTTAACCACAGTCCATAAGTCACTCCAGTTGCATTTTTCCCATGCTTCTCCACATTCCCACCACCCGGCAATTGTGATGTACATTTGTTCTAGCTCACAAAGGATACTCTTATATCTGTACCATCAACCACAATTCTCATCCACCTCTGGGTTTACTGTGTTATTCAGTCCCTAGATTATTCTCTAGCTTTCTTTCAATTGGCATTTATACCCCTAGACTACCCTTTTCCACCACATTCCCATTTATCAACCAGCTTCTACTCACTATGTGTTACCATCAACTTGATACATCTCCACATACATTACACATATTAAACATTTGTTTAATATATGCATGGAATATATATGTGGAAATACATACATGAAACATCAGTAATCCTTCATGACCCTCCTCTTCTCTCCTTTAAGAATCTATCACCGACCACCAGGTCTTAAAGATATTTTCCTACATTTTCTTCCAGAAGCTTAATGGTTGTTTTATATTTTGGTTTTTCATCTATTTTGAGTTAATTTTTGTATAAGGTGTGAGATAGGGGTCGTTTTTCCTTTTTGGCTGTGGTTATTCAGTTCTCTCAGCACCATTTGTAGAATGGACTGTTCTGCCCAAGTTGGGTGGGTTTGACAGGCTTGTCAAAAATCACTTGACCATAGATGTGAGGGTCTGTTTCTTAACCATCAGTTTGGTTCCATTGATCTGTGTGTCTGCCTTTATGCCAGTTCCATGTTTTTACCACTGTAGCTAGGTAATGTGATTTAAAGTTCAGAACTCAGAGTCCTCCAATATTGCTTTTCCTTTTTAAGATATTTCTGGCTATTCAAGACACCTTACCCTTCCAAATAAATTTTATAATCATGTTTTCCATTTATTTTTTACAGGCTGGTGTAATTTTAATAGGATTGCATTGAATCTGTTTTTCAATTTCAGTAGAATTGACATCTTAATGATATTTAGTCTTCCAGTCTGTAAGCATGGAATGTTCTTCCAATTATTTAGTCTTTTTTTTATTTCTTTTAACAATGAGGTATAGTTTTCTGAATAGAAGTGCTTTGCATCATTTGTTAAATTTATTCCAAAATATTTGAGTTTTATCTTTCATATTTTATTTCCAGCACTCTATTGACACTTTTAGCCACTTTTACTGATATAATCTTCATTTCTAGACTCTTTTCCAAACGTCTCCTGTCTTTTCTTTCAAGACTGTGGCATACGCTTTATCTCCTGCAAAGCTGGTTTATTGGTTACAAACTCTCTCAGTTTCTGTTTATCTGTGAATATTCTAAACCTGCCCTCGTTTTTGAAAGATTGTCTTGCTGGATATAAGATTCTTGGCTAGAAGTTTTTCTCTTGCAGTATCTTAAATATATCACACTACTGTCTTCTTGCCTCCATGGTTTCTGATGTGAAATCAGCACTTAATGTTATTGGGCATCCCTTATATGTTATGCACTTCAATTCTCTTGCTGCTCTCAGAATTCTCTGTCTTTGCCATTTGACATTCTGATTAGTGTGCATCTTGGAGTTGGTCTATTCAGATTTATTTGGATGGGATTACATTGTGCTACTTGGACAGGGATATTAATGTCCCTCAATAGGGTTGGGAAATTTTTTATCATTATTTATTCAAATATTCCTTCTGCCCCTTTTCTCTTCTCTTCTTGGACACCCATGACACATATGTTTGCACGTCTCTTGCTGTCATTTAGTTCCCTGAGAACTTGTTCAATTTTTTTCTTTAAAAAAAAATTTACTTATTCCCCCATTGTTTTTGTGTTTACTGTCTGCTTTCTATGTGTTCTTCAGTGTCTGTTTGTCTTCTCTTTTAGGCCACACCAGGAACCTGTCCTGGGACCTTCCAGAATGGGAGAAAGGCATTCACTTTCTTGCACCTCAGCTCCCTGGTCTGCTGCATCTCTTATTGTCTCTCCTTTGTGTCTCTTTTTGTTTCATCACCTTGCTTTGCCAGCTTTCTTTGTGGGCCAGCACTCCTGCCTGGGCCATCACTCCTGCATGGGCCAGCAACCCTGTGTGCGTCAGCACTCCACGTAGGCCAGTACTTTGTGTGGGCCAATTCTCAGCTTCGGCTAGCTTGCCTTCACCAGGAAGCACCAGGAATCAAACTCTGGACCTCCTATATAGTAAACAGGAGCCAAATCGCTTGTGCCACATCTGCTTCCTCATTCTTTTCTTTATGTTCTTTTATATGTTTGCTTTCAGAAGCCATTTCTTCAAGCTCACCAATTCTTCTGCCTCCTCAAATCTGCTCTTACATAACCCCATTGTATTTTTTATTTCATTTATTGTGCCTTTCATTCCCATAAGATCTGCTATTTTTCTATGTATGTTTTCAAATTCTTCTTTGTGCTCATCCAATGTCTTCTTAATATCCTTAATCTCTTTAGCCATCTCTTTGAATTTATTAAGGAGATTTGATTGAACTTCTATGATTAGTTGTCTCAACTCCCTTATATCATCTGGAGGCTTATCTTGTTCCTTTAACTGGTCTGTATCTTCCTTTTTCTTGGTGTAGATTGTAAATTTTTGTTGGTGACTTGGCATCTGGCTTACTAGATGTATTTATTCTGGGTGCAGTTTCTCTCTTTAATTTAGGGTTTTCTTGCCCTTTCTCTTTTGCTGATTGTGTAGTAGGAGCCAAGGATGTAGTTGGTGCTGCAAGCTGTGGAGGTTTAAGCTGCCCTCATTTTCCCAGGAACCAATGAAGCTTCTCCCAACTTTCTCCTTTGCCAGGGGTAGGAACAGAGCCCCAGCTATGTGTAATAATCCAGGCCTAGACTATAGTTGCAGGCCTAGACTATAGTTGCCCGGAGAGATTGGTGAAGCTTCACACCTCATTCTCCTCTACCTGGCGTGGGGATGGAACTGGAGGTGTGGGTAATAATCTACACTGCGCTGGTCCAAAATGACCACAGTTGCCTTGGTAGATTTCCAATTAATCAGTCTGTGCCAGCCAGATGTTCCTGCAGTTACCCAGAAAGGTTGGTGCAGGGGTCACCAGCTTCCTCCTTGCTAGAGGTGGGACTGAAGCCTAGGCTAGGGCTGTAGCCCATCTGGGTAAAAGAAACAGGTCTCTACCATCTCTGTGATTTTCAATCAGCTGAGCTTTCCCTCATGCCTGGGGTAGAGTTAAAATGGTGGCTACAGGCCTCCTTTTGACTTAGACAGGTTCAAATTTTAGTTTTCTTAGGGTTATACTTTAGCTAGCCAAAGTTAATAATCAGTAGCTGAAGTCAGTGGCCAACCGTCTCTCCCTCCTGTCTTTAGGAAATGGAGATTCCAATTCTAGTCACAGAACAGCTCCTGGGATGGCTTGTGCCACTGGAGTAGGATGACCACTTGCCTCCACGGCATGTCCTGTATTTTCCTGGAGAAGCCAATGTACGTCCCTTCAGTTTCCTCCCTGCCAGATGTGAGGCTGGGGCTTATGCTAGATCTGGAATCTGATCTGGATGGAAAGAAGCCGGTTCTTACCAGCACTGTGATTTTCAGTCCTCCCTGCTTCCCTTTGTGCCAGGAGTGGAGTTAAAATGCTGGCTACCAGCCTCCTTCTGACTTGGACAGGTTCAATTTTAGTTGTTCTTAGGATTATACTCCAGCCTGCTGAATTTACAATCAGTAGCTGAAGTTGGTGCCCAACCGTCTCTTCCTCCCCCGTTTTTGGGAAGTGGAGCTTCCAATTCCAGCTGCCGAACAGCTCCCGGGGCAGCTTGTGCCTCCAGTGGAGAATGGGCACCGGCCTCCATGGAGTGGAGTATTCCACCCACAAATCTTCTCTGCAGCTGGGCAGTTCTCTTCTTCCATTCCTTGAAGGATGCTGCAGGATGCTCTTCTCGTCTCCTTGAGCCCCTAATAGGTGCTTTAGATAGTTCAGGGTGTTTACTAACTGCCCTGTAGCAGGAGCTGACTCTAGGAACTCTTTATTCTGCTGCCATCTTGCTGGTTGTCCATGTGGGGCCTTTTAACAATACCCATCTCTCATATTTCTTCTATCATCTCTTTCTCTGCAAAAGTTTGTATGATTTCCTTTGCCTTGACTAAACAAGACAATTCATGATTCCATTACACTTTTCTTCCACTTAATACAATATGTATTCTCTAAGAAGAAAATCACCCTGAAGATGAGGATAATGTGTGCAAACACTATGACAATTTCCTCTTTTGATCTCTTCAGAATACTCTCTCGATCCTAGCACATCCTAACTTCCTGAAATTATTGTGGAACTCATGGATCTGGAAGAGAAATTCTTGTGTGCAAATGAAGTGTACTGAATTCATTCATTTGTTCATTCATTCATTCACACACATATTTTAAAGCCCCCTCTTTAGTACTAGACACTGTGCTGCATGCCATGAATATGGAAGTGAAAAAGACAAATCCAGTCCTCATGTCATGGAGTTCACAGTCCACTGGGAGGGCAAGACTCAGAGTCAGGACGACAAGGGTGTTCGGGGCATTCAGAAGATTCGTGTTCAGTGGTAATGAAGGTCGGGCTTGTCACATAGAGAAGAATAATTAATGGTGGGTGGAGGGTCAGAGAGAGACCTCTGGGTAGGTAATACTGGAGGTGACCCTGAAAGAACAGGTTATCCTAGACAGCGGTGGGGAGAGCATTTATCAGGAGACCCTCTGGAGACTAAGGACGCAGCATGTAAAGGAAGCACCATCTCATAGAAAGATAATGCAGCCACGGATATGAGCCACATGTGTAATTTAAAATTTTCTGGTAGGCACTTTTTTTTTTTTTTCTATTTTGAGGTACTGGGACCAGAGATTGAACCTGGGACCTCATATGTAGGAAGTCAATGCTCAACCACTGAGCCACATTGGCTCCCCTGGTAAGCACATTTTAAAAGGTAAAAAGAATCAGGTGAAATTTGTTTCAACAATATATTTTATTTATTTCCATATATTCCAAATATCACTTCAGTAGGTAATCAATATTTTAAAATTATTACGTGAGATTTTATCCTTTTTTTCCTACCAAATCTTCAAAAACCAGTGTGTATTTTATGCTTACAGCCCATCTCATTACAGACTAGCCACATTTCAAGGACTCAACGGCTTCTTGGGACTCGTGGCTCCTGAACCGGGCAGCACAGCTCAAGAGCCTTAAGCAATAAATAAGAGAAGTAAGAAAACTCTTGATTCCAAAAGTGAAAAAGAGATTTGGTGTTTTTTTGTTCATTTATTAAATGAAGTGATTCATTTTGATAAACAGCTACCCTCCAGTCTTCCATCTGGGGGTGGGTGGTGAGAGGAAAAAGAAAATAGCAAGCCCTGTCCACCAAGCTTACCCCATGGAGAGAAGACCTGCTGCGAATGGGGGCAGCTTGTTCAGTACATTCACTTTGTCTCTTCCTCCTGCATTTCTCTCCCTCACATGGAAAATATTTCAGCCTAGATCACATAGTACTGTTGAAGGGATGAATTCCTTGGCCTTCTCAGATGAAAGAGGTTTGGCAAAAGTAAAATATGTTTGGTAACCTGAGTGATACTGATGTGGAACAAAGCGCTATCATAAGACCCCAGGGCAGATTAGATGTCAGAAGACTGGAGCCCTTATATGATTATAGGACATACCCAATTTAAGGGAGCATCTCAGAATCAATATTTCAGTACAAAAGCAGCAGATGGGAAAGCTGTGATAGCTTTGTTGCGCTATTCAACTGTTTCCTGCCCTTTCTAATTCTTGCCCCATTGCTGGCTGGTGCAGCATTTCTGAAGATATTTTAAGAAAGAATTTATTGCTATCCCTTACTGACTAGTCACACAGATATGTCAGCTGTAATGTAGAGAATTTTCTGTAGAATGACATAGATTGTGGCCAGTGTCAAAGATAAGAGAGTAGGCATCAGAGGTTTAGCAGAAGATAGAAAGCAGACATGGAAGGGAATAAAATTCTTCCTCCCATGAACGTTTTTCTTATTTTGCTGTTTTTTTATCTAGTCACAAAACAAGATAGAAATCATTATGCCAGGATATCTTCCATGAGGTATGACTATCAATTAAATCAGCTCAGTGTAGAGAAATACCTGGGGGTTAGCTACTAAGTACCAGCATGATACAGGGGTTATGAGTTCATCCAGAGAGAGTTGTGCTGCCTGGGTTCAGATTCCAGCTCACCACTTATTATTGGCTGTGTAATCTTGAGCAAGGTGCTTAACTTCTCTGTGCTTTTCTTTCCTCACAAGTAAAATGCAGGAGGTTGCTGTGAAGATTAATGAGATATTTATGGAAAGTGTTTAATAGATAATTGTTAGAGTCAAACATTGTACATGGCCCTGAGGATTCAGAGATGAGATGGCAGGCAAGTGGGAAGATGGATTCATACAGAAAGGTTCAATACAGTCAATTGAAAAAAAAATTCCAGGTGAACCATTCCTTCACTTTTAGACTGGGGTTTTTGAAGGCAGTCATGAGTTCTGAAATCAAGGTACTCAAGCTTAAACCACAAATTATGTGTTTTGTGATCAATTGTATAGCATTGGTGAGACTTCCATATGCAGTTGTAAGACAAGGGTCAAGACAGAATTGATAGATCAGTAGAAGAGTCATGTAAATAAGGTAGGGAAGTACCAATTAGGACCATTTTTATATCACTTTAGAGTAACTGTAAGAGAAAGGAACTCACAAATGTCTGAACATCTGTCATGTGCCAACCACTCTTTGAAACTAATTACGTCCCTTAGCTCACTGAATCCTCTAATAAGCCTACACTGTTCATGGATTTATCCTTATTTTAGACAAGGAAACTGAGACCCAGAGAGGTAAAATGACTTGCTCAAGGTCACACAGCTGCTCCACAGTAGAGCAGGAAAGCAAAGGATTGTGCTAATAAGAAGAATGCCAGTGGCATTCCTAACAGATGGAAAGTCCTCACAGGCAAATCTGTGACCAGTAAATATTCAGATTCCCCCAGCTTTCTAAATGGACTTGATTATGGACTCTCTTCTTTTATGTGAATGAGCTCTAACAGTTTCTTATTGTTTGTACCACATGAAATGCAGATGTAAAACATTATTTTATGACCAGTACGTTAGTTTTTTTTAAGTCTTCAGAAGAAATGATTTATCCATCCACAGAAACATCTCTTCTCCAATATATTATTTTTAATTAAAAAAAAAAGATGCCCCGTGTTCTGTCTTATCATGGCTTACATTCACCAAGTTATTTTTGAAGCTGAAAGCCTTTTCAGGTGGCAGGACTCTTAGGTTTATTGAGGGAGCTGTTTTCTCTGCTTCTTGGTCAAATGTAAGTCAGAAAGGCGTTCTGTATAAGCTTAGATCATTTTCCACAGGAAAGAGGAGAAATAAAACGGAAGGAGAGAGGCAGCAGGACAGCCTTTTCTCTTTAGCATACTCTTACTAATAGGAGTGGATGCCAATTACCATAGGAGCTCTGGCTTGAGACCCTTCTCAGCACTGTTAGAGAAGGTACCGGAGGAATCAGTTCTTCAGAGACATTCCCTGAGCGCCGAGCACCTGACTATCGCATTCCTCTCACTCGTCCACTAGGGGGCGCACTAAAATCTCACATTACTTTCCTGTGGTTCCTTCTCCAAGCTTCAGCACCCTCATCAGAATGGGGAGATATAAGGGCTAAGTGTGACAACAGATGTCAAGCGCCTAACCCAGGGTCTGTGCTCAATAAATGTTATTTTCTTCCTTATCACCCACCCAAATAAACACTAAAGTAAAAATAAGTTTATGTGGGAAGAGCCAGTTAACTCCTCAGTTCTGCACTTCTTCAGGGCTCACAGCTTGCCTCCTTGTGACTCAGGACCTGCTGGCTCTGAAAGAAAGTAATTCCAGATCTCCACTCTCACAGACTTGCTGAACTTACGTGAAATGTTGATGTTCCCTATCAGAATGACCACAACCTCATAATTAGAGAAGCTGCTTTGCAACTTTTTGCCAGAAGAGTGGTTGGGGACTCCAGCTCTGGAATGTGCAGCCCCATAGCAGCCAGTTCCTTGTCTCAGGCCTGCCAGTGTAAGGAGCCGTATGTCATACTAGCCTCGTCAGCCGCCTGCATTCCTCTCCAGCTCCTCCATTTACCCCGTGAGTGACCAGGAGCAAGTCACTTCATCTCCCTGGTCTTCTGCTTCCCCATTTATAAAATGGAATGTTGAATGAATTCTTAATTGTACCTTCCCCTCCAGTGTGGGGATTCTGTTATGATATTCCATTCTGTCAGGGCCAGGTGTAATCCAAGGGTGATGGATTACATACACTATTTGTCATCTTTATGATGCTTTTTTTTTTTAAACCAAACAAATTATACTGATTATACTGTCTTCAGTGGCTTCAGGAAGCAAAGTGCCCGGCTGGCCACATACCTGCTTTCCTATTGGCTCACTGCATTTTTCATTCCATGGACACTGTTGGACAAGTTAGGCCTGTTCTCCAAGTTGGTTAAGGAGACCAATTACCTGGGAGAGAATAACTTTTATCCCAAAACATTTTATACAAGCATATCACATGAACTGCCAAATTTACTTGCATGCTATCTCCTCCTCACCCCACCTTCTTTTACTCACTGATATTTTCAACTCAAAAATATGGGATATGGAGGAAAAACACAAAGATCTGGGTCTTCACGGTCTTCGGGGAACCTTCAATCATCTTTCAGATCTACACCTCTGTTTACTAGACCAGTGAGAGCCAGATTTCTGCAGAAGTCACTGTTTAAGTTCATTGGGTCCAAGATGACTGGGCCCTCCCTGCCCCCGGTCCTTTCAGCAGTTTATCATTGGAATTAATGAGATTCTATCTGTTTTTGAAGACAGTGAGTGGAAAGTGATAAAAGATGATTTGCAAGTTTTTTTTTCAGTGAAGACTCTGTTTCTTTAGTGGACAGAGTGGGACAGAAGCCCCTTTGGTCTCTGGCATAAATGGGGAGATTTGTGAGCTTACTTAACTCTTAGGGACTGCCTTAAGACTGGAGGTGCAAGGGCTGGAGGAGAGACAAATAGTCCTACCTCCAGACCTACAGAGGAGACGGATAGGGAAGGATGGAGTGAGAGAGCTGAGGGAATGCTCTTCCTCAGCCAGCTTTTGTTTTGCTTTAATTTAGTCTGTTTTCTCTCTTCTGACAAAGAGCATGCAGTTTATTAAGAACAGTTTAGAACATCACAATTTATAAAGTAATTGCTTATTTTATACATGCAACAACACTTTGAGATCAGCTGTAAATGCAGGTATGAAATGCAAACTTTCTTGGTTCTTTCTAGTGCACAAGGATCTCTTCCAAGGCAAGGCTGAATGTTCACCAAAACAGCATCCAGCAAAATGGCATTCAAAACTGTGGAAAGATCCAGTTTTGGGCCTTTTGGGTCCGGAAAGTTACCCAGGACAGAACCTGTATTAATTATGCTCCCAGAGGCTGACGTATAAAAATCTGGATACTCATGGATTGACTTACAGTGAGAAATGCAGCTGTTGGCTCAACCAGAAAGCTTGAGTCAGCAGATCAGAACATTCTCTCCCAGTATGCTAATTGTTCCAGAAGCCAAATTATAACCAGAAGGCCAATTTATTCACTTAAAGTGAAAAATACAAATTTTAAGTGTACCAGATGTTCATACTGGCCCTAGTCTCTCCTGACAGGTAAAATATAGAAAACCAAATTATTAGAAGATTGCTTGGTGAGCAGAGAACTAGAGCAAGGAGCATCTGCCAGTCCCAAGATGCGTCTTTCAGCAAAGGCAGCAGGAGGTTCCTCACCCGTGGAAGGAATAGCCTTGCCAGGAAAACTGTAATTCTTAAATCTTGTTAGCCAAGCCATCCTCTCCCTGAGCTAGGTGTGGATGGGCACTGCCAGTGCTGGCCTTGGCAACTCTCTGTTTTCTATGCTTCTGTTTTCCATGATCATTTTCCAAGCAGGGTTATTATGATACAAATAATTCATTTCCTGCTTACTTCCTGGGATTGCTCCCAAATGATCTGAATTGGAATTTTTGCAGTTTTAAGACTTGTTAGTTGCAATTTATAAACAGTGTCTTAGTTCTCTAGCACAAATGGCAAATCCAATTAACTGCCTGTGGATTTTACTAGTTTAGCTCCTGATAACCTTGTTTTTTTATTTCTTGAGATGCATTGCACTTTTTCTATCTAAAAAAGTTATACATATGTATGTGTGTGCATGTGGGTGCTTCACCAGTTAAGAACTAGAGAGTCAGAGGGTTAAGGGCCTTGCCCAAGTCACACAGCAGGTTGCTGGTAGACCCAGGTCTTCTGAGTTCAGATCCCACACTTGTCTGATTGGATGTGATCAAGTTGGCTACTATTGGTTAATTTTGTTTTGAAGCAAGAAAGGAAAATCAATGTGTTTTTGTGAGGATTTTTGGAAAATACTAATTAATTTATTTCTGAATGGGTGGTGGTAGTGCATAAAAGTGTGGGGAGCAGGAGATGAGAGGATGTAAATAAAAAGGCCACTCAGATGTAGTCGCCTGCTGCCAGGGGCCGTGAGGTCCAGGCACAGAGCACCTGGCAACCCCATCTCAGAGTAAACAGTAAGTGGATGTGCTTTACTGCAGAATCTGAGTGTATCAGAGGCAAGAGGAAAAATCCTCCACTATCGGGTGACCTTACAGGAGGTGTCAACGCGAAAGACCACACTACAGAACATCACAGGACACACCTCCTGGACCTGGGTTGTTCCCAGCACTGGAAACTGGACTGCAACTGTATCTGCAACCAACTCAAAAGGCAGTTCCCTGCCCACTCGTATAAACATAACAGACCTTTGCGGGTCAGGTAGGTATCAGCTTTTCTTTACTATTGCCTGTGGGAAACTGTGCCTTACTCATCTCTTATCTCCTGCAGGCCTGGCCCATGCTGGGCATGAGTAACACAGGAGTTCAAACTTTGGAGTCAAGAGTTTTCAGGGGCTGTCTTTTCTACTTTCAGTCTATGTGTGGCCTTGGGCAAGAATGAACACCTCTGAGCTCCAATTTCTTCTTCTCTAAGATAGGAATTATAATGCTTGCTTGCAGGTCATTGTGAAATTAAATACAGGGACTAGTACATAGCATGTGCTTAATAAATGTTAATTAAGGAAATATTAGTTACATTAAATTGAACACTAGTATCTGACCAATTCTTAAAGAAGGCAAGAATAATATGTTCTCAAATTCCACAATAAACATTTTGTATCAACAGCACAAACATATTTAAAAATTAATAGTATTAAAGTGAAATTCTGACTACAGGAAATTTTAGTAAAATTCTGCTGTAGTACATATCTGTATTATACAAATTTGTATATGTATGTAATTATCCATATCCAAAAGCTTCCCATTAGACATAGAGGCACACATTTCACAGGTGAAGTCACATCCTCTAAAAACTAACTTCACATAAGAGCCCATGATTAGCTAAGATAGTGGATATTGGTGCTATTTCTCAAGATCTGTATTATAAAGGGATTCCATATCAATATCAATTGCCTGTTGTTTCAAAGAATACATAATAGAATGAAACTCTATAATTAGATCCTTCCTTAAAATTCAATGCAACAATTTTATCCACATGTGGACATTTTGAAGAACTTTCTTCTAAAACATTATTATTTTTTGTGCACTGTTAAATCTTGGTTATATATCTTTTAGTCCTACATTTGTAAACATAGAGATAATAGAGTAGATTAAAATAATAGAAGAAAATACAAGTAAAAAATTCACATACCTTGGGGTGGTGCATGAGTTAGGAATAGTTTTTGGGAAGCAGAGTGGCTCAAGTGATAGGGCTTCCACCTTCCATATGGGAAGACCTGGGTTTGATCCCTGGGGCCTCCTGTTTAAAAAAAAAGGAGAGAAAGCGTGCCCACGCGTGAGCTGTTTGCCTGTGCAGTGAACCGAGTGCCCATGTGAGTGCCCACATGCTGAGCTGAGTGCCTGCCCAATTTGCCAGTGCCTGCGCAAGGGAGTCACGCAGCAAGATGATGACCCAATAAAAGAGAAACAAAGGGGAGAGTCAAGGTGAAGTGGAGCAGAGACCAGGAACTGAGGTGGTGCAGGTGACAGGGAACCTCTCTCCACATCAGAGGTCCCAGGTTCAAATCCCGGTGAATCCTAGAGGAAAAAAAAATGAGAAGAGAAGACAAAAAGAGAAATAGATACAGAAGATCACACAGCTAATGGACACAGACAGCAAAAACAGCAGGGCAGGGTGGGGGTGGGGTAGGAAAAAAAGACTTAGTACCAAAAAAAAAAGCAAAAATAATATTTAAGAAAAAAAAACAAAAGAAATTGCTTTTAAGAGTTAGGGGGCCTCTTACAGAGGGTTGACTGTAGTGACTTATTTATTCCCTCACATGAAAGAAGGCAGTGGTAGGCAGCCCAAGGCTGGTGTGACAGTTTCGTGATATAATCAGGATCCCAATTCCTTCTTTCTCTTCCCTCTGCCAAGCTCGGCTTTCATCCTCCAGATGGAAATGGTCCAAGATGGCTGCTGACATGCTGGCTTTTTCTTCTAGGCAGGAGAAAAGAGCAACAAAGGAAGGGTTCGCTGCCCACTATTGAGGAGCTTTGCCCCAAGTTGCACACAACACTTGCACTCATTGGCCCCAGCTGGTCACATGGCCACACCCTGCTGCAGAGGAGGCTCAGAAATATATTTCAGGCAGCAATGTTATTCCCTTGCTAAGGAAGATGAGGAGAGTATATCTGGTAGGTAGCTGGCAAGCTCTACCTCAGTTGGGAAAGGCACCTAAATCAGAAAGCTTGAAGGAAAAGGTGGCTTAACAAATTTTAAATAATTAAACTTTTTGCACAGTATTACCTTCCTAGGGCTGCCATAATAAAGTACCACAAAGTAGGTGGCTCAAAACAATAGAAATGTATTCTCCTACAGTTCTGGAAGAGTAATCAGGATCTCGGCAAGGCCACATTCCCTCCGGAGCCTCTAGGGGAGCATCTATCCCTCCTTCCTCTTCCAGCTTCTGGTAGAACCAGTTGTTTCCTGGCTTAGGGCAGCATAACTCCATCCCCTGCCTCCTCCTCCACATGGCCATCTTCCCTCTGTGGTTCTGGACACCTTCTCCTCTTCTTATAAGGACACGGGTCATGTTAGATTAAAGCCCACCCTAATCCAGCATGCCCTCACATAAGTATTCGTTTTTACGTAAGAAAAAAATATGGTAGAATATATGTGGACATGTTAACAGAGGTTATCTCCGCATCATGAGAATACAGGTGATTATTCTTCCCTTTTGCTTTTTAATAATTCTTCAATGTGTAAGTACTATATAAGTAGTCTTTAAAGTGGATTTTGTGGGGAAAATTTGAAGTTATGCCATTGTTTATTATCCTACACTTTTAAAAATTTAATATATTAGAGCATATTACTTCTTAAAACCTCACTGTTAATGGATTTGAGGATATAAACCTTACGAATTTTATGGGCCCATTTCAGTTTCTATATATAGATTTGGTAACAATGTCTCAAAATGCCATATTTGTTATTTTAGAGTCTACCTTTTATTTATTCAACAATCACTTATCAGGCCTATATTATATAAGGCATTGGAATCCATCAATAGATAAAAAATGCAGTTGAAGTCCTCAAGTTATTTATAGTCAAATGGAAGAGACAGACATATAAACAAGTAAATTGCAGTATAGTATAATAAGTGAGAGGCTAGAAGTAAGCACAGGTTGCTACTGGAACAAAGAGAAGTGGAAGAATGGGCTTGGAGAGAAGGCAAGGAGAGAAGAAGGTATCTGAATGGAATACCGAGAGATAAACTGATGTTAGCCAGGTGAGGGAGGGCAGGTGTGGGCTAAGGGTTTGTTTAATAGTGAGGGCTAGGGTATATGGGGACCTCATATTTTTTTAATATAACATTAAAAAAATAAATAAGGAAAAAAAAAATAGTGAGGGCTGAGTGGGGCCATAAGTTGAAGATAAAGTGGGCCATTGAGGACGTTTTCCGGAACTGAGTTTTCAGGATCCTGAGGATGGTGGACTCTCAACGGCCTACTGCCTCCCTGAGGACCACACCTAAACCATCCGATACAAGCAGCTGTGCATCTCAGAGTGGCCTGGAGGACAAACTGACAAACTGTGGAATCCCGTCCTGGAGGGAACTTGTCTTGGGCATACTCTGAAGAATAGAGTCCTATGATTTTGGGTCCCCCTCCCACCTTTCAGCATATGTTTACACTATTCACATAGGTATTGTTACTTCTAGGAAGGGAAAAACTACGCCCCAACAGGCAAAATTACTTTGATTTTGAGAAACCAAGGACAAATTTACTGTAGAAGACATCTGCCATGGCATCATATGCTAAGAGGCACAAGAATGATTTTGTTGGTTTATGATGAAAATTGACTGTGTGATAAACTCACTGGTCATCAAGTAAAACATATTTAATATTTCAAAGATCCAGGCCCTGTGCTCAAAAAATGAAGAAACTACAGGATGAAGCAGAAGCCAGCACAGTCATAAGCAGGGTTCCACACACATGACAGATTGAAGCCCCGAGAGGTGAAGTAATTTAGCTGAGATCAAGCCATTTGATTAGTGGCAGAGCTGGTCTGAAAAACCTGTCCCTTCGATGGACACTTTTTCCAAATGCCTTATGAACTGTGTAGCTCTGTATAGAAGTACTCAATGAAAATGGAGATGGAAAGTTGAATGATAAAGGTTAAAGGAATCATTTGGAGACATGACAGGGAGAAGGTGATTTATTAACAGAATTTAAAGGAGAAAAACATGCCTCGGCGAACATCATAGGGGAGGAAATTCCAGGCTGGTTTCTGAAAGTGTGATGACTCAGGGGCAGGACAACTCTGGCCAATATTGAGTTGATTTGCTTAAGTTAATTCCAGAGAAAGCAAGGGCAGGGTTTAGAAAGACTCTTTGGCTATATTACCTCATTGCCTAGCGAAGGCTTGCAAACTGTAGGTGCTCAGTAAATATTTACTGAATGGGTAAATTTGATTCTTAAAAAAAAAAAAAAAAATCCCATGGCATAGCCAGGACAAAAAAACAAAATGAAACACTGCTGGAGAATTCCAGTTTCCAAAAAGATGTCCAATACACCAAACCCCACTCTGTGGGTGCTGCAGGAGAGGTAGGGAGGTGGACGACTGAGCCCCTGTGTAATGGGGAATAGTGACCTGGAGTGGAAAGGGACATGGTCCTCAAGGGGAGAGAGCTGAAGGAACACCTTCCATTTAACCCCCTCCTCTTGCCTTCATTGTCCTGGCTGATCATTTCTCAGCCATCTCTACTATGGGACAAGAAAGTGGTAGCGCCCCTGCAGCTGGAAGCAGCAAAGCATGACAGAGTAGCTTCGTGGAAGCCTTGGAATCTAACTGGGGTGGTAGAGGAAGGGTGGTAGGTGGGTAGCTGAGAGCAAAGAGTGCTGTGAGTTGACCAGCCCTCGAGTATTTCCTCTTTTCCTCAACCTCCTGACCTGGCAACTACAAAAAAGAAAAACAGTGTCTGTCTGCCTGCCCGCTGCAGAGGCACTGGTAGGGTCTGGGGGAAGCTGGGGACAGGTAGAGCTCAGGTTGGAACATTGCAGGTTCTCTGGCCTAGAGTTTTCCACCCTGAAAAGTACTCTCAACTTACCTGGAAGACCATGAGCTACTGCTGAACTTTTCCTCCTCCCCCCATAGTAAAATAAAGTCTCAAGCTGCCAATCTATCCAAGAAAATGAAGCTTGATCCCAAAGGAGAAAACCAGGAGAAATCTGAGGAGTGCAAATACCGAGAAAGAAAGGCAACAAACAGAACAACCCATATGATAGGAAGCAGAACTAAAGCAAAAGAAAAAACAAGTATTTAAAATAAACATAATATATATCCTTAGAAAGATAAGAGAGGACACTAGAATCATGAATCAGAAACAGGTGATTGTGAAGAAGCCACAAATAGATATTCGGTATGAAAAGTTAATTGTTGAAATAAAGAACTCAACCAATGGGTTGAAGAGCAGAAAGGACTCACCTGCAGCCAAATGCTCTACCCCTCAGCTCTACCTCCAAGAAAGGACTCATTTGAAGATTGAATTTAGTGAGTGGAAGATTGAAGGAGAAACTCCTCCAAAAGGCATAAAAAACCACCTGCCATATATGAGGTCCAGGGCTCGAACCCAGGGCCTCCTAGCCCCTGTGGTGAGGTGGCCCACACGCAGTGCTGCCACATGCAAAGAGTGCCATGTCACACAGGGGTGTTCCCTGCACAGGGGAGCTCCACGTGCAAGGAGTGTGCCCCGCATTGAGCCACCCTGTGCGAAAAAACTCAGCCCACCCAGGAGTGGTGCTGCACACACACAGAGCTGACACAACAAGATGATGCAACAAAAAGAGACATGGATTCCTAGTACAGCCGACAAGAATACAAGCAGACATAGAAGAGTGTGCAGCGAAATGGACATAGAGCAGACGGGGAGGGGGAGAAAGGGAGAGAAATAAAAAAATAAATCTTAAGAAAAAATGGGTAAAGAAGTTTAAATGAGAAAAAAATTAAAACACTGAAAGAACAGAAACAGAAGTTATGGCAACCATCTAAAAGGTGCCCCAGTAAAAGAAAGTAAATGAAAAGGAAGAAATATTTGAAGACTAATGATCAAGAACACTGCAGAATTTTAAAGATGATATAAAATTTCAGATTGAAAGAAAAACAGTTTCCCTATAGTGAAATTTAAAGAAAAATCAAAGAAAAAAAATTATCAAAGTTTTCAGGGGGAATTAGCATAACACCTGCAAAGGAGCAAGAACCAGAAGGACATGAGATTTCTCAACAACAACAAAGCATGTAAGAATACAATGAAATAATATTTTCAAACTGAAGACAGTAAACAACTTTGAATCTGGAATTTTTTAATCCAGCACAAAAATAATTTAAAAATGAGACTGAAATAGAGAAGTGGCTGTGGCTCAATCAGTTGGGCTCCTTTCTACCATATGGGAGGCCCTGGGTTCACATCCCGGGGCCTCCTTGTGAAGGCAGGTGTGCCTGCATGCTGCGGAGCGTAGTCCAGCCCATAAGTGCCGCGAAGAGCCAACTCAGCAAGGTGACACAACAAAAAAAGGGAGACAAGCAAAAAAACACAGAGGAGTGCACAGCGAATGGACACAGAGAGCAGAGAGCAAGCAAGCCACACGTGGGGAGGGGAAATAAAAAATAAATACAGACACAGGAGAATGCACAGCGAATGGACACAGAGAGCAGACAGCATACAAAAAACCACAAGGCGGGGGGGATAAAAAAAATGAGTCTGAAATAGAAGTAATAGGCTAAACTCAGAGAAATAAAAAGTAAGGAAATAATAAAAGGCAAGGACAGAAATCAATAAATTAGGCCTTGATAATATATACTTTTAAAACCCTATAGATATAATTGGTAAAACCTAAAGTTAGGTTATTAAACAAAACTCTAATAAAACCAGTGGGAAAGATAGAAAGAGAGTGAGAGAAGAGGTAAAAATAAATTTCCCAGCAAAACAAGGGGAAAGGGAATATTTTTTTCCCAATAAACTGTAAAACCTAGATGAAATGAATAAATTTCCAGAAAAAATTATAAAATGCCAAAATTGGCACAAAAAGAATTTTTAATATCTAACTGAAAAGAATCACCATTAAGAAGTTGGAATGAGTGAAAAACTTCACACCCAACATCTCTTCCCATGAAAAAGCTCCAGGTCCAAACTGTTTTACAACTAAACTCTGAAAGAATAGATAATCCCGATGGTATTCAAGTTGTTATAGAAATTAGATAATAAAGAAAGCAGTCCAACCTATTTCACGGGGGCTGTTTTAACTTTGACATTAAAACCAGGTAAGGATAGTACATGACTAATTATTAGCTAATATTACTTGTGAACACTGACAAACAACCTAAATAAAATAGTAACTTGAAACCAATACATTTATTAAAAATTTGTGTAGAATGACCAAGGGTTGACTCTAAGAATTCAAGAATGATTCCATACCAGAAAAATGTATCAGTGTAATTCATCAGATTAATACCAAAAGAGAAAAAGAAAGGATATGTTCTTAACAGATGTAGAACAATTTAGTAAAGTTCAGCACCATTTTATAAAAACAAAAACCTTGAAAACTAGGAACAGAAGATAAATTTTTAGCTTTTTGAAGACTTTCTACTAAAAACATGTAGTAAATGTCATCTTAATAAAGAGATGTAGGCACTTCACCTTTAAAATAAGCAATAAGATAAAAACAAAAAAGAAAAGAGATTTTAAGTGAAAATTGGAGGTCTTTTAAGTTTGCAAGTAATAAGATCGTTTACATAGAAAATGTAAGGCCAATAGACAAATTATTAAAACTATAATAATTAGAGAGTTTAGGAGGTTTGTCAGAAGTAAGCTCATCATACAGCTTAATAGAAAAAGTAGTATAAAATAAGATGTCATTTGAATAGCCAACTAAAAATATAAAGTGTATAGGAATTAATCTAACAAAGAATGCATGGAAGGGGAAGGACAGAGGGACTGGGAGGTGACTTTTAAGGGGTAGGGGAATAATCTTTTTGGAGTAATAAAAATACTCTAAAATCGATTGCAGTGATTAATGCAAAACTCTGTGATTCTATTAATACCAAATGCCACTGATTGTACTCTTTAGATGGATTGTATGGTTTATGAATACATTTCAATAAAATTGATTTTAAAAAAAGAATGCATGGAAACTTTAAGAAGGAATTCTTAAAACTCCATTAAAGGTTATAACAAATCTGATTAATTTCAAAGAAACAGCCTACCACAAATGGTACAATTTAACATTATAAGATCTCAGATGGAACCATAAATTTAAATTGAACTATAAATGTAATTTAATTCTAATAAAAAAAAAACAGTTGGAAATTTGGGGGCACTCTGACAAACTGATTCTCAACATTATATGGAAGAACAAAGGTTCATGAATATTTAAGACCACCTTGAAATAAGAAGAGCAAAAATATGGAGACTCTGACCACCAAATAGTCAAATAATGTGTACAGTGTGTTGTGGTGGAGAGGCCGACCCAGAACAGATTCACAAGCTTATGGAACTTGCTGTAGGGTAAGGATGGTAAAATAGATCTGTAGGGAACAGATGGATTGCTTAGAAATGGTTTGGGGAGATTTAGTTCACTGTGTGGTAAAGATAAAGTTGTTTAATTCCTTCCTAATACCACTTAAAAAAAAAAACAACCTTCCAATGGATTTCAGTTAAAATCCTAAATGTAAAAATTAAAGCTAAAAGCTGATTGAAGAAAATGTGGTTGAGTGTCTTTGTAACCCAAGGATGAAGAAGGATTTCATAAATATTAATAAGTCACAAATGCACAAACCACAGATACATTTGCTTACATCAGTGTAAGTATTTATATGCAACAGATACATCATAAAGCTATCAGAGAGTTGACAGACTTGGATAAGATATTTTTAGTGTTGAAAACTGACAAGTGATTAATATCTAGAATATAAGAGGTATTTCTACAAAAATCAGAGAGAAGACAGGAAACTCCTCAGAAAAAAATGAGCAAAGTATATGAAGAGGAAGTTACTGAAGGGGAAACCCAGATGGCTAGACATATATGAAGAGAAGCTCAGCCTCAAAAGAAATCAGAAAAATGAAAATAAACCACAATTAAATACCACTTTACATGTGTCAGGTAGGCAAAAATTTGAAAGGCAGAAAACACCACATGTTGGTGGGGAAATTGAAACCCTCGTGTTTTCCTGTTGGAGCGTCCACTAATCAGCTATTTTAAAGAGCAATGTGGCAGTATTTAGGGAAATAATATATGCATTTACTCTATATAATCTAGCAATTCTGTGTGTATATACCCAGAGACACTCTAGCACAGGCACACAAGAGGCTGTGTAAAAGTGTTCATTGCATCCTCGTTTGTGTTAGTAAGAAGTGGGAAGGCACCTCCTGCCTGTCACTTGGACAAAGTAGGTTCTTTGAGGCAGCAGTCTAAAAGAATGAGCTGGATTTACGTGTAGCAGCAGGGTGAATATATCCCAGAAACTGTATTCAGTTAAAAAAGTTGGAAAAAGCATTAGATTTATCTCACATCTTTCACGAAAATAAAACACAAAAGCACAAAGCAACACTCATTTTCAAGAATCCATACATGTCTAGATAAACATATGAAAGGTGGATTGAAAGGATGTATATTACGCTCATTAGAGTAGGTATCTATGGGGACACAAAAACGGAAAGAAAAGTAGAAGACGAAGGGGAAAATAATTTGAAATATCACACTACACAGGGTTCTTGCTCAAGCTGATGGTGCTGGTTCTCTACAAACTCAGTGTGAACCTGAAGTCTTTACCCACCCCCCACCCACCCCCAAATTGTTTTTTTTCCTAAAACTATGCTGGGATGAGTTGTTTTCTATATTTTCATCCACTACAATTTTGTCCCCCTATTTTTCCCCTATGAAGGGCTGCTCGCTCCTCACCAGATCTCTGCAGACTCAGAGGGCATGGACAACTTTGTGGTGACTTGGGAGCCTCCCTGGAAAGTTGCCTCTGCTGTCCAGGAGTACGTGGTAGAATGGAGGGAGGACCACCCAGGGGGCAGCACGCGGCCTCCTCTGAACTGGCTGCGGAGCCCACCCGACAACGTGACTGCCCTGATTTCAGGTACCAAATTGTTCACCTTCCTTCTGGAGTGTTACTTAGGTCACCTTTGTTAGAGAGAAATGAAAGGTGAGATCCTAGGACCTTGCCCTCAAGTACGTGATAAAAGGGAAAGTACTGAGCTAGAATCCATCAAGACAGCAGTTCATAATTCACCACTGAAGCTGGAGAGGACCACCTGCTTGACTGGAAAATCCATAGGCCCGTCACAGTGTCAAACAGAATGAATGAACAAATAAATGAACCAAACAAGCATAGCTGAGAGCTAAGTAGTAACTGGTCAGTGTGATAGGCACCTGTACATTTGGGGGAGCTCATTTAATTCTCAAAACAACCATGGGCCTGCAGATGAGGAAACCAGGTGAGCTAAGTTTCTTCCCCAATTCTGCTACTTATTGTTGTATGATAATAAATCCAGAATTATTTATGTGATAATTAGTGTCTCTGATTCTCAGTCTGTCAGGTAGAATCAAGTGGTTTGTATCAAGTAAGAGGAAGTATTTGAAATATATTAAAGGCATTGGATAGAACTTATTTAATGTCAGTTTTTAAACATAAATTCAGCAGTGGTTAAAAGTGCTGGTTCTCTTGGGAAGTGGATGTGGCTCAACTGATAGAGCATCCGCCTACCATATAGGAGGTCCAGGGTTCAAACCCCGAGCCTCCTGGCCCATGTGCAGTGTTGTCACATGTAAGGAGTGCCGTGCCATGGCGGGGTGTACCCCGTGTAGGGGAACCCCTCACACAAGGAGTGCGCCCTGCAAGAAGAGCTGCCCGTGCGAAAAAAGTGCAGCCTGCCCAGGAGTGGTGCTGCACACAGCCGATACAGCAAGATAATGCAACTAAAGGAGACACAGATTCCTGGTGCTGCCAAGAATGCAAGCAGACACAGAAGAACACCCAGCAAATAGACACAAGAGAGCAGACAATGGGTGTGCAGGGGTGGGGAAGGGAAGAGAAATAAATAAAAATAAATCTTAAAAAAAAAAGTGCTGGCTCTGGAGCGAGACTACCTAGGTGTCTTAGTTTGCTAAAGGCTGCCAAAGCAAAATACAAGAAACGTGTTGGCTTTTGTAATAGGAATTTATGGGAGTAGAAGCTTATAATTCCAGGGATGTGAAAATGTCTAAATCAAGGCATCATCCGAGTTACTATCTCACTGAAGGTCAACTGATGGCAGTCCTGGACCCTGCCATGTAGCAAGGCAGAATGACAGCCAGTCTATGTCAAGGTTTCTGCCTTGCCCTCCAGGCTCACTTACTACCTGAGTTCAGCCATGAGCCATCAGGCACATGGTTTTTCTCTCCCCTCTTCTCAGGGATTCATTGCTTCAGCTTTAGCTGCCCCTCTGATTCCAGCCTCTTGGGGTATCTCTCTTTCTGGAGCTGCAGGCAATCTTGGAGTCCTCCCTCACAAGGCAGGGTAAAATGGCAGCTGTCTTCTCCATGTCTCTAGTTTTAGTTCTCTGTTTATAAAAGACCCCAGGATAAGGACCCACCCTGGGTCCCACAATCTAATCAAAGGTTCTTAATTGAAGTGATTTAATCAAAAGATCCCTTAATTGAATCTAAATAAATTTACATGCACAGGAATGGCTTAGCTTAAGAACATAATTTTCCAGGGTCCACAAAAGACTCCAACCAGCACACTGGGTTTGAATCCTGGTTCTATCACGTACTAGTCATGTGATCTAGAACAAATTACCTAACTTCCCTATGCCTCAGTTTCCTTATCTGTAAAATCAGAGTAATAATATTATCTGCCTCGTTGGGTTATTGTGAGGACTAAATGAATTAATAATGGAAAATGCTTTGAGCAGTGCCTTACACATTTTAATTGCTCAGTGAATTTAGCTATAGTTATTATAGATGTCAGAGCTAAGATTTGAATAGGTTTTCAAGCTCTAAACCCCCACATAGTTTCATTATACCGTGGCAATCATTATCCTTGCCCAGGAGGATACACATGCCCTGCTTAAGGAGACAAGACTTAAACAACTGAAATGAACAGAGCACACTGCATGATAATACACGGTCCCATCCTTAATTGTGTGCCTACTTATTTGGCTGTGTGCTTCCAGAGGAAGGTAGGCAAGTCATTGGGGGGCCTGGAATTTTTTCTTCAGAGACCATTTAGCCTATAGAAGAGAATTCTAGATTGATAGAGGTGGGCAGCTTCAGGGCTATTTCTGCTTTTTGGCTTATATATGTGAGAGAGTATATGTCTTTATTTGCTGTAAAGAGCAAAACTAAGAACTCTGCATGGAAATTGTCAGAAAGTAGATCTCAGTTCAACTTTAAGAAAGACCTTTCTTCCTGTTGATTGTCTCTAATAGGACAATTGATTGCCTCTCAAGGCAGTGTACCCTGTTCTCAGAGTTGTTGCAGAACCAGGAAATAAGGCTGCTAGGGTTCTACCCTTCATGTAAAGGGAAATGTCCACTGAGTTATGGAGCCATGTAGACTTCCTTCCTCCATTAAAGGTGTCTTAGCAAGAAGCCCACAGTTCCCAACTGCTCCCAAGTCTTCTGTCCTGAAACATTTTGCTTGGCAAAAATGAAATGAAACCATTTACCCTGGGAGCTCTGCCACATTCTGTAATGGATCAGCAAGAATCCCAAGTACAGGGGCAGTACTAGTGAAAGAGGATAGTCCATTGATGGGCCCTTGATATTGATGACTGTGCATATGAGCCTTTACTCCTGAAATTGAAACTTAGCCTAGTATTATAGGGTTCCTAAGAGTTACCTCTTGGGAGCCTTCTTGTTACTCAAATGTGGCTCTCTCTAAGCTGAACTCAGCATATAAATACATTACCTGTGTGGGACATGATTCATGGAGATGAGCCTCCCTGGCACCAAGGGATTACTACCAAGCACAAACTAGCAATGCAACTGGAAAAAGACCTTGACCAAAAGGGGGAAAAGGTAAAGGCAAATGAGCTTATATGTCTAAGAGACTTCAGAGTGAGTCGAGAGATCATCCCAGAGGTTACACTTATGCACATCCAGCAGGATCTCTTTGGCTGCCAAAGTAGATACTACCCCAAATAGTGGGGCTCCTGAGGGCTCAGGAGATATCCAGACCCTGTAGGTAGGGCTGACAGCTCAGGAGTTTGGTGCCCTGCCAGTGGGCCCTTCTTTGGAATTTATGCTCCCAAGAATGACAGAATTGGGCTCAGTTGTGGTTTCCCTACACATGGCTCTTCTGTCCTTCTATTTGAACCTATAATTAATACTAGAGTTGGTATGTGTACATCCAAGAGACTTAAAACTTTGGGCTGTTCATGTGCCAGCTGGGCCCTGAATCTCAAAGGAGTTGCAACACCTATTCTCCAGTTCATTGGTCACACTCAGGACAACTAACAAGGAGATGATGATGAACAACTACCATACCAAGGAACTGAGAGAGTTTACAATTGCAAGCAAGAGAGTTCCATCCATCAGCCCAATGGGATCACACCCCCTCTCAGTTAGAGGTGGAGTGGACATCCCCATCCCAGAGTCCTCAGGATTGGGTAATGAAATATGGACTAAAGTAGACTTACTGATATTCTACTAGACTTATTGTGATTCTAGCAATGGAAGAAATTATATCATTGTTGTAGAGGCAGTGGCCACTGGAGGTTCTGGGGACAGGAAGAAGAAAAAACAGGTGTAATGGGGGGGTGTTTTCAGGACTTGGGAGTTGTCCTGAATGGCATTGCAATGTCAGATGGAAGCCATTATATATCTTGCCGTAACCTACAGAATTGGGTGGGAGAGGGTGTAAACTACAATGTAAACTTTAATACATGCTTAGTGGCAATGCTCCAAAATGTTTTTATCAATTGAAATAAATGTAGCTCAGTAATAAAGGATATTGTTAATGTGGGAAAATGTTGGAGGTGTGGGGTGTGGAGCATATGGGAATCCTCTATATTTTTTATGTGATGTTTGTGTAATCTAAGTATCTTTAAAAAAACAAACAACATTTACCTAAGGAGCTCATCTGGAACACACAAACCTCCACATGGCACAGTTGTTGGCCTTTCCATGACCAGGGGCAGAACAGCCACACAGCTGAGAGTAGAAAGCTATGCATTAGCCTCTTCCAAGTGAAATATGATTCCATATTCTAGAAGCCCATGTGGGATCTTTGGATTACAGGGCTGAACTGTGTCCTTTCCTCCTTTTCACTTGATCCATGAATATGAATTGGAATAGGCATAATCATTACCTACCCATGGCGTGCATTTTGGTCTCATTGTGGTCTCTTCTGCTAGTAGTATTATTTTCCTTCCTGAGCTTTGTGTGCTCCTTACTTGCTGGAATATTTAAGGGACAATGGATATTCATTTAAAACACGTACAATTTGGTAAATTATTCTGACAGGATTTCTCTTCTGAAAAGAGAACGTATTTAACCCTGATCAATTATCAATATAGGGGACCAGATCTACTTACTGGCAGGACATTAAACAATATTGGGATAGAATATTGGTTGGGATAAAATCTTTCTTACTTTGACCACTTGATACTATAATTATTTAAGAACGATTATCTTCTTTCTTTAAGTTTTCATTTGGGGAAAGATTTGTCAAGGGCAATCATTTATGCAAGGGCCCTTCTCTTCACAGGAAGTAGATACTGAGATTCATGGAAATAAAGAGCTTTGACAGGGAAGAGTGACTTGTCAATAAGCTTTGTGACCAACGGAAATTATAAAGGGTGGCATTTTGAAAGCCAGGAAGGCACATTAGCATATGTCATCCTCTAAATAGAAGAGCCCACCAAAAAGTAAATTAAAAAAAAAATATTAGATGCTCTCTTGCATTCCTTCTGATCTCTTTCCCAGGTCTCTTCCAGAACTTCCAGACTGTAAAGCAACTATCAGTAAGATATGTGGGGTGAAGGGGTAAAGGAACAAGGGGGCTGATTGCATTGCATGTGTCCTGGTTAGTCATGCTCTGTCAAATCCCAATAGGCATCTGTGCAATTAGAAGAGCAGTTCAGGTTTTATGCCTGCAAAACTCCAGCCTCACTTTTTTATAAACAGCAAATGATTTATTTGTAGAAGTCAAAGGTTTTTTTTCCCTAGAAGAGGAGTTTTGTTTCAAAAGCAGTGTGTGTATGTCTATGTGGTTATATTTAAAGCCATGTTGAAACTTGAATCGCTTTGCCTCCTTCTTAATCATGATGAGTCTGTTTGTTTAATAAAAAGAAATGCAGGTTTGTCTGGTTTTTTACCCTCTTACTTGGGAATTGGGATCAGTGACTTTCAGAAGTCAGTGCCATGGCAAATAGGATGTTGACAATTTGTAACTTAGCTCATACATTTACCCTGAGGCCAGACTGTTCATGAACCATTTCCAAACTAAGAAAGGGTAAGAAATTTCAAGGAGTCCATGTTAGATATTAAGATGGCTCCTTGCATGACTCACCGGTGATGCCACTTCTGCTATAATAAGAAGTTCCTTTCCTTGCAGAGAACATAAAGCCTTACATGTGTTATGAAATCCGTGTTTACGCACTGTCAGGCAGTCAGGCAGGATGTAGTTCCATCCGGAGTAACACTAAGCACAAAGGTGAGTCTTGGGATCTTTTGCCAAATTTTGCTTTAGATCAATGATTTGGATTTGGAGGGTGATTAAAAACCTCTCACATTCTACTTCACAGCACCACTGAGTGGCCCCGACATTAACGCCATCACAGAAGAAAACGGGAGCATTTTAATTTCATGGAACAGAATTCCAGCCCAGGAGCAAAGGGGCTGCATCCTCCATTACAGGATATATTGGAAGGCATGGAACTCCAATATCCAGCCTCGGCTCTGTGGTATGTGTGAGAACCAAATGCAGTGGGCCTTTCTTGTTCATATGCTGGGAAAGTGTGTGTGTATATGTATATGCACAAAAGGGCCTAGCACCATGCCTGGCACTTAGTAGATACTCAATAAATATTTGTGAAATGAACTAAATGAAGAAAAGACATTTAACCACACATGAACACTTATTGATTATATGTTATGTGCCAAGCAAATTGCTAAGGATACAGAAATGAATAAAGACATGGACTAGGTTCTCAAGGAGCTTAGTCATATGGGGAGATAGTTTTTCAAAAAGCAACAAAGGCACTTAAATACTATATAGACACTTGAGGTTTTTAAGGAATGCCTTCATAGAACTTTTGAATCTTCCCATTTGCAAATGTCATTATAGTATATTATTTTATCCTTAAAATGGATAAAATACCACACAATTTAAGTAATCCCTTATGACCACTAAGTATTCTATAAGACTAAAGCAATTAAAATACATTCTGACTGGGAAATGGATATAGCTCAAGTGATTGAGCACCTGCTTCCCATGTATCAGATCCTGGATTTGATCCCTAGTACCTCCTAAAAATAAAACAAACAAATGAAAAAAACAAACGAAACCAACCCTCATTGGGGAGAGGCTGTAGCTCAAGTTGTTGAGCGCCTGCCTCTTATGTGTGAGGTACTGGGTTCCTTCCCTGGTACCTCCTTAAAAAAAACACATTAACTCAAATGATTTCATAGATCACTTATTTGTGTGGCAGCTCCAAGCCACTTCCCAGATTTAATGTTCCCAATCTTTAGTTACTCAGAGCTTTTTTCCCCTGGCTTGACCTTCTCTTTACTTCATAAGCAGCTAGCTTTCTTTTCAGGGCATTTGTCATAAAGAAATGACACTTTCATTCCTTCGTGAAAGTTATTAATACAGCATAATACAACATAATATAATGTAAGAATATAACAAAGCCACCCTGAGTTATCGTTGCCAGAGAGCAGCCTGTAAGTGTGATTTTTACCTGGAAACTTTAGGAGTTGGTCCTCCATCTTGATTAGAAGAGCTGTAGCATGGCTTCTCTACAAGTTATGACTTTTAAAGTTAGTGTGGATTTTATTATACAAATAATAGTTGCACATGGTAAAAAAAAAAAGTCAAATACATCAAAAAGATATAAAATGAAAAAATCTCCCTTCCTCCATATTTAGGCAAGTAGCTACTGTTAGTAGTTCCTTGTTCTCCCATAAAAAATTTGTAATGCATGTGCAACATATATTTGGGACCTTATTCTATATTCTGATCTTCCTCTTGTTTTTATCTGTCAATATCACATACTGAAGATCTTTTCACATCAGGCCATAAGCACCTACCTCACTCTTTTTAACAGCTCCATAATATTCTACTACAAGCCCTTACAATAATCTACTTAACTAGTCCAACATTGATCAACAGAATATATCACTGCACAGGAATACTTCCCACTCAGCCTGTCAGGGTAAGTTAGTTCTGAAATAATTCCCAGAGATGATGAATCAATTGACCTCCTCTCAGGCCATTTGGAACTCATATGAAATTTGCCGCCTGTATTAGTTAGCCAAAAGGGATGCGGATGCAAAATACCAGAAATCTGTTGGCTTTTTTAATGGGTATTTATTTGTAGTAGAACCTTACAGTTACTAGGCCATTAAGCATAAGTTATTTCCCTCACCAAAGTCTATTGCACGTGTTGGAGCAAGATGGCTGCTGACATCTGCAAGGGTTCGGGCCTCCCTTTTCCTGTTTAGGCTCTGTGGTCCCAGCTTCTTCCAAAATCAGCTGTAAGATGGGATAAGTCTTGTCTCCCTCCCAGGGCTCATTCTCTGGGCTTAGCTGCTCTGGTCTCTCCACAGGTCTGCTATAGACTATCAGATGAATGGCTTCTCTCTCTTCCTAGGGCCTCCACAGTGTTTAATGGAGTCTCTCCTTCCTCATGTATACGCTTCTCTCTGTGTTTACTTCCCAGGGCTCCAATATCAAAACTCCCAACTCTGTCCTTTGCCATGTCTTTTATCTGTGTGTCCCCACCAGTGGGTGGGGACTCAACTCCCTGATGACATAGCTCAATCAAAGCCCTAATCACAATTTTAAAGATTTATTTCTCTCCCCTTACCTCTGCGCCCCCCCTCCCCCCCCGTTGTCTGCTTTCTGTGTCCATTCACTGTGTGTTCTTCTTTGTCCGTTTGCATTCTTGTCAGGTGGCACCGGGAATCTGTGTCTCTTTCTGTTGCATCATCTTGCTGCATCAGCTCTCTGTGTGTGCAGAGCCACTCCTGGGCAGGCTGCGCTTTTTTCGCGTGGGGTGGCTCTCCTGCATGGCATGGCACTCCTTGTGTGCATCAGCACTATGCATGTGCAGCTCACCACACAGGTCAGGAGGCCCTGCGTTTGAACCCTTGACCTCCCATGTGGTAGGTGGATGCTCTATCCATTGAGCTGAATCTGCTTCCCCCTAATCACAATTTAATCAAGTAAAAGTGAAATCTCAGACAGACCAGTTTACAAACATAGTCCAATATCTATTTTTGGAATTCATAAAAAATACCAAACTGTTACACCCCCCATATAATCTTCATTTCGGCAGAATTTAAACTGAGATGCCTGTATACAGCCAGAAAGATCAACATGGTCAGATGATTATTGAAATTGCCCCTGCTGATGTTGAAGAAAATGACTACCTTATTTTGCTATGAATATGATAACTCTAAAGCCTATGTAAGAATAATTTTGAATAAGTTAAAGGGGGAAGGAATGGCAGATTCACAATCCTATTTTATACTAGTTTAGATTGGTATAAAATTTAAGCCCATAAGCATTGAATAAGCAATGAATAAGAATTGTTTCCTGTCCTCAGAAAGCTCGTAGTCCAGTGAGGTAGAAGGAAGAGTACTCAAAAGTGATGGAACTGTATAATCAAGGACTGACAACTACTCCTTGCATTTGGCAACCATAACAACATTGGTGAATTTATTAAGGTAGTTTCTGAGGAAGGGCAGTAATTTGAGTATGCAGGAGAAAGACATACAGAGAAAGGCTCTACAACAGCAAAAGGATGGAGTTCCAAGAAGGAAGCAACCCCATCTTTCTTGCCTTTTGGCACTGTTAACCTGGCAGCAATACTAACAACTCATGCAGAATCCAGTAAGAGCAAAAATGAAGGGCATTACCCAAACATCTATGGCCAATTGATTTTCAACAAGGGTGCCAAGTCCATTCAATGGGGGAAAGGATAATCTCTTCAATAATGGATTTCCACATGTAAAAAAAAATGAATTTGGATCCCTATTACATACCATATTCAGAAATTTACTCAAAATGAATCAACAGCCTACATATGAGCTAAAACCATGAAAATCTTAGAAGAAAGCATAAGGGTAAATCTTAATGATCTTGGACATGGCAATGGATTCTAAGGCATTATACCAAATGGATAAGCAACCAAAGAAAAAAATAGATAAATTGGACTTCATCAAAATTTAAAAACTGGGGAGCAGATGTAGTTCAGTGGTTGAGTGCCTGCTTCACATGTACAGGTTCAATCTGTGGTACCTCCTAAAAAAATTTAAGACTTTTTAAAAAATTTAAAACTTTATATCAAATTCAACAAGTTATGAAAGTGTTACTCCTAAAAAGTTCTGTCCAGTCACTTTTATCTCATCTAATCCTGACAATGAACTCAGTTGTTCCTCCAGTGTTCAGATACATAGATGAATACAGATTAGTTAAATGGCATAGTCAAGGTCTCCTTATTAATGAAGAAAATGAAGAAGAGAAAAAATGCTTAATCTTATTCATATCTCACAAAACCAAAGCCCATATTCCTTTTTTTTTTTACCTTTAGCATTAATATAGTACCTTCTCTGATTTTGCTTCAAAAACATTACAATGTTATTTTTAACTATAGCCTATTAGTTAAAAGTTATATTTTCCCATGTATCACCACGTTCTTGATACCCTGTAGCAGGACATTCTTGTATTTATCTTATTAACCACAATCCTCACCTACTTCCAAAATAATTTTTTTTTTAAAGATTTATTTTTATTTATTTAATTCCCCTCCCCTCCCCCAGTTGACTGTTCTCTGTGTCCATTTGCTGCGTCTTGTTTCTTTGTCTGCTTCTGTTGTCGTCAGCAGCACGGGAAGTGTGGGCGGCGCCATTCCTCGGCAGGCTGCTCCCTCCTTTGCGCTGGGTGGCTCTCCTTATGGGTGCACTCCTTGCGCATGGGGCTCCCCTACGCAGGGGACACCCCTGTGTGGCACGGCACTCCTTGCGCGCATCAGCACTGTGCATGGGCCAGCTGCACACGGGTCAAGGAGGCCCGGGGCTTGAACCGCGGGCCTCCCATGTGGTAGACGGACGCCCTAACTACTGGGCCAAAGTCCGTTTCCCCTAAAATAATTTTTATTTATGCCCAATATTATCCTCTAGCTGTCCTCCACCTAACTTTAATCTCCCTAGATTCCTCATTTGTCACAATCACATCCATAAATCAACAGTATCTGTTATATTCATTATAATGTATTGCCATCAAGTCCAACCATTACCACATATTTACATTTGACTTCATTAAACATTCTATATATATCCACATCTTCTCCACCTTCTCATCCCACTTTCCATCTCTCACCAACATATACTTCATAGTCCAACTCCATATGTCTACTCACTGCATTTTAGTTCATATCAGTGAGACTATACAATATTCACCTTATGCCTGGCTTATTTCACTCAATATAATAGCCTCAATAGCCATGTTTTCATGTGCTTTCCCAATTGCTTTCTTCTTACAGTTGAGTAATATTCCATCATATGAATATGCCACATCTTGTTTATCCATTCATTGTTTGACAGACACTTAAGTTGTTTCCATCTTTCAGCAATTGCAAATAATGCTGCTATGAACACTGGTATACAAATATCTGTTCCCTTCCTTGCTTTCAATTCTTCTGACTATATTCCCAGTAGTGATGTTGCCACTTCACATGGCAAATCTATATTCAACTTCCTTAGGAACTGCTAAACAGTCCTCCACAGTGGCTGTACCATTATACATTCCTACCAACTGTATTAAGTATTCCTATCTCTACATCCTCTCCAAAACTTATAGTTTTCTGTCTTGTTAATAATGGCCAGTCTAATCGGCGTGAAATGATATCTTATTGTAGCTTTTTTTCCTAACTTTATTTGTATATTTAATAATTGAAAATATAAACAAAAAGGAAACACAATCGAATAAAAACATCCATTTCTCAATTAAATGTACTAGAAACATATAAAATTTTTTAATCATACATTATGTTAACACAATATATTGATTCATATTACCAAAAGCATACAGTATGTGTCCTTTTGTGTCTGGCTTGCTTCAGTCAACATAATGTCCTCCAGGTTCATCCATGTTGTCATATGCTTTACAACTTCATTTCTTCTTTACAGCTGTATAATATTACACGTGTGAACACACTACCGTTTGTTTATGCATTCATCCATTGATGGACACCTGGGTTGTGTCCATCACATTGCCAACTTTTGGCAATCATAAATAATGTCGCTATGAACAATGGTATGCAGATGTCTGTTTGTGTTACTGGTCTCAGTTCTTCTGGGTATATGCCTAGTAGTGGTATTGCAGGGTCAAGTGGCAAGTCTATATTCAACTACTTCAGAAACTGCCGAACAGTCTTTCACAGAGGCTGTACCATTCTGCATTCCCACCAATAGTGAATAAGTGCTCCTATTTCTCCACATCCTCTCCAACACTTATAGTTCTCTGTCTTTTTAATAGCGTCAGGGTGGTTGTCCTTGTGCACTCCTTGCACACGGGGCTCCCCTACACGGGGATGCCCCTGCATAGCACAGTACTCCTTGCATGCTGCAGCACTGCATGAGGGCCAGCTTACCTCGTGGGTCAGGAGGCCCTGAGGATTGAACCCTTGACCCTCCATTTGGTAGATGGACACTCTATCAGTTGAGTCACATCCATTTCCCTCAGTGTCTTTTTTATGTCATTTATCTCTTTAATCATATTGACTTTCAGCTCATTAATTTGATTTTGGAAGTCTGTGTGCATCTCGCTGATTAGTTCTCTCAAATCCTGCATCTCTTCTGGGGCTTTGATATATTCCTTTTCTCAGCCCATGTCTCCTGTTTTCTTTGTATAGCTCATACTTTTTTGCTTATGTCTAGGCTTCTGATTAGGATGTAGTGCTTAGATGCTCAATTTCTTTCTCTTTTGTAGGGATTTAGTGGCAGTAGGGTGTGCATTTCCACTGCTCTCTGATTCTTGACTTGACCTGGATTGTTAGGATTGTCCCTGCTAGTTGCTCAAAACTGGGCACTGGACCCAGTAATTGGTTATAGACTCACTTCCTAGGGCCTTGGGCAGGGAGGCTATAGAGGCTGGAAAAAGCCTCACCTACTTATTTTTAATTTTCTTGTGTGCACTTCCTATGTCTGCCAGCAAATGGTGCCCTTTAGCTTCCCTCTCAGTACAATGCCTGGTTAGAGTGTGTTTGTTGCAACACAGATGGAATCAATGTGATAGAGTTTCCTGTCTGGAGGTTAGGAACCTTGTAATTCGAATTTCTCTGAGATAGTTCTCCAGCCTTCACTGAAAGCCCGCTCCCTTTTCCCAACTAGGAAATATTTCCACTTCCCTCTGACTCCTCCATAATCATCAGTCCTGGTTACTAGAGAAGGAGATTGGGATGGTTGTATATCTTTAGCCCTATGCCAGCTCCCAAGCAAACAATGGTACAGCTCCACCCATCCAGGAAGGGCTCCTGGGACACAGCACAGCAAATTGATGAGTCAAAAACTGAATCAGCCTTAGACTGTGTCCCACTCTCTCCCCTCTCCTGGGGAGGTCCATCCTCAACAATCAGTCCCAGCTAGAAGAGAGGGAGATTGTAAGGTCAGATTTTTCCAGTCTTGTAACAGCTGCCAGAGCAAACTATGATGTGGTCCCACCTGGCCTGGAAGGAGTGGTCAGACACAACAGACCAAATTTGTGATTCAGAAGCTGAGTCAGCCTTAGGCTGTGTCCCTCTCTTTCTCCTTTCCTGGGGTGGTAGGTCCCTGGAGCCCCCTTTGTCTGTAGCCACAGGCCCAGAGGCCCAAGAATTCTAAAGTGTTTTTAAAGAATTCTAAAGTGTTGGGGATGGTGCCAGCAGCAGGTGCTGCTGGTTTCATCTCACAGTTGTGTAGTCACAATTTCCCTCCTTTGTCCCTCTCTCCTCTGGGTAGTGTCCAGCCTTCATCTGGTGTCCTAAACCCTAGAAGATCTTTTTCTAGGCTGTTTCATCCTGTCTTTTGGAGAAGAGAGTTCTATGTCTTTCTAGTTCACTATCTTGCCGGAAGTCCCTCTCATTGTAGTTTTGATTTGCATTTCCCTAATAGCTAGAGGTGTTGAACATCTTTTCATGTGTCTTTTGGCCATTCATATTTTCACTTTGCAAAAATGTCTGTTCAATTCTTTTGCCCATTTTTAAATGGGATTGCTTGTCATTTTGTCATTAAGTTGTGTGATCTCTTTATATAACACAACTTTATCAGATATTAGATTTCTGAAGGTTTTTCCCAATTGAGTAGGCTGCCTTTTTACTTTCTGGACAAAGTGTTTTAGAAAGTATATAATTTTGAGGCAGTCCCATTTATCTATTTTTAATTTTGTTGCTCGTGCTTTGCATGTAAGGTCCAAGAAACAACCACCAAGCACAAGAAAAGCCCTACATTTTCTTCTAAGAGTTTTATGGTTCTAATTTTTACATTTCAATTATTGTATAAGGTATGAGGTTCATTTTATTTCTTTTAGATATGGATATCTAGTTTTTCCAGCACCATGTGTTGAATAGGTTATTCTGACCCAGCTGAGTGGGTTTGACAGCCTGGTCAAAAATCACTTGACTGTAGATGTGAGGGTCTATTACTGAACCCTCAATTCTATTCCATTGGTCATTCTATATCTTTATGCCAGTAGCGTGCTGTTTTTACCACTATAACTAGATAATAAGTTTTAAGGTCTGGAAGTGAGTCCTCCAACTTCATTCTTTTTAAGATGCTTTTTGGCTATTTAGGGGCCCTTACCTTCTGGATAAACTTTCTAATTCTCCAAAAATGATACTGAAATTTTATTGGGATTGCATTAAATATGTAGATCAGTTTGGGTAGAATTGGCATCTTAATGATATTTAGTCTTCCAACCATGAACATGGAATATCCTTCCACTTATCTGAGATCATTATTGGTTTCTTTTAGCACTGTTCTGTAGTTTTCTGAATAAAGGTCCTTTATATCTTTTGTTAAATTTATTCATAAATATTTGATTATTTTAATTGCTACTGTAAATGGAATCTTTTCAACTACCTCTTTAAATTTCTCATCAGTGGTCTATAAAAATATTACTGATTTTTGCATATTAATCTTGTATCCCACCACATTGCTGAAATTGTCTATAAATCATAATAGTTATTTTGTGGATTTTTTAAGTATAGGAGCATATCTTCAGTAAGTAATGAAACTTTTGCTGCTTCTTCTCATTTTTGGGTGCTTTTTCTTTCTTTTTTGTAGCCTATTTGCTCCAGCTAGAACTTCTAGCATAATATTGAATAGCAGTGGAGAGAGTGAGCATCCTTGTCTTGTTCCCGATCTCAGTGGGAAAGCTTTTAGTCTTTCTCCAGTAAGTACAATGTTAGCTGTGGGTTTTTCATATATGCATTTTATCATATTGAGAAAGCTTCCTTCTATTCCCATCTTTTGGAGTGTTTTTATCAAGAAAAGTTGTTGTATTTTGTCACATGTCTTTTCTGCATCAATTGAAATGATCATGTGATTTTTCTTCTTTCACTTTATTAATGTGGTGTATTACACTGATTGATTTTCTTATGTTGAACATCCTTGCATGCCTGCTTTAAAGCCCACTAGATCATGATGTATACTTTTTTAAATGTGTTTTTGGATTTAGTTAGTATTTTGTTGAGTTTTGTATCCATATTCATTAAAGAACTTGTTCTGTAATTTTCTTTTTTCATTATGTCTTTATTTGGCTTTGGTATTGGGTGATGTTAGCTTCATAGAATGAGTTTGATAGTGTTCCTGTTTGAGCAAGATTGGTATTAGATCTTCTTTAAATGATTGGTAGAATTCACCTGTGAAGCCTTCTGATCCTGGGTTTTTCATTTTTGGAAGGTTTTTGATGACTTTCACTTTCTTTCATTTGTGATTGGTTGATTGAGGTCTTCTATTTCTTCTATGGACAGCATGGTTTGTTCATGTGTTTCCAGAAATGTGTTCATTTCATCAATGTTTTCTAGTTTGTTGGCATACAGTTGTTCACAGTATATCCTCTTATGATCTCTTTTATTTCTGCTAAAGTGGTAATGTCATTCTTATCATTTGGGATATTATTTGCATCTTCTCTCTTTTTTCTTTATTATTCTAGCTAAGAGTTTATCAATTTTGTTGCTCATCTCAAAGAATCAATTTTTAGTTCTGTTGATATTCTCTATTTTTTTTTCCATTTCATTTATTTCTGATCCAATCTTTATTATTTCTTTCCTTTTGCTTGCTTTGGAATTGCTTTGCTGTTGTTTTTCTAATTCTTCCAGTTGTACAGTTAGGTCTTTGATTTTAGCTCTTTCTTGCTTTTTAATGCAAGTTTTGAGGGCTATAACTTTCCCTCTCAGTACTGCCATTGCTGTATCCCATAAGTTTTGGTATGTTGTGTTCTCATTTACATTTGTCTTGAGGTATTTACTGATTTTTAACCCACTGATTATTATTTAAGAGTGTATTGTTCAATATTCATATATTTCTGGATTTTCCCTATTTCCAACTTAATTCCATTATGATCAAAGAAAATTTTTTGTACAATTTCAGTGGTTTTTAGTTGGGACTTATGTCCCAATATATGGTCTATCCTGGAGAAAGGTCCATGAGTACTTGAGAAGAATGGATATGCTGCTATTTTGGGGTGTAATGCTTTATAAATGTCTTATCAGATCTAGTTCATTTATCATATTATTCAAGCCCTCATTTTCCTTATTTTTCTCCTGTCAAGATTTTCTATCTAATGCTGAGAGTGGAGTATTTAAGTCTCCAACTATTATTGCAAAAACATTTGTTTCTCCTTTCAGTTTTGCCAGCGTGTGTCTCATGTATTTTGGGGCATCTATGCTAGGTGCATAAATATTGATTATTATTTTTTCTTTTTGGTAAATTGTTCTTTTTATTAATATATAGTAACCTACTTCATCTCTTATAACAGTTTTGCATTTAAAATCTATTAATATTTTATCCAAAAATAGTATCACTACATCCACTCCTTTTTAATTGCTATTAGCATGGCATATCTTTTTCCAGCCTTTCACTCCTGATTATGTCCTTTAGTCTAAGATGAATCTTGTAGACAATAGATGGCTCGTTTTTTTTTTCATCCATTCTATCCGTTTATGTCTTTTAATTAGGGAGTTCAATCCATTAGCAGTCAGTGTACTACTATAAAGATATTACTTTGTCCATTTTATTCCTTGGCTTTCTGTTGTCATACCTTACTATTGTCTCTTTTAACCCATTCAATTTCTCTTAATTATGTTCTTCATTTCCACACTCTTCTTCAGGGTTCTCTCTTTTTTCCTATCAGGCTGTAACACTTTTAATATCTCTTGTAGATCCAGTCTTTTGGTAACATACTCTCTCAGATTTTGCTTGTCTGTAAAGACTTTAAACTCACTTAGATTTCTGAAGGATAGTTTTGCCAGATAAAGAATTTTGGCTGGCAGTTTTTGTCTTTTAGTACCTTAAATATATCATACCACTGCCTTCTTGTTGCTATAGTTTCTCAAGAGAGATTGGCACTTAGCTTTATTAAGTCTCCCTTGTAAGTAATACATTGCTTTTCTCTTCCTGCTCTTAAAATCATCTCTTTATCTTTGGACTTTGACAGCCTGAATATTTAGATGTCTCAGAGTAGTTCTATTAGGATTTATTGTTTGGGGTATGTTATCCTTCTTGAATACTGATATTCATATCTATCATAAGGGTTGGAAATTTTTCAGTATCTCCTCAAATATTCTTTTTACCCCTTTTCCATTCTCTTCTTCTGGGGCACCTATATATAGCACATATGTTTGTGTGTTTTGTGTCATCATTTAGGTCCCTGAGACCCTATTCAATTTTTTGCATTCTTTTCTGTCTTTTCTCATCTTTTTCACTGTCATATCTTTGAATTCACTTATTCATTTTTCTAACATTTCAAATCTGTGGTTACATGCCTCTAATTTTTAAAAATTTAATAAACGTGTTTTTAAAAAATTTATCCCTTCTCCCCCAGATGGTTCCTCATCTGTCTGCTCATTGTTTGCTCACCTTCTCCAGGAGGCCTCGGGAACTGAACCTGGGACCTCCCACGTGGGAGGCAAATGCCTAGTGGCCTGAGCCACATCCACTCCTTGCAGGTTGCAGCATCTGCAGGCTTGTGGCATCTGCTCGTTTAGGCATCTGCTCATTGTAGTGGGTATGGCATCTAGCTCATTGCGATAGGTGCAGTGTTCAGCTCATTGCAGCTGGTGCTGGCATCTAGCTCATTGGGGTAGGTGCAGCATCTGCTCCTCTTCTTTAGGAGGCACTGGGACCCAAACCCGGGACCCCCCATGTGTAAGCAGGCACCCAATTTGTTGAATCACATTTGCTTCCCTCTAATATATATATATATATGATTTAGTTAGTTATTTCTCCCCTTCCCCTCCTCCCTTCCTACTATTTTTGCTCTCTGTGTTGCCTTCTCTTCTCATTTTCTGTCCTGTAGGATTCACCAGGATTTGATCCTGGAGACCTCTCTGATGGGGAGAGTGGTTCCCTGTCAGTTGCGCCATCTAAGTTCCTGGTTTCTGCTGTGCTTCACCTTGACTCTCCCCTTGTCTCTCTTTTGATTTGTCATCATCTTGCTGCATGACTCACTTGCGTGGGGCAGTGTCTCACCATGTGGGCACTTGTGCGGGCACTTGTGCAGGCACTGGCTCACCACGCGGGCACTCGTGTGGGCACTGGCTTGCTGCGTGGGCATATATTCTCTTATTCTTTTTCACCAGGAGGCCCCAGGGGTTGAACCCAGGTCCTCCCATATGGTAAGCAGAAGCTCTATCACTTGAGCCACATCTGCTTCCTCCCTCTAATATATTTTTAATTTCATTCATTGTATCTTTCATTCCCATAAGCTTTGTTTTTTGTTTTTGTTTTTTGCAGGCTTTCAAATTGTTCTTTATGCTCACACACCTTAATATCCTTTATTTCTTTAGTCATATTTTCCTTCATCTCCTTAAATTGATTAAGGTTTGTTTGAACATCATTTTTTAGGTGTCTTTCATCCTGAGTCTCATCTAGATTCTTGGCTTATTCTTTTGACTGAGCCTTATCTCTGTTTTTTAGTGGGTTTTTATCTTTTGTTAATACCCAGCTGTTTGCCTAAATTGATTTTGGTCTGTTGATCAATATCTCTCTCTTGCCTATTGGTATTATTTCATAGCTCTTCTTTTTATTTTAATTTTTTCTAAAATTTTAATATTGCTCTGTCAGAACTGTGGGAGTCACTAATGGGGCCCATCTATGTCTACCGTGCCTGGGAAAGAATAGGGAGACCAGCCTGTCTTCCTTCACTTTCCCAGCTGGCCAGCAAATGGAGCTTCTTGGTAAATCCTTCCACGAAGATGAATTCTTCAATTTCTACTACCTCTTCTGACCTAGCAAATTATGGTAGTTATTTTCACTGAAGAGAAACCGCAGTCAGCCCTCCATGGCACCGTCCCTCTTCCCTGGGAGGGATCTGTCTTTTCCCCTCTCTGTTGGCTATGCCACCACAGGTTTTACCAAGGCTGTCACCTCAGGATGGGGGATGGGCAGCATTCCCAACCACAGGGGGATCATATCACATTTTTCCTTTTCGTCCTTGGTCCCTCTTGGATGTGTGTGGCACTTTTCTGGCCTGCAGGGGTCCCCAAAGTCCCAAAGTGACTCCCTCAGACTACTTCTACACCTTCTCCTCTATTTTGCAAGAGACATACATGTGCCCTGCCTGAGCTACTCTAACACCATCTTGGATTGTCTCCCCAAATTTAAAAACTTTTGTGCATCAAAGGACACTAACAAAAAGTGAAAAGGCAGCCTACAGAATGGGAGAAAATATTTGGAAAATATATCTGAGAAAGATTTAATATCCAGAATATATAAAGAACTCTTACAACTCAACAATAAAAAGGAATGAAGTTCTGATATATGCTACAACATGGATGAATTTTGAGGGAATTGTGCTGAGTGAAATTAGTCAGACACAAAAGGACAAATATTGTATGATTCCACTTATATGAGGTATCTTTAACAGGCAACTTCATAGAGACAGAAAGTAAATTGGTGCTTGCCAGGGTCTGGGGTCGGGTGAGGGGACAGGATGGAGATTCTTTTTTAATAGGTACAGAGTTTCTGTTTGAGTGATGAAAAAGTTTTGGATAGTGATGATGGTTACACAAGATTGTGAATGTAATTAATGCCACTGAACTGTATACTTAAAAATGGTTAAGAGAACAAACATTATTATATATATTTTGCCACAGTAAAAATTAAAAAAAAAAAAAAAGGTCACTCACCCCTGCCAAGGCAGGAGAGGAAAGATGTAGAACTGGGTGGGGCCCAGGCATCACAATTTAGTCAGGTCCACAGGTGAGTCTGATGTGTAACTATTCCTCTGGAAACTTGTTGATACTTCTGGGTTCCACCAATGCCAAGTGCACTTCTCTACTGGAATACACATTATACTTTTCCACTGCTTGGTTGTCTTCTCCTACAGACTCCAAACATCATGAGCAGAAGCCATCGCAGTTTTGCTCACCATTATCTCCCCTATACCTAGAATAGTGGCAAGTCCATGGTAGACACTTATTAAATACAGTGATTGTTGAATAACAGATGTATGACTACTGCCCCAAATGTTGTTAAACCAATGCAGCTTTTTAGTTAAAAACTCATTTTCAGTAACAGAGCAGCTGTTTTTCTTGATCGGTGTTTGGCAGCTATCACATCTTCCTAAACTGGTGCCTTTGTCATTTAACCACCCAGAGCTGTAAAGTTTCAGACCACAAGGATTGAATGGGCCCCTTTATCTCTGTCAGAGATCACAGCCCAGGCAGAGGCAGCAGCACTAGAATTTCCTGTTTGACTTCTTGACTTCTTTCTCCCATTACTCACCTCCAGGTATTTTGCTGACAGACTCAACTGCTGACACTATCACCCTCCTCACTGCTCCCTCCAATAGAGTTTCTATTTTTGTTCTTCAAATATACATGTGTGTGCACACACGCATGAACTTTTTCAGCCCAGCAAACCAAACAAATCCCTTCCCTTCTGTTCCAACGACCTACTTCACTCCCACAGCTAAGGATGCTGTTATGCAGTTGGATGGCTGACTCCCTGATGCTCACCTATGCTTTGCTGCAACAAGATGAGCAGAAGTTCTCTCTAAAATTAAGTTTTAAATCCCCGACCTTGGGAAGTAAGGAAAAGGACTTTTTGAGCTCAGTCATATAGCTTAAGCCCATGCAAGCAATTTCGTCAGGCTAGAGTAGTATTGGGAATTTTCACAAGGTACTTTTCTAAATAGGATGTAAAATACAGAGAAACTGTTCTGATATTCACAGCTGTTAAATTACCTGCTTAGGCTCCAGCCCCTTTGGGTAGAATGGAGATAATATTGTTGCTTACTAGATAGTAAGTTGAGATGGCAGGGTGGAAAGGGTCTGTTTTCCACAACTAAAACAAAAACTCTGAGGCAGATTCTGTGCTTTGGTATACTCAGTGCCTTGTCCAAAGTAGGTACTCAATAAATATTTGTAAAAGTTGAAATAAATTTAGCAAACAAGGGCATCATCTGACTTTCCCTGGGATTTCTGAGCCAGTATATGATGTTTGGGCACAAAGTGCTAAGTTCTGATTTTCACATTCATCACCATCTCCAGAGCACGTCTGCAGAGGGAACTCATGCCGAAGTTCGGGTCTTGATTTTACAGTCCTTCCTAGCTTTTGAGATGTCATTCCAAAACCCACATGCAGCAGATCACTGGAGGAGAAGATTGCCTATTTAGTAAAGGCTCCAGCACTCATGTTTCTCTAGAGAGAAAAAGCCTCAGCACATTTCTCTAAAAACACAATCTTCCCTGTTGAGAAACTGCATGGGTATTGAGAGCACAAGTTGCCCATAATCTAGGCTTAAGGCTGCCAAAATAAATCAAACTAAGTACTATTGCTCTAGTTTTGAATGATTTTGTCAAATGAAGCAGATCCATCATATTAAGTGCTTTAAGCCAAGTATCCAGAGCCTACAAAAGCAAAAGTACAAAATCACATTAATAAATGTTACTTAGGTGTCTATCTCATTAAATTCTAACCGTGGCTTTCTTAATAATTCCATTACCTTGAAAACAATTTGCACAGTTAATTTCTGCCCCCAGTAATTCTCAAATATACCTGGTAAATGCCTGCAACATTATTTTCATAGGAAATAAAAGTTTTACCACTCAAATATTTCAAAAGCAAAATGATAAAATTCAAAAGATTTTTACCACAGAAAAGATAATTTGATATGCTGTGGAGTGTGGCCTCTTCATTGAGTGTCTAGGGCCTATTAAAGGGCCTATTAAAATTAGGACAACTTAAAAATGGCAATGTTCTTTTTCCTTTCAAATCAAATGAGACATTAGAAAGTAAGAATGAGTAAAAGCCAACATACAAACGTTTCCTTTATTACTTTTTTTTTTTTCCTTTTTCTTCCTTTTAGAAATTCCCTATGGGGACTTCCAAAATCCACATCCAATAAATCGCCTGCAGCCCAGAGTGACATATGTCCTGTGGATGACAGCTCTGACAGCTGCTGGCGAAAGCCCCAAAGGAAATGAGAGGAAATTTTACCTGCAAGGTAAGATCCAACCTTCAAGATGGCAAGCTCATCCTGGATCCTTCCACAGATGTACACTCCCACTACATTTGCAAGGAGATTATCAGATTTTCTTTAATTCCCTAATTTCTTTCTTGCTGTTACACCTTTGCCTTTGCTATTTCCTCTAGCTTATATCCCCTGCCACTTCACCGTCTGCTTGGAGACAGTGCCTCCTCAGTTTTCAAAACTCAGAAGAAATGTTTCTTCCTCCAGGAAGCCTTTCCAAATGCACTTATGAATATTTCCTTCATAAGCCACTACAGCATGCATTACATATTTGATCCTTATGCCAAACTCTGCATTCAGCCAGATGGGCTGATACCATTTTAGCTCTATCCCTGAAGCCTAGAACAGTGCCCAGGACATAGTACTTGTTCATTAAATATGTTTGATGATGAAAATTCTATCAATAACAGCAGCAGTATTTGCGTATCAGGAGGTTATGATGTGCCAGGCATTGTGTTAGGGCCTTTTATACCTTTGCTACAACTATGTAAAGTGCCTGGCTCATATACTTCCTGGCAGTCAATATGAAATGAATAAAGAAGTGAGGGATTGTTGTGCCTTTTAACCAAGATTAAAAGATAAAAAAAAAAAAAAAGACTACCCAAGAACTACAAATCAAATAGATTTGAGTTACTTAAATTAAAGTATATGAGTAAGTGACCCAGCTGATGTAGGCTTCCTTCTACTAGCTAAGTTAGCACTGCCTTCTCTGGCAAAGCTCTTTTTGCATATGATCCAAGCTGTTCTTGCTTCATGACATAGAGCATCACACTGATCATTCAGGATATCTTCACTGGGAAAATTGTTAAGCCCTCTTCTCATCTCCCTGCACTCTGGTGAAGGCTAACTTGTGGGCAATTAAAGTGAATTAAGGACTCAGCATCTTCCTATATGTGGTACTCCAAACTTGTCTCAAATGATCAGGAAGGAAGGCAGATGAAGAAATGTTAGTCTGCCATCTGAAGGTAACTAGGCTGCCCCTGTTACATTCCTCAAAGGAGCCATCTCTTGCCTCCAGTCCTCCACTGTTCACCCATCCTCCAAGAATCTTCACTTGATCAGAATAATCTGCTCAAGACCTGCGATCCTGACATTCTACCTCTTAGAACCTTTTATTGTTTCCCCAATTCAGGCTAGAATCCAAACTCCTTATTTACCAGGAGTTTCATCCCCTGCCACTCACCTCATCGGTCCATATGCTTAAGCAGACCAGAAGACTTGCAGTCCCTCAAAGTGTTGTGCTGTTTCCTCGTCCATGCTTCACTTTATCTAGTCTGCTGTCCCCTAACTTCTGCTGAGCCAACTCCTATCCATCCTTCAATTCTGAACGTTTGACATGTCTTTTGTGAAACATTCCTAAGCTGCTCCAGAGGCAGCTTTCTTTGCTATTCTCTGCCACATTGCCTCATGCATGCCTGGGTTTTTACTCGCATCCCATGGCATTGTGGCTTTTTGTTTACATGTTTATATTTCGGTCTCCTCTACTATATTCACAATTTCTTAAGACAGCAGAGCTGCTGTCCTATTTTTATTTGCATTCTAGCACCTAACAGGGTCTGGTACCTGTTAAGTACTTGATAAATGTTGGATGTGTATTTTTTTTTTTATTCCAGTAAGTAGTGAAATGCTTCCTTTTCATAGGAGGGAATAGAACAATTTCAAAGACTCTAGTTAAAGAGAGTGCCTATCCAGTGATTTGGTAAAATTAGTAGCTACCATTTCTTGAGGGCTTCCTATGTTCAGACGCACTGCTATGTGTTTTAAATACACCATCTCTAAGTCTCACAACAACTTGCGAGGTAGATGTCATCATACACATATTATAATTCAAGAAACTGGGGTTGAAAAGTCACACATCTTAGTGGCAAAATGAGGACTAGAACTCATGGCTTCCAGTTTACAGTGCTTTGTGTATTGCACCATTTCCCTCTGCCTCCTCTCTAGAGCCATAGAATCATCAGCCTTAGAGCCCTCTCTTTGTGTAATTGAATGTACATAAACAATTTGACATTGGTCCTGAGCCCAGCCACCAAAGAGCTCAGAGAGTTCACCCGAAAGTCAGTATTTTGAAATGTTCATTGAAGACAACTCAAGCACAGAATTTGCTAATTTTTCAGGTAAAGCCAATTGGATCGTGTTTGTGGTGCCAAGCATTTGCATTGCTATAATCACAGTGGGCATTTTCTCAATGCGTTACTTCCGGCAAAAGTGAGTTGATTATACCTGTCGATTTGGTAAATGTACACTTTTATACATATATAGCTGTTGCTGCTAAGGGTCAGGGAAACGATCACGCACACACTTTGCTGGTGGAAGGCTAAATTTTGTCAGTCTTTCTGGGTGACAAGTTTTTTAAAAATACTAAACATTTTGACCTAGCAGTTTCTAACTAGGGATTTATTATATCATAGGTATATGCAGATAATGACAGTATGTTCATTCAAATACTGTTCATAAAAGAAAAAATAGAGCCTGAAGATCCAGTGATAGAGTGCTTAAATAAATTATGACATATCCCATACTGTCATCTATTATGTATCTACTAGAGATGATGTAGAAAATGAAATCTCATGTGAAAATAATTCGGTTACATAGGAAAAAAAGCAGGTTGCAAAACATTATGTATCTTTACTTTTTAAAAATAGTATACATACATACATATACATAGGAAAGATATATTAGCATTAAATTTGGTTGTATAACATAAAAATCAAAATATGACAAACAAGCTAACAGTTTCTCACTCAGGTAAAGGGCTGGTGAGGTAGCTATATAGTCATCTGGGACCTAGGTTCCTTCTTTCTGCTCACCACCCTGTGTTGGCTTCCATTCTCAAGTTCATTTGTGGCCTTATGGCTGCAGGAATAGGTAACATGCCTGTATTTTACAAATACAGGAAAAGAAGTAAGATAACTACACTACCCTTTTAAGAGCCTTCAAGGAGTTACACTTGACACTTCTGACCTTATCTTATTGCCCAGAACTTGGTAAAGCAAGGAAGCCTGAAAATTGTGGTATTTTACCTGGGCTTGTTGTACTAATAACTCAGGATCCTTTTCCTAAGGAAGAAGGGAAAATCGGTATTGGATGGCAATCAGCATTCTCTTCCCCAAGAATATACTCTAAAATATTAATGCTGGTTATATGGGAGATTAGAATCATAGATGATTTTACTTCTTCCTACTTACCTGTATTTTCTAAAATTTCTTTAGTAAATGTACCATTTTATAAACAGATTTTTAAAAGCGAGTTATTCAATAAAAAGCTTTCTTCTGACACTGTATAAGGTAATAGAAAAGTTGTCAAAATAACTCAGTCATTCTCCTAGCCATTGAACATGTCTGAAAGGCTCTACTGATATTTACTGAAGATCCAGTGTGATAGATACTTCTCTTTATGTAAGCTTTGTAAAAATTTAACTCAAAAATAGTCAGCTAAGATCACACACATCCTCTTCAGAATAATAGTAAGTTATCAGGTAAGATGAAGGCTAAACTACTGTAACAAAGCAGCACAAATACAGTGGTTTAAATAAAATAGAGGTTTATTTTTCTCTTATATAATAGTCCTGAGGTGAGTCATCCATGTTGGTGGGCAGCTCTGCTCCACAGTCATTCAGAGGCCCACTTTTCTTCCATCTTATTGGCCCACCATTCCTTGGGCATTGTCTTTATTGAATGGTTTATACTAGGTCACGGCACATCTGCTCACATTTCTTTGGAGAGAAATTAGTCACATGGCCATGTCTCTGGTTTCAAAATTACCCCTCTCATTAAACATCAAAGCTTATTAAAGCCAGACTAGTGTGTCTTTTAAAAATGTCTCCTATTGGTCTTGAACTTTTATTCAAAATATTTAAGTCACATGCATCTGTAAGAAACATTTTCAGGATTTTTTCCTTCCACATTACAAAAATAATCTATATTCATTTTTAAATATTTTTAAAAACCTGGAGATATAAAGAAAAAAGAAAACCTGTATTTCCTTCCATTATTAAACACAACCACTACTAACAGTTTGGATATATTTTCCTCTATTTTTTTCATGGCATTTTTTTAAGTTATGTTCAAGCTATTTATACCATTTTGTTCATTTTTTGGCATAAAAATTTCTGTTATTACAAACTCTTTGTAAACATTCTAATTAGCTAAATATAAGCTTCCCAAGCATAGGGACCATGTGTTCTCATTCACTGTTCTATCCCCTGCTTGTCACCCTTGCTGGTCATATATTAGGGGTTTGATCAATGTTTACTGAATGCATGGATTGAAAGTGATAAACACTGCATTGAGTGGAAGTTCCAGAAGTTTATCTAGCAAACCCCAAATGGCTGAACCATGACTCCTTATCAATCCAAACTTCACAGAAAATTACTCTAGCCATGGCTAAAGCATCATCTTTCTCCTTTAGTGTTTATATTTTAACTTATTTGCATGCAAGGTAACTCCTAGACTGAAATCACTGCACTAAGAACCTGTGTTTCTATGCCACCATGTGTACACTGACCAAGATGTCATTGTTTTTTTTTTATCTGTAGGGCATTAGTTCTCCTTTCGGCCCTCAGACCTCAGTGGTGCAGCAGAGAAATTCCAGACCCAGCAAATAGCACTTGGGCCAAAAACTATCCAATCATGGAGGTAAGGTATAAAACCATAGTGGTTATTTGATGGAGTACTGGTGACCACTGCATCCAGGCTTCCCACTATTAGTAGGAAACCCAAATTCTCTGTCCCTATGGATAAGCTGAAGTCACTTTTGCTAAGTGATCATCTGAGTCATCACCGTCCGCTTTCTTCCTGGTCTGAAGAGCAAAACAGGACACAAGAATTTTAAGAAGCTTGTGACCAAGACTAAAATGGAATACCTTGTATTCCTCTCTTCACCTCGACTTCTTTCAAAAGAAAAAAGAATGCAAATATTTTTTGCCATTTTCCAAGCACTAGCCTCAGCACTGAGTCATCCAAGAGTACTGGGGCTTTATCAAAACTTTCCCAGTCCTGTCTAAGCATAGAGCAGACAAACAGAGTCCAGACTGTTTTGGTTTTGGCAGGAAGGCAGTAAAGCATACTATTCTGCAAAGAAAAGGTTTTAAAAGAGGAAAGGTACTCAGGTGGCAGATGAGAGAGCTGAGAGTATAGGAAGAGAAATGAGCTGTTGCAGTATAGTCTGAGGAAGTGAAAAGAAGTTCAGTAGTGGGCAAGATGATCTGTCTCTGGTGGAAGGGTCTGGAAGTTGAAGTATCTGAATATGGGGCAAAATTATATTCACTTAAGGGGAACAACATGGGAGGGAAGCAGTACACCAATATTCTCCCCATAGTCTGGGGCTTTCAAACCTCACAATCCTCCTCTAAGATTTTTCTCTTCATTTACCCAGTTCATCCACATCTTTCTCCAGGCCAGAAGCCAGCGGTCCCAGCCTCTACTTAGGGAAAGGGCTAGTCTGTCATATCTGCTTCGGAAGGAATTTAAGTCACTGCAGCTTAGTGCCTTTAGAATCAGGTTTAGTGTGAACTCCACTTCTGCCATTACTACGTGTATGACCCATGGGGGGCAAGTTGCCCAAGTATCTAAGCCCTAATTTTATTCTCTGTAAAATAGGAATTGACAATACTTACCTTGTATACTGTTGAGAGGCTTAAATAAGATGCCATGTAAAGCACATGGATCATAAAAGGCAAAAATTATTAACTTTCTTTCTAAGACCCATACTTGGAGGGATTTTGTCCCTGTTAAGTCACAACAGCAAGAACAGTAATAACCACACTATATATGTGTGTGTATATATATATATTCCTATATACCAGGCATTAAATATTTTGCATACATTAACATTTAATCGATACAACAGCTTTATGAGACTGTACTTATTATTCTTATTTTTCAGATAAGGAAACTGAGGCACAGAGGAATAACTTGCCAAAATTAGTCAGCTAGTAAATGGTGGATCCTAGATTCACATTCAAGCAGGCTAACTCCAAACCACATGCTATCCACCAACATACTATACATTCTAAAAGACCTTTCAGCACAAGCTGAGGGGAGTACTCTTAGTCAACACCTCCAAACTGAACAGCCCTACAACCAGGTGTTCAGATGATGAGACCTCATTCAGTGGCAACATTGTAAAGACCTAAGAAAAGCACTCTAGAAGGAGTGGAGCCTTAGAAAGATGTCATTGTTAGTGTTAGTGAGGATTCAGGTACTAGGAGATGAACCAGTTGAGCTTTAAGGTCTCTTCCCATGCTGAGATTCCACAGACCTGGGTCCCAAAAGCCTGTAATAGCACAGGGGAGAGGCAGCTCTGGGTCAGTTGTGGACACCTGGCTCCCAAACTGGTAGCTTTGTTGTCACAGACTCTGTCTGCCTCTACCTGGTCATCAGGGGATAGAGGCACAGAGAGCCACTGAAGGGCCCATAGAAAGCCTAGAAGAAATGCTGAGAAAGAGGCACAGAGTTAGAAAAGTAAGACAGGTAGAAGGTAGCACAGAAATTACCACATACATACCCAGTTGTATAGTGTGTGTTCATTGCAGCATTATAAATAAAAGCAAAAACTTGTGTATAATGTAAAGGTCCAGGAAAGGGCAGGTTAAATATTTTGGGTACATCCATACAACAGGATATTATGCAATGGTTTAACAGAATGAAATAGAGCTATATGTGCCTAAAGAACTCCAAAATATATTAAGTGAAAAGACCAAGTTTGTAACAATTGTGTATGTAGGTTGTCATGTGTACATAAAGGAGGGAGATTTTATAAACACACACACATCCCCAGTTTGTACATAGACTATTTCCGGAAGTATACATATGATACATATGAAACTGATAATGCTAATTTCCTCTGGGAAGAGGGATGGGCATTATGAGGGCCACTTAATTTTCATTTCATATTCCGTTTGAACTTTTTGTTAGAAAAAAACTATGCATATACTTATTTTTCAAAAATGGTCATGAGTTAGAAAATTTTTTAAAAAATTAACTAAACATGGTCCCCAAGATGAAGGCCATGGGGGCAGCCTCAGCATCCATGTGGCTTGCCCCTTGAAGTGGGTAGTTTGTTTTTAAAGAACCAAACAGCTTTTCTGGTGCTTGGCAGAGAAAACAAACAAAATAGTCTGCCTTTCACCTCCAGTAAAGTGGGCTTTGAACTTTCAGGCCTTATATTTCCCTACTGTTTCCTAAGATGTGGCTGAAAAAAAAAAAAACACACCTTAAAGCTCTGGAGAAAAAGACCAAATCACAAAGGGAATTATTGGGATGTTATCTGTATTCTACTTATAAAAGCTTAAAATAGTATCCATGAGGTGCCTGAACCAAAAGTGGCTCAAGAGGGCTTTCCCCTAGGACTTGTGAGCAAAAGTCCTGCTTTGGTAAAGCTCTGAAGAGTAGCCTTTCTCAATATTGCCAAAGCTTTAAAGATGCAGAGCAAACACCACCTTATGAGAACAAGTCATTTCCACACCCTGCACAATCTCCCACATCTGTGGTAGCAGCACTTTGGGAGTTCTGCTTTCCAAAGCTGACCAACTTGCTGGGCCAGTCTCCCTAGCAAAGGGCAAAGACCAGACTCCCCAAAGAGAAACATATGCAACCCTCCAGCTTGTCAGGGTGCTCTGGAAGACTCTGGAAGTCTGTCCTGAGACAGCAGCACCATTCACTTTCTGGACATTTATGTTTGAGGTGGTAGCAGGCACGTAGAGGTGAGGAAATGTCAGAGGCCAATGCAGACCAAACTCACTTGCAGGATTTGTCATTTGAAAAAAGTGGGAACTGGGTCCAGGGAGGTTGAGTTTTCCAAACTCATAGAGAGCCAGAGTTGGGACCAATGCCCAGGGTTTTTCCTATCCCAAGGCTAATTTTTGTTGTGCTACCCCTCCTGCAGATGGCTTTCAGGCATTTTAAAAATAAAAGTGACAGTACAAAGCATCACACACCAGGACACTAGTGGGTAGTTTCTTCACTGTTGCCCAAATTCTGTAAAAGGAAGAGTCTTTAGGAACTTATTTGAAAGAAGGCTTCACATAGAAGATGGTGGGGCATATACAAGTAGAGACAAGACTGGCAGTGGAAGCAAAAGCATGGTGGTGGAGCTGCGAAGGGAAAAAGTGTGCTAAGCAAAGACCAGGACAGTGTGACTGAAATGGCAGTTTCTGAAGAGAAACCGTGGGGAGTGGGTTGAGGGTGGTAGTTGTGCAGGAATTTGATGGTCAGGCTAAGAGGTTGAAATTTGACTATATTTAAAGGGTTTGGAGGTCTACTGTAGAAAAATTGGGCATTCAGTGTATACAATACATGATGTAAGGAGAGACTGAAGCAGAGAGAATTAAATTCTATTTAAAGAAATCTTAAGGTGGTGAGAAACTGGATCTGGGCAGTTAACTATGAAAAGGGAAGAGAGATAAATGACTTTGAAGAGCTGATAACTGGGAATTCAAAGGATAGGAGAGAGTAAGTCAAAGAATAACAGACAAAATTAGTGATATGGAGAAGATGAAAATTTCTGCCAGTTAAGGTACTCCAGAGGTGTCTTAAAAGCAGATGAGAGGTTATTATCCTGCCTAAACCTGTCAGACAAATTCCAGCTCAACATCCCTTAAAGGCCTTTCATGATGTGACCCCCCTGATTTCTGAAGCCTCAGTTTGTCTGCCGTAAGAAATGAGGTTCCAGAATACACCAGTTCTCCTTGCTCATCACCTCCCCATCTGGTGAATACTACACATCTTTCAGGACTCAGCTCAGGTGTAACCTCATCATTTGTGTGGTATGTCTTCCCTGACTCCCCATCCATACAGACTGTGCCCTCTATCCTAGAGGAAAAACGGATAGCACAGTTTGATTCACATTAGAAACAGTCTGGTTGAAGACTAAGGGTAGTAAATCATTGGCTGGGGGTTGGAAACCTTACTCCCAACTCTGCTTCTCTTCCCTGACAAAGTCAAGGGTCCACTCTCAACTCAAGCTGAGTAGGCAGTGCAGGCTGTGAGCTATTTGGGAACACTAGAGAAGTCAGATTTCAAGGTTACTTACACAGTGACAGGAAGCTCTTCTTTCTCCTTTCTCTCAGAATATGCAGCTGCCCTTGGACAGGCTCCTGACTGCCTGGCCCAATCCTGAAGAACCTGAGACCCTGGTCATCAGTGAAGTCCTTCAAGTGGCCCCAGTCTTTGGGCATTCCTATCATGCCAAAAGACCAGAAAAGGAACAAGGAGTCCGTATTCACAATACCTCTGAGGAAGACACAGGTTACAGTGCCTCAAGCTCACCACCTCCACAAGCTCTCACAGATGAGACAGGACCACTAGTAGATCTATATAAAGTGCTGGGGAACAGGGGCCCGGACTCAAAGCCAGGAAAGTCAGCCAGCCCCTTGACAGTCTTCCCAGTGGATTACCCTCCTACCCATGAGGGCTACTTGCCCTCCAACATAGATTATCTCCCTTCACATGAGACGCCTATCACTAACCCTCTGGAAGAAATGGAGCCTCAGCACATTTCTTTCTCTGTTTTCCCCTCGATTTCTCTTCATCCACTCCCCTTTCCTTGTGGTAAGCTGACTCTGGATCGGTTAAAGATGGGTTGTAGCTCCAATGTGTCCCCAACCAGTACATCAAGTCCCATCTACCAAGCCCCTCTCTAAGAAGGATAAAATCACCACTCCAGGACCCCCTCTAGGTGTACTACCAGATTTGGTTGCAGCTGGAGGGCAGGCAAGTAAGTTCATGATAGCTCGGGAACTGAGTTAGCCTTCACCCAGATACCTCATCTTGCTTTCCCTAAAGCCTTAACTGTATGAACCCACAGACTCCAACCTGGGTTCCTAGCAACTTGGCTATGCTGACAAGGAAAAAGGAGAAGCAAACTCTTACTAGGAATGGCACAGTCCAGAGGACCATTCATGCAATATTTATAAAGCACCTACTACAATCCAGAACCATATTGCTCTGGTTCATACTGTCCAATAGAACTTCGAGATAGAAATGTTCTACATTTGTCCTATCCACAGTCACATGGAATGTGTCTACAAGAGTGAGGATCTGAATTCAGATTGAAATTAAGTAGTCCATGTGGCTAATGGCTACCCTACTGAACAGCACAGCTCTAGGCCATGGATACATTAGTGAGAATTACCAACAGCCTTCAGAACAAGTCAACCAAAGACGGAAGAGTTGGTGAACAGTTTAAGACCACAAAATGGTTATGACTGTCACCATTGCCTAAAAAATGTACTTTTTTTCTTAAATTATTGTGGTTTTACTTTGCTTTCACCCTTACACAATGAAATCAAGGGCTTATGGTGGAGTGCTACTGTGAACACACAGTTGAAGTGTTTTCTTGGGCAAGGAAATCTACCCTTTCTGAATCTCAGATGTCTTATAAAGGGGTGGGCCAAAGGCTGTATAACCCGTTTCATCTTCTCTGTACTAGCAGATGTTGCCCACAAGACCAGGGCTCTCTAAGTCTACAACGCTGACCACCTGATCACACTAACAGATTTTCCCCTACTTTCAAAGCCATCATGCTTTCCTTCCTCATGAACTCTTAGCTGGTCCTTAAGCAGCTCAAGTTTAGCCTGGGAGATAATTTTTCACAGCATTAACTTGGAATATGACCCAAGTTTTACACCTGGAAAGCTGTGCTCTCCAGCTTATCACCCTCAGCTCATTTCTATCCCTACCCTTTCATTACAGCCTCATCTTCCACAAGCTAGGGGTAAGAGTCCTGGTTCAGACTAATAGCTATACTCTCATTCAGCATCCTCCCAAAATAGGATACTTTCCTAAATCTTGTCCAAACCTGGGGTCTACCCCATAACCTTCACTGTGGCTTCTACACTATCCTTTGCATTTTCATTGAACAAAAGATTTCTTATAACTTTGTACTTCTTCCCTAACCTAGCAGCTGAATGTGTTCATGATTTACAATCTGGTCCGGTATAAAAAACTGTTCTCATCATCCTTTGGGCTTACCAGGTTTCTTTCAAGTCTAAAGCAGGGGTTCTTAACCAGGGGTCCATGGCCCTTAACCGTGGAAAGACTTCAGGGGGTCCGAGAACTTGAATTTTAAAAAGTCAACTTATCTTTTTTTCCCCTGACCTCTAACTAAAAGCTAACATTTCCTTCACTTATGCAATTAAATACAATAGTCTTCATTTCATATCACAACTGTTACGTATCTTGAAAAATCACTTATAGTCATCCACACTTCAAAATTAGAGTTGTTAGATCTAATGCTAGTTGAGTGTCATAAAACTGCCCCTTCATTCTGAGAAGGGGTCTGTGGTTTTCGCCTGACAAAAGGGTCCATGGAACAAAAAAGGTGAGACCCCTGGTCTAGAGGTTAAAGTCATGTACATTTGCTCTGCTCGTTGACACTAAAGTTCTTTATTCATCTTTATTTCCTATTTCCTGCCATTCCAGACGTAGCATAATTAGTCCTCCCAAGCTTTGCCTTACATTTCTATGCACACTATGGTTCCTTTTGACTCTGCTGCACCCAGGATGTAGTGTCCCATGTATGAAATGTTCATCATGGACACTAACAGTCAAGGCCACCTCCTCAGAAACAGACCAGAGTACCTCTCTTAGTACGTTAGCAAAAGCTAACTATTGCTTTCTCGCAATGTTTTACCTACCTTTGGTTTCTTTTTGATTATTAAAATGAAATTCATTTTAGGAACTAGTCCTCTCCTTTCTCCCCAACACCCAACTCCCCATCTCCTTTTTATCCCTTTTCCCTTACTTAAAGCCTCAAGTGAATACTGCATTTCTTCTCTGACTCCCCCCCAAAATTTTTTTTAAATAAAAAGGTTGAGTATGACACCTTGAAGCCTTCCTTAATGACCTTAGGCTGAGGCAGATTCCCCTCCTCTATGCTCTATGCTCTTACAGCATGCTCCCCACAGCACTGATTTCCTCTATTAGACTGCAACTTGGAAAGTAGGAGCCACAGCAATGTTTCCCCAGCACTATGCCTGGTCTATAGTAGGCTCTCAATACAAAGTAACATATCACTTCCCACCTTTCATCTTGTTCCTTTTGTTCTAGTAGTCAGTGCCTGCTTCCTTCTTATTGGGTCAATAGTTTGTTCCTCTTCATTCCCAAACCTCCATTGCACCCCATTTTCCATTGACAGCACTTCTAATACATAGAAGTATTTATTTTCAAGACATAATTTGAGCTCATGCTGCCAAATAGTGCCCTTTCCATGCGCGACAGAGGATGCGTAATCTTGTTCTGCCTTTGTATCAAATAATTTTCACAATTTCCCCTACTCCCAATACAGTCAAATCCTCAAAATCAGGTTGTCAGGTTTACCAGAACTAGGTGGAGCTAACCACCAGTCATACAGCCAGGCTTAACTTCCTCAGGAAAAAGCAATGATTTGTTCCTTGAAAGAACCCTCTTGCCCAGATCCCAGAATTTCATTTGCTCAGACTCCATCTTCCTTAGAGACATTAGGAGAGCAAAACTATTATCTAACTGGGATTTTCTCCCCTTTACTGCCTTCCTCCCTCCACCCTCTCCCAATTTTTCAGCTTCATTATTAGCCTACAACTATAAATGCTGTAGTTGTAGCTGCAACACACCAGCTGAAGCCAGTGAATGAGATGCCAGCCTAGGCACTTTCTATTTTATTCAACTCTCCACGTTTGATCTTTGTTTTCTCTCCACAGGTTTTCACCTGATGCACTTACCAACTGCCCCAATTTGGAGGCTCAAGCCCTCCAAAGACCTGTTTTTCTTTCCCTAGCCTGCAGGGCTGGTGGGCGTTCACATTATCTCCCCTTGTGAAAGGATAGGTGAACCCTCATGATTGAAGCACCTTCTGAGTAAGAGATCAATCAGAAAGGTCTCTCCTTCCCCCTAAAAAGCATAGACAATCCAATCAATTGGCTAACTTGACGAATAAGGAAAAAAAGCAAGTCAACCAACCTATACCAGAATTTGCAATAGATTAAAACTAAAACCTTGCAAAACTCACAAATGTGTGCACATGCACACAAACATGTTAAGAAAAAATTGGCCAGTAATAGTATAAACTCCGCATTCTCAAGGGTGGTTGGGAATCAGTCAATAAAATTTGAATAAGCAACTCCACTTCTAGCAATGTGGCCCCTAAGGAACAGTATAAACAGTCTTAAGTTGAAAATAGGATTCACCACAGCATTATAGGGGGAAAAAACCTCAAATGCCCATGGAATCTAAGATTTCCTCCTTTTATGTTCTTAATAAGGAAAATGCTAATTAAACTGTAATGTGCCATCTATGTGTTCTATAGTGCATTTTTTTCTTCATATTTTAAAATGTCTGAAATTGGGATGGACCTTAGGAATGATGAAAAACTTATTAGGCTATCTTTTTAGGAAATGTACAACAATATGACATGGGAAATAGCCAAACAGCTGAATAGAGCTCTCCCACTTTTATAAAAACCAAAATGCTAACATTTCTAGGCCACAGGGATTTATAAATTACATTTTTTGCATTATCATAACCACAAATACTCTTTACTCTTGTGACTGGACCAAAAAAAAAACAAACAAGAAAACATTGCAAATATCTTTTTAAAACCCTGACAGGGGATCTGGTGAGAGACACTAGTGACTACTTTAAAGACATTTCTTTGTGGCCCAGGTCTCTCTTGCCCTCCACCATCACCTGTCAATATCTGGCACTTTCATTGGTCATTACTACTCCTTCCCCACACTAAAAAAAGCGAAACAGATGACAGATGTGATGGCAAGGGTTGGGGTTAAGCTAATAAGGCAATAATTCAGTCAATGGAACTTTGAAATCCAGAGTTTATATAAACAAGCCAATTTGCCAAATTACCATTCTACAGGAATCACTAATGACTAATAGCATCAACAGTTAAATGTACTGGTACATGTGGCTTTCAAGTGCTTTAACTCGGTTCTCACAACTAATAAAATAGCCCCTGCCTCCCACACAGGAGGTCCCAGAGTCTCCTGAAAAAAGAAACAAAACAGAACAAGCAAAACAAACGGAAAAAAAAAAACCACCAAGGGAAGCCTATGTCCTATGTGGCACAGCAGTTGAATGCCAGCTTGGTCCAGGGCCCCAGTACCTCAAAACAAAAAAAAACCTAAGTAACTTGCCCAAAATCACACTTGTACCTAATAGCAGACAGAATGGATCCAGAGCCTATCCTTTTAACTAGTTCTATAATTCCTTTCTAAGCAAATGACTATTCTACATATATGTTTACATCAATTAGGGTCACAAATTATTTTTACTAGCTAACCAAAAACAGGTATTCTCATACTTGTAAATTTCCAGTTCATTCTAGGTTCTTGAGAAATCAACCTAAAACATCAGGTAAACTTAAACACAAATTACATACACTAATTCAAATAATCCACTCCTGCATATATCTCCCAGCTAAATCTAAATTCTTTAATACAAGCCACAGGTAGGCCACAGGAAAGAAACACCACTCCCAAGAAAGTTCATTCTTTTAAGGAAACTGATAAATGGATTATTTAAAGCTGTAAATAAAACACTAGGCTTTTCAATAGAAAAGCGACCAGAGCAATGTGCTCCTATTTGAACTAAAATAGCTTACCTACTTATTTTTCCCAAAAGTGAAGACTATTTCTTAAAAAGGAATTAGGACCACATCTGACTCAATTTTGTTGCTTACATTAAATGTTGAAAGAGAAAGTTCTTTCCTTCATCCTATGGTAACAGGCTCCTCATTTTTCCAGTGGTAATTTGTTTCCGTTTGCAAGAGGCAAAGCCATTTATTCTACAGTTGTTCTGCTAGGATTTCAATCACATCTCTAAGAAACATACACATTACTTGATGACACGGGCTTTCTTAAGTCAATTCGGGCCACTTAAAAAGTTTACCATTAAATGATCTTCTTGCCCAGGCAAAGGAAAATTAAAATTAGGTGAGATTCAAAATACTTTCTCTTGCCAATATCAGAAATTTTTATCACATATAGGAAACAGAACCCAAGGAAATATGATCCTAGGTTTTCAGAGAATAAAATTCATCACAAAGGCCCTCAATTTTCTCTGACAAGGCAAGATGGTGCATAGCGGAACATTTTCCCTAGGTCAAAAACTAAGAATGTTCTTTCAAAATTTGATGAAAACTATTAAAAACATCTGTTCCTTTAAAAAAAAAAAAATTCAATCCACTTGCTATAATGCACTGCCTCCCTGCAAATTTGTTGAGAATGTGGCTGTGTAATCTGAGGATACTTCCCTTGTATGGTTCAAATGAAGGAGCCCAAAGACCCTCCCCCAAAAAGTCAAGGTGAAAAGTAGGATGTTCCAAGATTCATTCAGAGAGACATCTTTATTCCACTACAAGGTGATTAAAGACCATTTTTGTCTTTTCACAATGCTGTAGAAAATATTTGCTTTCTAAGATTTTTTCTCACATCTTAATACTTAAAGCTCCATTTGATTGGATTACTTTGCATTCTTACAAAAACACTCAGGTAACTACTTTTAGTTTACCTCTCTGGTCTATGGCAGGGTGGCTTTCAGAGAAGCTGAAGAAAAAGCTTTTTAAAAAACAAGTACTTCTGACCTGCTTGCAACAGAGTAAAAAGCGTAGTGCTAACAAATACTTTGCAGGAATAATTTAAGTCCTTAAGTCATTTCTCCAGCTATAGAAGCAATCCTCAAATCAATTTAAAAATTTTCCCCTAGAAGTCTGCAAACAACTTTACAGTTGGACAACCCTAAGTAGCAAGAGTTTGATTATCCTGAAAAGGAACATCTATGCTCTTCTCTAATTTGGAAGCACTGGTTATTAAAATTCTTCCAGCAACAGTTTATTACAAATTTTCTGATAAAAACTGTCCATCTTTTCCTGAAGTATTTTCACTTAGAATTACATAAAATCAAAAGCCACTTCCCTACTTCAGTCAAGATGTCTTCCAACTCTGCCATTTGGCTCAAGATGCAGCAGGTTACACACCTGTTAGTAAAAAATGCAAGACTAAGTGCCACTTAAAACTTTAAGAGTTACTGTTAAGAGGAAATATTGTCTGAGGCACACGATATACCTACTGGTATATTGATTTTTTTTATCCTGTGACAAGTCATCCAATTGCAACCTCTGCCTCAAAAATATCGCTTTATCCAAATTCAGTTCTCCCCGTGCATTCTTCAGAAGCTTAGAGTTCAATATCTATAATGAAGCCATGGCAAACATGAAATCAAGTTGAAACCAAATTACCTGGTCTTTTAAAGGAAAAACTCCTTTTTTTTTTTTTTTACCTAAAAGAAATGTGGAAGTTGAGAGCTGAAATTAAGGGCTTCCAGGGGAAAAAGACAAATTAAATAAATTCTGTATCTCTAAATAAAGAGTTATCTAAGTGTTAAGTTCAATTTACCAATCATAAAGGTCTAAACATGGTCAGCCATGAAATGGCAAAAAAAGGAAAAAAATTTTTTTATGTTTAGTCATCAGTTTCTTTCCAAAACAATCCTGGCAGAGTTTAAATGCTCATCTGAAATATTGTCAGAATGGTTGCCAAATAAAGCAAGATTTCTCCATATATTAATATTACACTAAAGGTGTGAAACAAGGACTTCAATATGCAAATGTCCCAAAACAAAGTTTCCCTTGGATTATTAGTCATCAGCTAATGGAAAACTTTAGCTCCACTTTGAATCTGACAACATTCTGGACAGTCAAATGTCAAGAATAAAGTTAAGATGGATCACTTTATACAGAATCTTCATTTTCAGAATATGAAAACAAATGCCATTCCTTCAAATTAGAGAACTTTTAGATCCTAAAATCTAGAAATGAATCCACTGCAAATGTAATTAAGAAAATATAATGCAAACATAACTGTCCAAAGACAAAGTAACTTCCCATTTTTCCCTACTCTGTTCAATGATAAAGTATCAAAATTCTGAAAATTAGCCCTAAAATTTCCACATTTCTCATCAGCTACTTAAGGAGTAAAACCACCACAAAATCTGGAGTTCACAGCAATTGTCTCATCACCTGGTATGAATTAATATAATATCTAAGTTTAAAACTCCATAATCAACCAGTTCCCAGAGTTACCAACAGGTATCTTTTATACAGTATCTCCCATGCACAAGACTTATGAGACTACCCATACGAGTTTAAGTGCACTAGGATTGCCACACCCTTCCAAAAGAGCTGCAAAAATGGATAAATATTACTGGTTTAAAACACTAAGTACCTATATATGGTTAATACCCCAAACAGAAACAACTTGGTAGATTACTTTCTAACTTGTGTGTACCATCTCTCACCTTCACATTTACAAGCAAACAATTGACTCAGTCAATACAGAAGTAATCAGTGTCACAAAAGCTAAATTCTGGCCGGATATTCTGAATAATCTTTTGAGAAATCCATTTATCAAAAGCCATTAATTCCTCCCCAACAAAACCTATGGAGTTAATTAAAAACAATATGAATATATCCAAGTTGCCAGCAACATGATCTTTTTTTAATTAACACCATCTTTATTAGGAGGCTATTAGATACCTTGCCCTTATTTACCCTGTAGGTAAAAAGGTTGCTTTAAAAAACTACCTCACATTTTGTAACTTTCCATGGGTTAGAACATTTGTACCTAAAACTAAACTTTTTTAAAAGATTATTTATGTTGACCTATGTGTGATAGCTTAGATGAGGAGTCAGCAAAGTTCTATAAAGGGCCGAATAGTAAATATTTTAGGCTTTGCAAAGCTACATTGTCTCTGAAGCCTTTTTTTTTTTAAACACTTTAAAAATGTAAAAGGTGGGGAGTGGATGTAGCTGTTGGTTGAATGACTGCTTCCCATGTATGAGGTCCCTGGTTCAATCCCCCGTACCTCCTTAAAAAAAAAGTAAAACCATTTAGGTCAGGGAGTGAACAAAACAGGCCACAGGGTTAAGTTTGCTGACCTCTGGCTTTGATACTGCAGGTTAAATATGATACTTCCAATGGTAGTACTTTCATCTGTGGCCAAAACTTTTGATGGTCCCAACATATTATCTTCAGAATCTACTCACTTTCTGAAATTAATAAGCTTCTCATCCTTTATATTACAATCTTGCTTTTTTGAATTATTCTTGGTTTGAAACTGACCTGTCTGAATCACTTCTCAATCTGTGGAACTTAAAAAAAAAGATTCGTAAGTCAAGGAAACTTGCCCAAGGTAAGGCCTGGGCAAGACTAAACAGTAACTGACCCCAAATTTCTGAAAGTTGCTACATGTCATCCCAATGATAAAATCTAACCATTTTGCAAACTATGTTGATAAACTATTTCAAGTACTAGTATCTGGCAGATTTTATTTTACTGCCTTGTTATTGAGAACACACTAATAATCAAGTTAATTGTTCAGACTCTTATTTACATGTTAATCTCAGAAGAACTGAGTTAAAATCTATTTTCTAAGCATAAAGAAAAAAGCTATTTGCACCTTAGAACCCTAGAATTTGCTTTACCAATTAGCTCAGCCTTAGGCTACATACATATCCATTAATATACGTGTAATAATCTTCAACTCAGAATCACTACGTTCTAGCAGCTTCACACTTCTCAAGGTTTTAAAAGCATTTATGTGATTCCTTTCACATTATAATGCTTAGTTTTCCATTAAAGATACATTTTTAAAAATCCAATCTAGAATATTTAAACTTTGTCTGCAACTGCCCAATAGTACTAACACTTTCTATTTCAGTGCAACCATCTCCAGCCATTAGAAAATAAAACAATGAGAATGAGTTAATATTCTCCTTCCAAACAAACCTATACCAAATATGAGCCCCAAATGTATTTACAACCCTAAAGGATCATGCATCCTGATTCCATTTTTCAAAATAAAGTTGAGATAAAATCACTGTATTTATAGTAACTGATGATACATTTTTCATAACTCAAAGTTTTTGTCTAATAAAAAACCTTTTCCAAATCATTTCCATGCAAAAAATTTTTAAATTTTCAGCTCTGGTATTATTCCTATTTAAAAGCATTAAGGCATAAGTTCATCAGAACCACCATTAATATTTTAGGAATCTGTACCCCATAAGAGATTTTCTCTTGGAGTATTTGTACTTATTAGTTATCAATTAAAAATGGCATTCAGAATGATTACTTTCAGGCTCAAAACTTTGCTAAGAGACACACTAATTGCCATGTGTCAGTTCTTGAAATTCATTTTCCAAGTGTTAAACTTCCTTAATCCTCAAGATAGGTGTCACTCCCAAACGTGATGACACACTGGTTTAACAAAAGCCCCAAATAAACAAAATCTTATTTTAAGGGGAAAAGTTTAAATATAAGCATTATCTTTGGGGGTGCACAAACAGAGCAGAAACCAGGAAGCACATGACAATAAATGGGATCCTACTTAAGACTGTTTTATGACTTTTTAAGAAGTGAGCATGAAAATAAATCTTTATTTTCTGTTATTACCCACCAATAAGAGAAAGTTAAGGTTCACAGTTTTAGCTCTTGACACAAAGTGAACTAGGAGGCAAATTTTACATCCATCAGATACAACTAATGGACCAACTTTTAAAAATTCAGGCTACCTTGAAAACTTCCAACATACCAGCTATTGCTGTGAATGCTCTACTGACAGAATGCCAGCACAATGGCTAGCTGAGTAGAACTTGTGAAGTGTTTTTTATTTATATAACAGGTGTTTTCTATAATATGTCGCCAGAACTCCAGAGGCTTATAAGCATGTCAGATGCTCAGAAGCAACTTAGTTAAAAGCCTAAACACAATTTAGGAGTATGCTCCAATCTCAAGAAGGGTCAATAGTCCACGTGGACTAAATTAATACTTGCCTCTGGGTAAGCAGGTATTCTTTGTAAATATTTTTTTAATTGTATTTGACATTAGCACCAGTGCAGAACATGCTCAGCATCATAAGATCTAAAACACCAGCACAAGTTTTAACCATCTTTAAAAAAAACATGTCCTTCTTATTAAGATGTCAGACTAGCAGTCATCAGATCAATAAATCTAACTCATATGATTAAATTTTCACTGTACAAGTTTCTCTTTTAGCAGTATTTTGGGAGAACCAATCAGTTAAACAGCAGACATTTTAAGATATTCACTATTTTAACTGGGCATTATCATACACAGAAAATTACTGAAAATTGAGTGACTAAAGATCTTTAAACTTTTAAACAAAATTCCTTTCCTACTTGTCAATAAATGTGGCAGAAGTATTAAAAAATCCTAGAAAACCTGTTTATTCATTGTTCTAAGTATTTTTTTAGTTAAGTGGTGTTCTTCCTGTTCAAGGAATCCGTTATTAACCTAATTATCTAATGGAGAAAGAGGGAAAACATACTTATCACCTTTTGTGGAACACACTTTTATCTATCAACTGAAGACCAAAATTAATAGCAATATAAAGAATTTGGGAACAAAGATTTTTGGTTTGTATTTCATGAATGGTGCTGCTGTTCCAAGCTTATAAAGTAAAGCTGTCTGCTTTCCAAAGTCCAAATATTAAAATACTTCCCCATCTCACCATGCTAACCAGTGTCCTTTGGTTTCTTTAAAACAAAGAATAGTTAAAGGGTTGTTGATTATAGATGTACAAGTTTGATTTGGGGGCCTTTTACACACAAAAATCATACTGAATGGCCAGACACTTATTTTACAAGGAAAGTTTAAATATTATGCATTAGCCAAATCAACATATTCTACCCACCCTGTTGGAGTGGGGAAAAAATCTATACCCATTTAACTATTTCACTTGATAGGATTTGTCTCCCAATAATAAGTAGCTTAAACAACTTTCACCCATCTAGTTTGACTTTTAGAATGGGAAAGTCACATATTTTTAAGTACACATAGCTGAAATTGTGAATTATAACTTGAACCTAATAAACCATGCATCACTGTAGGAGCAAGGTTAATAAACCTATGTGCTTTGAATTTGTTCAAGTACTGATATTTTGTATATAAAGATTTAGCATATATAACAGCTATCACAAGAATTGAAAAGATTTTCCCCAAAAATGAAAATATTAAAACTAAGTTAAAATAGTAGTTAGTATTCCACACAGCATAAAATTTGACAAATCAAGTACACATATCCCAGCTGACCATGTGTGAAAATGCAAAGCAGGTATTAAAATTGATATGTTCAATATTTAAAACCAGCTTGTAATTGGGGGTACGTCTAAATCCTTAATTAAAAAACACAAATGAAGTGAAAGCTTTAAACTGGTACACACTGTTCACACCTATATTTCAAGTTTGGAAATGCATATTTGCAAGCAGCAATACAAAAGTATTCATGAAGAATGCATAATCTCTGAAAATTATGAAAACATCCCTGCTACCAATACATTTCTAAATACAAAACTGACTACCATATTTGTTACTTCTGTGTAGCGAGAGAAGTTCATTTTCAAAACAGATAAAATTCAGTCTTTAGGTGTGAATGGCATGAATGACAGTCTCTCTTTTTTTTTTTTTTTTTTTTTTAAATTTCGTAGTTGTTTGGGATCCTTAAGCATGCAAAGCCTCAGAGAGGAGGGTCCACAAAGGAACCAGGGTTGTCTTATGGCATCCAGTTAAGCCAGAGCTGGGAATGCCTCTGGGTCATCTACATCAGGAGCAGAAGCACTTGACTGAAAAAGAAACAAACCAAAATTAACCACAATTCTCAAATCTTGAAAATGGATTGCCGGTGTCTCTAATTTGATTAGACACAGAATTCTAAAAAAATCTTGAAGTTAAAAATACTAAGTAAAATGTGTCAAAGCTTTTACTTTAAAGGCAAGACTTACATGGATCAGAAAAGGACTACAAATATTTGCAAAGAGCTTTGTCCAATTTCTATCGAGGCCAATGAAAATTTCCTACTAAATCACACAAATATGAATTATGTTTATAGATTCCTACTTAGTTGTTCAGTATTCTTAATATTTTCTTCAACTGCTAAATAAGAATGGCATCAATTTGAAAGCAGGATATTCAGAGCCCAAGGTACAAATAACAACAAAACATTGGCCTTAAAGAGTAAGAAAGAAAGAAAATACTATCTTGTCATTGAAGACCATGAAATCTAAATGTTAGGATTATCAGGTACTGAAAATTTAGGAGGACATCAGACCTTAAGAGACAATGAAAAGAGTTCAAATCCATCAATTACTAAGGCCCATTTAAAATATGCCCTTCGGGTTAGAGTAACAATGTAAATCAAAGTATTTCATCAAGTTATTTTATGCCTAACACTGTGCAAGGTGTTAAGACTCTATGAAGTAGGACAGAAATGAATTCCAACCTTCAGAGCAGAATCTATTAAATAAAATTTAAAAAAACAAAGGTGACAATAATCATCTACCAAATGCCACAAGAGGAATTATGAGACTGATACAAAGGTTATGTTAAGCGGAGATCTAAAAAGTAGGCAGGAATTAATAAACTAGATGGAACAGACTGCAATGTATTTCAGGTTGACCTTATTAGCAAAGGTCAAGAGTTAAACTGGTTCCCTACACCTGAGTTTCCTCTTCTATAAAATGGGGATGCTGTCATAGTAGCAAGAATTAAATGACATTGACTAAGTATAAAAAATGTCTAGCACAGCACCATGACCAGCACATTCTAATAAGCACTCAATAAAGGATGGTAATTTGACTTTACTAGCAGCCAACTATTCAAAAACAGAAATAGTAATTTAAGGCTTTAAACAAAGACATAACCTAAAATGTAGTTTCTTGAAGGCATGTCTACTCCTTTTTCTTCTTATATTCCCCAAAAGCACCCAGCCAGTACTTTAACAAAAGATGTCCTTGAATTACTTAAAGAGGGAAACAAGTCCAAAAATTACCTTGTCAGTCCTGCTGCCACGATTAGGACGTCCACCACGCCCACGCCCACCACGTCCTCCCCTGCCACCACGTCCTGGGCGGCCAAGGTCTCCAAAATTGATCTCCAGCTGAGACGTTATATCATTTGCTGGCTTCCGGAAATGATGGTCCATCACTGAATCTTCAGCATGAGCCTAAAAATTAAGGGTCATAGGATAATTAATAAAAAGGTAATGCTCCAGAACTTATAAATGAGCTTTCTCCTAAAAATACCCAAGTCTGATCTGTGCTTTTATATTGATACTTCTCAAAGGTTAATAAGTTAGCTTTGGTTTCTGGTATACGGACCTAAAATGTAAAATACCTTTTTACTTTTCTCTCTCTCAAACTCTTCTAATTTTAAAGTACAGATAATAATGGCAGTACTCAATTCAAAGTACAGATCACAATCACCCAAGCTGCAGGGCCCTATCCTACTGAATCACCTTTAGTTCACTAGTAAAGTCTGGGTAAGTACATTTTAAATATGCCCTTCCAATTACAATAACAATGTAAACGGAATTCTTTCACAAGTTATGAGGAAAACCTCTACTCCAGACTCTTCCAGTTATCACTTAACCAAAAAAATGAAAATAAAAATTATTTTGCATAGACTGCCCCTTAAGACGTTTTCCTGCTATAAAATACATATATTACAGGTTTTTCTGTATAAGTTGAAAACCCACAAATTTAAGTGAAATGTGGTAATTCTTCATTTTTATGTAAGAGGGGAACCTGAAAAGAGGCACACAAATAAATCCGTGTCTTAAATTATACCAAAGGAACCTTGTGGTGGGGGAGGGAGAAGGAGGGAGAGAGATCAGACACCAGAGAATTTTACACTAATTCTTGTTTCCTTCTTGTACATTTAGAACGAAATGGTTTTAAACCTTCTAGTTGGAAACTTTTCTTATACTACTTACATTTTCCCCCTTGACACGGTATAAGCACTCTTTTCTAAATAATGAACATTTTGTTCTTTCTAACCAACTTGTAATATTATATATCTGTTAACAACCACTCTTTAAAGCACAAATACCCTTTTATTTGTACCCATATTTTTACTCCCTTAATCTCAAAGTCAAATTATACATCATTCCTTTGAGCCATTCCAGCTTAAATTTAAAGGCAATGGAAGCAAGGTTTTTTAATTATTAATTTTAAAGGAGTCTAGAAACCTATACACATAGAAACTCACAAAACCATTTGCAAATTAAAAACCAACTATATATTCTAATTTTAAAACACCTGCTACTCCAAGTCAATATTATCAAGTCATGAATTAGAAAGTTTTATAAATTTCTAGGGTCCAGAAACAAAAAAATATTAAGAGATATATTACTGCTAGAAGGTTTAACTACAAAAATTAAGAGGAACCTTGGGTGTTCAGAGCACATCCTAAGCACTACTGGCTTAGGCTGGGAAATTTAAAAAAAAGAATAATCAGGAAACAGGAGCTCCAGCTTCAGTTCTGTTGATTGCTACATCGTATTTGTAGTGAAGAAAAAGATACTTAAAGAATGCTTGGAGTGTTATATACAACAAACTTGAAGACATAAATAGTCAATATGCCAAAAGGGCCAGATTCAAACAAGTATCCATATCACAAAGGCACAATAACTACAAGGGCCCAGACTTGATAATGAAAATGTCCTACTTCCAAAGCTATCAAAGCAAAGTTCATATTTCATGCTTTTCAAATTTATACATCATCTAAGACAATTTTTCTGAAAACTTGAGTCTAAAATGGTACTTAAAACTGGAATACCTAACCCAATGTCTAAAAAATGCATGAAAAGGCTTTAAGTTATTAAATTACAACCAGAATTTTACAAGCGCATACGTATTTTGTTCTGGGAAAAAAGCCCAGTCAGTATTCAAAAAAAATTTACAAACTGTCTTAATGGAGCCTAGGGAAATCTTTTTCTTATTAACTGAGGCAGTTTAATAATTACCTCAACTTGTGGAATCTAAGCCCCCCTCTCAATATAGATGTGGAGTGGACACAACCATTCCAGGGTCCACAGGATGGAGGAATAGAGAATGGATTAGAGAGGACTTACTAATATTCTATTCATGAACTATTGTGATTAGTAATCGAAGAAAATGTAGCATTGATTTGGAGAAAGTGGCCATGGTGGCTGCTAAGGGTAGGGAGTGGGAAGAAGAGATGTGATGTGGGGGCATTTTCAGGCCTTGGAGCTGTCCTGGGTGGTACTGCAGGGACAGTTACCCGACACTGTATGTCCTCCCATGGCCCACTGGGTGGACTGGGGGAGAGTGTAAACTATAATGTGGACCACTGACCATGTGATGCAGCAGTGCTCAGAGATGTAGTCACCAAGCAAAATGACATGTCCCATGATGATGGAGGAGGTGGTTGTTATGGGAGGAGTGGGGTGAGGGGGATGGGGTGTATATGGGGACCTCATACATGTAACATTAAAAAAATAAAGACAAAAAAAAATTACCTCAACTGATCAAACTTCCAAAATCAATTTCCATGGTTCCTGAACCAGGAAGTCTAGTATGTTTTTACCCAGATACACTAAGAATTTCTATGAAAAAATTAAGAAAAAGTGTTCTAATGAAGCAAAATGCCCCTCCCACCACCAAAACCAAGCTTGACACAATAATGTCATTTATTATTTAGATGCTTTTAGACGAAAACCTATGCCATTTAAGGGGGGAAAAAAGGATGCAAGTCAATGGACCAATGAGATGGTGACACTGAGCTACTGCGCTTTTAATTTTGGTTCATCAAAATGGAATGGGTAATCTGAATAATTTAAAAATACTTAAAGTGAACAGTGAAAGACTTGTAGAGATTAAGAGGATGACTGCCAGTAAATTTTCCAGTATTTTATATATTCTTTCTCAACCTTCCTCAGGGTGTGTTATAACAACAATATGAGCACTCAAGCTTCCACAGTTTTTATCTCCCTACTTTCTGATCAAAATTCAATACCACCAGTTTATCTTGTTGTATGTTCAAAATAACTACAGGAATAATTCATAAAAATGCAGTTAATGTTAAAACTCATCTTTTTTCATCCTAGAAAAGCATTTTAGTCTCTTCAACCTCAATTTTAGTTTAAAAATATTTGCAAGTTTGTCTCACCACTTTTATTTAGAAGATTAAAAAGTAAGAAGACTTTACTGGATCTTATTATAGGTTACCTTCATAATATTTTAATTTAACTTAAATTTTAAGAATGAAAAATTTGCACTCTGAATTTCTGGTATGACATTGGGGGGGGGAACGACCCCAAAATGCCATAATGTTAGAGTAAGTTGAAAAGAATTTAGAAGAGAGATCAGTTTAGCTAACATACTTAAACAAGCTATATTAGGATATAGCACTAGGACATTCCTCTAGAATGTGCTCTAAAGCTTAAATAGACATTCATCAAATCGAAAGCCACAAACATGCCTTTATCAAATAGTTTCTCTAGTTTCCATGTTTCTTAAGTAAAAGAAGCCCAAAGTGCTCTGGTCTTCATAAGGCATCGTTCCTCAGTAAGGATATTCCCAAATTCTGAAGGTCCTGACCACTATTAAATGACATAGACAGTTTCAAAGATTGATTGATAAATGTAGCCACTTATATTTTAGGTTAAACCATATGAAAATACCCAAATTCCAAGCTAATACCAGTCCTCCTCAATGATTCCCATTTAGGTGGGATTTTGAAAAATAAGCCCCACAGCTTTGGAAAAAGGATTGTATTTCTAAAACATTTATAATTGTATAACACTGACAACTTTTTAGAAAAAGAACTTCTACATTAAATATAATTATGGATCAAAAAGACTAAATTTCTTGAAAGTTTACTGTAGCTTTTCTTGAACAAATTATCTGTCCCTATATAAAGCTTTTATTTATAAACAGATTATCCATGTGAAATTTTAAAATAAAAATTGCCATTCATGTCACACCTGAACATTTTCAAACACCATGAAACTTAATTTACCTCTTCACTCTTTGACTTATGAAGAACAAATCCCTTTTTCCACTGCCCATCAGCACCTTCATTTGGTTTCCGGATATTAAATTCTACTTTTGCTCGGTCCTTATTTTGAATAGCTTTCCACTCATCCAAAGTCATTTCTTTTGGACCTTCTTCCTTTACCTCTTCAACTTCATTCTCCCTGTGAAAAGTTACACAATTTACATAAAGTATTTCAAACTTTTATCTGTTAGGTAAGAAAAAAAGTTAATCCTGGCTGGATAGACTATTTTAAAGAAGATCATCCAGATGTGGGGTGACTCACAGATTTCTTTACACCCCAACAGCTAAGATGCAACTTGGCCAAGACTAGATTTTAATTCTTGCTGAAGGCAAGTAGGTATACAGAGGAATACCTAAATTTATCTTCATGATCTTAAATGATCGTCTATTATAATAAAATCTTAAAATTGACCTTACTAAACCTAAAAAACACATTTCTTAAAACCACAGTTTTCTTTTAAAGCTGTACCATCTTATGTGATTAAAATCCTTGGCCTATCTTCTCCTAAAACACAAATTTTAAGTTTCTCACAATACATATCTCATGATAACAAGTTTGAATGTAATCATAAAGGATGCCCATGAGCAAGTGCATTTCCTATTTTCAAATATTGAAAGAACTGTTCCCCTATCCTTGACTTCAGCAAGATCTTAAGGCAAAACAAAAACAAAACCAAGTTTCTACAAATCCTAAATTCTATATATTCCAACTTTCAAACCCATCTGTGTATGGACAGGAGACCAAGGATTTACCAGTATTATACCTTCCCACAAAATACACTGAGTTTTCAATACTTAATATTAAATTAGTTATTTCCAAATAATTCTCAGCTTATTAATTAATTTTATATTATGCTTCCCCCTTTTTTCAGAAACAAAGAACAAGCTTAGGAACCCATTATATCAACCTAATCTCAATTTTCAATTGTCACCAAAGCAAGATGTTTGCTATTTTGGGAGTTCTGCTTCTTTCCAAAGATAGCAGGTGATTCAGTTAGCCCTAGAGCTAAGATCTCTCCCTTTAACACTGTCCTTTACTGTCTAGACATCCTATCTTAAAGACACCTAGATCAAGTTTACACTGAACTGACATGATCCTGGCTATCAAGTCCAATTTTGTCAGTTTACCCATAAGAAAATTAAGTTAGTTAATATGCCTAGTTAGGAATAGAGAATCTAGCATATCTTTCATCAATCATGCATCCATGACACCTACCCTCAAGGTTGCTGTGAGGACCAAATAAGAGCCAAATAGCAGCTATGAAAAACCATATGTAAGAGAGCTAATCAAGGTTAATCAAAGCTGTACTTCTTAAATTTATACTTCTGTATCCAAGTTATACTCTGCCCAGATTCTCTCCTACACTGAAATTAGACTAGAGACTGAATTCCTTGCTTAGTCATTTGGTTAAGTTAAAAAATGAGAATAACTTTCTCATCTATAAAACTGGGAATAACTATCTCATGAGGTTGTTGGTAAGACCAGCTAGACATACATAAAGGTTCTATGACTACAAACAAAAACTCATTAAAATAAGTGGGAAGAGGGACGCAGATGTTGCTCAAGCGACTGGGCTCCTGCCTACCATATGGGAGATTCCCAGGGCCTCCAGGCAAAGGCAAGCCAGCCCTGCACTGAAAGGTGATGCAACACAAGGGAAATGGACTTGGCCCAGTGGTTAGGGCGTCCGTCTACCACATGGGAGGTCCATGGTTCGAACCCCGGGCCTCCTTGACCCATGTGGAGCTGGCCCATGCACAGTGCTGATGCACGCAAGAAGTGCTTTGCTACGCAGGGGTGTCCCCACGTAGGGGAGCCCCACGTGCAAGGACTGCGCCCCATAAGGAGAGCCGCCTAGCGCAAAAGAAAGTGCAGCCTGCCCAGGAATGGTGCTGCACACACGGAAAGCTGACACCACAAGATGATGCAACAAAAAGAAACAGAGATTCCCGTGCCGCTGACAATAGAAGTGGACAAAGATGACGATGCAGCAAATAGACACAGAGAACTGCGGGGCGGGGAGGAGGAGAGAAATAAATAAAATAAATAAATCTTTAAAAAAAAACAAAACAAAAAAAAGAGAACACGAGAAAAGAAGACAAGCAGATACAGAAGAACACACAGTGAATGGACGGACAGAGTAGACAGTAAGCGCAAGTAGCGGGGGCGGGAATAATTTTTTTTTTAAGTGGAAAATAGCAAGCACAGTGCTAGATGGCTGAATATAGTCAGCAAGGTAAATACATGGCTCTAATTATTAGATGTTTTATGTAAATATCTTTTCATATACTACTGAGGACACACACTTCTCAATCCTGTTGGCCTATCACTTAAAAAACTTCTATTCTACCAATCTAAGGGTTGGTTCATTCTCTTAAAGAAATTCCAATGGACCATCATCATCTTCTTTAGATAAAATATATTCCCAATTTCATTCCTACGTCTTGAGAACTATGGATTTATTTCCAATATCCAAGAAAGAAATCACTTCCTTCTGGTAAAATTATCTCCACTGATCATTCTGAAGGTAATTCAAATCTGGGCTCTTTATTAATGGAACAGTTTTGCTAAGCACTGTGGGGCTCCTTCATATTACTTAGAATTCACTTAAATCACCCATCACAATTTCATTGCTTATCACAATAAAATTATGATTCTACAATTTCATATACAAATTTATACCCCCCCCAATTTATCAATTACCTAACATAATGCTCTCTTGTTTACTCCATCCAATAGAAAATCAAGTTTTTCTTTATCTCAACAAACCCACAGAATATGAATGCTATGTAACCATTAGCAGTGGTTCACTGCAAGCAATTTTCCTTGGAGAAAGGATCTCCTCCCTCACTGATTTATACATACTCTGGTTGAAAATCACTGTCTCTTTAAAATAATCCGTAATACAAGACTTCAAACAATAATACCATTAACAAATGACTGGCATATAACTTCTACTCCAGGTGATGAGAACTAGGAGGAGGCATTAAGTTATTTCTAGTGGCATAACCTGAATCTTTAAAACAACTCCACTGCTGGAAAAAAACAAAACAAAACTTAAAATGAAGTCTTCTTCCTAAACTCAAAAAATGAAATATCAAGAAAAGTGGTCACTGAATATTTTGATCTTTGCTGTTCTCACCCACTGTAAAGAAGCCAGTAAGGCCATGTTCCAAATTCTATATTGATGGGAAAAAACCTACCAAATGGAGGAACTAATCTGAAAATGGCCATGTTTTATAATTTTAAACTGCCTTGGAATAAAATGTGTACCATTGTAAAGAGTCAAAAGTACTTTGAGTACGAATTCTAAATACTACAAGTTCTTTTACTTCAAATATTTAGTCCAATATTTAGAAAACCCCAACCCCAGCTTCTAGTTCCTACCCATTTGATGTCTTAGGATAGCAATCACCAGAATTATCCATTACAACTTCTCCACCAAATAAGGTAGTTAATTCTCAATTAACTACCGAATTATTCATTACAACTTCTCCACCGACTAAGGCAGATAATTCTCAAATAATCCAAGTAAGGTAGTTAATTCTTAAATTACAACTGTTGGGTAATTTTTGTACATATGGCTAACAGATTTTACTAAAAAAAAGTATACTCCTCAATTTAAGCAATGTAACGGTAAAATGACTAAACAAAACAAATAATTGCATTGAAATATTCTATTTTTCAAACCAACAAGAGCCAAGTATATACAGGTACAAAGCACTCTTCTAAATAGATACCACTTGAGAGAGGCTACATTAACAAGTATAAAATGTCTATCTTACCCCAAAAACTCATAAAACAACAACGTTAAAATCTATGGGTTTTCAATAAAATAAAAAAGGAGAAAAAAAAAACCTATGGGTTTTATTGGTAAAAATCCAAGCTGATTTCAATGCTGAAGCATTACTACTACATATAAAACCACTTACTTATTTTCAGTGTCTGCAACTGGATGTTCTTCACCTTCAGGTGTTTCCTCAGTCACATTTGTTTGATCCAAGTCACTGCAATTATAAGACATTTGTTTCTGAATGTATTTTGGGCACTCTCTAAGGAAAGAAAGAAAAAGAAAGGCATCTAGGTCCACTTATAAGAAGTTGAAGGATTCTTTACACCTAAAATATTAAAACCCAAGTTCCCCAAGAAGTCTTTTCTTCCTAAATTTACTCCCCAGTAGATGGCTAAGAGAAAAAAAGCATAAAAATGTATACCAGTTAATTTAGTTCAAGTACTTTAATCTCTGAGATCAGATTATTCATTCTTGCCCCAGGGACGACAAGTAAACTTAACAGAAGTAGGGGTGAACCTCTAGTTGGCCTCTAGTAAATTAAAGGGATTGATTTTATTAAAGTTAATTAACTAAAAACACTAGAATACCAACGTTAATTCGTCTTTGACAGTTCCCCAGTTGTGAGATCCGCTGCCTCCGCGTTTGTCCTCATGCTTCAGGCCACTGTAATGTGAAAAAGAACTAACAAAACTGAGTTAACATAATACTCTTTAGTTACAGAAATTCAAATTTTGTTTTATTAAAGAAATAGCATAAAATATAATAAATAAAAACCAATATAAGACTTACGATCTATCACTTCCACTATGCCTATCAAATTCACGTTTGCCACGAGAATCAAATCCATCTCCTCGGCCCATTCCACGTCCACGGCCTCCTCGACCTCTTCCAAGACCACCACGGCCCCGGATAGGCCGGTCAATAATCGGTCTACAATGCAAATAAAAAATACTATACTTTTGAGATTTCCAGAAAATGGAATAAGGGAAATTCATTCCAAGAGGTCAAGAATGCAGGGACATGTTTACTGCCTTATAACCCAACAGTTAAATAAATACATGTTTTAAAATTTTCAATATATCTATTTCTAAACCCATAAAAAGGAAATTAAAACTAGGAACCCCCCCACCCCAAACACTAAGAAAATTATTTTGGCATTCTCAAAAACATTACTGTAGTGCATAGTCTTTTTCATTGTTATTCACTGTACAATATAATCTAGGCAAAGCTGCTACCACCAACATATTTAACTTAAAATTTAACACATCTAATCTGTTTTGCTTTGAACAATTAGCTAAAAGGACTTTCCTTTTAACTCATCTGCGGTTAGCAAGGAAAAGAAACTGTTCATCAATGTAACTTATGGACTTCATTACAAGAAATCTGAGTTTGAACACTAAAATCTATCAAAAGGTCTAATATATTAACAATGCACTCATATTTATGTTTCTCTGAAAACTTATCAAAGTAATCAGCCACACTTATGCCCAGTAAATAATCTGATGTGATTCTATAAGCTGACAAAAGAAGGAAAAGATTTTAAAAACTCACCGATCAACTGAAAATTCTCCACCTTCACCCTTTTCTTCAAGTGGCTTTTCAAATCGTCGTTCACGAGGTGGTCGCCTTTCTGTTCGCCTATCAATTATTTTCCCTTCACCCTGAAGTTGCTGATCAGGTCTTCTTCCAACGCGTCTTATTCCTAAAATGATAGCATGCACAAGCAAATTATTTTTGCAATGTAAAAAGTTTAAACCGAGAAAAAAAAAAAAGTTTGTCCCTCTGTCAGTCCATTAACTACCATTTCCTGTTGAAAAAGGCAAACAATGGGCATCCCTAAAGTGAAACAAAATAGTTTAGGGAGATTCCTATTTAAAGACAATGAACTTTTTTCAAATTTCTACCTTCTTTGCCAACTCACTTTTTCTCCCTGAAGTATTCTATTACTAACGTGGAAGCTATTTGGGGAGTCATATTCCTCTCACTTTTCAAGATATTACAATCTCTTAATTTAAAAACTTAAATTGAATAAAATTTTAGGGAAATGATATACTTTGGCCTTAAGAGATACTTATGAAGATAATACTAGCCACTCATAAATAAAGCAGCAAATCAACACACCAATAATGGAACCCTCAAAAAAATAAAACAGTGAAACCAAAAACATAAAATTAAATAAAAAACAGTGATGGGCACCATATTTTATCCTACATTTTCTGGAAGGGGAGAAAATACAATAGAGTAAAAAGATTGATGCGTCTATGAAATTATAAATGGCATTTAGGATTACTAGAGTACATCCTCGTAGCTTAAAATAGCTATTTAACCAGAAAAAAAAAACCAGCTCACTCCCTCTCCAACTATAGTTTTATATATAGTTCAGTCTACATATATTTTATGTTTGTGTGTGAACACATACACACACAGTACCACCAAACAAACAACAACAAAAGACAGTTAAGTACCACTAGGAAATTTACAGTAATTTTTTTAGTTTACTCTTATACTTATTAATGGCACTAAGTGACAAAGATTTCCCCTCACTAGTTTTTGTTTGTTAATGCCTGAGGCCCACCCAAAGGCAATCAATATGCATTACTGATGGCCTTAAAGACTAACAGACTGATGATAAGATTCATAGCTAATATTTCAGGTATGCTGTAATTCCCAAACCACAATTTCGGATAAAGCCAAAAAACCATTGAGGGATTGGTTTTATAACAAGATCTTAAGGTGATTCACTCTTGTTCTTTCTAAGAAAGTGGAACACCATCACGACACACCCAACTGTTCAACTGACTTTAGTGTCAAAATAGTCACTATTTCAATTCTAATGAAAATTTAAAATTCATTCCATGTAAATTCAGGAGACCACGATGATAAAAAGCCTTACACCAAAGCATTAAGTATATTTCTTCAGAGATACAGTGTACTGGGGTGGGGCTATGGAACCAGTCCTTGTGTCATCCAAGCTAAAGCACACCCAAATGAACAATGACTTGCTTCTCCACCCAATATTCAGTATTAGGCTTATTAAATAAACTCACCCAATGAAGAATGATTAAAATTGCAAGCTACTCCATTTTTCTACACTTGCCAGCTCATTTTCACTATTCTAGGATTTTATTATTGAACACAAGCTATATAATTCACAATACAAATAATACTTATCTAAGGTATGTTTAACACTTTGCCAGTATCTATTATCAAAATGTACAGAAATGCATCATCAGGTAAGACTCCTTCCCACTGAGAGCACAGGGACCTGTAGGTCCAGAACATTAACTGACTAGTAAAATCTCAAAACTAATTATACTTCTCATTCAACATTTCCCCCATATTTACAATTTACAAGCATGTGTTTTAAGCAACTAAAGTTTAAAAGGTACTCTGATATGTTAGCCCAAGGAAAAAATTGATAGCTAACACGAAACAGTTTTCCCAAGGAAAGAACGACTCCTCAGTGTTGAACTTAATCCTGGTTATAAATTTACAAAATCATCCTCTGCATTTACAACTTAAAATGCTAGCTTCCAGGTAAGGGCATACTTCAGATAGGCTTTTATGATCAGAACAACTGAGGTATTAAACCATGCTTCATGCACTGAACATTCATAATGGGTAAACACACCTACCTGTTAATATTTTAGATTTATGCTCCAGACTCAATTTTTTCATGTGTTTTCTTTGGATGAGCGTAATCAAGGAGGTAAAGGAGAAGAGTCTAAATAATTATATAAAGTCAGTGTTCCTTAAGACAGGAATTAAACGTTTTATTCAACTGTACTAAAGATTGCCATAAAGCTTAATCAGCTGAATAGTTGGCCTAAGTGCTGTACACATGCTTTCTAATATTCCAACCTGTGCTTTCCCCCAACCTATAGATTTTAATGCAAGAATTATTTTTTTCTTTTATTCACCACCTAGGTTCTTCATTCCAGGACTCACAAAAGTCAGCAAAAAAAAAAAAAAAAAAAATTCCTAAACCAAAATCTAATATTCTGAGCACGTAAACTTTTTTGTTTTTAAATTAGTTGACTGCTAAAGAAACCAATTAAAATAAATGAGAATTGACTCTTTTCAGGAGCACGTGGCAATAAAGGGTAATCTCAACTTTCTGCATATTAAGGCAATTTTAATGATTCAGAGCTTAGGTCCTACCTACTTGCTACTAATCATATACACTTTTCTTTGTTGACCCCCAATTGTTTTACTCGTTTTCATCCATCACAAAAGACAAACCAGAAAGTGAGAATGTTTAAAAATGAAGCTGAAGACAATCCTGTGAAATTCACCTTGTCTGGAAGTAACTATTAATCGCCGTGAAATCCTGATCATGCTTCATGTACTCACAGAGAAAAAGCTGCAGACTCAAAAGAGCTCTGCAGCGGCTAATGTTGTGACAGCCTAAGCACTTATTTCGCCACGAGGCCCAGGCCACGCCGCCATGTGAAATTCTGAGTGTGAGCAGTTGGGAGAAAGGACCGTGACACGCGGGCGATCCTTAGGATTTCCTGATACAAGCAGTCTTCGGTCAGAATTCCCACTTTGCTTAACAGAATGCAACCAAACTGCTCTCCCAGCCTACATCACTCCAGCAAGTTAATGGTTAAAATGGTTTGTGCAACGCACATGTAGCAGCCCAAACAGCACCTTACTCCACAATATCTTGTCGTCTCGACACGTATTAGGATCTTACACATAAACTCCGACACCAACCTTTCCTCTGGGGTACTCCACACCATCGTGGGACAAGATGGCAGAAAAGCAGCTTAAACAGACAACAGCAACTCTAAAGACCATGCTGAGGAAGACCTCTGCGCAGGAAGAAGCTGTGCTTCTCAAGCTTCTCCACAACTACAAAAGCTTCTGTAAATGGGTGGCTTCCCCGACCTCAAGTCCACGCGCTCGCCGCCAAGGAATCCGGCGGGAAGGCAAACGCCCTCCTAGGACACCAAGTACGCACGAGGAGCAACTTAGCTCTGGACCACGCTCCCCCGCTCACAACCTGAGGCGGGAAGGGGATGGCTCCGGGAAACCTGCAGGCGGTGGTTCAAACTTAGGACAACCACGCTCCTAGCACCTTCGCAGGACCTGGCTTTTACCGCGTGGGGGTAAACGTGAGGAAATCGGCGGCAAAGTGTCCCAAGGACCCTCGGAGTTCCAGACTCAAGTGGCAGCCGCAAATCCCCTCGCTCCTTCCCTCTATCACTGGTCTCCCCCCACCTTCTACCCCACCTTTACCTTCTTTCTTAAGCGCCACGGGCGGCTGCGTCTCCTCTTTCTTGTCAACCACGCCAACGTTGGGGGGTAAAGGGTTCTTGCGGTCTTTCTGAGACTCTTTACGCAGCTGTTTGCCTGCCGCGTTGGAGTTGGTCTGGGCTGCGGCCTGAGCTGCGCTCTTGGCCCCAGGGCCCCCAACACCGCCCCCGCCGGCTTCTTTTTTCTTGTTCTCTGCCGCCTTCAACACCTCGAAGGGATCCGATTCGTCGTCAAATAATTGGTCGAATCGGTTCGTGACCACGCAGCCGAAGCCTTCCTGTAAATGCCCAGGCATGATGGTGGCTCGGCGGCGCGTTCCTACACGGATTGCAGCGGGCCGCGCCGAGCCAAGAGCGCCTGCTTCAGCTCTTCCCACAAGATGGCCGGGCCGAGAGAGGGGGGCCGTCTTCTCTTCCGGCGCCAGACACACATCCGGGAGCGGCCCTCGCCGCATGGCACCATGGGGTATGTAGGCAAGAGGCGCCTTTCCAGAAGCGGCTGTCGGGATCAGGACTACAATTCCCAGAATGCACCGCGCGGCAACTCTTCGCGCGCGCCTAAGAGGCGGGACCGCGGGGAGGGAGTATAGCGTGTGAGCTGAAGGAGGGGAACTGTGGGAGGGGAAGCGGGGTAGTGGGCGGGGAAGCGGGGTAGTGGGCGGAGTTTTACCACCTGCTCTGGCCACCGTGATACGCTCTAGGTCTCCAGCTACCCTGAAAACAGGAACACAGGACGGCACATTTCGCTCGCGAAAGTGCTCGGTCTTTGGTTTTACTCATCCCGCCTCCAGCCCAGGACTTTCTCCACCTCTTCGGGAGGGTCAGTGTCACTTCCTGAGCTTTCAACTGAAGACTCGCAAACTTTCGGGCAGAGGGGGTTGCAGAGGTGCCGCGCCGGCGTCGGGTAGGCAGAACCTCTTCTGTTCCAAGTCCCTAGCAATTCAGTTGCGGGAGTCTCTCTCCTTCATTACCAGTAACGAATCCAGCCTCTACTGTTTCGTTTGAGGTGGAATACGCTTGCTGTCGCTGGACGTGAAATCGGTTAGCAGAATTCAGCAAAAAGGCAGGTTGAACTATCGCATGGAAATGTTGTGCACCTTTCACCGGCAAGAAATATCTTGTTGCTAGGCTGCTCTTAGCTGTTTCTTCTGACGGTGCTGCACCAGACCGTGGGCAAGTTTCTAGAAGACACTCTTTTGGGGAAACACTTTCTAGAGCAGGGGTTCTTAACCTTTTTCGTTCTACAGACCCCTTTGCAATTAAGATGAATGTCATGGATCTCTTCTCAGAATGTAGCAGCAGATAGTTTTATGATACTCAAGTAGCATCGGGTCTAACAGCTACCATAATTTCGAAGTATGGTTGAGAGTAAGCAATTTTTCGAGATATGCAAGAACTGTAATGTGATATGAAATGAATATTATTGTAATTTCTTGCATACATTCATAGGGGAAGGGAATGCTTGATTTCAGTTAGAGGTCAGAGAAAATAAAGGTAATAAGTTGATTTTTCTTTCAATTCAGGCTCAGGGACCCCCTGAAATCTTTACATGGCCTCCTTGGGGGGTCCGTGGACCTCTGGTTAAGAACCCCTGTTCTAGAACCACTCTAATTGTCTATTAGTGTCCAGCAAGTTAAGGCTTAGGTGGCTGTGGTGTTAGTAAAACAAATTTGCATCTTAGAGAATCGCAGTGTATATGTGCTTGGGAGGTGCAGTGAGGGGAGGGAAATAAGTCAGCAAATAGTCTTTACTAAAAGCATTGATGTGATTAGTTGAGGAACATTAAAGTCCGTTAAGGTAATGCAGTGTCGATGCATATTTGGAAATACTTTAAGTGTAAAAAGGGTTTTTAAACCCTTTTCCCTTAACACAAAATAGAGTAGGGAATGCAACTATGTGCCACTTCTTATGACTACATTCATCTCAATAACAATTTTTTAGGTAGATAGTTTCTCCTTTCCACAGATAATGGTTTCAGAGAGGTGAAATGATTTATCAAGTTCACACCTCTAGAGAGAGATGTCAGTGCTGTGAGTTAACCCAGTCTTCTAACCACCAAAACTGTTGGCATCAACTCTTTTAAATCCAGACTCTGCCTTCTGATAGAAGTCAGCCAATTATTAATTAATTTCCAGTATTTAGTAAGATTTATAAACACTGTTGCATGTTAGGGAATGTAATATCGCTGAATGAAATCTTAACAATTTCTTAGCAGATTCTAAATGAATTCCTTAAGAGGGAAAATAGAAGAGTCACATTACAGACGTGGCAGCAAGCCTAGTAGTTTTCTTGTTTCTAAATCCTGACTCCCGCCAAAATTGGCTCATTTCCCTGTTGCCTAAGTCCCAGCCATACACACTTCCATCTTACCCTCCACCACTTTCCACAGGCTGTGCCTCTGCTGGCTCCTACCAAAGACAAGAGACCAGGATCTTTAGACCATATTCTTGCCACCCCTTTGAGAATAGCTCAAGTGAAATTTGGAAGATCTGCATGCTTTTCTAAACCCTTTTCTTTTCCCGAAAGACTGTCAATATCTGTGCCTTTGAGCATCTGCTAAAACTCCATTTCTTACTTAGAAGCCACTGCAACAATGGTTAAAACGTAATATTTTACTATGCACTTGGTGCACTTTACATTTGTGATCTCATTTAATCTTCATATCAACTCTATGAGGAAGGTGTTATTATTCCTGCTTTAAGGTGAGGAAAGTGAAGCGCAAAGAGGTTGAATAACTTGCCCACTCCTGTCACAATCTAGAGAGTGGGGCTGGCCTGTCCTTAGTTATTTTTTCCCTCCATACTATATCCTTAGTGTCCTCAAACAGATCTTTATGACCACTAAACATTATTTCAATAAGAATATTTGAAGACAGGCTACATATAGGGGAATTGTATGGTCATGAATTTTTTTTTTTAAAGATTTATTTATTTTATTTATTTCTCTCCCTTTCCCCCCAAGTTATCTGTTCTCTGTGTCTATTTGCTGTGTGTTCTTCTTTGTCCGCTTCTGTTGTTGTCAGCAGCACAGGAATCTGTGTTTCTTTTTGTTGCGTCATCTTGTGTCAGCTCTCCTTGTGTGCAGCGCCTTTCCTGGGCAGGCTGAACTTTTCTTTGTGTTGGGCGGCTCTCCTTATGGGGCGCACTCCTTGCGCATGGGGCTCCCCTGCACGGGGACAGCCTGCGTGGCACTGCACTCCTTGCGCACATCAGCACTGCACGTGGGCCAGCTCCACACGGGTCAAGGAGGCCGGGGGTTTGAACTGCGGATCTCCCATGTGGTAGACGGACGCCCTAACCACTGGGCCAAGTCCCCTTCCCTGGTCATGAATTTATGAGGTTCGTTTATGCTCATCAGAGAATTTGCCTATTAGGATAATTTTAAAATATGTTTAAATATTTGAGGAAAAAGAAGAGACTCTTGTAAACTCAACTTCTTTTTCCCTTTTTCTTCTCTTTTTGAATTTTTATCCAGAAAATTTAATCCAGAAAAGTTTTAAAGCCCATTTAAAAATATATAGACAAAACCCAAAATGGACTTTTACATCTCACAATTATGATTTTATATCTCTTGCTTCTTTTCTGCCAAGAAGTTAAGAGTTCTAAAATATTTAAAAGTTCCCACAACTCTCAACAGAAAAATACTGGTCAAATAAACATCATGGGAGGAGGGAGAGCAGATTATTGGCAGACTCTGTTATTCATTTTAAATGTTCTAGTTGTAAAGTGACAAGTCAGTTAAAAGATACCACCAAATAGTTCTCTATAGTAATATTTGAAGCACATATTGTTCTCTGAAGAAATACTCCCACAATTTAACAGGACTTATCTATGAAAAGCCCTCAAAAGAATTTTCTAGCAAACCACCTTGACTAAATATCAAATGTAGTTGCCTACTGTTAATGAAACTGAGAAACACAAAGTTATACCTTCCTCCAGCTCCCATATCTGCTTTTAGAATTGTAGTGCTCAGTCCTCAGCCTCATTGCAATCTTGCTTTCATCTATTTCTTATCAGTAGTTCAATCACCTGTTACTAGCAAACTATGCTATATGATAATAATAACTACAACAACTATAATTTGTGCATTTACTATGTGCTAGACTCTGTGCTAAGTACCTTACATGGATTATTTCCTTTATTCTCCTAACAATGTTATGAAGTAAATAACATTACTACCCTTCCTTTTACAGATGGAGAAATGGAGGTTACGTGCCTCTCCCACGTCACAGAACCTGAAAGAGCCAGGTGGTTTGAACCCACAGCTTGGGCACCCACCCATTATACTTGTCAGAGACATGATAGAGGAACGAAGTCTTTTATCCTTATTATGCTACCACATGTAGCACAATAAAATCATTAATCTGTTTTTAACTCTTTGGGGACACTGGATGCAGATACTTCGCAAATGTAACAAAGAGACTCTCTAATCCATAGTATGCTCTGAATATATAATGCTTTTTTTTGAGGCACTGGGACCTCATACGTGCAAGGCCAGCACTCAACCACTGAGCACATCAGCTCCCTCATCTTTTTCCTTGTTGTTTGCTCATTGTCTGTTTTTTTTGTGTTTTCTTTAGGAGGCATCTGGAACCGAACCCGGGACCTCCCATGTGGGAGGCGGGCACTCAACTGCTTGAGCCACATCTGCTTCCTATAATATATTCTTAAAGCCAAACCAATAAAAGTGGTTCCTGTGAATAAAAAAGCAAATCTTCTATACCTGAGGATGGAATGCTAAGTATACTTCTGTAAGTCTAGACTCTTGCTATAGTTAGCATATCAAAGCTAAAACAGAAATAATTGCACCCCCTGTTTTGCACCTCAAACTCACTTTGAAGGCTAAACCTGTTGATTTGACCTCTTCCTTATTTTCCCTGCATTAGACTCTTAATACTATTTATCTATTGGTTCCGATAATAAACCTTTATTTAATTCAACAGCTACTTACTGAATGTCCATGTATGTGTCAAGGACTGTTCTGAGACCTGGGGAGTATGTGAACAAAACAGGCTAGGACCCTGTTTTCATAGAGTTTACACACTGGCAGGAGAAAAACAAAGAGTAAACAAGTAAATAAGTATATTCCTCACATACTTCTATTTCCCAAACGTGTGTTCAATAGTATCTAATGTTTATTGAGAATTTACTCTGTGCCAGGCACTATTCTAAGCATTTAATATGGATGAACTCATTTAAAACTCACAACTCTATGAAATTAGTATTATCATTAACTTATTTTATGAGGGACCTGAGTCACAGAAAGGGTAAATCACAAGTTGTGTGACCTGAGCAAGTAAGTGGCAGAGCCACAATTCAAACAAAGCAGTCTGGTTCCAGAGTCTGCACTCCTAACAATATGCTGTATTTCCTACGTGTGCGTAAGTGTCTATCAAATGAGGGCATGAAGAAATGGAAACCTTTCCAATCTCCACAAACTTTCCTTCACAGTTTCTTAAAAATGCATTTCTACTAGTAAAATTCCTGAGTTCCTTTTTATTTATTTTGAGAGGAAAAGGTTAAGAATGAAAGTAAAAAGAAAACATACGTTCAGTCCCCTTGACTGCCTGCCAAGAAAAATGTCAACTGTCAGGGCCTTGCTGAAAGCTACCCAGACACATGCTTGAGGGTCTGGCTGACCACTAGGTCTGTCCGCTCCAAGATCACCCTCCAGGAAATTTACACCTGCAAGTCAGGCGGCTTAAAGAGCTCTTCCACAACAAGGTCCTACAGATGCACTTGATGGTAAAATATTAAGGCCTTAAAGCTCCCAAACAAGAGCCTGCCACTCTGGTCATATGCAAAGGATTCAGAAATACAAATGCTTTATTGTATTTGGGAAGCTGTATATCACCATGTTTAGACACAGACCCTGGGAGCAGAGAGATCTCAGTTTAGCTCCTGGCCCAATACTTACCACATTGGTGATTTTGGACAAATTGCTTCTTCTACCCAAACTACTATTTCTTCATCTCTAACATTAGTAATAAAGCAGTTCCCACATGACAGGGTTGTAATGAGGATTAAAGCAAAATTTCCTAGCACATCTAAATACATTTATTACCTCTACTACTAGTATTGCCAGCCTTCAACATCTACAGGTGGATACCAACATCTCATACCACAACTTCTAGCACAGAGGCTTCTGAACCACTTAAAGCCTTTTGCCACTCTTAGGCTGTTTTCATTATGACCACCCTAGTAAGTCACCCGAGAATCTGGGTGGGTTTAATAAGTCAGCCATGAGTTTCCAGGGCAAAGGAAACCAAAAAGGAAGTAATTTGAATCAAGGATAAATAATACACTTATTAATAACTGCCTGTCATAGTTTGAGCATAAGGTATTATTCCACTTAATCATTAAACAGCCTCTATGGGAATAAGTCTCATTAGTTCTAATTTATAGATAAAGAAATTGAGGTGCTCAGAATTGATGGTGAAGCTGGGATTTATTCCCAGATTTACCAACTCCATACCTTCATCTCTTGTATAACCATAGTAATCCACTGGAGTGGGAAACTATAAGATTTGCTAATGTAATCTAGAAAAACTTGATATTTTTGTTCAACATGAACCTGTGGCAAGAGCACAAAAAGTAATTCCTTCCAGCAGGCCCTTACCCCGCTTTGACGTCAGAATCCTCCTTAAGCACATTTTTCATAGGCATATGCTTGGTTTGAAGACATTCTGTTTAAGACCTATTTTCTTCATGTTAGGAAGAAATAAAAAAATAAGACTGATACTCTGAAGCTGCTTTGTGTATCCACACATGATAATGAAAATCCACCAATAGGGTAGAGCTTATAAGGCATCCTGTGACAGGCAGAGCACTCAAGCAAAGCAATAGCATGCCCCAATTACTCCTGTAGTAGAATGTATTTTCCAAAGATGAACACAACAATCTATTTCAACCCACATGCTCTTTTGCAATGTGATTTTACAACTCCCCCATTAAGAGGTGGAGTCTAATTCACTTATCCTTGATTCTGAGGTGCTTTCAATGATTTGCTTAATCAATGCAATGGGTTCCAAGTGATGTTCTGGGTCTTCTGAGGCAAGGTAGTATGAAGAATTTTAGCTTCTGCCTGGGTCTCTTGGATGACTTGCTCTTGAGATGCTTTCTCTTGGAAGACTGAGCCATAGAAGTCATGTTTGGGACTCCAGGTGACAGGCCCAGCAGAGCTCCCAGCTAACAGCCAGCATCAGCTGCCAAACTGATGAGAGAGCCATCTTTGACATCCATCCTAGGCAAGGCATCAGCTGATGCAGCCTCAGTCAGGACCAGCTGCAGAATTTGCAGAATCCAGTGCAAAATGAAAAATTGGGGCCTCTTGCTCATCAAGTATTAAGAATTTTGAGATGGCAACAGCAGAGCATTGAACCACGTATGAGATCCTAAGCATGGGTCCCTATGTGACTCCACAGGTCCTGGACCTAACAGCTTTCTAAATGCAGCCATTTGAGAGATCTCAGATGTGAACTTCCCAGTTGAGCCCAGTCAACCCACAGAGCCATGGAACAGAGTGATAAATTTTTTATTTTAAGTCACTAAGTTTTGGGGTGGTTTGTTATTCAGCAATAGATAACCAGAAATCCTCCCCCCACACCAAAAACAAACAACAACAGCAAAATAAAAAACAGCTATAGGCAGCCCTAACCAGGAAAATGCTGAAAAAGCAAGTCTATGAGTAGGCCAAATTACATAGGAGGCTGATATTACACAATGAAATATAAATCCCAGATCTAGCAGTAAGGTTTCCTTGAGGTCAGGTTTCTATCTCATTTGGGCAGACCTTCGAAGAATAATGCGGGCAGTATACTTGCCTCAGAATGAGCTGAAGAAATAGGCATTACTGTTAAAAATAATAGTCAACCAAAATGTGAACAAAGTTGTACTCTGCAATAAAGTTTATTGGATCCATGGAAAGAAGTTAAAAATGAGGAAGATGAACAACTTTGATTATCTTGCTTAGCATCATGGAGAATAAGTCTTCTGGGGATATAAATATGTATAAATATTCTGATTTTCTAAAAAGTGACAAATTTGGGTTTTACAAACTGCAACTTAGGTACTTTAATGTAGGCTAGATTCTGGAATTGCATGTTAGAGGAATAGTTTGTGAATTACTAAAATAGGAAGAATTGATCACTAGGATCCCATGACACTTCATTAAGAATAAGTCATGCCAAAAATATGGCTTGGCACACAGTAGGTATTTAAGAAATATTAGCTCTATGAATTAATCTTTCTTTTCTTTCTCTTTCTTTCTTTCACGGTTACTTCACATTTCATAAAGAATTCACTTATTTAGCAAAGCACTTATTGGGTTTCTTGTGGAAAAGAGAGAAACGGGTCACAGGATAGTAGAGTTATGTGATTTATGACATTGAATAATAAGTTACAAATGCTTTATAAAAGAAAGAATGGACCACGTGGATTTTGATGTCACTGCTATGCCATTTACTAACTGTAAAACCTTGGGCAAGGTTATATAACCTCTCTCAACTTCAATCTCCTAACCTACAGAAAGGGAATAATAACCTATATACGTTAGGCACGAAGTGGTTAAACAGAAAGTCCTAGGTCAGTTGGCTGCATTCAGCCTCTAGAGGACCAGGACAGGTGGTTCCTCTGCCAAGGGAGACAATTAGAGTGAAAGGCAGGAAACAACCAAAGAGGAAAAGATTTTTGAGTAAGAGGGAAGTCCTCTGGGCAGCACTTGGCCCAGGAGAGATCCTATTTTTCAACAGACTAAAGCCACAGAGGCTCCAAACAGCCGGTTCTTCTCCCAAGTTAGAGAAAAGTCACAGGCCTTCTAGAGCATATTTTTTATAGGAAAGAGAATCATGACTCCTGAACTTCTCAGGTACAGAAAGATAACATAAGAATAACATAAATTCAATAGCAGAAATACATTAATGCAAGGAAAGCCCATGCTTGACAGACAGTTCCAGGCAGTTGAAAGATTAGCATTAAAACAGGAAAGCAATCAAGGGACAGTCCAGAAGACCTGGCACAGGAATGGCCGAGGGAGGTCTGTGGCCTAGGCCTCTCATTCAAAGTCCCCAAAATTTAGGCTTTTGACACTATCTCCAAATGAGGTTATATATGTCTGTCATGAGATATACTTAAACAGAATTGAAAGATTATGTTTATTATGTAACTTGAAACTTGTGTTCCTATTATTGGATCATATTACTTGTAATGTAATACAATTAATATTTTTAATAAATCCTGACATTATTTTGTTAATAGCACAAATATATCAATTTTTAAAATGTTAACAAAGCTGTTACCAAAAACCATTTAATATAAGCATTACCTCAATTTTTAAAAATTTTTAAAAATTCTTTCTTTGTTGATTTTTTGTTACCTCAGTTTTTATAACCCTATTTCAGCATTTAAAGATCTATATACCAGAGAGCAATGTAGTTCAAGTGGTTGAGTGCCTATTTCCCATGTACAAAGTCCTGGATTCAATCCCTGGTACCTCCTTTAAAAACAAAAACAAAAACACCAAAAAACCAACTCTCGGGAAACGGACTTTGGCCCAGTGGTTAGGGTGTCCGTCTACCACATGGGAGGTCCGCGGTTCAAACCCCGGGCCTCCTTGACCCGTGTGGAGCTGGCCCATGCGCAGTGCTGATGCGCGCAAGGAGTGCCGTGCCACGCAAGGGTATCCCCGCGTGGGGGAGCCCCACGCGTAAGGAGTGCGCCCGTGAGGAAAGCCGCCCAGCGTGAAAAGAAAGAGCAGCCTGCCCAGGAATGGCGCCGCCCACACTTCCCGTGCCGCTGACGACAACAGAAGCGGACAAAGAAACAAGACGCAGCAAATAGACACCAAGAACAGACAACCAGGGGAGGGGGGGGAATTAAATAAATAAATCTTTAAAAAAAAAAAAAAAAGAAGGAATGAAGTTCTGATATATGCTAAAACATGGGTGAACCTTGAAAACATGCTAAATGAAATAAGCCAAACATAAAAGGACAAATATTGTGTGGCTGCACTTATACGGAATATGTAGAATAGGTAAATTCAAAGAGTCAGAAAGCAGATTAGAAGTTACCAAGGACTGGGGAGAGGGGACATGGGGAATTATTGCTGAATGGCTTCAGCATTTCTGTTTGGGGTGATCAACAAGTTTTAAAATAAATAACTATTATGGTTGATTATTCTCACGAATGTAGTTAATGCCACTGAAGCATACATTTAAAATGACAAATTTTATTGTATATATATTTTTCCACAATAATATACATGAAGAGCCTTGCAAAACAAACATGATCTGGACTTTTCTCAGCCCCTCAGAGAGGACAGATGAAATAACAGTCAGTGAAAAGGTGATGATTCAGGCCACAACAGCATAGGGGCCACTCTGTGGCAAAATTCTCTAGAATGAGATAGATGTGGGGATTCTGGTCCCAGCTTTATGAGTAATCATTTGCATGTTTGGAGGCACTTACTCTATGGAAGTTAGTTTTCTCCTTTAAAAAGGAGAAGAAAAAATAAAGAAATTTTTAAAAGGGGAAGATTTTGGATTTAATGATCTCTAAGATACTTTTGTTCTTTAACATTTTTATGCAACTATTAACACTGAGTCTAGAAAATGGCCCTCAATCCCTTATCCAAAACATCTGAGGCCAGAAACTTTCAGAATTCAGAAATTTTCAGATTTTAGAAAGATAGTATGTGCATATAAGGTATATTATATGGCACTCCAGTGGTATCTACAGTAGACCCATATTTGTAATCAAGCATTAATATTTCTGCAGCAAAATATATGAATGTTCATGTTAAAAGGGAAGTAAAGATTATAAATAGCCAACATGACATAGGAGCTCCATTCAGGTTTTGTCATTAAATGAATTCAGGTCAGGTTGGGTCTTGCCATGGAATGAGTTTTTAAAAAAGAAAAACAAGAAACACCAAACCAGCTTTCAATTTTTGTAACTTTTAAGAAGATTTCTGAGTTACACAGTTAACCTCAATACCACTTATAAGTCATGACCTATTATTAAATGAAATTTATTGCATATGTCAATTAAGGTTTACAAACTAAATTGTTCATGTGCCTTGCCTTTGATTTTTCTTCACTGGTCATTTTTGGGGTTTCTTGGACCTTATAAAGTCCCAAGGTAAAAGAACTTCAAACATGGAAAAAGAAAGGTAACTGGTTAATTGCAAAACTACTTTCCCATATACAAGGATATATGGGAAATATATCCTTGAGTATAAATACTCAAACACCTGTGTATTTATTAACATATTTGTTTACAACCTAAAATGGAATCGTTTATTTTTCGAGCTGTACTCAAAGAATTACACACTGCATTAAAATCTGAGTCAAACTAAGGAGGATATTTGAAAAATATTCTGACTACATCCCTCTTCATTTTAAAACTCTACCAAGGTTTGTTAGCTTTGTTTAAAATTTCCATTTCCCAGGTTTCCAGGGAGGTTGGCAGCTTTTCTTATGTTTTTTAGGCATTTGTGTTTTCCCCATAGCCTTTTAGAATGCAGGCAGCAGGAGAATGAAGGAAGTAGGGGGTGGATAGAATGAATGTGGGGGTAGGGGTGGGATTAGGAGAGAAGGGGAGGAAGAGTAGAGAGTGGGGAGGAAAGAGTTCTGTCCAATTGCAGTCCTTCCCTGGGAGTCAACCCCCTCTCTTCTCTTGGGGCTGCATTCCCTCAATGCTCCTTCCCTTTCTTTTTCCAGAGTCAGATCCATTTTCTCACAGCCTGACTATACCACACTCCTTGGATAACTTATTTTAACCAGGCCTTTCTTTCCAAGGCATCCTCTTTGAAGAGAGTAAAGCATCAAGGTAGAGCATGCTTAGCTCTGGACCCTGGTCTTTTCCCACACTGAAAAGCATCTGAAGACAACTCTTAGAAAACACTGGTGACCATATCCTGACCAAGTACAGAGATCCAAATCTTGACGTTTTTGCTCTGTCTGATTGCAACATATTTAACAACTGGCATTTGTCATCAATATCCTAGTCAACCAAATAATCCTAGCAGAAAAACGAGTTTACCCAATAGGTAAATCTTCCAATCTCTTTGGCTATCTTCACTAATCTATACAGATAAAGAGCATGAACTTTGAAGTCAGTGAATAATTAGCTTCTTTTGGCCTTAACTTGTTCTATAAAATGTGTATATAAACTACTTATGCTTTGTGATTAGGTGAGTAGCAGAGGTAAGAAGGTAGCGTACCTAACACAGTGACGGTGTATATTAAGTACTTAATAAATATTTGTTCCCCTTTTCTCCTTGTTATAGAAATTTGTGGTACCAGCAAACTGACAGAAAGATAATGGAAAGTAAACGTGGAAAGGAAAGGATCTGGGGCCCCTGAAATTATAGACCTTCATAGTTAGACCAGAAGAGAAAGTTGATAACATACTTATTAAGATATGACATGTTTTAGGAGAGAATTTACTAAAATCCAACTATTTTCCTCAGCTTATTTGTACTTGAGACACATCCCATGCCTTCATCTCATTTCTATCACCTTCATGACTCTTTTAAGAGAAGCATGCTTCAGCAATAAGGTATCATGTTTGGGATCTTCCCTTAAGGTGATGGAGCACGCAGTCAGTGGTTGGCCATCAGGCTAGAATCCAATAGAATGTTTCCAGTCCCAGTGCTACCATTTACTGTATGACCAAGGGCAGATCTTGAAAGCCTCCTTTTCATCACCAGTAAAATAGTATAATCCCACTTAACTCAAAGAGCCATTCATTTGCTTGCAAATATTTGGGGGAGGGTGGGGAGAACCCATCATGTGTCAGTCACTGTACTAGATGCTGAGGATAGGCAGTAAACAAAACAAAATTCCCATCCTTACAGCCCTTGCATTCTAGTGGGAGATACAGAGATTATACCAAACAAAACAAAACAAAACAACCCAGCATTTAAATATGTCAGATGGCATTTCATGCTATGGAGAAAAATAATACCAGGTAAGCAGGTTAGCCAGTAGGGGCTGGGGTGGTGATAGAGCAGGTTAGTATTTTATATAGAGTGGTCTGAAAAGTCTCCATAATTAGGTAACCTTGAGTAAAGACTAAAGAGAGTGAGAGAATGAAGAGTGTTCCAGGCTGTTTTGAGATTTAAGTGAAACAAGGCAGGTAAACTCTTAGCATAATACCAGAGGTACGCTGGGTTCTGTCACTGTTAGCTGTTCATATTACCAAAAAAGGTATTACATTACAGAGAAGGTTACAGGTAGGTGAAAACCTTTCTACTTTCACCTAACACACTATTAGAGACCCTTAAACATTAAGAAAAAGAGGGGTGATGGCTCAGGAGGCTTCTTATACAATAAAATGTCAATTCTATGAGCAAATGTACTTCTCTGGGAGTAGGATGTTTTAAGGCAGCAGAAAAGAGAGTGGGGAAAGAGGTGTCTTCAGATTTACATTCTCTATAATAAATATTTCCAATTCTGAAATTGGCATGTACACTGAACTAGTAGTCCCCTTTATCAACAATAATAATATGATGATGACAATGAAGTTTATAAGTTTGTAAATGTTTTTCTCCCCAAGTCCCCAAGTGTTTTATAGACTTGACCTAGTTCACCCGCATAACTTCCCCAAAGACAAGTCTAAACCCATTTAAGAGATGAGGAAACTGAGGCATAAAGAAGCTGAGTAACTCCTTCAGATCATATATTAATAATTACAAAGGATACTCCAATCGGGATCCCAGGCTCAGTTTTCAAGCCAGCTCCCTATTGTGTGTATGTGACTCTTCATCTTTCTGGATCTCAGAAATGACTTGGAGGGTGCACTGAAAGGAAGCCAGAATGTCAGATGTTAAAGTGCCCATCCTCTGCTCATCATGTAGGCAGTGATCACTAAATTCTACTTTTCAAAAAGCTCCTTAAGAAAGGCCTTTGTTAGTGTTACCAAAATATTAAACATCTAGTACACCTCTCTTCTGTCTGTTACTCCAACTCATGCTGAAAAGTAAGGATGGTATAAGCAAATACAAACTGGCTGGTAAGAAAGGCCCAGTTAGGAATTACCCTTGCACTCAAATACAAATATTTGTCTTTTCTCTTTGGAAATCATCAGGAGCACAACACGAGAACTCTTTTTTATTAATACTTTCTTTAGGTAAGGCCTATTGCAAACCTTCTATGTTATTTAGTCCTTGTGACAAACTTTTGCATGAGAAATAATTAACCTCACTTTACAAAAGGTTATGTAATTTAGCTAATGTCACATAGTAAATGGAAAGGCTGAGATTCAGCCCCTACCAATTCATACCATTCTCACTCAAAGTACCTGCGAGCTGATAATCCAGTCTGATTACTTATGCCCCATTTCTCCCTTTACATGAAATATTGGCAAAAAAGTAAGAGCAGCAGGTGAAATTTGCACAGGGCAGTTTTTCTATTGTTTAACCAAACCTTCTTAAAGATTCAGTAGGTTGATATATGCAGCTAACATTTGGAATTTGGGAATTTACATCTGGATTTTAATAATCTAGTCTATCCCTTTGCTTGTTAACATGGATAATTGGTAGCTTTCTAGATGAATATTTCAGTGCATCTCTTTCTCTTATGGATATGACAGTCTGGATTTTATAGACAGGCACCTCTGGAGATCTGAGGGCAGCCTGAAACCTGGGGTTCTATGATATCAAGACTTTCTCAGACCCCAGAGGCAATTACTTGTAGTTAAATGCTCCTTGTAGTTAATGTTCTTTCTTTGGAAAGAAATTCATCTATAATTGAGGAGGAGAGGGATATTGAACTAGGTAAACTTGAAGGTGCCTCTCAGTGCTAAAATGAATTCTAAACCTATTCTTTTACTTTTTACCAGAAGCACGTATTTATAAAGCTGCAAGGAGAGTAAGGTTCATAGGCCACAACTCCAATAATGCTTCTCTAAAATGTTTTATATACACTGCAAATTCAATATGCCCCCAACAAATCCCCTCACCTTTCTGAGCTAAACTGCTTGTCCTATAGGCTCTGTGGCAGGGGATAGCATCCCCATCCACCAAGTCTTCCTAGTTGGAAACCTGGGAGTTCTCTTTAACCTCATCCTTTTCCTCACTTTCAACTGGTTATTATGGCCTGTTGTGATTGCCATGACCTCTGAAATTTTTCATCCCCACAAATTTGATATTATTCCCTTACTTCAAATTTCTGACAGCTTCCCTTGCATTTAGGATAAAGTAAAATAAACTCCTTGCGGGGCCTAACTCCTTAATGGGACTCTAGAGTCCTGCTGCTGGGATCTGAAGCCCACATACACTATTTTCTAGCACTGTACCCTTTAGCACAATCACCTCTCTGAACCCTGGCTTTCTCATCCATGAAATGGAGGTCATGATAGCCTTATAGAGTTGTTGGGAGAAATAGATGAGATAATATACATAAAGTCCTCTGTACAGTGCTTAGAACCTAGTACTCATAATAAGCATCACTTGGCTCTAGCAGTAGTGATAACAGTAATTCTTTTATCCTCCCTCCTTTTATTACCAGCCACCTAAAATTATTCACATTCCTGTGCCTCTTCATATTTTTTTTCTTTCTGCTTATAACGTTCTTCCTCTCTTTTCTCATCCAAAAACTCCTACCCACCTGTACTGGTTATCAATTTATTGACTCTCAGCTCCAAATGCATCCTTTTTGTCTGCTCTACAAAAGTGGACTTGGGCCCTTTAAATATTTTTCTTTTGCTAGCTGGCACTGAAGCTCTGTCAATAGAAAGCACTGGAGAGACATTATAGGAGGAAAGTTTTTGCTGCCTGATTCTGGTGTGTTCACTTAGCAGTCTCCTGCAGTGCACTCACCAACTCCTGCAATGCACTCACAACTTCTATAGTGCACAGCAGCCAGCAGCACCTTGTAGCTAGCAGCTTCCCCCAGCACTCCTCAGGGATAGTATGATAGTAGAGTGTCCCTGGGGAGACACTTCCCTGTGAACAGACTTCCCCAGGAAATTCCAGCAATTTGCACCAGAGCATCTGTACAGTGACTTCTCTGGCATTCAGTGAGCCTTCTCTGACAAGGACTGGATCTAAGATGGGGAAAGGAGGATGCTCCATTTCAGCTCTGAGTTTAGTGAGTTCTCCTTATATTTGCTATTCCTATATTCTTAAGAGTTTTCTTTATGTCTTACTGGCAATTCCCTCACTACTCGAATCCTCTTTTATGGTCAGTAATTCTTTACATTAAAATTTCTCTGTTCAAATTACTGGGTGAGACTTCTGCCTCTAGGAGGATAGAGTAGACATACTTTTTCCTACCAAACATTACTCAAAATCCTGGACAAATATATAACAAATATAAGAAGATTTTGAAAGGTGGAAAGAGAGCAGACCTGTTAGGGACTTTGGGACCGAAAGAATAACACAGTGATGAATTCCCTGAATCATTTTTCTTTAAAGATTTATTTATTTATCCCCTCTTCCCTGCCCCCCCTGTTTTGTGCTTGCTGTCTGCTTTCTGTGTCCATTCACTGTGTATTCTTTTGTATTTGCTTGTCTTCTCTTTAGGTGGCACCAGGAACCGATCCTGGGACAAAGGTGCTTAATCTCTTCTGCCACCTCAGCTCCCTGGTCTGCTGTGTCTTTTATTGTCTCTCTTCTGTGTCTTTTTTTGTTGTATCTGCTTGCTGCGCCAGCTCTCTGCATGGGCCAGCACTCTGAGTGGGCCAGCTTTCCACGCAGGCCAGCTTGCCTTCACCAGGAAGCCCCAGGAATTGAACCCTAGACCTCCTATAGGCAGATGGAAACCCAATTGCATGAGCCACATCCACTTCCCCTGAATCATTTTTTCACCTCATATATCCCAGAACCAGCAAGCTGGAAATGCCAAGAGGCACAGACAATAAAAATCCCAACAAAGCCTCATTCTCTCTAGGCAAAGGACAAGACAAGGGAAAGCCCAAGAAGCAGAAGACTTTTAGATAATAAACACTCTGTCTACAAATTACTATACCCAAACATGTCAGAACAAACTGTGGCCCCACGCCCATCCATGCCAGCTATGGCCAAGTGGGGAGCCTAGACTTCTACCCTCACCAGGCTACATTAGGGTGCTGGGTGGTACCAGAGAAGGGCAAGTAAGGAGCCAGAATTCCCACCCCCACCCTCCAATAGGCATCATTGAGACATCTCCCACACCATGGTGTCAGGGCAGACCACTAGAGAGCTTAGCTTTCCACCCCCAGCCAATAGAAATGTTGTGCCCCTCCTACTCCCACAGGAGAAAAATCTTCGGGATCAAGGACTAACCAAAGAGTTCCTAGACTTCTACCAAAAGCATAATCCATACATGGGACTTAGTCAAAATTAAAAACTTTTAATCTACAAAAGAGCCTGTTAGGAGAATGAAAAGATAAGTTACAGACAGGGAGAAGATGTTTGCAAACCATATATCTGACACAGGACTAATATTTATATAAAGAACTCTCAAAACTCGACAGTAAAAACAAACAGTTCAATTAGAAAATTGGCAAAAGACAGGATGATACATTTCACCAAAGAAGATATACAGATGGCAAATAAGCACAGATAAAGATAGTCAGCATAATTAGTCTTTAGGAAAAAGTGAATTGAAACCATAGTGAAATATCCCTACAACTATTAGAATGGTTAAAATTAAAAATAATGGGAAGCGCATGTGGCTCCGGTGATAGAGCTTCCGCCTACCAGTGGGAGGACCTGGGTTTGATCCCTGGGGCCTCTTGGTGAAAAAGAAGAGAAAGTGTGCCTGCACAGCAAGCCAGTGCCCACACGACTGCCCATGTGGAGCCCGCATGGTGAGCCAGTGCCCCGTGCAAGTGAGTCATACAGCAAGATGATGATGCATCGAAAGAGAGACAAGGGGAGAGTCAAGGTGAAACACAGCAGAGACCAGGAACTGAGGTGGTGCAATTGACAAGGAACTTCTCTCACCATCAGAGGTCTCCACGATCAAATCCCAGTGAATCCTAGAGGAGAGAAAATGAGAAAAGAAGGCAACACAGACTTCAAAACAGCAGGGTGGGAGGAGGGGAAGGGGGGAAGATACACAAATCTTTAAAAAAACTGACATGGGAAGCAGGTGTAGCTTGGTAATTGAGTGCCTTCTTCCCATTAAAAAAAAAAAGTGACAATCCCAAATTCTGACAAGGATGTGGATATGGAGAAACTAGATCACTCATACATTGTGGTGACAATCTAAAATGGTAGGACCACTCTGAAAAACCGTTTGACAATTTCTTACAAAATTAAAATGCAGCTAACATATGGCCCAGAAATTGCCTCTGGCTCATTAATCCCAGGGCAAAGAAAACTTATGCTCACACAAAAATCTGTATACAAATGTTTATAAGCAGTTTTATTCGTAATAGCCCCAAACTAGAAACAGCCCAGATGTTCTTCAACGGATGAATGGTTAAACAAACTGTGGTAAAGCCATTCTATGAAACACTATTCAGCAATAAAAAGGAACAAACTATTGATACAAATAGGAAACTGGATAAATCTTGAGAGAACTATGCTAAGTGAAAGAAAAAAAAAATCCCCAAAGCATATATAGTGTATGATTCCTTTTATATAACATTTCTGAAATGACAAAATTGTAAAACAGATTAGTGGTTGCTAAGGGTTAAGTAGTGAGTGGGGTGGGAGGGAAGTGGGTATGGCTATAAAAGCACAGCACAAGGGATCCTCGTGGGATGGAAATGTCTGTATCGTGACCCTATCAATGTCAGTATCCTGGTTGTGATATTGCACTATTGTTTTGCAAGATATTATCATCGGGGGAAACTGGGCAAAAGGTACAATAGATCCTCTGTATTATTTCTTCCAACTGCAGTGTATTCTATAATTATCTTTAAAAAATAACTTGAAAAAAAAATTACCACGCAGAGCAAGTGCCTGCCTTGCATGTGCTAGGTCCCACATTCAATCCCTGGTACCTCCTAAAAAAAAATATTGCCATGTGTTTCCTCCTTCCCGGTGGGACCCTGACTGGTAGACCATTCTTCCTTCTCTTCAGAAGCCTCTCCAGCCAGGCAGAGTTCTTCTTTCTCTCTACTGAGTCCACCAATACTTTGCATATTCCTTTAGCAAAACACATAGTTTGTGCTTTAAAGCCATTTTTGTACATCTTTTTTCTTCTTTAAACTTTGAGTGGACAATATCTTACTCATTTTTCTAGACAGCATCTGGCTCATTGATCAGTAAGAGTGGTTTGAACAAATGAGTGACTGGAATGAAGCTACTCAGCTGAATATAGAATTGAAGCCAAACCAATTCCGGTGTGGAGTTGGAAGGTGTTCTTGGTGATCCGGTTCATGGGCTCCCACACAGTGGTGACACTGTGCAGGCATGATCCTGAGCAGCTGCATAGTTTGTGCCATAGGAGAGCCACCTTGGATTTATAGCTGCCCAAAGTGGCATTTGGCCAATGAAAAATCAAAGTCAAGAAAATTAAACGTATGTAATGTCATGTCTCTGACCTCAGTCAAAATAGTTTCTTATGGGAGGATTGCATCCAGCATCCAGGTGGAATCTGAGCCTCCTCTTGACATAAAGGTGCAATGGACACAACCAATCCAGTGTCCACATAGAAGAGGTGGCATTGGATTGGGAAAAGTGGACATAATGGACAAAGGGTATGGGGAAAGGCAGGAAGAGATGAGAGGTGGAGGCGTCTTCGGGACATGGAGCTGCCCTGGATGGTGCTTCAGAGGTAATCACCGGACATTGTAAATCCTCACAGGGCCTACATGATGGAATAGAGGAGAGTATGGGCCATGATGTGAACCAATGTATATGAGGTGCAGAGGTGCCCAAAGATGTACTTACCAAATCCAATGGATGTGTCATGATGATGGGAACGAGTGTTATTGGGGGGGGGGGAGAGGGGGGGTGGGGGGGTGGGGTTGAATGGGACCTCACATATATATTTTTAATGTAATATTATTACAAAGTCAATAAAAAATAAAAAAATTAAAAAAAAAATAGTTTCTTTAGTTATTATATCTGGCCTTCTCCTTATTCTCCTGCCTCAGCTCTCTAATTTTTTCCACCCCTTTCTCCTTCCCGTGCTCTATTCATAGAACCATAAAACCTGAATTCAAAAGAACCATCAAGGTCTTCCCATTCAATAAATGAATACGCTATAGTCAGGACAGGGGTCAACAGCAAGTTTTTCTCAGAACTGACAACACAGAACCCTGTGAGAAGAGCATTAGCAAGAATCCGAATGTAAGGCATCAGCTCAGTAACTGAGGCAATGACCTAGAAGAGAGCCTGTGAACCCCCAAATAAAGGCAGACCTTTTCTTGAAAACATAACCAAAGACAGAAGTTGGAATCATGTTCCAAAGGTGATAATGTAAAATCCTGTAAATAGACTTGAATTTCATGAAATAGTTTCTATTCCTAAAGAAATAAAAGTATGATAAAATCCATAACTATACAGTCTTGACAACATGATGTCTTTAAATTTTGTTCTTTTCCCTCACAGTGAAGAAGGCAGTCAATTGACTGATATATCCAATATGCTGTGTAGATGTATTTCCCAATGGGAATGAGTAAATGGCTCTCTAGTTTTGAGACATAGGTCTCTCGTGAGTTTAGTAAATTAGTCTCTTAGCATCTAATCACCTCTTTTTTCCCCTCAAAGTCATCTTTATTTGAATTCATAAATACATTAGTTTATTAGGCTAATCTACTTTGCCTTTATTCTCCAAATACATGGGTTATTTATTACCTTAGACATTAAAACTGGTAAATGGTTTGGGGTCACCTGAAAATTTGCATTTCTAATCAGTTCCCATGATTCTGTTTTTAAGGCTGGAATTCTTTGATTTACTCAGTTTTTTAAAAAGCCAGACATGGAGATACGTGTGCCAATTTTCAAACCCTCCACGATCATCTTCCAAATAGTATAGTATCCACTTTCCCACCTTGTATTTCAATGTAAAGGCTTTGCTCCTCTTCTCTCCTCAAATCTGAGGTATTTTGGAATTCTTTGGAGAATTCTCAAATCTTAGCTACTTTGGAATTCTGTGAGAATTTTGTAAAACAAAGGTAGAAAGTGTAAGTGTAATTCACCAGTAGATTAAACAAGACAAAATGTACTTCTCTTGGACATGTGGTAAACTGAACCTAGATCCAGATTAGGGTACCCTGGAGAGCTGTTTCCTGCATGGTTTGTCTCCTCAGTCATTGTCCATAGGACTCTTGAGAAGCTGTAGGAATATGCAGGTGCCAGCTCGAGGCCTGGCTTCATCTCTAACATGTGGAATGGGACTATACATCATAGGGCCACCTGGACAGAGCCCGAGGAGAGGGACTTCCCACGGATATTCACGTTGTACTAATCACCTCTTGGTGTACTTATGAGCCTTCAAGGGGATAACCCTTCCTGGAAATCTGGTGACTGTCCCTAAATAATGTCTTCTGGTAAACCATCCAGATCGTCAGCCAGTTGCCTTGCCCAAGAAACACCTGACTTTACCCCAGGCCTTCATTTCCATCCAAATAAGAACATCCTAACAAATGGCCATGCTTCCTATATGTACTTGACTCCTGGTAGAAGAAATTTGGCAGTCATAGCGTACCTCATTCCATCTTCGGTTGTGCCTTTAGAAACGCCTTTAGCTGAAAATTGCCTCCTTTTCCTTTTCTTTTTATTGATCCTAGGTCTACCCCTTGGGGCTATGCTGAGAAAATTTAAGCTTAGGTTTAGTTTAGCCAACATTAAAAACCTAAAATAGGAAAGTAAAATGAAATAAAACAACCAAGTGGCACCAATAGTCATCTTATCTCTGCACTTTTATTTTTCTTTTACAATAATTACAAAGAAAACAAAGTATATATACAGGATCCCCAGCCCCACACACAATCTCACCTGAGGGGCAATCTCAGGGAGTAAGAGCCTCAGAAGAACTGGAGCTGCAAGTCAGCAGTAATTACCTTCCCAGTCTGAGGTCAGGGCCAGTGGTTGACTTTTCTCCTCACCAGACTCATTCAAGGTGTGTAAGACCTGACACTACTGCAGCTTTCTTAATAGTGTGTGCTTGTCAGCATACTGAATTAAGAAGGGAAAAACCAGTGGGACCTGTTTGTCAAGGCAACAGAATTTTCTTGGCTATCCATATGAGGATGAGTATCTGCAACATTAAATAGTGACAGGAGTGATGGGATCAAAAGTTTGAGTCTTGGTCTGCTCCAATTATTAGATGATGTAACCCTTAGGTAGGCTGGCAAAGTTCACATTTCTTAGAAACAGTCTACATTTCACTTTAGTAGCCTTAAAATGTACATTTGGTCCAAGTTACAACCTTCACCTTTTCTTCATTTTGCTGATGGTGATTTTGTATTAATTGGGAAGGTCACGGTTGTGTGTATAGAAAATGTGGATCCAAGAGCTAAAGTTTTATAAGCAGCTGCTTGGAGGTGATGTTTGAAAACTTTAGGTTCTTCAAATAGGTGAGTCAGTTTCTTCTACACTTGAATTTTCTCCTTCCTTCCTGGTTTCTAATTTCTATCTAGATGCTGAAGAATTCTGAGTTTAGAATACTAAACAGCTCTTCTGTGAGGCTACCTGTAGGGTTTTAATATATTGTAACTGTAGCTTTTAGAAAAACGATGATAATTGCCAATGATCAGCCAGGCCTAAAAGACTAAACATCTTTAGTCCCCTGGGTTACCTATGAAACACCATCCTCCCTGTCACTCAGGATGAAAGACTGGAGCTAATTTTCTTCACCTTCCTCTTCTCCCACACCTTGTTGACTTTACTCTGAAGCATTTCTCATTTTGGTCTCTCTCTCTCAATACCTTTCCCATAGATCATTGCAGAAGCCTCCAAATGAGAAAAGACACCAAACCCTTAACAGTTATCTGTGGGCAAGAGATTAAGAGACACTGTTACATTTTCAGCTATATGTGTACAATCTCTGAAAAAAATTTAGCATTTACTGTTTTTACAATCATAAAAGTATTTTTAAATAAAAAAAGGATGTGGGGGAGGGAGATGTTGTTTACAGAGGTCTCTTGGTATGATGGGAAGAGGGTATGATAGGAACATTTGAAACAAGGACATTTCTGTAAATTTTTTGCTTGTAACATAACCAGGAACCAAACTTTAGTTCCTGTAGTGGCTAAAGCAGCACAACTGTCTTCTATAAATAGAGTTAGAAAAACTCAGGCTGACTTCTTATACACTATCATCTGACAAAGAAGATGGAAAAGGCATGTTAGTCACAGACCAAGAGAAAGAAAGAAGGAATGAAGAAGAGAGGAAAGTCCTAAACAATTCATAATACAAATTAGTTTTAAAAGGGATTTCTCAGTGTTTGTTAGGTTAGTATAACATTTAGACCAGTAATGGGAACTATTTTTTGTCCAACTCCCTGGTTTACAATCACTGAGGAAAGCCAGCATGTGTCCGTGACCCACCTCCCCTTTCACACAGTCCAGATGCTATTTATGGAGCTGCTTGTCCCAGGGCTCCGGCCCCAAGGAGGCCTTGTGTGCTCTGTGGCTTGCTCTTCTGGAGCTGGACAGTTTTCAAAACCAGCCAATAACTGCTACTAATTTTTAAGAAGAAATGCTAACAGGGCAAGGGAACACACAACACTGAAGACTCCTGGGAAGAAGAGTTTTCATCTGGCTTCCTCATGAGTGGGCCCAACTGAAAATGCACTATACCAGTTCCCTCATGCCCAAGTTCTAAGTTTAAAGGTTGAGAGGACTCCAGTCATACTCTTTGGGCTCTGAGTCAGTCTCCTATTTGTTCATCTTCCCTACAATTAGTGCTTCTGGGGACTCTGGGATTAGGCCACAGGCTTGCATTTTCTTCCGTGGCCCAGTGACTTGCTGAAGTTCTGGAAGCCTTTGCCAAACGTGTCTCCACTAATAAGATATGAGCACATTATTTATATTTACATAACTCAGCAAGAGCACATGGGTTATATTTACAATGCACAAGGAACTAAGGAAGCAAAACACACTCAACAAATATCTGTTGAATGCCTAGTAGAGCATGGTGGCTAAAAGTATAGGCTCTAGAGATGGCCTCACTGGGATTCGAGTCCTACATAGCTGCATGACCATTCCAATGTTTAAGCTCACTAGGTAAGAACACTTGTTTTCCAGTCCAGACTCTTTTGTTTAATGGCAGAGTGTGCTTGGTCAAGTCGTTTAACTTCTCTAAGACTCAGCTTTCTCATCCATAAAGCAGGATAATTATACCTTCCTTGTCTACCTCACAGGATTGTCAGGGGATCAAATGAGATAATGTCATAAAAGCCCTTTGTAAATTAGAATATGCTACACAAATGCAAGCTATTATTATAGTTTATTCTAGTGACTAGTGAATAATAAAACTGGTTGAACCAAAAATCCCTTTGTTACCAACCTAAATCTTATAGAGTAATTTCCCAGTTCCACCCACTCTACCTTCCAGGTACTTCCACCTACCTCCTCCCATGACTTTAATAAAAGACAAGAGAAAATGAGTACTGTAACAATTTTTCTTAATTAATTTTCTTAATCAGAGCCTTATGAAAACATATCTAAAAGGAAACCAGAAGGGGTAGTAGAGTGTGCACTGTTTCTTTATTCCCCCAATTTTTTGGTTTTATTTGTTTAATGCTCTGAGTCTGAAGTTATTTTCATACTCTAATGTGAGTATGAACCAGTGGGCTAGGATTCTGGTCTCTATTTTGCCACAGATGACTTTGAGCATGTGCAAGTTACATTCCCTTCTGGCCTTCACTTTCTCCCATCTCTAAATTAGAGATTAAAGTAGATGAATCAAGTGGTCCCTCCCAGTTTTAAGGGTTTATAATTCATTTGGAATTGGCTTTCCTGACCCCTCTGCCCAATTTAGACAGTCTTTTTCAAACTTTTATGTATTAGGCATGAGCAATTTATGCTGGGATGAGATTAAGAGCAAAAGAAAAACTATCAAAAGATAAAAAGCCACAATAATCACTGAAAGTGCCTGCTAAGCTTCTTTCCAAATTCTCCTCCTATTCCCTCTTGTGCTTCTTCTTTGGAGTGGCTTAAAAAGGCCCTTTTTAAAAAGAGGGAGAAGCCAGAGTTGGGAGGTTAGAGTAGGCTTGGAGTCCAAAACCGGATTAGATTTTTAGTCCCATTAATTTACATTTTCTGAAACTTTGGGTAAGTTAATTAGTATGAGTTTTGGTTTTCTCACTTTTAAAACGGGGCAAACACCTGGCTTATTTACTTTATAGACATATTTTGGAGTAAAAGAAATTGCCTAATGTGCAGAAATGCTTTGTAGTCATTATTTACGATAAAACAGACGTTGATTCTGTTAATCTGAGGACATAACAGGCACTTTGGTCTTTGCAGTTTAAAAACCAAAAATAGAATTACAATTGCACAGAATCAAGAATAAAAGCATTACTGGCTACCTACCCTTATCCACAGCAAATTCTCCCCAGGACTTTGGTATTGAGATAGTTGTTGAACTTTCCCATTCTCAGATGATTCAGGCTTACTTTCTTTAAAATGCTTCAGATGTCTAAAATATAACTACCACCCTATTTAGAAACCTCTAAACAGAGCCATGAAATTTGGAACTGCTTCCCGCAGCCAAGCTCCATAGGTGCAAGAAAACTGCCAGCCCACATTTCATTGCAAATCAGTTTGATCCAATTGCAGTGACAGCGAGGGCCTGAATATAGGCCAACTGCAGGGGTTCACATTGGCTAGGGTAAGTCAGCTCACATATTGGAGGAGGACTGGTCAGGAAAAGCCTAATTACCCTCAATAGATTTAGTGTTTACCTGAAGGAAGACAATAACTTGTGAGATTCTGTGAATATATTTTCCTCTTCTCATTCCACACTCTCTCTTGCCTGGGTGATCTCACTCATTCCTATTCTATTGTGATGACTTCTGAATTTCCATCTTCACCTGAGGTATAAACTACCTTCTGTTTACTACTTGTTTCACTTGGATGTTCCACTGGCATCGCAAACTCAACATGTCCCAGGTGGATGTCCTCACCCACACATCCACAAATCAGCTTCTCCTCCTCCTGGTGGTTCCCCTCCTATGATCCTTATCTCAGTGAATGACTCTGCATCTGCCCAACTGTCTAAACAAAGTCTCCCTCCCACAGCAATCTTTCAAGTGTTATCAGTTCTACTTCCTGAATATCTGTGGAATTCATCTACTTCTCTTCATCCCTGCTGCCACTAGCCTAGTTGAGGCTGAATTATTGCAAGGGCCTCCCACCTGTTTTTCTTACTTCTATTCATAACCCCTTCTAATTCATATTCCAGAATAGTGACATTCTGAAAGTACCATTCAATCCCTTGCTTAAATGTTTGAATACATTGCTAATGCTCAGAGAAGAAAACTCAAGCTCCTGAACATGGTCTGCCAGGCCCTCCCTGCATGATCTGGCTGTGCTTCCTTCTCCAGCCTTATCTCCCACTACTCCTTCCCTTTCATCCCATGTTCTGGGCTAGTGACTCTCAACTCTGGCTACACATTACATCCACCTGGAAAGCTTTTAAAACATATCCAAGACTGGGATCCATCCTAGACTAATTAAATCAGAACCTCTACAGTAGAGCCATAACAGACTGCTTCTCTATTCCTGCAAAGAGCCATGCCCTCTCTCATCTTTTATCCTTTGCACCTGCTCTTGGCTTAGCTTGCAATGCTTTCTTGCCTCCTCTCCTTCCACCCAGCTAACTCATTCATCCTTCAGACCTCAACTGGAGTATCATGTTGTCCTCTAAGAAGTCCTTGCCAAGCCTGTTGCCTCAGTATGGGTTAAATGTCCCAAGTGCACCCACTGGATCATGCTATATTTTCTCTTCTGGCATCAGTACTTATCACACTGTATTTGTATTTGCCTGTACACTTTGTTAGATTCTAAGAAATTTGAGGACAGGGACTGAAACTGTCTTGCTTACCACTGTCTCTCTAGCATCTAGTACAGTATCTGGAACATAGTATGCATTCAGTTCATCTGTGGAAACAACTAGGTTAATTCTATTAAGTCACCTTGGTTACCCCAGACTTGTCAGTCACCCACAGTTGCAGGTTCTGGAAATATCCATTTCTGAGTTCTTTCCTTCATTGATTCATGCATTCTTTTTTTTCTTCTTCTTCCTTTTTTCAGATACTGGGGCCAGAAATTGAACCTCGGACCTCGTATATGGCAAGCTAGCACTCAACCACTGAACTACACTGGCTCTCTCAAGTTGACTTTTTTCATTTGTTTGTTGTTTTTGTTTTTAGGAGGTACTGGGGATTGAACCTGGGGCTTCATATGTGGAAAGCAGGCACTCAACCACTTGAGATACATTCATTCCCCATGCATTCTTTCAACAAATATTTGAAAATCTAGTATGTGATAGGTATTGTTCATCCTGAAATAAATTTAGACTTCCCCAAATTAAAAATTCCCCACAGTTAGGGCCTGAGACATATCTGAGAAGAGGCAAGGAAAGGGTTGCAGAACCTTAGGCAGAAGACCCAGGAAGGTTCCTCTGTTCATGCTTACCCTTCCACCCTTCTTTAAAGAGAACCAGGCTGGGAATGATGCACAATTGTTTCCAAAGATTGCTCTTCAGATGCCTGAGACTTTTAATGAGAAAGACTGAAAAAGCTGGCTTCTTGAGCATCCAATAAGTGAAAACAACAGGTGGACATCTCCTCAACTCACCCCACTCAGGGGCCTCTGTCACCCTGACAGGTTTGGAGGGCCAAGTTACGGACACCAGACAGCCAGAGCCTAAGTCTATGGACTGGTGTGATTCTTGGGGTGCTCTCATCTCTTCTCCAACCTTCACTGAGCTGGTTCTACCCAGTTTGAGCATCAAGAAGACCTGGAGAGACTCCAATTGCACCTAATATAAATGAACCAGGGAAAATAAGACTAGTGATGCAGGAATGATAGGGGAGGAGGAAAAGAAGAAGAGTAGGAGGCAAAGGGAAAAGAAGAAGCTTTAATTATAATAATGATAGTAATACAACTGGTTAATATTTTTTGAACACTTACATTGTGCCAGGCATGGAGCTGAGCTCATTTAATCTTCACAACAAACCCCGAAGCCTGGTCACTGGCATGAACACAACACTGTGTTCTTAGACATGATGCCAAAAATATGTGTAGGGAGTCAAGTTGAGAGGGAGTACATGGGCTTGGGGATTTGGAAAGTATTGTACAATTGGATTGCCTAGTTTAATGAAGGTAGTGCAAAGGAGAGTTGAAGATTCAGAGATTTTGAAGAAGACAGAGTGGTTCCAAGATGGAAATGTTTGAGTAGGAGCCCAGGAATATGATGATGAAGGCCAGAATGATGTTTATGTGGATACCTGGATGGTATGGAGGGGAGATGAAGGCCTAGGAATCAGGTGTCATCAAAATGGATGATGAAGTCATCAAGATGATGGTGGGAGAAAGAGTAGAGAGATGAGAGCTTCATTCATCCAGTCTGTTACATGCCAGCCATTACTTTAGGCTGTGTGGATACAGTGGTAAACAGGCCAGATAAGACCCTGTGGTCATGGGAGCTTATGTCCCTGTAGAGAGTGACAAGCAAACAACAATCATGAAAACGAGTACAACATCCAGTGCTGTATGATGGACTGTGGTTAACAGGACAGATATGAGGATGTTTTCTCCAGAATGAGAAATATTTAATACCAATATATGGCGTTAATAACTGAGTGGGTTGGGGGAAAAATACACCAAATGTATGATATGGGCTACAGTTAGTAGTACTATTTTGATGATGCACTTTCATATTTTGTAACAAATGTTTCACAACAAAGCAAAGTGTTGTTGGTGGGGAGATGTATGGGAGCCTTATATGATGATATGCGTGCTTGTTTTGTAAACTCACAAATTTTACCATATATTTGTTGTTTATGTATATTCATGTATGAATGGTATATTTCAATAAAATTTTATTTTAAAAAAAAGTACAGAAGAAAAATTCCAGACAGTGATAAGTGTTGATGAGTGACAAAGTGGGTGCTTCAGATTGGGTATTTCAAGAGGGCTTCCTTTAGAAGGTAACATTTGAATGGCATGTGCAAGACAAGAAGGAGTCAGCCATGCAAAAATCATAGGGAAGAGCATGTCAGAGAAAAGAGCTGGTACAAAGGCCCTTAGCAGAAACAAACTTGGCAGGAAGAAGAACAAGACGATTGAAGCTGGAAAATAATGAATAGCTGGAGAGTATTGTGGAACAAGGACTGTGAGGTGGGCAAGGGCTAAATTGTGTGAGACTTTTTGTCTACAATTTGGATTTTAAACTAAGAACAGTGGGAATTTATGAAGGATTTTAATTAGAGAAGAGATAATGTGGTGTATGTGTGTGTGTTTATAAAATTAACTATGGAGCAAGGAATGGATTAAAGAGAAGAAACTGGGCCCCCGGCAGAATAAATCATCTTTCACATGAGGTTGTTGGGTTTGGTTTGATTTTTTTCCCTCAGATCTTGAAGTCAAATTTATTTCCAAGGGTCAACTCTCAAGGTCAAGAGTAATCTGAGGAGTCTGTTTGCTTCTCTTGGTTGTTTGTGAGGAAGTCAAAGAAGGGCATACCAAACCTCTCATTACAGAGGAGAGGGTGTGTGGTTTTCCTTTCCACTGAAAGACAGATAACACAAGAAGAAATGTATTTATTTGAATCTCTCCCTGCAAAGGAAGTGCGACCACCCCACAAGCCCTCCCATCCCCCTTTTAGAAACCTCTTTTCCTATATCTTTATCCTTCCAATGGTTTACCAAATTTCCTAAATTGATTTCTGAGGGCTTGGGCTTGGGGAGCCCCTTTCCTGCCACAGGAACCAGCTGATTGACTTGTTTTCCTTTCCACCCCCATCAGGGGAGGACATTGGAAGTGGGAGTCACTTCCCTCACTCTATATAACCCCACCCAAGGCTGCAGATTCTCTCTCTGGGGCCTCTATTCCTTCTACTCCTTTGGTGATCCAGATGCTTTACTTTCACCAATTTTTCACCTAGACAAGATTCTGGGTCAGAGAGGAGATGACCCAGGGCAGGGAAGCCCATGGAGATGACTTTGCACTGCACTGGGGCAGAGGGCAGTCTCTGTCTGGTTCCTACCTCGACTCCTCAAATAAACACTGCCACAAGGATGATTCAGAGCAAGGAACCAGTCTTTGCTGACTATTCCTTCAGTTGTGGTTGCCGTGACACTGCACTAAAGGACTTCACAGAGAGTACTTAAAGACATCATACAAGAGCGGCTCACGCTGAGTGAGGACTCACTATGTGCTTGGCTCTCTGCTAATAACTCTACTGACCCATCTCACTAAATCTTTGTGTTCTTCCTACAGAGAAGGGATCATCTACTCCATTTTTAAAAAGGTAGAAACTAAGGCTCAGTTGGGTTGAGTAACCCACCTAAAGAGAGAGTTGAGGTTGTAACCCCAGTAGTCAGGTTCCAGATCCTCAAGGGCCTTGACCACAACATACCTACCATGGCTGGAAACCTTCCTTTCTCCCCGACCATGAGTTCAATCTCAAGGTAAACTTCTGATGCAGTTTACAATATTTTCATGATCTCAGTTATACAAAATTCACCACCATGGACCAGGCCATCCACACTAAGTTTCGTTCTTAGTATGAGCTCTGGCCCCATTGGAGGAGGTGTTGAATGATGATGTTACATCTGAGGTTCTGGATTTCCCCCAGTCTTGAGTCCTGTTTTCCCAATAACCAGACATTGTCAGTGTTACCCATGCAAGGATTAATAATGTTTGCCTCTGAGTGATAGAATTATAGATTTTTTTCTCAATCCTTAATTGTTCCTTGCAGACTTTTTTTTTGCATTAAACATGTATTTGTTTTACTATATAGGAAGCAAGGATACAAAGAGGAAAAGTGGGTGATAAAAGAGAGGAGGAATGGGGGAAAGAAAAGAAAAGGAAAGGAAAGGAAAAGAAAGGAAAGGAAAAGAAAGAAAAGAATACAAAAAAGAAAAAGAAAAGAAAAGAAAAGAAAAGGTTATTACACTTGCCTTCAGCCATTCAAGCTAGTGAGTTCTTGTGCAGAGAATCTTGCTGCAATCATGTAGACCATCCTGAGACTGGAGTTCCTACCTGGCTAAAGACTGAGGCTTCATATCTGCAGCACCCTTGTCAGCATCACAGAACAGAGATGGAGCGCAACAGAGATTTGTGGGTTGAATCAAAATGTCATCCAGGATCACAAGGACTGCCAATTTTTTATTTTTTATTTTGCCAGTTTGGATTACATGAGGTTAACAGGCTTACAAGTGTATTCCCATTGGGGTGTGAGATCATTTTTAGCGGAATTCAATTTATAGGGACTTGAGAAGAAAACTGGTGTTATGATTCAAAGCAGTTCCTGAGGAAACACATGGAAATTTTTGGCCATATATTCTCAGCTTTCTGGTTCATTTGGCATATCTCCATACTAAATTTAAAAGCAAATGTCAGGCATAATTACTGTATATGTAGAAATTCACCTCCCTGGGACTTACATTCCTCATCTGGAAAATGAGGGGGTGGACCAGATGCTCCCTAGAGGTATTTCTAGTACTCATGTTCTCTGGTTTATGTATTTTGAGCATTTAATTTTACTTTTTGTTTACTATGACCTGAAAAGAGGGAAAAAAGATAATATCCAGACTCTAATTTTCCAACCATGTTTCGGTTCACTACAAACTGTTACCTTGGACAAAGCAACAAAGACACATCAGAATTCTGAGAGGATGCCTGGATTCTGGCCTTTTAGATAAGCCAGGAGCCCATCTAACCTTTTAGATGAACCCAGTGACCAGGGATTTGCAACACTGCCCCATGTCACAGACAAAAGGATTATTCTGTGCTTTTTGAGTGTTTATAGTGAGAAGGAATAAAAATGAAGTACCAAACTGAAACCAACTATAGTATTCAAGCACTTCTATAACCAGAATGTACACATTGTTTTTTTGATTCTTTTTGTGTTTTTTTTCCTTTTTTTTTTTTAAAGCAAGTAATATATAACTGACATTTATTTAGGCCTCTTTTATTTTAAAAGTCACACAATATTGCAAATGAGTTCTTTTTTTTTAAATTCTTTTTTTTTAAAGATACATAGATCACAAAAAAATGTTACATTAAAAAATATGAGGTTCCCATATACCCCACACCCCACCCCACCTCCCCCAATCCTCCCACATCAACAACGTCTTTCATCATTGTGGCACATTCATTGCATTTGGTGAATACATTTTGGAGCACTGCTGCACCACATGGATAACAGTTTACATTGTAGTTTACACTCTCCCCCAGTATATTCAGTGGGTTATGGCAGGATATATAATGTCCACCATCTGTCCCTGCAATATCATTTAGGACAAATCCAAGTCCCCCAAATGCCCCCACATCATATCTCTTCTTCCCTCTCCCTGCCCTCAGCAACTCCCATGGCCACTGTCTCCACATCAATGATACAATTTCTTCCATTGCTAGAGTCACAATAGCTCTATAGTAGAATACCAGTAAGTCCACCCTAATACATATTTTATTCCTTTATCCTGTGTACCCTGTGTGTAAGGTGACATTTAGTGACAGACCCATGTAGTGATTAAGAGTAGTAGTCCATACCTCAGGATGGAGGAATATTCCTCCATCCTGTGGACCTTAGAATGGTTGTGTCCACTCCACATCTATATCAAGAGGGGGCTTAGATTCCACATGGATGCTGGATGCAATTCTGCTTTCAATTGTAGGCACTCTTGGCTCCCTGGTGTGGTGGTTGACCTTCTTCAACTCCATGTTAGCTGAGTGGAGTAAGTCCAATAAACCAGAGTGTAGGAGTTGCAAGTCTATTGAGGCTCAGGGTCTGGCTATCACATCGTCTGTCCAGAGATTCAGGTCCCTTGGGTATACATTAAACCCCAGCACCAACTACAGTTCCGGTAAAAGTAACAGGAGAGACTTGTGGACAAAGATCACATCTGAGTCCAGCTCCATCACATAGAAACACAAACTCCAAAGTAGGGCCAACTGACATGGCATTGAACTCCATCTGCCATGATCATAGAACCTGTGGGTCTCTGTAGCCCTCAGAAGAACCAATACCTGGGGTTGTATCTACTTTATCTGTCTCTGGGACTCTGCTGAGTTGTGCATAAGGGCAACCCCTCTGATAACCTCCCAGCTCTTTTTGGAGACTCATAGCCATATAAACTCATTTGTCCTTTCCATTTCCCCCTTTTATTCAGGTCAAAAAGCAAGCAATGCCTCTTAACTAGCTGTATGATCCATCTATGAAATAGGAATCTTAATAGTTCCTTCTTCCCTCCCTCCCTTCCTTCCTCCCTCCCTCCCTCCTCTCTTCCTAATTCCCTCCCTCCCTTCTTCCCTTCTTTTCCTTCTTTCCTTCCACAAACACTTTTGAGAACCTGCAATGTACCATTCAAGGGTGTGGGAATAAATGTAGCAGGGAACAAACACAGACAAAGTTCCTTTTCTCAGGGACCTAACAATCAGTTGGGGGAAACAAACAACAAACAAACAAGCAAATAAGCAAACAAATAAGGATGTCTACTGACAAGTACAGTGAACAGCAAAGGTAAGGGTAAGAGGGATGGAGTGGGGCTATTTAGAAGAAGGGGTCAGGAAGGCCCCTCTGAGGAGGTGACATTCAAACTTAGATATAAACTAAGTATATGAAGAGGACTCCAGGTTGTGGGGACAGCAGATGCAAAGACTTTGAGGCAGGAGGTATGTTTTGAGTAAGTGTTTGAGGAAGAGCAAGAAGGCCAAGGTGACTGAAATGTTTAGTTCATGGGTACCCTTTAGACTATACTCTAAATGAGCTGGGAATCCACTGGAGGGGTTCGAATAGAATAGTAGTAATATTGTCTGACATGTGCGGTAACAGGATCTACTTACCAGGATTGTTTATGGTTTTAATATGTGATTTGATGTATGTCTTAAAGGACTGACTGCTCGGAGGTGTGGTGAGATTACATGAGCTAATGATGCACCCAGCCCAGTGTCTGGTAGTAGAATGCACACAAGCAATAGTTCTTATGATTATTTTACTGGTGAAGCTCATAAACTATTTCCAAGGTCCTACACTGATGATGATAGAGGACCTGTCCAGGAACTGGGGAAATAGGAATGGAAAGCCAACATTTACAGAGTGCTTGCTCCGTGTCAGGCCTGTGTATATTTAGCTCAGATATGCTGTAGAACAAAGTGGTGTACGTTGAGGAAAAGGAAACCATGGCTCCTGATCCCAGAATAGCTCCTCTACCCTCTACCCATCTTGTCATGGTGCCCAGAACTAATCACAACTTTGGGCTGAGGTCACTATTAAAGTGTAAATATTAACCTGGGATGGCAACCTGCGAAGGTCCTTTTCAATCCCCCTCACCTTGATAGGAATTCATGGATCAAATTAACTAACCATTTGATAGCTTGGTTAGTCCAGGCACAAATATTTACTAGCTTTGTGGCTTTGGGCAGCATATTTAACCTCTCTGTGACTCTGTACCTCAGGTTTCCCACCTGTACCTTAGGGATGATAGTAAAAACTACCTGTGATGGTTCGGCTAATGTGTCTACTTGGCCAGGTAATTGTGCCCAGTTGTTTGGTAATACAAGGGCATTTATAGACTTTAGTCGCTATTGACTTTACTGCAGTGATAAGTCATAGATAGCTGGTTACAATTACATCAGTCAGGGAGATTGACATCAGCAATGAGTGATGCTTTATCCAATCAGTTGAATGCCTTAAAAGGGGAAGTGATTCCAGCATTGAGTGAGAATTTCCCAGCTCGTCTTTGGACAGCCAGTGTCTCCCAGAACTCATCAAGAACCTTCATCGGACTTGCATTGGAGCCCCTGGTTGCAGCCTGCCTGTGGAACCTGGACTTGTGCATCCCCATGGTCACGTGAAAGACTCTTATGAAATCGCATACTATTGACAGATATCTCCTGTTGACTCTGTTTCCCTAGAGAACCCTGACTAATACACCATCTCTCAGAGTTTGTGGGCTAAAATGAGATAACAAGTATAAAAATCTGGTCTAAGTGTTATTTGCACAGTTGAGTTAATGAGTCAACCAGAAGAGCTTTAAGGGGACAGAACACAGGAATTGTAAGTTTTAAGGAGAAAACGAAGGGCCAAAAGTTTTATGGTGCACAGAAAAATGTGGGTAGCCAAGTAAAAATCGCTAATTACTTTAGAAAAGAGGGGGAAACCTTCCTTTAAGTCTAGGATAAAGAAATTTGAAGGATTTGAAGCATTTCACCAAAGAAAATAAACAAATGGACAATAAGCAGCACATGAGAAGATGCTCAACACCATTAGTCATTAGAGAAATTCAAGATAAAACCACAATACAACCCTACTTCATACCCTTTAGAAACCTATAATCTAAAAGACATATAATAACACATGTTGACAAAGATGTAAAGAAATTGGAACCCTCATACACTGCTGGTGGGAATTAAACTGGTACAGCTGCTTTGGAAAACATAGAGCTACCATATGCCCTAGCTACTCCACTCGTAGGTATATAGCCAAGAAAAATGAAAATATATGTGCACATGAGAATTTGTATGCAAATGTTCTAACAATATTATTTATAAAAGTTAAAAAGTGGAAACAGCCTAAACAAATGTTCATCATCTGAATAATGGAGAAATAAAATGTAGGACACTTATAAAATGGAATATTATTTGGCAATAAAAAGGGATAAAGCCCTGATATGTGATACAACATGATGAATCTTGAAAACTTTATGCTAAGCAAAAGAGCTAGCCACAAAAGACCACATAATGTATGATTCCATTTATGTGAAACGTCCAGAACAGATGAGTCTATAAAGACATAAATCAGGGGTTGACCAGGCCGAGCCAGGGTGGGCATGGGGATGGGGAGTGATTGCTAATGGAGATAGGATTTCTTTATGGGGCCATGAAAATATTATAAAATTAATCATGATGGTCCCACAACTCTGTGAATATGCTAAAAGCCATTGAATTGTACACTTTGAATGAGTGAATTGTATGGTATGTGGATTAAGTCTCAATAAAACTGTTAAAATACTTTTAAAGTATATAATAATGGAAGAAATGTTCATGATATGTGTGAATGATTTGGAATTGTTCATTATAAATTGTGATTATAATTATGTGGAAAAGAGGTGAAAAATAGCTCTGGCAAATTCTGGCAAGAAAGCCATTAACCTGTGATTGGAGGTTGTCTGTGGGTAGTAGACTATAGTTGTTTTTTTCCTCCTTTGATGAGATGTCCTTACTTTCATAGTGAGGGATTTTTTTTTAGTGAAAGAAATGAGGACATTTTCAAAACTCTCCTTGAGTATAATCGTTATTAAATCCTACTAAACAAAAAGCAACTGAAGAGAGTTTCAACTGTCATTTTTCAGAAAACAAATCTCATTGGGACCAAAAGGGATGTTTTCCACACTCTCTCGACTCCTTTTCCTCCATCCCTAAAGCCCATAAAAGATAAAAGATTCAGAAAGCCCTGAGCAAGTGAAACCTGGAAATCTGCTGTGCTTATGCTTGGCAACCTCATGCCCTGGAAGTGAGGGGCAGACAACTAACCATCCAGACTTCTGACAGAGAAACCACAATGAGGGAGGCTGTGTCTCCAGCTGGGGGCATGTGTTAGAGCCTGTGCAGGGAAAAGGAGAAGTTTTAATTTTATCTTGAGCACACACCATCACACTATCCTTTACGAAGAAAACCATGTTTTTGTTCTTACGCCCAGAGAGGAGGAGCCCTTGGGGCAGGTTACACTTCCCAGCTGGCTCTGCTGTGGGCCAGCCAGTTGTCCTTCTCTATTTCAGTGGAACAGTTTTGACAAAGTCCTTGGCTCTGTTTGGAAATTTCCTTTTCCTTGCTTTCCAAAATAAAATTAATTTGAAGTGGTTGGGTTAATCTGACAGTTTTCCTCCGAGGAAAATATGCTTGCTGGCAAGGGGAGGATATCCTGGAGACAGTCCCGAGGCTGCCTGATTGGATTATGCATCCTTCCCCAAGACTGACAATCTGAAATGCATTCAGAGGCCAGTGCCCAGAATGGGGAGGGGCCTGGCCCAGTTCTCAGAGGAGTGGTTATCCTGGAGAAGAGAAACTCAGGGAGATCGGTTCCAAGTGCTTCTCCATGCACAAACATGGTAAAAGTTTATTTTGGTGAGAATTTTAGAGAGAAAATGAGAAGCAACATCAAGAATTTGCGAGTTTGTCTTAACATCAGGAAGAAATTTTAATTACTAGAATTTCCAACTTGCAACAGGCTCCCTAGGTAAGGGAATGAGTTCCTAACTAGGAAGTGTATGTAACAAGTTTGTTTCAGGCATAATTAACCTGAGAGTGCCTTTTTTTCTTTTCAAAATTTTATGGTACTTACTGTGTTCTAAGTACTTTACATATATTAATTCCCAGAATACTTACAACAACCTTTTGAAATAAGTGTATTATCTCCAATACAGTTGAGGAAACTGAGGCTCAGAGAGGTTTAGTAACGTGCTCAGGGTCATACTGTGATTCAAATTCAGGCAGTTTGTCTCCAAAGTCTGTGCTCTTAATGACCGTTCTGAGGTCACACCTGAGATATTACTGCAAGCCTCTCCATGCCAACTTTGCTCCCCCTCACCCAGAGATGCCCCAGTCATTTCCAGGAGTTCCCAAAGAATGCCTACCTATGCTTACAAACTCATCTGTAAGCTACAGGCCAAACTCATCTGTAAGCTATAGGCAACTGTGTCACACACCACAGATTCCCTCTCAGCCATGCCTTTGCCATCAGTCCTGCTCAAGCAACTTCTCTGCTGTGTCTGCCAGTTGTGAGAACATCGATGTCTATGCCAAAGGCGCTTGCTCCCCAACATGCCCTCAGTCCCCAGGCCTTGGGGTACCCATGTGTTGCTGGGTTTTGAGCAGCGTTGTGGAGAATGGTTCCACTTCTATATATTATTTGTCATCTGAGTCCCCAGAAAACAATATTTTTGGCCTGAGTCCACCATCTCCCAGCAACAAGATGCCTTTACAGTTACTGCCTTTCATCTTCCTGATTATAGAGTTTCAAAGACAGTTCAAGAACTGGAGTTGGCTCATATGATATAATATCCTTCTCTATCATCTTTACCTCTCTTTAAGTTTAGAGACAAGCAAAATAATTATCACAAAAACTGGAGTGGAGGTGGCTCAAGCTGTTGGGTACCTTTCTCCCATCTGGGAGGTCTCAGGTTTGGTTCCTGGTGCTTCCTAAAAAGAAGACAAGCACACAATGAACAGACACAGAGAGCAGACAGTGAACACAAACAAGGGTTGTGTATGTGGGGGGAGGGAAGGGGAGAGAAATAAATAAATAAAAATCTTTTTTTTTTAAACCTCCTTTCTTTTCCCTCAGTCATAAAACTTGGAGTCTCCATGCACCAAGGGAAGATACACTCTGAAAAGATGTTGTCCAGCTTCTCTCCAGGCCCTGCCCAGCCAAAAAGAACATGTGACACTTATAAATAGAAGCAGGGAGTCTGTTAAGGATGCTGGGGAAAGGGTGTTACACTACATTGGGGGCTGGAAAGAATAGTAAGTTCCCTTCAGTTTTAAAATGTTAGAATCTATATTCCAAAAACTTTGATAGGAAGAAAGCTGGTTCAGGAGCTGTTTGCTTAAGTTGCCCTCATTGGATCTTTGTAACGAACAGTGAGCTGTGTTTCTAGGTAATGTTTTGAATAGCAGTTTCCAGACTCTACTTCATTTATGGAAGGTAGAAAATGAAGTAAGTGGCTATCTAGTGCAGCTCACCATTCTGCAAAGGGATTCTGGGGAAGGGAGAACTGGGGTTGATTCATTGATAGGGAACAGCTAAAGATCCCATCCAATGAGCTATTTCTCTGAGGGAGAATTCTAGAGATGGGCTTCCTGTATTTGTACACCAAACTTTTTCATGCTCTTAAGGGAGTAAAGATAGCAAGATTTATTTAATTTGTGTGTGTGTGTGTGTGTGTGTGTGTTTTTGTAAAGGGTATTTATTTGGGGTAGGAGCTTACAGATACCAGGCATAAAGCATAAGTTACTTCCCTCACCAAAATCTATTTTCACATGTTGGAGCAAGATGGCTACTGTATCTGTCAGGGTTCAGGCTTCTTTGATTCTTCTCTTCCCAGATCTTGCTTCTCTCTGGCATCAGGGTTCCTCTATTCCCAGGACTTTCTTCTTTCCAGGCTCAGGTTCCTCTCTTCCTGGGGCCTGGTTCTCTTTCCTCTGTGAGCTTACTTTCTGAGGTTCCAGCTTAAGATTTCAGCATCAAACTCCAAGATCAAAACTCCAACATTAAAACCCCTCCAACTCTGTCCTTTGCCATGTCTTCTATCTGTGGGTCCCCAACCACAAAAGGGTGGAGACTCAACACCCTACTGACGTGACCTAATCAAATCTCTAATCATAATTTTTTAAGATTTAAAAAGTTTTGTCTTTTTTTAAAAAACAATACATAAATCACAAAAATGTTACTTTAAAAAATGAGAGGTTCCCATATACTCCACTCCCCATCCCCCCACACTCCTCCCACATCAACAACCTCTTTCCTCATTGTGGCACATTCATTGCATTTGATGAATATATTTTGGAACACTGCTGCACTGCATGGATTATAGTTTACATCATAGTTTACACTCTCCCACTGTTCATTCAGTGGGTTATGGCAAGATGTATAATGTCCTGCATCTGTCCCTGCAATATCTTTGATGACAACTCCAAGTCCCGAAAATGCCCCCATATCACACCTCTTCATTTAATTTTTAATGTTTCCATATTAACCAAGTGGTATTTGTATTGTGTTTTATGATTAATGTGAGAAGTTTGAGACATTCAGATTCTCTGAAAGTTCTGTGATAACATTTGACTGAAATAGAAGAAAGATAGGACAAGAGTGAGGCCCACTTAAAATAGCCTTGTTGTGAAGAAGTAGCCTGCTGTAATCCTTGTTTCCTGGTATTCATGTCCTGTGTAGTGTCTACTTGCACATCGAGTCTGTGCTGGTCTGTGTGACCAACAGAATATTGTGGCAGTGTGTGATTTTCTAGGCTAGTTGATAGCTTCAACCATGGTCTCTTGGGTTGTTTGCTCTGTGTAACACCAACCACCATGTTCTGAAGGACACTCAAGCATCCCTGTGGAGAAGCCCATGTGGAGAGGAACCAATGCCTCCTACCAAGAGTCAGCACCAATTTTTTAAAAAGAACTTTTCAAGATTTATTATAAGCAAAATGAGTAAATGTATTCTTTTCTGAGAGTTTTTTTAAGAGAAGTTGAATGTCCACAGAAAAATCTTGCATAAAATAGTAAGTTCCCAAATGCATCCAATTATTAACACTTTGCATTAGTGTGGTATATTACAATTCAGGAAAGAACATCTTTATAATTGAGGTATTATCTATAGCCTATAATTTAGGATAGGGTTCAGTGTTTGTGTTGTGCAATCAATCCTATGGTTTTTGTTTGTTTGCTTTGTTTTATTTATTCTAGTAACGTATGTTCAATCCTGTGCACCATATTCCTGGGAAGCCAGAAGGGCAGTGTGATGGTAAGGCTAATGTGTCAACTTGACTAGTTAATGGTGTCCATTTTTTGGTCAAGCAAGCACTAGGCTAATTGTAATACAAGGACATTTCATGGAATTTAATCATGAGTTTGTTGATTGCATGGCTGATTACTGCTACAATTAACTAAGATTATTATCAGCAATGAGTGATATTTCATCCAATCAGTTGAAGGCCTTAAAAGGAGAAGTGATTTCAGCAGTCATGGAGAGAATTTCCATCTCTACTTCAGCCAACCAGCATCTCCTGGGGAGCTCGTTGAGGTCTTTCATCTGAGTCCCTGGCATGTAGTCTGCCACATGGAATTTGGAATTGTGAGACAATTTTATAAAATGTCATACTATTTACAGGTATTTCCTATTGATTCTGTTACTCTAGAAAACCCTGACTAATACAGCTTGGCACTGGGAATGGTTCTTAAAAAACAGAATCTTAAAGATGGGATTTTTTTCATTGGTCCTGGGATTTTTGCAGCTGGCTTTCTACTCTGATTAGATTCAAGGACACTAATTACACTGTTTCCAATAATCAAGAAGCCACTGAGAGTCCATGGCATGAGTTGGCAGTAGAGATATGCAAAATATCACTACTGGATACAACTACTTCCTTGCTTATAAGAGGCAAGGATCTGGGAGATAGTGGTTTTTTTTTTTTAACACAGTAACAGAGTTTTGTGGAGTTACAGTGATGTTGGCTGGCTGTTCCTAAATACTCTGGATACAGTTGCAAAAGGAAGTGATGAGCTGAAGGCCTCAAGTTTGCAACTTAAGCACTGCCAGCATTCTGTGAAAGTTTCTATGTATTCCCTAAAAAATATCTTCTTTCATGTGCCACAGACTTGAGATCTCTGATTATCAGATTCAGCATCTCATTGTATGAGTAGCAAAGTTACAATGGAAATTAAAATCTCAAACTTGCAGGACATCTGCTGTTAAAGAGAGAACATTAATTGGAAAGGAGGGAATCCTGACAATTGGGATTGAGACATATAGTTTGATGATGATGGCAGTGAGGACACTGAAACCCTAAGTTCTGCTGAGAATCTGTAACTCTGAGGAGATAGCCATCTGACTTCCTCCCTGCCCTGGGTGACAACTGCTCCAAGGCGTCACCCAACCAGACTTCCAGTCTGCCCCAAGGATTCCCGACCTCTTCCCTGCCCTGAAAAAACAACCACCCAACCTCCAGCCTGCCCTGAATAATCTGCCATCCAACCTTCACCTGAAGAAAATCATTCTGTCTCACCAGATGAAATCTCAAAGGAATGCCCTGAGGTAATTGGCTTGCCTCTCCTTCACACTCAATAGGCACACATAATTCTTCTTGTGACCTACCTCACCACCTCTCTTTTTTTCCAGACCTATAACTAGACTAAGTCAAAACAAGCCCCCAAAGATGAAGTACAAAGTATCACCCATGAGAAAGTATGCTATACTCCAAAAGGACTGCATGAGTTTTAAATTGAGAGGTGGAGGCGTCTTTGGGACATGGAACTGCCCTGGATGGTGCTTCAGAGGCAATCACCGGACATTGTAAATCCTCACAGGGCCCACTGGATGGAATGGAGGAGAGTATGGGCCATGATGTGGACCATTGACTATGAGGTGCAGAGGTGCCCAAAGATGTACTTACCAAATCCAATGGATGTGTCATGATGATGGGAATGAGTGTTGCTGTGGGGGGGGTGGGGTTGAATGGGACCTCACATATATATTTTTAATATAATATTATTACAAAGTCAATTAAAAAAATTAATTAATTAAAAAAAATTCACCTATCACAAAAAAAATTATATAGATAGAAATAAGGAGAATGTGTATAGGAATGGATATTAAGGGTGTGGAATAATGATGGGAGGACTATAAATATTTGGATCAGGCTAAATTTATTGATATGGACCCACTTAGGAGAGATTCTGGATTCAGTGTTGTTGTTTGAGGGGTTAGAAAGGGCTCTTACAAATTGTTTGGATGGCTGACTAAAACATGGGTCAAAAGATGTCTGAGATTGCCTGAGGTTGAGGTGCCAGAATTTCCCTGGTACACTGCAGATGAGGGGATCTCCAGGCTTAGAGAGATTGGAATGTTAGAATAGATTTACCATTTAAGTCCTGCCCAACCACTCCAGGAATGTCCAGAGGACACACCTTTCACCAGGACTGTGAGGAATAAATTTGTGAGACTAACTTTATCATCTTTGAAGAGCTCCGTGGCCACACTTTTCTGTGGGTGAGATATTACTGTGGGAACTGCTAAAATGGAACTAGGATCCTTACACATTATGAGGATTCTCAAATCCTGGGCCAACAGAAGGCAAATGGCAGCACTTAATCACCAAAGACAGGGTGGGCATGGCTACCTCAATGTAAAACCAACTCAAAGTGGCAATCAAAATAGTCTGAGCCACATAGATCTATGGTGTTGGCTAATAGATTATAGGGTACCTAGAAGTAATATAGATGGGCAGTCTACTAAATTCCTACTAGTTCTTTATAAGCAGAAGAGTTCTAGGTAGAGTGAACAAAACCCTAACTTGAATTATAGAAACAGAGAGTCACAGCCCCTTAATCAATTCCCAGATTTGAGAGAGTTTACAGACCCAGAACCCTTTGAATGAGGGGAAAGTCTGGCCCCCTTGGGGAAGGACTCTATAATACTGCCAAAAGTTTATACTGTTAATCTTCCTTCCAGTCTTCCCCAAAGAAACCTATAGACTTTTACCATGGTACTGTGCACTGTGGAAAAGGAAATGATCAGACATTTCAGGGATTATTAGACACTGGCTGAGAAGTGACATTAATTCCAAGAAACACAAAATGTCACTGTGTTCCACCAGTCAGAGTAGGGGCTTATAGAGGTCAGCTGATTGAGTTTTAGCTCGGATCCATCTCACGGTGAGTCCAGTAAGTTCGCAGATCCATTCTGTGGTGTTTCCTCAGTTCTGGAATGCATAATTGAAATAGACATACTCAGCAACTGGCAGAATCCCCACATTAGTTATTGGATTTGTGGAGTAAAGACTATTAAGGTAGGAAGGGCCAAGTAGAAACCATTAGAACTGCCCCTACTTAGCAAAATAGTAATCAAAAGCAATACTGGATTCCTGGTGGGATTGCAGAGATTAGTACCACCATCAAGGACTTGAAGAATGCAGGGGTGGTGATTTCCACCACATCCCCATTCAATTTTCCTATTTGGCCTGTTTCTATGAGGAAACAGATGGATCTTGGAGGAACACAGTGGATTAACATAAACTTAACCAGGTGGCGACTCCAGTTGCAGCTGCTGTTTCAGATGTGGTATCAATGTTTGAGCAAATTGACACATCCGCCTGTATCTGGTATGCAGCTACTGATCTGGCAAATGTTTTTTTCTCAATTGCCATTATTAAGGACAACAAGAAACAGTTTGCTTTCACCTGGCAAGGACAGTAATATAACCCCACTTTTTCTACCTCAGAGTACATCAGCTCTCCAGCCCTATGTCATAATATTGTCTCCAGGAACATTGATCATCTCTCACTCTCACAAGACATCACACTGGTCCATTATACTGATGATAGCATGCATATTGGATCTATTGAACAAGAAGTCAGAACTATTGTAGACTTATTGGTAAGGCATTTGCATGACAGAAGATGGGCAATAAATCCAACAAACATACAGGGGCCTTCCACCTTGGTGAAATTTCTAGGTGTCCAGTGGTGTGGGACATGTCGAGATATCCCTTCTAAACTGAAGGATAAGCTGTTGCATCTGGCCCCTCCTATGACCAAAAAAGAGGCACAACACTTAATTGGACTTTTGAATTTTGGAGACAATGTATTCCCTATCCAGGTGTGCTATTCTGGCCCATTTATTGTGTAACTGAAAAGCTGCTAGTTTTGAGAGGGGACCAGAGGAGGCTCTGTAATAGGTCCAAGCTACTGTTCAAGCTGTAGTAACACTTGGGTCATATGATCCAGTAGATCCAATGGTGCTGGAAGTTTCAGTATCAAATAGAGATGCCATCTGGAGCCCTTAGCAGGCCTATTTAGGGGAATCACAACACAGACTCTTTAAGATTTTGGAGCAAAGCCCTGCCATCCTCTGCAAATAATGACTTTCTTTTTGAGAAACAGCTTTGGACCTGCTATTTGGCCTTAGAAGAAATTGAATGCTTAACCATGGGCCACCAAGTTACCATGAGACCTGAGTTTCCTATCATGAGCTGGGTATTGTCTGACCCACCAAAGCATAATGTTGGGTGTGCAGAGCAGCACTCCTTAATGAAGTGGAAATGGTATATATGAGATAGGGATTGAGTGGGTCCTGAAGGCACAAGTAAGTTACATAATGTAGTGACCCAAATGCCCATGGTCACCACTCCTGCCACATTATCATCTTTTTCCCAGATCAAAGCTATGGCCTCTTGGGAAGTTCCTTATAATCATTTAGCTGCAGAAGAGAAAATTTGGGCCTGGCTTACATATGGTTCTGCACAATATGCAGGTACCACCCAAAAGTGGACAGCAGTAGCACTGCAGTCTCGTTCTGTGATGTCCCCAAAGGACAGTGGTGAGGGGAAATCCTCCCAGTGGACAGAACTTGGAGCAGTGCACCTGATTGTTCATTTTGCTTGGAAGGAGAAATGGCCAGAGGTGCATTTGTACACTGACTCATGGAATATTGCCAATGGTTTGGATCGATGGTCAGGGATATGGAAAGAACATGATTGGAAAATTGGTGACAAAGACATCTATGGAAGAGGTATGTGGATAGACCTTTGTGAGTGGGTAAAAAACATGAAAATATTTGTGTCCCGCATGAATGCTCACCAGAGGATGACTTCAGCAGAGGAAGATTTTAATAATCAAATGAATATGATGACTCATTGTGTGGATAGCAGTCAGCCTCTATCCCCAGCCACTTCTGTCATTGCCCAATGGGCTCATGAACAAAGTGGCCACAGTGGTAGTGATAGAGGTAATGCATGGGGTCAGCAAAATGGACTTCCCCTCACCAAGGCTGACTTGGCTACAGCCACTGCTGAGTGCCCAATCTGCCAGCAGCAGAGACCCACACAACGTGCTACCTGGTACAATCGTTGTATTGCGTAGTCCTATGTTTGTTTGTTTTTTCTTGTTTCTGTTTTTATCCTAGTAACATATGCGCAGCCTGGGATTTCCTCTTTGACCATATATGGGCATATAGATCAGTGCTTTTAACTGCGTTCACAGTATTGTGCTGCCATCACCAATATCCATTACCGAAAGCTTTTCCATCAACCTGGATAGAAACTGTAAAATTTAAAAATTAACTCTTCATTCCTGATCCCCACCCTGGCCCCAGGCTACAGCAGATTTTTTAAAATGTTTTTTAAAAAATATCTGATTTTAATTAAAAATAAAACAGTTTCAGATTTCAGATGTTGCCTCTTTCAATCCTACCTTCCTTACCTGTTAAAATCCCTCACATCTGTTAAGGCTGACTCATAGCATCATCTCCTTCCCTCATTCTACTAAGCTGAACAAATCTTTTTTTTTTTTATAAAATTTTTAATCTGTGATTCCTGTTTTGTGTTCCCTACCATGATAATGAGAGATATTATAAAATGTGCCATTTATCTTTAAAAACAAAAACAAAAAACAAATAAAATCTCTCCATTGTTTAAAATGTAACCTAGGGGAATGGATGTGACTCAAGCGGTTGAGTGCCTGCTTCCCAGATGGAAGGTCCTGCGGTGCTTCCTAAAACAGAAAAAAAAAAAAAAAAAAAAGAAAAAGAAAAAGAAAGAAAATCTGATGTGGCTCAGTGATTGCATGCTGGCTTCCCACATGCTAAGTCCTGGTTTCAATCCCCAGCCCAGGTACTTAAAAAAAAAAAAAAAGAAAAAAAAGCAACCTATAAAAAAAGAAAAAAAAAAGCAACCTAGAACTATACAATTCTAGAGTTTGAAGGAATGGAATTAATAGCCTTGTCTAGTTCTCATAATTTTTTAAAAAAGATTTATTTATTTATTTAACACCCCCCCCCCCCATCTGCTTTCTGTGTTGTCCATTCACTGTGCATTCTTCTGTGTCTACTTGTCTTCTCTGCAGGCAGTGCCAGGAACAAATCCTGGGACCTTCCAGAGTGGGAGAGAGAGGTGCTCAATCTCTTGTGCTACCTCAGCTCACTTGTCTGCTCCGTCTCTTATTGCTTCTCCTCTGTGTCTCCTTTTTTGTGTGTCATCTTGCTGCACCAGCTCTCCACTGAGGCCAGCACTGCTGTGTGGGCCAGCTTGCCTTCACCAGGAGGTCCTGGGAATTGAACCCTGGACTTCCTATATGGTAGACAGGAGCCCAATCAATTGAGACACACCTGCCTCCCGAGTTCTCATAATATTTTAAGCCCATCTTAAATCCTTTTGGGACAGAGGCAAAGCACAAGTATACATAAACAAAAATCTTGGAAATGACTTCTTAACTTGATAATTTTTCATTTAGGAGACATAGGGGTCATTAAAATTTTGAGATGAAAATATCCCCAAAGATTATTATTTCAGTTTAGTCATTAAACAGATAATTATTTAAAGAGTTCAGCACACTTTCATAATGTGAAGATACAGTAGAAACAACAGCCATTATCCTTTCTCTAAGAAGCTTCCAACTCAGAGATAGAGGTAACATACCAGATCTATTTTACAAATCAGAATATGGGACTTTCTATAAGAAGAACACATTGTGTAGTACAAATAGTAAGTGCAAAATAGTTAGAGAAGGAAACAATCTGTGCAGGCATGGAAAAGGTAGGTCTCACTCTTACCATAATGAATTGTTGACTCCAGATGGCTGTAGAAATGACAATCTCAAAGAGGTAAAGGGAAATGAGCCTGGTGTATTGGGAGAAATAAAAACCAGAGAGGAGAAGGAATTGGCAATTGTGGATTAGATTCATTGAAACTTGCTGTAGTTTCATGAATGGTCTTCAACTTTTTGTGGTTAAGTTCATAGTGAAGGAGTACCCTAGGAACCTTCAGAAGACCTGAGATCACCTGTACCATGATTGACTTCACAAGATTCCCATGAAAGCAAAATGACACATACAAAACTAAATGATGGGGAGGCAGATTTGGCCCAACAGATAGCACATCCGCCTACCGCATGGGAAGTCCAAGGTTCAAACTCAGGACCTCCTTGACCCGTGCGGAGCTGGCCCACATGCAATGCTGATGTGTGGAAGGAGTGCCCTGCCACTCAGGGGTGTCCCCTGGGTAGGGGAGCCCCATGTGCAAGGAGTGTGCCCCGTAAGGAGAGCCGCCCAGCGTGAAAGAAAGTGCAGCCTGCCCAGGAATGGCGCCGCACACACAGAGAGATAACACAACAAGATGACGCAGCAAGATGAGACACAGATTCTTGGTGTTGCTGACAAGAATACAAGCAGACACAGAAGAACACACAGGGAATGGACACAGAGAGCAGATAACTGGGGAGGCGGGGAAGGGGAGAGAAATTTAAAAATAAATAAATAAAAAATAAAAAAAGAAAGATAGGTTTAAAAAAAAACAAACAAGAAACTAAATGATGGTTGTGGGAAGATAGTGGAGTAGGGAGTTCCAGGACTCAGTCCTTCCACCAGAACAACTATTAAATAGGCAGAAATTGTCTGAAATGACTACAGTCATAGCTTAGTATTTGACTACACTACTTGAAACTCCTTGAATATGGTAGTTGACACATTTTGACACAAAAATTGTATGCATCGTTTGTTTGGTACTCCATGTGCAAGTTAGAACTTATTGGTGTCAGTTGTCTCGTGACTTTCTACCCTTGCCAGCTGAAGGCCACGTGTTAGTCACATGGTAGCTCTTGTCCTCTGCACATCCATTGTGGTCTTATCTTAGCTTCCGTGGTTATTTTGTGTATTTTGCATTTTTTATCGCAGTGATAATACTGAGCAGAAAAGAATATTACTTCATACCACCATTGAGCAAAACATAGAAAAAATAGGCAAATATGAGAGAGGCATTCACATTACTGATCTTGCTAGGGAATATGGTATGCCTAGAACAAAGGTCTCCACCATGATTAAGAATAAAGATGCAATAAAAAAGGCTGATGTTGTGAAGGAGTTAAAGCAGTAACAAAGCCGCTTTCCCAAACACTGGAGGAAGTTGAAAAGTTGTTATTAATTTGGGTAAAGGAGAAGCAGTTAGCAGGGCAACAGTGTATCAGAAACCATGATATGTGAAAAAGCAAAAGTGTTGCATGCCAAACTTTTAAAAACCAAACAGGAACTGAGTGATGAGAGTGTTGAAATTTTTAAGGTTAGCTACAGCTACTTGTATCATTTTAAAAAGAGGACTGGCATCCATAGTTTTGTGGGGCATGGTGAAGCATCAAGTGCTAATAAAAAGGCTGCTTATGAATTCATCAGTGAATTTTAAGACTACATACAGGTTGAGGGTTTCAGTCCCCACCAAGTTTTTATCTGTGATGAGAATGGTGTTTTTGGGAAAAGATTTCAGGCAGGACCTACATCACAAAAGAGGAGAAGGCATTACCAGGCCACAAACCAAAGCAGGACAGGCTCATTCTGTTGTTGTGGGGGAAAGCTAGTGGGGACTTAAAAGTCAAGCCTCTACTAGTCTATCATAGTGAAAACTTGTGAGTTTTCAAGAAGCATAATGTCATAAAAAGCAAACTCCATGTGATGTGGAAGGAAATAGCAAGCTTGAGTCACGAGGCAATTTTTTACCGAGTGGATAAATGAAGTGCTTGTTCCCTCAGTGAAAAAAAAATATTTGCTAGAGAAAGATTTGCCTCTGAAAGCCCTCCTCCTTTTAGACAATGCACCTGCTGACCCTCCATGCTTGGAGGATGACTTACTGGAGGAGTTCAGCTTCATCACTGTAAGGTTCCTGTCCCCCAACACTACTCCTATCCAGTCCAGGGATGAGCAGGTCATTTCAAACTTCAAAAAGTTGTATACCAAGACGTTTTTCCAGAGGTGCTTTGAGATCACCTCTGACACCCAGATGACCCTCACAGAATTCTGGAAGGAGCATTTCAATATCCTGCACTGCCTTAATCTTATTGATAAGGCTGGAATGAAGTCTCTTATAGACCAATGAAATCAGCGTGGAAGAATTTGTGGCAAGAAGCTGTGACGTAAAGAGACTTTAAAGGGTTTGAGGCTGACGCCAAGCCTTCAGGTGGAGAGGGTACAGTTGTGCAGGATGTTGTATCTTTGGGCCATTCCACGGGACTGGAGGCAGCAGGGTCAATCACTGATCATGCTTTTGATTAGCAATTCAAATTTCTGGAGCCCAGCTCTGAGGATGGCTATTGTTTCAGCCCAGCCTGGGCAAAGGCAGTCGTGAAGGAGACTTAAAGATGCTACACTTTTCTGCAGGACTGTGGGGGATAGTTAGTTGAAGGAGAGCATTTTCTGGGCAGGCCAAGAAAACTCACCTTCGGGCAGCTGTGGAAGAAGCTCTTCAATTCCTTCCTGATCCCCTCTTCAGGGTGCTTTGGAGACAGTTCATGCACCCTTTGTGAGTCCTGGGCCCTGTTTTGGCTGGGAAAGACTCACTTGGGAAAGACCTCACTGCTCTGCTCCTCCTCCCAGGATTTGCCCTCAAGGTAAAAGCAGCTTTAAACAATGAAAAGAGTATAACAAAACTAAGTCTGGGGCAAAGGATTGCTAGCTTCAAACACACGTGAAAGAGAGGTTTGTCTCCTGGGAAACAGAGGGGACAACCAAACTCCTGTAAACAGGGGAACTGAAAAACAACTAACAAGCAAAAGCTCAGAATGAAAAAGAGGCCCAGAAAGGCAGGGAAAACCCTGTACACTGCATTCACATTGAGCAGACCTTCCTGATAGGAGGGTTGAAGTTCAAGAAAATTTCTGTCTTACCACAAGTTAGCTTGAAATCAAGAGACAGACATTTCAGGGAATAAATCCCAGAGTCAACATTTAAAAATATTATAATGTACAGTGTGCAGTAAAAGAGTACAAGACAAAGAAAGAAACAGAAAATTATGATCATCCAAAGGAAGAGGATAAAAATCCAGAGTACACCAATGAAGGAGATCAGAATATTGACATACCAACTGTATTAGTCAGCTAAAGGGGTGCTGATGCAAATACCAGAAATCTGTTGACTTTTATAAGGGTATTTATTTGGGGGTAGGAGCTTACAGATACCAGGCCATAAAGCATAAGTTAATTCTCTCACCAAAGTCTGTTGCCGTGTGTTGGAGCAAGAAGGCTGCTAATGTCTGCAAGGGTTCAGGCTCCCTCTTTCTCTCTTGGATCTGTGGTCCCAGCTTCTTCTAATATCAGCTGTAGGCTGAAATAAGCCTCATCTCTCTCTTGGGGCTCATCCTCTCTGGACTCAGTTGCTCTGGTCTCTCCACAAGGTCAGTTGTAGACTATCAGGCAAATGACTTGTCTTTCTTCCCAGGGCCTCTGCCATGTCTAACATATCTGCTTCTCTGTGTTTACTTCCTGGAGCACCAGCTCGAAACTCCAGCTAACTCCTGTGCCTTACTGTTTTCTCTGTTCTACTGATATGGTCCAATCAAAGTCTTAATCATTATTTAATCAGGCAAAAGTGAAACCTCTGAATCCAATACAATCTAATATGCCCAGACCAGTTCACAAACATAATCCAATATCTTTTTGGAATTTATAAACAGTATCAAACTGTTACACCAACAAAGCCTTTAAAAAATTATCTTAAAAATATTCAAGGAGAACACAGAGAAAGAACTAAAGGATAGCAGGAAAACAATGACTGAACAATATGAGAATCTTAATATAGAGAGAGAGATTTAAAAAAGAACCAAACACCTTCGAGGGCTAAAGAGACCCATGGGAATTATGGTCATGGCCGATGGGGTTAACTACCAGGTCAGATGGCCCCCTTTTTGGAACTGGTATTTATGTGTGATGAATCTGGACTCAGATGGGATCTTCCTCCATAAGACTTTCATGCTAAGATGATGGAGGTGCAGTTAATGTTGGGGTTTAAGATATATTTAGCGGATTTGAATCTCTGGACTGACAATGTGATAGCCAGGTCCTGAGCCTCAACAGACTCCAGCACCTACAATATGATTTATTGGACTTATCACACTCAGCTAAGATGGAGTTGAAGAAGGACAACCACCACACGGTGGAGCCTAGAGTGATTACAACTGAAAGTGGGAGGATTGCATCCAACATCCATGTGGAATCTGAGCCTCCTCTTGACATAGAGGTGCAATGGACACAACCAATCCAATGTCCACATAGAAGAGGTGGCATTGGATTGGGAAAAGTGGACATGGTGGCTGATGGGTATGGGGAAAGGCAGGAAGAGATGAGAGGTGGAGGTGTCTTTGGGACATGGAGCTGCCCTGGATGGTGCTTCAGAGGCAATCACCGGACATTGTAAATCCTCACAGGGCCCACTGGATGGAATGGAGGAGAGTATGGGCCATGATGTGGACCATTGACTATGAGGTGCAGAGGTGACCAAAGATGTACTTACCAAATCCAATGGATGTGTCATGATGATGGGAACGAGTGTTGCTGGGGGGGGGGGGGGGGGGGGGAGAGGTGGGGTGGGGTGGGTGGGGTTGAATGGGACCTCACATATATATTTTTAATGTAATATTATTACAAAATCAATAAAAAAAATGTAAAAAAAAAAAAAAAAAGAAAGAAAAGGACCTAACTATAGTATATTAAAATCTTCCACCAATGATAAAAATGAAGCATGCTGAGTGAAAGAAACTACACCAAATGTACTATATACTTTGGACTCCATCTATACAAAATAGAAATACACAAATGGAAATACAACAGTAATTATGAATGGCACATGAAAGATAGAGATTGGGAGGTGACTACTAAGTGGAAGGGATTTCTTCTCCTATGTGTTTTTGGGGTTCCCCCCCTTTTTTTTCTCTTTGCGGAGTAAAGAAAATGCTCTACTAGTATTTGAAATGATGAATCCACAATTCTGTGGTTATACCAAATGTCATTCATTGTACAATTTAGATGGCTTGTATGGTTTGTTAATGTCTCAGTAAAATTGATTTTAAAAAAGAAAAAAAAAAAAAAAAAAAAAAGAACCAAACAAGGAAGTGGTTGTAGCTCAATCAGTTGGGCTCCCATCGACCATGTGGGAGGCCCTGGGTTCACATCCCCGGGCCTCCTTGTGAACGCAGGCTCACCTGCATGCCGTGGAGAGCCACCCAGCCCACAAGTGACGCGGAGTGACACCTGGCCCGCAAGCACTGTGGAGCGCTGCCTGGCCCGCAAGTGCTGTGGAGAGCTGACTCAGCAAGATGACACAACAAAAAGGGAGACACGTAAAAACACAGAAGAGCATGCAGCGAATGGACACAGAGAGCAGACAGCAAGTAAGCCGTGGCGGGGTGGGGGTGGGGGAGGATGAAAAAAAGGAACCAAACAGAACTACTAAAATTGACCACGAAAGACCATAAAAACTGAAATGAAAAATTTCTAGGAGGGTTTCAAGGGCAGATTAGAGCTGGCAGAATAAATAATCAGTGAATGCAAAGACAAGACACTTGAAATGAGACAGGCAGAAAAGCAGAAAGGAAAAAGAATTATAAAATATGAAAATAGTCTAAGACACCTCTGGGACACAATTGAGAATTCCAATATACACATTATGGGAGTCCCAGAAGGAGAAGAAAGAAAGGGACAGAAGGAATAATCAAAGAAATAATTACAGAGAACTTCCCAAATTTAGCAAAAGAAATGAATACGTATATCCAAGAAGTCCAGAAAACACCAAACAGGATAAAACGAAGAAAAATATAGTCCATCACATGTTAATCACAATATAGAATGCAAAGGGCAAGGAGAGACTTCTGAAAGCTGCAATAGCAAAGTAACATACTATGTACAATTGAATCCCAATTAGATTGAATATCAATTTCTCATCAGAAATCATGGAGGCATGAAGGGAATAGATTGAAATACCTAAAGGTCTGAAAGAAAACAACTGCAAACCAAGACTTTTATAACTGGCAAGACTTTCTTTCAAAAATGAGGGACAGATTAAAACATCCTTAGGTAAACAAAATCTGAGGGAGTTAATCACCACCAGACCTTTCCTACAAGCAATGATAAATGGAGTTCTTCAGATTGAAAGGTAAGGACCCTAGACAGTGGTTCAACGTACATTAAAGAAATAAAGATCTGTGGTGAAGGTAACTATCTAGGTAAATACAAATGCCAATATTGTAATGTATTGATTGGTATGTAACCCCACTTCTTATTTCCTATGGACGAAATGCAAATACAAAAAAAGTAATGATAAATCTATGGTTGTCAACATTAAATATACAAAGATATAAGTGGTAACAGTATCAAAAAAGGTGGGGGACAGAGGGATATAGAAAAAGTATATGCATATGCTATTGAAGTTGTTATCAAAGCAAATATGATTGTTATATACTTAGGATGTTAAATTTTAACTCCATGATAACCACAAGGAAGATAGGTGAAAAACATATCCAGATAAAAAAGAGAAATCACTCAGTGTGGCACAACACAAAAAAAGCAAATGAATACAAAAGTAAGCATTAACAGAAGAACTGAAGGACAAAAGAGGAATATGAATTACAAAGATAAATAGAAAATTGCAAATGAAAGTCCTGCATTATCAGTAGTGACTGTAAATATAAATGAGTTAAACTCTAATCAAATGGAAGAGGGGCATAATGGATAAAAAAGTATGACCCGACTATATGCTGTCTGCAAGAGACTCACCTTAAAGTCAAAGATAGAATTAGTTTGTCAGTGAAAGAATGGAAAAAATATATACCTTGCAAGTACTTACTAAAGGAGAACTGGAATGGCTATCTTAATATCCAATAACATAGACTTCAAGTTAAAAACAGTTACAAGGAACAAAGATGGTCATTATATACTGATAAAGGGGGCAATTCAATCAGAAGATGTAACAGTGATAAATTTATATGCACCTAACAGCAGAGCTCCAAATTATATGAAGCAAATTCTGACAGCTTTGAAGGGAGAAATTGATGGCTCTACATGAATAGCAGGAGATTTTAACACACCACTTTCAGTAATGGACAGAACATCTAGATCAATAAAGAAATGCAAGACTTGAACAACATGCTAGAGGAGCAAGCGTCGGGGCCAGAGCAGGAGACTCCCCGCCAGGCACCGCCATGGAGAACTGTGTTTGGCAGGAGGACTTTGAGAGTCTACACCCACCAGCTGCACACTGACCGGTGCCCAGAGATTCTGGGTGAGGAAAATAGCAGCTGACTACTATGACAATCTACCTCAGTACAATTCCTGAATAAAAGTAACATATGATTTTGTGATGGATGATACAATCAATTCCTACTCAAGAATGAAGAGGCATGCAAAAGAAGACATGGCACTGGAGTAAATGTCATTATAGCTAAAGAAATTCCTCTCCAAAATTCTAGCGCTATTGAACTTAAGACCAGTGGTGTTTAGAAGCTTCCCTGGTACAATTTCAAAGTAGGATCTCCATGGTGTTAAGAAGTATAGTGGCTTTAAACAGGTGACCTGTCTCTGCTGTGTTCTACTTTACTCACTAGATAACTTTAAAATTGCATTATCATTGTTTACGATGTTTTTGCCTTCATCTGTCATTTTACAAGCATATCATAAAAAAGACTGTAAAAAAGAGTTTCTAATACATTGTTTTCACTATAAAGTTTTCCTTTTTCAAAACAGTTAATAAACCGATGTATTAATCAGAAAACAAAAACAATATGCTAAACTAAGTAGAACTAACAGACATGTATAGAACTATTCGCCCAACAAAAACAGAACACACATTCTTCTTGAGTGCACATGGATAATTCTACAGGATAGACCATATATTAGGTCAAAAAACAAGTCTCAATAAATTAAAAATATTAAAATTATACAATGCATATTCTCTTACCACAAAAAAATGAAGGTAGAAATCACTAACGGGAGAAAAGGAAAATTCACAAATATGTGGAAATTAAACAACATATTCTTATACAACCAATGAGTTAAAGAGAAAAATCACAAGTGATATTAGAGAATATCTTTAGCTGAATAAAAATGAAAATGCAATATATCAAAAATGTGTGGGATACAGCAAAGACAGCTCCAAGAGGGAAATTTAAAACTCTAAATGCTTCCATTTAAAAAAAGGAAGACTTCAAATCGGAGACATAGTCTCAAAATTGGAAGAACTAGAAAAAGAAGAGCATATTAAACCCAAAGTGAGCAGAAGGGGAAGAAATAAAAAGATTTCTAAATGAAATATAAAACAACCACAACAACAACAACAAAACAATAGAGAGAAGCAACAAAACCAAAAGTTGGTTCCTTAAAAAGATTGATAAAATTGACAAACCTTTAGCTAGACTGACACAGAAAATGAGGTTACAAATAACAGAAATTCAGGAATGAAAAGGGGGACTACCCTACTGAAATAAAAAGAACTATAAGAGGATACCATGATCAACTGTATGCCAATAAAATAGATAACCTAGATGAAATGGGAAAATTCTTAGAAACACAAACTACCTACAGTTACTCAAGAAGAAATAGAAGCACTCAACAAACCAATTACTAGTAAAAAGATTGAATCAACAATCAAAATCTTATCAGCAAAGAAAGGCCCAGGACCTGACTGATGGCTTCACAAGGGAATTCTCCCAATATTCTAAGAAGACTTAATTCCAATTCTGCTCAAACATCTCCAAAAATTTGAAGAGGAGGGAACATTCATTCATTCTACAAGGCCAACATCATCCTCATACTAAAGTCACATAGAGATACCACTAGAAAAGAAAACTGCAGATCAATATCTCTTATGAATATAAATGCAAAAATATTCAACAAATACTAGCAAAGTGAATCCAACAGCATATTAAGAGAATCAGACACCATGAACAAGTGAGATGTATCCCTGGTATGTAAGGTTGCTTCAACCTAAGAAAGTCAATGCAATACACCATATTAACACAATGGAAGAAAATATCTCAATTGATACAGAACAGGCATTTGAGAAAATACAAGGCCCTTTCTTGATAAAGACACTTATGAATAGAAGGAAACTTCTTCAACATGATAAAGGGAATATATGAAAAGACCACAGCTAACCTTCTACTTAATTGTGAAAGACTGAAAACTTTCCTTCTAAGATCAGGAGCAAGACAAGGATGTCCACTGTCACTACTGTTATTCAACATTGTACTGGAATTTCTTGTCAGAGAAATTAGGCAAGAAAGAAACAAAAGGCATGTAAGTTTGAAAGAAAGAAGTAACACTTCCCCTATTTGCAGATGATATGGTCCTATATACAGAAAATCCTGAAAAATCCACAACAAAGCTCCTGGAGCTAATAAACAAATTCAACTAAGTGGTGGGTACAAGATCAACACCCTAAAATCAGTAGTGCTGTTACCCAAACAATGAATACTCAGAAGATGAAATCAAGAGAAAAATTCCATTCACAATTTCAACTCAAAGAATCAAATACCTAGGAATAAATTTAACCAAGGATTTAAAGGACTTGTAGACAGAAAACTACAAAATATTGCTAAAAGAAATGAAAGAAGTTCGAAATAAATGGACGAACATTCCATATTTATGGATCGGAAGACTAAAGATCATTAAAATATCAATACTATCAAAAGCAATTTGTTGATTCAATGCAATCTCAATCAAATTTTCAACAACCTTCTTTGCGGAAATGGAAAAGCCTATCATCAAATTTATATGGAAGGGTAAGATCCCTGAAAACTAAAGTTATCTTCGGAAAAAAAAAGAACAAATTTGGAGGACTCACACTTCCCAATCTTAAAACTTATTACAAAACTACAATAATCAAAACAGCATGGTACTGGCACAAGGACAAATATATTGACCAATGGAGACTGAGAGCTCAGAAATCAACTCTTACATTTATGGCCAACTGATTATTGTCAATAGGATAAAGACCTTTCAGTTAAAAGGAAAAGTCTCTCAACAAAGGTGTTGGGAAAACTGGATTTCCATTTGTACAAAAAAATAAAATAAAATAAAAAGGACGACCCCCCTACCTCATGCCATATACAAAAATCAACTCAATATGAATCAAGACCTTAATATAAGAGCTAGAACGATCAAACTCCTAGAAGAAAATGTAGGGAAGCATCTTCAGGACCTTGCCTTAAACAATAGTTTTTAAAATTTAACACCCAAAGCAAAAGCAACAAAAGAAAGAAATAGATAAATGGAACACATCAAAATTAAATACATTTTTTCCTTAAAGGACATTATCATGAAAGTATAACAACATACACAATGGGAGAAAATACTTGGAAACCACATATCTGATAAAAGATTAACTAACATCCAGAAGATATAAAGAAATCCTTCAACTTAGCAACAAAATGATAAACAGCCCAATTTTAAAATGGGCAAAAGGTTTGAACGGACATCTCTCCAATAAAAATATACAAATGGGCAGAAAGCACGTGATAATTTGCTTAACATCATTAGCAAATCCATAATGAGATACCATTTTACACCCATTAGAATAGCTGGTATTAATAAAATGAAAAAATAACAGGTGTTGAAGAGGATGCAGAGAAATAGAACACTCACTCATTGCTGGTGGCAATGTAAAATGGGACAACCATGTGGAAGACAGTTTGGAGGTTCTGCAGAAAGCGACTGTATTACCCACCAGCCCACTTCTAGTTCTATATCCAAACGTATTGAAAGCAGGGACTTGAACAGCTATTTTTACACCGATGTTTATAGTGGCCTTATTCACAATTGTCAAAAGATGGAGGCCACTCATGTGTCCATCAAGTAATGAATGATAAATAAAATGTGATATATACATACAACAGAATATTATTCAGTAGTAAAAAGGAATGAAGTCCTGACACGTGTGACAACATGATGAACCTGAAGACATTAGCTTGAAGGAAATAAACCTGACACAAAAGGGCAAATAATGTATGATCTCACTGATTTGAAATAATTAGAATAAACAAACTCAAAGAGTCAGAATCTAGAATACAGGTTACTAGGGGATTGGGTTGGAATAGGGAATGGGAAGTCAATCCTTAAAATGTACAGATTCCTATTTGGAATGATGGAAATATTTTGGTAATAGATAGTGTTGATGGCAGCACAACATTGTGAGTGTAATTAACAGCATGAAACATATGTATCTGAATTTGATTAAAAGGGGAAATGTTAGATTGAGCAAATGTTAGCAATTTTTCATACCTCTTTAATAACTCTAATCATCACATGATGGGGCTTTATTTAATGTCTTTTTCTCCCACTGGACTAAAACTCTTCAAGGGCAAGGACTGTGTGTTATTAATTTTATAACCTCACAGCAACATACCTGTATCTATTCATCACAGATACTTATTGAATGGCTATTACTTGCCAGATACTTTGCTGACACTGGGGTACACTGAGAAGACCAAGTCCTTGCCCTCAAGTTGCTCTAGTAGGGAAGCAGGAAAGCAAACACAAATGAGGGTAAAATCTGATGGACTTATATATAAGCTGCATTGTGAGCATGTTTGCTGTATAAGAACCTGCTCCCTTGGCCCCCCAAATTGTTTTTAACGGTTTCATGGCATTTACCTAGTGTCAGACACCACACTAAGCAATCACACATGTTCTAAGTCACTTAACCTACAGAATACTGGGAGGTAAATACCACAATTATTTCCATTCTATAGAAGTATATGGAGATTCAGAGATATCAAGTAACTTACTCTGGATCACAGAGAAATCCAATTTTGAGTGAATTACCAAGCAACTATATGGTTGACTAATTAATTCCATGTCTCAGAAACAATCTAAGTCCAAGGAATCAGAATAATGTCCTTTTCTCTTTGAACACCAAGTGGATAGTTTCTGTCGAGCTGGAAATTCCTGCTCCAGAGGCTTCCTGATGCCTTGTGCTATGCTTGGCATCTTATTTCTAGAACTAGCCTCCGGGAAGATTCTGCTGTTTTAATTATCATGTAAGTCTACTTTCCTCATTGAATTGCACCATTTACTTTGAAGTCATCTTGAGTTGTCAGTTCTACTTTCCCAGGGCTCCACAGGGGAAGAATACACTCAGCAGTAACGTTGTCCGCTTGCCCCCAACTAGGTTTTGATTTTTCCTTGCCAAGGTCAATAGGTTTTGATTTTTCCTTGCCAAGGATTGTCTAGATCTAGGAGGTTGGAATGGAGCCTTGGGGCCCCCTCTCTCTGCTATTACCTGTTTCCAGCTGTGATCTCAGCTGTGGGATAATAGGTTTGAACCTTGGGTGTTAGTCAATGGATTTGCTAAAAGACATTGTATGTACAGTGGTTAATGATGCCGGTAAGACTCTAATACAAATTACTTAATTCCACTCTATTTTCCTTTCTAGGAAAAAAGACTTTAGTGCTCCAAAGCTTGTTCCTTTCAAAAACAACTAAGTGAGTAGTCTATACCACTCATCTTCTTCAGATTGCTTGTTTGTGCTTGGTTCAACCTTCCTCCCAAAAAACTTGGGTGCTTTGTGGAGAAGACTGGGGTGGAGAGGCTGGAAATGCCCTGCTGAAGACAGTGGTGGGAGCTGAAAGCAAGTGTGTCTGTCCCCTTACTCAAGGGCCTTAGCTCAGCAATTCCCTTCAAGGTAAAGGTACAATATATATGTTTTTATTCAACTGTGCTTTCTTTTTATTTTTTAATTGTTTATATTTTCCATTATTAAATGTACAAAATAATTTTTTTTTAAAAAAATAGAGGACAATAGAAATATGTGAATAAAAAAAAAGGGAAAGGTGCAGGGTGAAGTGGTGAGGACTGGGTGTCAAAAAGGGCCAGCAGAAGGCAAGGCAACACATTCATTCATGTTTTTAGCACACTCACTCATGCACTCCACAGTGTTGTTGGGACCCATTATGTGCCAGGCCTTGTTTACAATGCAGACTTGGAGTTTACAATGATGAATAAGAGAGACACGATTTCTAACATGGTTATACTGGTTTATAAATCCCCTAATCGTGATTTTTCTACTTCATTTATTTGAACCTATAATATTCAAGTTACCTGTTACGTTTATCTCTCAAAGACTTAAAGCCCTTGGGTTGTTCCTGTGCCGGTTGAGCCCTGCAACTCAGTAGATATACAGGCTGCTCCTGCTCGCTATCCTTTGGGCCTGCCCTGGACAACTAATAAAATGATGGTGATGGGCCAGCCCTGCCCCAAAAGCAAGGAGTATCTTCACTGCAATTCCATTCCTCTGCCCCATAATATCTATGTCCCTTCTCAGCTGGAAGCAGTCAGAGTGGACATCTTCCCAAATCCTTCAAGACTGAGCAAGGAACAAAAATAAGGGGGGAGTGGAACCGCTGACCAAAGTGGATTTATTGTTATCATAGTTATTATCATGTGATAACTGAGTAACGTGTAACATTGACAAAAAATAAATTTTTAAATATAAAAATTAATAGACATGACTTCTGCCCTCCTGGAGCAGTGGAGATGATAGAAAAACAAAGAACAGACAAATTAAAATAATTACAAATTATGATAAGCATTGATAGGGAATAAAGACTGAGCTATTATGGAGAATAACCCAGAGTAGGGGGTGGGACAGGACATTTATTTTGAATAAAATGATCAGGGAAGGTCTTTCTGAGGATGTGAAGGATGTCACCTGAAGGATAAAGAAGCCACAGGAGAATTCCAGGCAGAGGGAATAGCATGAAGGCTATTACAAGTGAATAGAATAGAAAAGAAGGCTCTAAAGCTGAAGTAAGCCCAGATAAATCTAAGTAAACAAGCTTGCCCTTGGGGACCTCCAGGCTCCCTGCTTGTACTGATTTTCCCAGAAATATCCTCCCTGCCCTAGACACAGTGCCTTTCAGTGTGTCCCTTGGCTTCATCCAAACATACGCTTTGGTGAGAGACTGAGAACTAACTCCAGGGCTAAGTTTGTTGGAATTTACCATTCATCTGGCATTTCTGCCTCAGCTACAACTCTGAGGCCGAGGATAAGCCCTCATCAAGAAGGCATGACACTTTGGAACTCGAGGTCCCATTTCTCTTGCTTTTGGGTGAGACGGCCTTGGCAAAGCCTTCTGTTACAAAGTAGATAGGTTCTCTAAGCCAAACTGTCTGACTTCAAATCCAGGCTCTGCCATTTCCAAGCTATAATTTTGGGCAAGTTACATCACGTGCTCTGTGCCTTAGTTTCCACATCGGTAAAATGGGGCCAAAAAAAGCATCTACTTCATCAGATTGTTAAGAGGATTTGATGAGCTAATACTGACTAAGGGCTTAGAGCAGCATCTGTCATGTAATCATTCAACAATCTCTGTTGTTATGATTATTATTAGGCAGAAGTCATACTTCAGCTTTCATATCACGCTGTGTAATGGTACACCCTTGATTATTTAATTCAATTCAGAAACCATTTTTATACTAGCTGCTGTCTTAGATACTCTGCATAAATCGTTTCCTTTGATTCTCATAACAATTCCAAGAAGCAGATATTATTGTCCCCTTCCCCTTTATAGATGCAGAAATTGAGAGTTAAAGATGCTAATCAACTTATCCAAGCTAACAAGATTTCTAGATCCACCTCTGAGCTGCTGATTCACTCGGCCTGGGTTCTGATTTACAGTGCAGATGTTGCTGGGGCTGCCATCATCTGCCGGACTGAGGCTGAGGGATCTGCCTCTAAGACAATTCAATCACATGGCCATTGGCAGAAGCAAGCACAAAGCCTCCAAAGTTTCACACAATAAGGTCTGCCTTAGTCTACTCCTTCGAAGCAATCACCACGTTCAGCCCAAACTCACAGGGAATTATGTGCTACTTCTTGACGGGAGGAATATCAAAGATTTTGTGGATATATTTTAAACCATTCCGGGCATGCTGCCCACACTTCCCCGGGGTTGTGTTGTTTTATATGAAGTAGTGTTTCCCTCTTAAGTCTAAAGTATTCTGAATTCTGAAGTACATTTGGTACCAAGAACTTTGGAAAATGGTTGTGTTTCTGTGGAATCATGAAAAACCAGTGTGGTTTTTATAACTTTAAATAAGCTAGAGAAACATAGAAAGCTTTAGAATATTTTCAAGCTGAAGGAAACTTCATGGATTATTCAGTAACTAGATTCTAGTCCAATCTCCTTCACTTTACATATGAGTAACTTGAGACTCAGAGAAGAAAAGAGAAATATTTGCTAAAACATGCATATTATGTTTCAGGCATCATTCTAAGTGCTTGAGAAATTATTTAAATCTCTCAGCAAATGCATTACCATCCTTGATTTAATGATGAGGAAAATAAGTATCTGAGAAGTGAAATAACCTGTTCCAGATCACACAGCTTGTTTGTCTTGGAGGCAGGAGTTAAGCCCTTATTTCTCAAGTGACAGCTAGTGCCCTGTCTATCTAACACCCCTTCTCATGAGCCTTGGGATGTGACAGCAGAGCTGGCCAAGGCCTAAGCACCATCTCTCCAATGAAACAAGGTGAAGGATCTTCTGTCCACACAGTCAGGGTTTTCTTTCACCTGTAGATCTCACCTGCATCCTCAGGTAATGTCCAACCTGAGATTCTTCTCTGGTAACTGGGGAAGAACCCCCAAAGTTATTGAAGGCAGTGACCTCACCAACTGCTGCCTCAATCTGGGATTCTGAACTTCAAGCTGTGTAGGTACTGCCGAGTCATGACATGGTAGGTACCCCACCTTGGGATGCCTTGTAGGGTACCTTGGGCCTTTTACAGATACATGTCATATTACTTTCTCACCTAAGAGGAGTTCAAGAACAGGATCTCATCCTTGGTTACCATGGCTGGAGATAGCTTTCCCAAGGGCTTTCAGCTTTAAGCTCCATCAGGCTATGCCGTCAATTGGGATCTAAGTCTAAGTAGTCATAATATCAGTGGTTGTGGTAGAGATGTCAGTTAGGACTCTTCAGGTGATATGTCAGAAAACCCAATCCAAACTGGCTTAACCTAAAGGGGAATTAACCAAAAAGTCCAGGTGTAGAGTTGACTTCAGAAATGATGCAAAAACAAATATTACAAAACGGCTCTCTTTCATCTCTCAACTCTTGCTTACTCTGGATTGACTCCATTCACCTACAGCCAGACTTGTCACCTGAACCAATCACAATCACCAGAGGAATGCAGTGTTCTCATTGGCCAGGCCTGGGTCACATGATACTCCTGGACTGCAGAGGAGGATGGAGGAGGGTACAGACCACCAAGTGAAAACAGTAGGCTGTTACTGGATAAAGAAAAAAGGGTGTTGTCAACAGATGTCAACAACAAACCTTTGAGTGCTCACTATGTGCCAGGTTCTGTGTCAAGCACTATGATCTCATTTAAACTTTATAAGCAACCCTACAAGATGTGTATTTTTATTATACCCATGTATCTGATGTAGAAATTGAGGCTCAGAAAGGTTAGGCAACATGCTCATTGTCACATAGCTAGTAAATGATGGAGCTGAATTTGAACCCAGTTCTAATGAAGCTGCCTTTGTCATTAGCTTTCTCTAAGTCATAAGGCTGGAAACATCAGAGTCTTTTTCAACATGCCCTCTTTCATCTACATCCAATTACTTATCAAATTCAGTTGATCCTTCTCCCGCCATGTCTGAGCTATCTGTTTCCATCTTCAGTTCCTATTGTCACTGTTCTGGTAAGGGCTTGCTCATTTCCTGGACTAGTACTCTGACAGTACTCTGGTACCCTGAGGACCATTTTAATTTTAAAAAATATCATATTTAAAAACTAGAGTCACATACAAATCTATATTATCTGGAATCCTTTGAAAAATAGAAAAATCTGGCAACATTGGGTCCATGAATAATATGTACTATGGTTGAAATTGAAGAGCAGCTACCAGCTGGTGAGATGTCCATAGTTCAGTGTACCAGTTCCCTGTGACTTCTTTCATCCTGGCTTCCTCACTCATTTAAGTTTCTTGCCTGCTCCCTGTAGGCATCTGGTTTGCAAGTCCAGGACCTAGTCTTTCCCCATTTCAACCGTCCACCCTATGGCCACCAGGGTTATCTTCCTAAACTATGACCTGATTATTCTACTTTCATATTTGAAAACATTTAATAGTTCCTCATTGCCTATAGGTACACTACACGTTTGGTCCCAATCTACTTTTCAGGGCTTATCTCTTGCTGAGCAAGCCCCTACATACAACCTCTGGAAAATGCCCATCACTCCCTCTCCAACAGGTATTTGGAAATGGTGCATAAAGGAGGTTACAGTCATTTGGAAAAGTAGGGAAATACTTTGTAGAGTAAGTGGGCTTTGAACTGATTCTTAAAAGATGAGTTATGTCTATCAGGCACACAAAGCAGGGGAGGAGGGAGGGGTTTCATTGTTGGTGGGAAGGAATTTCAGGCAAGGAAAACAAGTTTGGAAAATAGTAAGCTTGTTAGAATGGCTGGCATTTTAGGGTGCTTGAGGTTTAGGTAGAGGGGAGTGGAGCCAAGATCATGGGCAGCAAACTGAGACTCCAAGGCAGGCCAAGGAGGAACAATGGCCTTTTTGACCATTCCAAGGAACTCAGACTCTAGCCTGCAGGGAGTGGGTACTTGAGAAGGCTTTCAGCAGGACTGTGATCTGATCAGGAGTACTTTTAAAGGAAGATCAATCTTATTCTCATATGGAGGACAGAACAATGCGCCAAAATGAGGAGACATGGAGAAGATAATAATCTCTGTGTCATTCACTTAAAGATTACTTCAATGAATATAAGTGAGTTACCATTTATTGCCAGGCCAATCATGTGCTGGTGCTGATGCCGTAGCAGTGAATAAGACAGATATGACTCTTGCTCTCCTGGAACATATGGTCTAGCCAGGGAGGCAGACAATAAACAAATAATGACAAGATTGATGAATTACAATTGCGAGAGGTGCTATAAAAAGACAAGGACAGGGTGCTAACTCCCACCATGACAAACACATAGCTCTGCTTTCAGACAGTTCTGGGTTCAAATTCTGATTCTTTCACCATTCAGGTAAGAGGTCTTGAGCAAGTTTCATGGACTCTTCAAACCCTGGTTGCCTTACCTAAAAAATGACAGTACTGCCCCACAGGATGGTTAAGGAGGAATAAATCAATGCTACAGTTGAAAGTGCGCGCTAGTGTCTCATAGGAAGCAGAAACTCAAGAAGGGTCAGTTGACTCTTCCACATGGTATGCACAATAAATTCTCATTGGACAGAATTGTGTTCCTGACCTTAAACCCATCTGTCCCTTGACAACATGACTGAAGACACTGGGAGAGTCTAATTTGTTGAATATAAATTTGTGAATATATCTGTGAAGAAGTCCTTTAGGAAATGTGCATTTTTGAGCAGAACAGCAAACCTGCTGCCACAATGAGGAAGGTGCTGCCCTCCCTCTGATACCCTAGATTTCTGTTGGGCATGTAGGAAACAGTCCTAGATTTTGGTATCTCCCAGTAGTTCATCTGCCGATGTAATAATCCCTGGCATATTCCAATATAACCTTTTTTTTTTTTTTTTTATCTTCAGAGGCCAATGAACCCACAATTTTTGCAGTACCAGTGGAATCTATATCCACCAGGGTCTTTATAAGGTTCAGGCCCTGTCACATGCTTTCTTATAGATTAATGACATCATTCAATAGGTCTTGACTGCCCTGAATCCTACCGTGTGCTGGATGCTGGTATTTTATTATAGAAAAGAATCAGACCCAGCCTCTGACTTAAAGGCTTCCTGGACTCTTCAGGAGTTAGAGAATTAAATGAATCAGTACCCTCTGTGTTTTAGGAGCTAGAATCAAAGTTGAACAGGTCATCAGGTTGATGCACAGAGGCAAACTGAGGCCCCCGCCTGAGAGAGCATTCCCAGGCTGTCAGACAATGTCCAGACTTTGGTGTCCAGTCCTTGACCTACTGCCTCAGGATAATAACTGTCACTTACTGAGCACTGATATGTCTCTGGCACAAAGTGCCAGATATGTTAAGTAGCTTAATTTAATCCCCATGATAATTAGTTCTATGAGGGGTGCATTAAATGACTTGGTACATGTATAGCACTTAGGAGATTACCTGACTCATGGTAAATGCTCCATAAATGCTACCCATTATTGTTATCATTAACCCCATGCTACAGTGGATGAAATTGAAATCAGGTGATGCAAGCTCAGAAGTTCATAAAGTTCAATCGTATGTCTTAGACAAATTCCTACAGGGGCTCAAAAGCTGATAATACAGGATGTTATTTCAGCAGTTTGGGTTTCCATTGCTGACAGAGTGGACAGAAAAAATTTGGTGGAATCACACAAGAGAATGCTATGCAGCAGTTAGAAGCAACAGATGAGCAACATACACAGTGCTAATGTGAGTCAGAGGACCTGGTCTCTGCTCCTGAAGTGGGCCATTCCCATTGCCATCCCACGGGAATGCAGGTTATGGCAGAGAGAGTGGAACAACTCTCTCAGCATCTGTCCTTCCTTCCTTCTGGAGACTCTCTGAACTGCAGAAGTTGTGAAGATTAAAGTTCACCTTTTTTCTATTCCTTTACAGCCAGGGTTCTGGATCTGATTAGAGCCTGCCATTCAGATGTACTCACAGGATGCTGTAAATCAGAACTGATTAAGTGGGGATGAAGGTGAAGTTTTCTGATGTAGGTCTGACTGCTGCAGAGCCAGCGCCGGTGGTGGCTCCCTAATCCTGATTGTGCCAAAGGCTGTGGGAGCCTGGAGTCAGCAGCTGGCCGGCTGGTCTGGGTGTTGACCTAGCTGTCATTCCTGAAGGCCCAGCCCTTCCATCAGATTTGTGAGCCCCTGATTCCCTGTATAAGCCCTTTCCTGCTTAACACACCTAGAGCAATTTTTCTTACTTTCTGATTTTTGGAGAGTATTTGGAAATATAAATTTCAATGTGACATCTCCTGATTTATAACTATGGATTTGAGCCAGGTGCCTAACCACTCTGAATCTTGGTTTCTTCACTTATGAAACAGATTGTATGAAACCATTCCTATAGTGTGTTGGGGAAGCTTCTGTGGACTATCTTTTACAAAGTGCCTGTCACACAGTAACTTCTCAATAACATAAAACTTCATGTAGTATAAAAAGCAATTGATTTTTTTGTAGAGAAAGGGTTCAAATTGTGACAATGTTGCTTACCATCACTTAAAATTTTCTGAGGCCCTGGGAGATGTCATGATAAAGTATCTAGTATTTTAAGTACCTTGTTTCTTTTGGTGAGGATTAAATGAGCCAACATACATAAAAAATGACTAGCATAGTGCTTGCCTGACACACAGGGACTCTAATCAAGTGTTAATTTCCTTCTTCAGAGCCTACACCCTCCAATTCTTAGTAGGTGTTTAATAAGCTTGTTGAGGGTGAGGATGGTTGGAAAGAAACCATAATTAGGTCAACAGTTGCAAAGCATGGAGTGACACAACAAGCTTCCTTCTCTCTAATAAAAGACTATACAATTTTTTCCCCCTCCACAATATAGGAAATGAAGCTGTATCTTCCTTTTCAGTGTGTGTCTGTGTTCTCTGAAGATGATTCTGCTCCCACCTCTTTCCTACCACCACCCATCCTTTCTCTTGCTACCAGAGCCATGGCTTTGCTCTGCTTCAGAAGATGGGACAGTTGCTCTGAGTGTGTGGCGATTGCCCGAGTGAAATAGGAGTGGATTGTGGCAGGGCATGGACTCTGTGATCCTTGGAAAGTGGAAGGAGGAAGGGATAATGCTGGACATGTAGTAGCTCCATTGGGTTGTTGGAAGAGTTGTAGAAAGCTGGGATTATCCATGGAAGGAGGCAGTCAGGCACGGATTTAGTGTGTTGAGGAGAGTGAGAGCTAAAGAAGAGCTGAGGACAGAATTGAAACACCTACTCTCTGGTTCGTTGGGCATACCCCGGTCAGTTGACAGGGAGGTGAGAATGGTCAACCACCACACCAGTGTCTACAACTGCAAGCAGGAGAATTGCATCCATCAGCCTTATGGGATCTAAGCCCCCTCTCGATTTAGAGGTGGAGTGGACATCATTATTCCAGGGTCCACAGGATGGAGAGATAAAATATGGATTAGAGTGGCCTTGCTGGTATTCTACTATAGAACTGTTGTGACTCTAGCAATGGAAGAAATTGTATCACTGGTGTGGAGTTGCTGAGGGCAGGGAGAGGGAGGAAGAGGTGTGATATGGGGCCTTTTCAGGACTTGGAGTTGTCCTGAATGATATTGCAGGGACAGATGTAGGGCATTGTTTATCCTGTCATAACCCCCTGGATGGACTGGGGGTGAGTGTGAACTAAAATGTAAGGTATGGTCCATGCAGTGTAGCAGTGCTCCAGGGTGTATTCACCAAATGCAGTGAATGTGCCACACTGATGAAAGGAGATGCTGATGTGGGAGGAGTGTGGGGCGGGGGAAGGGGGGTATATGGGAACCTCTTATATTTTTTAATGTTAACTTTTGTGTGATCTACTTATCTATCTTTAAAAAGACAATAAAAGAAAGAAAATGCAAAAAAAAAAAAAAAGGGCCTAGGAAGAGAGTGGGAAATAGTGACTATTCTAAGACTATTCTATTTTTTTTTCAAGATTTATTTATTTATTTTCCCTTCTCCCCCCTCCAGGTGTCTGTTCTCTGTGTCTACTTCCTGCATCTTCTTTGTCCGCTTCTGTTGTTGTCAGTGGCACGGGAATGTACGTTTCATTTTTTTGCGTCATCTTGTTGTGTGAGCTCTCTGTGTGTGCAGCACCATTCCTGGGCAGGCTGCCCTTTCTTTCGCGCTGGGCGGCTCTCCTTATGGGGCGCACTCCTTGCGCATGGGGCTCCCATATGAGGGGACACCCTTGCGTGGCATGGCACTCCTTGCGCACATCAGCATTGCGCATGGGCCAGCTCCACACGGGTCAAGGAGGCCCCGGGTTTGAACCGCAGACCTCCCATGTGGTAGACGGATGCCCTAACCACTGGGCCAAGTCCACCCCCCCACACCCCCCACACCCCCCAAGACTATTCTTGAGGCTTTCTTTTTGTGAGATATACCTCTTGGCAAGAAACATAACCATAGGAGTCCATTGAGAAACATTTCTAGAACCCAGAGATAAGCATTTATGGAAATCAGGTGATACAAAAGTCTAAATCAACCGTTATGTTGTTCTACCTTTTATTTTCAATAATTCTCAGGTGACAAACTGACATTTTTGAAAGGCATAAACATCAAATGTAGATTAGTTCATCTGACAAAAAATACCAAATATTATTTGTAATTTATAATATTAAAAAAAATTAAAAACTCTAAAATTATGAATTCTATAGTTTTTATTTTATTTTATTTTATTTTCTCTCCCATTCTCCCCTCAACCTCCCTCTTGTCTGCTCTCTGTGTCCATTTTGCTGCATGTTCTTCTTTGTCTGCTTCTGTTATTGTCAGTGGCACGGGAATCTGTGTTTCTTTTTGTTGCGTCATCTTGTGTCAGCTCTCCATGTGTGCAGCGCCATTGCTGGGCAGGCTGAACTTTCTTTTGCACTGGGTGGCTCTCCTTATGGGGCGCACTCCTTGCGCGTGGGGCTCTCCTACACGGGGATACCCCTGCATGGCAGGACACTCCTTGCGCACATCAGCATTGTGCGTGGGCCAGCTCCACACGGGTCAGGAGGCCCTGAGTTTGAACCGTGGACCTCCCATGTGGTAGACAGACGTCCTAATCACTGGGCCAAGTCCACTTCCCTGTAATAAGTTTTAAGATTGGGAAATGTGAGTCCTCCAACTTCATTCATTTTTTTAGAAGATGGCTTTAGCTATCAGAGACCTTACTCTCCATATAAATTTCATGATTGGCTTTTCCATTTCTGCAAAGAAGGTTGTTGGAACTTTGATTGGGATTACATTGAATCTATAATTTTGCTTTGTGTAGGATTTACTTTTTTTTTGGAGGTACCAGGAGTTGAACCCTGGACCTTGTGCATGGGAAGCAGGCATTCAACCACTGAGCTATATCTACTCCCCAATGAAAGTTGTTTTTTTGTTTGTTTGTTTGACTGATTGTTTCTTTTTAGGAGGTACTGGGGATTGAACCAGTGGGAAGCAGGTGCTCAACTACTTGAGCTATATCCACTCCAGGATTGACGTCTTAATAATGTTTAATTTTTCAATCCATGAATTGGGAATGCCCCTCCATTTATTTAGGTCTTATTTAATTTCTGTTAGCAGTGTTTTGTAGTTTTCTGTATATAAGTTCTTTACATCCATAGTTAGATTCATTCCTAGGTATTTTATTATTTTCGTTGATATTGTGAATGGAATTTATTTCTTGATTTCTTCTTCTGATGTTCATTGCTTGAGTATAGAAAAACTACTAATTTTTGGGTGCTGATCTTGTACCCTGCCACTTCACTGAATTCATTTATTAGCTCTAAGAGCTTTGTTGTGGATTTTTTAGAATTTTCTATATATAGGACCATATCATCTGCAAATAGGGAAAGTTTTACTTCATCCTTTCCAATTTGGGTATCTTCATTTCTTTTTCATGCCTAATTGCTCTTACAAGAAATTCCAGTACAATGTTGAGTAGCAATGTTGACAGTGGGCATCCTTGTTTTGTTCCTGATCTTAGAAGGAAAGTTTTCAGTCTTTCACAATTAAGTAGAATGTTAGCTGTGGTCTTTTCATATATGCCCTTTATCATGTTGAGAAAGTTTCCTTCTGTTCCTAGTTTTCTAAGTGTTTCTTTGAGAAAGGATGCTGCATTTTCTCAGATGCCTTTACTGCATCAAATGCGATGATAATGTGTTTTATTCCTTTATAATGTTAATGTGGTGTATTATATTAACTGATTTCCTTATCTTGAGCGTCAACCTTGCATAACAGGGATAAATCTCACTTTTTCATGGTGTCTGATTCTCTTAATATGTTGTTGGATTCAGTTTGCTAGTATTTTGTTGGGGACTTTTGTGTCTATATTCATAAGAGACATTGATCTGTAGTTTTCTTGTAGAATCTTTAAGCAGCTGTGTTATGAGGGTGCTTAAAGATTCTACAAGAAAACATTTATTCTTCATAGAATAAATGAAGGAGTGCTCTCTGTTCTTCACTTTTTTGGAAAAGTTTGAGCAGAACTGGAGTTAAGTCTTCTTGGAATGTTTGGTATAATTCCCTGTGAAGCCATCTGAGTTTTCCTTTGTAGGTTTTTGATGGCTGATTTAGTCTCTTTAATAGTAATTGGTTTGTTGAGATCTTCTATTTCTTCTTGACTCAAGTAGTTTGTGTTTTTAAGAATTTGTCCATTTCATCTATGTTGTATAATTTATTGATGTGCAGTTGTGCATAGCATCCAGCATCCTCTTACAGTCTTTTCTTTTTTTACTTACTGGGGCCAGGGATTTAACCTGGGACCTTGTATATGGAAAGCCATTGCTCAACCACTGAGCTACATCAGCTGCCCTGGGAAGATTTTTTTCATTTGTTTTGTTTGTTGTTTGCTTTTTTCATTTTTTAAGGAAGCACCAGGAACCAAACCTGGGGCTGTGGGAAGTAGGCACTCAATTGCTTGAACCACATCTCTCCTCTTATAATCTTCTTATTTCAGTGGAGTCTGTACTAATGTCCCCTTTTCATTTCTAATTTTCTTTATCTGTATCCTCTCTTTTTTTCTTTGTCTAGCTAAAGGTTTGTCCATTCTATTAATCTTTTCAGAGAACCAACTTTTGGTTTTGTTTATTCTCTTTATTGTTTTTTGTTCTATATTTCACTTATCTCCACTCTAATCTTTGTCATTTCCTTCCTTCTGTTTTCTTTGGGTTTACTTTGCTCTTCTTTTCTAGTTCTTCCAATTTTGAAGTTAAGTCTCTGATTTGAAATCTCTCTTTTCTTTTTTTTCTTTTCTTTATTTATTTTTAAGGTGGTACCAGGGGTTGAACCCAGGATCTTGTACATGCAAAGCAGGCACTAAACCACTGAGCTACACCTGCTCTGCATTCTTCATTTTTAATGTAAGCATTTAGAGCTATAAATTTCCCTTTAAGCACTGACTTTATTGTATCCCATACATCTTGGTATGTTAGATTTTCATTTTCATTCATCTTATGTTGTTTCCTAATGTTGCTTGTGATTTCCTCTTTAACCCATTGGTTTTTTAAGAGAATGTTATTTGGGAAGCAGACTTGGCCCAGTGGTTAGGGCGTCCATCTACCACATGGGAGGTCCGCAGTTCAAATCCCAGGCCTCCTTGACCCATGTGGAGCTGGCCCATATGCAGTGCTGATGTACGCAAGGAATGCCGTGCCACGCAGGGGTGTCCCCGCATATGGGAGTCCCACGCGCAAGGAGTGCACACCGTAAGGAGAGCCGCCCAGAGCAAAAGAAAGTTCAGCTTGCCCAGGAATGGTGCCGCACACATGGAGAGCTGACACAACAAGATGACGCAACAAAAAGAAACATAGATTTCCATGCCGCTGACAGCAACAGAAGCAGACAAAGAAGAAGATGCAGCAAATAGACACAGAGAACAGACAACTGGTGTGGGGTGGGGGAAGGGGAGAGAAATTAAATAAATAAATCTTTAAAAAAAAAGAGAGAGAATGTTATTTAATTTCCACATATTTGAGTCTCACAGGATATAAAATTCTTGGTTGACAATTGTTTTCTTTCAGTCCTTTAAGTATTTCAACCTACTGTTCTCTTTCTTCGTGGTTTCTGGTGAGATTTTAACATTCAGTCTAACTGGTTCTTCCTTGTACATAAGGCATTGGTTTTCTTTTGCAGCTTTCAGAAGACTTTCCTTGTCCTTTGCATTTGATAGTGTAATTAATAGATGACAGGGTATATTTTTCATCATGCTTATCCTGTTAGGTGTTCTCTGAGTTTCTTGGATGTGAATATTCATGTCTTTTGCTAAACTGGGATGTTCTCTGTCATTATTTCTTTGCCTATTCATTTTGCTGCTTTCTCTCTTCTTCTTCTGGAACTGCCATAATGTGATAATGTGTATATCATTACACTTGATGGTGTCCCATAGCTGTCATAGTCTCCTTTTAATTTTAGTATTTCTTTTTTCTTTTTGTTCCTCAGCCTGACTCATTTCCAATGTCTTGTCTTTGTGTTCACTGATTCTTTCTTCTGCCAGCTCCAATTTGCTCTATTTTTTAAAAGACATTTCATTTATTTATTTCTCCCCACCCTCTCATTGTTTGCACTTGCTGTGTCTGTTCGTCTTTCTTATTTCTTTGGGAGGCACTGGGAACCACCTGGGAACTCCAATGTGGGAAGGAGGCACCTAATTGCTGGAACCATTTCTACTCCCTGCTTTGTTATGTCTCTCATTGTGTTTGCCTCCATGTGTCTCTTGTTGCAGCATCTCGTTGTGTCACCTTGCCATGCCTGCCCATTGCATCATCCCACTGTCTTGCTCATCTTTTAGGAGGCACCAGGAACCTCTGCTCCCTGCTTTTATTGTGTCTCTCATTATGTTTTTCTTATTGTGTCTTGCTGTGTCAGTTTGTTGCATCAGCCTGTTGTGCCTGCCATTCATACCAGCTTGCTATCTTCTTTAGGAAGCATTGGGAACTGAACCAGGGACCTCCCATGTAGTAGGCAGGAGATCAATCACTTGAGTCACATCCACTACCCCCAATCTGCTCTTGAAACCATCCTGAGCATTGTTCATTTCATTTATTGTGGTCTTCAACTCCAGTAGTTCTGTTTGGTTCCTTTTAAAAATTTCTATCTCTTTACTAAGACTCTCATATTGCTCATGTTTTCTTGATAATCCTTTAATTCTTTCTTTGTATTTTCTTTCATCTTCTTGAGTATTTTTTCTTTTCTGAGGTACTAGGGCCAGGGATTGAACCCAGGACCACTAATATGGGAAGTCAGTGCTCAACTACTTAGCCACATCAGTTCACTTGAGTAGGTTGTTACATTTGTTTGCTTGTTGTTTGCTTTTGTTTTTAGGAGACATTGGGGATCAAACCTGGGAGCTCCCATGTGGAAAGCAGGCACTCAATCACTTGAGCCACAACTGCTCCCTTCTTTGAGCATTTTATTTTATTTTATTTTTTAATTATCTTTTTAAAAAGTTAATAGATCACACAAAACATTACATTAAAAAACAAGAGGTTCCCCTATACCGCACTCCCTGCCTCCCCACCCCATCGATTTTCTTAATTGTATTTTTTTGAAGATGCATAGATCACAAAAAGTATAAGAGGTTCTCACATACCCCCACCTCCCTTCACCCCACTCCTCCCACATCAACAACCTCTTTCATCATTGTGGCACATCATTGCATTTGGTGAATACATTTTGGGGCACTGCTGCACCACATGGATAATAGTTCACATTGTAGTTTACACTCTCCCCCAGTATATTCAGTGGGTTATGGCAGGATATATAATGTCCACCATCTGTCCCTGCAATACCATTTAGGACAAATCCAACTCCCCAAAATGCCCCCACATCTCATCTCTTCTTCTCTCTCCCTTCCCTCAGCAACTACCATGGCCACTTTCTCCACATCAATGCTACAGTTTCTTCCATTACTAGTCACAGTAGTTCCATAGCAGAATATCAGTAAGTCCACTCTAATCCATATTTTATTCCTCCATCCTGTGGCCCCTGGGATGGTGATGTCCACTCCACCTCTATATTGAGAGGAGGCTTAGATTCCACATGCATCATGGAAGCAATTCTCCTGCTTGCAGTTGTAGGCACTCTTGTTTCCCTGGTATGGTGGTTGACCATCTTCACCTCCCTATTAGCTGACCTGGGTAAGTCCAATGACCATAGGGTAGGAGTTGCAACTCTGCTGAGGTCAGGGCCCAACTGGCACATGGACAGTCCAGAGATTCAAGTCTCCTAAGTATACATCAACCCTAGCACCAGACACAGGTTCAGTAAAAGTGACAGAAGAGGCATGTATAGAAAGGTCACATCTGAGTCCAACTCCATCACATTTCAGGAACACAAATTCCAAATTAGGGCCCACTGACATGGCATTGAATTCCAGAGCAATATGTCATGACCATAGAACCTGTGGGTCTCCATAGCCCTCAGAAGAACCAATACCTGGGGTTGTATCTACTTTGACTGTCTCTGGAGTCCTGCTGAGGTGTACATAAGTGATGCACACCTCAGCACACCTTTGATGACCTCCCGACTTTTTTTGGAAGACTTTTAGCCATATCAACTCATTTGTCTTTGCCATTTCCCCCTTTTATTCAAAGTCAAAAGGCAGGTTTTAACATATGATACTATGTGTAGGCTGAGATATTCTGCTGGCCTGAGCTGACCCTTTTATTCAGGGTCTCTTTCTAGTTGCATCACCAGTTAGTGATTGGTAGTAATCCCTTGGTGCCAGAGAGGCTCATCCCTAGGAGTCTTGTCCCACACTGGAGGGTAGGTAATGCATTTACATGCTGAGTTTGGCTTAGAGAGTGGCCACATTTGAGCACATGGAGACTCTCAGGAGGTAAATCTTAGGCACCCTGCAGCTCTAGGCCTAGTTCATATTTCAGGCACACAGGTTCATAAGCATAGTAATCAGTATCAAGGGCTCATTGTTGGACCATCCTTCTCCGTTGGTCTTTGCTGTTGCACTTGGGATTGTTGCTGTTCCATTGGGGAATGTGATAGAGCTACCCTGGGTAGGAACTCAGCTCTCCTTCACTTGTCATTTGTAACTGTAACTACTATGAAAATACCAAACATATATCCAAACGTTTTTATGTACCCTATATACATGCCCTGGGGAACTCCTTCCCAACCATGTGTGCCCCATCAATAACACCCACACCAGTGTTCCTCCCCTGCCATAGTTGAACCTCTCTGTGGTCCAAAACTTCTTCAAAAATGAAACCTAATATACTGCCAAATTCAATTAATAGGAAAATGAAATACAGTGCTGTGTTTAAAGATTAGAAATAGAATACATAGTAATTTAGAAAAACTAAAATAAAGTAAAAATAAATTGGGATATTAAAAAATGAAAAATATTTTAAAGATTTGTTTTTGATGTTTTGCCTTTCATCACTGCAATAGGTGTTGCAATGTGTGTACAGTGGCAAGGCAATTTCTTTCATTTCATCCTCAGTATCTACATCCTTTCTTTTTTGTTTTCTTCTTATTTTTCTTTGAGCATTTTTAAAGGTCATTTTTAAAAAAGCTTTGCTTGGTATGTCCACATTCCCATCTTCTTCATTGATATTTTCTGTATTTTTATCATTTTTCTGTAGATGAGCCATTATTTCCCATTTCATTGTCTTGTTCTTTTTTGTTGCACACTGTATATTTTATTTTAATATTTTAAAATGTTAACTCTGGGAGTAGCAGATGTGGCTCAGGCAATTGGGGTTCAGTCTACAATATGGGAGGTCCAGGGTTCAATTCCAGAGGCCTCCTGGTGAGGGCAGGCTGGTCCATGTGGCAAGCTGGCCTGAGCAGAGAGCTTGCCCACAGAGTACTGTACCATGCGGGGTGCTGGTCCATGTGGAGTGCTGACTTGCATGGCATGCTGACCCATGCAGGAGTGCTGGCCCTCGCAGGGATGCTGACCTGCATGGAGGGTTGGCCCATGCAGAGAGCTGGCACAGCAAGATGATGCAATAAAAAGACACAGAGGAGAGACAATAAGAGATGCAGCAGGCCAAGGAGCTGAGGTCGCACAAGAGAATGATTGCCTCTCTCCCACTCTAGAAGGTCCCAGGATCAGTGCCTAGTGCTGCCTAAAGAGAAGACAAACAGACACAGAAGAACACACAGCAAATGGCACAGAAAGCAGACAGTGAGTGTAAAAACAATGGGGTGGGGGAGAAATAAAGAAATAAACAAATCTTTTAAAAATATGTTAACTCTGGGATTTATTCCCTGTAAAATCTATTTCTTGGTTTAGTAACCAGCTGGTTACAAAAAAGGGCTTTCCTTGGGCTTCAGTCTTATCAGGTAGGTCTGCCCAAGGTGAATGAAGTGTTCAGATTTTTCCCTGTCTTTTTTGGGCCTCTGTCTTTTCCTGGACTTTTGCTTGTTAGTTGTTTTGGAGTTCTGTTGTTACAGGGGTTTGTTTGGCCTTTTTTTTCCCCCAGGTGACATACTTCCCTCTTCCAGGTATTTGAAGTCAGCAGGCCTTTATCCTAGACTATGATTCTATACACTCCTTTCATTGTCTCAAGCAGCTTTTTGGCCTGTAGAGCAAATTCTGCGAAGAGTGTCACCCCGTACAGGACTTCCCGAGGCAGTCTTTCCCAGGGAAAACAAGGCCAGTAACCAATGAAGGGGTTGCAGATGGGTTCCAACATGCCCTGGGAAGAGGAATCAGAAAGGACACCAATAGTTGTTATAGACAGTTCCTGCTGGTTTAATGGTTGTTTTGGTGGAAGGACTGAATCCTGGAGCCCCTTACTCTGTCCTCTCCCCCAGAAGTAAAACACTACTGATGTTTGCATCTTCATCTTGTACCACTCTGCTGCCCCTTTTCCAAATTCATTTATTAGCTCTAGAAGGTTTGTTGTAGACTTTTTGGGACTTTCTGTATATAGGATCATGTTGTCTGCAAATCAGGAAAATTTTACTTTGTTCTTTTCCAATTTGAATTCATTTTATTTATTTTCTTTCCTAATTGCTCTGGTTATGACTTCTTCTGCAATGCTGAATAACATTGGTGACAGTGGGCTTCTTTCTGTTGTTCCTTGAGTTGTGTTTAGTATGATATTAACTGTGAGTTTTTTCATATATGCCCTTCATCATGTTGAGGAACTTTCTTCAATTCCTAGTTTTCTAAATCTTTTTATCAAGAAGGGGAGCTGGATTTTGTCAAATACCTTTTCTGTGTCAATTGAGATGATATGTGGTTTTCTACTTTGTTCTACTACATGGTGTATTACATTAATTTATTTTCTTATGTTGAACCATTCTTGAATACCTGTGATAAATCCCACTTGATCATAGTGTACAATTCTTTTAATGTGCTGTTAGATTCAGTTTGTTGGTATTTTTTTAAACAAATCGATTTTATTGATACATATTAATAAAGCACAAAATTCATCCAAAGTGTACAACCAATGGTATTTGGTATAACCATACAATTGTGCATTTATCACCTCAATTATTATTAGAGCATTTTGATGATTTCAATAATAATAAAAAAAAGAAAAAAAAGAAAAAAAAAACCCAAGAGTATTCTTCATCTCTCAATCTCTCTGTGCTTCCCCTGCCATGCATAGCTGCTATTTCTGATTATTTTTATCTATCTATCTATCTTTCTATCTATCTGTCTGTCTGTCTATCTATTTATCTATCATCTATTGTTATTTTAATCAACTTTATGGAGATTTAGCCCATACCAATATTAGTCACCAATTTTAATGTACAACTCAATGAATTTTAACCACTGTATATAGTCACATACCCACCATGATAATCATGATGTAGAGTATTTCCAACATCCCAGGAAGTTCCTTGGTGCCCCTTTGAAGCTAATCTCCCTGCTCCTATCCCACTCCTGGCAACCAATGATTTGCTTTCTGACCCTGAAGTTTTGTTTTTCTATAATTTTGAGTAAGTAGGATCATATATGCTGTAGTCTTTTGTGTCTGGCTCAATTTACTTAACACAATGTTTTTGAGAACTAGATCCATGTTCTACTGTATTATAAGTACAGTGGTACTCATCATTGACTGGTTCCAGGAGGTGAGACAAGTACCAAAAACAATGAATACAAAACATATTTTTCCTGTAAGGGATAATGTAAATAAATTTATTGCATTCCCAAACCAAAGACAGTGCACATTTTAAAGGCAATATGTGAAAAGATGGGGTTGTATATAATTACTTTACATGAGAAATAAACCTGAAAGTCAATAAATGCTTAGATTAAATAAAATAAAAACTACATTAAATCTGTACTGAGAAGAGTCCATGGCCTAATGGAATGGTGGGAGTAGAATAGTGACGAGGGGAGGTTACATGGAACGTTGCTCAGAAGGAGAGCTCCCTCCAATAGAACAATGAGCACTTGCACTTCAGGTGTTTTCTCTTTTCTGCCTTTTTCCAGCTTGCACCATAGGCTCTGACACAGTCTTTGTCATCTTCACTAAAAACGTATCCAATGAGGACAGCTTCTGTCTTCTTTTCAGAATTCCTCAAAAGTGTGAAATTGTTTGGTCATTCAATAAATTGACATTTCTGCTTGTCAGAGCTTTATCTAAATGGTCCTTCTCCACAGAGTTTTGAACTTCTGCCCATTTTACATGCATTTCTTTTATCAAGGAACTGGGGACATCCTCCCTTATCTCCTCCTCATCTGAAGATATCTCTTCAGGCACCTCTTGTTGCTGCTCTTTCTGGACTTCCTGCAGCTCCTCAGGGTGGAGCTCTTCATAATGTTCCTCCACTAACTCCTCAACATCAGCAGCATCGACCTCCATTCCCATGGATTGGCCCAAAGATACAATATCCTGCACAATATCCCTCTCTACCTGCAGGTTTGGGGTCAGCCTCAAACTCTTTAAAGTCTCTCTGAGTCACAGTCTCTTGCCACAAATTCTTCCATGCTGAATTCATTATCCTATAAGAGACTTCGTTCCAGGCCTTATCATTAAGGTTAAGGCAGTGCAGGATATTGAAATGCTTCTTCCAGAATTCTGTGAGGGTCAACTGGATGTCAGCTGATCAAAGCACCTCTGGAAAAGCACCTTGAAGTTTGAAATGACCTACTGGTCCATGGGCTAGATGAGAGGAGTAGTGTTTGGGGACAGGAACCTTACAGCGATGGAACTGAACTCCTCCAGTAAGTCATCCTCCAAGCCTGGAGGGTCTGCAGGTGCCTTGTCCAAAAGTAGGAGGGCTTCCAGAGGCAAATCTTCCTCCAGCAAATATTTTTTCACTGAGGCATGAAACACTTCATTTATCCACTTTGTGAAAATTTGCCTCATGAACACATCTCTCATATTTACCCATTATTCTTTTTTTTTTTTCTCAATGGCAGTGTGAAATAATTTTCTTTTTACTCAGCACTATCATTGCTCATTTTTTAAGGACCTATGATAAGGAAAAAAATGCAAAAATACACAAAATGACCACAGAAGCTAAGATAAGACTGCAATGGGATGTGCACAGGACAAGAGCTACCATGTGACTAATGAGCGACCCTTTGTTTCAGCTGGAAAGGGTAGTGAGTCATGAGGCAACCAACACCAGCAAGTTCTAGCTTGTGCATTGATTTCCAAACAAACGAGTACTGGGACAAAATTTTCATATCTAAATGTGTTGAGTACCAAATTCAACGAAGTTCAAAGCAGTTAAGTACAAAGGTATGACTGTAGTTCATCATTTTTTGTTGCTGAGTAGTATTCCATTGAATGGTAAACAATTTGTTTATCACTTCACTAGTTGATAGACCAGACTTTTTCCCAGTTTTTTAGTGATTGTGAATACAACTAGTGTTTATAGTCAAGTACAAATCTTTGTATGAACATATGTTTTCATTTTTATTGGGTAAGTACTCAGGAATTGGATTGTTGGATAAGATGATGTGTATGTTTAATATTATAATAAAAGCCAAATTATTTTCTAAAGTGGATATGCCATTTTGAGTTCCCACAAGGAAAATATAAGAGGTCCAGTTTTTCCACATCCTTGCCAAACTTTGGTATAGTCACCCTTTAAAAAAATTCTTTAACAAATCAATTTTATTGATACATATTAATAAAGCATAAATCCAACCAAAGTGTAAAATCAATGGTATTCAGTGTAATCACACATTTGTGCATTCATCACTTCAATTATTCTTAGAGCACTTACATTATTCCAATAATAATAATAAACAACAAACAAAAACAAAACTCATCATATCTCACTCTCTATGCTTCTCCTCCTGTACACAGCTATTTCTGATTATTCTTACACACTTATTCATTTTAAGCAGTTTTTTGAGATATGTTCACATACCATATAATCTATCCAAACTGTATAATCAAAGGCTTTTAATATAATCAAAATGTTGTGCATTCATTACCATTAGAACAATTTTATTACTCAAAAAAAAAAAAACATCCCACACTCCTTAGTAGTCACCTCTCAGTCCCTCTATTCTTCCCCAGCTTTATATAGACACTAATATAATTTCATCTTTATAAATTTATTTATGTTTATATTGTATATATGTGGAATCATGCAATATGTAGTACTTTGTGTCTGATTTCTTTCACTTAGCATGTTTTTTGGTCTGATATTAACATCTTGTTGCATTAATATAAATTATTTCAGTTTCAAAGAAAAATGGTCTTTTTTATATGCAATTTTACTCATATTCATAGTTCACATGTGGTATTACTATGCTATACATTCCCATATTATATTTTTTAGCTTTCTTTTTTAGTAATATACATGACCTTAGATTTTCCCTTTAAGCCACTGTCATACATAAGTAAGAGTACTGCTAGTTATAAATATTATGCTATGATTTCATCTTTTCCATTCATTTCCAAAGATTAACACCCATCATTTCACCAATTCTGCACAAGTCAACCCTTATCTTTCCATTTTCCGACCTCATTCTATTTTTTGATGACCCATATTCAAGTTACTAACTTCATGAAATTGCACAACGTATTTAGTTCATAGTAGTGCAATCATACCATATTTGTACTCTTGTGTCTAGCTTGCTTCACTCAACATAATGTCCTCCAGGTCATCTATGTTGTCATATGTTTTACGACTTCATTTCTTCTTACAACTGCATAATATTCCATTGTGTGTATATACTGGTTTGTTTATCCATTCATTGATTGATGGACACCTGGATTGTTTCCATCTTTTGGCAATTGTGAACAGCACCACTATGAACATTGGGGTGCTGATGTCTGTTTGTGTCACTGCTTTCAGTTCTACTGGGTATATACCCAGTAGTGGTATTGCCAGGTCATGTGGAAAATCTATATTGAACTTCTTTAGGAACTGCCAGTCCTCCATCATGGCTGTACCATTCTACATTCCCACTAATGGTGAATAAGTGTTTCTATCTTTCCACATCCTCTCCAAACTTGTAGTTCTCTGTCTTTTTAATAGTGGCTATTCTAATAGGTGTGAAATGATATCTCATTGTAGTTTTGATTTGCAGTTCCCTAATCACTAGTGATGTTGAACATTTTTTATGTGTTTTTTTTTGCCATTTGCATTTCTTCTTTGAACAAATGTCTAGTCAAGTCTTTTGCCCATTTTAAAATCAGATCATTTGTCCTTCTATTGTTGAGTTGTATGATGTCTTTATATACCATGGATATTAAACACTTATCGGATATGTGATTTCCAAATATTTTCTCCCATTGAGTCAGCTGCCTTTTTACCCTTTTGACAAAGTCCTGTGAGGTGCAAAAGTGTTTAATTTTGAGGAGGTCCCATGTAGCTATTTTTTCTTTTGTTGCACATGCTTGGGTGCAAGGTCCGAGAAACCACAGAAATCACTGCCACAGGTCTTTAACATGTTTCCCTACATTTTCTTCTAGTAGTTTCATAGTCCTGCTTTTATATTTAGGGCTTTGATCTATTTTGAGTTGATTCTTGTATAGGGAGTGAGATAGGGATTCTCTTTCATTTTTTTGGTTATGGATATCCAGTTATATTAGTACTATTTGTTGACGTGGCTGTTTTGTTCCATTAAAATGGCTTTGGTAGGGTCGTCAAACCAATTGGTTGTAGAGGTGAGGGTTTATTTCTGGATTTTCAATTCTAGTCCACTGATCAATATATCTGCCTTTATTTTAATACTATGCTGTTTTGACCATTGTAGCTTTGTAATAGGTTTCAAGGTCAGGCAGTAAAATTTCTCCCACTTGGTTCTTCTTTTTTAGAATGCTTTGGTTATTTGGGTGCACTTTCTCTTCCAAATGAATTTGGTAATTGCCTTTTCTATTTCTGTCAAGTAGGCTGTTGGAATTTTGATTGGTATTACATTGACTCTATAAATCAGTTTGGGTAGGATTGACATCTTTACAATATTTAGTCTTCAAACCCATAAACACAGAAAGTTTTCCCATTTGTTTAGGTCTTTATTTTCATTTAGCATTGTTTTGAAGTTTTCTGCATGCAGGTTCTGAACTTTGATTAAATTGATTTCTACGTATTTGAGTCTTTCTGTTGCTATTGTAAATGGAATTTTCCCCTGATTTCTTCCTCAGATTGTTCAATACTAGTGTAGAGAAACATTGCTGATTTTTGAGTGTTGATCTTGTATTCTGCCACTTTGCTGAACTCATTTATTATCAATTAGCTTTGTTGTAGACATTTCAGAATTTTCCAAGTATAGGGTCATGTCATCTATGAATAGTGAGAGTTTTACTTCCTCTTTTCCTATTTGGATACCTATTATTTTTTTCATGTCCAATTGCTCTAGCTGGAACTTCTAATACAATGTTGAATAACTGTGGTGACGGTGAGCATCCTTGTCTCGTTCCTGATCTGGGAGGGAAAGCTATCAGTCTCTCCCCATTGAGTATGATGTTGGCTGTGGGTTTTTCATATATGCCTTTTATCATATTGAGGAATTTCCCTCCTATTCCTATCTTTTGAAGTGTTTTTAACAAGAAAGGAAGCTAGATTTTGTCAAATGCCTTTTCTGTATCGATTGAGATGATCATGTGTTTTTTTCCTTCATTTTATTAATGTGGTGTATTATGTTAACTGATTTTCTTATGTTGAACCAGCTTTGCATACGAGAAATAAATCCGGCTTGGTCATGGGGTGTAAGCCTTTTGAAATGCTGCTGGATTCTATTTGCAAGTATTTTGTTGAGAATTTTTGCATCTATGTTCATTAGAGAAATTGGTCTGTAATTTTCTTTTCTCCTAGTGTTTTTATCTGGTTTAGAAATTAGGGTGATGTTGGCTTCACAAAATATATTGGAAAATCTTCCCTCCTTTTCAGTTTTTTGAAAGAGTTTAAACAGTATTCAATCTCTTTAAATGTGATTGGTTTACTACGTTTTGTATTTCTTGTTTCATCAGTGTAGGTTGTTTGTGCATTTCTAGGAATTTGTCCATTTCACCTAGGTTGTCTAGTTTGTTAGCATATAGTTTCTCATAATATCCTTTTTTTCCCCCTGAGGTACTGGAGCCAGGGATTGAACCTGGGACCTTGTATATGGAAGCTGGAACTCAAACCCTGAACCACATCAGCTCTCCTGAGTTGATTTTTCATATGTTTGCTTGTTGTTGTTGTTGTTGTTTTTTTAATTTTTAGGAGGCACTGGGAACAGAAACCAGGTCCTCCAACATCGGAAACAGGTGCTCAAATGCTTGAACCACATCTGCTCCCTTATAATATCCTCTTTTTTATTTATTTCTCCCTTCCCCTTCCCCTCCCCTGCCCTGCTGGGTTTTTTCCGTCTGTGTCCATTCATTGTGTGATCTTCTGTAACTATTTCTCTTTTTTTGGTCTTCTCTTCTCAACTTTCTCCTCTAGGATTCACCAGGATTTGATCATGTGGGCCTCTGATATGGAGAGAGGTTCCCTGTTAATTGCGCCACCTCAGTTCCTGGTCTCTGCTGTGCTTCATCTTGACTCTCCCCTTTGTCTCTCTTTTGTTGTGTCATCATCTTGCTGTGTGACTCACTTGCATGGGCACTGGCTCACTGTGCAGGCACTTGGCTCACTGCACAGGCACTGGCTCACCACGAGGGCACTCTCGTGGGCACTCAGCAACCATGCGGGCACTGGCTCACTGCGCAGGCATACATTGTATTCTTATTTTTCACTAGGAGACCCCAGAGATTGAACCTGGATCCTCCCATATGGTAGGCAGAGGCCCTATTACTTGAGCCACATCTGCTTCCCCACAATATCCTCTTCTGATACTTATTATTTCTGTGGTATAAGTTGTAACTTCCTTCCTTTCATTTCTGACTTTATTTTTTTGCGTCTTCTCTCTTTTTTTCTTTGTTAGTCTAGCTAAGGGCTGGTTAATTTTATTGATCTTCTCAAAGAACCAGTTTTGGTTTTGTTGATTTTCTCTATTTGTTGTTGTTGTTGTTGTTGTTGTTCTCAATTTCATTTATTGCTGCTCTAATCTTTCCTTCTGCTTGCCTTGGGAGTGGTTGGCTGTTCTTTTCTACTTTCTCCAGTTGGTTAGTTAGATCTTTGATTTTAGCTTCTTCTTTAATAATATAAATGTTTAGGGCTATAAATTTCCCTCTCAGGACTGCCTTCACTGTATCCCATACATTTTGATATGTTGTGTTTTCATTTTCATTTATCTCAATATATTTACTAACTTCACTTATATTTTCTTTTTGACCCACTGATTATTTAGGAGTGTGTTGTTCTGCCTCCATACATTTGTGATTTTACCTCTTTCCCATCTATTATTGATTTCCTGTTTCATTCCATTATGATCTAAGAAGGTGCTTTGTATAATTTCAATATTTATATATTTATTGAGAATGCTTATTGACCTAACATGTGGTCTCTCCTGGAGAAAGACCCATGAGCACTTGAGAAAAATTTATAACCCATTGAGTTTGGTTGCAACGTTCTGTATATGCCTGTTAGGTCTAGATCATTTGCCATATTGCTCAAGGTGTCCATTTCCTTATCGATCCTGTGTCTAGATATTCCAATGATGTGAGTGGTGTGTTGAAGTCTCCAACTATTATTGTATAGGTGTCTATTTCTCCTTTCAATTTTGTCAATGTTTGCCTCATGTATTTTAGGGCAATGTAGTTAGGTGCATAAATATTTATGATTTTTATTTCTTCATGGTGGATTGACCCTTTTATTAATATGTGTCTTTCTTGATCTTCTGTAATGATTTTTTTTGGATTACTATTTGCATGGAATATTTTTTCTATCCTTTCACTTTCAACCTATATGTGTCTTTGGGTCTAAGGCTAGTCTCTTATAAACAACATATAGTTGGATCATGCTTTTTTAAAAAAAATCCATTCTGCCATTCTGTTCCTTTTGATTGGAGAGTTTAATCCATTAACATTCAGTTTATAATGGATAAGGCAGGACTTACTCGAGCCATTTTGTTCTTTTTTAATATGCAATATCTTCTTTGTCTCTCTTTTCCTTTATTGCAGCCTCCTTTTGTGTATAGTTGATCTTTCATGATGTAACTGATTGAGTCCTTTCTCATTTTCATTTCTGTGTATTTTTAAAATAGTTTATTTGTGGCTACTTTGAGGTTTATATTAAACAACCTAAATCTATAACCTATCTGTTTGAAAAGATACAAACTTAATAGCACACACATTCTCTTCTCCCATATTCCTTTTACCCGTCTTTATGTTTTGTCATACATTCCCTTTTTATACTTCGCGTGTCAATTACAAGAATATGTGATTATTTATTATTCAGTTATATTCTAATTCTTACAGGAAATAAAGAGTAGAATTATATACTGAGGATACTGTACTATCAGTTGCTGTTGTTGTTTTAGGAGGTACTGGGGATTGAACCCAGGACCTCATATATGTGAAGCAGGTATTCAGTTACTGAGCTACACCTGCTCCACACTATCAGGTTTGCATTTACCCTGGTAGTTACCTTTACTGAAAATCCTCACTTCTTCATACTGCTCCAAGTCATACTCTCTTATTCTTTCCTTTCAACCTGAAGAACTTCCATTAGCATTTCTTATAGGGCAGGTCTTTTGTTGAAGAACTCCATCAGTGTTCATTTCTCTGTGAATGTCTTAAATGCTCCCTCATTTTTGATGGACAGTTTTGCTGTATAAAGAATTTTGGGCTGGAAGTTCCCCTTTAGGTACCTTAAACATGTCATACCACTGCCTTTTCTCCTCCATGGTTTCTAATGAGAAATCAGCACTTAGTCTTATTGAGGATCCTTTGTCTGTAACAAATTGCCTTAGTCTTGCCGTTTTTAGAATGCTCTCTTTACCTTTGGCATTTGACGTTTTGATTAGTATGTGTTTTGGAGTCGGTATATTATGCTTTAACCTGTTTGGAGTATATTACACTTCTTAGACATATATGTTTTTATCTTTCTTAAGAGTTGGGAAATTTGGGATATTATTTCCTCAAATATTCTTTTGTCCTTTTTGCTTTCTCTTCTTCTGGTACTCCCATAATGTATGTATTGGTACACTTAATGCTGTTCCACAGGTCCCTTAATTTCTGCTCACTTCTTTCTATCTCTTCTTCTGACTGATTTCAATTTTCCTGTCTTCTAGTTCACTGATTTTTTTCTTCTGCCTGTTCAAATCTGCTGTTGTGTGCCTCTATTGTATGTTTAATCTCGGTATTGTGTTTTACATCTCCATAAATTCAGTTATGTTCCTTTTTAAGCTTTCCAATTCTCCTTTTTGTTTACATTGTCTTCTTAATATTCTTTAACTCTATCTCCATAGTTAGTTTATTTCTGTGTATATTCTCCTTCAACTCCTTGAATTGATTTAGATTTGTTTGAAACTTTTTGATTAGTTGTTCCAAGGTTTGTGTTTCCTCTAAAGTTTTAATTTGTTCACTTCTGTGAGTCATAGATTTCTGTTTCCTAGTATGGCTTGTGATTTTTTGCTGATGCCTGGTCATTTGATTATTTTGATTATTTTGATTTGTGAACTCTGAAAGTCAGTTTCTCCCTCTTGCTTAGAGTTTCATTGTAGATTGGCTGTGTTTTAGGGCTCTTTTTTTCAATGCTTAGTCTGGCTAATACTGAACCTTTTGAGCAGCCTGTATTTAACAGTTCAGATTTTCTCAGGTCCTCTGCACCTGTTTCTTGCCCTGGAGATGTGGTGCAACTTTAAATATTGTTTTTATGTGCAACTGTTTCACCTCTAAAAGAAGATTTCCCTTCCTCTATTCTTTTTCTGGGAGTCCTGGGCTGTTCTGTTTGTTTTTGTGCAAATTTTCCTCCTCAGTGGCTATGACATGCTTACCTGCTCTCCCACATTCATTGCCACTTTTTCCTAACAGCTTTCAGTCCTGGAATCTGGCCTGCCTTATAGAAGTTCAGTTTTCTCCTTTTTCTGCTTGGCTTTTCTGCCTCCAGTAACTTCCATGTTAGGGTGTCCCACCCCAGGAAGCCAGATGGACTCAGTGTTCAAAAACATCCGTTTTTTTCATTAGGTTATGCCAGCATTTAGAGACTAGGTTGGGTGTGTGCACTGCTTACAACAGTTCTGCTGTGGGTTTCCTTTGTTTCCTGAGGACTATTTGCATGAATACACTTGCCAACCACTAGGGTCTCACTGTGAGTTTATGTGGCCTTTGATTCCCCTGTGTGAATGTGTGTGGGACTTTAAGTTACTTCTGCCAGTGTTTTGTGACCATGTTGGAAGTACCCAGGATCAGATTTCTGCTGCTTGGTGACTCTTAAGCCACACAGGACCGAATGGAAGTCTGAATTGGCAAATCTGAGTCACAGATCTCCTGGCTTATTTTTTAATGTATTAAATTTTTCCTTCAATTCCGCATTTGTGGAGTCTTTCTCCAGTCTCTATCTCATCCTCCAGATTCCCAAGCAAGTGGGATTTGCCCTTTTATTTGGTTGTCTCTGAGAGGAAACTTACTTGGGATGTCTTACATTGCCATCTTGATGACATCATTCTTTGCAATGTTTTTGTGTCTGTGTGTTTACCCCTAATAAAGCCCAGAAGTGGTGACTGACGCACAATCGCAATTATGTGGGTTAATATAGTTAATGTAGAAAGGGCATCCTGAGGAGCAAATTAACCTTTCAGCATTTACTGAGTGCTAGGCATTGTGCTAGAGTCTGAGGATACAAAGATAAAGAAAATATTCCTTGCACCCAAGAAATTTACATTCTAGAGGTACAAGGTATAGGCTGGCATTCAGCCAAAATTCATTGAGTACCTACCATGTTCAGGCATCTACTAGGCTTTGGGGATATCATAGGGAGCAAGACCAGGTCCCTGCAGATTTGGAATGGGGAGTGAAGGGGTGGAGATTGACATATCAGCCTTACAATATGGTGTCCTTCAAGCCAGGGTGGGTGGAAACTCATGGTGCTGTGAAAGGTCTGGGAAGCCCCCTCATTCAGAATCACGGTGGGGAGGGTGTCAGGGTGGAGTGTTAAGAAGGAGTGAGCAGGAATTATCCAGGTGACAAGGAGTGGGTGTGTGCATCTTTCCTGTTGCTGGGGTGGGGAGAAATCTGCACTGCCAAGAAAAAGGGCCTGGAGGCTCGAGAGATCAGGGCTAGTTCAATATTGCTGGAGGGTAGAGTGTGAGGCAGAGAGGGAGTGGTGGGAAGTAGATTTGGAGCAAGTTGGGACTGGATCTTGCTAAAACTTGCTTGTACCGATAAAGTAAAGAATTTGAACATCATTCTGAAATAAATTGGAAGCCAGAGAGGTATTTTTAAAGTTGGATTTCATCCATTAATCCCACATATATTTATTGAATATTATGCATGCATGTACTTGTCACTGGGCTAGATTCTGGGAATTTGATATTGTGTAAAACAGTTATTTTCCATGTGGAGTTCATGATCTAATATGAGAACAATAGATTAAACAAACTCATTTTTACAAGAAAAATGTATTTGGGTAATATTTGTATAATTAAAACTGATTTTAAATAATAACACACTAAGAGTGTTATGAAGGGAACTCTAAGTCAGCTGGTGGTAAAATGCCATCATAATGGCTAATAGTAATAATAATCACAGACATTTAGCAAGGGTTCACTGAACAGCTACCATCCTGCCTCATGTGGAGTATCTCATTTAAACTTCAAAGCAATCCTACGACTGAGTATTATCTCCATGTAGAGGTGCATTCTGACTCCAAAACCTGTACACTTATGGACATTGTAGGGGAGCATTTTGATTTTCATCTTTGGATATTAACAACTATGGTAGGCTGAATAGTGCCCCCTTCCAAGATGTCCACAGTCCATTTCCCAGAACCTATAGCTATGTTACCTTATATGACTAAAGGGGCTTTGTAGATGTGATTAAATTGAGGACCTTGAGATGAGGAGGTTATCCTGGATCATCCAATTGGACCCAATGTAATCACAAGGATCCTTATGAGAGGGAGGCCGGGGAGAGAGAGAGGGAGTGAGAGAGACAGAGAGAGAGAAAGAGAGGATATGAAAATGGAAGCAGAGGTTGGGATGATGAACTTTGAAGATGAAGGAAGAGGACACAAAACAAGGAATGCAGGTGGTTTCTAGAAGCTGGTACAGGCAAGGAAATGGTTTCTTCCCTAGAACTTCTGGAAGGAGCATAGCTCTGCTGACACCTTGGTTTTTGCCTGTAAGACCCATTTTGAACTTCTGACCTTCACAACTGTAAGTTAATAAATTTATGTTGCTTTAAGTCACTGTGTTTGTGGTAATTTGCTACAGTGGCAATAGGAAATGAATACAGCTACTTTTAGGGATAACTATCTTATAACCAGTGGATCAAAGGCCCACATCAGGACATCCTGCTTTGCATAAAAGGAGGGCAAAATGTTTTAGAAGCTTATAAAAGATCTCCAGCTGGGGGAGTGACTCTGAAAGCAAAAGGAGGATGGAAGGAGATGGGAGAGAGTTTTCTAAGTGAGGAGACCAGCAGAAATAAAAGCACAGCATCGGGACATATAAGGCATGCATGAGGGAAGGTTAATAGCCTGGCAATACTAAACCATGCGGTGTGTTTATGGAGCATTGTGTAAATTAAGACTGAGAATTTTAACTGAGTCTGACACTTAGGCTTATGAGCCTTATTGACCAGGTAGTGGAGAAACAAGGAAAGATTTTGAGCAGGGGCGTGACACAACCATGCAATATTTTATGAAGAAACCTCTCCATATTTGGGAGCTACGGGAGGATAGAGGAAACCAGTTTGGGGCTTTGGCTGTAGCCTGCCTGGCATAGTGCAAGTCTGAACCAGGCAGGTGGCTGTGAGAAGGGAGAGCTCTAAATAACACTTGCTCAGAGTTACTAAATAACCCTGCTCTAAATAACACTTTGATAAACGTTCTTGTATACCAGCCATTCTCAAAGTATGGTCAAGGGAGCTTTGGGGAGCCTCAAGGTGGTCCCAAGGTTAAAACTACTTTTCATTTTCATGCACTCACAGTGCACAATAGATGTTTTCAGAGGATACATGATGTGTGAAATCACTATGGATTCAAGTGCAAGAGGAGGATTCAACTCTCTTCTATTAAGGCAAAAATTAAAGAGCTTAGAAAACTTATTGTTGTTTTGGAAAATATTTTTTCACAAAAATGCTATTTATACTGATATATAATGATATATTATAATTTTAAGATAACTATTTTAAACATCTTCAGTGCTAATTTCTTAATATGGTAAATATTGATATATGTAACCCACATAAACAATAGCTCTTTGGGATCCTCAATACTTTTTTTAGGAGTGTAAAGAGGTCCTGAGACCAAAAAGTGTGAGAACGAATTTTGTACACAAATCCTTAGGCATGTCTCTGTTTCTTTACTTGGAACAAATTCCTAGACTTTAATCCAGGGGTCAGGCTTTTTAATCCTGGAGTAGGCCAGGCAGATGTGACTTTTTCCAGATGAGGCTTACTTAAGGGATGGGTCTAAGCATACACACCTTGGAAGAGTGGAAGAAGGAGTGAAAGTCCTGTGTTTCCCCAAATCCTGAACTCTTCCCTTTGCTCCACATGCCCGAGAAAGCATCTGCCTATTGGAAGGAGGCTTGGTGGGACCCGGCCCTCAGGCTGCGCAAAGCCGGGGAGGTCTGGGAGCTTTGGTGCTGACCACGCTGGCGCTTCCCAGGCTGTGCTCAGGGCTCCCTCTACAGGCAGAGAGGAGAGTCTACGCCATTCTTGCTTTATCTTCCACTGCTGCTGAACTTTTTGCCAGAGGAAGCACTGATGCTCCGGGCTGCCTGCTGTCTTGGAATAGGGAATGGGAAGCACATAGAAACTGCATTTCCCCTTGAGGAAGGCGTCAAGTTGAGGAGCAGCGTGTTGCGGTGAGTAAACCACCGAACTGTCCTGAATCTTGGTTCAGCCTCGGTCCACAACTGGTGGTATTCACTTTACCCCTCTGGGATTCAACTACTCAGGAGGAAACAGCCTAAACCAACTAGCCCCAAAGATCCTTCCAACTCTAGCAGCCTAAGATTCTAGGTGCTGTTTGTTCCCCATGTCTCACGCTCATGAGAGATGTTAGGCAGAGAGATGGGTTCCAAGCGATCTCCCAGGGGGCTGTCCTCACACTCTTGGGTTTAGTGCAGTTTGAATCTAACTTCAGGATGGATCCTTGCAGTAACAGACCCCATGGATTCTGTCCTTTAGTAAGTAATTTTTAACAACTTCTCAACAAGGCATTCATTTATTAAACAATAGTACTAAGTTAGCATTGACTGAGGTATGTATCAGGCACTGGACCAAGCACTGTATTTGTATTTTTTCATTTGATCCACTCCACAATCTTACAAGATAGGTACTGGCATTATTCTTACTTCACAGAGGAGAAAACCGAGACCCAGAGCAATTAAATAACTTGCCAAGAACATGGAGCGACTGCGTGGCAGAACCAGAACCCAAGAACCAATAGCAAGCAGTCTGGCTTGACACTATTCCCAGCCCTGATAATTACAGTTTGAATTTTTTGAGGGTTTTCTGTTTCTTTGGAGCCTTATGCACATCATCTCATGTGTATTAACAGAACTTCTGTGAAGTAGGTATTATTATCTCAGTTTTACAAGGAAGACACTGATTCTCAAGTCACCCAGCTACTGAACTGCAGAACTGAGATTTGAAATGGGATCTCTGGGACTTCAAAACCTGTGCTCTTGGTCATTATTCAGAACCATCTATGTGCCAAGAAAAGACGAAGAAGATCAACTGAGTCTTCAAGGTGCCTATAGTCTCTTTGTGGGGTAATAATAGTGGCTAACATTTACAGAACCATTCTAACACTTTACATATATGAGCTCATTTAATTGTCACAAAACCGGTGATACATAGCTGATAATCATTCCATTCTACAGATGATGGAACCAAGGCACAGGGAGGTAAATAAAAGGCATGAATCCCACATTTGGTAAATGGTAGATTGGGCTTTTAATCTAGGCATCTTGGCTCTAATACCCACTTACGTTAACCTAAGAGCAAATGGTTCCTGCATAGAAGCAGAGGTCGCTGGCCAGGGTTGGAGACAGCTGAGATGAGCAAGCCTGGCTTGTAGAAAGGTTCTAAGATGACAAGAGAGATTTCAGCCCTGGGCCCTGTTCCTCTCTTGTCCTGGCATTTCAGCTGCCTTTGAGATCATTGCATTTGGAAATTATGCCTTCTTCCCAAGTCTAAGGGCTAAAAGTAGAATTTTCAACACATTTTCCAATTGGTCCTCTAAATATCTTTTCCTTGGCAGTGTTATCATCATTCTCCTACACCACAAGCATCTAAACAGAAATAGAGCTAGGATGGCAATTAGATATGCTCTCTTATACCAGCTTCGATAATTTGTCAGTGCTGGAAGACTGTGTTAAGAAAGATTCTGAAGTCGTGTCCAGCATCAGCAAGAACAAATAACAAGATTAATTAAAACATTTCTTTCATGGGAGATGGAGGGGAGCACGAGTATTATGTATATGCTATCTCTGGAATGGGCTCTGTCCTAAACAGGGTTTAAGGAACTGGGTCTTGAGAACAGATGCTGGCAGGTGCCAATGTGAATAGACAGGTAAGTGGGGCCCTGGGCCGAAAGCATGACTGTTCATGGATAGAGAAGGCGGTGCTATTTCCAACTAGCCACGCTTAGGAAAAAGGAAATTCTAGATAAGAGGCATCGGCCTGGGGCACTGAAGTGAGCTTGCCAAACTGGGGAAGGATGGAAGACTTTGAGAGGAGGGGTTCTTAACAAGAAGTCCATGAGATTGAATTGAAATTCAAAATTATTCTTAGGGGAAGTATTTATTAAATAATAAAGTGTAGTGTGGACTTAGTGAGGAATCTGTGGTTTTCACCTGTCTGGTAAAGGGCGCTGTGGAACAAGAAAAGGTTAAGAACACCTGTTCTGAATGGACAGAGAGCAGACAACTTGGGGGGCGGGGAGGGGAGAGAAAGAAATAAATACATAAATCTTTAAACAAAACCAAAAACAAAAACACCTGTTCTCAGGAAAAACAAGGAGCAGATGATTTCTTGGTTGGACTAGTCTCAAGCCCTGGGATGGGAAAGTCAAGGATCAACCAAATGTGCCACCCAGGATTTCTCCTGCACTACTGATTTCTCTTCTCAAGAAATAAAAAGCAGTAGTGTCTCTTAAATGGGTATGGTAGGGTTCTGGAATAAGCTCTAGTATGAATTAAATCCATTGGTGATAGTGCGTAGAGGGAAGTGAGAAGTTTGGTTGGGACTTGGGTTGCAAGTAGCAGAGAACTGCCTTGAGTGAGCACAAACCCACTGTCTTTTTTTTTTTTTAAGATTTATTTATTTCTCTCCTCTTCCTCCCCCATCCATTGTCTGCCCTCTGTGTCCACTTGCTGTGCATTCCTCTGTTTCTCCTTGCACCCTCAGCGGCACTGGGAAACTGCATCTCTTTTTTGTTGCGTCATCTTGCTGCATCAGCTCTCTGTGTGTGCAGCTCCACTCCTGGGTGGGCTGTGCTTTTTTCATGCTGAGTGGCTCTCCTTCCAGAGAGCACTCCTTCCATGTGGGGCACCCCTGTGTGGCACGGCACTCCTTGCTCGCAGCAGCTCTGTGCATGGGCCAGCTCACCACATGGGTCAGGAAGCCCTGAGTTTGAACCCTGGACCCTCCCATATGGTAGGCAGACGCTCTGTCAGTTGAGCCACATCCGCTTCCTGAACACACTGTCTTATGAACCCCAAGAGTGGGACTTTTGGGCCGCCGAAGGGCCCTAGAACTTGAGAACTGGAACATCATCCCAGGAATTCTCCCTGTCTCGTCTCTGTTTTTCTACACTTAGGTGCTTCATTCTGTTCTCTCCCATTTAAAAAAAGCAAGCAAAGGATTTTCACAAGTCAGCATGGTGGTTACCTTTGGTGATGAGGGGGCTGGGATTGGTGTGGGAGACACTGAGATTTCTTGGTGTCGGCCGTGCTTTATTCCTTGACCTGGGTAGTGGTCACATGGATCTTTGTTTTATAATTACTCATTTAATGATACACACATTTTATGTATTTTTCTGTATTTACATTGTATCTTAAAGAATAAAAAAGGGGTAAGGGATGAAGTGGGAGACTTCTGAGTAATGATGGTATGAGCATAGAAATTTTATTTTGCTCTTCCCCAAAATGTGTGTATGTGTGCATAAAATCCCTAGGCTGCAGAGAGTGAGAAGAGAAAAAAGACAGGTGAGTGGTAACCAGTTCAACAGCCTCGGGGAGGTGGACTCCTAAACCGACACCGGACCTATACAGAAACAACTTGATGTTCACCACAGAATCTTCAGAAGGCTCAGACATTCGTAGCCTTCCAAAAGTCTCCAGAATCTCTGGAAACAGTGCTAAATATTAACAGGTGTTAAAGAAAGAAGGACTTGTTGATCGCTGTTGAAGAAGCGGTTAGAGCCCTAGGTTCCCTCCCTTACCCAGTGCTGCTGGATGACTGCCGCTTCCCTTCCCAGCAGAAAGTTGGGGGGTTATTTTCTGGAATGGGCAAAACACTGGACTCTGGTCCGGGAACACCAAACATGGCTGAGGATGGGGATGCTATGAAAAGCAGAGGAGGATTATTCAAACTGAATGAAAAGCAGAGGAGGATTATTCAAACTGAATGCTGAGGCTGTCACCCAATTTCCAGAAAGCTGGCTGCCAGGCCTCTATCATCTATGTTTGGAAACGGGAAGGATCTATTCTGGAAAGTCTGATCAGCCCAAAATAAAAGACCTAAAGATACTGGCATCACAAGTTTCTCAACAAATGGCCAAGGCATATTGCTTTATAGCAAAACTCTATAAGCCCAAAGTCAATAAGCCACACCCAGGACTTCCAATTAGCTTTTTATCCCCTTAATCTCTCTGTCTCTGTCTGTCTCTGACTCTCTCTGTCTCTGTCCCTGACTCTGATTCATTCGTTCTCTCTCTTATGCACATGCTCTCTCTCTTAAAAAATGCTATATTATTTCAAACATAAACAGAAGTAGAGAGACAAGTAAAATGAACTCCCACGTACTCGATGGCCAGCTTCAACTGTGATCAACTCCTGGCTAAGCTTGCTTCCTCTATACCCTCATCTGCTCTTCAACCCTCAGCCTAGGTTACAGTGAAACAAGCCCCAGAACACAGATCATTTCATCTGAAAATATTTCTCTATGAATCTCTAAAAGACAGAGACAATTCTTTATTAAAATATAACCACAATACCATTAGCAACCAAAAAAATTAATTCTTTAATATTATCAACTATCCAATAGTCATGTTTCCTTGATTTTTCTATATATTTTTTCCTATAGTTTGTTCACTTGAATTGGTATCAAAATAAGTCTTGTAACTTTATTATTAATTTTTCCCGTTTATTTTTTAACAGAAAAAATATGAAAAAAAAATTGTGCTATTTGCTCTGTAGAGTTTCTCACCTGACTTTTTTCGGTTGTATCCTTGTGGAGTGATTTTATTTCCTTCTAAATTGTGGGTAGCTCTAGAGACATGATCAGTTTCTCTTTGTCTTTTTTCAAGAATTATTTATTTCCCCTCTCTTTGTAGTTTGTGCTCGTTGTTTAGTCTCTGTGTCTATTTACTCTGTGTCTGCTCATCTTCTCTTTAGGAAGCACTAGAAACTGAACCTGGGACCTCTCATGTAGGAGAGAGATACGCAATTGCTGAGCCACCTCAGCTTTCTGCTTTGTTGTGTCTCTCATTGTCTTTCCTCTTTGTGCCTCCTTGTTGTGTTATCTTGCTGCATCATCTTGCTGCACCTGCCCATTGTGCCAGCTCACTCTCTTGCTCATCTTCTCCAGGAGGTTCTAGGAACCGAACCTGGCACTTCCCATGTAGTAGGTGGGAGCTCAATTGCTTGAGCCACATCTGCTGCCCAGTTTCTTTTTTTTTTTTAAGATTTATTTATTTTCCCTCTTTCCCCCGCCCTGCTGTTTTTGCTGCCTGTGTCCATTTGCTTTGTGATCCTCTGTAACTATTTCTCTTTTTGTCTTCTCTTCTCATTTTTCCTCCTCTAGGATTCACTGGGATTTGATCCTGGGGACCTCTGATGTGGAAAGAGGTTCCGTGTCAGCTGTGCCACTGCAGTTCCTGGTTTCTGTTCACCTTGACTCTCCCCTTCATCTCTCTTTTGTTGCATCATCATCTTGCTGTGTGAGTCACTTGCGTGGGCACAGGCTTATTGCGCAGGTGCTCGTGCGGACACTTGGCTCACCACAAGGGCATTGGTACGGGCATTGGTGTGGGCACTGGCTCGTCATGCAGGTATGCTGTGTGGACACACTTTCTCTTCTTCTTTTTCACCAGCAGGCCCCAAGGATCGAACCCAGATCCTCCCATATAGTAGGCAGAAGCCCTATCACTTGAGCCACATTTGCCTCCCTCCTTTTTTTAAGACTACTTCATAAATTGTGTTGTGTGCTTCCATTAGGGGTATGTTTTATAGTTGTCTCTTTTTGTGCCTTTAGTAGCCACTGAAGGTCATTGACTAGATCATTTCATTCATTAGGGGTTCCAAAAGAATGATATTCTAATTCTATCACTCCTCTTCCTTTATTAGCTGAATACCTAACAATCCTATGTTACTGTCTCTTTAGCCATTTTGGTTGCTTTCTCTAAATGATTCCTCAGAAAGGGCTCTTAGAAATATTGTTTCCCAAGTTTTTGCATGTTCATAGCAGTGTGTTTACCCCTTTATACTTGAAGATCAGTGTAGCTGTATTTAAAATTCTTGACTCACATTTTCATTGAGTATCTTAAATATGTTACTCTATTGATTTTTGGCATGAAGATTGATGTTGAGAAGTCTAGAGGCAATCTGATTTTCTTTTCTTTAATAAAGCACTTGGGTTTCGTTTGCTTTGTTTTTTGACCTTATCTACGAGATTTTTTTTCCTTTAAAGTCTGATAGATTCAGAACAGGACTCTTGTGTCCTGATTTGTTCAAAATATACAGTATGTCTTCTCCACGTAGTTTCAGGTGTTTTTTTTTTTTTTTAATTTCAAAGTGTTTCCTTGAATTTTTGTTTTTACTAATGTTTTGTTTCATTGCTTTGGTTTTTCTTCTTTGGAAATTCTTACTTTATGGATATTGGATATTCTTTAACTATTTTCTGTATTTATCACTCTCCCTCAGATATTTTTTTAACTTTCTTCTGTTCAGTTTTAAAAACTTTTTCTCATTTGCCATCTTCTGTTTCTCTCAAGGAATTTTCCATTTGGTTATAGATTCTTGTATTTCTTCTAATTTAACATTCATTTCAGAAATGACTTTTCTTAAATTTTCAATTCTTTTTTTAAAAAATTCTTTTTCTCTTTTCATTTTTTCCCCTGAATCATCCTAGTTTTGAGTTTTTCTCATTCTGATTTATGTTGCTCTTTCATAATTTCCATTGTTTTCTTAATTTCTTCTAGCTCATTTTGAAGTATTAGGTTACAGTTTTCATCTGTTTTATGTCTTTTTGGTATTCTTTCATTACCTGTTGTAATACTATTCTGCTCCTATTCTCCTTTTCTTTTATATTGCATTTGACAATCCTTTTCTGTTTCTTTTTTTTTTTTTTAGTGAAACAAGTTTCCCTCTATTTCTGAAGGAAAGGATGGCCTAAAAGAGACATTCTAGTTTCAAAGACCTAAAGTTTTATCTTTTGTTGCTTTCTTGAAGTACTCTTAAAAAATATTACCTCATGCTTTCAGTGTTCCTTTTCCTTTGCTCCCTCCCGCCCCCCAACCATCTATTTGACCTTTTGCTTCCTTTGCCTTATTCCTATCTGGATCAGTTTGGATTGGACTCCCAGCGTTTTCTTCTCAGAGGGGCGGTTTGTCCTGGAAGGGTGCTTCGGTTTCTTAGTTTTGAGAGTTAATGGGGACCACATCCCTGGACCACTTCAGCATGGTCAATCTTTCTAGTCTCCTTGCACTCACCCACAAATCAGAACCTTCAAAGCCCCCTCTCCTAACCCAAGCTTTGCTGTTGTTCTCCAAACGGCCCACTAGCTTTTCAGAGTTCCTTTGGTGATTTGGGGGCGGGGGTCCTCCTGTTCTCAGGCATATCACAAGTTCCTTTACCTTTTGCGGTAGATGGAATCACGTACTCCAAGAGAAGACGTTCTTAATCGTGAACCATGTTCCTATGACTGTGAACCCATTTGTAAATAAGCCTCTTTGAAGATGTACTGTCAGTTAAGATAGGGATTCTTTTTTATTTTATTTTTTGGCAGGACACAGCCTCCAGGCTTAAGAAGAGGAAACCGGCATCCCACAAGGACTCCTGCTCCTCCATGGCCACCTCCGCCCGGGACCAGAGCCTCACACCACCAGGGAAAGCTCAGTTCAGTGTCCTGGAGGGAGGCCCAAGAGAGGAGCCTGGTGTTGAGTGTCTTAGAGCATGTGGAGGCCACCCCCACCCCACCCCGGGCACAGACTCTAGAGCAGCCTCTACCCTCTAGTCTCCCAGGGGTTCCCTCCATCTGTTCTCCATACCTCCATACCTCCTGCTACCCTCAAAGACCTCAGAGTGCCTAAAGATGTTTTATTGTAACAAAATACTCAAACATCCAAACCTGGGGCAAGGTATAGGGAGGATCTGGCGGTGGGGACTGGGGGCTGGGGGCTGCAGCCAGCTAGCTAGTTGGAATGGGGGAGGAGGGAGCTGCCGAGCTCCAGGCACCGCTGACCTTCATCCGGGCCCTGGAAGGCCCACTTCAGGCCCTGGGCAAGCGGCAGCAGGACTCCAGGTTGAGGTGCTCCAGGCCTGGGCAGCTGCTGATCATAGAGCTGCCGGTGCTGGTGCGACCTGGGAGCCCCTGAGGTGAGGGAGCAGAGGGCCAGGCGTGAGCTCCAGGGAGCACCTGAGAAGACAGCTAGGGCCTTTTCCAGGTCCTCCTCACTGAGCCCTGGCCACTCAAGTCCATTTCCCATAGGGTGCAGTGCCACCCTGGGTCAACAGGGGGCTCCCTACTCGGCTCGTTCTGCTGGGCCTCAGCTGGAGGGGTGTGCTGTTGCTGCTGCTGCAGGGCTCACCTTCAGGGCCTGGAGCTGGGGCAGTGCTGCCCAGCAGTGCACCCAGAATGCCTGCTGTCTGGGAGCTGGAGGTCAGCCACATTTGTGTGTCCTCTAAGAAGCTCACCACAGTTGTGGACTCCACTGTGGGCAGGCTTTGGCTAGCGTGACAGAGGTGTCAGGAGTCATACCATGGCAGACGGAAGGCAAGCCCAGGACAGGATTTGCTAATCAGCTTCAACATGGGGTGTACCTGGGACTTTCTGTGGATGAGGGGAGCCTCTGGAGCCAGGAGAACCAACTGCACACAAGCCATTCCAGGGAAGTAAGGAGCTTCCGCTTGACTTTGGCTCCGTGCTTGACATGGCGGTCAGCCTGAGGGCCTACAGGGTTGCTGTGCCAGAGCTCCAACTGGAAAGCAGCCTTGAGCTAGCGGCAGCACACGTGGGCAGCCCTGCTGTGGAAGGGCATGGGCCCATTGGCCACCGTCAGCCGCCCAAATACCTGCACCAGATTTCCAAGGGGATGCAGTTGCCCCAGCCTGGGTTGGGCTACATATTACTGGATGCCTTATAAAGAAGAAGCCAGAAATCAGAAAAAGCTGTAGGAGGAGCAGCATAGCACCAGAACACCACAGACTTGAGGGAGAAAGCATGGCCTTGCTGACACCTTGATCTTGGACTCCTAGCCTCTGAAACTGTGAGCCAATACATTCTTGTTGTTTCAGCCAACCCATTGTGTGATATGTGACATAGCCGCCCTGGCAAATAAAGACACTTCCTCTCCTCTTCCTTCTGCACAGCCTTATATCATAAGGGTCATGCAATTTTTGGTGGCTTACCCACACTCACTTAAATTTGGGGGTTCTAAGAGATAACTTGTTACCAAGTTTTGTTACAGGTGTTGTCCATGGGTTTTGGTTTTGCTAACCTAGTTAGAATATTTTAATGGGGGATACAAGGAGATTAAAAAAGCACCATCACCTGGTTGCACAATTTGGTAAATTTCTAAAAATCATTGAATTGTGCACTGATAATAGATGAACTTAATGGTATGTAAATTATACCTCAAAACAAGAGTGAATAAATTCCCATTGTTCTAACCTGACCCATTTCAAGGTATTCGCTTGAGCAGCCTAGGAAATGAATACAGATATTCACATAGAAAAAAATTTTTAAAAAGACAATTATTAATTTCCCCCCTAATTAAATATTTGAACATGTAGTAAGCTGAAGGTAATGAGCAAATTGTGAGGTAGAGGTTGAAAATGCAAGAAAGAGGCAATGATTGAAAAAGGCAGGTGCCAAGGTTACAATGGGAGAGATTAGTTTGGGAAAAGTGAAGGGATACTTTCCCTAAGATAGTGTGCAGTGGATGCTGAGGTATACCAGCCAGATCTGCCTTCTGTACTAACACATTTTCCCAGTTGCCAGGAGCTGCTGAAAGCTCACAGCTAAGTATCTACCTGGGAATTGCCTCTCTCTGAATTGGCCAAGGGTGGCCTCATCCAACGATATGTTGATGCAAGTGCACAAAGACTCAGCCCCCTTGTTTTAACTCAGATCTCTGAAAGGCCATCTCCAGGTCGAGACTGCCTAAGATCATCTGTGGTCTTTGGTGTGACTACATCCGTTCCATTCTCCCTCTGCCCAGTCCTGTTTCCCTCCCTCCTTCACAGGTATTGTTCCTGAGAACTCTCTGCAATAAACTTCCTGCATATAAATCTCTATTTCAGAATCTGTTTTTCCAGGGATCTGACCTAAGACAGACATGAAAAAAGGAGGCAGAGATGGAAGCAGATATAAAGAAGTTTGAGAGCAAGAGAGAAACCCTGCGGGAAGTATAATGGATATGTGTGTTCTGGCTGCCCAGCAACTAACTCTATTTCCGTATTTGGAATATTCCCAATTCCATTATAGATGCTAAAAACGCATGTCAACATGTGACCTAGGCTCAGCCAGTTGGGCTCACCCACCTGGGACTTAATATTTGGAGCAAGTCATACAAGGAAGGAAGGACAGAGGATAATTCATTCAGACAGCAGCCATGACATCTATACCCAATACCCACTGAAGCCAGGGCCAGTGGCAGCAAACAGCTTCTAGGGCCAGCTGGACGAGCAGTGCTGGCTGGGTATCCAGGGACCATCAGTGAGGATAGTGGTGCCTCAGCAGACTCTCCTGTGGCATGAGTTGGTTGTGTCTTCACCTGCTCGTTTTCTGAGCCTGCTTCCTTTAAGTTCCTGCTTCCCTAAATTGTCCTAGCAAATGCTTGTCCTGCATAAATTAAACAAAATTGGCTCCTCTTGTCTGCCACTGAGAATACTAACTGGAACAGGAACCCATGGCAATGATAATAATAGTTTAGATAGCAGTGGGGAATCGTTATAAAGAGGCAGTCCTGGGTGGGAGAAAGAGCTCTAGCCTTGGCATCAGAGTCTGGCATTAGTGTCTCTATATTAGCACCAGCTGAGGGACTCCAAGCAAACAAATAGCTCAACTTCTCCAAACCCTAGTTTCCTCCAGTAATGTAAAGAAAATAATAATTAAGCAATAATAATAATAATTCCAGTCATACCTAATGCCCCCACCCTCTCCTGAAGTCATGGTAAGATCACTTCAGACATATGTGAAAGTACCCTACAGATATAAGTTATTCTCAATGCTTTTTTTCCTTCTTGACTCTTTTGAAGGGGTATATCTAATTATCTCCATTAAAAGTTACTGAGTCTTTAACAGCTTTGTTCATTTTCATCAAAATTATTATGTACCATTCATTACTTTAACATAGGACAGATAGTCTCAAAACATATCTATACTCTTTTGTAAAATTAAAGAACAAACTGAAAAACTTGGCATCAACACTACAATGAATGTAAAATTCATTACATGATTGCTGAAAGAGTTGTTCATTGTTTTTGTAAATAGCACATAGTATATATTCTAGGGCATGTAGTTATTAAAATATATTCTTTAAAAAAGCAACAAAAATTTCTTCAATCATTTCCATTCTTTCCCATTTGTTCCATCTTGTAACTCCAAATATTCATATTCCAAATTTACTTTATAAAAAGTACATTTATGTGTACTAATTGTACTTTTAATAAAGCCACATAGATAGCTTTTCTTTTTTTAAAGATCTTTGTCCCCAGCTAGAGAAGCACTACCCAGTCTGTATGATAATTACCTGCATGAAAAATTCTACCAGTAGCCACCTTCCCAGAGCCAGAATGACAAGGGTCACCACCGTTTACCCCATTGATCAGTTCCAGTAGAGCAAGTAGATCCAGAGATACCTCTACAGCGTTTCTTCATGAGCGAGGCTTTTTTTTTTTTTTACTAACACTAGGTGAATTCTAGGAAATCACACACATCTCTTTTGGTAAAGCAGAGAGCCCACATGTGAAGAATAGCAGGTATAAAATAGGGCAAACTGTACTAGAGGATCTGGAACTAAATCATAGCAATGAAAATTGTTGTCATGTCATCCAGGAGGTGAAATCCTGGACTGATGGTAGAGGGAGTTCTGCCTGGTGGTTAAGTACTGGAGTGGAACAGACTTGATTAGAATTCCATGTCAATGTAGAGTGGAGCAAAAGAAAGTAAATAAGATTAGAACAGAGACAAATAAAATAGAGAATAGAAAAACAATTCAGAGAATAAACAAAACAAGAAGTTGGTTCTTTAAAAAAAAACAATAAGTGACTAACCTTGAGCCAGACTGACAAATAAATAAAAAAGACCAAATAACTAAAATCAGAAAGGAAAATGGTGATACCACTACTAACCTTACAGAAATAAAATAATTATAAGAGATTATTATGAACAATTATATGCCAACAAACTATATAATCTAGCAGAAATGGAAAAATTCCTACAAATATCTCAATTACCCAAATTGATTCAAGAAGAAATAGAAAACATCAACAAACCTATAACAAGTACAGAGGTAGAATCAATATTCAAAAACCTTATGCTAAAGAGAAGGACCAGATGGCTTTGCTAGATAATTCTACCAAACATTTAAAGAAGAATTAGTATCAGTCCTTCTCAAACTTTTCTGAAAAAGTCAAGAGGAAGAGATATTTCCTAATTCATTCTATGAGGCCAACATTACTCTGATCCTGAAAACTGGTAAAGACATCACAAGAAAGGAAAACTATAGACCAGTTTCCCTTATAAATATAGATGCAAAAAATCCTTAACAAAATACTAGCAAACTGAATCTAATAGGATATTGAAAAGGTTATACACCATGGACAAATGGGATTCACACAAGGAATGCAAGGGTGGTTCAACCCATAAAAATCAATCAGTGTAATATATTACATAAATAGAAGGAAGGGGGAAAAACTCATGATTATTTCAATAGATTAATAAAAGGCATTCAACAAAATCCAAAGTTTTTCTTGATAAAAAACACTCAGAAAAGTAGGAATAGAAGGGTATTTTCTCAATGTGATAAAAGCAATTTATGAAAACCCATAGCTAATATCATTTTCAATGGTAAAAGACTTAAAAGTTTTCCCCCTAAAACCAGGAATGAGACCAGGATGCCTGCTTTAACCACTGCTATTTGATTTTGTACTAGAAGTTCTTGACAGAGAAATTAGGCAAGAAAAAGAAATAAAAGGTATCCAAATTGGAAAGGAAGAAGTAAAACTTTATCTATTTATAGAGGATATAATCTTGTGTATAGAAAACTCAAAGGAATACACTAGAAAACTATTAGTGTTAATAAATGAATTTAGCAAAGTGGAACGGTACAGGGCCAACAGACAAAAAGCAATTGTATTTCTATACGTTAGTAATGGAAAATCCAAAAAGGAAATTATTAAAACAATTCAATTTATAACCGTACCTAAAAGAATAAAATATCTAGGAACAAATTTGACTAAGGATACAAAAATACACATGTACTGAAAATATAAAACACTGATGAAAGAAATAAAAGAAGACCTAAAGAAATGGCAAGATATCTCATATTCATGGATTGAAATAGTTAGCATTGTTAACAAGTCAATATTACCAAAAGCAATATACAAATTCAATGCAATCTCTACTAAAATTCCAGCAGACTTTTTTTTTCAGAAATAGAAAAACTGATCTTCAAATTATATGGAGGGAGCAGGTGTGGCTTAAGCAGTTGAGCACCTACTTCCCACATGGGATGTCCTGGGTTTGGTTTCCAGTGCCTCCTAAAAACAAGCAACAAGCAAAACAAGTGAAAAAAAACCAACTCAGGGCTGCCAATTTGGCTCAGTGGTTGAACTGAGCACCTGCTTCCCATATACGAGGTCCCAGGTTTAATCCCCAATCTTGTTTCCTTAAAAAAAAGATTTTTTAAAATGTGGAACTGTGAGAGGCCTGAAATAGCCAAAACAATCATGAAAAAAGACAGGATTGGAGGTCTCAAGCTTTTTTATTTCAAACTGTATTACAAAGCAACAGTAATCAAAACAGTGTGGTAATGGAACAAAGATAGACAAATAGATTAATGGAACAGAATTGAATGTCCAGAAATAGATGCACACATATATAGCCAATTGATTTTTTTAACAAATCAGTTTTATGGATACATATTAATAAAGCATAAATCCATCTAAAGTGACAATCAGTGGCATTCTGTGTAATCACATGTTTGTGCATTCATCACTTCGGTCATTCTTAATGCACTTTTATTATTCCAATAATAATGATAATAAATAAAAACCAAAACTCATCACTTCTCAATCTCTCTTCTCCACCTGCTGTACATATCTGCTATTCTTTTTTCTTCTCTCTAGTATACTTCCATTTATATTTTGTAAAATCAGTCTTATATATGCACTATCACCCATATGAATGTTTTACATGAAGTTTTATTATCTTATACAGTCCCATGTTACAGTTTTTAGCTTTTCTTCTAGTAATATACATGACCTTAGAGTTTCCCTTTCAACACTGCCATACCCATATAATAGTTCTGCAAGTTACCAACACCAGGATGGGCTTCCACCATTTCTATTCATTCCAAAGATTTACAAACAACTATTTTTTAAAAACCAATTCTGCACAGGTAACCCTTCATCTTACATTCTCTACCTTTGTCTTACTTTCTGGTGACCTATACTGTAATTATTAACTCCATGAGTTACACAATATATTTAGTTCATAATAGAGCAATCATAGAGTATTTATCCTTTTGTGTCTGGCTTGCGTCACTCAACGTAATGTCCTATAGGTCCATCCATGTTGTCATATGCTTCACAACTTCATTTCTTCTTACCACTGCATAATATTCCATCATGTATATATACACCACCACTTTTTTTTATCCATTCATCAATTGATGGACACCTAGTTTGCTTTCAATTTTTGACTACAGTGAATAACACTGATGTGAACATCAGTGTGCAGATGTCTATTCATATCACCGCTCTCAGTTCTTCTGGGTATATACCTAGAAATGACATTGCTGCATCACATGGCAGGTCTATATTCAACTTCCTTAGGAACTGCTAAACAGTCCTCCACCCTGGCTGTACCATTCTATATTCACACCAATAGTGAATAAGCATTCCTATCTCTCCATATCCTCTCCAACATTTACAGTTTCTGACTTTTTAATAGAGGCTTTTCTATTAAGAGTGAAATGATATCTCATTGTAGTTTTGATTTGCTGTTCCCTAATTGTTAGTGATATTGAGCATTTTTCATGTGTTTCTTTGCCATTTGTATTTCTTCTTTGGACAATTGTCATTTCAAGTCCTTTGCCCATTTTTAAATTGGGTAATTTGTCTTCTTATTGTTGAGTTGTATGATCTCTTTATATATCATGGATATTAAACCCTTATTGGATATGTGATCGCCAAATATTTTTCTCCCATCAAGTTGACTGCCTTTTCACCCTTTTCACAAAGTCCTTTGAGGTGCGAAAGTGTTTAATTTTGAGGAGGTCCCCTTTATCGATTTTCTCTTTAATTGCTCGTGCTTTGGGTGTAAGGTTTAAGAAACTACTGCCTACTGCAAGGTCTTGAAGATGTTTTCCTACATTTTCTTCTAGAAGTTTTATGGTTGTCACTTTTATACTTAGGTCCTTTATCCATTTTGAGTTAATTTTTGTATAAGATACAAGATATGGGTCTTGTTTCTTTCTTTTGGATATGGACATCCATTTGTCCCAGCTCTCTTTGTTGAATAGACTGTTTCTGACCAATTGATTTTCAACAAGGATGTTAAGTTCACAGAGTGGGGAAAATAGTGGTCTTTTCAACAAAGATGCTGAGAAAATAATATCTACAGATATTATCTTATGCAGAAGAATAAAGTTAGACCTCTAACTCACACCATATACGTATACAAATGTATCAAGAACCTAAATATAAGATAATATCTACAAACCCCTTAAAAGATAACGTAGAGGAAAATTGACATGACCTGGGATTCAGCAATGGATTCTTAGGTATGCCACAAAAGCACAAGCAAGAAAAGAAACTATTGATAAGTTTGATTTCACCAAAATTAAAAACTTTTGTACATTGAAGGAAATTATCAAGAAAGTGAAGACAATCTACAAAATGGGGAAAAATCGTTTCAAACCAAAAATCAGATAAGAGTTTATTATCCAGAATGTGTAAAGAACTCCTACAACTCAACACAATTAAAAAATGAGCAAAGGACTTGAATAGACATTTCTCCAAAGAAGATATACAAATGGCCAGTAAATACATGAAAAGATGCTTAACATCATTTGCACTAGGGAAATGCAAACTAAAACCACAATGAGATACCACTTCATATCCACAAGGATGGCTATTATTTTTAAAATGGAAATTAAAAAGTGATAGAAAAAATATATTAAAAAAGAAAAGATATGTTTTAAAAAGTGATAGAGAGGGTGCAGAGAAATTGGAACTCTAGTGCATTGCTGGTGGGAATGTAAAATGGTGCAGCCACTGTGAAAAGCAATATGGCAGCTCCTCAAAAGTTAAATATAGAATTACCAATTGCTCTGCCATTCTCACTTCTAGGTATATACCCAAAGACAGTGAAAACAGGGTCTTAAATAGGTACTTGTACACTGATGTGAATAGCAGCATTTTTTTGCAATAGCCAAAAGCTGGAAACAATCCAAATGTCAATCAACAAATGAATGTATAAATAAAATGTAGTATATACACACAATGATATATTATTAAACCATAAGAAAAAAATGAAGTTATGAGACATGCTACAACATGGAAGGGACTTGAAGACATGATGTTCAGTGAAATAAGCAAGACACATTAGAAGCTGAGGTGGCTCAGTGGTCAAGTGCCGGCTTCCTACATATGAGGTCCAGGGTTCAATCCCCAGCCCTGGCTACCTCAAAAAAAAAAAAAGACACATAAGGACAATATTGTATGGTATCACTTGTAAGAGATAACTAGAAATAGCATAGTCACAGAGATAAGAAGCAGATTAGAGGTTACTGGGGAAGGGTGAGGTGGGGGAGTGGGGTGTTTATAAAAAAATAATAACAAATCAATTGCATATCTATGTAATAGCATTGTAGGTTGAAATTTTTAAAAATAAGGTCTACAATAGCACCAAAAAAATTAAATAGGTATAAATCTCACAACAACAAAAAAGAAACCCACTCCATCACTTACTAGCTATGTGATGTTTAACTTCTTTCTCCTCTGTGAGTTCATCTTCCCTACCTTGTTGTTTAGTTCCAAGGATTAAATGAGACAATACATGTAAAAGATTTAGCATAGTGACAGGCACTAGCAAGCATTAGTTAAATATCAGCCTGGGTCTCCAAGGTTGTGGGTTCAACCTCTTAGAATTCCTTGTTGAGGAAGAAAGTCATCAGACCTTGGAATCTGACCTCCACTTATCTGAGGTCAGGGGATCAAGTGGCAGATTTGCTGCAGGTCCTTATTAACTTTACAAAATTTGGAAGAACCTCTATGGAGTTCGTGCAAAATAGAATTATAGGAAAATATCTGCAGAATTAAAATTGAGAAGTGATCCTATCATTAGAGGCATGTTAGGTATTTTCACGGAAACAACTCTTCATTTTTAAAAAATCTTGCACACTGTGACCAAAGGTTCCATAGAAGCCTTGCTGACTGGGCGGATTTGATCACTGGGTGCTGTGGATACACACCTTTTGTCTCTAGGAAGCTTGGTTTGGGGCCAGGTCAGGCTGAGCTGCAGGCATGCAAAGCAAACCAGAAAGGGCACAGAAAGCAGCCTGAGGGCTGTCCTGTGGGCTGTGTGTGTTTAAAAGTTTCTGTCTCTACAAAACTCTTCCAGTCAGAACATTCCAGCGCTCTTTGCAAAAACCTGTTGATGATGAAACCTATTCCAGAGGCTGTAAACAAAGGAACTTGGCAGGGCATCTGGATGAGACTCCTTCCAGCCCTTCCACCCCAATGTATCCTGAACAACACTCATCCCCTGCCTCCCAAACTTATCCCTCTTCCTAGATTCTCTCATTCAGTGAATTATGTCACCATGATTTAGTCTCCACACCAAAACCTGGGTGTCCTCTATCGTCCTCCCCCCACGCCCTCCACCTCCTTCTCCCCAAGTTCTTCATGAAATCTGGTTGACTTTACCTCAGAAATACCCTGGCGCCCACCACTCCCCTCCACCGCCAACGGTGTTCGGCACCCCTGCCCCCTTGACCTTGGCAATGGCCTCCCTAAGTGGACGCCTGCCTCTAGCCGCACATACCCCACCATTTCTCCATGGTATTCCACAGCAATCCTTGTAGAACCTAAGGTTGATCACGTAATCTTTTGCTAGGCAGCCACACACCCAACAAAAACTTTGAGGACATTAATATTCGGGAAAGAAGGGTACTGGGAAATATAGCAGCCTTTGTCATGTGCACTACAAGTCAGGCACTACAAATCAGGCACAGATTACGTAATATCCAATGTAAATCCTCACAGTTATGAGTATTATAGAAACATCCATAGTTATGGAAAACATTGTTATTACTCTCTATTTAACAAATAAGGAAACAAAGGCTCAGAGAGGTTATGTAACTTGACAAATGTCACACAGTGAGTAATGAAACCTTGCTCTTATCTCAGTTCATCTAACTCCTCAGGTCTTACACCATACTTGAGATGAGTGACAAGATCCCCACCCTTCAGGAGCACTTGGGCTGGTAGGAAAGACAGCTGTGTACCAATAACTCCTATAAAATGTGATGCCTATATTAATTAGGTAGGACTGATAGTGTGGAGTCCCGAGAGAGAAGCAGGTCAGCTGTTCTCCTTACCTTCTCTATGTACCTCGCAGTCTGCCTTTCAGGCTGCATCAGTGTAGTCTTCACAACCTTCAGGAATAAATGTTGCCTTATAAATATTAGAAAAAATGTAGAAAAACCCAATGGAATAACCCAACCACCCACCCAGTATGCTCCTGTGACCCCAAATCACACCCCCAGTCAGTGCGGGACCACTGAATACAGTGAGTGGAATCATGAGCAGATTCTCAAAGGCTCTGTTTGGGGGCCATGCAAAGGGAAAGTTCTCCTTTTGTGGGGTTACAGCACAAAACCCGGCAGCGCACAAAAGCAAATCCCCGTCGATCCACATGCCAGCCCTTCTCTCTCAGAAAGATGAAGTCAGGCACTGAATAGACCCTGGCTTCACTGCCATGAGGAGCTCCGTGTGGGTCTGTCCCTGAAACTGTACCTCCCCTCACTCTCCTCATCCTCTCTCCTTTCTCCCTTCCTTCTGTCTTCAAACATGTATGAGCATCTCCTTCAACCAGGTGCAGTGCTGGGATGCAGAGACAAACAAGACATAGACCCTGTCCCTAGAGAGGCAGCATTTCCACTACCACGGTAAAGAACCTGGACTTGATCATAATCCCAGCTCCAACACTTACCAGCTGTGTGACCTTGACAAGTTACTTAACCTCTCTGGGTCTCAATTTTCCCACCTGCAGGTATCTATTTTGGGGTTTTTGAGCAGGTTACATAGGCAATGCGCTTAGAACACTGTCTGGCACATGAACATACCATGTTGCTATTTTTTGCATAGCACAGTATAGCACAGCCCTGCAAGCCATGTCCTGATCAATTATATTCTCCCCAGGATAAGTCACACAGCATATTAAGAGCTGTCTGGCACATAAGACCCTCTCGATGAAAGTTAGCAAATTGCTGCTGTTGCAATTTGAATGGAAAACTCTGGGTTGTTTTAGGTGAGATGTTATTCTTTCCTCATTGCTGAAGTGTGAGGAACAAGAAACTCCTTTGTTAAGGAAATTTTCTGAGTGTGAGATATTTTGTGTAAAGAGACAAAATGAAAATCTAGTAGTGGGAAGAGGCTGCTAGGTTTAACTTCGAAAGGAGAATTGCCATCTGTGTTGGCCTGCGGTGAATTTTCTCCCCAGGGAGCCCAAAGTGGTGATAAGTCATGTAGTTAAACCTGACAAGGCCAAATTCGCATGCTGCCTCTGTAAGCAGAGGTTCACAACACTCAGCAGAGCTGGGCTCCCAGCAAACATGAGAGAACAATTTTCAGGCAAGCTTCCCTGTCCGCACGATCCATGCTGTGTGTGAGCTGGCGTGCATGAATCTGTGTGTATTGGGGAGGGTTGGTGGGCACAGAACCTGTTTCTGCATTATCGAAGCAGAAGCAAAGGTTTTTAATTCTTTTTGGATCAACTGTTTGCGAGTCTGTTCATCTGTAAAGAGTAATCATTACTTTCTTGGGGACATTATTATCTTTTTATAAGTTAAATAATGATATGTGTGTTTGAAGTAGGTCAACGAAGAGGAACTGCCTGGATGTGCTAGCTCAGCTACTCTGCCTGTCTTGTCATCTGCACGACTTTTTAATTAAAAGTCCCTTCCAAGTTCACAAGTAAGAATTGTAGGTCCCTGCCTGAAGCCACTGAATTATTCACACAGCCAGATGTCTCAAGAATGGTACATTTAGAAACATGGGTTTACAAAAGAATTAGGCATGTTAATATGACTTAAAACTTTGGCTCAATTGTCTTTACACAGACAGGTAGATATTTTAGAAATTATGCTGTTGCTCAGGAATTGGTGAGACTCAGGTAATGTACTTAAATCAAAGGTTGAAACAAGTATGATGCACTCGATGAGCCAGCCAGACAAACATATTTCACTTCCAGCTGCACTGCTTCCTATGTATCTTGGGCAGGTTTCTCAACTTTTCTGAGTCTGTTTCTTTGTTTGCAAAGTGGAGCTAATAATACAGGTTTATAATCTCTTATTTACAATCCCCAAATCCAAAGGCTCTGAAAACCGACATTCATTTCTTAACATATTTGGCAGTGAAATCTAATTGATCTGAATTAATTTGGCAATAATGTAGCTTTTTTCATAGTCTGTGTATCTATCAGTGTTATCTATTAGTGTGAGTATACATGTTTTGCTGAAGAATTATTTGTGCATTAGTTATGGGGTGCTGTCCCAGACCCCGCTAGGGGTGGTACATAATTTATGATACCTGCAATACATTATTTCTCTAAAATCCAGACATTTCTGAATTCCAGAACACAACTGTCCTCAGGGGTTTCCAATAGCAGCCTGTGGACCCATACCTTCCTCTCAGGGCTGTGAAGATTACATGAAATTAGGTATGCAACACTCTATTTTGATGCTATTTCCCTTCTCTTTTTCCCCAATAAGCCTCTTCTCAGGAACAACTTCCACCTTCTAGGTGCAGCCAGAGAGCTTTGCTCAGTCGCTGGTGGAGTTCTTCTGCACTTTTGAAACTTTTGTTTGTTGGCCCAACTTGCCTGCTAGACGGTAACCTCCTTGAGGGTAGGGATTGTGTCCCAGCGATGAGCCACACGAAGCCCATGTTTGACAAGCATTGCATGAATGAATTCAGCCATCGTTTATTAGCCATCTGCTGGCCTCTGGGTCTCCTGACCGCCGTCCAGGCAGGGGTGCACGGTGGGAGACGGGGTTTACTCTGAGAAGAGACGGCACAGCACCGTGGGAAAGCCAGCCGGAAAGGGTCTCCCTGGTGAGCCCGTGGTAGGTACGCCCTACACCTGGGTTTGCCTGGCCCAGTCCTCGTTCGTGCCTGCCATCATAGTATAATTATTAATTCTCACTTTTATTACACTTTTTTTCTCAAACGTGTCTTCATTAGGATGAAAAAAATCGTGTGGCCCCCTGTGCAGTGAGCATTAGGGGGAAGTCAGAAGGTGCCAGGCTTTTTTCTCGGTGTGTGTATTAGGTGGGGGAGGGTTCACTGAAGAGAGAGAGGAGGGGTCTGATTGAAGCGTAGAGGAAACTTAGAGGGGAGGCCTGCTAACAACAAACTCGACCCACCTACAGGTGATAAATGTTCAAGGGCACAGACTTTGTAGTCAGAGAACCACAAGTTCAAATGCCAACTCTGCAAATGATCAGCTGCGTACCTTGCGCAGTAGGTTGAATGGATGTCCACGTCCTCACCCTGGGGCCCGTGAACGTGACCTTGTTTGGAAAAGGGGCCTTTGCAGATGTAATTCAGTTAAAGATCTGGGGACAACATGATCCTGCACTATCCAGACGGGCCCTAAACCCAATGGCAAGTGTCTTTAGAAGAGATACGCAGATGAGAGGCCAACAGGGGAAGAAGGAGGTGGCCATGTGGAGACGGAGGCAGAGATCGGAGTTCGCAGCCACCTTCGAGGAACACCTGCAGCCCCAGAGCGGGAAGCGGCAAAGAAGGAGTCTCTCTTGCAGTCTTTGGAGGGAGCACAGCACTGCTGACACCTTGATTTCCAACTTCTGGCCTCCAGAACTATGAGAGAAGAAACTTCTCTTGTTTTAAGTCACCAAGTTTTCAGGTATTTGTTACGGCAGCCCTAGAAAATGAATACACAGAAGGCGAGTGACTTCGGGTGCCTCCTTTGGAAACGGGGATGACACTGGGACCTACCTTTTAGGGATCCTTGGAGGAGGAATAGGAATTAGCCCTGTAAATTGCATGATACCAAATTGGTTCTTAACAGATGGAAGCGTATGAGCGGCAGTCATGAAATGTTAAGACTCATCCAGCAGATGGCAGAAGATGGGTTGGCAAACAGGACTTCACGAGGTTTACTGCTCAGCAACGCAGCTCCTGACCTAAGTAGACTTCCTATGTACACAAGCTGATGAGGATGAACCTGGAAAAAAGCTAGCTCTCACCTGCGTAGAAATTAGATCGTCTTTTCCTTCCCGTTGTACAAAATAAAGGTGAATGTAGAGTGGGGTGCAATGGAAAATATCTGGGCTCTAGGCCCAGCTCTGTGACCACACTATATTCAGTTTCCCCATCTGATATACCAACTACAACATGAATCAGAGGACTGTTGTGAGACTGAAAGGACTGAGGTGTGAATATGTTAGGAAAGTAACTTACCATAAAGCACAAAAAGGGGCCCCAGAGGGATTAATTTGTGGATTGCGTGTATGGAGAGCAGAGATCATTCATGTAGTCATTCAGCAAACACTTATTGAGCTTCTGCTTTATGCCAGGTATTGTGCCACTTCCTGGGAATACTGCTTCAAGGTGCATACATTCTAGTTTGGGGGGCCAAGTGACATGGAAGAACAGTGATAAAGGCATAATAATTCTAGGCATAATAATACAGGGTATAATAGTTCTGAAATGCTAGGATTATATTCTAACTCTATATTCTGGCTTAAGAAACCTATTTGAATGAGCATTTCCCTTGGTAAAACATTTATATATCCATCTTATTTTCTTTGAAAAAATGTCCACAGTTAAAAGAAAAAAGTAACTGCTGTTCATGTTTCAGTGAAAAAAGAAAGCTTCAGGGCAGCATCACAAAAGAATCTCTCCATCCATCCAACTTTCTACCTAAAATCCGAAAGGATGCACCCACAAACTTGTGATAGTGGCTACCCTGGTATAGGAGTGAAGGTAGTATTTGGAAAAATGGGGCTTTTACCTTTTATTTTCTACACTCCTGTCTCATGTACATTCTTCTTAGCAAGCACACATTGCTTTTCCTGTTTAAACAACAACAATAATATTTTTAATAAGCTTGTCCCTAGAAAACCCTTCTGTACTCACGGCTAATTCAAACCTAGCATTAGTGGTATACACTAATGATAGAGCTAGTTGTTTCTCTTTTTGAAGGAAAATTAAAAGGAAAAGTCCATGTTGGCTCTTCTTGGTACGCTGGTAAGAGGTCATCTAACCGGAAGTGATCCCAGCTGGCTTAAAGTCCCTCTCCTCTTTAAAGTGGTTTGCAAACATTAACTCAGTCACCCTCAGGGCTTCCGGGAGAGGCCGGCACATATAAGAGGGCTCTGAGTCACAGGGAAGTGGCAGGCTGTGGCTGTCCTGGGTCGGCTGGGCATGGCACTCCTAACGTTTCCCCGAAGCTTTACAGTGTTCCAAGGGCTTTCTCCTGCATTATCTAGTGTAGTCCTTTTATGAACGTTAGAGATCAGATAGGCACTGCTATTCCTATACCATGGAGGGGGAATTAAGGTTCTGAAAGTGAAATGACAAGCCTAACGTGGGCAAGCTGGGCAGCAGCAGGCACGAGCCTCCTTATACACCAATTACTGCACAGCACAGAAAAGACAATAGCTCACGGCAAATCCTCATGTGTCACACCTCAGACTTTGAGGCCTAGAGGAGGGACAAGAGGAAAGAGTTTCTGTCTAATCTTATTACCTGCTCCTTCCTTTCTCCCTCTCTCCCACTTATACTCCACTGGGAGACAAGGAAGAGGACCCTGTCAGAGAAATACACAGATAATCACAATCCAGCCGTTGTTTTTATGCACATTTAAATTACTCAGCAGATTTGAAGCAGATGGAAGAAATATATCAATCAAGTCTCATTTTTTGGAAGTATCGAAGAAATTAGAAGCTCATTAAATTTTGTATTATCAAGAATTGCTCAGGGAAACGGACTTGGCCCAATGGTTAGGGCGTCCGTCTACCACATGGGAGGTCCGCGGTTCAAGCCCCGGGCCTCCTTGACCCATGTGGAGCTGGCCCATGTGCAGTGCTGATGCGTGCAAGGAGTGCCATGCCACGCAGGGGTGTCCTCGCGTAGGGGAGCCCCACTCGCAAGGAGTGCACCCATAAGGAGAGCCGCCCAGCGCGAAGGAGGGAGCAGCCTGCCCAGGAATGGCGCCGCCCACACTTCCTGTGCTGCTGACGACAACAGAAGCAGACAAAGAAACAAGATGCAGCAAAAAGACACAGAGAACAGACAACCGGGGGAGGGGAGGGGAATTAAATAAATAAATAAATAAATAAATAAAAACAACACCAAATGTTTAAAAAAAAAGAATTGCTCAGCTTCAATGCTGGCTGGCGTGCCTTTCGGACAACGTTCAGACTTTGGCCACACGGGGGCACCGCGCTGATTGGTAAGTGGATGTAGCTGCAGTTCTGGCAGGGTTGCCCCTGAATTATGGGAGCTTGGCAGTACACAAGGTTTTCTGGGACTCCTCCCCAACCCCACCTGACCCCCTGATCCACCAATATAACCACTCAGTTCAGTACAATAAGGGCTGACTCAGGGGACTCTGAGGAAGGCACCTAATGCAGCCTGGGGGGAGGGGGATGAAGGGGTGGCTCTTGGAGGAGGTGATATGCAGCCTGGGTCCTGAATCCTACAGTGATGGCCGCTGTCCACTCAGGAGTGCACTTCTCTGCTGCACACCTCCTCTGTCTCCCCCGCATCTGTGCGTGACGGCAATGTAGTCTAGGACAGGCGCAGAAGCTGTGGCGTCACCTTCTCCTCCTCCCCTAGGCTAGGTCAGCTGCTTTGCTAGGTGCTCCACCGTCCCCCCCCCCCCATACTTAGCTTGATCAGCATTTATTACTCAACTTGAAATGACTATCAATGCACCTATCTCTCCGGCCAAACTGCAAATGTCCCTAGCTTCTAGATCACTGTCCGGCATATCAATAAGATTTTTTTATTATAAAAATATTTTAATATGGAAAATTTCAAACACATACAAAAGTACAGAAAATAGTATAAGAAACTCCCTAGAGCCCGTCACCCAGCTTCAACAGCTGTCAACTCAAGGCTGATCATCTCTGCTCTACATTCCCCATTTCTCCACTCTCCCATTCCATTATTTTAAAACAAACCTTAGAAATAAATACGTAAATGTTAACATTTGGGCATGCTTAAAACATGGTTAAAAAAATAAAATTTAACTTCTAGGCTTCTCTTGTGGCCTTTAAAATGCCCGGGCAGGGGCAGACAGTGAAACACATGGAGTATTTTTATAAAGGTTTAAGACTTTTACAGAATAGTTCCCTCTAATGAAAAAAAAATTGAGAAGAGAACAAGAAGGAATACTGATTGTATGTGCCAAGCACAGTGCAGTAGGACTGTATTCAGTCTTTCTATGAGAAACCAGTGATATTATCACATTTCATTTTTAAAATGAGGCACAGAAAAGTTGAGTGCTCTATTCATGCCAAATCCGGGATTGGAACCCAGCTCTGCGTGGCTTGAGTTTGCACTCACACTCTTCTGATAGGATGGACCCTGCCATTAGAGACCCAACAAAATCCATCCATGGTCTGAGATCGCTAATGTGACCTTCCTGGGCTGTGGGCTCTTGTCTTCCTCTCGGCGTACCTAAGTCCAGCTAACTTCACGGGGCCCTGGGGACCAGCCCTGCAGGTTGCTCCAACCTTGGGAAGAAGACAAGCATTCATGGCCAGAATATAAAAGGGGGAATTCAGTTCTTTATTATAAAGTCCCGGGGTAATGACAGCCAGAAGGCACCCAGGAGCTGTAAATCAATTTGTAAAGGGTGAAACAATGAAACACACATTGGGATTAACTATTTGTGGGGGGGAAATCCAAGAGACTGTGTTTAAACGTGTTCTTGAATAGTTGTGGCTGCATTTGATTGTGACTATGAGGGAGTCAACAAATGCCCAATTTATTGTGCCAAGCAGGTTTGGGAGGGCAGGGGACCACATTGTAAGAGGAGGAAATTGGACAGCCACAGAAGCCTAGAAAAGGATGAGTTTCAGGGCCAAATGCTGGCAGTGTCCGTTCAATCAGTGCCCAGACAAGAAAGAAGCTTGGCAAGCAGCCATGAGCAGTGCGGTTGGCCAGCAAGCAATCCCTACTGTAAGTGAAAGCACTGCAAGCAACTCAGCTGAGAGAGTCTGAGGCTCAACCGTCACTTTTCCCGCAATTCCTTGCTCACTAAGTCTTTGGGATAATTCGGATTCTTGGGTATTCGTTTTTTCAACGAGGAGAGAACCAGCTGCTCTGGCCAGCGTGACCTTCCAGTACTCTTGAAAGTTGATTTTTCCCTTTGAATATGAATAAATTGGTTTTCTCATTATGACTTGGCTTCTCCAGTAATTTGCCTTTGGGGAAGGAATGGTCTGATCTCCCTGCTAAAGTGTGCTGCCTGACTGCCAGCTTTATTTGTCTTTGTAAATTAATGAAGGGGCATCCTGTAGTTTATATACCAGCTTGTGTGGCTTGGTTAATACCCAGCTGCTCTTGAAAGATGGATCCAGATGGAGAGGGCCAGCAAAGTCTGGTCTCTAGAGAGCAGGCCCTGTGGGCAGAGAATTCACGGGGCCATGACTACTCTCTCCTGGGGTATCTTGGGAGAGAGCTGATTAACCTCTGTTGGAGGTACCCTCTGAACCACAGTGACACATGAGCCTTCACTCGAGGCATGGAAACCCTTTATTCCCCAAAGGAGTTAAGTCTGGATCCTCTCACCCCTAAGCAGGCCTGGTTATTCCAGTTCAGCCGAAGAGTATCCCTGCCTTCCTTTCACTAGCATGAGACACAGAGGTTCTGGGATACAAAACTTTGCCAAGTCACTCCTCTGCTCAAAACCCTTTCATGGCTCCCTACTGCCTGTAACATAAAGTACAAATTTCTTGGCAAGACTTACTCTTGCGGAAGGAGGAATACAAAGACTCGCCACACTATCTCATTGAATCGAGTACCCTTTTAGTTGTAAGTTTTTTTTATCGTTCTGAGCACTAAAACACACTGTCAAATAAACTATGACACCCACTCACTAATAAAATATATGTAATTTCGGATATGTTACAATGGGGAAAACAATTTGAACCTTAAAATTTTAAAACAAAAACTTAGAGTTGTAGTTTTTCTCACTTGTGAGAGAGACACCATTCATTTTAGAGGAAAAGATGTTTTGGAAAACACCATACTTGACTTTATTTATTTGTTTATTTTCTTGAGGAGGTCTGGCCTGATGTGCCTAGGCTTGCCTAAGTGAGAGCAAGTCAGAGAAGGAGAGAGGAATTACTCTGCTTGATAAAGTAGGAGGAACTGGAGCTCTGCTTGGCTGTGGGGACAGCAGGGTAGGGGTAGAAATGAGGAAGGTCTAGGCTCAGGGGCAGTTCTCAGCTTTGGCAACACTCTAGAATCACCTGGGAGTTTGAAAAAGTATAACTGTCTAAGTCCCACTTTCTGATTCTAATTTAATGGTTTCTGATTTAAATGGTTTGAGGAAGGTCCTAGACATTCACATTTTTAAAAAGTTTCCTGGTGTGGGAAGCCAGTATAATAGCTCAGTGGTTTGAGCATCTGCTTCCCATGTACAAGGTCCCAGGTTCAATTCCTGATAGCCCTTATTGAAAAAAAAAAAAAAGCTTCCTGGTGAGATAGAGGAAATGCCCCTTGCAGAAGGGGTCACAGAAGCATGAGAAGATAGAGTTGGGTGGTGAGAATTTTCCTTAAGTGGAGGTGACAAAAGCAAGTTGGGACCACCATGGTTAAAGCTTGATGCAATCTGTTTCCTGTGCTGTGCTGTATCCTTCTTTTGCTCTCCCAAGCTGGCAGAGTGAGTGTGCCATGCCAGCAGTCTTGCATTAGTGCCATTCTGGAGAATAGAGGAGAATGAATTGATTCCCAGAATGAAACAAGGGGGTGCAGAGGAAACAGTGCGGACGCAGAGGCTGAGAGCAGCAGCCAGTCCCCAGGGACAGGGGAACAGCAGGCTGAGGTGATGACTGGCTCGCCTACCCCTAGAACCAGCTCAAATCCTCAGAGATGCTGGGCTTCCCACCATTCGTGGGATGGTAGCGTCAACTTTTTTTCCTTAAATACTGAAGCCGAGGGTAATCCCAGAGGACTTGGGAGACAGACAGGACCTACACTTTTGTTGCACCAAAGTTTTGTGATCGGTTCCTCCCCACCTTATCCTATCCCTCATGCACCCTATAGCCCCTCTGCACCTCCACCCACCCTGGGCTGCTTGGGAAATACCTATTCATCCTTTAAGACTCAGTCCAAGGTTAAGCTCTTCTAGGAAGCCTTTTTTGCAAACTTCCCCCACTCCAACCCACTGAAGTGGATGATTTCCTCCTGCTGTCCCACTGAATTAGGTGCGGTCTCCTTTCAGCGTGCCTCTAGCACTTCATTGCCTTCATCTTTCTATGTCTGTTGCCCCCACTGCACTCTAGATCCCTCAAAGCAGAGACTGCCACTGTCATCTTTGTGCCTCACCTAACAACACCTGTTTGCTGAATGAATCAGTGATGGCTGTGCTGCCCCCAATTTCCTGAATCCACTCTCCAAAAAAGGACGGGTAGTGAAAATGCCCTGGCCTGGGCCTGAGACTGGGTCTTTTGTCTGCTCTACCACCAGCTGTCCATGATCTTCATCGGTAACAGCCAAAGTGGCAGTTACCCCATTTTCAACTAGGATTCCATGGTGAAAGTATATCAGAATGCATCTTCTAGTCAGTCTGTCACTCAACAACCATTCACTGAGTGACTCTCACGTGAGATGCTAGGAACTGGGGATACAGTGGTGAACAAGACCAACCCAGTCCTGGCATTCTCGGAGTTTATATACGAGCAGGGGAACCTGGCTACTCCCAGAAACTTCTCAGAGAAAGTGAGGTAGGGAAGGACATAATCATGGAAGAAGTTAGGCACAAAGGTAAGGGAGGCATGTTCCCTGTAGAAGGCCCAGCCTGTATGGAGGCCATTCATTCGGCACCTACTTGTTTTGAACTTACTATGGACCAGGCAACTGCTCTGGCCCTGGGGATACAGCAGAGAAAACAACCAATAAAAATCATGCTCATTATGAAAGTTGCATTCCAGAAACCAGGAGGAGCCAAGCGGGGGGAATTGCAAAAGGAAAAAGCACGGCGGTGTCTCTAGAGAAATGAAACTTAAAAGGGTTGAAATCATTTGCATCACTACTGGGCCTCCCACCTCTAGAACAGACGACAAGAGCTCTAACTCTTTGCCGCGAGTGAATTAGGATCATTGAGTGGGGCGGTTGGGGGTTGTCTGGTGATTCTGACCACAGCCGGGACGAACAACCACTGAGCTAAAATGTGCTTTGGAGTTTACAAAGAGTGCTATCAGCTCATTTAACTTGCTCATCTCTGCTTTTCACTGCTGCTAAATGGTGGTGTTGGTCTCAAAAACCCTCCGACGTCTCTGGTAATAAAACGTTCTCAGCCTGTGATGGCACGCTGACCTGCCCCCGTTGCAAGCAAGCCCGGATTCATGGCTTCTGGCATTCTTCACCTGAGCTGGCTTGCACGGCTCAAGTGTCAGGAGGGACTGTATTTGGAAACCTCAGAAGGGAAAGACTGCGTCCTTCCCGTTCCAGTGGCTGCCACCCTTGCTCAGGTCACTCTGACCTCTAGTCTGGTCTCTTAAATGAGGGGAGAGGCACAACCCAACTCCGAGGTAGCTGACTCTGTTGTTTAGGAAACCATTTGGATGGACTTTGTTTGGTTGATAAAGGTCTATTTCATTTTCCTCCTCCCAATTTTTTACACAAGAAAAATTTCATTGTACAATATAATATAAAAAATGCAAAACCAAATGAAAAATAAAAGTCATCTGTAATCACACCAACCGGAAATAACCGGTGTCATATTTGGGTGCATATTCTTGTATACTTTTTCTCTGCAGATATAATTGGCATATGTACGTATATTTATGTGTACACAAGTGAGATGATAGAATACATTTAAATTTACAACTGACTTATAAGCTTAGAAGTTTATCATAAATATTTCCATGGCACTAGGCATTCATCAACATCACTATTTTTTTTAAAGATTTATTTTTTATTTATTTCTCTCCCTTCCCCACCCCCCCTTCCCCAGTTGTCTGCTCTCTTTGTCCATTCACCGTGTGTTCTGTGACCGCTTCTATCCTTATCAGCAGCACTTGGAATCTGTGTTTCTTTTTGTTGCATCATCTTTTTGTGTCAGCTCTCCGTGTGTGTGGGTTCCATTCTTGGGCAGGCTGCACTTTCTTTCGTGCTGGGGGGCTCTCCTTATGTGTGGGGCTCCCCTACATGGGGGACACCCCTGCGTGGTACGGTACTTCTTGCATGCATCAGCACTGAGCATAGGCCAGCTCCACACGGGTCAGGGAGGCCCGGGGTTTGAACCCGTGGACCTCCCATGTGGTAGGCAGACACCCTATCCATTGGGCAACATCACTGTTTTAAATTCTGGCCTGGCCTGGTGTTACAACATTCTGTATTTTCTTTTCCCAATTTCTCCCCATCCTGCAGCCAGATTAGTCTTCCTGATCATGTCACTCTCCTGTTAATACCCTGTCTAATGCTCCCCACTTCCCATCTCCACAGAATAAAGTACACAGTATGTTCTCTAAAATTCAAGACTCTTCATTTTGCAGACCCAGTTCCAACCTGCTTGTCCATTTTTATCTTCCAGTATTTTCTCAGATGCACCTGATGATCTGGTGAAAATGTGATATTCCCAAGGCCCTTACTACTCTTTTCCATAGCTGCTCCAACTATTCCCTTCCACCTAGAATGCCATCCCCACCCCACCCTCAACTACTGGAACACCAGGCCACTTTCCAGACCCAGCTCAGATGCCACCTTCCTCAGAAAGCCTTGGTCTTCTCTAGTCAATGCACTAGAAACTGAGCCAAGTGCTACGATGCTGATAGGAAAAAGACAATTTGCTACATCTTTTACACTTCTTAAAACACACTTTTCTTCTTTAGATGTGCATGAGTTTGTACATACACACATTTTACTTTATGGTATATTGTGCAAAGGAGGATTAGTTATGGGGAAGACATAGAATTTAGAATTTACTCCCATTAATGCTCTCTTATTTCTATAACTTATTTATATGTATCTACATATCCACATAAGTACACACACAGATATGTATGTCTACATGTATGTGTGTATATTTATATGTGAAAAGGTGTGTATGTCTGAATGTATGCATGTATGTTTATAAATTCTTGCAGTTTATTTTCTGGAGGCTGCCACTTCTAAGGTACAAGCTAATCTTCTTACAACCTTTATAGGTTTCAGTCAACCATGGCATTTTATTAGGAGGCTTCAGAGAAAAGGCACCTGAGTCATGCACTGCATAAACCTGTCAGCCTCAGTTGAGAATCTGGTTCCTCCTTGGTTTGTGCTATTAAATTGACAAATAGCTCTTAATAAATCCATTGAGCTTACATAATTCAGTTTTGGGACTGTGAGGCTTGACAACTGGATGGGATGGTAGATGGTAAGCTGATTAGGGATGAGTTCATATTCATACGACTTGATTTCCTGGGTCAGCTCTTCTAGGCAAGCCTAGGCATTCAAAGCCAGGCTGCCTCTAACATCTGAGCAACTAGATTTCCCCAGCTTTTGGAGCCAGCCCTGCAGGAGTACAGCCTTTCAAAGCTACAAAAATGGCAAGAAGGAGGTCAGCAGGGAAATTGATAGGGAGCCTTTACCCAAGAGAGGCTTAGAGTTCCAATAGTGGTCCTTTTGGGAATTGACTTATTGAAGAGTTTTCAGGGAGTAAATCGAAGTCTGCCCCTGAGGCAGCCTTACCAAGTTGCTTGGCTGACCTCCCTGCATTGCTGATCCCTGAAGCTAAAAGACCAACATGGAGGAATCAGTGCTGGCACACACAATCATCTTGGAGGTCTCCTTGAGCCTTTGTGTTGATGACAATGGTATCATGGAGACTTTATTCTAGACTCTGGCTCTTGTCAGTTTTATTCTGTTCACTCCAGTCTCTCTTGAGTTGATATCCGTTCCCATAGCCTCTAAGACCAGCTATATGATGGCTTCCACTTCAGAGCTGTCTTCTGAGTCCAGACCCATGTATGCAACCACCTCCTTGTCTTCACCATCTGGAAAGCTGACTGGAATCACAAACTCAACATGTTTAAAATGAATTCATCAGCTGCGTCTTTGAACTTGCTTCTCCTCTAGGGGTTCCTATCCAGAGGATGATACCACAGGTGACATACATACTCAAGGAAGGCATCTGGGAGGTGTCATCAAGGACATCTCTTCTCCCTTTCACCTCCCCTGCACCCCATGCCACTGAATGACTGGAGAATCACCAGTCTTACCAATTCAAAGATGTCCTAGAGGAAGGGTTCTTACCCAGGGGTCCACAGTTATTTCAGGGGGTCTGGGCTTGAATTTAAAATTCACAAAAACATTATTCTTGTGGGGATGTGTTGGTGTGGGTGTGATATACTTATTCACTAAAACAAAGGATAGTATGGGCTTAGTAAAAGGCCTTTGCTTTTCACCTGGCTGGCAAAGCAATCCTTGGAACAAAAAAGGTTAAGAACCCTGTCCTAGAGAGTTCTCCTATCTTCCACTGTTCTCCATTTTTGCTGTCAGCACCTTATTCCTGGTCACCATAGTGTCTAGCCTAGGCTAGTACAAACATCTTACAGCCAGTTCTCCACATCCATTCTTGCTGTTCTCCAATCTATTTATCACATATCAGACAGAGAGCTTTTAAAAAAAATACAAATCTGATCATTTTTCTCCCCAGCTTAAACAGTGGTTTCTCATTCCTTTTCGTTAAAAACTCCAGTCTTTGCACAGCTCACAATGCTCTGCATTAGCAGGCCCACCCTCCTCACCATTGCCCATCATCACCATGCCCCTTCCTCTGCCACTCTCAGTGCTCTTGCCACACAAGCCTTTTCTAGTTCCGTGGATTCATGGACAGTTGAAGCTTCTTCCTGTTGTCACAGCAGTTGTTTCCTTCCTCTTTGTCTGGCTAACTCCCATGACTCTTTTCAGTTCCAGCTTAAATGTTCCATCCATAGGAAAACCTTCTGTATCCCCGAGACCAGACTAATACCCAATAATGCATTTGCATAGCACTGTACTTCTCCTCTGTACTGCTTTTCACCATGACAGTCATTTGATTAGTGATTGGCTTAATATTGCTTTCCTCCACTGGTCTGCAGGCACCGTGCAGTTAGGAAATATAGCTTCTTGTTCAGTGAAGTCTTCCCAGTGCCTAACACAGTGCCTGGCCTTTAGCAAGTGTTCCATGAGAACTGGTTCAATGAACAAGAGATGTTCTGAATCTAGACCTTTCTGATATGGTAGAACAAATTAATAATTTTCACTGGTGCCCTTCTAGTTTTAAATACCTCTATTTTTACTCATTGCTTGTGCACTGATTGCTTTTACTTACCCACTGAATGTACCATGAGCATTTGCTCTAGCCAGGCAATGAACTTAGTATAAGGAGTCAAAGTTGAATTAGCCTTTGATCCTGCCCAGAAGGTATTTCCAAATAGCAGGATATAGCTCGAGTTTATATCTTCACACTAGGACACAGTCAGTGGAAGTTTGGGGGGTTTTATAGAAGCAAGAACACCTACACCTATTATACTTGATGAGATCATTCATCTAATAATAGGCAAGGCACCAGAGAAAGGGTTATGGGTCCTCTCCACTGAGCCACTGTGGCTGTGGCTAGGTTAACTAGAGTCAAAGTCCAGCCCAAGGTCAGGAGGGCTGAGCTGACTCATGCAGTAAAGAGAACAATCAGGAGTCAGGCCAGGTCAGGTTAGCAGGTAGGGGTTCACCCAAAAGGGAAGTAGACGCAGGGTACCACGGGTGCTCAGGCTCAGCTTGCCGGATTTCTGGCTGCCCTAGAAGGTTATCCCTGGCACCACCAGACCCATTTGCACTTGAAAATTTTTGCATCCAGGCTTAGAGCTTCACCAAGGATTGAGCAAGAATTTCAGGCAAACAGATTGAGCAATAAAACCCGTATTCAGGCAGAGCTGGGTTTGCACCTGGCACTACTTGGAGCTATATGGTTCTATGTGAGTTACATCAACTTTGTGAGACTCGGTTTCCTCATTAGTGAAATGAGACTGTAATATTTGTTGCTTGATAGGAAGATGAAATAAAGTATGGCAAGTGCCTTTCTTTAGTTGGTATTAGCTAGTAGTTTATTCCTTTTCTAAAATTATGGCATAGGTGTGGGTTTTGCTTTGGTGACTCTGATTTTTTTCCCCTCACTGGTCTGTCCCCTCATCTCCCACACACTTTCTCCATTTTTAACATCTAATTTTCTTTCCCAGCCCTGTCTCCATTCTATGGCTCACCACCACCTCTAGAGCTCTTCATGTGCTACGAGAAGGGATGAGCCAGAAATGGAAAGGTTTTCTCCGATGAATCCATTGGTGGTCATGGCTACGGAGGGTTTGCTCGTGCATCCCTCCATCCCTCCATCCATCTGACCATCTATCACTCAGGTATTTATTGAGTGCCTACTAGCTTCCACACTCTGTGGGGCAGAAAGTTAAGCCAGATATGATCCCTTTCTTCAGAGAGTTACAATCTAGTAGGGAAGAGAGACACTGAACAAATAATAGCCGGATTCAATTGTAATCATGATTTGATGGGGGTTACTACGGAGAAGAAAGTGTGGGATGAGAGTTTCCAACAGGAGTCCTTGCCTAGCCTCAGGTTCCAGGAGGGCATCCCTGGGTAGGGGTCCTGTAAAGCCGAATTTATCAAATGAGTAGGTTGAGCCAGGTCAGGGAGAGCCTGCCCAGGTAGAGGGAACCAGTCTACGGTAGGAAGGAGTTTGTTGTGTTGGAGGAACAAAAGGCCAAGGGTGGCTGGAACCTAATGCAGCAACATTTTGATATAGAAGCGAGCTTTGTTTTGTGAGTGCCTTCCTTTCTTTGCTCCAATCCATTACTCTAAATCCTCCATCTTCATTTTGCCTATTAGATGCTCGGGGCTCGCCCTCTCTGTTCAGAACTCCTGCCTGCTTCACAGCCACCTTGGCCCTCCTTTCCCTTTCAAAACGAGTCTCTCCTGGGCCCCTTTGGGTCCCCTTGGACTTCTTAATGTCTGCCCTGGCTCAGGTCATCTGGTTTCTAAGAAGATTTAATGCAATGACAGGGTTGCAGGTGTATGCAGGGATTATGCAGAGAGGAGACAGCGGAGGCAGAGGCGCGCGCCAAGTGGAGAAAGAAACGCCTTTGCTGAAATGCCACACCAAAGGGGGTGAGGCATGCGAGCCAAGTCCTGGCATGAGGGAGATGGACCTGAACAAGGAAACAGGTCACGTCACAGGCCCGATTACTGGTGTGCGGGAAAGTGGAGTCTGAGGCCGAGTCAGCTGGAAGACGGTGGCTCTGTGGTTGAGGAGCTTTTTATAGTCCTGTGCTGTCTCCACTTGGGAGCGCAGCGCTCAGGGCGCTGTCTGCAGGTGTGAGTCATGCTGAGAACCGCAGCACGTGGGAGGGCCAGGGTGTGTGCGGGAGTGCAGGGCCCTGCACATTGCAGGAGGAGCTCTTTCTGGAGCCAGGAAACCGCACCTGTCTGTATGCTGGAAGGTTTATCACCTTTGCAAATTAACAAGTTTCATTTCCATGGAGATTAGGAAGGTAAGCAATTAGATAAATTATGCCCAATTTACTGCTCCTTAAGGAAGTGTGAGAGGATATCTTGAACTTCATCACACCCAGCAACTATCTTGGTCACGACTGCTTTCTTTGTGTCTTTCTTAAAAGGTTGGAATATATGGTTTTTTGTTTGAGTGTGTGTATATTATATGTGTAAAATTTTTAAAAAGATGTTTTCATTTGCAATAATTCGATTCCATGGTCTTTTCTCACTGTATTTTAGGTAGGAAATAATGTTTTCTCCTTCCCTTATGCTATAGTGGTGAGAGGAAAGGAGTTTGTGTTCTCTTTGCATCCTTCCACCAATGGTTCCTCCTGCCTGTCTGGGCTTCCCTCACCTTCAGTCTTTGCAACTCGTATTCATCCTTCAACTTTCAGCTTAAGTGTCACTTTCTCTAGGAAGCCTCCTGACCTCCTGGCTCTCAGTTGGGTGCCTGCCTTTGGGCTTCCGTAAGTCAGATGAAGCTTCCTTGGCGTGGCATTGGCCACCCTCTGCTGCAATTGCCATTGAGTCTCCTGTCGCTTTTACCAGATGGATGGTTTTTTAGACTGTGAGCTGCAACCTGCTGATGGTCTGTGAAATCGTTGAGATGTGTCATGACCTGCAATTTTTGGTTTTCGAATTGTTTATTTGGGGATTTTTTTTCTATGTTGTATTTGAATATTAATTCAATCATGTTTTGCTATTTAACTTAGTTATCTTTTCCCTTACTCATATGTAGTGAGTATTGTTTCACGACCTTTTGTTTCAGCTGCGTGTGTACGTGTGTGAGAGAATGTATGCCGTGGTGAATAGGACAGCAGGACGGGCACAGGCCCTGACAAACGGGGAGAGACAGTATTAAGTAATTGCTGTCTGTCCGTGTGTCTTACTGGGGCTCGTTGTTGTGTAGCCTCTGGTCTCACTGAGCCAGTCTTCACCAGCTGCGCCTTCAGCCTTTGTTCCGTTAACGCCAAGGCCTGGACCGCACACACCTCGGGCCCTCCAGCCCTCCGGGGTCAGGGTCTTCCTGCCCCCACCTCGGGGCCTCCCCGCCCGGGTGTGTCTTCCAGTCTCTGCTTGGGCTTCCTCTGACCACGGAGCTTCTCCAGTCACATGCCTCGGCCTCAGCAGGGTGACTGCTACCGTGGGGCAAGGAGAAAAGCAGGCGAATTTATGTGAGGGAAAAGGAAAGGCCGGTTGACTCAGGGCCTGGAAAACCTGAGTTTGAGCCCCAAAGAGTTCTGCCACTCATTGGCATCAGTCACTCACATCTCTGAGCTCCAATTTCTTCATCTGTTAGGCTGGAAGAATGCCTGCCCTGCCTCCCAAAGTTGTGGTGGGAATATTCGTAGTCCTAAGTGACCGTCGACTAGGCTCTTACCATGGGGCCAGGCATTCTGCTTGGCGCTTACATCCTTTTTAATCCTTGCACAACCCTCGATGATGACAAGTTTTCCCCTACTTTACAGGTGGGGAAATGGAGATTCAGGGAGGTTAAGGAACTTACCCAAGGTTACATGGCAGAGCTGATATTCGAACTCTTGTCCTTACCTCACTATAAGATGAGGAACACAGAAGTGCTTTCATAACAGTGAAAAGTCTTTTTTGCACATCAGCATTTATTATTATTTTTAAACCATCCGCAAACCTCTCTGGGCTCACGGGCACAAGAATTGTCCAAGAGGGACAGTGCTGGCACATCTGTGGGCAAATTGCCAGGAGAGACATCTTGTGTTAAGCCTCCCTAACACATCATTAATTTCGTCAGGCTCAGGAAATAAATACCTGGCGTATGTGAAGAAGGCAAGACTTCCTATTGCTTAAGGTGGACTGGAACACTTGAGCCAGAAACTTCCAGAGATCAACTTTGAGGTAACAAAGCCCGGCTTGGGTCCAAATGACCAGCTTCTTGGTCGGAAACCACAGAGAAGACACCAGATGGTGGCGCCAGAGAGGCAGGCAGCGGGAGGGATTTGCTGAGTCCCAGCCTCCTGGAATGAAACCTTGAGTCTTCGGTTTCCAGGTGCCCTTTGCCAGGCGCTCTGCATTCCTTGGGCGTCAGCGGCCTGCCTGCCCTTGTTCCTCACAGTGTACCGAGGTGCCCTGGAGTTTGTCCATAGCTGGTCAGAGTCCATCAGGAAGTGAGAGCAGCTCCCTCTTACCGAGAAACAGAACGCGTCTTCAGTGTGGTGAAGCAGGCAGGGTCTGGAATTCGACAGGACAGGGCTCAAATCGCAAAGCGCCCATTTAGTAGCTGTGTGATCCTGGGAAATTTCTTAACCATATGAGGAACTATGGGGTCAATGAAAATGAAGCAGAAACTGGCACTGCTGCCATATGAGTTAGAAACCCAAGAGAAGAAAATTGGTAAAATGGGCCCGATGGAGGAGTTTTGCTTTCCTTGGTTTGTTTTCTGTAAGACGTTATTTCCTGTCGTTAAGACTCCACCTGTGCCCTAGTTGGAACTCACCTGCATAAATGACCAGAAGCTGTGCTCTCCTGACGTGAACAGCTGGGATCCTGGCTGGGTCATGAGTTCAGGGAAGGTGAAAAAGGAGAAGTTGGGCCTGGAGTAATGAGGAAGTGATCACCTCCGGGACCTGCCGGGGCCAGAGCCCATTTCATGCAAGGCCTGACAGAATACTTATTGCCAATGCTTATGCAGCTCCCTCGGAGCCAGGAACTTCCTACATGCTTTTTTTACTAAAGATCAGCATCCACATGCAGTTATTCTTCTCTTAAGTCAGGCAGCTCATCCAAGTTCACACAGCTAGTATGCGGCAGACCAGGTAGTCTGGCTCACAGTGTGTGTGCCTAGCCACCCCCCACCCCACCTGGCAAGGGGCATGCAGCCTGGTCTTGTGGAAAAAGCACCAATTTCAAAATCCGGCAGAGTTAGAACCTCATCTGGCTCTGCTTCCTTGGATATGACGTGCAACTGCTCAGGCCTCACTTTCCTCATCTGTAGAGTGGAAATGGTAATGGCGTTGTTCTGAGGATTAAATGCCATAATATATTTAGCCATCCCCTTCCCCTTTCTCTGATCTCGGACCTTCCTCCACTCCCTCCTCTAGCCCTGTTTAACTTTTCACATCCTTTATCCTTCGTTTTTCAAATGTCTTCAGGTCTTGATCTTGCTTTTCTAATGGAGCAAAAATAAGGGATGGATTCTTTTTAAAAATATATACATGCACACACATGTACACACATACTTTATGTGTGTATGTGTGTTTGATATCAGTTAATATATTAATATATAATATATGCATGACATTTGATAGCCTCAGCTAAAGACATGACTTTATCTGTTATGAAAGACTATTGGCTTTGGTGTGGCACAGTGGATTCTGGAAAGGAAGGGTGGTCATCCAGTTAGTGACATGGGTCTAAGGTACAAGGAAGTATGGCAAGGATCATACATTCAACAGGGATTTGAAAGCAGGAGCACTTAGCATGGCTGAAGGAGTCAGGCAGTTCTCTCAGAGGAGGTGATACTGCATCTGTGTTGGAGGGGCAGGGTTTGGTCAGGAAGAGGATTCCAGCTTATGGCATGGGGAAAACCTCATGGAAGGGAGCAGAGCAGGTCTGCTGGGAGGCTGTCAGTCAAATGCATCTGTGAGAGGGCCTGGTGAATTGCAGTGTGGAAATAAACATGGACTGAGCACACTAACCATAGTATCTCCTTTGATCATCTCAACAACCTACGCTGTCATGCCATTTTACAGAGGATGGAACTGAATTTCAGGGAGGTTAAGTCACTTGCCCTGAAGCACAAAGGAAAGAAGTAGAGGCCCCAGGATATGGTACCAAAGTCCAAGTGTTTATTCCTGTGCCACAAAGACTGCCACTCTGAGTACTTACAAGTGAGATGTATGCTGATGTTGAAAGAGGACCAAGAAGACAGGGTCTCAGTTTCCTCATCTTTAAAAAGGAGAGGTTGTACTCAGAGTGCTCCAAGGTTTCCTCCAGCCTTGACATGGTGAGGTTCTGGGTCTGCCTTCATCAGACAACACAGCTGGACTCTGGTTCACCCTAAGTTGACCCCAAAGATAGCCAGACAGTCTTGGGGAGGACGCAGCAATATAACTTAAAGCAAAACAAAACAAACTTGATTTTTCTGTTTGGCTATAACAGCAGTATATACAAAAATTCAGAAGATACTGGAAAATATATCAAAGGGTAAAAGTCTATAAATAAAATTTGGAAGATGCAGAAAAATATAAGATGAATATAAGGTCCATCGAGACCTAGACACTATTAACATTTTGATATGTGTCACTGCAAATATTTGATTTTTTAAAAATCAATATATAGGGGAATGGATGTAGCTCAGTGGTTGAGTACCAGCTTCCCATGTATGAGGTCGTGGGTTCAATTCCCACCTCCTAAAAATGAAAAAAATCAATACATGTAAGTCAATATGTAAAATCCCAATCCCTTTATTTTGCATAATGTTCTCTCATTGGCTAAAGATAAGGAATACTCTTGACATATATAATCCAACTGGTTGGTTTTGGGTAACAATCAATTAATATCTATATATATATATAAATTTATTTTGGAAAATTAGTCAAACATATTTGACATTAATATCAATTGTTTAATCATTAGTACACGTGTCAAATAGGAAGTGGTAAGCCCATTAGGTTATATAACAAATAATTCTTAAAAGTCTTTACAACTATTTTTTTATTCAGTCAAAAGCAAATCTGTTTTATTAAATTTGCCTTTACATCTTTAATTTTAGGAGATACTGTTGCTAATCTTAACACTTAGAGATCGTTTTACGAAAGGTGACTCTCTACACAATATTCCATTCAGTGCAGAAAATCAGCAAAAGACAGCACTTTTGGGAGGAGGTGTTTGGGGCTTCAAACCAGCAGAGCCAAGCTGTCGATATCTGTCTTGAGCCTTCTTGTCAGGAGCTGGAATTCTACAGCTGTCTTCTCTTCATGCCACAAATAATCCAGCTCATTCAGAGATTAGTCCAGCTGGGGGAAAAGTCATTGGTAGGTAAAACTCCCAGAGTGTGAAGTGTTGACTGGTGTTAGATATGTAACAGGAGTTGCACGAGGCACTTGATTACCCAAGTTCTTGTTTTTAGCCCTTCCTGCATCAGTTAGGAGAAGCTAGTTTCCACTGTGATAACAAGCAACTCCAAAATCCCTGTGGCTTATCATAATGAAAATTTATTTCTCACTTAATGCTGCCATGGATAGGCAGGGAAGATTCTGCTCATTTTAGTTCCTCAGAGATCCAGGTAGACAGGCTTCATTTCAAGACATGCTTCTAAGACAGGTGTTCTTAACCTTTTTTTGTTTCACAGACCTCTTTGCCAGTCAGACAAAAACCATGGACCTCTTACTAAGTCCACACTATACTGTGTATTATTTAATAAATACATCACACCTGCACCAATATTTCCCCACAAGAATGTTTTCTGAATTTCAGTTCAAGCTCACAGGCCTCTTGTTAAGAAGCTCTGTTCTAAGATCACAGCAGCTGTGATAAGGGAATGTGACAAATTCTTTAAGCGCTTTATGCCACTTCCATTCACAATTTATTGGACAAAGCAAGTCACATGACTACACCTACCTCCAAAAGGGTGAAGGAAGTAGAATCCTGCCATATGATACTATTTTACCACTAACTAATCAACTGTTTGACCATGGGCAAGATAGTTATGTTCTCTCAGCCTCAGCTAGAGTACCTGTAAAAAAGGAAGTTACCTGGTGTCTCTGTTCATTCATTCATCTTTCATTCATTCAGGTAGGAGAACAGGGTTTTGGTGAGGAGTCCAAATTCTGGAGCCAAGCATCTACTACCTATATAATCTTGGGCAAGTTATTTAATATCTCTGGACTTTGGTTTCCCTATCTGCAAAATGGGATGATAACAGTATCTAGCTTATAAGGTTGTTGTGCATAATGCATGTATTAGATATGTCACATAGAACAGTTAAGGTACTTAGAACAGTCCCTGGCACATGGTAACTGCTGTGTGCATGTTAGTTTTATTATTCATGCACCTATTTATTTCTTTGACAAATATCCATAAGCCTTCCTGGTTACCTTTGAAGGCTTGCATGATCCTGAAGGAAAAAAACAGATGTAAATCCATACTGCAAAGGATGGGATATCCAAGAGAAGCATAATAGGAAGAGACAACTGTTTTTTGTAGGACTCGGATTTTTGAGCATCTAGTATGTGCTAGGCTCTGTACTAAATGCTTCCATAGCAACCCTAAGAGGTAGTCCTTTCATCGATGAGGATCTCGGGGGGTCAGGCCCCACAGATGGTGAGTGGTGGGGCTGGGATGTGGACCCGGGTCTCCCTTGCAGAAGGCCTTTGCTCTTTCTCCTGTGCCCTGCTATCGAGGACCGCATGCTCATCATTTAACCTGTTGGTTTGGTCTCCTAGATTGCAAGCTCCTCAAAGGCAAAAGGCGTTCCTCTTCATTCCTGGTGTTTTTGTGTTTCTCAGTACAACAATGACACCATGGATGACCACTAGAAGAAACAGGAGGGGAAAAAAGAATTAAGCCAAGGATCAGAGTCTTGGATTTAAGTCCTGCTTCTAACCCTCCTCCCCACCCTCATGATTGATTACCTTAGGAATGTCACTTTTCCTCCCAAGGCTTTGACTTCTTACATACTAAATCAGCTCTACAGGCCTTTCTGCTGTAGCTCCTGGTCTTCAAACACTCACAGCTTAATAGATACTTGTTGACTTGACAAGGAGGCGTGACCGCACTTAAAAAGCTACTTATCCCCAATCTTAGACCACTTGCTTTTCTTTGGCACACGTTGAAGTCAGAGAAGAACAGCTACCATCTGAGTCATTACGCATCTTTCTTCACCTGAGCACAAATTACCCATTTTACTTCAAGCTCTGTAAAAGAAAAAATGGAGAGGGGGTGGAGGTGGAGAGATAAAAACACAGCAACAACTGTGGAGCTCATGAGTCCTCCATTCAGAGTCCAGAGGAAATTTCCCAAAGCCAAGGCGCTCGATGGATAAGAAAGCAGACCCTGCCTGACCTCTGGAGTAAAGTCCCCTTGAGACAATGTCAGGGGGTCATGCACTCCCAAGCCTGCCAAGGCAAAACACACAGGCTGCAAACACAATGGGTTTCGGGTAAACCAGTCTTTCCTGCAGAAAACATACTTCGGGAGCCCGTGAGTCAGGAGAGCCCAGTACGTGCCACTTGTCCCGGCAGCAGCTGCGGTTGATGCCACAGCAAGGAGACTCAGTCTGCCAGTGAGGAGTGAAGAAATGGCTAGACTCCTGCTGGCAGCTCCACCCACTGCTTTATCCTTCCCTCACTCACATGGTAACAGCCATCATTTTCAAGGACCTCCTAGGTATTGTGACTGAGTGCAGCACTTTGTAGGCATTAGTTCTTTTAATCTTCCATTGTTCCATTAAAGTAAGGACTGTTATCCTCCCCATTCTGCAGAAGGACCCTGAAGCTCAGGAAGCTTGTGTCCTTTGCTAAGGTCACACGCCTCGTAAATGGCGTGGTCAGGACTCTAACCCAAGTCTGGCTGAGGCAAGACTCAGCCTTCCCTGAGTCCCTGAGAGACCCGGAGGCCAAGTCCATTCCTGAGACCAGCTGCAGCTCAGACTTAGTGGTCAAGGGCGAGAACATCGCTTCCAGGCCTGGCCTCTCACCCCAAAGACGGTGCTCACTCTTCAGACCCTTTTGCCTGTCCCCTCCACAGGGAGGTTCCGAGGATGCGGGGGCTGCCTGGGATTTCCTGTCCTGGCTGGAAGAAAAGTTGTCTGCAGTGTCTCAGCTTCCTGGGAACCTTCTGTGGGCCTGGGTTTCCATGGACTGAGTCATTGCAGCTCAGCAAGATATTCTTAGCTGGAACAGTCATAGGAAAGTGTGGTCTGGAAACCCCCCCAGGTTTTATGGGTTAAGAACTTGGTGAAGACAGTTCAGCTGCAGTCCTCAGCTTTCTCAGATGTCACCTTGCCTTAGGGGGATGAGAAAGGCTGGGAAGGCCTGAGGGGGAAAAGGAGCCCTGGAATTAGGAAGGGCTTTCTGTCCCAGCCCAAGGAGCTGGCAGCCCCTGAAAATTCAATACAGACCACAGTTGGCCTGTGAGTGCTCAGGGACAATAGCCCTGTGCCCAGGATCACATACATCCTGTGGAGAGCTTGCCAACGCCTACCCCACACCATCCATCCAACCTGACAACTAGTGCTGAGAGCCTAATATGTGCAAAGAACTGAATTAGGTGCTGACGAAGTAGAAGAGCCCAGGGATTAAGAGCAGGGGTTCTTGAGTTATGATATCTGGACTCAAAGTTCAGATCTGCTGCTCACTGACTGTGTGAACTCAGGCAGGTTATTTAACCTCTCTGAGCCTTATTTTCCTATTCTTCATTTACCAAAGCTCATGAGTTTGTTGTGAGGATTAAATGAGATAATATGTATATATGCTAGCGTCTGACACCATTTAGTAGTAGCCATTGTTATTATTTTTAAAAATACATTTCTTCTACCCCCACCCCCAAGTTGGCCCCCTCACCTGTTTGCTCGTTGTTTTTGCTCATTGTCTGCTTCTTTCTTCTTTAGGAGGGACTGGGAACAAAACCGGGGACCTCCCATGTGGGAGGTAGGCACCCAACTGCTTGAGTCACACCTGCTCCCTGCTCATTTTGTTTTTGCTTGCTCTATGCTTGTTGTTTTGCTTGTTCTCTGCTCATTGTTTATGCTTCATTTCTGCTCATTGTCTGCTCATTGTTTGTCTTCTTCAGGAGGCACCAGGAATAGATCCTGGGACCTCCTGTGTGGGAGACAGGCGCCCAGCTACCTGAGCCACATCCGCTTCCCTAGCTGTTATTTTTATTTAGTGCAAAACAGTCATGTCATTCCTTAAGGAATTCAGTTCCATGACTGAATTGTTCACAGAGTACCTGCCATGTGCCAGGAACTGTGTTTGTTCTGGGGTGGTAGAAAGAGAGACGTAATTCCTTCCTTCAAGAAGTTCACAGGAGCCAATCAATTAGCAAATAATTACAATAATGTGAGGAAATGTAACAACATATTTACATATATATAAAAGGTGTTAAGATAGCAGAGACACCTACCTGAGTTAAGGATCAGGATAGATTCCTGGAGAAGGCAATGCCTGAGCTGGGTATCAAAGGGGAGTAGGAATTTGCCGGGTGAAAGGGAGGAGGGTTAGGGGGCCAGGGGTGGAAGGCAGAGACATTCCAGAAGGGGGGCCTGCTGGAGCAAAGACTAGTGCTTGCTTCAGTATGACATGAATTGCCTCGAGGGAAGCAGGAGGGCCTAGGAGACGACTCAGGGCAGGACACAGGAGACCTGAGTTCAAAATCTGTGTCCTTCCTTTTCCAGCTATTAACCTTGGGCAAGTCTCACTCTCCCTTAAGTTCCTCAGCAGTAAAACAGAGATAGCATTAGCTGCTTCACGGGGTTAGCTCACCCACAAATGCCGCTGTGTTTAAACAGCTCCAGGTGCGTTCGTAGTGTGTCTCACGCACGCTGCGGTGGGTTGGCTGCTTTTGGACACCCTAAAGCGGGGGTTCTTAACCAGGGGTCTGTGAGCTTGAATTGAAATTCAAAAAAACACTATTCTCATGGGACGTGTCGATGCAGGTGTGATATATTTATTAAGCAATACAGAGGAGAGCGTGGGCTTGGTAAGGGCTCCGTGGTTTTCACCTGACTGGCAGAGGGGCCTGTGGAATAAAAAATGTTAAGAACCCCTGGCCTAAAGGGCATGCTCATGGTTTGCTGGGTGCCAGGCACTGTGAGCAAACGCTGGGTGAGCCTTATTCAGTTAGACTTCCTGGGACAGACACTGAACTTCTAGGATGCCCCATCTTCCTGCTGTGTCCATTCTCAACTTTTCTTTCCAAGGTGGTTCCTGGCACTGGAAAAGTCCTGGCAGACCTTGTGAGCTATTCACACAGAGAAATTTACCCAAGGTCCTGCCGCTGGTCAGTGGCCAGGCTGGAATTTGAACCCAGGCCTGTCTGACATTAGCACCAGAGTTCTCAACCCCTGCACTACTCCTTTAAACCCATCGCTGATGTGCTTTTGCAACAGAATAATGCAGAACACTGATTCATCCCCAAACAGACTAATTAGTCCTCCCTCTGCCTCTAAACTTACTAATTCTCCTTTTGCACAGTGGTCCTGGCATTCAATCCTGGGCTATGACACCCATAGTTAGAATACTTCAAATAGTGTCCTGCAAAAAGCCCGTAAACAGAGAGGAGAGCAGGGGCGAGGAGGAGAGGAAGCTGCGGGGGACGGGCGGTGTAGGGATGAGGCCGCAGCCGCCAGCACCTGTCCTCCTGGGACCTCAGCCCAGTGCAGGCTCGGGCTGTCTGCCCCCGTCACCCCACTCCTCCCAGGAGCCGGAGGCACCAGATCCAAATACTTGGCAGGCCCACCCCGCGAGCCCCGCAGTTGGGCAGCAGCTGTGAAATGGGAGTTTGGGAGGAACGCTGAGCCGAGCAGGGAGCAGAACGCCGTCAGGACCTTTGATTTCTTTCCCAGAGCACATTTAAACCAGCAGCAGGCTGGTGCTGGGCTGGCAGCCCTCAGTGAAGGATGAACTGGATGCCTGCTTGGCGACAGGCAGGCGTTGTTGCACAAGGGCAAAGTATCAGTTACTCCCTGGGAACAGGTGCTGCCTGGGACTCGCAGTCCTCTCCTGCCCGGCTTCTCTGCCCACATGCCCCAACTCCGCTCCCAGGCAGCTCCTTCCAGCGCCCACACAGCCCCAGCCCTCGGCACTGCCTTGCTCCTGGCCCCTTGGCAGCGCACAGCTCCCAGGCACCTGGCAAATGCCAGCGCTGGGCTGGCACCAGCCTGGGACATGTGTTTGCTAGAATCAGCTCATTTTACATAAGAGGTTGGCACGGGTGTCAGTTGATAACTTTTCGGTCCCAGTTAACCTGCAACCACCCTTTCTGTGCACATGCAGATGCAGCAGAAAGCAGCCAAGGGAAAATCATGGAAGACCGAGGGAAAAAGGATCACTGCCTGCAAGTGTCCTTGTGAGATGGTAAGTTCACCTCTGGAAAAATGCCCAAAAATATGAACCACTCTCAACTTTTCTATAGGGGGGAAGCAAACAATCGAGCAGGCAAACTCCGACTACCACCAGCTGGTCTTTCCTCCCTTGATTATGTCTTATTTCCTTAAAGCTCCAGTTGGTAAACATGCAAAGAAAGGGTTTTGAGTCTTCTGTTGAGCCACAAAACAATACAGAAGGCAGTTAAGACATTTCTTTGCACAGTATGATTAAGGACAAACAGAGAAGGGGAAGTTAGCGAGCACAGGGCCTGCAGGTCCTGTTTGGCTCAGAAACTGTGCCGCCTGCTGTGCTCACCCCATTTCCCTCAGGCAATGATTTAATTCGATTTGTCCTCTGTCTCCAGTTTGCAGCTCATCCCTCATTATAGAGGTATTAAGGAATCTGCAGTTTGGTGGGCCAGACAAGAGAGCTACAAAAGAAAGAAGGGATTTTTCTCAATTGATCTTGTGTCTTTCATACATTAGCTCCTTTTGGTCCCAGGACAACCCAGCGAACAAGGTATTTTTACCTTCATTTTACAGATTAAGACACTGAGGCTCAGAGACAGCAAGTGACTATTCCAAGATCACTCAGCTGATAAGGAATGGAGCCAGGATTCCAGCCCAGATTTTTTATTCCAAAGGTCATATAGCTTTTACTGTAACATGGAGGGAGAACCTGTGTAGTTGGGGTGAGTGTGATGCTTCCTGGTCTCCTTTCACACGCACGTGCACACACACACCTGCGCGTGCAACACACACACACACACACACTGAGAGCCACTATCTTAACTATTCTTCCGTCCTGGAATTTCCAGATGGAAATCCCACTTCTTCCAACAGGCCTCCTGTGCTTCTGCCGGCCCAGCTCATCGTCCTGTTTGCCGACCTCACTGTGCTTCCCGCTTAGGAATGTGCTCTGTGCTGGGGATGGCGCTGGTCTCTAGTTGTCTCTGTGTCCACATCTTTTGATCGTAACCTGTGGGCTGTAATCATGGCTCATGATCCTCTGCAGAGTCTGCAGTAATGCTGGGTACATGGCAAAGAATCACTCAATAAGTTCTTTTATTTCAAAGATTTATTAATTCATCTATACAGAGTCCCCAGTTCCACCTCCAACTCCCTTTGTGATCTTGGGCAAGTCACTTCCCTCTTTTAGACTTCAGTTTCCTCATCTGTGAAGTAAGGAGGTTGGTCTAGTGTAATCTCTTATAAGAATATCTAACATGTCTGTGGAGTTTACTATGTGCCAGGCCTTGTTCTAAGTGCTTTCCAGGTACTAACCCATTTGATCATGGCAATACTGCCATGATCCCACTTTACGAGTATAGGAAACCAAAGCACAGAGAGGTTAAATAACTTTCCCAAGGCTACACAGCCAGTAAGTGGCAAAGTCTGGATTCCAAACCAAACACTCTGGTGTTCTAGAGTCCATGCTCTGACCACTACCCTGGACCTGCTCTCTTAGATGTCTTTTTAAGAGATGTAAATGTCTCCCCTGCATTTTACAGCTATTTACAACCCTCTATTCTGTACAGTTCACGGGTACACATTATGATGGACACCAGAAATACAAAAATAAGTTCCTGACACTGCTCTTGAGGACTCCATGGTCTGGTGGGAACAGGCAGATGAGTAAACCTGAACAATGTAGGTGTTTGGCTCTGGGCCAGCTATAGTACAGGCTCTTCTGCCATATGTGTCCACCAAAGTGGTTCTATATTGGATTTTTTTTTTTTATTCCCCCCTTGCCACTTACTTGCTGTCTGCTCTCTGTGTCCATTCGCTGCGGGTACTTCTGTGTCTGCTTGTCTCCCTTTGTTGCATCATCTTGCTGCACCAGCTCTCCGTGGGCATGCGCCGTCAGTTCTCTGCAGGCGTGGGCCAGCTTGCCTTCACAAGGAGGCCCTGGGGCGTGAACCCAGGACCTCCCATATGGTAGGCGGGAGCCCAGTCGATTGAGCCACATCCATTTCCCTCTATATTGGATTTTTCAGCATTACATTCTATTTCCTCATGGATTTACTTTATAACCCAGAGGTTTCTTGGCAGGAATGAGAATTAAGTACCACTGATATGCGGATTAAGTACCATTGATCTGTGGGTGCCTCTGTCCGGGCATCAGTAAAGTAGCTGATTGCACACAACACCTCGGGCCTCACTCAAGGGCCCCTGCAACAGGCCTCCTTTCCCTTGCAGCCTTGTCACCCAGCGCCACCCACCATATGCCTTACAGTTTGCCTGGTCTGGACTGAAGATGCTGTTTGCAAGCACGCCACTCTCTCGTCCTACTTCCCCCGCCTCTCTGCCTATTGCAGCCCCACTCACCCTTCCTGGCTCATTGCAGAGCCCACCTCTGTGAAGACTCTCCCAACTCCCCTAACCAGAAGGAATCATTTCTTCCTTCCCCTTCCTTTCGGAGGTCAAGTTCCTAGCAGGCAAGAACATGTTCTACAGGCAATTTTCCAAAGTGTGCAATATAGTAATCCCTGGTGCAGAGTAGAAACTCTGAGACACAGTAGAAGCTACAATTAACTTGGCTGAGAAGGCCTAATTTCTAGTCTCCTCTACTCTATTTAACATTCAGTGACATGAAAGTCATTAAAATGTTTTTAGGGGAGCAGATGTGGCTCAAGTGGTTGAGCGCCTGCTTCCCACATGGAGGTCCTGGATTTGATTCCTAGTGCCTCTTAAAACAAACAAACAACAAGCAAAAGCCAACTCAGGGGAGCCAAGGTGGCTCAGTGGTTGAGTGCCGGCTTCTCACATATGAGGCCCCCAGGTTCAGTCCCTAGCCCTGGTTTCTCAAAAAAAAAAAAAGTTTTTAGCATTTGTTTCTCCTAATTACCAAAGAACACATGTTCTTCAGAAATACAGAAAAGTATAATGAAGATCTAAATTACCCATAAGTTCCACCACCAAGTGATAACCACCAGTTATTCTGGTAAATTTCCTTATCTCTGTGTATGTAACACACATGGAAATAAATACAGTATAAATATTGTTTTGTAACCTTTTTCACTTTAATGTTTTATGAACCTTGCCCTTGATAAAAACTCCTGTCTACAGAGTGATTAAAAACACATTGACTGAGGTATAGATCACATGCGATAAAAGGTCCGCGTTTTAAGTATAGGGTTTAATGAGCTTCGGCAACTGTGTGCACTAGTGTAGCTGTCACTATAATGAAGATTTAGAACATTTCCATTATGCTTAAAAGTTCTCCTATGCCCCTTTGCATTTGATCCCCATGCTGCCTCCAGGCCCAGGAAACTACTGATTTGCTTCTACAGACTAATTTTTAAAGACTGCCTAATATTCCATCCTATGATGTGCCCTAATTTGCTTAGTTGTTTTGCGACTGTTAGACAGAAGGATCATAAGGATGGTTTCTAATGTTTCCCTGTAACAAATTACAACTGATAAATAATTGGGATAAATGCCCAGACTTGGAATTGTTGTATCAAAGGATATGTACATTTTTTAACGCTTATGATAAATATTTGAATGTATCACTTCCAATCCTCTAAGTCTCAGCTTCCTCATTTGTAAAATGGGGAGTTAAATTCCAACTTCAAGGAGTTTTGAGGACCACCGGAGACAAGGTATAAGACATTTTTACTAACTAGTGAATCAATCCACAAATACTTGGGGTAGCTGAGTGGAAGGAAGGGCTTTGCCATCAGATGGATCCATGTTTGAATCCCGACTCTGCCTCTTTTCTAGCTGTTGGCCTTGAGTATGTTACTTAACCTCAGCAAACCTCAATTTTCTCATTTGCCAGATAAGAAATTCGACCTAGGGTTGATATGAAGGCTAAGTGGGAAACTCTACCTAAAGAGCTTAGAATAATGCCTTTCCCATAGCTGCGCAATAACTTGCAGTTATTCGTTCCAGTCAGGGTTCTTGGTTACAAATAAATAGAAGCCAACTCTGGTTAACTTAAGGAGAACAGGAATTTATTGGGAAGATATCAGGTAGCTCACAGAATCAACAGGAAGGCTGCAGAAGCTGGCGTGGAAAATGGACAGGAACCAAGGTAGACTGGGCAGCTGAGAACACAGCCACAGGACCTGCCTGGCGAGGACCTGCTGCTGGACTTCTGCCACCGGATGCTCGCTGCTGAGGCTGCCCCCAGACACACAAGTCACGTGGCGGTGACCATCTCTGGCCATCCTTGTGTCTTTGCACCACTTGCTGCAGATTTAAAGTTCCACGTGAACGAGGCCAGGGTATAGCCACAGCCCTGGCTGCCAGGAATGAGATGAAAAGATGCCTGCTTTCTTTCAGCTTCTGTCAGGAGGGTCGGGTCCCTGCTTCCTCCCAAGGCCCAAAGAATGGGGGAATTCCCTAAACAAGGAAGGGGGTTCAGATGTCAGAAGCTGAAAATGACACGAGTCCACTGCACTGTTATTTTTATTCTTTGGAAATATGAAATGAATTGATTCTGTAAATACATACTAAATGTTACAGGGCAAGCAGCATTTGCAAGAAACTTCTCTATAAATGATGCTCTGATAAAATGTACAGCATATCTGCACAGGTGGTGGTGGTATATTGGGTTTTCTTTAGGTGGGAACAGATCTCCACAAACTTCTGGCGATTTTAAGGTGTGCATGTGGGCGGACGTGTGTGTGTCTTGGGGGATAGATGTGGAGAGGACAGGGATAGATTGTGGAATCTGTGATTTGCTGAAAATGAACCCTCTTGGTTTGGTTTGATTTGAATTTTCACTAAAACTGGAGAAGCTCGCCGAATGTGATGAGGTTGGCAGGCCAGTGGGCCACAGGAGGCTGATAAGATTTCAGGAGAGATCACTTGAGCACAGTCAATTCCTGATGCCTGTTATTAATCTTTTTAAAGTTATGATGTATGGGGCACTTAATGGGCATTATCTTATTTAATTCTCATACCCTGTGATGGGGGACTGAGGGTCTGAGGCTGTGAGTAATTTGTCCAAGTTCATACAACTAGGGAATGAAAAACTTGGGATTTGAAGTCAGATCTGCTTCCTGCCGTTGAATTCAGAGCTCTTGCTATAAATGTAGCAAAGCAAAAAGGGCACACGTGACTGTGGGGAGCTGGGCAAGGCTGCTGTGTAACCAGACCAGTTGGCTGGGCGGACAAAGCCCCAGAGGAAGAATGAGAGGTGAGCTCCCGGCAGTGCATTCTTCAACAGTTGGCTCAGACATTCCAAGCAGATTCCCGGGGCCCCAATCCCAGAGAGGTGGATTAGCCATTCACATAATAGATATATATTTTTTTAATTATTTGCTTTAAAACCTTTTTTTTTAATTATAAAAGAGTAAATGAACATGTACATACATAGAATAAAACCTGAAGTTTCCTACTTATCCCTGTCTCTTTTCTCTCATCCCTTCAAGTAACTAATGTTATCAGTTTTTACGTATTCTTCCAGAGGTTTTTCCTTGACTTCACAAATACAAGCAACTATTCATATATCCTTCTATTTATAACAAAAAAGGAATCGTATTTTGCACATTGTTCTTCCAACTATATTAATCAATGTTCTCCAGAGAAACAGAAACTAGAGTGTGTGTGTGTGTGTGTGTCTGTGTGAGATAAGTGGGCTGGTAAGTCCAAATTCTGTAAGGCAGGGTGCAAGCTGGAAACTCTGATAAAAGTGACATTGAAGTCCTTAGTCCAAATTACCAGGGGAAGCTGGCTGGGTAGAAATTCTAGCAAGAGCTAATGTTGAAGCTGAAGCAGAACTTCTTCTTCTGACTTCTAAAATCCTTGTTTCTGCCTTTTAAAACCTCTAATTTATTGGATGCAGATATTTCACACATTGTGGAGGGCGTCTCCTTTATTGATGGTAGATGCAATCAACTGACTGTAGATGCAAATCCCTTCTATGAAATACCCTCACAATAACAAGCAGGTTAGTGCTTGGCCAAATAAACAACTGAATACCAAAACTTAGCCATGTTGACACTCAAAATTAACCACCCCAGAGAGCTTTCCATGACAGTACACATAGCGCTGCCTTGTTTTTTAACAGTTGAATAATACTGCATAATGTGATCACTGTATGAATATACCATAATTTATTTAACTACTCTCTATTTTAAGAGATTTTTGTGTTACTTCCAGTTTTTTTTCGCTATTGCAAACAATGCTGCAATGATCCTCAAATGAGTCTATATTCATAGACTGTTGTCATTTATCATTGCAACCTATTTCATTGGTTTGTAGGTTTACCTAGAGGAGAATATTGCAGGTTTAATTCAACTCAGATTCTCTTCCAAGAAACCATCCCTAACCTGTCACCATTCCTTGATATAGTCACTTCTTTCCTGTGCTAGCTTTGTACTTTAAACACGTTTTAGTCATTGTGCTTATCACTCTGAGGTGTAATTATTTGTACATTTGGGCTTTTTCTATCAGACTGTGACTCCCTTGAAAACAGCAGCTTTCTGAATCTTCAGCCCAGTATTAATTTGTTAAATTAAATAGAATCTATGTGCTTAACAACCCACCAGTCCTCTCAACCCCTCAATAGTTCTAAAAGGCATGATTTCTCTCTCCCTCTCTCTTCCCTTCCCTCTCTTCCTTTCCCACTCCTTCCCTGCTCCCTATCTCCCTCTCCCTCTCCAAATTATACAAGTAATATACACACAATGATACAACATATATACTCTCATAGAGAAACTAAACTATCCTGTGAAATGCTCAAATCCACCAATGATCAGGAAAGGTATGGATGGAGTCCTTTTCTTCTCTCTAAGAATTAGAGTTGCTGTTTACTCGCTGCAAAAATTTTTTTAAAAAATCATATACAGAAACTATGATCAGCATGAGGCTTCTAGGACTCTAAACAGAAAAAAAAAAAAAAAAGGAAATGTCTTTGGGGCTATGGTTGCAGATGACCGAGGCTGGTGAAACATTCCTCTCTTCGCCAGGGATTTGAGAGTAAACCATTTCACCATTCTGGGCCTGTAGCATTTATAACCCACGTCCTCTCACCCTGGAAAGAGAAGGTGGTGGTGCTTTCCTCACTGCTCATTAACTGCCTGCCCTTTCTGGTGGACTTTAAAGTATTTCTCTGATTATATCAGGTTTGAGTTCTCCCAACTTATAAAAGCTTTCAGTTTCACAAGTGTTTAGCCTCCAGGTAGTTTTTCAGCTCTGAACAAAGCCAACAGATCAGCTGCATTAGGATGAGGCCCTACAGTGGAGACCCTTCCCTAAGTGTGGGTTTGGGGCCCCTCCTCTCTGTTCCCACACTCACCAGGCTTCTGCTGACCCCCGCTCCAACCGCAGATTGAGTGCCTCTCGAGCCATCTGTCTCTCCCACTGGACTGTCGTGTTCACTGTGTCCCCCTAACAGCTGACACCCAGGCAGCTGATCTTCCTGGACTACTCTTCCTGTTCCAAACTGCTTGTGACAGAGACTTACCTCCTAGCACACTTCCTAAGGTGCGATAGAAAACAAACCTCCTGCTTTGACAGATTAGGCCATCTGGGGAAGAAGGAGAGCTCGAGAGTGGGTTTGGGCATAGAAAGGGGACCAGGAGAAGGGCTACATAAGAGAGTGTGATTAGGAGATCAAGGAGGGGAAGGCTGGGGAGATGGAAGGAAAAAAAAAACCATTTTCCAAAAGGGGCAATTCATTCATTCAACAAATATTTCTCAAGCACCTGTTATTTATCAGACACTTTACAGGATGCTAAGGATGATACAGTGAATAAGACCAAGTCTCTGTCTTCATGGAGCATACATTTTAGTGTGGACACTGCACACTAAAGTAAGCACAATTACTCTATCAGGTGCTGTATTTTAAGTGCTTCATGACGACAACCAAAGTAGGGCAAGGGGAGTGCTTATTTAGACAGGGCCTAAGGGAAGGCTCCTGAGGAGATAAGTTTGGTAAAGACAGAAATGAAGTGAGGGAGGAGTGAATATCAAGTGACTATCTGGGAGAAGCATGCCAGCAAGGGAGGAGAAGGGCAAAGGTCCTGAGAGGAGAATGGGTCAGCATGACAGAGGGACAGACAGAGGCCCGTGCGCTGGAGCAAGGAGGGCAGCGATGAGATGCACCGACTGACAGGGCCCTACCGAGTCTTACATCCCCTGCGATGGTAGATCTACTAACACATTTATTTCTCACAAAGCACTATTAGGTAGGTATTATAATCAGTCCTATTTCATAAATGAAGAAACTGAGGCACAGACAAAGAGCTTAATCCAAGCACACAGCCAGTAGGTGACCGAGTGTGGACTCACAGTCTGGGCACACATTTGTAACCACCGCACTGTCCTTGGATCAGAGCCTCAACTTGGTCCATGGAACAGCACTAACCCCAGTGCCCCCTCACTGCTCCTCCCCTGGCATCTCAAGGAGCAGCGGTATCCATTCAGTCACTCAGCAAATGTTAATCAGCCTCCACTATGTACGAGCAACAGTGCTGGGTGCCCGGGAGAAAACAGGGAGTAAGACAGTCAGTCCATTTGGAAGAAAGACAAGTAAAGAGACAACTACTGGGTGATTAGAGCCCTGATGGAGAAAAGCACATGGCATTATGAGGACCCAGAGGAGAACCTCGTGTATATGCCTGGGTGGGTCAAGGGGCCCAGAAGACTTGTTAGAGAAAGGCGACCTGGAGCCAGGCCATCCATCCCACACCCCTGGGGGCAGGGCATGGCAAAACTTTCTCCCACCTGCTCTGTCCTGGAGAACCTTGTATGCTCCAAGCCTACGTCGCCCATCAGTATTTACCACCTGGCCCCATAAGTCCCCTCAGAACCACCCACTAATTACTAGAATTCTCCCTCCCAAATCGGGTCTGGTTTCCTCCTTCCCTCACACCCATCCCCACCCCCAGCTGAGATCTCAAGTGCTGGAGCAGCTGAAAAGCAATTCTTCTCTCCAAAGGCTGTGAACTCTTGAAACATTGCAGACGTTTTGATGGAGACGTGTCAGGCTTTAGTCACTGACGGGAATGGACTTTGGACGTAAGGATTTTGGATGTGGCAGCACCTTTTGCAATTCCCCCCTGCAGTCCGAGACGAGGGTAGCTGCGGCAGGGTGGGGAGGGGCTGGGCAGGGCCATGCCTACTCATCACGCTGGTCCTGGAAGGGAGAGAAACAGACAGGAAGGAACCATGGGGCCTTGGAAGCACTAGAAAGGGAAAAGCCACAGCAGGGCTCACGAGAACCCCTTGCAGCCTGGCCAGCCCTGAGGTCGTCTCTGCCAATAATAAATCCCGGTGCACTGCAGCCCGCAAACCCTGGCCCTGACGTTCTTTCTCAGAGAGGGGAAAAAAAAGAGGTGAGGAAGTGGATAACTCTTAGAAGACCGGTATGGTTTCAAAGTAAAAAGCAGTTGTTTTTGATGTCTGCCCAGAGATAGAGCCAGGTCCCAGGGGGCTGAATTTGTGGTTCCAGTAAAAGAAGCGATGTTGACATGGAATTCTTGGATTGGCCTCATTTCATTAAAAACAAGCTTGCCAAACCAAATGGGAAATGGAGTTCAGCAGAGAACTATGCGCCGACTCCGCCGCCCCCACCCTCCTTGGCCTCCAACGCCAATCAGCACATGGACTCGGCTCTCTAACCAGAGTTCTAGCATCAGGGAGTTTTATTGGCAGGTCCCCGAGTTCACAGCACATGCAGTTTGCTCCTCAAGGGCTATTTCCCAGGAGGGTTAGCCTGTGTCCATGGCCTTGTCACTTCTCAAACTTCCTGTGCTTTAGTGGAAAAGAAAGGGCTAGCCGAGAGGTGACTGGAACCAGACCAGCTGCCCTAACAAGGTGTCTCAGAATCCGGAGATTTCTTCCAAGAGGTTTTAGACTTCCAGTTCCTGCATCCTGTGTCCTAGGCAGAGTGGGGCTTCAGTGGCTGCCATGTTCCATGGCCTGCTGCCATGCTTAAGAGGCAGGCCAAGTTCTTAGCCTCAGTCTTTGAAGATGGAAGTTGGATGCCATTCCTACTTTACCACTCACCAGCTCTGTGACCTTGGGCACTTGCTTAACCTCTCTGTGCTTTGGTTCCTTCAGCTATCAAATGGAGATAAAATGCCTTATTTTTTTGGTTATTTTAGGGATGATTATTTTATTTTAGTGGTTATTAATACTTTATTGTTTTTTCTTTTCTTTATTTTCTTTTCAATGTTACATTCAAAAAATATTTTATTGTTAATATCCAGTTAGTCAACATGTGTTCAGAGATAAGTTGCTTTTGATTATAAAGAGCTAAAGTAAGAATGAAAATCTCTAACTAGCTCAAGAAAAAGGTAGTGGTAGGAGAGGTGGGATGGGGGTTGATTGGTAAGAATGCAAAGTATCTCATGGAATATGGGGCTGGAGGTATAGTTAGAGCTTCATGTGAATTGGAAGCAGGTCCTGAAAACCTACAACTAGAACTCCTATTTTTCATCCTAGTGGGTCTTCTAGACCAGTGCTCTCCTACAGAATTTTATGTGAGGATGGAAATATTCTATATCTGCTTAGTGCAACTGAGGAACTGATTTTTAAATTTCTAATGTTATTTAAATAAATTAAATCTACACATTCACTCGAATTCATTTAAATAGATCAACTTTTAAAAAATCAAGTTGCTTAAATAAAACGAAATAACTGCCTGTGGCAACGGTTGTGTACATGCAGTTCTAGATCTTCGCTCTCCCTCTCTCCCTACTCCAGCTTCCTCTGCATCCTCTCTACTGCCTCACCTCTATTCCAGTGCCTACCACTGACTTTCAATGGCCTCTGGTTTTTGGTTCCAAATCTTAGGAGAGTAATTTGATTGGCCTCACTAATCTTTTCATGCCTTTATCTTTTCTCTATGTAAGAAACCCTTTTAGGTCAGGGGCTCACTTTTGGACTGTTGGGTCGTGGATCCCATATTCTCTCAACAACAGAGGGTACCTGGGGCAGGCATCCCTCCTGCACGTGCTTTTTGTTAATATCTCAGGAGCAGCAATCCACTGCTTAGTGTGGATGCCTTGGCCTGGCCCCGGGAACTGGAGGGCTAAAGACAGGAAGTGTGACCACGGCTTTCCCCAGCCTCTGCGGTGATTCAGGCCCTGTTTGTGAGGAAAGCCCAAAGGGCCCGTGGTAACTAGTGAATCTGAGAGGAAGCAGATAAAGCAAGAGCAGCTATCTGCCCAGTGTCCCCAGCTGATCCACATCGACGCCTGTGGGTGCTCTTATTATAGCTAGGTCGTGACAAACAACCCAACACTTGAAAAAACCGGGTTTGGAAAACAAGGTTTTTGTTTTCTGCCTGATGCCTGGAGGCACCGAGGCACAGCTCGGTATTGGTCGCAGAGAACAATAGTGGACCCGGGGAGCTCTGTGTCACGGTGAGCCACCGGCTTCGCCCTGCTGATTGAGCTTGACAAGCCTACTCCGTCAAGCAACTGACCAGCGCCGGCAAACAGCTGGTCTGTCTAGTTTTTGTTTTTTAGGCCTTTGCATTGGTTTGACTGATTCTTTGAATTAATGGAATCAATGAGTTGTTTAACTTACTTGTCAAACATGGAACATTTATTAAAGGAACAGCTACGTGCCCCAAACTGTGTTTAGTTTTGTGGGAGGGTTTAAAAATAGAAGCCTCATTGAATATGGGGGTCAACAGTTCCCACCTCCCATGGTTGTGGTGAGGAAGTGGAGACAATGACCAAGGTAAAAGAGAAGTGGCACTGGAATGAAAGAATGCCCTCTCTCCTGCCCCAAATCCACCCTTCACACAGAAGCCAGAGGGATTGGTTTTTTAGATATGCAAATCAGATGAGGTTACTCCTCTGCTAAAACCCTCCAGTGTTCTGCATTATACTTGGAATTTTTTGGAATAAAATTCACACACCTCTTCTGACTTTCCAGAAACCCCTACTCCAGACCCTGCCCACCTCTCTGACACATCTCCTGTGACGTTTCCCTTGTTTCCCTCCACAGTGGCTTTGACTGACGTCCATACCAGCTTGGTCTCAGCACAGGGCCTTTGCCCTGGCAAGTCCCTTCACCTAGAATATTCTTTCCTTAGAATTTTCACATAGCTGGCTTGTCCTTTTATTCAAACACTTCTTCAGAGAGGCCTTAATTGCTCATCCAATTTAAAGTATCACCCTGCCACCCCTAATAACATTCACCTTCGTTTATTTTTATTCTAGTATTTCCCATGTACTCCCTGATACTGTTTTTTGTTTGTTTGGTTGGTTATTTATTTACTCTCTATCATCCCCAATTAGAATTGCTTCTTCAACCAAAGTGGGGCTTTGTCTTATTTACCTTATATGTTTGCAACTCCTGGAGTTGCACCTTAACACAGGTAGATCTTCAGTCAGTGCTTGCTGAACGAATGATCGACTTAGTGAGAAAAGTGACGTGCAAAGTAGCAGTTTAGCAGAGATCCTGGGTTGTAGGTTGTGTTCAGTGGTATGGAAAAGATTTTTATTTTTTAGCAAACTAAAGAATTAACCCTCTAACTTTCTTGGGTTCAGGTTTTGGGTCTTTATGGGCTTCAGTTTCCTCAACTGTAAAATGGTTATTACATTACGACCTACCTACAGCAGAGTTCAGAAGTGTGCTTAGTTCTCTTTTTTTTGGAAAATGCTTTGAAGATGCTAATTCTGGACTGAATTCAAATCCATAGGTAGTCCTAGCCACTCTCTTGAATATCTAGTTACTACCAGAACTTTAGCCCTTGGATATTTTTCAGGCTCCTCCAACTGAGCATGTCTGAAACTGAGCCCAGTATCCTTACCAAACCAGCTTCCTTACTGGTCTCCTTGCTGCCATACTCTAGCCTCATTTTCTCTAGGTTCTTGGCTAAGCTACAAGAAATGAATTTCGAGAGCAAACTGGGTTAGTTAGGCCAGTAATTTATTAAGGAATGGTGAGAAAAGAAATGGGAGAAAATAACAGATCCTGGGTCCCAGGTAGAGAGGAAAGTCACTGAAAAGTGATAAAGAGGGCCGATTTACAGACTACAATTCCCCACTATAGATTATAAATGCTCAGGTTTTACTTGCATGTTGTTCGGGGGGAAGGGGCAAGAGACGGTGAAGAAGGCCACGATGGGGAGTGGGGGAGGCAAGAGATGGGCCAGTTCGGCCTTTGGGCTTGCTTTTTGAACCATTCCACCCCTTTGCTAATGGCAGGGGAGGAGTCCCAGCTGTTTGCTGTTTTGATTGATTACCGCCCACCAATCCCCTGGGAGGGCTCAATGATAAGGCTCCTGAAGAATATCCCCGGCTTCTCCTGGCTTCCAGAGGAAATTTCATTCCTAATGGGATTCTTGCTAGTTCTTCTGGCAGCCATCTTGGGGGTACTGATGTCCATGTGTTTAATGGCATCGGTTTTTCTGCCACGTTCCAGATATATTTATTGATTCCCTAACTAGTCTGTTTCAATACTTTCCAATCTCCAGTCCATTTTCCAAACCACAATACACCATTGATTAAAATCAAATCACATCATCTTTTCTTCTTTCCTTCAGTGGTTCCCATTGTTCCTGGATGAAAGTCAAAACTTAACATGGTGGGAGCAAATGTAGGTCAGTGGTTGAGTGCCTGTTTCCCATGTATGAGGTCTTGGGTTCATTCCCCAGTATCTCCTAAAAAAACAAACAAAAAACTTAACATGGCTTACAAGGCCCTAATGGTACTTGCTTCACCAGCCTCACTTCTTGCAATTTCCCCTCCCCCACTCCACTCTCAACTTTTTTCTCCTCCCCAAATTCTGCATGCCTTTCTCATCTTGAGTGCTTGTGCCCTTGCTATTCTCTGCCCAGAACATTCCTGCCCTCCTTTTTGCCTGGTTACCTAAGAGTTCCTTCAATCTTATCTGTGTGTCAGAACTTGAGGTCCCCAGGTCTGGGATAAGACTCCCTCCTTGGCACAGCATAAATAACTACTGCCACTAGAACTCCTTATGTTGAGTGAACTTAAGAGCTGTATTGGTTAGAATATAGAACGGCTGCCTGGAGCTTAAACAAGATAGAAGTGTATTCCTTCCTTGTATAGTAGACTGGAGGTTGGGGAGTGGGGGGACGCATTGTTCCTTCTATCTCGTTGCTTCACCATCTCAGGGTGTGGTCCTTGTTGGCATGGTCCCTGAGAGCTTACCACCACATTGACATTCCAGCAACTAGCCAGGGTAGAGGGAGAAGGGGAACTGGAAAGGGCAAGCCCTCTTGACCCCCTTTAAGGACATTGCCTGGAAATAAGGCACAGAACAGGTAATGGGGACAACTTACTAATATTTATGGAGCACTGTGCTAAGCCCTCCATATGCCTTCTCATTTGAAAATTTCAGTTGCCCCTTGGAACAGCTACTGCTACTGTCCCTCCTCCTTTTTTAAAGCAAATGATATTTTATCAACAAGCTAACTTTGCATATCTGAGAAATGATATGAAAGGCCAGCCAGTCCAGCACACCAGGAGGGTGAAGGCATTCCTTTCTCAGAAAGGTGTTCAGGGGATATGCACATGACTTTTCTGTTTAACAAACACAGTATGGAATTCCAGCACATTTTGTTCTTGCACAGCTATTACTTTAAATGAGTTCTATGATTATCAAAGTTATATATATGGATAAAGAGACAAAAAGCTCTGTGGGTTTTGATATAAAATATAGCAATTCTCCCATACACCACCCCCTTCACTACTTCTTCCTGCAACCCACACAAGGCAATTTCCCATGGCCCAGAGGTAACCACTTTCAAGTCTTTGAAGAATCTTTTTTTGGTTGTTCACCTCCATATCTCTAAATAATGTGCTTGTATTGCTACTTCTTGATTTCTCAGTTTTACAACCTATCCCTCTGCTTTCCAACCTACTACCATGTGCAACACACACTTTCTCCCTGTCCCCCATCTTCTCACTGTAGCTAGATCTTAATATGAGTTAGATCGTATTTTTGCAACTGAGTAAGCTAAGACAGTAGATTTTTACCTTCCTTGGGGTGGAGGAGGGTCTGGAATTATTTCCTTATTCTAAAAATTTGGCTATTTTTCTGTGTACTGACTTTCAATTAACTTCAAACCTGTCCCCAGTTGCATAAATCCTTTCTAAATATTTTGAAATACATTTGGTATTCCATCAGTTTCATCTTTGCAAGGCAGATTCTCTTGGGGCTTTCTGACGGCTCCAGTCTGGACAAGGTGGCCCCCGTGCCTGGTGAACTGCTGTCACCCAGGGATTCCTGCACCCTCATCCCAGGGCTTCCCTCTTAGGTTCGCACTCCTTATTTCTGGGTCCCATTGCTTTCCTATTTCTTAGATCATTCTTTCATTTTGTAGCATTGCAAAGGGAACATGGGCTGTTTTTTTGTTTGTTTTTCCCATGTGTGCATGTTTAGCCCAACATCTTTAACAGAAATTCTAACCCTTATGTCAGAGATTAAGGAACCAAAGGTCAGGAAAATCAAGCAACTTGGAAGGCATAGAGTTGATCTGGGAGGGTGTTTCCCTGCCAGAGCATCTGTCACACTGTTTTCTTGTCTGTTTTTCCTATGGAGCTGTAACCTCTTTTACTGCAAAGACCCACTCTCTCTTGTTCCCTTTTGTGCCTCCAGGGGTAAGTCCACCATTGGCACTCAGCTAAAGTTTCTTCACTGAGTGTGTTAGGTCAGATTTTGAAGGACATCAATTATTATATCTGAGCAATATGCATTTTGTCACTAACTTCCCTAACCCAAATTACTTGTACTTAGTGTACTTATTTCCCAAGGCTTCCTCTCCACCACCCTGCTGCTTTGTGCTTGTGGTCATTTTAAGAGATAGAGAGAGGTCCATCTGCACCTGAAGGAGCTCCAACAAATTCCACAGGAAGGTCTCCTCATGCTTCATTCATGAATCACAGCACACTCTTCCAACGTTTATTTTTGTGAGATACACAATGGCATAATTACAAAACATTTTTTTTCCCCAAAAGAACAATTTACTCCAGCAAAGGCAGTCCTTTATAATGGCTTTTTTTTTCCTTCCTGTTTTTAGGATACCTCATGGAAACTTGACAGAACAAAGGATTTATTTTTATTAGGTTAAATCTGTGTATCGAGTACTGTTTGCTGGCTGCCATTAAGTCCGAACATCACAACTTGAAAAAAACACACTTTGACTAATAAAAACAACCCGAAACAGGTCGTTTCAGCCTAATTCTGTATTATGTTAAAATGTAATGTAAGAAACACCGCCCCAATGCCCTCCCCAGAACCCAAACCCACCACAGCTAAAAATAGCCCTCAATCTTTCCCTGAAGCTCAAAAACAGGAACAGTATAACTTGTTTGCTCCATTATGTGTTCTGCACAAGGATCCAGCCCCTTTCACATTCTGGCTCTTACACACTTGAGCAAATTCTAATTGGCCAATTACAAATCCAACAGATCTACCCGTAGGAAGTGAGAGCTGCACAAACACGGCTGCCAGGGGCCCTGAACAATGCACTGCTCACACAGGACTCACAGGAGACAATAAATACTGTAACCACTACTTAGGAGAGGTCTGCTCCCAATAAATGTGCTGCTCTATGTGTATTAACTTTTTAATCCTTACCACCTTTGAGGGTAAATCCTGCTAGGATCCCCATTTGATAGATCACGCAACAGAAGGTTCAGGAGATAGAGAGACTTCCCCATAACTACTCAAGAAGGCGTAGGAATGGTATCCACACCAAGCTGGGCTTACTTTAACAGTGAGCATCACACCAAGCTACCTCACCTGTCCTCCCTTACTGCCATGGCCAGCTGAGCCAAAGCTCCACTTGGAAGTAGAGAGGGATGAAGGGATGTCTTCCCTATCCAGCCTACTTCTAAGTACTGTTGGCCCATGAGGAAAAAGCAGAAACTATAGATTCTCAGAGTTGGGAGTGATTGTTAAGCTCACCCATCCTTGAGTATCTTCCCTTCTATGGAAGCTCTGATAAGCTTCTATCCAACCTCATGAGAAACCTATAGGCATTGGAGTTAGCCAGGCCTGGGCTCATGCCTTAGCTTTTCCATTCACTAATTGTGTAATCTTGGACAATGCTGAAACCAATAATAACAAATAGGTAATGACTGTACTCCATGTGCCTGGCACTGGGCTAAACAATTCTAGATACATTATCTCCTGCAATCCTCACAACCCTACAAAACATGCTATTGTCATCATTTTGCAGATGAGGACCATGGGGCTTGGGGAGGTGAAGTAAGGGTGCCAGGTTAGTGTGATGATCAAGAGCATGGGCTCTAGAGTTAAACTCCCCTAGATTAGCTCCCACTTCCCTCTGTATGACCTTGGATCAGTTACTTACCCTCTCTGAGCTTGTTTCTCCATCCATAAATAGGGATAATGATACTTACCTTGCAGAGTTGCTGTGAGGATGGAATGAGATAACCTTTTGTAGTAGGCACTCAATAATAGTTTCTTAAACCTTTCCCTCTTTCTAAAGACCCTGGTCCATTCCTAGCTCTAATCATTTGAAAGTCCTTTTTATATTCCATTTGAAAACCTTTCTTGTGAGAAATGTTCATGCCTCCTCTCAAAGTCAATGCAACTGCAGGGTCAGATTCTGAACTTTGGAATTTGGAACTCATAATTTATAACTCATAATTCATTTATTCAACAAATATGTTTTTGAGTGCCAGATAATCTTCTAGGTCAGTGAACAGGAAAAAAGGGCAACTTACGTCCTAGTGGGGGTGGTGATGCAGGGAATGGGAACAAACACTAAGTAAGTAAATAAACATGTATGAAAATATTGTCGTATATTTTTTTCTTCATCAACTAGGAAGAAAATACAAGACAGTGGGAGAGCAAATGACTTGTGTGTGGGTGGTGGGAGCTGCTGATTCTTTAGGTTGGATGATGAGGAAAGGTTTCACTAAGGATGTGACACTCGAGCTGAGACTTGAGAAGGACACATCCATGCACAGATCCAGAAGAGCCTTCCTGGCAGAGAACAGAGCTAGAGCTAAGGCCTGAGACAGGAAGAACCTCTGCAATTCCAGAGCACAGAGACGGCCACTGTGAGTGGAGGAGAGCAAGCAAAGGCAGAGCAGGCAGGAAACATCGTGGAGGACTTTGTGGATGGGGACAAGAAATATGGACTGCTTTCTAAGTCTGGTGGAAAGACGTGGAAGGTTTTAATCAGGGAAGTGACATATGCTTTACTTTTTAAAAAGATCATCCCGCCAAGAGTGTGTACCATGGATTTTAGAGGCAAGGGCAAGAGAAGAGGCAGAGTCCAATCAGCAGTCTTTTTGCAAGAGTCCAGGGAAAAGATATTGGGAACTTGACTGAGGATAGTAATAGTGGAGGGGACAAGCAAATGGATGGATTCTGGAAATTTAGGGGAGAACAAAGTGAAGAGTACTTACTGATGAGAATGAAGGAAGGGAGAAAATCAAAACTCCTAGATTTCTGGCTTGAGCGGAGAGGAGGTTGGTGTCATTTACCGAGACAGTTAAATTTGAGACGTCTATTTGTTATCTATGTGGAGGTGTCAAGGAGACAGTTGGATAGAGGAGTCTGGAATTCTGCTGAGAGGTCAGTACAGAAGATAGAGAGTTGGGGAGGCACAGACTTAAATTGGTATTTAGAGCTGTGGGACTGAATTAGATCATCAAAGGAGAAAATGAATAGAGAAGAGAAAGGGCCTTAAAGTGCCAATATTTAAAGTTGAAGAGAAGAAAGAACTGCCAAAGGAAATGAAGAAGGAGCTGCTGAAGAGGTAGTGGTAAAACCAGGGAAGTTTGGTGTCACAGAAACTAAAAGAAAAGTGTCTTTCAAGAAAGAGGGCCTGGTAAACTGTGCAGAATGCTGCTGCAAACTTCTTGTAAGAGTAGCAAAGAGACATTCGTTTTGGCACCTGGAGGTCACCAGCCACTTTGCCCAGAACTGTCTAAATAGAGAGGCAGAGACAGAAGTTCAGTAGGAATGGGTGGAGAAGAAAACATGAGCTGAGGAAGGGTAGTCAGCAACTGTCTCAGTTTGCCAGGCTCTTATGAAGACACCACACGATGGGTTGGCTTACACAAAAATAATTTATTGGCTCGTGGTTTCAGAGGCTAGATGTCCGAAACCAAGGCATTGGCAAGGCAATACTTTCTCCCACAGTCTGTAGTACTGTGGTGCTGGCTTACTGCAATCCCTGGGGTTCTTTGGCTTGCATCTCTCTTTAATCACACAGCTCTCTCTCTCTCCTTTGTCTGCCCTTCTGGTTTCCATCAACTTCTGGCTTCTGGCTCCTCCCAGTGCCCTTCTCTTTATCATATGGATTAAGACCCACCTGAATTCAGTTGGCCATGGCTTAGCTGATAACACCTTTTGGAGGTCTTATTTACAAATGGATTCACACCCACAGGAGTGATTAAGATTAAGAATATGCCTTTTGAGGGGGTACATAATTCAGTCTACCACAGCTATAGATAACCATTTCCAAGATGCTTTGCAGTTAAGAAGAATAGAGCTTTGGACCAACAGATGGAAGAGAATGTGGGACTAAGGAAAGTTTGTTTGTTTGTTTCTTTGATTTTATGACCTTTGATTCTTGAACCTCTGTGAAGGATGAGAGAAGACAAGAGGAGTGATGCAGTAGAAAGGAAGAAATTGATGCAGGAAAGACAAGAGATACTAGAGAAACGCTGTCCAGGAGAAGGCAAGTGGGGATGGGACCAGGGCACCAGAGCACTGTCCTGATATGGGACAAGAATATGTCCTTCAGAGCAATGGGAGAAAAGGCACAGGATGTGGGTACAGCCTAGATTAAGGTGGATGTTTTTTCAGTGAGCAGATGAGGCAGCATCTATGTGATTGATTCTCTTTTTCTCACTAAGCTGTGGGTCAAAGCAATCAGCTGAGAGGAATGGGGAAGGGGGATGTAGGAATTTTAAGGAGAGAGGAGGTATGAACAGTAGTTTTGGAGAGAGTAGGAAGAGAAGATCATGGGGGAGTGTTTGTCAGTCATTGGTGAGCACCAAATTGAGATTTGTGTCCATGAATCTGATCATCATAATCAGTGGGTTCTCCAACATGCAGCTGCTTGGGTGCCAACATGATGATTTTTGGCAAGTTGGAGCTTGGCAGGTGCAGTAGTTGGAGGGAGAGAATGATGATGTTGTTTGCAGGGAAGTGATTTTAAGGAAGGAGCTGAGGAAAGGTGAGAGTGTTGTGATTAATTTAAAAGTGTTAGGGTCCATCAAAAGGAATGATGTTCTGGATATATATAACAACATAGATTAACCTTGAAGACATCAGGTTGGGTGAAATAAGATAGTCAAAAAAGGACAAATATTGTATGATCTCACTGACATGAAATAATTAGCATAAGCAAATTCATAAAGTCAGAACCTAGGATAGAGGTTACCAGGGACTAGGGTAGAGGTAGGGGATGGGGAGTAAATGCTTAATTGGAAGAGAGTTTCTCTATGGGGTGATGGAAAAGTTTTGGTAATGCCTAGTGGTGATGGTAACACAACATTATGAATGTAATTAACAGCACTGAATTCAAAATTTGAATGTGGTTAAAAGGAGAAATTTTGGTTGTATATACATTATTAGATGCAGCAGTTTGATATTATTGATGAATTACAAAAAGAAGTATTGGATTATGTTTGTAAACTGGTCTTCTCCTCTGGGCATATGATATTATATTGGATTATATTAGACTGATTAAGTAATCAAGTAAACCTCTTGTGTCAGTACGGCATTGAGTCCCCGCCCCTTGGTGGGTGGGGACTCACAAATAAAAGGCATGGCAAAAGATATGGGGGGTTTTTGATGTTGGAGTTTTGATGTTGGAGTTTGATGCTGAAGCCTTAAGCTGGAGGCCTGGGAAGAGAGGAACCCTGAACCCAGAGAGAAGCAAGACCCTGGAAAAGAGGAACCCAGGGAGCCTGAACCCTCACAGATGTTGGCAGCCATCTTGCTCCAACATGTGAAAATAGACTTTGGTGAGGGAAGTAACTTATACTTTATGGCCTGGTATCTATAAGCTCCATCCCAAATAAATACCCTTTATAAAAACCAATTTCTGGTATTTTGCATCAGCACCCTTTGGCTGACTAATATATTAGAATAAAAATATTTTTTAGACCATAGGACTGTACAACAAGCCCTAATGTAAACTATGGACTATAGCTAATAGTACAATAATGATAATATTGTTTCATCAATTGTAACAAATGCACCACACTAATGCAAAGTGTTAATAACAGGTAAAACTGTATGTGTGTGGGGAGGGGTATGTGGGAACTTTGTATTTTATGCATGATATTTCTATAAACCTACAACTTTTCTAATAAAAATTAATTTTTAAAAAAGTGGTAGGGTGAAAAATAGTCTCTATGAGATTAAAAACTTATTGGGGGAAGCAGACTTCGCCCAGCGGATAGGGCATCTGTCTACCACATGGGAGGTCCACAGTTCAAACCCCAGGCCTCCTTGACCCATGTGGAGCTGGCCCATGTGCAGTGCTGATGCGCGCAAGGAGTGCCCTGCCACACAGGGGTGTCCCCATGTAGGGGAGCCCCACGCGCAAGGAATGCGCCCCATAAGGAGAGCTGCCCAGAGCGAAAGAAAGTGCAGCCTGCCCAGGAATGGTGCCGCACACACAGAGAGCTGACACACAAGATGACACAACAAAAAGAAACACAGATTCCCGTGCCACTGACAACAACAGAAGTGGACAAAGAAGAACATGCAGCAAATGGACACAGAGAGCAGACAATTGCGGTGGGGTGGGGGGGGGGGGAGAAATAAATAAAAAAAATAAATCTTTAAAAAAAAAAACTTATTGGAGTAAGTGGATTTGGCCCAACAGATAAAGCGTCCGTCTACCACATGGGAGGTCCAGGGTTCAACCCCAGGGCCTCCTTACCCATGTGGTAAAGCTAGCCCACACCAGTGCTGATGAGTGCAAGGAGTGCTGTGCCACACAGGGGTGTCCCTGTGTAGGGGAGCCCCAAGCACAAAGAGTACACCCCATAAGGAGAGCTGCCCAGTGCAAAAAAAGTGCAGCCTGCCCAGGAGTGGTGCTGCACACGTGGGGAGCTGACATGGCAAGATGACACAACAAAAAGAGACACAGATTCCCAGTGCCACTGAAAAGAATACAAGCAGACACAGAAGAACACATGGCAAATAGACACAGAGGGCAGACAACTGGGGTGGGGAGGAGGGGGAAGGAGAGAAATAAATTAAAAAAAAAAAATCTTATTGGACTGGGAGGACCGTGAGAGTAAGCTGGAAGCATAGAGACTCAGACACTTGAGTTTGAAATTTCAGAGGTGATTCAGTTAGTGTGGTTTATACCATGGGAGGGACCAAGTGTCCCAGTTTTTCCAATGCTATAAGTATCACACAACAGGTTAGTGTAAATAATGGGAATTTTTCAGTGCAAATAATGGGAATTTTTCTCATGGTTTCAGAGGTTGGAAGGCTCACTGCCCCCCAGGGTTGGTAGTTTCTGGCTGACTGGCAATCCTGGGGGTTCCTTGGCTGTCCTAACACGTGGTGATATCCTATCCGTTGACTTCCAGCTTCCTTCTCCTCCTTGTGGCTTTCTCTTTTGGAAAGCCTACAGCAATAGGATTAAGGCCCATTGTGACCCAGTTGGCTATACCTTAACTAAAAGTGACATCCTCAAAAGATCCTATTTACAGTGGGTTCACATGCACAGGAATGTGATTAAAATTAAGAAACTGCGTTTTTCTTGGGTACATAATTGAAACTACCACACCAAGGAAAAGGATAGCAGAGGCCAAATGGAGGAAAAAGTCATTCATGTGAGTCAGTTGAAGAACCAAGAAGACAAGATATTGGATGGCTACGTCACATGAATTTTGAAGTAACCAAGCATGGTGGCAATTGAAGGAGATGAAAAGATGCTAAAGTTATCAGTGAAAGGGGTAAGACTGGAAAGGCAGAGAGAGCAGCAACAAAGATGGAAAGGGTATAAGTCGCATGACATAAACTTCAGAGGAGTGGAGTTGAAGGAGAAGGGAGTAAAATGGTTTGGAAGTAGCAGTAGTAAACAAGGCAGACACCTATCCCATCTCTTGGTCATGTGGCATGGGAAGAATATGAGGAAAAAAAAGGCAGCCTGCTTTCAAGTACCTGCAATGGAAGCAAAATTTAGGGCAAATACAGTTACCAGTCAGAGCAAAAGGTGAGGGAAACATTCTCAGAAAGGATTCAAGAAATAGGGGATGCTGCTGACTGCACAAGGCAGGGTGTGAAATTGAGTCAGATTGATAGATGTGCAGAGCAGTATGGGGCTAAGGGTTGAATGGATGGCTTGAGAAAGTGGCTTGACCTTCTGGGGGTGACTGAAGTAAATAGGGAAGTAGAAAATGATGGGATTAATTTTGAAAATTTTGTAAGAATCTGGTTTTGTAGGAGAAAATTAAATTAAATCTGTTCATTTCACTTGTCTGATTAAAACATTTTAATAGCTTCTCATTGCTCTTAGGATCAAGTCCAGACTTTTCAACACTTCGAGTAAGGTCCTGCATAGTCTGGTCCCTCTGACCTCCCAGGATTTAACTCTGACGCTGCCACAGCATTGAACTGAATACGACTGATTTTTTTTTTCTTGTTCCTCTACTGTTTCCGGTAGTACACCGTCATGATAAAACACAAGACTTTGGTTCCAGTCAGACTGGTTTCAAATCCTGGCTTTAGCACTTACTAACGAAATGACTTTGGGCAAGTTATTTAACTTCTCTTTGTCTTAGTTTTCTCATTTGCAAGATGGGGTGCAAGTAATAGTTCTCACATTAGAAGTTGTTTGAGCCATTTAAATGAGTTAATGCATAAAAGCACTTAGTTTCTTGCCAGGTGGTTTAGTTATAATAATTATTCCCCACATATGTATGGTGGTTTGGAGCAGTATGTGCCTCAGAAAAACATGTTCTTAAATCTAATCCTTGCCTGTGGGTGTGAACCCATTGTAAACAAGACCTTTTTGATGAGGTTACACCAGTTAAGGTGTGGCCCACCTCAATCAGGATGGGTCTTAATCTGACTACTGGAGTCCTCTATAAGTAGAATGAAATTCAGACACACAATGAGAGAGCCACAGGAAGCAAGATGCTGAGCATCAACAGAACCCGAAAGAGAAGTAAGTGACCAGGAAATGCTGCCATGTGCACTGCCATGTGTCAAGCTAAGGGCCAAGCATCACTGATAGTCAGCCCCAGGATGTCACAGTTTTCATAGAAAAAGCATCGCCTTGATGATGCCTTGATTTGGACATTCTCTTAGCCTCAAAACTGTGAGCAAATAAATTCCCATTGTTGAAACTTCTGGGAAGATGGCATCAGAGTAGGTAGGCAGGGCTCAACTCTTTCACAAAAACAATGGAGGAAGGACAAAAAGCTATATGAGGGAGGTGCTTTGGGGATCTGCAGACTAAGAGAGTGCTGTACATCCTCCAGGAGGGCAAAGGACAAATTGACGAAGAAGCCGAATTGAAAACTGTGAGTTACTAACCCCCATGGCCAGGAACAGCACTCATACCCCACCCTCAAGGCAAATGGCCTGGATGAAACCTGTGGTTCACTGCAGCTGAGTGAGATGGGAACAGACATCTTCCTCCTTGGGAAGAGGGAGGGTGCAGTGGAAGTTGGAGAGTGTTTTTTCTTCTGTGAGTTTAGCCAACAAAGCCAGCTATGAATTCTGGTTCTGCCCAGACCAGAATCAGAGACAAGTGGAGGTTGAAAGAGACATCTCCATAGAAAGATTTACCAGAAAGCACAGTCTGCTGGTTAGCTGAGAAAATGCAAGCAGAAAAAATGCTTTTAGAGTCTCTCATCCTAGATCCTTGGAGCAGATATATGCCCCATTAGTGAATCCCTGGCCCTATTTTGATAACTTAAGCTGGAAATTTTAAAGATTTAGAATAAGTTGAGCCAAAAATCAAAGAAGAGTCATGAAACAAAACTACTAGACAAGAGAGAGAAATTGACCACCAGAGTATATTCACCAACATATTCAGATGCCTAGACATCAGCAAAAATTACAAGCCATACTAGGAAACAGGAAGACATGGCTCAGTGAAAGGAATAAACCAAAAATCCTGATGACACACAAGATTTAAGAAAACTAATCAATGATAGTCACACAAATTGCCTAAATCAATTCAAAGAGTTGAAGGAAAATATGACTAAAGAGATAAATAATATTAAGAAGACACTGAGTGAGAATGAAGAACATTTGAGAATCTGCAAAGAAAAGTAACAGCTTATGTGAATGAAAGACAATGGATGAGATTAAAAATCCATTAGAGGCATATAAGAACAGATTTGAATTGATGGAAGACAGAATTAGTGAACTGGAGAAATAAGCATCTGAATTTGAAAAGACAGGACAGAAAGAGAAAAGAATGGAAAAAATGGAACAGGGTCTCAGGGAATTGAATGACAATGTGAAACACACAAACTTATTCATTATCAGTGTCCCAGAAGGAGAAGAGAATGGAAAAGGGCTAGAAAGAATATTTGAGGAAATGATGACTGAAAACTTCCCAACCCTTATGAAAGGCATAAATATCAGTATCCAAGAAGAACAGCACACCCCAAACAGAATAAATCTGAATAGAACTACACTCAGGCACCTACTATTCAGAATGACAAATAGAGATAATGAGAAGATTCTGAAAGCAGCAAGTGGAAAGTAAAGCATCACATACAAGGGAGCCTCCACAAGATTAAATCCCAACTTCTCACCAGAAACCATGGAAGTGAGAAGAAAGTGGTATGATGTATTTAAGGTACTGAAAGAGAAAAACTGCCAGCCAAGAATTCTTTATCCAGCAGAATTGTCCTTCAAAAATGAGAGAGAGTTTAAAATCTTCACAGACAAACAAAATCTGAGATAGTGTATTACTAAAAGACCAGCTTTACAAGACATACTAAAGGAAGTGCTACAGCCTTAAAAGAAAATGGAAGGGTGAGAGACTTGGAGAACAGTGTAGAAATGAAGATTATTAGTAAGGGTAAATTCAAGGTTAAAAAGACAGACAATAGTAAGATATCACATCAGAGTGCAAAGGACAAAATGGATAAAATAAGTAATGCCATTATAGTAATAACATTGAATGTTAATGGGTTGAATTTCCCAATCAAAAGACATAGACTGAGAGAATGGATAACAAAAACATGAGATATATTTATGCTGTCTATAAGAGACTCTCCTCAGATGTAAGGACACATGGTTGAAAAGATATTCCATACAAATAGTAACCAAACAAAATCTGGAGTAGCGATGCTAATATTGGACAAAATAGATTTTAAATGTAAAACTGTTATAAGAGATGAAGAAGGTCATTATATATTAATAAAACAGGCAATTCACCAAGAAGAAATAACCATAATAAATATTTATGCACTTAATCTAGGTCCCCCAAGATACATGAATCACACATTGGCAAAACTGAAAGGAGAAATAGACGTCTCTACAATAATAGTTGGAGACTTCAATATATCACTCTCAGCATTGTATAGAACATCTGAACAAAGAATTAATAAGGATACAATAAGCTTGAATAATATGATAAATGAACTAGACCTAATAGACATTTATAGAGTATTACACTCCAAAACAGCAGTATATACATTCTTCTCAAGTGTTCATGGATCCTTCTACAGGATAGATCATTGTTGGGGTCACAATATAGGACTCAAAAAGTTTGACTGCTACGTAAATATTGTTCAAATAGTGGGGCTCCTGAGGCTCTAGAGACAACCAGACACTATAGGCAGGGCAGACAACTCAGGGGTTTGGTGCCCTGACAGTGGACCCTACTTTGGAATGTATGCTCCCGGTGTGCCAGAGTTGGATTCATTTGTGATTTCCCTACACATGGCTCTTCTGCTCCTTCTATTTGTACCTTAGTTAGTACTAGACTTGATAGGTGTATGTCCAAGAGACCTAAATCTTTGGGTCGTTCATGTGCCAGTTGGGCCCTGAATCTCAACAGAGTTGCAATACTCTCCAGTTCATTGGACTCACCCAGGACAACTAACAAGGAGATGATGATGGACAATGCCCATCCCAAAGAACAGAGAGAGTCTTCAGCCACAAGCAAAACAGTCCCCTCGATCTGCCCCATGGGTTCTAAGCTCCCTCAATAAGAGGTAGAGTGGGCATCATCATCCCAGAATCCTCAGGATTCAGGAATGTACAATGGACTAGGGTAGGCTTATATTATTCTTCTATAGACATAGTTATTCTAGCAATGGAAGAACTTATATCAATGATGTGGAGTCAGGGCCACTGGAGATTCTGTGGGGAGGGAGAGGGAAAAACAGGTGTAATACAGGAACATTTTCAGCACATTGGAATTGTACGGAAGACATTGCAATAATGGATACAGGCCATTATATATTTTGTCATAACTTAAAAATCATGAGGGACAGAGTGTAAACTAAAATGTAAACTATAATCCATGCTTAGTGGCAATGCTCCAATATGTGTTCATCAATTGTAGCAAATGTACCGCACAATGAAGGATGTTGTTAATGTGGGAAAGTGTGGGAGGGGTAGGGAGTGGGACATATGGAAATCCGCTATGTTTTTTATATAACATTTATGCAATCTAAAGTATTTTTAAAGTGTATTAAAAAATACAATAAAAAGTTAAAAAGATTGAAAGTATACAAAGCACTTTCTCTGATCATAATGGAATGAAGCTGGAAATCAGTAATGGATGAAAAAAGGGAAAATTTATGAATATATAGATAAAATAACACAAACCTAAATAATCAGTAGGTCAGAGAAGAAATTGCAAGAGAAATCAGTAAATATCTTGAGACAAATGAAAATCCCAACTGTTTAAGCAGAACCATTGCATGGTATTTGCTTGAGCAGCCTAGGAAACTGGCACAACATGCAATTGCCTTAGCCTGGAATACTGACACTGTACTTGCTGCCCCCATCCCATTCTTTCCTCCATCTGCCTACCTTCAAGAATCACCTGAAGACATCACTTCCTACAGTACGCTTTCCTTGGCTGCCCCCAAAACCCTGTAGTCACATTGTTCCACCTTGAGGGCACTGTGCCCTTGTCTGACGTCCCAATTACCCTGTGAACCCTGAGGGTCAGGACCTTGCCAGCTTATTTACCATTCTCTTCTCAGGGTCTTCTGTTCTGCCTGACACACAGTAAGTGCTATTAAATGTTTGCTGAAAGGTCAAGTGAATGGAGGATTCTTGCAGAGGGAGAGGAAATGGTCTCCAGGATAAAGGGGTAGGTGGCTCTCCAGACCTTTGTGGAGCATGAGCGAGGTGGCATCTCAGCCCAGATCTGCCGTTGCCTGGAGTAGGCCAGCCCCTTCCTGCAGCCTGAACTTGCTTCTGTAGGGAGGCGCCTCTATCTCTAGCTTTTCTAAAATCGGATTTCAGGTTTGGGAAAAAGAATATTCTGAAGCAGAAAAAAAAAAATTGAAAATCACTGCTCTTGGTGCCCTATCTGAACTCTCTTTCTGCTCAAAAGTTTTTCATAAGTTCAGGAACACTTCCAGGATTTTCAAAGCATGAGGACACGGAGGGAGAATGTTTATACTTTTGGAATCCATTGATTCAGATACTGACAAGAAGTTTCTACAAAGTTTGTAACACAATCACATGAATTGCATTCATCTATAAGCGCACAGAATACGGTGTATGCACATGAGAAGCATTGCTTTCTCTGCCAGGAGCTGGCGACTATGCTTGGTACACATGCGGATTCTCAGCCCCAGACGGCCAAGGCTGGTGCCCCAGGCTGGGAACCCAGAGTCTGGCCCATCCCCAGTTTCTGAAGACTGAAGGTCTCTGTTCTCCAAGAGGGGGGTGGAAATAAAGACTCAAGGCTAAGTGCAGAAGCCTGGCCGTGAGAATGTCAGCTGCCTCTAACATTTTGGCTGAGATTGAACAACTCACCCTGACCTCTTACTGTATGGAATTGCTGCCCTCCACCCTTGCAATGGCTTGTTGCAACAGGCAAGGAAGAGACCAGAGCCACTGCAGCCAAATATGCAGAGGCACTGTCTGAGCAAGACTCAAGTTTCTGTTATTGCGGAGAGACGGGTAAGAGCTGGAAGATGAAGCAAAAACTAATGAGCGGCATCTGGGAGGAAAACGGCAGTCTTTTACTAATAGCCTAAACCAATCTGTGGTTTAACAACTGTCAGTTTCTTTTGATAAATATCTGTAGCCTCGAGCGATCAGAGGTAGACAGAGAGGGGGGCAGATATAAGCGACCCATCCCCTTTACCTCGCCACCTGTGGTTATGCTATTATGAAAGCATATCTGAGACCAAGTTCTGCCAAACTTGTATTTATTAGCAAGTTAGGCTGGAAAACCAGTATCAGGTCTGCTAAGTGTGGGGATGAGCAGGGGAGTCCTGTAAGCACCCTCCTTGAAAGAATCACTCCAAGGTAGATCACCCCCTCTGCCCTATGTGGACAGTTCAAACAGAAAAGTCCTGCAAGAAAAGACAAGTCACAGGACACAAGGAGCTCTGGGCTTTGAGGGCTGCCCCAAAGGCACAATGCTGCTGAATTTGCCGATTCTTATACCTTGTTCTGCAAAGCATTTGAGCAGATTGTCTTTCTAGCTAAGAAGCTACCTTGAGCATTTCTCTTTCACCAGAAATGAATAAGTATTCTGACCTTCCTAATGCTAATAGCAAATCCCTCATGTTGATTTCTGTATTTGAAGAATTTAAGCACTCTCCTTAGCTCTAGTAAGGGATTTCTGATTTCTGATAGTACCTTGAATACTATCTAGATGTCCTGAGGATGTGGATTCAAGTTAATTCACACACATGCATTTTACCTTTTTTATTTTTTTTATTTTTTAAAAATTATTTATTTATTTTTAAAAATTACATTCAAAAAATATGAGGTCCCATTCAACCCCACCGCCCCCACCCCCCACTCCCCCCACAGCAACACTCTCTCCCATCATCGTGACACATCCATTGCACCTGGTAAGTACATCTCTGAGCATCACTGTACCCCATAGTCAATGGTCCACATCATAGCCCACACTCTCCCACGTCCCATCCAGTGGGCCCTGGGGGGATCTACAATGTCCCATAATTGTCCATGAAGCACCACCCAGGACAACTCCACGTCCCGAAAACGCCTCCCCATCTCATCTCTTCCTCCCATTCCCCAAACCCAGCAGCCACCATGGCTACCCTTCCCACACCCATTCCACATTTTCTCTGTGGACATTGGATTGGTTGTGTCCATTGCACATCTATGTCAAGTGGGGGCTTAGATTCCACATGGATACTGGATGCACTCCTCCTGCTTTCAGTTGTAGACACTCTAGGCTCCATAGTGTGGTAGTTGACCTTCTTCAACTCCATGTTAGCTGAGTGGGGTAAGTCCAATAAACCAAAGTGTAGGAGCTGAAGTCTGTTGAGGCTCTGGGCCTGGGTGTCATATTATCAGTCCAGAGATTCAAATCCCCTAAATATATCTTAAACCCCAGCACCAACTACAATTCCAATAAAGTAGCATGCAAGTCTTGTGAAAAGAGATCCCCTCTGAGTCCAATTCCATCACGCAGAAACACCAGCTCCAAAGAAGGGCCATCTGCCATGGCAGTGAACCCCATCTGCCATGACCATAGAACCCATGGGTCTCTTTATCCCTCAAAAGAACCAATAGCTGGGGTTGTATCTACTTACTTTATCTGTCTCTTAGACTCTGCTCAGTTGTGCATAAGGGCATTCCTTCTGACAACCTCCAGACTCTTTTTTAGAGACTCATAGCCTTATAATCTCATTTCTCCTTTCTGTTTCCCCCTTACATTAGGTCAAACAGCATTTTGAAGTCATGTTATTATATGTAGACGGGGATATTCTGCTGATCCGTATTGAACCTTTGATTCAAGGTCATTTTCTAGTTGCATCTTCAGCTGGTATGTGGTAGTGATCCCTTGTTGCCAGGGAGGCTCATCCCCGGGTGTCATGTCCCATGCTGGGGGGAATGCACTGCATCTACATGCTGAGTTTGGCTGTGAGAGTTGCCACATTTGAGTAACATGAAGGCTGTCAGGAGGAAACTCCCAGACACAGTGCTACTCTAGGCCTTGTTCTTATTGCAGGTGTATAGGCTCAAAAGCATAGCCATTAGTATCAGGAGCCCACTGTTGGGCCCTCCTTCCTTCCTGGTTCTTGCCGTTGTACCTGGGGGACTGCCGCTGCTCCCCCAGGGTCCACGACAGTGACCCCTGGCCAGGAGCCCAGTACCCCCCCAGCTGTTGTTTTTAATTGTTTCCACTATGAGTATATTTAGACATTACTATATACCCTGGGCATATGCCTTGTATAACTCCCTGTCAACCATATATATCCTGTCAATAACATCCTATATCAGTATTCCTCCACTTCCATTGTTGAACCACTCTGTGATCCAAATCTTCCACCATCTCATCACAGATTCCACCCCTGCAGATGTTAACTCACATCCTTCCTCCACCCCCCGATTTCCTGTAAGCCTCTTTTCCAGACTCTAGCTCTCTGAGGCAGTTTGCTTATTTCATATCATTGAGGTCATGTAGTATTTGTCCTTCAATGCCTGGGTTGCTTCACTCAACATAAGATTCTCAAGGTTCATCCATGTTATCACGTGTGATTGTAGTGTATTTGTTCTTACAGCCAAGTAGTATTCCATTGTGTGTATATACCACATTTTATTGATCCACTCGTCTGTTGATGGACATCTGGATTGATTCCAACTTTTGGCGATAGTGAACAATGCTGCTATGAACATTGGTGTACATATATCGGTTTGTGTCCTTGTTTTCAGTTCTGATGGGTATATACCCAGCAGTGGTATTGCTGGGTCATATGGCAAATCTATGGTTAGTTTTTTGAGAAACCGCCAAACTATCCTCCAGAATGGTTGGATCCTTCTGCATTCCCACCAGCAGTGGATGAGTGTTCCCCTTTCTTCACATCCTCTCCAGCATTTGTATTCTTCTGTTTTTTTCATAGCTGCCAATCTTATGGGAGTAAGATGGTATCTCATTGTAGTTTTGATTTGCATTTCCCTGATAGCTAGAGATTTTTGCTCTTTCTTCTTTTTTGATATGTGAATTTTACCTTTTTTAAAAAAATATTTTTAAGCTAATTGTCACATATCCCAAAAACAAAAGGGGCCTGAGACACCAGTGAGTCTAATTGGTTTTATTTGTTCATTTAGTCATCCATCCATTCATTCCTACCAGAGTTCCTCAATGCCTGCTATTTGCAAGGCAGTGGGGTTAGAGTGATGAGCAGAAGAGATGTCCCTGAGATCATTGAGCTTTCATTCTAATGGGAAAGGCTAACAATAAACAAATAAAACACAAATATATAATCTAATGGTTGGTGGTGACGGCAGCACCAGGGGCCCTTAAAGGGTCTGTGAGCTTGAAGTGAAATTCAAAAAAACCTTATTCTTGTGGGGATGTGTTGGTGCCGGTGTGATATACTTATTAAATAGTACACAGTATAGTGTGGACTTAGTAAGGGGTTCATGGTTTTCACCTGACTGGCAAAGGTGGAGCACAAAAGTTAAGAACCCCTGCAAAAGAAGCATTAGGAAAGGCATGTAATTTCCAATTTTCTAATAGCCATATTTTAAAAATTAAAAAGAAACAGGTGAACTTAATTTTAATGATATAGCTTATTTACCCTCATAGTATATCCAAAGTGTTAGCGTTTCATGTAATGTAAAAATTATTGAGATATTTTACATTCTTTTCTTCCAACTTAAAAAATATATATGTTTTACACTTTCAGCACATCTTAATTGGGACTAATTTTATTTCAAATGCTCAAGACCACTTTGGATAGCACCAGTCTAGAGAATAAAAGGACAATGGCCTTATTTTAGACAGAGTAGCTACAGATTGGCACTCTGAGGAGGTGATAGGAACAAGCTCTGGATGTCCTAGAAAAGAGAATACTAACAACAAAGGCTCTGGGGTGGGAATAAGCTTGTGGTGACAGGCAAACAGCAAAGAGGCCAGTGTAACTCAGCTGATAATGTGTCTTTTGCTCTCCACCATTTTCCTTTCTGCTGCTTGGAAAGCACATGCAGAGCCTGGAGGTACAGCAGCCACATTTCAACCCTGAGGACAAGCACAGATTCTGGATTTAGAATCCAAGTTCTGCTACTGCTAGCTGTTTCAGTGCTTCTTAAACCACCTGTGGCAAAGGAACTATTATTTTTTGTTCCAGTCATTGCAGATCAATACTTTTGTAAAATAGAGTAAAATGAATTACAAAAAAAAAAAAAAAAAAAATGCAACGAGAAAAAGAAATGGGCATATGAAATACAAGACCAAATTTTTCCCATTTTATTCACCTGACATAAAATTGTGACAAAAGTTTCTCAACTCTTATACTCAATTTCTGTACTCATTTTGTAGCAAGCAATTGAGTCAAGGATAATATTTTGACTATTACTGAGTTATCTGATCATTTGGTCAGTTATTTAACCTATCTAAGCTTTAGTTTACTTATCTGAAAAATGGAGATAATATTAGCAACTGTCTCAGATTTTTTGTTTGTTTTTGGTATGGATTAAATAAAACAACCCATGTGAAAGCTAGCCCAGCAGTGCCAGTAAATATTACCTATTACAAGTTACCACATGCTTATTTCCCTGATTGGCTGCAAGCCCCCTAAAGGCAAGGATGACCAGGGCCTGACTTTGCAAACGAGCACACTGTGGTGCCTACAGAGCTGATATTCAATAAATTACTGTTGAACTCTGGAAAAGTGCTTTGAAATCCAGGTAAAAGGCCTTTGTAAATAGCAACTTTTACAAGTTTCATTCATTCAGTTACAATGTAGCGTAATGAAATCAGTAGGCTTTGGACAGACTTAAGTTGAAATCCAGTTTCCTCCACTCATTATTTTGGGCAAGTCACTTTCCCTCTCTGAACTTTGGTTTTCACATCTGAAAAATGGGCATAAGAGCACTCACTCTGTTTAAAGGATTAGAGGAGGCCATAGACGCAAACACCAGGTCTCCCTGAGAGGAAGCGCTTGCTCCGGCTCTGCAGAGGGGGTCTGCTTGGTGCAGCTGCACTCCTGGGATGGAGCCCGGCATTTCCGGCTTGGTGAGCATTCCTGAACCTTTTGTTGGCAGCACTGGGAGATGCCGGCAGCTGGTTGCAAACTGGCACCAGAGTCTGGCAAAGACATAAAATGGGGCCTCACCCCGGCAGGCCCTGTTCTTGCCCTACCCTGCCTGGAGGCTAGTTCCAAACACTCCCTGGGCCTGTGGGTGGTGAGAGGTGTCTGCTTTGAAGTTGGGAACTGCACCCAAAGTCCTCACTGCTTTTTTAAAAAAGAAAAGAGAAACCTACCACCGACAATAAACCTCTCTGTGTGGCCTGCCACACTGGATAAAAGCATTGCCGTGCTCAGTACTTCCTTAGGGCTAAAGGTATAGAAACCCTCGCTGAAAATGAGAAGTCTGAAGGCAGGCTGAGATCCTAAGGAATCTGGGCCGTTACCCTTTAACTCAGTGGCTTATATGCCAGCCTCTATCTCATTTGACCCTCACAACAGTTCTAGGTGGTAGATTAGTTGGTTGGTTTGCTATTCAGCACCATCTTGCAGAAGAGTAAACTGAGTCTCAGAAACAGGTGGTAACTTGCCCCAGGTCACCCAGTCAGCATACAGCTGTGGCTCCTAGAATGCAACTCCCTGCTGCACCCAACCACACTCTCACCCTTCTCTCCAGCCAGCCAGCCCTCCACCCACGCCTGGCTTGCAACATCCTTCAGGGGCGCATGGAGGACTCCGAAGCTCAGCTCTAGATTCCAGATTCCCTACCTATAGAATCACAGACAAGTCGCAAACCTCACTAAGGCTCAGATTCCCAGCCACAGAAGTCTTGGAGGAGTCCCCATCTCACAAAGTGGCTGTGAGGATCAGATGGGGTACATACGAAGCGAGCCCTTGGCACGGCTCCCGGCACACACACAGCAGCAGGGCTGCTGTCTGCCCCGAGGCTCGGCCAGGACCCAACTGAAGCTCGCTGTCCAATGCAGGAGATATATTAACTGCAAATAGGCACAGCCCCTGTTCAGCGGGAGTGGTCACAAGCAGCAGGCTCCAGGGGAAACCAGTCTTGCTCACACCATCTCCGGGAACAGGGCAGGTTCTTCCTCCACCCCCATTTCCATTCTCATCGGGCTTCCATTTACATAACAGGTAAAGCAGCAGCTCTCAGTAATATATCATGGAGTTGAAGGAGAAAGATTTTTAAAAAATTTGCTCTGGCATCTAAACTTTAAAAATTTCAACACAGCGTCAATTAATTTTGGGCGACTTAAACTAATCATTCCCTTCAATTCTGGGAGTGGAATCAACTGCCTTTTTCTTTCAGGCAAACATACTTATGGGCAGATTTTAGTATTTTTTATTTAAAAAAGAAAACTTACGCGATGCCCTTTTAAGAGTATTGACCAGGCTTGGAGGGAGGATTTGAGAGTTGAAGGAGCTCTCACCTGATAAACACAGCTCTGCGGCTCATCATTGTACACACAGGGCATACAATGCCAATGTTCCATGGCCCACACGAGGTTTTGGAGATTGAATCATGCCCCCCACAAAAGACACATTAAGTCTTAAGCCCGGGTCCTGTTGGAGTGAACCCATTGGTCAAGAGGACCTTTCAAGATACTATTTAGTTTAGGTGTGGCCAACCTGAAGGAGGGCGGACCTTCCTGCAGTAGGATGAAGTCCTTGCAAGCCAAAGGAAATTGGCCATGGGTGGAAACCAGAAGTCAGTAGAAGCCCAAAACTAGGAGAAGCCAGAGATTGAGGCAGATCACCATGTGACAGAGGCAGAGATGCCAGCCCAGGAACCCCAATGATCGCGGGCAGGATACTTCCACAATCCTAAAGACTTTGGAGAAAGCATGGCCTTGCTGACTTGTTGAGTTTGGACTTCTAGCCACCAAAACTGTGAACCAATAAAGTCCTGTCACTTAAGCCAACCAGTATGTGGTATTTATCACACAGCCCTGGTGAACTAACCCAATAGGTAAGTCAAAAACTATTTGTTGAATGAGCAAGTCTCAATCCAATCGATATTTCAGGTACCTACTATGTGCCAGGCACTATTAATATTGATTAATATTAATAGCATCTACTTAGTTGGGTGCCAGGTGCCTGGCATAAGCAAATCTAAGCTTTCCAACCCCATGAGGTAGGAAGTATTATTCCCATTTAGGTAAAAAAAAACCTGTGCCTGGAGGGTTTTAAATGTTTCACCTATGTTCTCAGAACTAGTAAATGGCAGAGTGGGGATTCAAACCCATGTCGCTCTCATGCCATCACTTAATGCACTTGACCTCTAAGCCCTGCTTGCCCCTCTGCCTATCAGGATCCCTTATTCATATAGATCAGTATGTGCTGAGAAAAAGAAGTTGCACATTTTCCTTGTCTCAATCATTTTAAAGAGGAACATACATTTTTTTCTCTACTCATGAGAATCATAGAGTTCTAGGACTAGAAGAAAATGTGCAATTTTCTCTAAATGCTAAAGGCTTGGGTGGAATTTGCAGAAGCCCCTCCCATGAGTTATAACTAGCTCTTCGGTGCATATAAGGGGCAGAGTCTGCCCTTGCCTGCCTGCCTGCGGTCATTGCCGGCCTTGCTAATTAGATGCCCTTTCATCTACTGAGCTCCAAGAGCTCTTACCCACATTAACTTGTTAATCTTAGCTCCATCCCTCTGATGCAGATGACAAGCATAATTAGTCCTAGTCAGGAGACTAAACAGAGCCAGGAGACAGTGGCTGAGCCAGAAGAAAAACACTGGATAGCTTATTTCTCCCTCTCTCCTGGCTCATTGTCTCCCTTGCTGAAAGAAGTGTTCTCAGCTTTGCCTTGAGTTGGCTTCTGCCCTGCTTTTTTGTATCCCACTTCTGAAAATAGAGTGAGGTTGAATCTTAATGCATAAATGTGGGTGTGCAAAAATATCACCTTGCTTTCTTTTTTAGCTTTAAGTTCAGCTAAATCTAACCTAGACCCCCACCTTTCTGGGAATGGTGGGAGGTTCCATCTCAGCCTTTATTGGTGTTAACTGCACCCATGCCCTCTAGAAACGTACTGACTCTGGGTCCTGAAAGCAGGAAAACTTCAGTGGTCCTTGCAGTCTTGGATCCATATTGGCAATTGCTGAGATGCCCATGACTGATGCCCGGAGGTACTCGGTTGCATAAGAATTTAGGCCACGCCAGGTGTCCAGTGGCCACTCTTTATGGAGTTGCAATGAAAGGAAGCTTGGGTCCCCTGATGGCACGCTCAGATCTCTTTTACCTCTTTGCCTTGAAGAAACTGCCTCTATCACTCAAGGCCCTTCCCATCTCTCTTCATCTTCCAGGGCCAGCTGCACAATTTCCTCAACAAATTTTGGCTCTTACATGAGCCAGGAAGAGAATTTGTCTCCCAGCAATTTTGGTTCAGCAGATGCCCCCAAAGTATTGGAAAAAGAAGGGCCTAGGGATCCTCATGAGATGGGTGTCTATGGGTATCTATCTATGAGATAACTCTTCAGATAGAGTTGGGGATTAAATGAGACGACGTAGGCAAAATACAGTTACTGGTAAGTCCTCAAAAATGAAAGCTATCCCCAGGCTAATTACTTCTAACTGATTAATTCTAACTACCTTGAGATCTCAGCACAGAGCCCACTTTCTCCAGGAAACTCTCCCTGATATTCAAGCTTGGGTTGGGTGTATCTCCTTGGTCTTTCCCCAACAGTAATACTTTACACACTGGACTTGTCAATACGGCCTAAGGGTCTGTATTCCTCAGTGCATGGAAAAGTCCATGAAGCAGGTTCCCATTCTCATCTGTATTCCTGACAGCTGACTGTCAGAGGTCTGCTCCTTGCCCAGAATGTGTTATAGAAAAGAACGAAGGGAGGGAAGGAAGGATGTAAGGACCTGGGAATTTCCTTTGAGCAAGATTTTTCCATCCTAGCACTACTGACACTTGGGCCGGATAATAGTTTTTTTGGGGGGCTGTCCTGTGCATTATAGGAAAGTTTACAGCATCTCTGGCCTCTAACCTCTAGAAGCCAGTAGCACACTCCTCCCACCTCAGCTATGACAATTAAAAATGTCTCTAGACATTGCCAAATTGTCCTCTGGCTCTAAGGCTTGGATCTGTGGTTCTCAAACTTGAGCCTGCGTCTGAGTCTCCCGGAAGGCTTATTAAGACACAGATGACTGGGCCCCAGCCCCAGAATTCAGTCGGTCTGGGGTGGGGCCAAGAACTTGCTTTCTAACAAGTTGCCGGTGCTGCTGGTCTGGAGTCACGTGGGAACCACTGCCCTAAACACCCACAAAGCACTGGTCTCAGGAGTGTTAACAGACATGTGCTGCGTACTTGCTGGCTTGTGACTAGAGCTGGCAGGGTAAAGAGAAATCCCACAAATGTGGGTCCTTGAGGACATTTACACAAGACCTCCCTCAGTCTGCAGGCACCAAGTAGGGTTAGCCTGTGCGTCAGAAAAGATACCACCAGGCCAAAAAAACAAAAGGCAGTAGGAAGAGTCTGAGGAGAGAAGCTGCTGCTCCTACCCCAAAATCCCCTATTCCTACCAGTCTTCCTCACGGAGTCTCGGCATTTACCAACATTTATTCTGTAAAGATTTACTAAGCACCAGCCAGCTGCCAGTACTTTTTAGGGTGCTGCAAATACATGGGGGGCAGGACAGAGAAAAATCCTTGGCTTCATGGAAATTACTCTAATATGGTAAATCAGAAAATAATGATACCAAGTAAATTGTGGAGGGTATTAGAAAGTAATACGCTCTATGGAAAAAATAAATCAGAGTAAGTGGTACTAGAGGTGGAAAGGTGGTGGCAATTTTACATAAGGTGCTCAGCAGTGGTGTGCTGACAAATGTTTAACAACTGGATTTGGGGGTGGGGGGTTGGGGGAAGCCCTGATTTGTAGCAATGGCCCATTTCCATGGTATAAATATTCCTGCCATGGCTGGTTTCAGGCTATCACCATGATATCATTAAAGATGGAATTGGGAAGAAATTCACAGTAGAACCCCATTGTATATATTCCACCATACAGATACAATAGACGGTAGTAAAATATAAAATAATGAGGGAATGGAGGTGGCTCAAGCAATTAGGTGCCTCCCTCCCACATTGGAGGTCCTGGGTTCAGTTCCCGGTGCCTTCTAAAGACACAGCTCACAGCAAGTACAACAACGAGGGGGTGGGGAGAAATAGGAGTTGGCTCCAGCATGCAATGATGGTTAGGGAAGGCCTTATTGAAAAAGTAACATTTAAACAGAGACCCGAAATGGGTGAGGGAGTAAGGTATACAGCTTTCTGGGAAAGAGCACTCTGCTTCCTTCCTGGGTAAAGTAGCATCTTGGGCCTGGTGTGTCCACACAGCTGTGTCCTTGCACAAGCTGGTCCCTGAAGAATCTCAATCCTCCTTTTCTGTGCCTAGTGAGTACACTCAGGGCCAATATCACAGATAACCCCTTGGATAAAGTTCCTTAATTTTCTCAGGACTCCTTAAGTCTTTTCTGGGAAAACAGGTGGCTATGAAGTTAATATGAATGAATGAATGAGTGAATGAATGAAAAAATGGATGGATGAATGAATTAATTGAATGAATGCAAATAAATTATTTCCCTCCATGATCCCATAGCACTTTGAACTCAGTTGTATTTAGCCCTTTTCATTATTATTTCATTGTTCTGTTCATGTGTGTCTCCCTGTAGAGACAGGGAACCCCTTTCAATTAGATGCAATCGTCTGGCTTATAGGTGTTATTCCATAAATGCTTAGTAACTGAGCAAAATGACGATCTTAATCTGGGATGGTTTAATAAGTAAGTGGGTGTCAGTGATCCGGCCTTCTGTTGGGTGAAGTCCACAGTCCAGGGGCAGGATCCCTCCTGCTGTAGCAACTGTGTTAGCTTGCTGACTGGCTCCTTGCTCTGCACAGGTAATGCAAAGGTGATCCCCGTCAAGCAAGCCACAGCCACAGGATTCACAACAGCCACTGCCGATCAGGCCAGGGGCTTTGGCTTTACTTAGGTCTTGCTACTTAAACCTCGCAACAAGCCAGCAGGTGGATGGTCTTATTCTCATTTTATCTATGAGGATAATGAGGCTCAGAGAGGGAAGGGAAGTCATCCAAGGTTATGGTATGGTAAGTGTCCCAGCTCTTACTTTGCTGCACAGGGTGAGTAAGAACTGGTTCCAGGTAGTAAAGAGGTCAGGCATGCAAAATATTAACTGTTATACTACCAGGCAGCTTGAATAAGTGCTCACAAGAACTGCCAGCCATGCTTGAGAGCAGAGAAGAAAGCAGGGATTCCAACTGGGGCCACATAGACACGCCAAAACCGTGGCCCTGAGCTCTGATCTTGTGAGTCGTAAAGGCTATGGGGTTCTGGGCCCTTGTGCTGGAATACAGGTGTTAGTGGCACCACAGGAGAGCCTTTTTTTCAGGGTATCTTTCCAATGCCTTTGACTCATGCCATGTATTTGTTTATTTATTTATTGAAACAAACAGTGGCAATATTTCTTAAATATTAACTTTCTCCCCCTCCTGGCATTTCCTCCTTGAAGCCTGAGCCCATGCCTCAGGGGAGGGAGGGCTCAGGGAGTAAGGCTACCAAGAGCCTTCCATTCTCTTCCAGGCTTTGGTTTCCAATGCCCAAGACTTTAAGTGAATGGAGAGCATTGGGATATCCCCAAAACGGGAAAATATGGAGAACGGAGTTAAAAGATTCCCTCCCACCAACCCAGCTGGCTTTGGGGAGATAAAGAGAAAAGCAGAGAAGCTAATAAGAGAAGGGGCAGGAGAGTTTCAAAAGGAGGAGCCCCAGAGGGTGGTGCTGCAGGTCCTCAGAAAGCCTTAGGGGCACAGGGGCCTTCTAGCTCCTTCCCCTGGCAGAGCCCAGGAGGAAACAGAGGGACCCCGGGGGGGGGGGGGGCGGGGGGGGGGGGCGCAGCTGTAGAGGTGAAGCCTCACACAGACCCAGAGAGCCTCCTGGAAGCCTGGAGTGAAAGAGTCCTGCTGGACGTTGAGGAGTCTTCCGGCAGGAAATAAGATCTGTGGGACTGCTGCCTTAGGACCCGGCCAGAAGCTCGGGTGGACCAAGGAAGTAAGAACTGGCTCCTCTGCCTGCACTCTCGAGTCCTGGCACTACATGATTCACTGAAATTTAGCCACAAGCCCATTTTTCATGTGAGAGGGAGACCCCAAATTGACAGTTTCCATTTCTGTCACCCTGGGGATAGAGTGGCTCAAAATAAAAATTGAATTATAGACATAAACTGCAGAAAATATGTACTGACCCCTATGGTTCTAGGCACTAGGCTAGGATCTGGGAAAAAAGAAATGAGGAAAAGCCGGCCCTGTCAGTGGCCCCTTCACCTACATTGCTAACTTAGTAAACTAGTAAGCCAGGACTTGACACTTCCACAGACGGTTCTCTAGTGCACATGAGAGTAACCACTGGCCCTTACGCTGTGTATTCTCACAACAAGGACACTCAGTCTCATTTTAAACAGGTTACTGGGGCTAAGAGACAGTAGGTAGTTTCCATAAGACCACACAGCTAGTCATTTTTCCAAGACCACACAGTCAGGAAACAGCAGAGCTGGGATTCAAACCTAGGTGGCTAACTCAAGAGTCTGTGGCTTAAACTACCGCCTTGTATTGCCGTTTCTCTAAATCCTATGCTGCCCTTACAGCTGGATTCCACTTAAGGGAATGTCTCTCCTTTCTCTGCTCTATTAACCCTTCCTTATCTCTTCCCATTTCCCTGCACTATTCTCTCCACATATATTTTTTAAGGTTTATTTTATTTATTTATTCCCACCCCCCTGACAACCCCCCGCTGCTTGTGCTCCCTGTCTGCTCTGTGTCCATTCACTGTGTGTTCTTCTGTGTCTGCTTGTCTTCTCTTCTTGTGTTCTCTTTAGGAGGCACTGGGAACCAATCCTGGGACCTTCCGACTTGGGAGAGAGGCACTCAATTGCTTGAGCCACCTCAGCTCCCTGGTTTGTTGTGTCTCTCATTGTCTTTTCCTCTGTGGTTTTTTTTGTTGTATCATCTTGTTACATCAGCTCACCACTTGGGCAGCTCACCTTCTCACCAGGAGGCCCTGTGAACTGAACCTAGGACTTCCTATATGGTAGATAGGAGCCCAATCGCTTGAGCCACATCCGCTTCCCCCTCTCCATATTCTTAATTGAAGTCATCTCTACTCTTTCTCATTAAAGATCTGACTCAAGTACCCTATGATTCTACCTCACTAGGTCACTGGGAATGTCAGAAACATACTTTGTACTTTCAGGTCTCCAGAGTAAAGTTTATACTGCTCCTTGCCTGGAATGCCCTCCACAGTCTGCCAATGACCACCTGGAAAATCTTAATCATCTTTCAAGGGTGAGGTCCCCTCTTCACCCAAACCATCCCTTCAGTTAGATTTATTGTCTTTCTAACATCAACGGCATTAAGATGTGAAGGATTTTTCACACTCTGAATCACTGTTGGTAATGGACATGGCTCTCCTCTTTAAGAATGCTTCTTGGAGCTCCAGGATAGTAGATGTTCTCCTCACATTGCAAGACAACTGAATCTACAGACTTCACTCTGTGGTTCCTCATCTTTTTCTTTCTTTTCTGGTTTCTCAAATTTACCCTCCCATAAAAATAAAATCTTTAGATACCTCTTTACTTGGCATATAGTTAGCTTATTAACAGATGTTAAATCTAAGCAAGAAAACCTTATCTGGCTTCCATCCTATCCCCTTCCTGTGTTGTAAAAATGTTGTCATCTCCTTGACCTAGTCTAGGCAGAGGTGATTTGGCTGGGTGAGCATTTGATTTTGGCATTTGACGATGGTGTTGGTTGGAACCTTTAGGCATAAACTGCAAAAGAACATAAATAGAATGAAAACATCCAATCTCAAGCCACAGATCCTCTCAAATTCCAGAGTAAAGAAGAAGTCCTGCTCCTCCAGGATGGGTGTGCTGTCTGGCTCTCCCTGCACTGCGAAGAATCCCTTCTGACTTAGTGTCTCTTTTTGGTGGGCTTCCTGACCTTGGAACTTTGAAAGCTAAGGCCACTCTGTACTGCTATGGACTGCTTCTCTGAGGGCCTCATAGTCCCCAAATTTGGCAAAAGTTGCAACAAGAAGCTTGCGCCTCACGTTACTACTACACTACTTTTCCAATAAAGTGAAAAAAAAAAAAAAGAAGCTTGCTCTTGTCTGATCAAGGGAAAAGTTGGCTTAAATACTCTTTTCTCATCTACCAACACAGCCCAATGGGCCTGTAAGACACAGTTTAATATAATAAATATTGGGAAGCAGACATGGCTCAACTGATAGAGCATCTGCCTACCATATGGAGGGTCCAAGGTTCTATAATCAGGACTTCCTGACCCGTGTGGTGAGCTGGCCCACGCACAGTGCTGCTGCATGTAAGGGGTGCTGTGCCATGCAGGCGTGCCCCTGCATAGGGGAGCCCCATGCACAAGAAGTGCACCCCGCAAGGAGAACCACCTCATGTGAAAAAAGTGCAGCCTGCCCGGGAGTGGCGCTACACACATGGACAGCTGACGCAGCAAGATAATGCAACAAAAAAGAGATGCAGTTTTCCAATGCCACATGATAATGCAAGTGGACGCAGAAGAACACACAGCAAATGGACACAGACATCAGACAATTGGGGGGGGGGGGGGAATAAATAAAATAAATCTTAAAAAAAAAAAAATATATATATATATATATAATATTAATGTAGCTCCTGCAGGGAGTGTAAGGCATGGGGCTAGCTCCAGGGTAGGAAAGAGGGTGGTAGAAGCTTTCTTGCTTACTTGTTTTTAAAATTCTGTATCAGAAGGTTATTTCTATGCTGATACAGCAAGACCCCAAAGTGCAGTTGTTTTTATATGATAGAAGTTTAGCTCTGCTTCACACAGTAGTCTAGAACATCTGTATCCTAGCCAGGGGCAAGGGAGAAAGCAAAGTGCCTGCCCAATGTTCCACTCATATCCCATTAGCCCAAAATTGGTAACGTGACCACCTCTTATTGCAAGGGATATTGGGAGATGTAGTCTCTACCTACATACTTAAAAAATGTCTATTATTTAAGAACAGATATTGATGAACATGTACCAGTCTCTGCCACCCTTTCTTTCACTTATTCACTCACTCATTGAACAATTATTTACTGAGTGCCAGCCATATGTCTGGCACTGTTTTTATGCACTTGCTTATAATCCATTGATGTGTATGGATATATGCTCAGCTATAATTCACATTATACTGGGTTCCTTAATAGGAGTCCAAATGCTATGGACCTTCATGGAAGGAGAGACTCATTCTGACTATAGAGATTCATCCGTTTGTTCAACATATTTATTGAACACTGTGGTAGGCAGCTTCTACAATGGCTTCCAATGATTCCTGCCTTCTGGTATTCATGTCCTTGCATAATCCTCTCCTCATAAATATGGACTGAATGCAGTGATTCACTTCTAACAAATAGCAGCAAAAGTGATGGAAGATCACTGTCAAGATTAGGTTACAACAGGATTATGACTTCCATCTTGCTTGCCAACTCTCTCTCTCTCTTTCTCTCTCTCAGAGCCCTCCTTGAGAAAATCCAGTTGCCATGTTTGCAATAACCCTATAGAGAGGGTCATGTGGCAAGGAAATAATGTCTTCAGTCAATAGCTACTGTATGAGTCAGTGTTCTCTAGGGAAACAGAACAAACAGGAGATATCTGTAAATAGTATGAGATTTTATAAAATTGTCTCCCCTGACCGCGGGGATGCATAAGTCCAAATTCCATAGGGCAGAATGCAAGCCAGGGACTCAAATGAAGGTCCTCTTTGAATTCTTCAGGAGACACTCGTGGCCTGAAGTAGAGATGGGGATTCTCTCTCTGATGGTTGAAATCACTTCTCTTTTTAAGGCCTTCAACTGATTGGATGAGACGTCACTCATTGCTGACAGCAATCTCCTCAGTTGATTGTAGATGTAACCAGTTATCTATGCAATCAACTCACTGATGATTAAAGTCCATGAAATGCCCTTGTATTACCATTAGCCCAGTGTTTGCTTGACCAAACAATTGTGCACCATTACCTGGCCAATTGACACATTATCCTAACCATCACAGCCAGCAAGGATCTAAAGCTTGCCAACACTCAAAGACAGCCAAAGTAGATATAAAGTAGATAGTGGGGCTACTGTGGGCTCTAGAGACACCCAGGTCCTACAGTCATGGCAGATAGCTCTGGAGTTTGGTGTCTTGCCAATGGGCCCTACTTTGGAATTTGTGTACCTGAGTGTGACAGAGTTAGACTCCGATGTGACTTCTCTGCACATGCCTCTTCTGTCCCTTCTATTTGAACCTATAGTTGGTGCAGGAGTTGGTCAGTATACATCCAAGAGACTTGAACTCTAGGATGTCCATGTGCCAGCTGGGCCCTGAGCCTCAGTGGAGTTGTAACACCTACTCTCCAGTTCATGGGACTCACCCAGGACAACTAACAAGGAGGTGAGGATGGACAACCACCACAGCAAGGAACCGAGAGAGTCAACAATTGCAAACAAGAGAATCCCATCTATCAGTCATATGGGATCGAAGCCCCCTCTCAATTAGAGGTGGAGTGGGTGTCACCATCCCAGAACCCTCAGGATTGGGAAATAAAATATGGACTAGAATGGATATACTGGTATTCTACTATAGACTTACTGTGATTCTAGCAATGGAAGAAATTATATTATTGATGTGGAGACAGTGGCCACTGAAGGTGCTGAAGGCAGGGAGAGGGAAAAAGAAGTGTAATATGGGGGCATTTTTAGGACTTTGGAATTGGCCTGAATGACATTGCAATGACAGCCACAGACTATTATATATCTTGCCATAACCTACAGAACTGAGTGGGAGGAAAGTGTAAACTACAATGTAAACTATAATCCATGCTTAGTGGAAATGCTCCAGAATGTGTTTATCGATTGCAATGAATGTACCACAGTAATGAAAGAAGTTGTTATGTAGGGAAAAGTGGGAGGTGTGGGGAGTGGGGCATATGGGAATCCCTTATATTTTTTCATGTAACATTTTATGTAATCTAAGTATCTTTTAAAAATAAATTTAAAAGTATATTAAAAAATAGTAGTAAAGCCTGCCAACAGTCATGTGAGTGAGTTTGGAAGCAAATCCTTCCCCAGTTGAGCCTCGAGATGACAGAAGACTGGCCAACATCTTGATTTTAGCCTTTTCAGAGTCTTTTGAGATACAACCATCTAACTAAGCTGCACCTTAATTCCTGACCCACAGAAACTGTGAGATGATAAAATGTTGTTTTAAACTAAGTTTTTAGGTAATTAGTTATGCAGCAATAGATTACTAATCCAAGTACCTACTATGTTTCAATTAGTAAACTAGGTCATAAGAATATGAAAAATAAGTGGGACCCAGTCACTGTGTTCAAGTCTAGAAAGGGCAACAGTTATGTCTTCAAACATGGTACTTACAATGCAATGTGGTAAGTATAATGATAGAAATATGCTGAACATAAAATAGGAGCACAAAGGAAGGGCACCTTATCCAGAGGAGGAAGGGACCTGGTGATAGTTATTTTGGAGAAGTCCATACTTCCAGGGAAAATAGAGTGAGGGGCCTTTCCATGGAGAAGGGACAGTACAAGCAATGCCTGAAGGTGAAATGGCATGGTATCTGCGTGGAAACTGAGCACTATAGTTTGAATGCAAGGAAAGGCATGAAGAAAGATGAGACTGGAAAAGTCAGAATCTCATGCCAATAATCAATATTATGAAATCCTGCTTTAAGTGAAAAGTCACAACAAAAGACAGAATAAAGGAATTAGGATCTTCTTCTCAACAGTCCAACTCCTGAATTTAAGAAGCCAAATTCAATTATCTATGGAACACAGACAAGTGTAATTTTCTTCACTGTTTTGGATCATAAAAGTGAGCATGGAGCAGTTGACACGCTTCCAAGGAATAATTATAGTTCCTATTGAGAAATCAGTTCAGGTGATGTTTGGTGCATTTACAAGTGTGAAATAGGCCCTTCTAAGAGTTTTAGGATTTTACAAATCCATGTTTTGAAATTTTGAGAAAGGGTTTGGGAAGCATAGTATGTTTTTGTTTAGTTGATTGTTTTCTTCCCTCCCTCCCTCCCTCCCTCCCTCCCTCCCTCCCTCCCTCCCTTCCTTCCTTCCTTCCTTCCTTCCTTCCTTCCTTCCTTCCTTCCTTCCTTCCTTCCTTCCTTCCTTCCCAAGGTTGAAATTTCCATAATATTTCTAGCCTCTAACCTTCAGCTTTGCAGGGAATGAAAAACACCCCTCTTCCCCACTCCATCTTCTTCACCCTTTCCCACCAGGAGGATTCGCCCTAAAGTTTCTTAAGCTGGTTCTCATTAAGGTTCTCTGGATCACCACTACTTATAGGTGAGTCTAATGACTCAACAGGTGGAAATATTATCTGAACCAAGATAACTATAATACAATGCATATGGAAAATGTCTGGTCCAGAATAAAAGCAATAAAAATGTATTTAAATTAACTTTTAAAATTAAAATGTCTATTATATCACTTCAAAATGATTTTCTATATCTGGAATCCATAATTATCATGACTAATGGACCTAACTGTAGAATTCTACATCTGGATTCCACAGTTCTTTAAAACCAGATTCCTTGAATCTGGATTCCCAACTCATGCTTGTAGGGCAGGGGTTTTGAGTATACTCCTAGAAACAAAATATCACCTGCTGTTGGGTTTTGCTGAAGGCTGCATACTTGCCTAACAATCTACCTTTGGGTCTCCTGAAGAAACTGCCTCTTTTCATGTCATGAAGTTATGTCCTCCTCTGTCCCCACATATGAGTGGCTTGAGACTCTATTACTACCTGTGAGAATGACATTGCAATATTATCAACCCATAAGGCAAAAGTATTAATCAGTAAGAATGGACATAGTGCTGGAGTCATGTTTTGGAGTCTTTCTTCTCTGGAGGCATTACTCGTTTAATATGGAGGTCTGGGGGATACCAGAGAAGGGACCAGGTGGCAAGAGGTCCCTTAGGGCTCAGAGGTTCCTTGGAGGCTCAAATTCATATGGGCTGAATATTTTTTATTGTCTGTCTTCCCCTACTAGACTGTGAGCAGTTTGGAGGCATGTTAGTTAAATTGAAATATACCTCTTTATTTTGACATTCAGTATTTATTGGGGCTCTGCCTTGAGCTAGACACTGTACTAGAAACTTTAGGGGAAGTAAAGAGAAAAAAGAGTTGATTTTTACCTTTGTTGAGTTTTCAGTCTACTCAACTCCACTGGAAACTGTTTGTTCATCTTGGAATCCTACTGCCTGGTATAGTGTCTTCCACACAGCAGACAGTAAACATTTGCCAATTAACTGTAATTTCTTGTGTTTGAGCTCAGACTGGTCACTCTCTGTCTTCCCCTCCAAGCCTGCCAGTCCAGCAACTCAGTCCTGCAGAATTACTCCCAGTGACCCAACAAACTATTATGGTTAGGCAGGAACAAAAGCCACTAGGAAAATAATGTACCACTTTTCATCTGGATGTTTCGAAAGGAACTGAGGCATTAAAGTAAGGTCACAGTTGTCCCAATCAGATCATCTTTTCAAAGGAATTACAGGGTTGTGAGCCAACAGTGACCACATACACCTTTGCAGTAATCAGAACCAGTGTTCTCAACACTAAAAGCAAAATCAAGTAAACAAGGTTGTGTTATGGACTTCCTTGACCCAGACTTTCAGGAAGGAGCTGACACACTGCCCAGACTCGCGCTCACCCACATAGCTCAGAAGCCAAACAAATTCGAGAGGCTCATGTTTTCCCAGCTGTATGATGCACTCATTTCACCAAGAGACTGGCCAGAAAACAAGCAAAAGAAAAAAATAAAAGCCTATTTCAGGAAGAATTGCTTCAGCTGGCCTTTGTAATTTTTTTTCACCAAGTATCAAAAAATTATAAAAATGGAGGAAGTTAAATCTATGACATTTAATACTGAAAGGAAACAAAATATGTTTTTTCTTTTATAGATATGATCAAATTATTATTCTGCTTAAAAGCTTCAGTGACACTCTACTTCATAACTACCATCTCTGGTATCACTTCCAGGTCTTTCACAACTTATTTTGAACAACCTTTCTAGCTACATCTCCCCCATTTCCTCCCACTTGAAGCTGTTTTCTAGCTTTGCCAACCTCCTGTTGATTTAAATGCTTCGTGTACTTTCTTGCCTACATGCTTTTGTTCATGCCATTTCTTCTGCTTGGAATACCCTGCCCTGCCTTGATCATCAGGGAAACTTCCACTCATTTTTCAAGACCAGCTCAAAAGGCACTTTCTCACTGTCCCTCACCCCAATAGCAGAATTAGCTGCTCCTTCATCTCTCTTGATGTATGACAGGGGCTCTTACCAAGGGGTCAGTGAGCATGACTGAAATTCAAAAAAAACATTATTCTTGTGGGGACACGTTGGTGCGGGTGTGATACAGGTATTAAATAATACACAGTATAGTGTGGACTTAGTAAGGGGTCCATGTCTCTCACCTAACTGGCAAAGGGATCTGTGGAACAAAAAAGGTTAAGAGCCTCTGCTCTAGGACTACTTTATGTGCAACTCTATTAATACACTTATTTGCTGTATTATTCATTCATTCAACAACATTCATTGTCTTTGCACTTTGTACCAGATACAATAGTAGGCACTGGAGATCCAGGCATAAAGGTCTCTAGCTAGTGGGGGATTTCAGACAAGTAAATCAATTGTTACCAGACAGAATTATAAGTTATTTGATAAAAGTGGGGCAGGGTGCTTTGGAATATTAGAGGAGGATCACTTACTCCATTTTGATTAGTAGGAAGAGGATCTGGAAGGAGGGGATGCCTTAACAGTCTTAAGGACAAAGAATTTTTGTGTCCATTTCCTCATCCTCAGCAGAGGACTCCTTGAAGAAAAAGATCAATCATAGATCATATCAAATCAGATCATTTATTCCACATACATTTATTGCGCTCTTTGCTAGGAAGTAAACACTGTTACTGTGAATTGCAGCTCAGGGACTAGGAGTAGCAGTGAGGAGGGAGAGACATGGAAAAGGGAAAGAAAGGAAGTCAAGTAAGATTCCTAAGTTGCTAGTTTGGGCGAATGGTTGGATAGTGGATCAGGGCTGCCACGTGCAGGTGTGCAGGTTGGGGACCCACAAAAAGCCAGGCAAAGCAGAGGAGGAGCAGTTTCAATGGGGGAGAGTCTTAATTTTGAGTCCATAGTTATCAACACGTGGTATGTGATGTTGGAGTGAACTGGAATTGAGAGAATTGGGTTTTATCATTTGTTTTGTTTTCTTTTTTTTTATTTATTTATTTATTTATTTTTTTTATTGACTTTGTAATAATATTACATTAAAAATATATATGTGAGGTCCCATTCAACCCCACCCCCCCACCCCCCCTCTCCCCCCTGTTTTGTTTTCTTAAAAACAAGTGTTCTCTTTCTCTTGGGTGGACTAGACACTCCACTTTCTTGCTATATTCAGTTGGCTCATTTTTCTCAGATCTCAAGAACTCCTATTGTAGATTATTCAGGTCTTTCTCGCACTTCTTCTGTCTTTAGACCGTTTTGACATCTCTACCAAAGATGTTAGGATTTCTGGTTTCAATGAAGCTTGAAAATTAGGTGTGAAACAATAATTTATGTTAATTCTATCCTTATTATTAATAATAGTGAAAAACTGGCTTTAGTTATTAGATTTTATTCAAGTCATACTTTGATCATCTCACAATAGTGGTGCTGCCTTATTAAACTGAAAGATTTATTTATCCCATTTTTTCCTTTCACAATTAGTGGGAGAAATTTAAGCAGGAATCTTAATTGCTGAAGATCCTTTACCAAAACAAGTAACTCCTTAAAAACATTTTTTTAAAGCATCCTTAATACACCCTAATAATTCCCTCCTTCTGACATGTTTGACTCTCTAAAACATACCTTAGATTATCATTGACTTCTTGTTACCATTAGAGAGAGTCATAAATCTTAAATAAATGTACTACTTTAAAGTGTGTCCAACTTTTCCTCTAAATTGAATTTGCTAACCTAGGCATTTGAAGCTCTAGTAATTTTATATATAAGAATAATAGTTGCAATTTGTACTATTTAAAAACCTGTTGAGGAGAGCGGACATGGCTCAACTGATAGAGCATCTGCCTACCATATGGAGGGTCCAGGGTTCTATACCCAGGGCCTCCTGACCCATGTGGTGAGCTGGCCCACGCACAGTGTTGTCACGTGTAAGGAGTGCTGTGCCATGCAGGGGCGCCCCCACATAGGAAGCCCCAGTTGCAAGGAGTATGCCCTGCAAGGAGAACCACCCCATGTGAAAAAAAGCGCAGCCTGCCCAGGAGTGGAACTGCACACACAGAGAGCTGATGCAGCAAGATGACGCAACAAAAAAGAGATGCAGTTTCCCAGGGCCACCTGATAATACAAGTGGACACAGAAGAACACACAGCAAATGGACACAGAGAGTAGACGACGGGAGTGGGGTGGGAGGGGAGAGAAATAAATAAAATAAACAAACAAAAACCTGTTGAATCATACTTCCTTCACAAATTTTTAAAAATAGGCATACTGTAGCAGTTTGATATAGTTATGAATTCCAAAAATAGATATTGGATTATGTTTGTAATCTTGTCTGTACCTGGGCATGATTAAGTTTTGACTAGGACTTTGATTGGGCCACGTCATTAGGGCTTTGGGTCCCTGCCCCTTGGTGGGTGGGAACTCACAGACAAAAGGCATGGCAAAGGACAGAGTTGAGGGTTTCTGATGTTGGAGTTGCCCCAAGAAGTCAGCATGCAGAGGAAAGAGAAACAAGCCCTGGGTAAAGAGGACCAGAGCTAGGAGAAGAACACAGAGGAATAGAGACCGCTCCTTAGATGCGGCACAAACGCCAGGGAGAGAGACAGAGCGTTTCACCTGATAGTCTACAGCTGACTTTGTGAAGAGAGGCAAAGTCTAGAGAGCCTCATAATCTACAGCTGACCTCGTAGAGAAAACAGGGGAGCTGAGCCCAGAGGAACCCACGAAGCCTGAACCCTCACAGACATCAGCAGCCGTCTTGCTCCAACACATGAAAATAGACTTTGCTGAGGGAAGTAAATTATGCTTTTTGGCTTGGTATCTGTAAGCTCCTACCCCAGGTAAATACCCTTTGTGAAAATCAACCAGTGTCTGGTACTTTGCATCAGCACCCCCTTGGCTGACTAATACACATACCTTTTGTTTTTTTAATGTGTCCAAGCCATCCAATAAAATTAGCTTGTTAAATTTTTGATTGATATTCTTTGCCTTCTCCATCTCTTTCTAGAACATATGTGACCCATAAACGTAGACAATACATTCTATAAAAGACAGCTGGGAAAGAAAGTCTATCATCTGTTTGCATTGTCTATTTTTCCTCAACAGCTGTCACTACCAACATACTTAATATGCATTTTGTTATGTCATTCTCTTCTTCCTCCCTGCCTCCCTGCCTGCCTGCCTCCCTCCCTCCCTCCCTTTTTGTATTTTGTTCTCCAAACATATTTTCTTTTAAGCTCTTTGTGGACTGTATTATCTTCTTGTTTGCAGAGTTTAGATGAAATATTATTAATAGATTTAGAACCTTGGATTCCGGCTTTCTGCCTTTTGTGATTAAGTGGGAGAAAGAGACCAGGGGTAAAGTTTACCTTTGCATTATCTATGAGTAAAGGTTTGCCAGGTACATGTATAATATGCTGGGTACAAGCATAGTATGCAAGTCTTTTTAAAGAGAACAAATGGTTGTTTGCAGAAGTGCCATCTTTATAATCCCATTTTTAATTACTTGACATTTTTATCTATTCCTAAAAGCAGGTTCTCTAAGGCAACCGTCTTCATATTTTTGCTGCATACTCCTTCAAAAATTTTGAAAACTCTATACCCCTCACCCCATTTTAAAGTAAACATTTGAAAAGTTTCATGGTAAGTTTAAATAGTTACAAACGAGTTGCAAAGAATGTAATTTCTGACTTGTAAATATTTCCATTTAAAAACAAAGCTTTTACATTATTCTCTTAAATGATTCCCAAGGAATTCTAAATACCACAGCAATTTGACACTGATCACCATGATTTGATATCCATCATTGTCTAGTTAAAAATTACATGAACAAGCTCTTCTTTAAGTTAAATATTTTCATCATTTCCCCCCTTTAACTTATATTTGCATTTCACTTTCCCAAAAGAATTTTATTTTAAAATAATATGTTTAATGCTTGAAAGTCTTTTATTGGTCACCCAGTCATAAGGCCTCCACAACACAAACAAAAACAAAAAATACTAGGTTGGCTCCAAAGGTTTAAATAATTTTTTCTTTGGATTTTATTTGTCATTAGTACAGAATTAATCAAAAGAAAGGATAAATATTACAATTTGACAGACAATTTTAAACATAAAAAGGACATTTTATTGAAATTACATTTATGTATAAGTTGGAAAATCTTTTCTCAATCTTTTCTTTTCTTTTCATTTTTAGGTACTGGAGCCAGGGATTGAACCAGACCTTGTAAGTGGGAAGCTAGTGCTCAACCACTGAGCCACATTGGCTCCCCTGAGCTGCTTTTTTTGTTTGTTGGCTTGTTGTTTGTTTTCTGTTGTTGTTTTTAGGAGGCATCAGGAACCAAATCTAGGACCTCCCATGTGGGAAGCAGGCACTCAACCCCTTAAGCCACATTCAAATCCTTCTCAATCGTTCCTTATGTATTGTGGGAAACTGGCTTCCCTGTTCCTTATTGTAAATGTTACACCCATTCTACTGTAGATGTTGCAGTTATTAGATGTTGTAGTTGTTCCCTAATATAGATGATGTTGCAGTTCTAATAGCAAACAGCTGCTTGGCAGCTTCCAATAAATATGAGGTGGAAACTAGGGTCTAGGCTCTCAGTTCCAGAAGCTGTGAGTCCCCTGGTCCCGTCTTTATCTCCTCTCTTGTGTGTCTCTCTCTGTCCTTTATTTTGTAAAGTTCTGCATCACCTTCCCTTCAAGCCAACCCATTGTGAGCTGATTGCAGCTCTTATGTCCACAGATGAATTATTTATTACTAGAATGAGGCAGGGTACAGCATCTATTCTATTGTTTCCTATTATTTTTGTAGATGTAGGCATTAAGAAATTTTGTTCATGTAAGTAAGTAGATGGAAACCAATTTAATAGTCAATCAAATCTAAACAATTTTAGAGATATAAGACAAAGATAGCATCATCATTTCATCATAAAAATTATTTGTAAAGATCTGTATGCTAACAATTCAATTAGGATATTCTTCAATTCTGTTGAAAGCAAAAACTTGGAATCTACATGCCTTGCAAAAGGATTTATTACCCAGTCTTTAGCATCCTTTTAAACACCAAAATTTGAAATTGTTCTTTTGTAGCACAGAGGTTTGTACACCTTGGGGTTATCTATGCATCAGGGTAAGGTTTAGGCAGGTGAGTGGTGTGCCTTTTTTTTTTCTTTTTTCTTGTAAGGCAGGAGAATGGATATAGTGAAAGGATAGATGGGAAAGGAAAACCATAATGAGTCCCAAACATATTAATTTTAGGAAAAAGTGCCTGTAGTAGTTGAGGATCTGAAATAGATTCTTTAAAATTGTCCTTCTGCCCTTGGAAAGTCCTCAAATAGTATACCAACTTGAAAATCACTATTACAATGGATCTCTGCCCGGTACCATAACTTCCTTCATTTGACCATAGAGCTTTTTGTTTTCACAGAATACCTGTTAATATCTGGAAGAACCAATATTCTTGGAATCCTCCCTGGGAAATGCTGTCTTAGAAGTTCATTTCATATATCTTAATTGGCTCTCCAACTAGATAATGGAATCTAAAGCCATGAATTGAAGTTGTTGCAGTTGTAGGACAGATATGGTGATGATGATAGCTATTGTTATTGATTGTGTTTGCTTCTCATAGCAGAAACCCCAACAAGCACTGGCAGACACCAGTAAGGAGGTACTTGTCTCAATTAATTCCTGGGCAGGGAGGTGTGGATTAAAGCAATGACTCAATAATGTCAACAAAGACCCAGCTCTTTCTATCCTTCCACTCCATTATCCTTAGCCTTTGATCCTTGTGCTTGTTGTCTCTTGAGTGTAAAGTAGCTGCTGTACCTTCAACCTCACAGATGAGTTCCAGAAAAGGACAAGGAGGGGGGGGGGGAGAGGAGGACTTGCTACTCAGAAGCTATGCCTTTTAATATGGTAAAGTCAAGGACTTCTGCCTACATCTCATCAGTCATAACTGGGTTTTGTGGTCATTCCTAGCTGCAGGAGTGCTGGGAAGTTGAGTATTTCCTTTTCTATCCTCTATAGTAGAGGAAGGCAAAGAAGAAGGTATTTGGGAAGAGATTTCAAGTAAACCAACTTACAGTATTTGTCACATCCACCTATTTTGTTTTAAAGATTTCTTTTATTTATTCCCCCCAGGCGTCTGCACTTGCTGTCTGCTCTCGGTGTGCTCATTTGCTGTGTGCTCATCTTTTCTTTAAGAAGCACTGGGGGAAGTGGCTCAAGTGATTGGGCTTCTGCCTGCCATATGGGAGGACCTGGGTTCCGTACCTGGGGCCTCCTGGTAAAAAGGAAAAAAAAAAAAGCACGTCCGTGCAGAGAGCTGACTAGCCACGCAGCAAGCCAGTGCCATGCAAGTGAGTCACGCAGCAAGGTGATGATGCAACAACAATAAAAAAAGAGAGATGAAGGGGAGAGTCAAGGCGAGGCACAACAGAAACGAGGAACTGAGGTGACGCAAGCGACAGGGAACCTCTCTCCACCTCAGAGGTCCCCAGAATCAAATCCCAATGAATCCTAGAGGAGAAAAATGAGACGAGAAGACAAAAAGAGAAATAGATACAGACAATCACATAGCGAATGGGTACAGACAGCAAAAACAGCTGGGCAGGGGAGGGGCAAAGGGGAGGGAGAGAGGAGGGGGAAAGGGAAAAAAAAAGAAACACCAGGAACAGAACCTGGGACCTCCTATGTGAGAGAGATGTGCTCAACTGCTTGAGCCACTTCAGCTCCCTTTGTTGTGTCTCTCATTGTCTTTCCTCTTTGTGTCTCCTTGTTGCATCATCATCTTGTTGCCTCAGCTTACCATGCCAGCCTGTCACACCAGCTCACTGTCTTGCTCTGGGAGGCAACAGGAACCGAACCCAGGATCTCCCATATGGTAGGCAGGAGCTCAGTCACTTGAGCCACATTTGCTTCCCTCATCCACCTATTTTAAATCACAAATTTCTCATCTATTATAGCAATCATATGAGACAGGTTTATTATCCCCATTTTTCAGATAAGGAAACAGGGGCCCACTGAAGTTAAAGTAACCTTACAAGGTCACATAACTAATTAGTTACAAACTGGGATTTGAACCTGTGCTTTTCTCTAACCATTACACTAGACTGTGAACTGTTTTGCTCTATTTTCTGATGTATCCCATCTCCTTCATAGCCCCAAACCTAAAAAGTTCTGCTGGACTGTGGAGTCTCCCAAAGTTTGTGCTAGGTGCAGAGCAGTGGGATGGGGATATGATAATAAGTAAGAAAGATTCAGTCTGCCCACCCTGCCCTGCTCCCTCCAACTCTCTTGATCTTGGCAATAATGGGTCAGAAGAAGTAAGAGCAAGAGAAGGGAGCAGGGACTCTAAGCTAGGAAGCAGGACACTCTGACCCTGGGTTTTTGGTCATCTTGACTCTTCAGTCCTGTCTCTTCACCTTACTCTTTGGTATGTATTTGTGGGGTAGAAGACAGGGCCCAGGGACTGCAGGATTTTTATATGGTAGGATGCAGGGGTGATTGGTCCTGTGGCAGGTTCCTGGTACTCAGGAGGCAAATCCATCAGCAGGCTCCATGTGCAGGACGCGGCCTAGAATCCACCGACTTTTCCTCCCTGACATTGGACACACTATCTGCCCCTCCCCTCCCCTCCCCCCACCATGGGACGGTGATATTTTCACTTCAGGGGCTTTGGGTTGTTGTGGCTACTCTGTCAGGGCTGATGAAGCACAGAAGCCCCAGATGCTCCACCCCATGGCACAGACTTCCAAAAATTTCCAGAGTTCAACTGCTTCTCAACACTGCCACCAGTATTCCAAGCAACTGCCATCTCCCACTTATATTATTGCAGTGGCCATCTATGGTCTCCGTTAGCCATCCTTGCCCTTAATAGTCTATTCCCTGCACAGCAGCCAGAGCAACCACATTAAGGCTTCAGTCAGGTCATGATACTCCTCTGCTCCATGCCTACAGTGGCCTCCCCTTTCCCCGTCAGAGTGAAAGCCAAAGTTTTGACAAAGGTCTCTAAGGCCCTACAAAATCCGCACACTCTTGTTCTCTTCACACCACCACCCCCACGTTCCCTCTCCAACTACTCTCTCCTTGCAGGCTGCAGTACTGAAGAGCTCTGAGAACTTCTCTTTCTCTATCATAGCAACCAAGGAAGCCTCAGGTTGAGAGGTGAAGTTTCCTGGACCCAAGTCACTGACAGTTGCCCTGGAGAATCACTGGGTCCAGTGCAAAAGAAAAACAAAGCATTGTTTTTTTAAGCCGCTGATATTTACAGTTAATTGCTACTACAGTGCAACTTAGACTATCTTGACTAATACACCCCACTAGAATATATGATTGACAAAGGCAGGGTTTTTGTTTGTTTTGGTTTCTGGTATATTTTCAGCACATGGGTCAATCCCTGGCACATAGCAGCCACTTAATGCATTTGTTGAATGAATGGACTCCTGGAAACTAGATCAGTATCCCTGACCCAGTCCAATTTCTAACTTCCTCTGGAGTGTAGTTGATTCCTAGGATATAAGCTTGAAAAGCTTCTGAGGAGTAGGGACTAAATTGCAGTGATCCTTGTATTGTACTCAATTACTAACAAAAGGCCTTGTAAATACACATCGAGTAACCAATAGCAATAAGTAAGCACTAGATCAAATTCGCTCCTGCAATCCTCGGATGGAAAGCTTGTGGTAGGAGAAGGAAGATGACCAGTTCTAGTTCATGTACACCCAGGATCTCAGCAGATGATGTTGTTTCATTAAGAAAATTAAGGCTGTTTTGCCTGATCTTCTTCACCTCCTCATTGTCTGACCTAAAATCTGGTCTGTCTCCATCTCTATCCTCACCTCTTTGCTGTCCTCCTCCAGTTCGAGGGCAACCCTTGTGAATATGCAGGTTGCATTATTTTTCTGGTTTCTTACCTCCCATTCATACATTATTTCTGGTCTCCAACACAAAAATTCTGTTGAACTTCCTCTTGCTGATAGCACCTAAGCTCTCCTGATTGCCAAACCCAGTGGGATTTCTTATGATGTGTGATATACTGGGGAACTACAAGCAATCTCCATGCCACTCACTACCATTTTGGCTTCCACAGCACCACACTCTCCTGTCTCCTTATATCTTCCTGACCATCTGTACTCTTTCATGGGCTCTTCTTCCTCTGCCCACTCCTTAAACATTCCCCAGGGTTCTTTCCTTAGCTTACTGCTCTTTACACTTAACACACTTCTCCATGGTTTCAACAGTTACCTGCATACTGATGATTCTTAAGGCTTTATCTCTAGCCCTAGCCTCTTTCCACAGCTTTAGATGTTTTGTGCATCTGTCCACAGGACAGCCCCACTGGAATGGTCTGTGTATCAGGTACCTCTTAAGCGCCATTTCACATCCTTTCTCCCTCAACTCCCACTCCAGCAGTGACCCTTTTTTTTTCTATTTTCCAATATTTTAATATTTTATTTAGAATGTTTTTCCACTTTTTTATTTTTTAAAAGATACTTCAGTTACATAAATGTTACAGAGAATATATATATATGGGATTCCCATATGCCCCACTCCCCATACCTCCCATATTTTCCCATATTAGCAACCTCTTTCATCATTGTGGTACATTCATTGCAATTGATAAACACGTCTTGGAGCATGACCTCTAAAGCATGGATTATAGTTTACATTGTAGTTTACACTCTCTCTCATTCGACTTTGTAGGTTTTGGCCGGATATATAATGGCCTGTATCTGTCATTGTAATGTCATTCAGGATGATTCCCAAGTCCCGAAAATGCCCCCCATTACACCTGTTTTTCCCTCTCCTTAACTCCAGAACATTCATGTGTCACTGCCTCCACAACAATGGTATTTCTTCCATTGCTAGAATCACAATAAATCTATAGTAGAATACTAGTAAGTTTATTTTAGTCCATAGTTCGTTTCCCAATCCTGAGGACTCTGGGATGGTGATGCCCACTCCACCATTAATTGAGGGGGGCTTCAATCCTATACTTCCGATGAATGGGACTCTCTTGCTTGCAGTTATAGACATTCTTGGTTCCTTGGTATGTTGCACGTCCATCATCTCCCCGTTAGTTGTCCTGGGTGAGTCCATTGAAATGGAGAGTACATGTTGCAACTCCGTTGAGATTCACGGTTCAGCTGGCACATAGACAGCCCAAAGATTTAAGTCCCTTGGATGTATACCTACCAACTTTAGTACTAATTATAGGTTCAAATAGAAGGACAGAAGAGTCATGCATAGGGAAAACACTGCTGAGTCTAACTCTGTCACACTGGGGAGCATAAATACCAGATTAGGACCCACAGGCAAGGGACCAAATTCCTGAGCTATCTGCCCTAACTATAATGTCTGGATGTCTCCATATCCCAGAGGAGCCTCGCTATTTAGGGCAGAATCTACTTTGGCTGTCAATGAGATCCTGTTGAGATGTGCATAAGCTCTACCTCTGGGATGGCCTCCCGACTCACTTGTTTTTTTTTTGAAGATTTATTTTATTTATTTCTCTTCCCTTCTCCCACGTTGTCTGCTGTCTGTGTCCATCCGTTGTGTGTTCTGTATCTACTTGCTTTATCTCGTTGTACTGGGAAACTGTGTCTCTTTTTTGCTGCGTCATCTTGCTGCATCAGCTCTTCATGTGTGTGGCCCAGGGCTGTGCTTTTTTGATATGGGGTGGCTCTCCTTATGGGGCGCCCTCCTTGTGCATGGGGCACCCCTACATGGGGGCACCCCAGCATGGCACAGCACTCTTTGTGCGTGGCAGCACTGCACATGGGCCAGCTTAGCACATGGGTCAGGAGGTCCTGGGGTTCAAACCCTGAACCCTCCATATGGTGGATAGACACTCTCTCAGTTGTGCTGTCTGCTTCCCTCCCGACTCATTCTGAAGTCTCTTAGCCATATAAACTCATTTTTCTTTAGCTTTTCCCCCTTTTGGTCAAGGTCTTTTTTTTCCCCCACACATGCGTTGCTTGTCGATACTTGTTAGCAATCCCCTGGTGCCAGTGAGGCTCATCCCTGGGAGTCATGTTTCACGCTGGGGGAATGTTATTGCTTTTATATGCTGAATTTGGCTTAGAGAGAGGTCACATTTGAGCAACAAGGAGGCTCATGGTAGGTAACTCTTAGGCACCCTACATCACTAGGCTAAGTTTCCCTTTCAGGAGCAAAGGCTCACAAGCATAGACATCAATATCAAGGGTCCTTCAATGGACCATCCTCCTTTACAAGTCATTGTCCCTGTACTTGGGGCATTCTTGTTGTTCCATTAGAGAATATGGCAGAGATTCCCCAATTAGGAATTTGATATTCTTTTGGTTATTGTGTGAGTCTCCACCCACCATGAAAATGCCCCGTGAACATTTGAACACATTTATATGCCTTATATGTATACCCAGGTATACATAACTTCCTCCCATGTATCCCCCCTCACTGACACCCCACACCCTGCCACAGCTGTAAACCATCTGTGATCTAAAACCTCTTCAAAAATGAAGTCAATAAAATAGCCACATACAACTAATAAGAAAATGAAATAATAATGATAGTTTTATACATAAGAAGTATAACAGAAAAAATAATAAAAAGGAAAATAAAATTATATTTCTAAAAATTGGGATATTAAAAAGTAATGAAAAAATACTTACAGAAAAATTTTTTTTAACATTTTGCCTTTCATCATTTTAAGACTGTAGTCCTGTATATACAGTGACATTTTCTTCCATTTTTCCCCCAGTGTCTTTTTTTTCTTTTCCTTTTTGTCTTCAAAGAAGTTTTAGGTCACAGTAGAGTCATGTACAGAATACAGGGGATTCCCATTACCCAACATCCTCCCACTTTTCCCCTTTCCCCCATCAACAACATTATATGTGTGGATGGTACATTTGTTACAATTGATGAACAAATGTTGAAACATAGCTACTAACCATTGTCAATGGTTCACATTATGATGTACATTTTGGGGCATATACTTTTATAAAATCTGATAAAGCTTAATATGGCATGTATCCATCATTGCAAGATCATGTAGAACACTTCTGTCACCCCCAAATGCCCCCTGTTCTATTTTATTCCTCCCTCCCCTTTCCTTCAGGCCCATGGAGACCACCAGGTTTCATTCCTTGAAGGACAAAATTCATAGTTACTTGCATCTTCACTGAGGGCTTGACATACTGGTCTGTCCTCTATTTGGCACCACCGATGCTCTCAAGTGATTCCTGTCCCTCTGAGAACATAACAGGCCTCCCTAGGATGGGAGTCCAACACCTTCCCACTCATTATTTGGGTCTCTACCCACTGATGCAACACTGATGCAACACACTATGGCAAAATGATCACTCACATGCTCCCTAGAAGCCTGCCCCAGGTGTGCCCTGGCCCCATCCAACCCCCTAAACCAGTAACACTTCCTTGTCATATTGCCAAATGAGCATTACCAAAATTGAAATTTCAACCATGTACCTGCCCATTCCCAGTGTTCACCTACTCCCTCCCCCAACCCTTCCCCCAGTTCCATGGACCATCCAACCCACCCACCCTCCCCACCCAACTCCCCTGTCAAATCTGCACCATCCAACCCACTATTATCACTATACCCTTGTCATGTCCTTTCACTGCCCAACTATGCATTTCCATCTTGTCATTGATTTCCCCCATATGGGCATTGGCTCACAACTTTCTTTTCCCTTTCTATCTTCCAAACTCTAGCTCTGTGAGTCTGCTCAGTTTGCTTAATTTATACCAGTGAGGTCATGTAATATTTGTTCTTCAATGACTGGCTTGCTTCACTCAACATAAGGTCCTCAAGGTCATCCATGTTATCCTGTGTGTTAGTACTGTATTCCTTCTTACAGCTGAGTAATATTCCATTGTATGTATATACCATAATTTGTTTATCCATTCATCAGTTGATGGGCATTTGGGTTGATTCCAACTTTTGGCAATAGTGAATAACACTGCTGTGAATGTTGGTGTGCATATACCTGTTAGTGTCCTTGCTTTTAATTCTTCTGGGTATATGCCCAGCAGTGAAATTGCTGGACCGTGTGGTAGATCTATAGTTAGTTTTTTGAGGAACTGCCAAACCGTCCTCCACAATGGTTGGACCATTCTACACTCCCACCAACAGTGGATGAGTGCTCCTGTGCATCTGCATCCTCTCCAACACTTGTAGGCTTCTGTTTTTTCAATAGCTGCCAGCCTAATGGGTGTAAGATGGTATCTCAATGTAGTTTTGATTTGCATTTCCCTGATAGCTAGTGATATTGAGCATCTTTTCATGTGCTTTTTAGCCATTTGTATTTCTTCTTTGGAGAACTGTCTATTCAAATCACTTGTCCATTTTTAAATGAGTTGTTTGTCTTTTTATTTTCAAGGTATAGGATTTCTTTTTATATGCTAAATCATAGACTCCTATTATATATATGGTTACCAAATATTTTCTTCCATTTTGTGGGCTGCCTTTTTACTTTCTTGACAAAGTCCTTTGAGGTGCAAAAGTTTTTAATTTTGAGGAGGTCCCATTTGTCTATTTTTTCTTTCACTGCACATGCTTTGGGTGTGAAGTTCATGAAATCATTTCTTATTACAAGGTCCTATAGGTATTTCCCTATATTATCTTCCAAGGTCTTTATGGTCTTGGCTCTTATATTTAGATCTTTGATCCATCTTAAGTTAATTTTTGTATAAGGTGTGAAATGGTGTTCCTTTCTCATTCTTTTGGATATGGATATCCAGTTCTCCAAGCACCATTTGTTGAAAAGGCCATTTTCTTCCAGTTGAGTGGGCTTGGTGGCCTTGTTGAATATCAGATGACTGTATATGCGAGGATATCAGAACTCTTAGTTTGTTACCATAAATCAGTATGTCTATCCTTGTGCCAATACCATGCCATATTGACCACTGTAGCATTGTAGTATGTTTTAAAGTCAGATAGTGTGATTTCTCCAATTTCATTTTTCTCTTTCAATATGTCTTTGGCTATTTGGGGCCTCTTTCCCTTCCAAATAAATTTCATAGTTAGTTTTTCCAATTCAGTAAAAAATGCTGTGTTGATTTTTATTGGGATTGTGTAAAATCTGTATATCAGTTTGGGTAAGAGAGACATCTTTTTAAATTAATTATGAGTTCTTTTGTGCTGCTTGTCTTCTCTTTAGGCAGCACTGGGAACTGATCCTGGGACTTTCTGGAGAGGGAAAGAGGTCCTCAGCTCCCTGCTCTGCTGCATTTCTTATTGTCTCTCCTCTGTGTCTCTTTGTGTTGCATCATTTTGCTTTGCCAGCTCTCTGCTCAGGCCAGCTTGCCATGCAGACCAGCATTCCTGCATGGGCTAGCACTCCACTCAGGTCAGCTTTCCATGCAGGCCAGCACTCCACATGGGTCAGCTCTCCACTTGGGCCAGCTTATCTTTACCAGGAAACCCTAGGAACTGAACCCTGGACCTCCCATATGGTAGACAGAGCCCAATTGCCTGAGCCACATCCATTTCCCAGGATAGACATCTTAATGATGTTTAGTCTACCTATCCATGAACAGCGAATATTCTTCTGCTTATATAAGCCTTCTTTGATTTCTTTTAACAGTATTGTGTAGTTTTCTGCATATAAGTCATTTACATCTTTAGTTAAATTTATTTATAGGTATTTGTTTCTTTTAGTTGCTATTGTAAAATGGTATGTTTTTCCTGATTTCCTCCTCAGATTGCTCATTATTGGTGTACAGAATACTACTGATTTTTGTACATTGATCTTTGAACTGTGACTTTACTGAACTCATTCATAAGCTCTAGAAGCTTTGTTGTAGATTTCTCAGGGTTTTCTGTGTATAGGATCATGTCATCTGCAAATAGTGAAGTTTTTACTTCTTCCCTTCCAATCTGCATGCCTTTTAAATCTTTTTCTTGTCTAAGTGCTCAAACAAGTACTTCTAACATAATGTTAAATAGGAGCAGTGATAGTGGGCATCCTTGACTAGTTCTTGATCTTAGAGGAAAAACTTTTAGGATTTCACCATTGTATATGATGTTCACTGTGGGTATTTCATATATACCCTTTATTGTGTTGAGGAAGTTTCCTTCTAGTCCTATTTTTTATACTGTTTTTTTTTTTTAATCAGGAAAAGGTACTGTATTTTGTCAAATGCTTTTTCTGCTTCTATAGAGATGATTATGTGATTTTTTTTCCCCTTTCAATCTGTTTATGGGATATATAATATTGATTGATTTTCTTATATTGAACCATCCTTGCATACCAGGAATGAAGCCCACATGTTCATGGTGTATAATTCATTTGATGTGTTGTTGAATAGGATTAGCAAGTTATTTTGTTGAGGATTTTAGCATCTAGGTTCATTAGGTAGATTGGTCTATAGTTTTTCTTTCTTGTGATGTCTTGTTTGGCTTTGGTATTAGGGTAATGTTGGCATGATAGAATGAGTTATCTTTTAGAAGAGTTTAAGCAGGATTGGTGTTGTTAGTTCTTTCTAGAATGTTTGGTAGAATTCACCTGTGAAGCCATCTGGTCCTGGGCTCTTCTTCTTAGTTGGGAGGTTTTTGATGACTGATTCTATCTCTTACTTGTGATTGTTCTGTTTGCTCATCAATTTTTTCTTCCGTCCATGTGTTTCTAGAAACTTGTCCATTTCCCCTAAATTCTCCATCTCATTAGCATATAATTTTTCAAAGTACCCCCTATGATACCTTCACATGTGGAATCAATGGTGATATCCCCTTCCTCATTTCTTGTTTTGTGTCAGCGGTGACTTTTGCAAGTAGTCTATGTGGGCTTAGATTCACTCCACAATGATAGTGACTGACTTCAGCAAGTGGTATATACCTTGCTTCCTGCATCAGGGCTTCTCTGATTCTTCAACCTGGATGCCTGTGGAAGTACCTGGCACTCATGCATGTGCAACCCAGAAATGGGGCGGAGGTGGGTAGAGGTGGGCGATAACACTCCATGAACCAAGGAGGTACAAGAACCAGTGGATAAATGCTTCTCCCTTTTGTCTCTTCTGTGGACAATTCAGCAGTGCAGTCTAAATGCTCCTCAGGAGCCCCCAGAGAGATCCAGCACTAGTGTTTAATGACAATGGCCAACTTGATACACATCCTTGATTGACTTTCCATCCTTCCTTATTTCACTCTCCCTGGCCCCTCACTCCTGCTCCCTAGGATCACCTCCCCCAAAATTATAGCATGTAAGCTCAGGCCTTGCTTTGGGGGGGGGGGGGGGGGAATCAAAGCTAAGATACCTCTATGTCAAAATGTCTAAAACAGAATTCTTTGTCTTTCCCCCATCCAACTCTTCTTCCTCTCCTTTTGTTCCTTTCAGACATCAACCCAAGATATATCATTGACACCTCCCTCTTCCTCATCTTGACATTAGGTTAATCCTGGTTCTGCCCCTCCACTCCCTCCCTCAAATGATTGCATAAGCCTCTATCATCCCATCTAAACTGCCACAACAGCTTCCTTTAGAGTCTCCCTGTCTCTACTTTAACCTACTTAAATCCATCCTCCACCCTGCTGCCAGGATAAAATACCTCAAGTACAATCTTGCTTAAAACCCATCCAAGTCTCCACAGGTAAGATAAATGCAAGCACCATAACCAAGGCTCAGGAGGCCTACCGTGATCTGGTTCTTGCCTACCTTTCCAGGATCATCTCTAAAATGCTTATGCCTCCCAGCACAATGCCTAGTTGTGCACACACAGAGAGAAAGGAAATGATCATCTTTAAGAGATCTTTAATTTTGTCCCTGAGGGAAGCATCCTAACATCATGGCTGCTAAAGAGACAAAGTTGGCAGCACTATTCTCTAGATTCTCAAGTGCACAGGGTCTTTCTGGGCTCGTAGCTTCATGATACACAGATCACAGGGCAGACAGATGCAAAGAAGTAGCCTGTGGCCTGGGAAGAACACTGGTGGTGGAGTCAGAATGCCTGGATCCCAGGCCTGTTCTGCCATTTGCTGGCTCTGTGACTGTCTTAGTTTTGCCTGAGCTTCTATGACAACTACCATAAAATGAGTTGGCTTAATAACTGGAATTTATTGGCTTACATATTCAGAGGCTAGAAGGCCTGCTTCCTCCCGAGGTTGGCATTGTTCTGGCCAGCAATCTTTGGGTTCTTTGGCTTTCCTCTCATATGATGATGTCCTTTCCTTTCTCTTCTGGGTTCCTGCCAACTTCCTTCTTCACCTGTGACCCTCTGTATAAGGCTTCCAGTAATAGGATTCAGTTGACCATACCTGAACTAAAAATAACATTTTCAAAGGTCCTTTTTACAATGGGTTCACATCCACAGGAATGGGATAAAAATTAAGATTTTTTTTTTCTGGGGGTACATAACTCAATCTACCACAATTATCCTGAGTAAATTCCCTGGCTTCTGTATTCATAAAATGGGAAGATACTATTTAATTGCCACTGGATGTATGAAGTGCACATAATAATGATGAAGCTGAAGAAGAAGACGATGATGATGATGATGGCTAACATTTATTGAACACTTACCACAAGAGACAATAGAAGTAGAAGAATGTACCTTGTGATTGGGTCATGGCTCTGCTATTATCTTAGCAATGTTCTCTCATAAGTCATTTCCCATATCTTGATGTCAGTCTCACTCCAACAATGGAGTTGAACTTGCTCTGGACTTTTGGACTGGGCAGTCACCAAGATCCTTTACAACTCTAGAATTTTGAGTTTATGAAGCTATAACTTCCCAAATGGGTAGAGCATGCATCTCTCTTTTGCTCTGATGTGCTCACTGCATTTATGGTGACCTCACCAACCCTTACATCATCTACTTCCCCTGTGAGTCAGGAGAAAAAGGCTGATTGTATGTCCTGAGCCAGAAAGTTGGAGATGCTGCATCTGTTGCACTTCATCACATAGTAACCATGAGGGTAATTCTGCCCATAAAACCAATCAAGTTTATTTGGCATAAATTGTGCTGTTCAAATCCATGGAACTTTACTGTCACATCACTGCCAAATTGTACAGATTCTTATCAGAGCCAGGTCAAACCCAGGTCGAGCCCAAGGCCCATTGTCTCTCCCATGATACTGAAGCATCTCACATGGCCTGCTCACTGCAGCTTACTCACACAATCCCAAAGGCCTGGCTGCAGGAAAGAGGGGGATACTGGTGTTCTGGTCCTTTTCTGCCCCAGTCACCCACCTCATCACATCCTGCAGCCTGTCTTTTGTTAGTTTGCTTGCTCCCATTCTTCAGTATTTCATTATATTTCAAAATAGTTTGACATAAAAATATGACGTAGCAAATATATTCTGGGTATTTTCTCCTTTCTGCTACCATTGAAAGTTCCACTTCCCAATTTCAATTAGTTATTTTTCATAGCTTACCAAGTTTACATGGCTTTTAATAATATACTATTTCACATGTAATTGATGTAGTCCAAAGAAAAAGCCCTCAAATGGATACGAATGGAAAAACATGTATTTGGCCGTGGTGAGAGTAGTCAAAATGTGTCTATGCCAAGGAAGCCACAAAGTTGAACAGAGTGAATATCCTTTGGTTCTAAAGCTGGGTGTTGCTGGATGGGATTTCTGGGTAGGTTTTCCTCAAGGGGAGAATTTTTTTTTTTTTTTTTTTAATTATGCTATTAACTTTATTTTTTTTTTTTTAATTTTTTTATTTTTTATTGACTTTGTAATAATATTACATTAAAAATATATATGTGAGGTCCCATTCAACCCCACCCCCCCACCCCCCCTCTCCCCCCCCCCAACAACACTCGTTCCCATCATCATGACACATCCATTGGATTTGGTAAGTACATCTTTGGGCACCTCTGCACCTCATATACATTGGTTCACATCATGGCCCATGCTCTCCTCTATTCCATCATGTAGGCCCTGTGAGGATTTACAATGTCCGGTGATTACCTCTGAAGCACCATCCAGGGCAGCTCCATGTCCCGAAGACGCCTCCACCTCTCATCTCTTCCTGCCTTTCCCCATACCCTTTGTCCATTATGTCCACTTTTCCCAATCCAATGCCACCTCTTCTATGTGGACACTGGATTGGTTGTGTTCAAGGGGAGAATTGAAGGCAGAGAATATAGTAGGACATTTGGCATCATCTTTTCCTTGACATCTTCATGCCTTTTGGCATCTGATCAGCTGTTGATGAGGCAGAGGTAAGGATGGGATGGGTAAAGGGGCAAGCCACCTTTGGTTACACCCTTCCCCCTTAGCACTGGCTTTCCTTTATAACTCCTATGTCTAAATAAGCACTAACAAGTTACATCTAAAAGTATTTTATTCATTTATTCTACAAATGTTTATTGAATGAGTATTGTGTATGTATCAGGCTTTATACTGAAAACTAGAAATATAAGGCAAACAGGGCATTGTCCTACAAGGTACTCCCAGTCTAGTACTTTAGACTATGCCAACTGGATGTGGAAATATCAAGTGAGTTCTGTAGGATCTGGCCCACTTGGATCCCTTATCTGTGGCATTATGGCTGGCATAATTAAATGACTATTTGAGCAATTATTTGTCCAAAGTCCCACAAGGATGAGAGCCCCATTTACCACTGTACCTGCCAGCTCAGAACCTAGGCCTTTGGTAAGTGCTCAACAAACATATATGAAACATATATGAAAGAAGGAGGGAGGGAGGGAGAGAGGGAAGGATGAAATAGGAAAAAATGAGAGAGAGAGAAAGAAAGGAGAGAGAGAGAATCTGGGAAAAGGGGGAGGTAACATTGTGAAGAAACTTGGGCACGAGGAGGGAAGCTGGGTGTTGAGAAAGAAAGGAACTAGTTGAAAGTGAAAGCCGATCAAAGCGGTCGGTGCCGGCTTGTACAGGAAGACGGAAGTGTCATTTGGGAAAATTCTGAGGCAGAATGTCTGGAAGCTGATGCACTGGAGGCTGAGCGCTGGACACAGAGGGAGGCTTGGACGGGCTGAGGGACATCTTGACTCTGAATAAAGTTGCCCTTCTGGCTGGAACAGGGCATGACTGTGGACCCAAGTCATGGCTGAGCCCGAGCCAAGTGGGGCAGAGTAACCGTGGACTCTGGACTCAAACAGACTTGATTTGCATCAAGCCTGCACCTCCAAGAATCTACGGTTATGTTTCTCTAAAGAGCTGTTTGGGTGAAAGGTTGCGTAAAGGAGGGCCTGGACAACACCTTCCTATGGAAACAAGCCTGGCGCTCTTCATAAAAATACCGTCTTGGCCAATTGTTCCTCACATACCATTTCTCTAGTTTACTGTTTCTCATCCTTGACTGTGAGAGCACTATAATTATATCTTTTTCACTGTTTCTTAGGTGTCTTCTATTTCCAGGTGAACTTTGGTCCTACCTAAAGCAACCATATTTTTCAAACAAAGATTGTGATGAATAGTCTGAAAATCACAAGTGCACTGATAGTGAGAACTCAGGAAAAACTAGACAGTGCTATGGCGCATACAAAATGAGTCAGGCCTTATGCTAAGTGCTTTCATTTGCATTATTTCATTCAATCGTTGCAACACCTCTACAAGGCAGGTACAATTGTTATTTCCAAGCCCAGCTAGCTTAAGCCATTTCTCTGCAGGCTTGCAACTACAGATGATGGAACTGGGACCCACATGCAGGCCTGACCCTATGGTCAGATCTAGACACTCCAGCCCAAGCCAGGTGTGGCCAGGGTGAGGCACGTATACCCCACGGACAGTGAGCTGGTCCTAGGTGAAACGTGACAATTTTTACCTTAATAGTTCAATCTATTTTTAAGCTTTCTTCTTGTTTTTGACACCCGATTCTCATTTTTCATTTATTTTAATGATATAAAGTTTTATTTCAGTTAAAAGTGAATTTTTAAAAGAAAAAACATGAAGTAAATAAGCACAGTGGGTATATGGATAAGGAAAGAAGATTGAAGATGTATACGAGTGACTGAGTCTATGGCATCCTGGGACTGTCCTCAAAGCTGCTTTTGATATTTGTCACTGAGCTTTCTGACACTGTCAGTCTGTCCTTTCTCATGAGCCATGCAGCTGGGGTGTGTTGCATCCCACTGAGTCTTGCCTAATCTATCTCACCTATGTGGCTTGTCTGGTCTCTGGGTCATGACTGTGCCCTCTCTTGACAGGGTAAACACTGGCAGTTAGGTTAGAGGTGATTTAGGCAAAGGTCAGGAAAAAAATGCCTTTGGCTGCAATTTTCACAGGACACCTAAGGACTTGGTGGGAAGAAACATCAAAGATGAGGCTCCACAGTGCCTTCAGTGTAGGACCTGGAACAAGCCAAGGGAGGCAACTGCGTCGGAGCATACTCCCTGGAGGGGCACGCTCCCCAGATGGAAAGGGTTGCGTTTATCGGGAGGCTGTATCCTCAGAGGCCTCTGCCTGCCCTCAGTGAAGATGACATTTCCCAGGCCTTGGGCACCTTTGGCTCTGCCCCTCACACTTTCTGTGGGTAGGAGGCCTCATACTTACCCAAACAGGTTAACTGAGTTCTGAATTCACTCCCCTTGCTACTTCTGGAAAACTATTTATAAGGAAAAGGACATCTGACATAGAGGACCACAATTAAGATTGACTAGGCATCCAACTCCAATTCTCCACTACCATATACTAGATTACTGCTCAATGATTGCTGGAAATTTTGTTTGTGTGATCCAATTTTCCCAGGGCCATTCTCTGGATGAGTAGATAATCAGGTCCCAGACCTGCAAGTCTTTGACCAATCTTAGAAGGGAAACTACAAGGCTTAAAGTGGCCATGACCATACCCATATCCTCATTCTCCAAACAACTAACTCTAGATTGAGAAACTCTTTTGTGTAGTCTACCTCAAAAGCAAAGAGTCTCTTCTGTTAAAGATTGGTAAGCCATAATATTTAACAATAGGCTACTGTAATACCAAGAAACTTGATTTACTAATTGGAAAGTTGTGAAGTTGTGTACCCTTTACACTTGAGTTCAAGGTATGGAAAAACTAAGGGTCCGAACAAATACTTTCGAGCAGACAATTCCTGCTGCTGTAATATTAACAACATTATGCCTAAGGATGAGAACTTTAGAGTCACATTAATTTGAGTTTATTTTCTGCTTTGTCAACTAGCTGTGACAATTTGAACATGCTATTTAAAATCTTTGAGCATCTGTTTCTTCATCTGCATTTGGTAATGCTTTGCATGGAGTAGAGACTTCTTCAGGCAAACCCTGTAAATGAGATTGTGGTAAGGTCTGATAAGGGAGGCGGGTATCTCGTGCAAAATTGAGAATAGGAATCATTCCACTGCTGGGCTTTCAGAGATTGGAATTGAATCCCAGCCTGCTCCAAGGAAAAGGGGCAGGAATTTGCCCCTATTCTCTAGTGCTACCATTCATGTGTCTCAGCTACTCTCCAGGTATTGGCTTCTCCTTGCATCTGCTTGTCTTCCCTCTTTGCACTAGTTTCTCTACACTCTCTGCTAGGTAGCTCTTCTCCACCTCAGAGCTTTTGCTTACGTATAACTTTGGTTTACTTGTGTATTCCACCCACTCAGGCCCATCACTTTTCAACTTCAGTTTCTGCAATAAACTAATTTTTCTATATATCCCAATTTGAAATTTCTAAAAGTAAGGATCTGTTTGGACAATGCTTTTTCTGTTAGGATACCCTATAAACTTCCGGCTGACCAAAGGATCACTTGCTCTTGAGTCCAGGGTACATCCCGGATCCAGTAAGTGGTGTGTGTGTGTGTGTGTGTGTGTGTGTGTGTGTGTGCGCAATCACATCACATTGGACAAATCCAAGCCACTGGGACAACCCTCATTCAACTGAGGTGGTGGGAGGGGACTTTTCCTTTGAAGGAAGGGCAGCCATGGTGATAGAAATGTGTGGTTAAAAAAATATCTCATAGGGTTGTTGTGAAGATTAAATGAGATAATACTTGTAAAGGACCTAGCTCTGAGCTAGAACATGTAGTAAGTGCTCAAAAAAATGGTAGCTATCATTTTTCTTATTATTGTGTGGTTGTTGTTATTGTCATTGCTATAATCTAATACTAGAGCAGACCTACCTGGTGCCAGCCACACAGAGTAATTTGTAATAGAATATGCATTGGGAGATTTTCTTCTTAATTTATTTAGTTCAGCCTCACTAAAGGGAGGGGGAGAAGGGGAGTAGGACCTCTATATGGACAATGTGAAGGAATTAAAACACTCCTTGGGGCAAAGATTAAGAGTTTCCTCTTAAATTTATCTTTTAACATAACAAATATGAACTTGTAATCCTGTCTAAAATCTTGAAACGATTTCCCATTTTTCTTAAATAAAGAAAAAAAAAATCTTCAGAAGGCTTCTAAAGCCTGTGTGGTCTGCCTCCCTCCTCCCCCCACCCCATACAATCTCCCCAGCTTGGTCCAGGACAATGAACACCCTGCTGTGGGTGCTGCAGCCGCACTGGCCTGTGTCTAGGACCCAGCGCACCTTCTCTGTAGTCCACAAAGGGCTTCAGGTCACGCTGTTCTGCCTAGAACACTCTTTTCCTCACTTCTCCAGACCTTTATTCATCGTTAACTTCTAGTCACCCTTCGACTTTCTGTTCGGATATTAAGAAAGCTTTCCTGAGGATAGGATCTTTCGTCATATGCACTCACAAAACCAAATGTATTTTCTTCAGCCCATTAAGTTTCATGCCTGGGACTATGGAATTTGTGTCTATGCCCACTAGACTTGAAACTCGTAAGGACAGGACCGTCTGGTTTTGCTCACCTATGTGTCCTCCGAAGTCTACAGCGACTAGAACAAGCAGGCGTTTATTCTTTATTGAATAAATGACTCAAGGATAGTTTTGCTATCCAATCAACTAAATCATTGCCTTTTCAGAAGCTATGACAACACTGGAAGGCAGAAATAATGCAGTATTAACCCTTTCTAATTTTAGTTAAAAACACACATGCAGAGTTCATCAACTTGGACTGTGCTCTATGTCCAAGGAAAATAGCAACAAACTTTGTAAAACTGTTATTATACAGGCCACATGCTTTGACCAGAATGCAATGAAATTAGGAATTAACAAACAAGCAGCCAAAAAAATGCTATATTCCAAAAATATAAAAACAAACTTCTAAAGATCTCTTGGGTTTAAGAGAAAATAAGCCAACTGAAACTGGACCACAATGAAAGCTACACACATCAAACCCAGTGAGATATAGCCAAAGCAATTTTCAGAAGAAAACTGTGACCTTACATACATGTATTAAAATATAAAAAGATGGAAAGTAAAACAAAATGAAGCCAATGAATGTAGTAAGAAAGGAATTAATTAATATAGAAGCAGAAATTAATGAAATAGGAAAATATTCAGCAAAATTGATAAATAAAACTACAGGTTTGCTTTTTAAAGATAAAACATCTTGACAAAGACAATTAAAGAGAACGCTTAATAGGCAATATCACAATACTAGGCATGGAAAGGGACAAATCTACAGATACAAAGGATAATTTTTAAAGGGACTATTATGCATAACTTTTTACCAATGAATATGAGACCCAAATGAAAAGGATAATTTTCAAGAAAAATATAAATAACCAAAATTTGTCTGGGAAGAAGAAAACATTAATAAACTAATAACCATTGAAGAAATTGAACTGTTACAATTTTTTAAATGTACTACCCTCAAGCCTCTGCAGTCAGCATCAGAGTCAAAAGTCTTATAGGTAAGCTCTCCTAAAAAATGGAAGAAAAATAATAAGTTTTATAATGCCAGAGGAAGGCCATCTTAAACAAATCGTAAAAACAAAAATTCATAAAGGAAAAGATCAACAAATAGAACTCATCAAAACTAAAAACTCCTCTGTGATGAAACACATAATTAACAAAATTAAAAGGCAAGTGATAGTCTGGGAAAAAATATTTGCAACATATTATAACAGGCAAAAGAATCATATCCTGGATATACATATCCATAAGAACAAACAACCCAGTAGGAAACAACTTAAAGATATGAACAGACTATTCACAGAAGATACAGTCAGTAAGCATAAGAAAAAAATGGGGGAGCAGATGTGGTTCAAGCATTTGAGCACCTTCTTCCCATATAGGAGGTCCTGGGTTTGGTTCCCTGTGTAACTAAAAACAAACAAACAAGAGCCAAACAACAAACAAGCAAATGAAAGAACCAGCTCAGGGGAGCCAATGTGGCTCAGTTGTTGAGTGCCGGCTTCCCACACATGAGGTCCCAGATTCAATCCATGACCCTGGTACCCTAAAAAAAAAAAAAGTTTGACAACACTAAAATACCTTTTATCCAATTACCGTATTGACACCCTTTACAATGTTTGATAATCTCTAGAATTGGCAAGGTTATGGGGAAATCGGTTCTTTCACAAGCTGTTGAGTACAAATTGGCAGTAGTGACTTTGGAGGCCAATATGGGACATCTTAAGAAATTAAAAGATATATAACCTATAACTCCACAGTCCCAATAATCTGTATCTATTTCTGGAAAATGCAAGATGTGCACAATACTTTCACCAAGACTTTATTTGTAAGAGCAAAACTTTGAAAGGACAAAGGGATGACATTGGCAGAATGGTCAACAAGAGGGAAGCTGGTCCCAGAAGAAGCTGAAAGTTGGGCTGTGGAGAATGCCAGAAGGGGTTTCTGTATTAGGGTGAGGTTGCTCTGGAGAGGGATTTGCAGAGCTGAGGGACTGCCTGGAATCGGATAGACTGGGAGGATTGGCCAGGTCTTATAGTGGTCACAGTGCTCACAGAAACTAGAATGAGGTTGAATCAGGTAAAGTGCACCACCAGGAGTGTTGCTCAAACCAAGAGAAATGAAAGGACTCTCAATGAATGAGACTTCAGCTCTCAATGCCTGCGGGGAAAGCAGCATTGCTCTTGCAGACCTCTTCTGGAGACCAGAGGAGGAAAAGGATGTGGTACCCACGTAGTCTTGCTCTTCATTTGGTCAGGAAGCAGTATTAGCTGTACCATTCACCCTCATACCTGGATATCATCTTAAAAAGGAAAGTAGAGGAGGAAAATGTTGCCTGAGAGAGCATTTTTATCCAAGAGATGTGGTAAACCATCTAAAAGGGATTGTTTAAATGATCAGATTAGACTATTCTTTAAATCAGATTGACTCTTCAACTAATCTTTCTTCCCAGTCATCAGTGGATATCATTTGGTGAGGAAGACCAGGGCAGCATAGAAATTACATTTTCATTGAATATCTGAGTTATGACATAAGTGCATTTTGTGACCCTGCTACGCTCTGCTTTTTATTTTTCTCTCATGCAGGTACACAGTGACATCTCAAAGTTCAAAGAGAGAAGGCATCAAGATTTTCCAAGAAGAAAAAAGCTGAGAAATTGCCAAAAGCTCTTGGATTTCAAAAGGGACCCCAAAGAAGGTGGTGATATTTCACCCCAAGAAACTCTTTGAGAGGGAAGTGGGGAGCAGGCACAGTGGCTGGGTCAATTCCAATATTTTTCATGGTGAAGATTCCAATAATTTTCGTGGTGAAAATTAGCACTGTGTTGACCTTATTGAATAAAGAAGAGAAGAGATGTGTGGCAGTTTGAGATTATTTTATCAATCCCCAAAAGAGAAAGATTAAGTTTGAAAACTAGTCTATTCCTCTGGGTGTGATATCTTTTGATTGCATTAAATTTAGCTGAGGGACCTTTGATTAGATTATTTGATAAGATTGCTTTAGAGCTTTTGATTCTACTACATCAATGGATGTGACTCAGGTTGAGTCCCACCCTCTTGCTGGGTCTGAAAAAAAGTCACTCAGACACAGGAAGAGAGAGCTCTGTCATTTTTTATCCTGCCATGTGACAGAAAGGAGAAGGCTTAAACAGCTGAGGCTCCACGGAGAGAGGAGCTATTTGCCTGTTAGCTTATAGCTGAAATTGGGAGGTGAGAGAAACAGCCAAGACTGATACAGGAAGCCGTAAGAGACAAGTCTTATGCCAGCCTACACCTGAAATCAGGAAGAAATTGGAGCAGCTGAGGCTGAGAGAGAAACCCCAGAGGGGAAGGAAAGATCAGGCCCAGATCATCCACCATCTTCCTTTAACACATGGCAGCTGACTTGGGCAAGAAATCACCTCTGATGGTGTCGTGTTTTTTTTCTTTAAGATTTACTTATTTATTTATTTTTCACACACACCCCTCCCCCAATTGTCTGCTCTCTGTATCTCTTCACTGTGTGTTGTTCTGTGTCTGCTTGTATTCTCTTTAGGTGGCTCTGGGAACCAATCTTGGGACCTTCTGGAGTGGGAGAGAAACAATTATTCTCTTGTGCCACCTCAGCTCCCTTGATGGTGCCCTGAGCTCGACTTTCATGGCCTGGGAACTGTAAGCTTTCACCCCAAATAAATCCCCTTTATAATAGTCAACACATTTTCTTATACTCTGTATCAGCAGCCCTTTGGCAGACTAAGACAAAAGTAAATTTCAGAATAAGCTTTAAAAGTTTCTTACCCTGACTGAAATAAAATAGTAATAATAATTATAAGAATGATGATAATAGGTATGATGACTAAAAGATTGCTGATTCATTGGCAAGGTGCTATGCTAAGTATTTTACATACATTATCACAGTTAATCTTCACTGTAATCTTATAAAGATAGCTACTATTACTATTTCCTATTTGACAGATGGAGAAACTGAGGCATAGGGGTGGGTTGCCTGCAGATATGGCCACAGTTCTTCCCTTCCGTAGGCACATGCCCCTCCTCCTGCCAAGTTGGAGTCTGTGGCTCTTCCCCTTGAATCTGGGCTGAACTATGACAGCTTTCACCAGTAGAACAGACTGGAAGTGATGCTGTGCCCATTCAGGCCAAACCTTAAGAGGCCTGGCAACTTCTATATTCACACTCTTAGAAGTCACTTGCCATGTAAAGAAATCCAACTACCCTGCTGGAGAAAGGGGCCAGATAGAGACTTCGTTTTACAAGAGTGTTTTGGGGGACTAAGAAGGAAGAGCAAAAGGTCCAGCTATCCCAGGTGAGATGCCCGACAGGTGAGTGAGGCCCTCTTGGTCATTCTAGTTCTAGCCAAGTGCTCAGATGCACGCAGTCATGTGAGCAAGTGCAGCTGACACTACGTAGAACCCAAGAATTCACCCAGTGCACCCACAGAAGTGTAACAAATTGCTATGGTTTTATGCCCTTAAGTTTTGGAGTGGTCTGTTATACAGGAATAAGTGCCTGAAGAGGTTAGAAGGTTGCCCAAGGTCCCCCAACTTGTAAGTGACAGAGCCAGGGCTTGAAGCCAGGTCTTTTTTACTTCATTGTCCTTAGCAGCCAGCTGCAAGACACTCAGAGAGAGAGCTACATGACCAGAGACTGTAAATCATTAAAGATACGGAAATTATTAGCAGAGGTTTACAAAATCCTAGAATATGAGAGCTAAGGGAGAACGGGGAAAAGAAGAAGGCACGCACCAAGGGTAGAGGTGAGCTGCTTGAAGCTTGAAAAAAATTGTCTTCCACAAGTATTTATTGAGCATCTATAACGCTTGTAACAAATTTCTGGGTACTCAGGGATTCAAAATTAAATACAACAGGGCACTTGATCTCAAGAAGACAGCAAATTGGGGAAAGGAATAAAAATGATGAATAAAAAGAATGTTCTATAGGGCAGATGGTGGTAGGAGAATAAGGTCAGGCTGAGGGGGCGGGGCCAGTAGTGAGGGCTCATCAGGTCCTAGGCATTAAGCTGGGCTCCTCATAGTCTTTGCATCCTCTAATCTTCCTAATAACCCAGGCAGGAATGTATTACTACCCCGTGTGATGTCAGGAAGTGAGTTCATGGATTTAATTTTCCCCACAATGTATCAGAGAGAAAAAGATTGAAAGTGGTTTAAAAAAAGTTTTAGGGGAAGCGGACTCGGCCCAGTGGTTAGGGCATCCGTCTGCCAATGGGAGGTCCGTGGTTCAAACCCCCAGCCTCCTTGACCCGTGTGGAGCTGTGCCATGCCACATGGGGTGCTGATGCGCGCAAGAAGTGCCATGCCACACGGGGGTGTCCCCGCGTAGGGGAGCCCCACACGCAAGGAGTGCGCCCCATAAGGAGAGCCATCCAGCGCAAAAAAAAGTTCAGCCTGCCCAGGAGTGGTGGCCACTCACACAGAGAGCTGACACAGCAAGATGACGCAACAAGAATAGACATAGATACCTGGTGCCACTGACAACAATACAACAATAGAAGTGGACACGGAAGAACATGCAGTGAATACACACAGAGAGCAGACAACTGGGGGGAAAGGGAGAGAAATAAATAAATAAAATAAATCTTTAAAAAAAAATTTTAGATAAGGCAAGTGTGACAGATCACAGAATCAGTTTTTAAGAAAATATAGGGATGTTGGGTGGTGAGTGTTTTTAAAATATTTTATAATTAATTCCACAAGGGAAAATAATGCCCCTGCATCAAATTCCTTTTCAAAGTTTATTGTTAATTTTTTATTGAAAAATATAAAATAATTATGCAGAACACTTAAAAAATACAGAATAAAAAAGGAAGTAAAACCCATCCATAATCTTACCCACAGAGATACATTGTTTATATATTTTTAATGTAATATTTTACAAAATCAATTAAAAAAAGAGATACATTGTTAATATTTCAGTATGTATCCTGCTAGTCTTTTCTACATAGATATATAGTTGACAGGTATTTCCCCTCAAAATGAAACCAAAAACCATGTATATTTTTATATCTTGATTTTTAAATCTTAATATGTAAGGCAAACCTTTTCTCACATCATTAAATATTCTTTAAAACTTGATTTTTAGTGATTTTTAGTGATTTATAGACACCCAAATTTTACCAAATCTCTTATTCAACATTTGATAAATGAGGGTTTCCTTTTTTTTTCTTTTAAGTAGCTCTGCAATGACCATCCATATATATAAACCTCTGATCATATCTCTGATTGTTTCCTTAGAATGGATACCTAGAATTACATCAAATGTTTAAATGACACTGTCAGAGACAAAATATTGGTCCAGAATGGCAAGTATATTATTTTACACAAAGATACATCTTTGAATTGTGCTCTTCAAAATTATATGTGCCTCTGTTCACCTCTGGTAGTTGAATTAAATAAATACACAATTTATTTCTAGTTCAGTCAAATAAATTATTTATTCATATTTCAGACCAATAAATATATATTTTTTAAAATCTCAGCACCACACTGCCTGGCACACAGCAGGCATTCAATAAATATTTGTTGAATGAATGTTTATTGAACAAAATCCTTCATAAGTAAAGGTAACTTTAGCTTGAACATGAGGACCTAAAAACAAAAAGGTGAAATTACAGTGTTTTCACTCCAGTGTATGATTCATAGGCCCAGATGGCTTCATGCATGTTTTATGGGAGAGCAGCGAGAAGCACAGTTCTGTAATAATTGCTAGCTAGAAGAATGGTCTCAGCAGAGATAGAGAAAATGTTTTGGTACATGGTCTAACAAAGCAACTGTTCTCTGAGTTGAGGGAAGCCTCACTTCTCTGGCACGCAGTGTGGGTGGCTGCTGTTTCTCAGCCTCTCTCCAGTTGTGTTCATACAGCCGATATCGCTGTCACCAGACTCCAATGGAGAGCTGCCCAAAAGTGTAAAACCTCTCTTTTTTTCTGAAAAGAGAACTTTCAGAATGAGATCTTACATTGCAATGACTGGAGATCCCCTAAGAGGTCCAGAAATGGCAAAAGTGAAGCAAATATGATTGGGCTTCTCCCTACCATATGAGAGGAACTGGGTTCAATCCCTGGGGCCACATGGTAAAAAAAGCATGCCCATGTGGTGAGCCAGTGCCCGCGTGGCAAGCCGAGTGACCTCATGAGTGCCCATGCGGTGAGCCAAGCGCCTGCATGAGTGAGTCACACACAAGATGATGATGCAACAAAAAGGAAGAGTCAAGGCAAGGCACAAGAAAACCAGGAACTGAGGTGGCTCAAGTGACAGGGAACCTCTCTCCACATCAGAGTTCTCCAGGATCAAATCCTGGTGAATCCTAGAGGAGAAAAATGAGAAGAGAAATAGATACAGAAGATCACACAGTGAATGGATACAGACAGCAAAAAACAGCAGGGTGGGGGGAGGTAGAGAGAAAAAAAAGATAATAGCTAAGAATTTTCCAGGATTAAAGAGAAACATGAGTCTTCAAAAAGAAAGGGGGCTCTATTTTCTACAAGCCCACTGCCTTTAAAGAACCTCAACCCAGATGCTCCTCTGTCTCGCCAAAGATTGCAAAGCTCATTTCCTTGATAAAAGTTTCTGTCCTCCCACATCACCAAGTTCTTTCATCAGTGTGGCAAATTCATTGCATTTGATGAATACATTTTGGAGCACTGCTACACAGCATGGATTATAAAATTAATTTTAATAACTTTTTATCGAATCCCATATGTCTGAAATATTATCATCTTATCATGTAATCAATAATACAAAAATTAATAATGTGACTGCTTCATTCTTTTTTTAAATACTAAGCCTTCAAAAGCCAGTGTGCATTTTATACTTACAGCACATCTCAATTCAGATGCTTAACTTTCAATGGAAATAGTTGATCTGTATTTAGGTTACATCAAATTTACAGTGGAAAAAGATTTGCATACCTGAATTGTTTCAAGCATACTTAACAGTTTTTCAATAACTGAAGCATCAGACTTTAAATTTATTGAAATTAAATAAAATTGAAAATTCAATTCCTCAGTCTCACTAGTCATATTCCAAATGTTCGATAATCATAAGTGGCTAATGGCTACTGTATTGGACAGCACAATATTACAGCTCAAGACTAATATGTCTAAGACAATCAACCCTGTCCTCTAGAATTCAATTCATTAGAGAATTGAGACAAGAAAACAATTATAATATAAGAAGCCCTCTTATCTAAAGCAGTTGGGACCAGAAGTTGATAGATTAATTTTTAGCCAGTCTAGTAAAGGAGAGGAGTCATGAAAATGGTACCTAACTTAAACATGTTTTAAAGTTAGAACATACAAAGTTTACATTCGTTCACTGAGCTCATGGGAGTAGGGACTTTCTCTCAATAAAGAGATTGGTGATTGGAGTTCTGAGTTGCCCCTCTTGTAAAAGCCAGATCTATTATTCAGTAATAATAATTTTAAACTAGGAAAAAAATTCAGAGTTGCAAGTGAAGGCCAAGTTCAGAGACTGGTTATGGCAATGGAAGAAGGTGGCTATAGATACTGGAGCAGCCACATGGGCAAGGTCTCTTAAAGATGGTATTGCTAACACTGTCCATAACCTACTTATCCACCACCCCATCTCCTTCACTGGCAAAGAGAACTCATTTTGGTCAGACTATGAGTATAGAGCCCCATCTCAGGAAAGCTTGGTGGCTAGCCCGGCCCAGGGGGTGAGTCATGATTGGCCTAAACCTTTGTCAGTGATTGGCTAGGAATGGGCATATGACCCAGTTCTGGCCAATGAGATTTCAGTATAAATCTGAAGCACTTCTACAAAGTCTTTCCTCCCAGAGGAAAAAGCCTCACAAGTAGAAAGTCCTTGGGTCTTGCTCATGTCTTTCTGCTTGGAATGCAGTTCTCTTGAGGAGTTGCCTTGCCATTTTGTGACCAAGGGGAAATTAGCCTACAGACAGACAAAATGTATCCTTCCGATCAAAGTGAAAGAACATGCCTGGGCAGCTGCAGCAACTGTGTATAAGTCAACATCTTGTTTGCTGAAGCCACTGTTTCTGGAAGCTGAATGCCTCCTAACCTATACACCTTTGTCCTTCTGGTCATGGAGCACACCTCCCACATCTGTACTGTGATACAGGCAGATACTATGCAGCATCTGAAACACACAATGTGCAACCCATCACTCTGACAACCAGAAACTGAATGTTTGCCACTGAGTCTTCTTATTTGTAGATATCAAAAGCCAGCAAAGATGCCCCTTACTGATTTTAACTTAGACAACTATTCTATAGTTTGTTACACATAATGAAAACTCAGGAAATCATTACTACGTGTGAGGACTCCTCTTTGCCTTTTCTGGCTTACTTCTCCACCAAGGTCCCTTTGAAGCCTACCCTCTCCATGAACCCTCTGTGATCCTTTCAGCCCCAGGGATCCCTCCTTTATCAGGACTCTAATCAATATGTAGTCATACACTCTCCTGCAGTACCTTTTATTTCTTTATCTTGACTTAAAATGTTATGTGTCTAAGCTATCTTGAAGGCAAGCTCTATGTGCTACACTTCTTTTTATCTTCCACAGCATCTGATACTATACAGCCACTTGACTGGTGTTCAGAAATACCTGTAAAATAGGTCAAGGAAAGACTGAAAGAATAAGGCATGATATCCTGACTCTCTTGATCACAGAGTGGTATTTACCTTAAATAGCATGTAAGTCATTTGTGAATTAGTGTCTAGACTACTTTCATTATCATTGACACAGATCTGACTTTTTCTTATGTTTGACTCCAATATTTGGCTAAAGATTTATCTCTATTTCTTAAGACCTCCACCAATTTCTTGGATTAACCTCTTGGCTAATGCACTTATTTTTCCCTATATTTCTTTCACTCATATTGAAAAGAACTTATTCTGACCCTCTTTTTACTCCTGCCTTGAAAATTCTCTCTTCTCACTTTTTCAACATTGAGGTACAACAATACTTCAGATATTTCTTTTGAATTATGTTCTCCCACCCTCTTTCCTACCCAAACTTGACAGCCTCCAAAAGACTGGGCAGAGAGGGAAGGCAAGACCCCAGCACCTATGTATGACAGTTTGAAGATGGGTAGACCCAAGAATATCATGTCCTTAGAGTTAATCCATTCTTGTGCCTGTAAACCTATTGTAGGTGGGACCTTTTGATTTAATTAATTGATTAAGGGCCTTTGATTAGACTGTATAGCCCAGGGCAGGTCTTAATCCTCTTCCTGGAGTCCTTTATAAACAGAGGAATAAAAAACATACAGACACAGAAAGAAGGCAGCAGAGACAGAGAGGAACCCAGAGGCTGAGAGAGAAGGACTCAGAAACTGAGGAAGCCACTTTAGCTAGAAGCTTAAAGCAATGATTTCCAAAGGGGAAGAAAAAGAGGAGCAGACACCACTGTGTGCCTGATTGCCCAAAGCTACAACTCAGTGAGAAAGCATTGCTAATGATGCCTTGATTTGGGCACTTTCACAGTCTCAGAACTCTAGGCTTTTAACCTAATAAATCCCATTGTAAAAGCCAACTCATTTTGGGTGTATGGCTCCCAGCAGCTTTTAGCAAATGAAAACACCAGGGTTAGTTCAAAATGGGACCAAAGCTAGGGTGGGTCTATCTGCTACCAAAGCCAGAAAGGTCAGTCTGAGTTCAAGTCCCTGAGAAGTGCTAACGTACAAACAGAGGAATCCAAGGACCACCGCCAATTTCTCGAGGCAAACAGAAGGCATCAAACGGCCAGCAGCTCTGCAGAAGCTGGAACATAGTGGAAGCAGGCTGAAAATGGAGCAAGGGAGTCCTGGACATTTTGAAGAAGAGCCATAGTGTGACCTTGCTTCCCATCATCAGTCAGAAGCCACGTGGCTGGGGAAAAAAAAAAAAGGCATGTGGCCACATGGATAAACTGCCTTGACACACACAAAAGGAAAGAACAAGAGTGCACTTCCTTTTACATCTTTTTCTTTCCCCAGCCTACATCTTTTAGATTTAGATTTGTCTGGCTATCTTATTTATTAAACAAAATTAATTCCCTCCATATCCTCTGAGGATTGAGTTACCCCAGAGTCAGCTGGCCACTTGCCTAGCTGCCTGCATATTTGCATTTCAAGAGCACGTTATGATGGACACTTCCAAGGACTCCAGTAGGATATTTCCCTAGGCTGCCTACCTTCTGGAGAGACCCCAACAGGGCTGCTCCCAATAAGGAAGTAGGCAAAGGGGTGGGGGAGGGGGGAAAGAAGGCCATAAAATGTGGACAGCAAAGTGCTAGTGTAAGAGGCTGCTTAGAAAAACAAACAGATCCATATCTAGTCCTAGAACAGCAGCTATGTCCAGAGGGCAGCCAAAAGCCCAGTGAAGCAAGTAAAAGATAACAGACAGCAAGCAGCAGGCAGCAACTGACAGATTTTTCAGAGTAGGCAGGAGGTAGTCTGAGCAATTACATAGGGATAAAGCTGAGACTCACAGAGCAATGAAAAGAGACCAAACAATTTCAACAGAGACTTAGGGGTAAATGGGGCATCAGAGGGAAATACGAACAAAGCTCCATCTTCACCATAAAATACCAGATAAAGAGAGCTGCATATCCAGAAAGATAGACTGGGTTATCCAGGAGGAAGAAGAGAAGAGGAAGCAAGTAGAGTGGGAATGAATTTTCAGTAAAATTTTTCAGAAAATTTACAATTTTTTAAAAATTAAATGAGCTGAAAATGAGATCACAGGGGACAGTGTCACTTTAGCCCACAATCGCCGTAGGAAAGTAGGCAGGGCAAGGACCTCTAGAACCACAAAGTCACAGCATGGCTGCATTGAGGTCTTAGATGTTGCTGGTGATCCTGGATTGGGCTGCTGGCTGAAATGACAGAAGAATGAAGCATGCACAATGGGAAAATTCTGGTTTTTGGAATGCAGCAAGGAAGACCTTGATCCAGAAGTTATGTTTTCACTGACTAGAAAGACATCAGTCTGGAGATAGAGAGGGCTCACAAGGGCAGGCTCAGAAAGGCCTTGTGATTAATCTAATGGAATAAGATGATGGTGTCTATGTATCAACTCTATTTATTTATTCCATGAAAGCTTTGCGAGAGCATGGGTTTGTTTAGGTATGCAATACTCAGCACTTCTTTGGCATTTGGCCTCCTTCTCCTCCCTTGACCTTCTGCCACATCCTCTGGCCAAGCCCCAAACCTGGATCATTTCCATGATCCATTTTCTCCACCTTGCACTGGAGCCCCCCAGCCTACCATGTGGCCTGGCCCACACACATCCAAGCTGCCTGGGCCCCTGCAGACACTGCTAGCCTCATGATTTTGTGTCCATTTCTGAGCACGTTTGCCACAAATTTGCTTCATTCCCCACCCCTGAGTGAGCATTATTGTAATAAAAAGGAGTTCTTTCTACTTCCATCTCCACCCCCAACACATATGCCACAGGGTCCTTTACTTGTTTCTCTCCTTTTATCATCTATCCTCCCATCATCTCCCAGTTGCATTCCTCTCAGCAACTGCTGAAAAACCGCTTCACTTACCTCAAGTTCTGATATCACTGTCATCCCTGTCCCTGATGGTCAGTAGATGACATCACCTTCCACTTAAAGGAATTAGGCCATCAGACATTCTCTCCATTTCAGAGTCCTCCTGTGCCCTGCCCCCTTTCCCCTGGTTCCTGGCCTCTCCATCCTCCATGGCTACTTCCTCCTGAGCCTTGCACTAATACTCATTCCCTCAAACTCCTACATTCTTCATCACTCCCTTTATTGTCTTTTTTTTTTTTTTTTTTTTTTTGCATCAAAGAGAGGTTTTCAACACTAGCTATACTTCAAAAAAGCTTTAAGGAAAAAAAATTATGGGGGAGCAGCTGTAGTTTAGTGGTTGAGTGCCTGCTTCCCGTATACAAGGTCCCAGGTTCAATCCCTGCTTGCAATTAAGACTGTCTGCTCTACTACCGAAACATTCAACAGGGTTACGTTCCCTGTTCCTTCCCCACCCTCCATGTGTATATTCATCTTTTTGGAGGTTTATAGTAAGTTCTCAATTGCCAAATATAATGACATACTCCACATGGCAGAGATAATGCTATGTGTCTACCCAAGGCTGTTTCGTTTTCTTCTTCCTGGGTACTCAGGAAGATGATACTTATTAGGTTGGGCCATATGACTGCATTCTGAAAACTGTGGTATGAGGAGAATTGATGCAAACCACTTCTAGTTCAGACCTATATTGTCTAGGGTTCTCCAGAAAAACAGAACCAACAGGGTATATATGTAAATATTAAGAGATTTATTATAGGAATTGGGTCATACAACCATGGAGATTGGCAAGTCCAAATTTTGTAGGGTAAGTTACACATTGGAAACTCTGTAAAGGTGAAGTTGAATTTCCCAGGAGAAGCTGCAAGTTGAAAACTCCAATGAAGTGATGTTGAATTCCCAGGTGAAGTTAGCTCATTGAAGAAGAAATAGAAATTCTCCTTTCTGACTTCTGAAATTCTCATTTCTCACTTTAAGGCCTCCTACTGATTGAATGAGCCCTCGTGAGTCCTCTCTATCTCCACGTCTTTCTGGTCAGTGAAAACAAAACTTCTGGATCAAGGTCCTCCTTGCTGCATTCCAAAAACCAGAATTTTCCCATTGTGCATACTTCATTCCTCTGCCACTACAGCCAGAAGCGCAATCCAGGGTCACCAGCAACATCGAAGACCTCAGTGCATCCAGGCTGTGACTGCAGTTCTAGAGGTCCTTGCCCTGCCTGCTTTCCTATGGCGATTGCGGGCTAAAGTGACACTGCCCCTGTGAACTCATTTTCAGCTCTTTTGCTGAAAGCAATCTTCGTGGCTGATTATAGATGTAATCAGCTGGAGGTACAATCAATTGACTAATGATTTAAATCCATGTATGAAATATCCTTGTAACAATTAGGCAGTGCTTGCTTGACCAAACAACTGGACACCATAGCCTAGCCAAGGTGGCACATGAAATTAACCAACACGAGGTCTTTAAAAATCCCCCCACTTCCATCATCCAACTCTCTCATCCCCTCCCTTGACAGCAGCAGAAACCCCATGCTCTGTATGGACAAGCCACAAAGTAGGACTGGTCTTGGTGTGAGTGAAACACAGACCTTTATTTGTGATTAAATTAAAATGAGAATTTGGGGGCTGTCTGTTGCAGCTGCTAGCTTTAATACCCTAATAGTTCTCCACTTCTGTTCATTCATTCAGTCAACCTCTGTTTAGCACTGATGGTGAACCTGAAAGGTAGCTGTGAATATTCTCACTACCCTTATTTTTCTTTTAGGGAACCTACTGGGACCCATCCTCCTGAAATTTGCTTTAAGTCTTGATCACAGGGCTTTCTGCTGGATTTCCTTCTTGCTCTATACTACTCCTTTCTTCATTTACAAAACAAAGGCATTTTGCCCTTAGTTTCTCTAACTCTGTAGTGTCATTTGGGTCCTCTGAGAAGTATACACCAGGATGAAATTAACAAATGAGAATTTTACTGAAGGAAAGGGTACCTGTGAAGGGTAAAGGGAGAGAGGAAGCAGGAATGGGTGAGAGAGAACCCCACTACCGGGCGGGTCTGACAGTTGTAGAAGAAAAGAGGGAAGGAAGAGGATTGGAGAGGAAAAGCCCCAGGCCGCAGTGCAAGTATAGCTCTGAGAAAATACTGGGCTCTGAGTCCCAGGGCAAAGATTATTTAATTGAGAAGTCCTGAACTGGGCAGGAATGACCTGGCTTTAGTACCTTTGCTGGGCTCAGACACTGGGTGGACGTAGCCCACAGAGAATGGCACCTCAGCATGAACACTGGTGGAGCCCAGCGCTGCAGCAGCTGGAGGCTGTTGGCAAATATGCTGCTCACCTCAGTTCTCTCTGGAAGGGAGATCTCAGGGGCATACTCCCATGGCTGCCACATCTCTGCACTTACTTTGTCTCTCACAATATTTCTTCTCTCAGGGGGCTCATGAGTTCCTATGAATCTATTAACACTTGATATCCTGGGACAGTTAGGTGTGAGACTCAGACCATCTATGACAGCATACTTTCTGGAAGCGGTTCAATTAAAATATCACCTTCTTGGGAAGTGGACTTGGCCCAGTGGTTAGGGTGTCTGTCTACCACATGGGAAGTACACGGTTCAAACCCCAGGCCTCCTTGACCCGTGCAGAGCTGGCCCATGCGCAGTGCTGATGCGCGCAAAAAGTGCCGTGCCATGCAGGGGTGTCCCCCATGTAGGGGAGCCCCACGCACAAGGAGTGCACCCTGTAAGGAGAGCCGCCCAGCGCGAAAGAAAGTTCAGCCTGCCCAGGAATGGCGCCACCCACACGGAGAGCTGACACAACAAGATGACACAACAAAAAGAGACACAGATTCCCGTGCCGCTGACAACAACAGAAGTGGACAAAGAAGAAGATGCAGCAAATAGACACAGAGAACAGACAACTGGAGGGGCGGGGAGGGGAAGGGGAGAGAAATAAATAAATAAGTAAATCTTTAAAAAAATTATCTAAATAAAATAAAATAAAATAAAATATCACCTTCTCCATGAAGCCATTCTTCCCTCTCCCCCCAATCATTCCATAACACTTGTGCATCTCAGCACCTGCTAAATTCAGTTTTTATTTTGTTAATTTAAATGTCTCTATCCCTCAATGGATTGCGAGCATTACACTTATTTATTTTTGTATCCATAGAGCTTGATCAAAAATGAGACATTGTGGTGCCCAATTATTTGTTGAGTGAATTATACAGAAGTTATTATTGGGCTCTCAATGTAAAGTGTGGGAAACACAATGAGCTGGGAGCAAAGGAGTAGTGTTCAAGTCCTAGCTGTGACACTTCCAGGCTCCATGAACTTGGGTAAGTGACAACTCATTGTCTTGGCTATAAAAAAGAAAGGGATCTCCATTAAGTACCAACTCTGAAATAGGTCTTTACCTGCCCACTCAAATGACAAGGTTGCTGCCCATTCCAGCAAAACCTTGGATGTAAAGACTCTCGGCAAACTCGAAAGCTCTGTAGGAATGTAAGGTAGGATATTATTACCTCCTCTGTGCATATAAATCTCTGTGCATATAATTCCAAATCTTTCTTTCTACCCTAGCCTTTGTCCTGACTTCCGGGCTTGTATTCCACATCAAAGAGTCCTCTTGCTCACAACAGAGACTTGAGCCAAGGTCATACCCAATATTTAGTTTCCTCTATATCAGACCCTAACCTATCTTTTCTGGCCTCATCTTTTTTTTTTTTTTTAAAGATTTTATTTCTCTCCCCTTACCCCCTGCTTGTCTGCTCTCTGTGTCCATTCACTCTGTGTTCTTCTGCACCCTCTTGCATTCTCGGCAGCACTGGGAATCTGTGGCTCTTTTTGTTGCATCATCTTGCTTCATCAGCTCTCCATGTGTGCTGCACCACTCCTGGGTGGGCTGTGCTTTTTCATGCAGGACTGCTCAAGGCAGGACACACTCCTTGCACATGGGGCTTCCCTACTGGGGGACACCTCTGTGCAGCATGGCATTCCTTGTTTGTGGCACCGCTGCATGTGGGCCAGCTCACCACATGAGCCAGGAGGCCCTGGGTTTGAACCCTGGACCTCCTATATGGTAGACGGACGCTCTATCAGTTGAGCCATGTCTACTTCCCTTCTGGTATCATCTTAAACTACTTCCCTCTAAGACAGACCCTCTGCAGCAGTCAAAAGGGCCTAGTTTTGTGACTAGTTCTGCCCAGACTCTGAGCTTGCTCAATTGCCCTTTGCTTTGGGAAGACTTCACATCTCCCTGCAGATAGAAATGTTTACCATTTATAAAACCGAGCTTAGATCCCAAGAAGACTTTTGTGCCCACCCCAAAGTGATCTCTCTTTATTCCTTCTACTACTAGTAGTATTACTAGTACTAATAAAACTAATACTGCTATTATTACAACCAACCAGTTAAAAGAATTAACTTTCACTGGAATCAGACTTTGAGTCTGTATGCCTTGATTCTACCATTTACTAGCTGTGTGACCTTGGGAAAATTAATTAATCTCTCTATTTTACTTTCCTCGTCTGTAAAATGGGAGCAAGAATCCTCCCACCTGGTGGGGTTGTTATGAAGAACAAATGAAATAATATAGCTAATCTACTTAGTATTATAATCAGCCCAATCCCCATAATAATTCTAAAAGGAAGTGCTAGGATGGTCTCCATTTCACAGATAAGAAAATGACAGCTTGTGTTACAATAATGGCACTAATGAACAACATATTTTCATGTGGCAGGCTTAATTTTATTGAGCTCTGACCCTGCTCAGATACTGTGCTAGTACTTTATATATATTATCTTCTTTATTTCTCACAATGATCCAAGCTCCCTTTTTTTTTTTTTTTTTACAAACGAGTAAACAAAGTAAAGTGATTTCTCCAAGGTTACATATTTAGTTAGTTTTATGGACTTCAAATCCATCCCTAAATTTTGCACATTGTTATTACACAACAACAACTCCTGGACACATACAATTTTTACTAACCAGGTTGTAGGTGACCTAAGGGTAGTGTCTGTGAGCACTTTTTACTAAACCCCACTGCCCAAGCACTGCTTTCATAAACAAGTATTTATAAATGCATTTTGATAGATAAGTTCATGCCATATTTCATGTCTACAATGTGTCAGACAGACAGAAAGTTATAGCAAAGCTTAAGTCATACATAGGAAATATTATTCTAGCATCAAGAAGAGTGAGAGCTCAACAAAAGAGGCAATCAACTGATCAATTTGGTACATATCAAATAGCACCATGATAAATGCACAAAACAAAACTACCCAAGAATCCACTCTGCTTAGCAGTGGCCTAGCTACCATTAGAGTAGCAAGCAAAAATTTCAAAGAAGGCCTGCCTCACCCTTCACAGATTGCAAAATACTGTAAACAGATATTCTAGCAATGTTTTCAGTGACAGATCCAGGACAAGGAGACTGCCAGGAAGACAGCTGTCTCCTCTGCTGACTCTTACTCATAATCTGCTGACTGAGCACTTCTCCCCTCCAGACCATGGGAGTAAATAAGCCTCAGCCAATGGAGGCCCAAGTTTAGCTGAAGTGGGTACAATGTGTAAAAGGAAGGGCTGCTAGACCCTGAGCACTGAGCACACATTCCCTAATCGCAACCTCACTATGCTCTCCGATGGCTGTTTCAAACACTCCCTCTCCTCAAACCTCCCATCCCTTCCCATTTCAGCTGATGACCTCACATTATACTTCTCTGAGAAAACAGAAATTTTCAGGAGGAAGTTCCTTCACCATCCCACCATGAAGCATATCTGAATCTGCATCTATCTTCTCCTTGTTTCCTCTTCTTTCCATGGAGGAAGGGACCATTCACCAATCAAACGCCCTCTACGTGCCTGCAGAAGGCATCCCCTTGTGCTCTTTCAAGGCTTTTGCTCCTTTTCTGCCATCATTATTGTCCCCTTCCCCAGTGTGTCTTTCTCATTGGCATAACAGCACAGCACGTTGTAGCATCTCCTGTATTTAAAAGTAAACAAACAAAAGCCTTGACCACACCTCCCACTATAGCTGTTGTCCTCATTCTCTAAGATTGTCTGCATATGTCTACATTTCTTCTACCCTATCCATTCATTTCCTCAATTATTTTAACTTTAATTTAATATACAGAAAAATACATAAAAGATCACTAATATTCAAGGTCCTTATGTGACCCTCTCAGATTCTACCTCCCTGCATCACCTCCATGGGTAACTACCATCTAGAATTCTGATTTTGTCATTCCTTTGCCTTTTTCTTAATCAGATTCACTGTCATATAAGCCATATACAATAAAATTCACCTAATTTAAGATACAATTTATTGACTTTTGGTAAATAGGTACTATCATGTAACCATCACCATAATCAATCTAGAACACTTTTCTCCTCAAAGAGTTGTCTCTTAACCCTTTGTAGTAAAAAAGTCAAAAGTTATACTTTTTGCTTTGAAACATCTTGGCACTTTTGACAAAAGTCAAGTGAACATATATGAGGGGAGCTATTTCTGAATTCTCTACTCTTTTCCATCGATCTATGTTTTTCCTTATGCCAATACCACAGTAGCTTTATAGAATATCTTGAAATAATATAGAGTAAGGTGGGGTTTTTCCTAGAATTATTCAGCTATTCTAGGTCCTTTGCATTTACATGTAAATCATAGAGTCATCTTGTCCGTTCTACAAAAGAGGAGAGGAGAGGAGAGGAGAGGAGAGGAGAGGAGAGGAGAGGAGAGGAGAGGAGAGGAGAGGAGAGGAGAGGAGAGGAGAGGAGAGGGGAGGAGAGGGGAGGGGAGGGGAGGGGAGGGGAGGGGAGGGGAGGGGAGGGGAGGAACGGAAAGGGGAGGAGAGCAGAAATTCTCTTCTACAGAAAACAAGTATAAAAATAGGCAAAACTATTAACAATAATTATTTCAGAACACTACAAGTTAGGAAACAGCTTGTGAAGTTTTATTCACAAGTCTGTGTCCCTCATTCCAGCGTTGGTGTATTTCCCTACCCATCCTCCAACCTTATGTAATGAAAATATGCAGCTGAATGTGGTTGTTTTAGTTTGGGGAGGGTAGCAGAACAGGTAAAATGGGGAAATTTTAGAAGTAAGAGAGCCATAGAAAGATGTATACAATAAACTGTCCACAGATCTCTGGGTACTAAACAATGCATGCAAACAGAAAACGTCCTAGAGCCCTGTGGAAATGGAAAGCTTGGGGAGGCTTTGCTGTACCATTGAATTTTCTCCTCAACCCACACACAACTCATGCTACAGGGAGTGAAAACCTTACTGACTTGAGATGTCTGAGAATAATCTCTCCCCAAATCACTGATTTACCAATAAATTTGTAGATGCTTCCCCCTAGGGAAGACCTCTAGGGGACCAAGTACACCTTCTCTAGAAAAACAAACAAACTGAACAGAGACATCAATGACTGCACTATGGGATTGTTGTAGGTTTTGTAGATTTGGATTCAGGCACGTTAATTACAAGGGGAGGGGAAGGGAGGAGAGGGGAGGGGAGAGAAGTCAACCACCAGAAGAATAAAACAGAATTCAAAATCACTACACTTTATTATCTTCAATGTCTGGTATTCAACAAAAAAAATATTATTAGATATGTAAAGAAACAAAGTTTAACCCTTATTCAGGAAATAAAAAGCAAGCAATAAGAACTGATTTCATGGTGTTTATGTGTGATGAATCTGGACTCAGATGGGATCTCCCTTCATAAGACTTTCATGCTAATGTGCTGGAGGTGCAGTTAATGTTGGGGTTTAAGATATATTTAGGGGATTTGAATCTCTGGACTGACAATGTGATAGCCAGATCCTGAGCCTCAACAGACTCCAGCACCTACAATCTGATTTATTGGACTTACCACACTCAGCTAAGATGGAGGTGAAGAAGGACAACCACCACACCATGGAGCCTAGAGTGATTACAACTGAAAATGGGAGGATTGCATCCAGCATCCAGGTGGAATCTGAGCCTCCTCTTGACATAAAGGTGCAATGGACACAACCAATCCAGTGTCCACATAGAAGAGGTGGCATTGGATTGGGAAAAGTGGACATAATGGACAAAGGGTATGGGGAAAGGCAGGAAGAGATGAGAGGTGGAGGTGTCTTCGGGACATGGAGCTGCCCTGGATGGTGCTTCAGAGGTAATCACCGGACATTGTAAATCCTCACAGGGCCTACATGATGGAATAGAGGAGAGTATGGGCCATGATGTGAACCAATGTATATGAGGTGCAGAGGTGCCCAAAGATGTACTTACCAAATCCAATGGATGTGTCATGATGATGGGAACGAGTGTTGTTGGGGGGGCGGAGAGGGGGGGTGGGGGGGTGGGGTTGAATGGGACCTCACATATATATTTTTAATGTAATATTATTACAAAGTCAATAAAAAATAAAAAAATTAATAAAAAAAAAAAAAAAAAAACTGATTTCAAGTGGTTCCTGACATTGGGATCAAACAAAGACTTTAAAGAGGCCATTATTAATATGTACAAAGAATTAAAACATGCATATTTTCAAATAATTAAGAAAAATGATACTATAATGAGCAAACAAAGAGGGACTCTTAACAGGAAAAGACTATTTTTAAAAGAACCAAATAAAATTCTAAAGCTGAGAAGTACTATAATTGAAACGCAGGGAAACGGCCTTTGGCCCAGTGGTTAGGGCGTCCGTCTACCACATGGGAGGTCCGCGGTTCAAACCCGGGGCCTCCTTGACCCGTGTGGAGCTGGCCCATGCGCAGTGCTGATGCGCGCAAGGAGTGCCCTGCCACGCAGGGGTGTCCCCCACACAGGGGTGTCCCCCGCGTAGGGGAGCCCCACGCGCAAGGAGTGCGCCCCGTAAGGAGAGCCGCCCAGCAAAAGAAAGTGCAGCCTGCCCAGGAATGGCGCCGCCCACACTTCCCGTGCTGCTGACGACAACAGAAGCGGACAAAGAATCAAGACACAGCAAAAAGACACAGAAAACAGACAACCGGGGGAGGGGAGGGGAATTAAATAAAAATAAAAAAAATAAATCTTAAAAAAAAAAGTGCAAAATTTATTAGATGAGCTCAGCAGAAGATTCGAGCTGACTGGAGAACTTGAAGATACATCAATAGAATAATAAATCTGAGGAATAGAGAGAGGAAAACATTGAAGAAAAATGAACAGAATATCAAAGACCTATGTGGGGCTTTGTGAAACAGTCTACTCTATGTGTATGTGGAATCACGGAAGGAGAAGAAAGAGAAAGAGTCAGAAAACATATTTGAATAAATAAATATGAATAAACACAAATGAATAAATATTTCTATTTGAATAAATACAAATGACTGATTTCTCATCAGAAACAATGGAGGCCAGAAGACATTGGAATGACATATTCTGTGTTAAAAACAACAACTGACAACCAAGAATTCTGTATTATCCAGATTATACCTTAAAAATGAGTACACATCAGAAATGAAAAGAAGGACATTACTACTAACCCCACAGACATAAAAAGGATCATAAGAGGATACTATTAGCAAGTGTACAATGAAAAATTAGATAACCTAAATGAAAGGGACAAATTCCTAGAAACACACAAACTACCTATACTGACTCAAGAAGAAATAGAATACCTCAATAGATAAATAACCAGTAAAGATATTGAATTAGTAGTTAAAAACTTCTCAACAAAGAAAAGCCCAGGTAGCTTCACAATGAACTTTACCAAGTATTCCAAGAAGAATTAACACAAATTCTGATCATACTCTTCAAAAAAAATTGAAAAGGTGGGAATTTTCCCTAACTCATTCTATGAGTTCATCACCCTCAAACCAAAGTCAGATAAAATACCACAAGAAAGAAAATTACAGAACAATATCCCTTTTGAATATAGATGCAAAAATTCTCAATAAAATACTTGTAAATGAAATCTAACAGCACATTAAAATAATTATATACCATGATCAAGTGGTATTTATCTTAGTCATGCAAGTGTTATTCAACATAAGAAAATCAATTAATGTAATACACATTAACAGAATGAAGGAATAAAACAGGGAATCATCTTAGTTGATACAGAAAAGACATTTGACAAAAGCTAGCACTCTTTCTTGATAAAAACAGTTTGAAAACTAGGAATAGATGAAACCTTCTCAACATGATAAAGAGCATTTATGAAAGATCTACACCTGTCATCCTACTTAATGGTGAATGACTGAAAGCTTTCCTTCTAAGATCAGGAACAAGACAAATGCGCCCACTGTCACTACTGTTGTTCAATATTATACTGGAATTTCTAGCCAGAGCAATTAGGCAACAGAAGGAAATAAAAGGCAGCCAAAATGAAAAGGCAAAAGTAAAATTTTCCCTATTTTCAGATGGCATGGTCCTATATAAAGAAAATACTGAAAATTACACAATAAAGCTACTAGAATTACTAAATAAATTCAGCATAGTGGTGGAGTACAAGATGAACATGCAAATATCAACAGCGTGTCTGGGGTATTTTTGGGACATGGGAATTGTTCTGTATGGTACTGCAATGACAGATACAGGCCATTATACATTTTGCCACACTTATAAAATTATGCGGGGCAAAGTATAAACCATATAATGTAAACTATAGACCACGCTTAGTAGCAATGCTTCAATGTTTGTTCATCTATTGTAACACATGTGCCACACTAATGAAAGATGTTATTAATTGGGAAAATGTGAGAGGGAGGGGTTGAAGGTAGGATATATAAGAATCCCCTATATTTTTAATGTAACTTTTATGTGATCTAAAACTTCTTTAGAAATTTAAAAAAATCAGTAGTGTTCCTATACATTAGTAATGAACAGTCTGAAGAAGTAACCAAGGGGGAAAAAATTCCATTTTCAATTGTATCTCAAAGAATCAAATATCTAGGAATAAATCTGAACAAGGATATGAAGGACTTGTATGCAGAAGACTACAAAACATTACTAAAAAAAAATCTAAGAAGACCTAAATAAATGGAATGACAAAGACATTCTGTGTTCACAGATTGGAAAACTGAGTATTCTTAAGATGTCAGTTCTACACAAAGTGATTTACAGATTCAATGCAATCCCAATCAAATTTCCAAGGACCTTATTTGCCAAAATGGAAAGCCAATCATCAAATTTATATGGAAGAGTAAGTGGCCCCAAATAGCCAAATTATTTTAAAAAAGAAGAATGAAGTTGGAGGAATCACACCTCCCATTTTATCTTAAAACTTATTACAAAGCCACAGTAATCAAACAGCACAGTCCTAACACAAGGACAGAGATGTAGACCAACGGAATCAAATTGAGTATAGAAATAAACATTCACATTTATGGTCAACCAATTTTCAACAAGGATGCCAAGTCCATTCAATTGGGAAAGAATAGTCTCTTCAACAAATCATTCTTAGGAAACTGGATGTGATATGCCAAAGAATGGAGGCAGACCCTTTCCTCACACCATATACAAAAATCAACTCAAAATGGATCATAGACCTAAATATAAGAATCAGAACTATAAAACTCCTATAAAAAAACATTGGGAAGCATCTTTAGGACTTGTGGTAGGCAATGATTTCTTATACTTTACACCCATAGTAAAAGCAACCAAAAAAAAAACCAAAACAAAATAGGTACATGGTTCCTCATTTTAAAAAATTCTTATTTTTTTTTGCACCAAAGGACTTTATCATGGACAGAAAACAACAACCTACAGAATGGGAGAAAATATTTGGAAATTACATATCCAATAATGGTTTAATATCCAAAATATATAAAGAAATCCTACAACTCAGGAACAAAAATGGACAAAACACTTGAATAGGCATTTCTCACAAAGATATACAAATGTCCAAAAAGCATATGAAAAGATATTCAACATCATTAGCCATTAGGGAAAGGCAAATCAAAACCACAATGGGATACCATTTTACATCAACTAGAATGACTACTATTAAAAAATGGAAAGTTACAAGTGATGGAAATAAGGTGGAAAAATAGGAATACTCATTCATTGTTGATGGGATGTAAAATGGCGTGGCACTCTGGAAGACATTTGGCAGTTTTTCAGAAAGTTAAATATAGAATTACCATAGGTCTTGGCAATTCCACTTCTAGGTGATACCCAAAAGAATTGAAAGCAGGAACTCAAATATTTGCACATCAATGGTCATAGCAGCATTATTCACAAATGCCATAAGATGGAAGCAACCCAAGTGTCCATTAACTGATGACTGGATAAACAAATTGTAGTGTATACATACAATGGACTATTATTCTTTGTAAAAAGGAATGAAGTTCTGATACATGCCACAATATGGATGAATCTTGAAGACATCATGTCAAGTGATATAAGTCAGACCATAGGGACAAATTGTATATGATCTCACTGATATGAAATAATTAGAATAAGCAAATTCATAAAGCCTGACACTAGAATATAGGTTACCAGGGGCCAGAGTGGGGGTTGGGAATGGAGAGTTAATACTTAATTTGTACAGAGTTTTTATTTGTGATAATGGAAATGTTTTGGTAATAGATGGTGGTGATAGCAACACAATACTGTGAATGCAATTAACAGCACTGAAATTATATATTTGAGTATGTCTAAAAGGAGATATTTTAGGTTGGATATATATTAAAAGAATAAAATTTTAATGGGAAGCAGACTTGGCCCAGTGGTTAGGGCATCCGTCTACCACGTGGGAGGTCCGCTGTTCAAACCCCAGGCCTCCTTGACCCGTGTGGAGCTGGCCCAAGTGCAGTGCTGATGCGCGCAAGGAGTGCCGTGCCATGCAGGGGTGTCCCCTGTGTAGGGGAGCCCCACAAGCAAGGAGTGTGCCCCGTAAGGAGAGCCACCCAGCATGAAAGAAAGTGCAGCCTGCCTAAGAATGGCACTGCCCACACGGAGAGCGGACACAACAAAATGACGAAACAAAAAGAAACACAGATTCCCATGCCGCTGACAACAACAGAAGCAGACAAAGAAGACGACGCAGCAAATAGACACAGAGAACAGACAACCGGGGTGGGGGGGGGGGCGTGGAAGGGGAGAGAAATAAATAAATCTTTTAAAAAAATAAAATAAATTAGAAAAATAAAAAATAAAAATAAAAAGTCAACCCATCAGACTATAAGACACAAACTATGAACCCTAATGTAAACAGTTAATAGTACAATTATAAAAATGCTATTTTATCAGTTGTAACAAATGTACCACATTAATGCAGATGTTAATATTTAATATGTGAGTATATAGAGACTATTTTTTCATGATTTTTCTGTATACCTACAACTTCTCTAATGGTAAAAGGATGCGAGATAAAGAAACTCCAAATAAACAAAAGCTGAGAGACTGTATTGCCAGTAGATATACACTATAATCAATGCTAAAGGAAGTCTGACATGTTTAAGGAAAATTACATCACATGTAACTCAGATCCACAGGAAAGAATGAAGATCAGTGGAATTGGAAAATATGTGGATAAATTTGAAAAATTAAATTTATATGTGCTCTCTTATTTCTTTAGAATATATATGACTCTTAAAAAATTATAATACTGTATTGTGGGTTTTATGACATACATCAAATATATGTGAAAACAATAGCACCAAAGGGAGGGAAATGGTGCTATACTGGTGATAAGTTCCTACATTTTGTCAGGAGCAATTTAGTATTTACTTCAAGTGCATTGGAATTAAATTAAAGATACCTATTGTATCTTTAGAGCAACCACCAAAAATATAGAAAGAATATAGATAAAATGTCAATTCACTAATTAAAATGGAGTACTAGAAATATTTTTAGCACAAATATAGTAAAGGAGGAACAGAGGAGAGAAATAAATAAAATGAGAAAAGATAAGATCAATAGAAAAAATAGCAAAACGGCCTTCCCGATCAAACCGTATTGATACGTACATGTAATGTGAATTTCTAAATGATCCAAACAAAAGTCAGAGTGTCAGTCTGGATAAAGATAAGCAAGATCCAATATACGTTTTCTACTAGAGATTAATTTTTCACTTTGGACATTGTATTTTTCAACTCTAAAAGTTCCATTTGCATCTTTCCCACATCTTCAAATTTTCTCTTCATCATGGCTACATTTTCTTCTACCTTCTGAAAAATGAAGCATATTTATAATAGCTGTTGTAATGTCCTTATCTGTTAGTTTCATCATCTATATTAATTCTGGGTCTGTTTCTGTTGATTTTTCTTTAGGTTCTGGATCATTATTTTCCTGTTTCTTTGCATTCCTGATATTTACCTTTTTTTTTTTAATCAGATGCTGGACATAATAAAAGTATGTTGTTTGTTGGATTTTCTTGTATTCCTTTAAAGAGTGGTGCTCTGTTTGGGTTTGTTTTTTGTTTTATTTTTTTGCTGGAGGGAAGGGCAAGTCAGATGGATCTCTTGAGCCTGCTTTTAAACTTTTTTAGTTTGAGTTCATGGCAGCCTTTAGTAAGATTTTAGGCCCACTGTTAAGGTGTTTTACTACTCAGGTTCACACCTGATACCCTACATATTATGCAATCTTTCCACTCTGACTGATGGGAACAAGAACTATTTCAATTCCAGGAATTGTTCTGCCTACTCATTTCTGTTAGGTTTTCAGGTAATGTTCTCTTAATCATGTACTAGGTACTCAGTCAAAGGCATTAAGGTATTCCTGCAGCTGGCTCTTTCTGTACAGCTTCCTCCTCTTCAGTGCTCTGTCCTGCAAATTGTGGTCGCCTTATTCTCCCTTAACTTCAATCTTTGTTTCCTCCATTCAACAAGATCACTGGGCTCTGTTTGGATTCCCCTTTTCCACGCCACAGCCTGGAAACACCTTCTAGACAGTAAACTGGTACAATTATTGAGCTTATCTCATCTGTTTCATTTCACTCAGTCATTAGACTCCTCTCTGTTGCCCTACATCCAAAATGTTCATTGTTCCACATATTTTTCCCAGTTTTGCAATTGTTTAATGCAGAATAGTAAGTTAGTCTATATTCCTATCTTTGGACTGGAAATAGAAGTTTCAATTGTTTTGCTCTTTAAAAAATATTTTTTTACAATATAATATGTATCCACAAAAAATTTTAAACTTTGGGCATTTTAAGATTATTTTAAATGTACAGTAAATAATATTGTAAGCTATTTTTTAATATATTTCTTACTTTGTTAAAAGATACTTAGATTACAAAAAATGTTACACAAAACAATATAAGGGATTCCCATATACCCCACTCCCCATACCTCCTACCCTTCCCCACATTAACACCTTCTTTCATTAGTGTGGTACATTCATTGCAATTGATCAACACATTTGAAGCATTGCCATTAAGCATGGATTATAGTTTACATTGTAGTTATACTCTCTCCCATTCAATTCTGTAAGCTATGGCAGGATATATAATGGCCTGTATCTGTCATTACAATGTCATTCAGAACAATTTCAAGTCCCAAAAATGTCCCCATATTACACCTCTTTTGCCCTCTTCCTGCCTTCAGCACCTTCAGTGGCCACTGTCTCCACATCAATGACATAATTTCTTCCATTACTAGAATCACAATAAGTCTATAGTAGAATACCAGTAAGTCCACTTTGGTCCATATTTTATCCCCCAATCCTGAGGATTCTGGGATGATGATGCCCACTTCACCTCTAATTGAGGGGGCCTTGATCCCATACGACTGATGGATGGGGACTCTCTTGCTTGCAATTGTTGACTCTCTTGGTTCCTTGGTATAGTGGTTGTCCATCCTTACCTCTTTGTTAGTTGTCCTGGGTGACTCCCGTGAACTGGAGAGCAGGTGTTGCAATTCTGCTGAGGCTCAGGGCCCAGGTGGCACATAGACAGCCCAGAGAGTCACGTCTCTTGGACATATACCTACCAACTCCAGCACCAACTATAGATTCAAATAGAAGGGACAGAAGAGGCAAGTGTAGAGAAATCACAACTGAGTCCAACTCTGTCACACTCAGGAGCACAAACTCCAAAGTAGGGTCCACTGGCAAGGCACCATACTCCAGAGCTATCTGCCATGACCATAAGACCTGGGTATCTCCAGAGCCCTCAGAAGCCCCACTATTTGAGGTAGTATCTACTTTGGCAGTCTGTGAGATCCTGCTGAGATGTGCATAAGTGTTACCTCTGGGATCACCTCCCCACTTATTTTGAATTCTCTTAGCCAAATAAACTCATTTGTCTTATAAGCTATGTTTTAGGATTTGTTTTCTCCACTCAAAGGCTTGTAAGATTCATCTTTGTTGGTCTGAGTAGTGACAATTCATTCATTTCACTGCTGTATAACATTGTAAATATACCCAGACTTATTATCCTTTCTTCTGTTGATCTTTTTGACTGTTTTAGTTTTGTCCTATCACTAACAAGGCTTCTTGGAATATTCTTATACACATCTCCAGCAGACATATGTAAGAATTGCTCTAGGGCATATTCCAAGGAATGGAATTATTTGGTTTTAGGGGAGAAAAATATCCACTTTTTAAGGAAATGCCCTTCTTTTCATTTTTCAATTTACTGGACTACTTCCAGATCCTCAACTCACTTTTTTCCAACTCAGGGACTTTGTACAAACTCTTTACCTTACCTGAAATACTTTTTCCATTTGCTGTTTACAAAACTATCCCTTTGTGTTCTTCAGCTGGCAGCCCAAATATCACCTCCTTAGAGAGTCCCTTCTGACTAACCACTCAAAAATAGCTTCCCCCTTTTGTTCTCTATTATGGCAACCAGTTCATTTATTGACTCTCTCCCTGGGTAGGGTCTAAGGTACATTAGGGCAGAGACAGCGTTTATCTTGTTGAACATAGTATACCTAGTACTTAATCCAATGCTGAGAACACAGCAGGTTAAAAAAGGTTTCCCAGGGAAAACGGGCTTGGCCCAGTGGTTAGGGTGTCCGTCTACCACATGGGAGGTCCCCGGTTCAAAACCTGGGCCTCCTTGACCCATGTGGAGCTGGCCCATGCGCAGCGCTGATGCACGCAAAGAGTGCTGTGCCACGCAGGGGTGTCCCCCGCGTAGGGGAGCCCCACGCGCAAAGGAGTGCGCCCCGTAAGGAGAGCCGCCCAGCGTCAAAGAAAGTGCAGCCTGCCCAGGAATGGCGCCGCCCACACTTCCCATGCAGCTGACGACAACAGAAGCGGACAAAGAAACAAGACGCAGCAAATAGACACAGAGAACAGACAACCGGGGTAGGGGGGGGAATTAAATAAATAAATAAATCTTTTTAAAAAAAAAAAAAAAGGTTTCCTGGATGAATAAACAAGCAAACCACTGAAAGTCATTATTATCCCTATTTTACATATCAGGATATTGAGGTTCAGAAAGAATTGTATAAAATGGCAATATTACATTGCCTAGACCCATCTAGGAGAATCACAATGCAGATCCTCAGGACTTTGTAGCAAAGCCCTGCTGTCCTCTGCAGATAACTACTCTCCTTTTGAGAAATAGGTACTATACCACGGACTGTACTTTTCAAAGAAGCATCATGTGCAGGGAAGACAAACCCATATCCAGACTATGTGCCTATTCCAGTTAGAACAAATTGCTCCTCCTTCCATTGATGAGTGGTCCAATGTCATCAACCTGCCACCAGGTAGAAGGTTGATCACCTTGGGGAATGGTGCCATATCAGGGGCTGAACATGGGTCTCTGCTGTTGGCAGATTGGGAACTCAGCAGTGGCTGTAGTCAGTCTTGGTGAGGGGAAGTCCCTGTTGTTGGCCCATGCATAACCTCCATCCCTACCACCATGGCCACTTTGTTCATGAGCCCATTGGGCAATGACAGTAGTGGTTGGGGAAAAAGGCTAACTGCTATCCCCAGAATGGGTCATCTTACCCACTTGATTATCAAAATCTTCCTCTGCCAAAGTCACCCTCCCGTGAGTATTCATGTGGGACACAAATATTTTCATGTATTTTACCCACTCAAAAATGTCTATTCACATACCTCTTCCACAGACCTCTTTGTCACCAATTTTCCAATCATGTTCCTTTCAAGTCCCTGACCATCCATCCACACCATTGGCAATAGCCCATGAATCAGTGCACAAGTGCACCTCTGGCCATTTCTCCTTCCAAGCAAAATGAACAACCAGGTGCACTGCTTTAAGTTCTGCCCACTGGAAGGATTTTCCCTCACCACTGCCCTTCATGGATGTCCCAGAAAGGGGCTGCAGTTCATTGCTGCTGCTGTCCATTTTTGTGTGGTACCTGCATATCATACAGAACCATCTGTAATCCAAGCCCATGTTATCTTTTCTTTCCACAGTCAACTGATTGCAAGAAACTCCCCAAAAGGCAATAGCTGTGTCCTGGGAAAGGGAAGGTAACATGGCAGGAGTGATGACCTTGGGAATTTGGGCGACTTCCTTGTGTAACTTACTTGCGCCTTCAGAACCCACTCAAGCCCTATCTCATATATACTATTTCCATTTTATGGTTTGAGGGATCAGACAATACCCAGCTCATGATAGGCAACTCAGTTCTCATGTTCTGTCTCTACTAAGTTCCAGCAGCAGGTCAAAAGCAGTTTCTCAAAAGGAGAGTAGTTGTCTAAAGAGGACGGCAGGGCTTTGCTCCAAAATCCTAAGGGTCAGCATTGTGTTTCTCTTAAAGGGGCCTGCCAAACTCTCCAGGTGGCATCTCTATTTGCCACTGACACTTCCAGCACCATTGGATCTGCTGGATCATATGGCCCAAGTAGCAGTGCAGCTTGCACAGCAGCCTGGACCTGTCACAGAGCCTCTTCTTGTTCTGGTCCCCACTCAAAACTAGGAGGTTTTCTGGTCATTTGGTAGATGAACCAGAGTAGCACACCCAAATGAGGAATATGTTGTCTCCAAAATTGAGGAGGCCAGCTAAGTGTTGTGCCTCATTTTTGGTCATAGGAAGGGCCAGATGCAACATTCACTTTAGAAGGGATTTCTTGACATGCCCCATACCACTGGACACCTAGAGTAGGTCTGGGAACGTACTGCATGCATTGTGAGATGACCCTGAGCTAAAACTCCATGGGTCACCTGACCTCCATAAGCCGTTACTCTGACTGGTGGACCACAGTGATGTTTTGTGTCTTCTGGAATTAATGTTACTTCTGAGCCAGTGTCTAATAATACCCAAATTGTCTGATGATTTCCTTGTCCCCATTGCATGGTTACCCTGGTAAAAGGCCATAGGCCTCTTTGGGGAAAGCTGGGAGGCAGATTAACAGTATAAATTTTTGGCAATGTAACAGGATCCTTCCCCGAGGGGACTGGGCCTTTCCCTCATTCAAGGGGCTCTGGGTCTGTAAAGTGCCTCAAGTCTGGGAATTGATTAACGGGCCATGACTCTCAGATTTTGTAATTCAGGTTAGGGTTTTGTCAATCTATAACTTCTGCTTATACAGATCAGGTAGGAATTTAGTAGACTGCCCAACTGTTTTACCTCTAGGTACCCCCAGAATTTATTAGCCAACACCATAGGTCTATGAGACTCAGATTCTTTTGATTGCTGTTTTGAGTCTGCTTTTCATTGTGGTAGCCGTACCTACCTTGTCTTTGGTGATTAAGTGCTGCTACTTGTCTTCAGCCAGCCTGGGATCCAATAATCTCCATAGTGTTTAAGAATCCTGGTTCAGTGACAGCAGCTCTCATAGTAATATCTGACTCACAGAAAAGAATGGCCACAGAGCTTTTCAGGGAAGATGAAGTTAGTCTCACAAATTTATTCCTCACATTCCTGGTGAAAGGTGTGTCCTCTGGACATTCCTGGGGAGGGTTGGTGGGTCTTAAATGGCAAATCCATTCTGACATTCCAATCTCTCTAAGCCTTAGGATGAGATCCCCTTACCTACAGTATACAGGGTAATTCTGGCATCTCAACCTCAGACAATGTAGGCCATCTTTTGGTCCATGTTTAAGCAGCCACCCAAACAAACTGTTAGAGGTTTCTAATCCCTCAAGCTACAACACTGAATCCAGAATCTCTCCTTAGTGGGCCCATATCAATAAATTCAACCTGATCCAATTTTATATTCCTTCCACCATTATCCCATACACTTAATATCCATTACCACACATATTCCCTTGATTTCTGTCTATATAAATTGGAAAACTCATGCAGTTCTTGGAGAATAGCATGCTTCCCCATGGGTCACACTTTGTACTTCACCTTTGCGGGCTTGTAATGATTTTAGTCTAGTTATAGGCTTGGAAGAGAAGAGGGGTGGTGGGGGTGGAAAAGGAGAAGAATTAGAAATGTTTTGCAAGCCAGTTACCTCAGGGCATTCTGTTTCAGAGTCATCTGGTGAGACAGTATTAATCTCTTCAGGTGGAGGTAGGATGTCAGACTCCTCAGGGCAGGGAGGAGGCTGGGTGGCTGTCTCTTCAAGGCAGACCATTACAGGTTTATCTGGACAAGTCTTAGCAGAATTTAGGGTTTCAATCTCCCCACTCCCATCATCATCAAACCATATATCTCCATCCCAATCCTCAAGATTCTACTCTTTTCCAATCAATGCCCTCACTTTAACAGAAGACACCCTGAAATATTGAGATTTTACTTCCCATTGTAACTCTGCTACTTGTACCATGAGACTTTGAGTCTGATTTTCAGAGATTTCAAGTCAAAACAAGATTTTCTTTCAATCACACAAAGAAACTTTCACATCATTCATGAGGCACTTAAGTTGCAAGTTTGAAACCTTCATCTCACCCCTTTCTTTTGTTAACTATTTCCAGCATATTTAGGAACAGTCAGCCAACCTCATGTACCTTTTAACTCCACATAATTCTGTTAAGGTATTAAAAACATTCTCACCCAGGGAAATGGATGTGGCTTGACCAGTTGGGTGCCCACCTACCACATGAGAGGTTCCAGGTTCAGGTCCCCATATCTCCTAAAAGAAGACAAGTAGATGCCACCCCCACTGCAAAGAGGTAGTTGCTGCAATGAGCAGATGCCACAAGCCAGCAGACGCTGCAACCTTGGAGAGTGAATGTAGCTCAGGATATTGGGCACTCTGCACTCTAATCTCCTGGGACTGGTTCCCAGTGCCTCCTGGAGTAGGTAAGCAAACAGTGCTCAAATAGATAAAAGAACTGTCTGAGGGAGGGAGGGAAATAAATATAAAAAATAAATAAATCTTAAAAAAAACAAGAAACAAACTCTAAACCAGATCCTTGCCTCTTGTAAGCATGAAAGTAGTGTACCAGTGGTGATATTTTGTGTACCTCTGTTACCAATTCATGCCATAGATTGTTAGTGGCCTCTTGATTATTGGAAAAAGCATCATTAGTGCCCTTGAGTCTAATCAGAGTAGAGAGCCAATTGAAAAAAATCCCAGAAATAATTCAGAAATCCCATTTTTAAGATTTTGTTTTTCTGTCCTGCATGACATTGCAATAATGGATACAGGCCATTATATATTTTGTCATAACCTACAAAATTGTGTGGGATAGAATGTAAACTATAATGTAAACTATAGTCCAAGGTTAGTAGCAATGCTTCAATGTGTGTTCATCAATTGTAATAAACATACCACACTAATGAAAGATGTTAATGTAGGAAAGTGGGGGAGGGGGAGGGGTGGGGCATATGGGAATCCCTTATATTTTTTATGTAACATTTATGTAATCTAAAGTTTCTTTTAAAAATAAAAATTTTTAAAAAATTCTGTTCCTCAAGAACCACTTCCAGTACCAAACTGAATTAGTCAGGGTTCTCTAAGGAAACAGAACCAACAGGAGATATCCATAAATAGTATGAGATTTTACAAAATTGTCTCACATAACTGTGGGGATGCACAAGTCCAAATTCCACAAGGCAGACTACAAGCCTAGGATTCCAATGAAGGTTTTCATTGAGTTCCCCAGAAGACACTGGCTATCTGAAATAGAAATGGAAATTCTTTCTCTGAAGGCTAAAATCATTTCTTTTAAGGCCTTCAACTGATTGGATGAGATGTCACTCATTGATGACAGCAGTCTCCTCAGTTGACTGTAGATATAACAAACCATCTATGCAATCAACTCACTGATGATTAAAGTCCATGAAATGCCCTTGTGTTATAATTAGTCCAATGCTTGCTTGCCACACAACTGGGCACCATTACCTGGCCTAGTTGACACATTAGCCCAACGATCACAGGTATGTTCTTCAAGGCTTTGGATAATACAGTTAAAATAACAACTTTCCAATAGGTATGAGGGTGATCCCTCTGTTAGTTTCTAGGACCTCTTCAACATCTAGAATCCCAGGACTCTTGGAGAACATCTTGAGTAGAAACTACCTAGAATTCATCCCCAGGTGATTAGGCATCTCTTACTCTAGCATGGTAAATATAAATATTTTATATATTGCTGTCATATCACAGAAGGGTTTCTATGGATGGTGAGGGGGATTACTTGGATATATTTCACCAATTAAACTTGGACTAAAGATCAACTTTATTTTTTCTTTAAACATAAACTAGAATATGTTATTATGAATTTCCTGAATACAGGAACCATTGGTGTCTAGCAGAGTATTTAATTGATAACGAATACTCAATATATATATTAGATGATTGAAAAACAGATGATTGATGAGAGGGGATCCCATTTCACCTTAAGGTAAAACACTGCCACTGAGATTATACAGACAAATTTTTCATATATTATCTTTGAATGTGTACACACACATACAGTTGATTTTTGTTCATGGTAATTATGTTCTATAAAGTCACCATGAGCCCTGAATTAACAAATACTGAGCCAATGTTCCTAGAAGAATACAGGGTTAGGTTCCTGCAAACTTCTGGTCACAGTTTCATCAAATGATAAGTATATAACCATGTTTTTTATTTTTTAAAAGACACCTTATTTAATGTATATTGTTGATTCATTACCATTGAACTCATGACCAACAACACCGTAACTCATCTGAATGAAGCCTACCTATTTTCTGTTAGGCACACGGCCTTCTTACCCTTAGGGACGCTTCAGCACTATGCTTGGGGACCATTTGAAATCACAAAATCACCAACAAGAAGCACAAAAATGTGAAAAACATAGCACTAAATATATGGCAGAAAGTGATCTGTCCACATTATTAGAGTGTTGCTTCTCAGCTGGGAATATGTGCATTGGGCATTCACGTGTATATGAATGACTGTAAAATTGCTGCAAATACTGATTTGGGGGTTACAAGTGTGGAATCTGTGAATAATGTGAATATATATGAATGAATTAAACTAATATATTCTGAAGACTATTATAGAAAATAAGCATTATAAGTTATAGCAGAATTAAGTTATATAACGAACCAGCATATCCTGATCAAGAAGGTTCTACTAAAACTGTGGATGATTGGTAGAATTCTCCTATATGGTAGAAATAACTACAACCACATTACCCCTTCCATATATATGTTTGTACACACAAACACATATACAAATTTTCAAGAAATTTTTCAATAAATGAAATTCTGGTAAAGACATGAAAGCAAAAACTAAAATCTAAAGAGCTCTAAGATTGCTCTTAGATTTTACAACAAAAAAATGTCAGTTTTCATTATAGAAGGCTATGTGACTTCATGGTTAAAAACACGGGTATGGGCATCAAACCTACATTTTAACCCAGTTACAGCTTTAATATGATAAAACCTTGGCAAGTCATAATTCTGAACTTTAGTTTTTGTCCTCTATAAAATGAGGATAACACTTACCTCATACGGTTATTGTGAAGGTTAAATGAGATTAAAGTGTTTTTAAATGAGCACATGTTAAATGAGTTACTGTCATCATCATCATCATCACTGTATTGAGAAATTGAGTAACTTCACACATTCCAGTGGACACTTATGCAACTGAAGATCTACTATGTTGTGTGACTCTACAGAAAGTATATTTTCTATATTCTTGCTATGGTCTCATTTTTCTACTCAAATAATAGATCAGTATAAAGTATCTGGCTAACTGGACTGACCTGTTATGAGAGACAGTTAATGCCAATGATGTATTGGAAATAGAAACAATGCATGAAAGGAATACTGAGTCCTCATGCTCATGGTCCATAGAGGCTCTTGATCAACAATTAAAAAATAAACACCCAAAGCAAGGTTCAAGAGTGAGAGGTGTACTCTCTTGCAGGAAAGGGTAAAGATGCTGAGCAGATCTGTGGTTAAATCCTAACTCCACCACATTACATATGATTCTTGAAGTTGGATACTTTTGTGAGCAGCAGTTTCCTCATTTATAAAGTGGAGTATACCTGCCTCTTGAGATTGTTGTGAGGATTAAATAATATAATCTCTACTAAATTGCCTAGCAGAGTACCCAGCACAAAGCAGATACTAAAAAACAAACAAAACCCATACAAAAAAACCTGATCTATTTCTTTCCCAAACCTCTTGAGTATTCTAGAGTCTTGGTGGAAGGAAGCTTATAAAAAATCTCCATGAGAGTAAGAAGGGTAGGTGGGTGGGAGTGGGAGAGTCTTGTTTGAGGCCCTGGAGAAGAGGATTTCCTGTTTTTACAAAAGCATGAATTAAGGAAACAATAAATAATGGAGCAGTAAAGAGAGAAGAATTGCTGTGTGCCCTCTCTTTGATTTTTATGTGAATTCCATTTCTTGTCTTCCTAATGTACCTTCTTAGAGCTGCATTGTAGCCTAGATGCTTTATAACAAAATGCCCAGGTACCATGACCGTACAAATGAAGAATTGAGTTTTGAAAGCTATGATAAGAGCACCACAATGGCAGAAATCTTTGGTGGTTATGTATTTTTGTAAGAATTAGTAAGTTCTGTGAGGCTTTATTTCTTCTTTCAACTCAATTATTGAGCATCAGCTATACATTAGGAACTGTGCTAGATATTGGTAACAGACATAACACTGTCTGTTCAAGTTGTTTGTAGTCCAAATCCTTTCCTCTCACTCCCATTCCCAAATGTGATAACAAACAAGAATCTTTACACAAAGATAAATCTCTTTCATCCTGATCTATGATCATTGTTAGCCTTCATAGTTATAAGATGTCAAAGGAGAGGAAATGCCAGAAAGCTACAACAAAACCAATGGACACATAAGACAGAGGGAAATGGTTACTCAATGAGGTATAAATTTTTATCTAAATCTCACTATTGTCATTGATTCCTTTAATCATTTCTAGACAGTATATGGAAATTCTGCTTCTATTCTTTCCACTTATAATAAGTAAAACAGAAATGTCAATTACTCCAACTTTCTTTTTGGCACATAACAATGAACTTCAGTACTGCTCTGGCTTGTGGTCTTTAGATTCATATACCTTCTTACATTTTGTGCTCTAATCTCACACATGGACCCCACTGGATTTTCTTACACTCCAATTACCTTTGTCCAATTTTTGTAGTTATTTAAAAATTAATTTGTCTTTGTTATCTTATTTGTATTGTGCTAATCTACCTTATTTTTTTTTAAGTTTTATTTTTTATTTATTTCTTTCCCCTTCCCCCCCAGTTGTCTGTTCTCTGTGTCCATTTTGTGGTGTGTTCTTCTTTGTCCGCTTCTGTTATTGTCAGGGGCATGGAAATCTGTTTCTTTTTGTTGTGTCATCTTGCTGCGTCAGCTCTCTGTGTGTGCGGTGCCATTCCTGGGCAGGCTGAACTTTCGCACTGGGCGGCTCTCCTTACGGGGCGCACTACTTGCGTGTGGGGCTCATTTATGCAGGGGACACCCCTGCATGGCACAGCACTCCTTGCCCACATCAGCACTGCACATGGGCCAGCTCCACACGGGTCAAGGAGGCCCGGGGTTTGAACCTTGGACCTTCCATGTGGTAGGCGGATGCCCTATCCATTGGGCCAAGTCTGCTTCCCTAATCTACCTTAAATCCCTTTGGCATAAAGGAAAAATATATAAAAATAAATATAAGTATATGCCTTTGATTATTATGCTAAAATTTTCAGGGAATCAACCTTAAAACAGTGAAAAGATGATCAAAATAACAAAAAAAAAAGTCAGAGACCTTTCCACCTACTTAAAAATGAAAGACCAATTAGGATTATTTATGAAAATACATATCAATAAATTTATACCTAATATTACAATCTGTTTCTTCTGATAATTTCCTTACCCTTTGATTTGTAACTGGCATGATGGTTCAAAAGACTCTCTGGACATCTTTCTTTTGGGATAGGTCCAGCTCATAGCATGAAACAATATAGCCACATAAATTATTAACACCACTTTAATCCTCTGTTTGAAACTGCAGTCTGTGAGCCAAACTGTTTTACTGTGTAAGCCTCACCATGGGAGCATGTTAAGCACCTTTGGATGCTGCTCTAATTCTTTCAGCACTTAGCACAGTACTTCTGAGCACAATAGACTCAATTATACATGTTTTATCTGCTGGTTTCAGATCATTAGGGTGCTATTTGATACATTATCATTAATAGGTGAAGTGAAGGGTCATAGTCAGTTCAATTCAACAAGCATTTATGGAGCACCTACTATGGAATTTGATCATGTCAACCCCATGCTTAAAATCTTTCAATTATTCCCTTAGCTTTTAGCACAAAATTCAAGCCCCTTAATAGAGCATACAAGGCCCTACATAATCTATCAAGGATGGCAGATTGTGACATGTAATCTCCCACTTTCCTCTTCTGCTCCTATGACAAACAGATCTAATGTATCCCACCACTCTTTGCCACTGAGATGGGACATGGCTTCAGAATCCTTCTTAACACAGTGTACCAGATAGCCACCACCAATATATTTGTGGTAAAATCTATTTGCCAATTCTCTCTAGCTTCCCAGAATGCCACCAAATATCAGTTGCTCCAGCCATATAGAATGGCCTGTAGTTCCCGAGACATTTTTGCATTTAGGTGCCTTTGCATATGTTGTTCCTGCTCCCTAGGATACTCTTCCACCTTTTCCATGTTTAGCTAACTCCAGCTCATCCTGCATAATTCAAATCAAGTTTTACTTCCCCAGTTTTATTTGGATAGCTTTCTTCTGTCCTATTTCTTAGCACTCTGCACTTAGCATTTTATCATCTGCACTGTAATTGTTAATTGCTAGTCTCTCTCCCTAACTAAAGTTAAACTTTTTGAGAACAGAAGCCATGTCTTATTTCACTGTGTATCTCCAGCAACCAGCACAGAGTCTGGCACACAGTAGGAAATCAATAAATGTTCAAGAATAAATGTTCCAGCCACCATACTAGTTTCCAGGAATACTAAAGAGAATAATATTTAAGAATAGGAAACATGTATTGAGCACTTACTATGTGCCAGGAACTGTTCCAAGCACTGTACATGGATTATTTCATTCTAACCTCATACCCAGCCAACCCTTGATTATCCTCCTTTTTCTAGGGAGGAAACGGGGTCACAGAGAGACCAAGTGACTTCTCTAGGGTCATACCCAGCTGGGTCGTCTGGTCCCAGAGTTTCTTATCGTTATGCTCCCCTGTCTTGGCCCATGTCCTCAAGGAGTTCAAGGTTTGGTAGAAGGAGGCAGACAGGTCAGTGACTAATCACCATATAATATGAAAGGCCTGTAATAAATGTACGTGTAACCTAAAGGGGAAGCACAGAGAAAAGAGTGATCGACATGGTGGGGCAGGGAGACAAGCATTCATGGAGAGTTTCATAAAGAAGTGGTGCTCAAATTAGAGTTGAAAGATGAAGAAACACATACCAGATGGAGATGAAGGGAAAGACATGCTAGGTGGAGTGACTTAGTTGGCTAAAAGCTGCTGGGAGCAATATATCAGAAATGGATTGACTTTTATAATGGGAATTTATTAGGTTAAAAGCTTACAATTCTGAAGCTATGAGAATGTCCAAATCAAGGCATCATCAGAGATGCTGTCTCTGAAGGTTGGCTGCTGGGGATCCTGGACAAGGCATGTGGCAAGCACAATGGCAGTGCTGCAGGTCTGGATGCTGCCTCCTCCTCCAGGCTTACTTGTTCCCCGAGCTCAGCTTTGCTTGACCATGCATGCCGCCTGTTTCTCCCCTCTCCTCCAGGCCTCATTTCTTCCAGCCTCTCAGGTCTATCTCTGTGTCTCTGTTTTCAGACCTCCATTTTATAAAGGACTCCAGCAAGAGGAACAAGACCCACCCTGGGTCATGCCTTATTGAAGTAATCCAATCAAAGAGTCTCCCAACGGAATCCAGTCCAATCAAAGGGTCCCACACCCACAGGAACGGATTAGCTCCGAGGACAAGATCTTTATGGGGGTCCACAAAAAGCTTCAATGATCACACTGAGAGAATAGTATGTGCAAGGCAGAGAGGAGTGAAACCACATGATGTTTTGTCTCCAAGACTGGCTACATAATTTGTGGGGCACATATAAACTGAAAATGTGGGACCCCTTGTTCTTAAGTTAGAATTTCAAAATGGTTGTAGGAGAAAAAAATCAAGTACAGAGCCCAAGTATATACAGGTCACACGCCCATGAAGCTAGACCTTCCAAGTACTATAAATGCTTCAGCATTGCTGGAACAAGAAGTACTTTATAAGCCAGGAAATGACACTAGTGAGCTCAGCAGAGGCCACATCATATACCTTGCGAAGCAGCCTGGACTTTGCCCTATAACAAGGAGCCATACCAAAGTTCTCTGCAGTGATGCAACCTAATTGGGTTAGTGTGCAAAAAGATACATCATGTTGGGACTAGACTGTGGGATAAAAGAGAAAGATAAGAGAATAGCACAGAGGCCATGGTGATTATCAGGCTAGAGAAGCCCAAGATTTAAATTTGGCCTTAACAGTGAGGATGCCCCAGGAAAGGTAGGTTTGAGAAATGAGTTGGGGTATGGCTCAAGGGGATAATGCTCAAGGATTACAAGAAGCCCATGAGGAAATGGGTATGGACTAAAGTTTCACAAGAGACAAGGGTTCCAGTGAAAACTTCATTTTGCTTATAGCTGCCAAATCAATGTAACGCCATGCTTGATATAATTCTTCAGTATAATATCATTTATGTCAATTATATGAGGGACACCCTTATCCTGGAGAAGGTCATTGCACAAACATGAAAAAAAGTCCTTGTGTAGATTTATACTTCTTGAACTCTCACAAAGACACACATGAAGATTTCTATTTATTTGGGTTTTTCTAATCTCCTTCCAAAGAACCATGGCTCTTTGAGTCAATTGAGTTTTTCCCATGAAATATAAAAAGAATTTATCCTTAAACACTTCTGATGTGATTTCTCAATTATCAAAGTGTTCCCAGGAAGCTTTCTGAGTTCTCTTTGGAATTTTGGCATTATTTGAATCCAATTTCCCATATAATAAGGAGAAAATTAAACAATGCATCAGTGTATGGAAATGAAAGTGCTAATGCAAATACAGAAGCATCAGTTTCATTTATGTGAAGACAGTAAACACTTTATGGTAGTACCATGTCCTTGCATCTTTGTATTCCTAGGGTTTAGCATAATGTACATTGTAAGGGGTCAATAAATATTTGCTGAATGAATGAACAACTTTATGAAGAAAGGAAGAAAGGAAGGTTTGAAAAGAAGATGATGAGGAACAAATCATATTAAAAGAGATTTCTAAAGGTATAATTTACCTAAGCTTTTTATTATAGCTTCATGAGGTAATCTGATGTTTTGAGTTAAATGCGACTAAATAATAAAGTCGCCATTTATGAAAGAATTAATTTAGGAGACAGGGATCCAAAACAAAGTTTCTTGGTTCAAAAATAATCTAAGTGTTCACTCAGTCTACACAATGTTAAAAGATGAAGCAGTTTGATCTTCATAAAATGCTGCCCTCATTCTTACACAGAAGTAGCCTTGTATATAATGTCATTTCTCTGTGGGATGCACTCTTCGGTTCTTGACCATTTAAGGTGTAGAATAAGGAGTAAAATTAATTAATAAATAATTCACCAAAATCCTGGTGGAGGGGGTTGGTAGCTGACAGTGGTTCACACAACCAAATTACATCTCTTTAAACCCTCAGATGGTGCAATATTCTGTTCAACTTTTCAAGGTTCAGTCCATTTGTGGAAACTCCCTTAATTATGCTAAACTTCTCTTTCTCTAAAACCTAAGGAACTAGAATATCAACCTACACAGACTTAAATAACCAAAGCTTTGAACTGCTAAGACTCAAAGTCACCTTTGTTAAATAACAATTTTTAAAAATGAGAATATTGCAGATTGTACTTGAGTTTACTCTTCGGTTCCAAAGCTGTTGCTTTTAAAGTTTTCTTTAATGTTTGAAATACTCCTAATGAGGACAGGAGTCATCTAACAAGACTCTAACAATTGGATTGCTTGATGTAGCTGGAAGATGGTGGGCTTTTGAGACAGATGGATGGCGTTGGCCCAGGTGTGACATTGCCCTCTCACTCTCAGTGACCCCATGTATAAAATGGGGTTTACATCTGCACTGTAAGGTTGATGGAAGACTGAGTAACTCATGTATGTGTAAAACAGTTGTTCCAAAGCTGACCTTCAATAAAATGAGTTTCCTGAGTAGACTGTCTCTTTGTAAGGGAAAATAAATTACATTTAATAACTCTGTAACTCTTTCCCTAATTGTAATTGGTTAGTTAGTTTATGAGGGCACCTGTGTGGGTTCCTTTCCTTTGGGTGTAACCAAATGGGAGGCTCCTGCCTGATCCCAACTCAAGAACACCGATAAGTCCCTGAGGTGGGAAATCAGCTCTGCCAGGGGTCAGATCCTGAGGCAACACTACAGGCACTGGGAAAACAGAATCTTTATCCTCCAATAACAGTCGGGCTCTTCTCTTTTCCTGCAAATTGTGTTTTAGCTTTCAGTTTCAGAGTTTACAAGTAATTTCTTCCCTAGTCTCCCCGACCTCCCAGACTTGATCAGATCCCCCGCTATCTGGCCTCATAGCAACCTGTAATTGTTTCTTTATAGAACTTAACACAATTCTAATTGGGTAACTAGTTGTTTCAGTGAGTCTCCTTCAACAGAATGTAAACTCTACTGGGGTGTCTCTTATTCACCACTGGGGCCCTAGGACCTCATATACCTTCTTGGACATATTAGGTACTTAACAACCATGTAGGACTAAATGAATGAATGGATGCTGTGTTCCTTTTTAATTAAATCAGACAAACGTATTTTTCAGAGATACAAATGACATGGGATAATTGGCTTGTATTTCATATGTATACTCTTCCAACTGAGGACTCTCTTTGCACACAAAGGGTTTTGTGATTATAATGAGTATAGTACATTTATTGAATAACTTTGCTCATGGTGGGGAGGCATTTGTACAGATCCAGCCACACTCTCTCCGTTAAAAATTGTTGCATCCAATGCTGTACACATTCAACTTGGTGAGACAAATGACCAACTCTCAAAGATGGCAGGTCCTCACACAGCGGAGAAGGGGAGGGAATAGAGATGAGAGAAACACTGCCCAGCCCCTGTGGTGGCATCATTAAGCTTGTCAATAGAGGTTAAGTATACCTGTGAGTGACTTCCTGTGTTGAGGACCCCCAGCAATGGAGCCTAGGAGTGGGCTGTGGGGAAAACAACTAATATTGAGAAACAACCGGTATTGTCGTATCCACTGACAATGATATTATCATTTCCCCAACTATATAGTTGAAGAAATTTAGGTTCAGAGGTATTAAGTAAACTTTCCATGTCACAAAGCTAGGATCCAAAATAAAGACAGCTGATAGACAGAGAGTACAAAGAGAATACTGAAAGGGGGAGGAAGGAAAAATAGGGGGAATAGAGAACAATAAGGTGGGTACACCCTGTACAGGCCCAAGGGCAGGCTCCTTACTCCAAGGATTTACAATCCCAACAACTAACTGGGGGACCCACCCCATCCTCCTACATCCATCCCTTCCCCTTAAAAACAATGGCTTCAAATACATGGAGGCTTAGAAGGTGGAAAGGAAGCAGCCCTACCTTAAAGCCCACAATAAACAGTCATCCCCTTAACAGGGATGAATTATCAGATACCTGAAAAGGATGTGAGGGTTCGTGGAAGAAAAGAAGGAGTATGGGCAAGAGACAGGAAAGGTACACAAGAGAATGGGATGGTGGACATGGAATAAAAATGTTTCCAACATCACCATTTTGCCCTGCACCAGCCATCCCAGTCCAGTGCCCTTGCCTCTCAGGCATGCAATGGACATGTTGCAGATCCTCTGACAAGTAGAGGTGGGTCAGTCTGTGAACTTGGCCTCTTTTGCACAATGACCTGAGAGGAGAAAAGTTATGTGGCTCTACCATCAACCAAGTTGCTCACGCCAGGACCCAGAATCACTCTTGACACCTCTACTTGCTTGTTCATCACACCCAATCATTTGTCAAGACTCAGCTCTACTACTAAATATGCCTTAAGTCCATTTCCTTTAATCTCCCCTGTTTCCACTCTCTCAAGGCCCTCATATCTCTCTTTCACTACTGCAATAGCCTCCTGACTGGTCTTCCTAGGTCTACCCTTGACTTATGCTAAGCCCTTCTCTGTTCACAAGCCAGAATGACAGTTTGAAAAAAAAACAAAAGTAATCCTGTCCCTCCCGTTTAAAATCATTCAGTGACATCCTGTTGTTCTTGGGAAGAAATTCCAAATCCATATAACAGCCTACAAGGCCTTCCTTGCATAATTTGGTCCCTGTCCCCTGTTTCCTCACCCTTGCTCCTGGCACTCCTCTCGGTGTCTCAAGTTCACCACTTTAATCCCTCACTTGAGCCATTCTGCCTGTAATGTGGTTGTTTTATTTTGTTTTTAGGAGATACCAGAGATTGAACCTGGGACCTTGTACATGTGAAGCAGGTGCTCAATTGCTGAGCTACATCTGTTCCACCACCACCACCCCTTTGTTTTTTAACTTTCAAAATCAGTCTTCCCCACAAGACTTGTAAGCTCCCTGACATTAGGGACTGGATCTGTCATTTTACCACTATATCCCCAAGGCTTAGTACAATCCCTGAAATATGATAAGAGCTCAATAAATATTTGTGGTAGTGAAATATATTTTTGTACCTATTTATTCAGCCCACAAATATTTTATTGAGTCGATACCCTCTACCAGGCAACGTGTAAGAGACTGAGGATACAGTGAACAAAATAAACATAGTGTCTGACCTCTTAGAGCATATAGTCTAAGGAACTTTTCCTTACTGGAATGAAATAGTAGATCTAAGATCTTGTGAACTCTTTTGTGATTATCTTGCTTTTCTCTGAGTACTTTCACTCTACATGATTTATCTTTTAAATATATATTATCTTTCTCATCTCCTCATCTACAAGATAAGATCCTTGAAGGAAGGATCCTCCTTTTTCATCTATTTTTTTTGGTCACATCTCAGTCTACATAGAAGGTTTTTTTATAAAAAACAACAACTATGTTGCATTGTTTAATTAAAGAGTGAATCATCCTAATCTATGGTGATAGAATTGAAAACAGTCCTCCCATGGCCCACTGGATGGAACGTGGGAAAGTGTGGGCTATGGTGTGGAACACGGGACATGGGGTGCAGCGATGCCTGGAGATGTACTCACCAGACGCAATGGATGTGACATGATGATGGGGGAGAGTGTTACTGTGGGGGGAGTGGTGGGGTGGGGGGTGGGGTGAATGGGGACCTCATATTTTTTTAATGTAATATCTTCTAAAAAAATGAATAAATTGAGTAGAATTTGGGAAAAAAAAAGAATTGAAAACAGTGGTTGCTTTTGGAATGTGGGGATTGACTGGAAGGGACAGGAGGGAGCTGTCTGGGGTGATGGAAATGTTTTATATCTCTTTTTTTATTTTTAAGAAGGTACCGGGGATTGAATCCAGGACCTTGGATATGGGAAGCAGGTGCTCGACCACTGCTGCATCCACTCCCCAATGAGGACTGGTTTTTCCATGTTTGTTTGTTTTTAGGAGGTACTGGGGATTGAGCCTGGGACCTTATACATAGGAAGCAGGCACTCAACCACTTAACCAACATCTGCTTCCCATGTTTTATATCTTGATTGGGATTATATCATTATTGGGGTTTTATCTTAATTGGGTTTTATACCTTGTTTGGGTTATATGAGCACATACATTTCTCAAAACTTATTAAATTGTACACTTATGATCTGTGCATTTCAGTAAACGTAAATTTTACCTCAATTAAAAATATTTGTAAAATTAACATATGGTCATTAAAATATTACAAAGTAAAAATAAGAAATATAAGAAAATTGAAATGACCTGTAACTCTATTGTTGAAAGTGGAACACCATTTACATTCTGATGTTTGTCCTTCCAAATTTTTTCATTTTTCACACACACACACGATATGGATTCATACCAAATGTGGTGCCTTCTAATCTGTCTGGTTTTTGTGGGTTTTTTAAATGAACAGTATACGAACAACACACCTGAAAGATGTTTTATACTTACATTGTATAGGATTAATTTGCTATAAATCAGGATCCTAAATTTGTTTCCAAAACTTTTAGAGCTATCATAATCCATCATCATTACCACTCACTGAACCTCAACATTTATTGAATATGAAATGCCATACCTAAAAAGCTTCCTTGACCAAGAGCTAAATCTTAACTACTGAACAATCACTAACAGTAAATCCTTAAGCCAGCTCCAGATTTATGATCAGCTTTAACTAAGAGCATTTTAATAACCAAGTACCTTAAACATCACCTCAGTATTCATTCTTCTTTCTCCCTCAGATTATTAAACTGTTATAAGATCCAATTTATGGCATGTTACTTTTATATTTATTGTTTAATTTGTGTAGATTTTAATTCAATACAGGGACCAACATAATTGCATGCCTAGACTGTTGTGATCTACATCTCCATAAAGCTCACCACAGCATGAGATCACACATGCAAATCTCACATTTATATCAGAAATTCAAACCACATCAAACTTAAAACAATATTTGAAGTCAACAAAGCCAAAGCCCACCTCTAACACTCCCTAAGAAATCGATCGCTAAATACAGGTCACCAAGAAGACATGTGGGTAAATATTCCAGCAGCCGTTCGTTAGTTTCCTGAGTGGTACCAAAAGACTTACACAGAAGGAGAATTATTTGGAACGACCCAGAAAATTAGAAAAGTAAGAACTAGAAGCAGAGATCTGTGAGAAAGAGAAATGTCTTTAGCTTTACACTTTTGGCAAGCGATAAAAGGCAGCTTCAGTGACAGCAGCCAGATGGAGATCAAATGACAACTATGAGTTCCTAATGGTCTCCAGCATTCTGGCAAGCACAGGAGCCGTAGGGGAAGTGGGAGGGATCAACTTTACTGGTACTACAAGCCAATCTGGTGCACATCAGCAGTATCTGACGTCAGCTAAAACCAGTTATGAGGCACTACATCGTGACCAGCTGCTAGACCCTGAAAGCACCCTGGCTTGCCTCTGTGTACTCCCGGAGCTCCCAGCCCATAACATTTACAGGATGCTACCAGTTAATTTATGTTCCCTACAGCAGGGAGGATCCAGATGTTGAGGCTGCAGTTGCTGATTTGAAAGGAGTCAACAATTACAGGAAGCGCTCAGATGATAAAATAAAATGTAAGAGTATTCTACAGTGAATTTGAGAAACTCATTGTTCTGTATTAAGCCCCCACAAAAACACACACACACACACACACACACACAAGAGAAGGGTTTGAATAAGATCAAGCCCTGCTCTTTAGCAGACAAAAGTACATCATTCATGCAATCAGACTTGAATAAAGATCTAAAGGGCACAAATGGGGAAAGTTCAGTTCATCCATAGTGAGAGAGTGAACACATATGTTGGATTTATCTGTGACAGTGTTAAAATTCAGCAATATGTTTCCCAGCAGCAGGTAAGGACAGGGAAGCCTAGTGCTTTTGGTATTCACAATGCTCCAAAGGTTAAACAAAAGTGCAGTAAAATTATTATTTTACTTAGATGAAGGAATCAAGAACAAAGACAATGAGAAGGGAAATTGGTAAATGGGGTCATATAATTAACATTCATGGTGTCCTAGTTTATGCCAATTTAGGTAAAATATTACCTAATTTAATATTCCGGGAAGCGGACTTGGCCCAGTGTATAGGGTATCCTTCTACCACATGGGAGGTCCACGGTTCTAATCCCGGGCCTCCTTGACCCATGTGGAGCTGGCCCACGCACAGTGCTGATGCACGCAAGGAGTGCCGTGCCATGCAGAGGTGTCCCCCGCGTAGGGGAGCCCCACGCGCAAGGGGTGTGCCCGGTAAGCAGAGCTGCCCAGCGTGAAAGAAAGTGCAGCCTGCCCAAGAATGGTGCCTCCCACATGGAGAGCTGATGCAGCAAGATGACACAACAAAAAGAAACAGATTCCAGTGCAGCTGACAACGGAAGCGGGCAAAAAAGAACAGACAACTGGGGGTGAGGGGTGGGAAGGGGAGAGAAATAAATAAAATAAATCTTAAAAAAAAATTCATAGTAAACTCATGTGATAGGTACTATTATTCCACAGGAAAAAAGAAGTTCAATGATGGGCCCAAGTCTGATTCTAAACCCTGTGCTCCATATACTGTACTGTGATGAACTACAGCTGTTCTGGAGGAAGACAGTATATGGATAAGAACGTGAGATTTGGTTTCCCACAGCCATTCATTTGTATCCTGGCTCTGCCACTTACTAGCTGTGGATCCTTTGGTCTAGTTACTAGCTTAACTCCTCAGCAGAAAAATGAAGATAATAGTATCCAGCACATACACTGTCATAAGGGCCAAGTGGAGTCATATAAATTAAAATTTCATCAGAGGACCAAGCATATGATAAACATTTTATAAATTAGCTATTTTTATTAATAAATAACAAGTCTTATTGTAGTGTTGGGTGCAGCACAACTTCTGAATCTTCTGGATCACCTCTGGCAGCCACTCGTTGTTGCATGCAGATTTTAGCAGATGCTAAAAAGGTAAACACGGGTGGAAACTTTGGCATCTCTGATTCTTGGAAACTATGCTAATAACTGTTTTAGGTTAAAAGGAAGTTGTTTTTATTAATAAAAACTTAGAAGAGAGTGAAGGGAAATACCTATGTTATGGATGAAACAAGGAATCTGAGAAAAAGTAAATTGCAGCATCCTGTAAAAGTCTTCTAATTCCCTGAATTTAAAGGCTCCTAACAGCTAGAATAGAAGAAATTAGGATTTACATTGTGGTTGGATTTAAGTCAAGTATAGCTTTGGGATCACAGATGGACTTGTTTTGATAGCTTACAGAAAAGATATAAATCCAAACTTACAAAATGGAGTAGTGGGTCTAGTTGCTAGGGATAATGAGAGACACGCCAAATTAACCAAACTTAATTCAGATGGTCATTAAACAATGACCCCCACCTGGTTTTCAGTCGTTTTACCATCTGTTGTAGCTGTTTCTTCTCAGAAGGGAGAGGTCCCACTAGCTCCCAGGTGTGACCTGTTTATTAAGACAGTGCCAAATCCTACTCCATAGAATTTATTAACCAGGCAATATGTTAAAGGTTAATAAGGTAGGCTGTAACATAATCTCAACTAACCTATTGAAACAGATTGAAAATTTTGAAAATTGATATTGAAGCAAAGGAACATGAGTGTGTTTTTAATTCTTCAGACTGTTTATCTGGTGATAAAACTTTTAAGGCCCAGCAAAATAACTTTTGTGGTAAGTTATATTTATAGTGAAAATTACAGAAAAATTCATAGGAAAACAAAATTACTAAGTAAAAAAAAAGTTGGAGCTGGAAGGATTTTATAGAACAAGACTCTCAGTTTTCAACTATAATCAATGTGTGTAACAAGGGCCATGGGTCGAATTAGAGGGGGAAGAGGAGGCCTAAACCTTAGAGATCAGCTACTCTCCCCTATTTCCATCTGGCTACTTAGGCCAGAACACTTCTGCTTTTTGCCTGTTTGTGAGGATTTTGAGTGCTTTTTCTTTTGGGAAAGGGGATTCTCTTGCTAAAAACTGAAAAAGTTAAAAATATTTGGCATATGAGAAAACTGAGGTATGGAGAGGGTAAACAACCTACCTAAGACACATCATTCAAGACACACTCTTTAAAGGACATCACATGGGATTTATCATAGTTGGCTGTTCATGCAAAGCAGGCACACACATCTTAATTTTACATCACCATTCAAAATTTCCTGAAAATACAGACCAGATGAATCTACAACTAGGACTTCTTTATTTGACAGCGAGGCTTCCCTAAAACTGGGAGGATGGCTTACCAGTGGTGATGCTCCAGCTGAGAAAGCAAAATCCCTGACACATTTCTGCTTAGCAGCCAGTGATACTAATAAGCCCTCCTCCACATATATCTTAAGGGGGATGAGCTGGAACATATGGCAAAAATCCTTATAGGTCAACAACAGAATGTTAAACACAATCCATCACTTTGCCACAAACTGATACGGCCCACGATGCACAGGAGTAAATTGTTTGTAATGGACAGCCAGATAACAGTCTGCTCCCTGAATTCTTTGGTTACTAAAAATGAGGCTGCTTTGGCCCTCCACAATATAAAGTCATACAGTAGCCAGACAAAGTACTGTCAGACCATCATGGCTGTGGCCTACCTCTGAGACCAGCTATCCAGAGACAGGGGCTCCGAAAGATCGTGTCCTAGACCCTGTTCAAAAGAACACAGTCTTATAGGGTTTAATCTCATATTATCCCCTTTTTATATTTAATATCTTCCAGACCTTGAGACAGACATTTCACTACCAAAGTAAAGGAGGACCAAGGAGAAATATAAGAATGCATAATATTCACAGAAGAAATCCTACGAAGCAGTTTAAAAGAATCCTTTTTTCCAGTGAATAAAGATTAAATGCTTATAAACACTAAAGCAAGAGAGAGAGGCAAAAGTTCAAATAGTATTAATGACTATTCTTATTTTACTTTACTCATATTTTTACTTTGCAGTCTCCTAAACATTACTCAATTTATTTAATTTCATCCCCATTGCATGTCTTCTCTGTTGCTTCTATAACAATACACCCCCATCTTTGCTCTTTTAAATCTCCCACTTCAGAACTCACCTTCATAAGAACTTTTAAGGTTTCTTCATCATTAGGCAACATAGAAAGTCCAAGACTTATAGGCTGGCAATTAAGCACTTTTAATCTATTGGGTTTTATGTATGTATAGAGTACAGTCTAAGAGACTACAAAATAGGCCCATATCTTAGTTTGCCAGGGCTGTTATGACAAATCCCATAGAATGGGATGGCTTAAACAGCAAGAATGTATTATCCCATGGTTTGGGGGGCTAGAAGCGCAACCTCAAGTTACTGCCAAGTCATGCTTCTCTCAGATCTGTAGAATTCTGGTACTGGCTTGCTGACAATCTTTGAGGTTTCTTAGCTTGTAAAGGCAATTCTGCCCCCTGCACTTGGTAAACACTCTCTTCTTATCTGGTTTCTCCTAATTGACTGTGTCTGAGTTTCTTCTGCTTATAAGAACTCTAGTCATACGGATTAAGACCCATACTGATTCAATTTGGCCCCATTTTAGCAGGATCCTATTTACAAATGAGTCCACACCCACAGGACTGGGGATTAGGACTGGAACATGTCTTTGTGGGGAACATGATTTAATCTACCATAGCCACTTTGTAACTTCTCAGGAAAATATCAGTAAAACAATTGGGGTGTGTGGAGGGCTGGAGAGTGTGAAAAGAATACAAAATGCAGATAAGGGAGCACAAGTTTCGGCAATGAAAAAAAAAACAAAACACCACACAACCAGCAAAAGTGGGATTAAATCAAGACATCATCCTTTCTATTATATGATAAGACCAGAAGTTTTATAGCCCAATGTTTTAGCTCATTAATTACATCTTTAAATCTGTACAACTTATTCATTTAACAATATCTGATTTATTGAGAGTCCACTCTGAGCCAAGCAATGTTCAAACCACTTAGGGATTGATCAGAGAACAAAACAAAATCCTTTCCCATTTAATTTATACATGGGGAATGGGGTGGGCAGGAGAGGTGAGACAAATAATAAACGATATACGTAGGTCAAATATTTATGTTAGAAGGTGATAAGTGATATGATTTTTTAAAAAAGAAAACAGTGTACAAGAGACCAGTAGTGACAGGTAATAGAGATATTGAAACTTAGATTTATCAGGATCAGACTCATTTAGAAGGAAACATAAAGACAGTGAGCAATGTGAGTATCAAGAAAAAAATATGCCAGGCATGCAGTCAGTGCCAAGGCCCTGAGGTAAGAAGAAGATGAATTTGGTTAGAGAAGAAGGAGTAAGAGGGAGAGTTGTAGGTGAGACTGGAGTGGGGATCAGATTTTTCAAACAGCTTTATTAAGATAAAATTCACATCTCATGCAATTCACCCATTTAGAGTGTACTATTCAATAATTTTTAGCATATACACAGAGTTGTGCAACTATCACCACAATCAACTTTAGAACTTTTCATCATAGGCAATGGACTTTGTAGGATCTTTCAACCATAGTGAGAACTTTGGCTTTGACTCTGAATGTGAAGGAGAGTCATCGAACAGTTTAAGTCAGAGAATTGATATGATCTGGCTTGCAATTATAGGGTTCCTTTGCCTTGGGGGTATGTGGGGGATGAAGGGAAAGTAGAGACCAATTGTTGTAGTTATCAAATAGGAGATGATGTTGGTGGTCCATGGTGAGAAATGGTTGGATTTTTATACAGTTGAAGTAAAACCAGTAGCATTTGCTGATGGACTCAATGTAGGCTGCGAGAGAAAGGAGTAAAGGATGACACCTAGGTTTGGGGGCTGAACAACGAGAAGAATGGAGTTGTCACTGACCTCTAGGAGGAAGTGATTTAAGAGGATGATGAGGTCAACTTTTATCATGTTAAATTTGAGATGCTTTTTGTCTACTGATGCAGAGATGATGAGTAAGCTCTGAGGTTCAGAAGAGATGACTGACCATATTAGAAATATATTTGAGAGTCAACAGCATGTAAATTCTTAAGCTCATGAGATGGATGAGGTCACCATAAGAGTGAGTACAGAAAGAGAAGAGGATGAGACTTAGGGCATTCCAACACTAAGAGCTTGGGAAGAAGAAAACTTTGCAATGAACTAGACAGATGAAAAGAATCATCTCTCCTCTGTTTCTGAAACATCAAACTCAGAAATCTGTTCAATGTACCAGAACAAACTGCCAATGGCCAATTACCAACTCAGACCACCTACCCTCCTAATCTGTGATTAGACCACTGAGCACAGAGACTCTCAGAACATCCCAATGGTGTGAGAAGCCTGCTGACACATACTTAACTCAGCAGGGAGATGGGAAAATGGGGTGGAGGAGGGGCTCTTGAAAAATGTCCTTGTGAGTCGCTGCATCTGACACCTGGACTGGCCAGTCCCTGTTTGGTTGGTGAAATCTGAACAGATGGTAGCAACACAAGGTGGTTAGCCTAAACTCAAAGCAACACCATGACTCTACCACCATGATTTTTAATACCTGAAGAGAATTTCCTTAGCATAAGGATTTATTAATCACACAATAAGAAGGCATTAAGGGAAGTGAATGTGGCTCAAGTGACTGGGCTCTTGTCTACCATATGGGAGGTCCAGGGTTCAATTCCCAGGCCTCCTGGTGAAGGCAAGCTGGCCTGGGCAGAGAGCTGGCCCATGTGGAGTGCTGGCCCATGTGGTAAGCTGGCCTGAGCAGAGATCTAGCACAGCAAGATGATGCAACAAAAAAAAGAGACACAGAGAGACAATAAGAGATGCAGCAGACCAGGGTGCTGAGGTGGCACAAGAAATTAAGTATCTCTCTCCCACTCCAGAAGGTCCCTGGATGGGTTCCTGGTGCCGCCAAAAGAGAAAACAAGCAGACACAGAAGAACACACAGCAAATGGAAACAGAGAGCAGAAAGCAAACACACACACACACACAAAAAAAACAAAACAAAAAAAAACAACTGAGGGGGGGAGTAAGTAAATAAATCTTTAAAAAAAAAAAGAGGCATTACGGTGATTTTATACAAGGTGTTTTGATACTGTCTAACAAATTACCACAAGCTTAGTGGCTTATATATACCCATTATTATAAATATAAATATATAATTTATAAATTATAAATATATAAATATATAATATAAGTATATTATAAATAATACCCATTTATTATCGCAAGAGTTTCTGAAGGTCAGCTGACCTGGTTCTTATCTCAGCATCTCACAAAGCTGAAATCAGTGTCAGTCAGGCTGCATTCTCATCTGGTGGCTTGATTTGGGAAAGTTTTGTTTTTAAACCCCCTCAGATTTCTGGCAAAATTCATTTCCTTGCAGTGTTAGAATTTATGACAGTTTGTTTCTTCAAAGTCAGCAATGGAGAAAGTCTCCGATATGCCCAGTCTCTCTCTGGGGAAGACCTAGACCATCTTTTAAAAGGGGTATCTGATTGTATCAGGTTCATCCAAAATAATCTCCCTTTTGCCTGATTCAAAGTCAACTGATTAGGGACCTTAATAATATCTGAAAAGTCCTTTCACCATTCCCAGAGAATGTAATATAATCATGGGAGTGACAGCCCATCACCATTACCTTATTCTATTGATTCGAAGCAAGGTACAGGTTCTGCCCACACTCAAGGGGAAGGGGTGATACAGAGCATAGTACCAGAGGGTAGAGATCATGGAGGCCACCATAGTGATGGATCAAGATACTAAAACATTTTATGAAATTCAAAGGAAAGTATTTTATATATTTTTTAACTTTATTTTTAAAGAAGTTTTATATTACAGAAAAGTTACATCAAAAATATAAGGGATTCCCATATACCCCACCCCTCCCCATGTCACATTTTCCCTGATTAATAACATCTTTCATTAGTGTGGGACAATTGTTACAATTAATGAACAAATATTGAAGCTTTGCAACTAAGCATGGTCTATAATTTATATTATGGTTTACATTTTGCACCGTGCAGTTTTATAGGTTTTGACAAAATGTATAAAATAATGACTTGTATCCATCATTGCAATATCATGCAGAACAATTTCCATGTACCCAAAATGCTCTGTGTTATACCTATTCTTCCCTCTACCTCCCCTCGGAACCTCTGGCAACAACTATTTTTATATCAATGTTACAAGTTTTTCCATTACTAGAACAATAATAAGTCTACTTTGATCCATAGTTGCATTCCTTCCTTATGTTTGTTCATTCCTCAATCTTAAGGATTTTGGGATGGTGATGCCTACTCTGCTTTCAGTTGGGAGGGGGCTTTGATCCCATGGGGCAGATAAATGGACCTGTCTTGCATGCAGTTGTAGGTTTCTCTGTTTTGGAGGATGAGTGTTGTCCACATCATCATTGTGTTTGTAGTCCTGGACAAGTCAGATGGAGAGTAGGTGTTGGCTGCAACTCTGCTGAGATTCAGGGCTCAACTGGCATATGAACAGACTGAAGATTTACGTCTCTGGGACATATATTTAACAGGTATAATGCTAATTATAGGTTTAAATAAAAAGAACAGAAGAACCATTTGTAGGGGTTGACACAATAGCCTAAGCATCACAGATGTTAGGAATATTTTTTGGAAGAAAAAAAGTTACAGTTCTCTACCATATGACCAGTAGTAGGAAGGTATGTATGATAAAAGTGAAGAAAATAGAGTAAAGATCTTTACTATGCAAAGAAGGTAGCAGTGATAAAAATAATTTAACAATACTTGAATATGTATTTCCATCTAATTTCTAAATATAACCATTTGGCACCCTTACAAAAATTAGTACAAGGTCATTCTAATCCTGCCCAGTTGAAGAACTCAGGGCTACCTGGAGTAGTTTTTAAAATGACTTCACATATTGGAGTTACTACACTGATAAAAATACATGTAGATTCTATACTCATCTAGGGAATTCCTGACGTACCATTGGATACCAACTCCCTCCAGGACTGATAAGCCTTTATGAAATAAATCTACGATTATTCTAATGTATAACTGCATTCTATCCACTGCTAAATGCAGTTTCTACTTCCAGTCACGTGGACCAACTTTGAAGATAATCACTGATGAGACATTCTAGGTAGACTCAGTAAGGAGGCAAAATGATGTAACACATCTGAGTCAGGAAGTATGACAAACGAATATTTGAATACTGGAAGCCTAGGCTTATCTCACAGAGAAAAATCCCACAATACTTGAACAAATAACTTTCCCATGAGAGCGAGTACACCATGACATATAGTTTCTGAGTGAGGGACTAGCCTAAAAATTGATCATTTTATAGCACATTTTTTCCTGCATATAGTCTTGGGTGGGGCATTTTTAGGGCTGTGGTGCATTCACATTGGTGTAAACAATACATGGGCCCTACTGTCCTACAGCTTCCATTCAGATGACTAAAGTCATGGGACTTTCAGCATCGCTAGCTGATGACAGTACATATTATTTTGTCCTAAAATCCAGTTCGAACATGCACATACCCAGTAGATCATAAGCTTTTTAAAGGCAAAGGACCAGGAATTGTACAGTTCTTGGCATATAATAATAATACATTAACAATGTTTTTTGAACTAAAGTTAAATGTGGAATATTTACGAAAGAATTCATGCAATGCACAGGATCAGAGGAATTCTGAGAACCTGTTCAACTCTCAGATTCCATTTAACTTAATAAACACTGTGCTTCTACTAACATAGGTAATGTGTGAGGATGGGGACACCAAGTTAATGAAGTCAGTCCCTGCTGTCAAGAAACTCACATGATTCCCACATTCTTTATCCATTTACTGTGAACACACTTCCTTCCAAAGACACTCTAAGAAATGCCTAGTAAATAGAACCTTGGAGTTCCACAGAACACAGTTCAGCAATCTCCAAATAATGACTAAGGCCATACTGTGTAATTCAGGTTTTGTTTACCAAACTGAAAGTGCTTCAGCACCTACCTAAATTTCAATCTTGAGGAACTATTTTTTATATTTTTTTTTATTTTTTAAATTTATTTTTAAAAGAGACATAGATTTGAGGAATTCTTTAACAAAGATAACATGTTAGGATTAAAATACATAAGCACTCGGGAGAATTAAGCATTGACCACCACATTCCTTTTACTGGAACATTGTCACTTTACTCAAACATTGTCACTTGTTTACAACACAGTTACAGATTAAGGACAAAGTTGCAGCTCAACTAAATGAGCCCAAAACTCAATCTATCACTTTTCCATTAAATTAAAATCAAGAGAACTAAAGAATATTTTGTCTAAAATGATACATATGTAAAGGTGCAAAATCTCCCAAGTACCTTGCAAAAATTACTCTGTGACCTTTGGCTGTACAGTGACCTTAATAATGTAAGCACTGTTTTGAGTGCAAACATGTGGGAGGCATTTTCACCACTTTTGGAGACTTAAATAGGTTTAAGAAATGTTTTCACATTTATTGCATAAAGTCATAAAGGTTCGGACTTTTGACCTATTCAGTGAAAGTCGATACATGAAAGTTAGGTTTTCAAAAATGTGTAAGTACTGCTTGCATTTATAAGTGTTTGCTTTCAACCCACAGGTTGCCATTATTTTAAAGAGGAGATTTTAACGTGTAACTAAAAGTCAGCATCTAACGTCAATAATTTGCAGTGAGATCATAGGCTCTCTGCGGAAGGTAGGAGCATATTGCCGTATGAAAGGAAACTTAAGCATATGAAGAACATTTTGAGTTTAGATTTGTGCCTTGTGTAGGTGTCAGACATTTGTCTCTTAGCTAGTGCAGGTGCAGGAGGATCCTCCTTTGGGAAAGGTGAATATGGGCGGTTCAGTCGAGATTTACACATGTGGTCACCAGCTCCCCGCGTGCATGGGCTTTCCAGAGTTACACTGGCCAGGTAGGAAGACTTTGTTTTCTGTGGAAAAGATTCCAACTTGGTTCCCTGCCACCACCAAACACAAATGTGTTGATTTTTCTTTTTTGAGCTTCCAACCCTTGCAACCTTCCAAAAATAAATCAAACCAGCCATCAGGGCACTGAAATACTACTACTACTAATAAGCAGCTTTACCCAGACTTACATAAACAACACTTCTGAGGTAAACTTTGCCCCAGAGGTCTGGACACACTCTTTTTATGTAACCTGCTTACTAATAATTACTAGACTTCGGTGCATTAACTCTGGAAATAGATTTTAATAGCAACCCCTAGAAACAAAAGACATGAAACGAGAATTTTAAAAAAATGTGCACCAACTAGAAAAACACTTGGCAGCCTTCTCCCGGCCAAATTGAAGACACCGCCCACCGCCCGCGCCACTGTAAAGCTCTCCTCCACAGATGGGCCCCGCCCACGGACCGGAGAGGGGTCCCAAGACCCCGCCCCCGTCCTCGTCCTAGGTCCGCCTCCCGTGTGGCTCCTCCTCTTTCCGCTCTTCCTAGCCTGGGTCCTGGAGCAGGGGTCAAATTGCCGGAGCAGACTGATTTGCATAGCCCAATGGCTGCGCCGTATGCAAATGGAGCTGGAGGTGATTGGCTGGGGGCTGGCAGGATAACTTGGGCGAGCTGGGCCCTTTGTCCTTCAGTGGCCGAGAGGCAGCTGCGGTAGTTGTACGGTGGCGGTTGGCGTGGGGCGGAGAGCGAAAGAGCCAGCGGGGCGGGCGGGGCGGCCGGAGCCTTGGTGGTGGGCGCTGGGGGAGGAGCCCGGACTGGCGACGGGCGGCCGGGCTGAACCGCGGCTGTTGGTGAACGCGAGGGACCGGAGCTCGCTGCAAGGCTCCTGTGAGGGGAAGGCAGAGAGCAGCCGCCCGCGCGCCTGCGGTGGCAGGAGCAGCCCGCACGCCGCTCTCTGTGGCGACTTGCAGTTGCAATATGACTTTGGAGGAATTCTCAGCTGGAGAGCAGAAGACCGAAAGGTAAGTCCTCCCGCGGGCTTTTCCGGCCGGCGGGGATAGCCAGAGCGTCTTCCTGACCAGCTCTCGCCCACACCAGGGCAGGAAAGCTGTGGAAGGTCTGCGGGGGAGCGAGCGGAAAAGTTTGCAGAGGGCAACTCCCGCCTTTCTTCCTCAGGGAAACCCCCACCCGCGTCGGCCCCGCGGACGTTAAGAGCGAGCCCCTTCCCCAGCCCGGCCGGGCTCCTCCTGGGGCCTCTGCAAAGGGCAGAAGCCACTGCCCCTGCCCGTGCGGTTCCTGTGGCAGCGCCCAGCGCCGGGGACTTGCAACGTCCTCTGGGGAGGGTGGCGGTGGCACCCTCGGAGCCTCTCACAGGGCACTGGCGGTTGGCGGGGCCGGGAGTGGGGGACCCGGACTGCAGAAGGCACTGGGGAAGGGGCTCGTGGTTGCAGGGCGAGGAGCGGCGACGGCCCCCGAGGGGCCCCGGACTGACGGCACCCTTCCGTCCTTGCCTGCGTTTAGGATGGATAAGGTGGGGGATGCCCTCGAGGAAGTGCTCAGCAAAGCCCTGAGTCAGCGCACCATCACCGTCGGGGTGTACGAGGCGGCCAAGCTGCTCAATGTGTAAGTGGGGCCCTGGCGTGTCCCCTCGTGGCACCCCTTCCCTCCTCGGCCCCGGGCGGTCGCCGTCGAGGGGCGCCCCGAGTTCAGCAGCGCCGCCTCTTGCTGCTTTCTGCCGGCGTAGCTGGGAAGCGAGCGGCCCCAGGCGGCGACCCCCGGGAACCAGGGCACGACCCCAGGGAACCCGGGAAGGCTGGGCGGGGATTGCGGGCGGCCATGCGGGCAGTCGTGCCTCGGTGTTCACGGCCCCGCTCGCTGCCCGCAGCGACCCGGATAACGTGGTGCTGTGCCTGCTGGCGGCGGACGAGGACGACGACAGGGATGTGGCTCTGCAGATCCACTTCACCCTGATCCAGGCGTTCTGCTGCGAGAACGACATCAACATCCTGCGCGTCAGTAACCCGGGCCGGCTGGCCGAGCTCCTGCTGCTGGAGACCGGTACGGGCCCGGCGGCCAGCGAGGGCGCCGAGCAGCCCCCAGACCTGCACTGCGTGCTGGTGACGGTAAGGGCGCGGGGGACTGCGAGCCGACCCGCGTTAGGATCCTGCCAGGGCAGAGTTTCCTGACTGCAGAGCTGGAATATGTGGGTTCAAGAGGGTGGCTGCCTTTGCCCCACAGAAAAAGTGTGATGGACTTTCAGCCTAGATGGGCTAGTTTCATCATCAGGATTTTCCCTAGTACAGGACATGTCTAAGCACGTTGGAGGCTGCCAGCAGCGGAAGAGATCCCTGTGAGTCAGCACTGTCGGCCCAGCTACTCCCTACCTACATATGCACTACCTCCCGTGACTAATTCCTTTAACAGGGCAGATTAGATAAAGCCACATAAATTCCTGGCTCACCCTCATTAAGGAGTCAGCTTCATTCTCTGCCAGTCAAAGCTAAAAATAGAAGTGGTGTAGGAGACAGACCATATTAATTCCCTAGACATACACTACTAGGATAGAGTGGAAATTTTTTCTTTGCAGTTTGCATTTTTAATCGACTTTTTTTCTGATTTAAAAAAAAAATTGGGGTAGGTAGGTAAGTTATATTTTCAAAGGTAAATACGATTATGTCTTAAATTTTACTCTTTTCTGTCTGGTCTAGTTAAGGGGCACACTGTTTTGCTACTTCAGTATTTTGGGGGGGATAACAGGTGGCAATTCTATTTAATTGTTACGCAGCTCATCTCTTTGTACATACAGCATGGAAATAGTTCCCAAAGTTGTTTAACTCAGGTCTCTGCCAGGGTTCCAGTTTGCAGGGCAATTCTTTGAATGATATTCTTTTGCAAAATTGAATAAATTCCATGTAAGCATAGGTATGGGCCCACAGGTTGCATGTGTTCAGGCTTTGCAGAATGTAGTTTAATAGACAACCCATACAATTCTGCAGGAAACGTGATGATCCAGAAGAAATTTCACTTTTTGTCCTTCTACCTTGTCTCCGTTTTGCAGCACTAAGAATGCTCAAATTTCTTCCCCTTGGAAATAGTGTACATTATTAGCAAATGCTGATTTTTTAAAAATAGTAAATTCATGTTTCTAAATTTGTTCCTAGAATCCACATTCATCACAATGGAAGGATCCTGCCTTAAGTCAACTTATTTGTTTTTGCCGGGAAAGTCGCTACATGGATCAGTGGGTTCCAGTGATTAATCTTCCTGAACGGTGATGGCATCTGAATGAAAATAACTGAACCAAATTGCACTGAAGTTTTGAAATACTTTTGTAGTTACTCAAGCAGTTACTCCCTACACTGATGCAAGGATTACAGAAACTGATGTCAAGGGGCTGAGTGAGTTTAACTACATGCTCTGGGGGACCGGAGATAGATGACTTTGCAGATGGAAAGAGGTGAAAATGAAGAAGGAAGCTGTGTTGAAACAGAAATCCAAGTCAAAAGGAACAAAAATTACAAAGAACCATGCAGGAAGGAAAACAAACTATGTATTAATTTGGGATGGTTGAGTTACATTAAAGTAAACCAAATATGCTTTGTTAAAGTTTAAACATGCAGCAGTAGTTTGGATATTTTTGGTTTCTGTGCCCTAAAGTAAAAGAAAAGCAGAAAGGGTTCATCCTATTTTAAACCCATATTTTATTGTATTTTGATGAGAGGTTAAATTCTCAAAGTTTTATTATAAATTGTACTAAGTTATTTTATGACAGGAAAGGTTATTTATGCTATAAATTTTTGGAAACACAATACCTACAATAAACTGGTATAGAATAATTGCATCATACGTTATTGTGTGCTTTTTTTCCCTTTAAACTTGGTCCTTTTTTTAAAATGACACTTTAAAAATTTTTTCACGTCAATTAGAAATGACCATCAGGTTTCACAAAAGGGATTAACTTGGACTTTTTAAAAACAGTTTTTTATATATTTGGAAAAATTAAAACTTGTGAAAGCATAAATTAAGTATATATATATATAGTGTGTATGTGTGTGTTCCACCTTTAAACATTTGGGCTGGAAATGGGAGCATAATTTTGTTCTTTGTTCAATAGATACTCTATACTTTACTGATCTACACACAGGAGGTTCCACACTAGTCCCAAAGTTAGAAAAACAAAGATACTTAGGAATTAGTAGAGAGGGGGAAAGGCATGGTTAACGATTGAACTTGCAAAAATGATAAAAATGCTTGGAAAAGGTTATATGCAAAGCATTATGGAAGCAAAGAAGAGAGAGTGACCAAAGCTACCTGTAAGAGCAGTAAAGTTTTTACTGAGGAAAGATCATTTTATTTGGATCTTGAAAAATGAGTTTCCTTTCTTAGAAGGGAGAAGGATATATTGGCAGCGGCACTAGTTTGTGCAAAGGCGTTGAGGCTTGAAAGACCAAAACTTTTTAGGCAACAAAAGAGGGAGTCTATGTGTGGTTCTGGTGTAAAAGGATAAGAGTGATAAGGTTGAAAAGGTAGGTGGGAATTAGAGCCAGACTGTGGAGCATTCTGTCACTCTTAAGCTTTTGGGCTTCCTTCTGTAAACTTTGGGCAGTTCATGGAGGCCCTCACAAAGGGAGTGACTGATCAGTGTTCTAGGAAGATAACGGGCTGGTGAAAGCCACGTTATTGGGCTGAGATGGTGGGTAAGAAGGCCAATTAGAAAGTGACTAACAGTACAAGGCAGTGCATTTTGCAGAACTATACTTTGGGAACAAACGGAAGTGACTTGGCAAAGATGTCTGGTGCCCTTCATCTCTTCCTAAAGCTGTATGTCTTCCAGCTGAGCATTTCTGTTAAGGTTCTGAAGAGACTGGTTAAATTATATCGGATGGCAGAAAAGAAATGAAAGGCTTCAGCAGAACAATCATCTTTTAGTTGGAACAGTTTTTTTAGTTGGAACAGGGTTTTTGCTTTTGGGGTGGTTTTGTTTTTTGTTTTTTTAGTTGGAACAGGGTTTTTGCTTTTGGGGTGGTTTTGTTTTTTGTTTTTGCCTGCATCTCAAACCATACCTCCTATTGCTTCCCTGTCTTCTGTCTCACCCTTGTCATGACTACCTACAATTAAAAAGTAGAGTAGAGAAAAACAAACCAATAGCGACAAAAATTCCCAAGTTTCTCCATCTCATTAATATCAGGCCCACAAGCCCTTCACCTGACAAGTTTGCATTTTCCACATCTGCTAGAAATATGGGTTTTTAGGCCTTGTTTAGACTTGGGTGTTTTAAGTCAGTGTCCTATCCAAAACAACTGAATTAAATGTTTGTTTTTATATTATCAGAAGATTAAGACCAGTGAGTTTTTAAAAAGATAGACATTTTTACCTTCCCATTAAAGTAAGGCTTTTCAATCCTTTCCCACAACTACTTGATAAAAACCCATCTTCTGCAAAGATGAGTGAGTTATGAACTAGGGAGGCAGAGTGGAAAAAAACAGCTTTATAAGGCAGAAAGAACACAGGAGCCGCCAGTCTTAATTAGTCTCTCTCCATCCCATTTTCCTCATCTGTGAAGTGGAGATGAAATTACCCACCTTGCAGAGTTGTTGCCTGTCCTACGAGACAATAACCTCCCTGAAGGAAGGTTCATAGTTGTAGCCCCAGCACATAGCACACATAGCACACATAGCAGCAAGCAGTAGGTGCTGAATTAATATTTGTTGCATAATGAATGCAAAATACCTGATAGGTACTCAACATAGTGTGCCTATTGCTAAAACCCAGCTAACAGCAATAGGAAAACAGCTTGTAACATTATATATATATATATATATATATATATATATATATATATATATATATATAAAAGGATTTCCAAACCTCTACTCTGAATTCATAAAGCTTATAAAGTAGTAGTATACATTCTTCAAATTATTTTGTTTAGGAAAAAATCTCAACACTTAATGCTGTTGATTTGTTTTTTATTTTAAATTTTAACTGTTGTAATTCTTTTTTGCTTGCACATAACACAAAGTCATCACAGCGTTAAAAAATCAGGTCATTAAACAGTTGAGTTAATTGAAAACAAGTGCACAATTACCTGGAAGGCTTCTTCCGCCAAATGATGCTAATACTCTCAGTTGTTGCTTTAAAAAACATCAAGCTTCCTATTGCAAGCTAGGTGGAAATGTTACAAGAAAATCCCCTCATCTTCCTGAAGTGTGTTGTATGTTGAAAAAGTGGAAAGCACCTGCCCCCCTCCCCCCACAGGCAACTCTACCTCAGTGTAATAAGTAGCATTGCCTCCCCATTTCCACAATTAACCAAGGTGCTCAGTAAGTTAAACTTTTATAATGAAAGGACTCAAAAGGTTAATTGCCCATAACACATAATTTCCCAAATAAAGAATAAAGGGTCATTTCTAGGAAAGAGCAGTTTGTTTAATGTCAACTGGAAGTGTTTCCAAAGCATGTTTTGCGATGCCTTATTATAGTACCTGTGAAGTAATCATTTCCTTAATTTTCAACTACATGGGTTAAATTTTATTCTTTGATGTATGGTAAGAGGTTGCAAGCAGTAAAGTGTTTCCTTCAAATGAAGGCAAGATTTAACACCAATGGCAAGATTTAACACCAATGCACTGTCTTTCAAATTAAGGGTTAATTTTTTTTTCCTTTTGCAACAATCCTTGGTGCCTTAGATAAACGTAAGACCCTGTGAAAAATGTATTCATCAAAATCTCCAAGAAATGTTTAATCAGTGCTAGGGTAAGGAATTGACAAAAAAAATCAGACATAGGCTCTTTCCTAGTGAAGTAATGAGACATTGGTACAGATAGCCCAAAGCAGAAAGTGCTAAGCAAACTTAGAAAGGCCCAGAGAACTGCTATGAGATCTCAAAGGGTAGACATCTCTGGTGAGGCACATGAGGTGGGAATGAAGGAAAAGGTTGTATAGTAAACTCCTTGATCAGAGGTTAGCACTGTAGTTTGCAAAGAGTGCACAAAAATATTTGTTAATCAGATGCCCAAATAGTGAATATAATTCTGTTAGGTGTTGTGGAAAATCCAAAAATATATCCTAAAGGGTATAAACTTTAGAAGTTTATAATCTAATAAGGAAATCAAGATAAATACATTCATTCCTTTAATACTCTGTATTGAACGTTGAGCATGTCCCTGACACGGTGTTAGATTCAGGGGCTACAAAAGTGAAAAAGCAGTGTCTCTGCCTTCAAGGATGTGCACAATTTAGCGGGCAGGACTGACACCTACAATATATAGGGTGATAAGTGGTAAGGAGGTATATCCCAGGCCTAAATGTTCCCTGGAGATGGGAACAGTTGCCAAAGGAGAGAGCCCGTAGCCAGTGAGAATTGAAGGATGTGGAGACCTGCCAGGGGAATGTGGAGAGCATTTATCCCAGGATGGGGAACTGCTGCTCTGGAGGGTATGAATTCAGGGCACATTTGGGGCTGGTTCCTGGGGTAAACTACACTACCACCAACTACCCTTATAGAGGGCTTACTGTGTGCCAAGCACCTGCCTAAGCACTTTATTTGTAGTAATGAGAACTCACAATTACCCTGTGGAAATGGATACTATTACTGTTCCCATTTTAAAGATGAAGAGACTCAGAAACAGAGAGATTAAGTAATTTCCCCAGAGTCACTCTAACAGTAAGTTGCAAAGCCAGGATGCAAACTGAAGTAGTCTGGCTCCAGAATCCATGTTCTCCAATGGCAGGTGATGAAGGAGGAAAGGTGGTAGGAGCCAGACCACGGAGGGCTCCAGCAAGCCGAACTTTTCGATCCATTAGGTGATAGAAAGCCATTTAAAAATAATGGTTAAAACCGGGAGAAGAGGTGAACTGTTCTGGTTCCACCTTTTCCTCAGGAGTCTCTTTAGTCATTGCAAAGAACTGTGTATTTCTCAGTTCCTAGTGGGCTGACATCTTGAGAGACTGGAAAATGGCCTTGTTTAAGTTCTATCCTTCCTTTCCCATGCCTGAGACTTGTAAAGAGTGGCAACTCTCTCCTCAGCTCTGCTGACTCTTCAGCTGGAAGAACTCCAGGGAGCAGGCAGTGTTCCTCAAACTTCCCTGATAATAATCACCTGAAGTACTTGTTAAAAAAAAAAATTTTTGAGCCTTATCCCAGTCCCACTTAATCTGAAGTTCTAGGGAAAGGGTCTTGAAAGCTGTATTTTTAACAAGTACCCAGAATAATTTGCTTCCTGGGGACAGAATGTATTAATTTACTAAGGTTATTACTACACAAGTTAAAAGAACCATAAAAGGTGGGAGAGTCCCCAGAGAGAATGGATCTCACCTCTGCCTCAAACTGACCGATCAACAGACATTACTTGTTATGTGCCAGACATAGCACCGGACACTTGGGAGAAGATGAAGAAGCTGATAAGTCTGAGAAAAGCAGCCTGTTATTGTAATACAAAAAGTACCACTCAGTATCAGGCAGACAGTGGGTGCTCAGGAAGTGTGGAGTTACATTTTTCTTATATCCCACATAGCACTTTCTAGCTTACAATGGAAGAGTTTCACATTTATTAATTCGTTTGATTCCATGCTAAAGCAAAGGAGGCTCAGAGAGAAAAAGCAGCACCTCCAAGGCCACATGGCAAGTAAGTGAAAGAATCAGAATTTTACTGTGAACTCAGTCTACTTTATTCAGAGCTGTCTTTCAGAGGCCAACCAGACAGGAGGCATTAGCCTGGGGGAGCATGAATCTAATTGAATCTACTCTTTTTACTAATCCAATACCTGGGACAGCGCCTTAGGAAAACTAAAGAAGACAAAAAGCAGGGAGGAGAGAATTTAAGAATTGTTCTCTTCCATCTTAGAATCTCATCACAGGAAAAGTGATCTTTGTGTCCTCGTGTGCTTTTATCCTAACATCTTTTCCAGAATTAAGTGTTTGAGAAAGAACTTATTATGCAGAGAAGTAGCAACCTTTCTTAGGATTATCACTTCACATTTGATCATATCACATATTGTAATCATATTACAATCATCAAGATAATCACTCAGCAAGAAATCCTCACTTGGAGAAGAGCCTTCCGATTTCATTTTGCCTCATTGTGTAACTATTATGGACAGGTCTGGCAAAAGATAAAGAATAAAACAGTGGGCTCTTAGAACCATCAAGACCTGGGCTTGGACCCTGGATCCCAGCTAGTACTTGAGAAAGTTAGTGTAATTTCTCTAAGCCTGATATTTCTCTCATGTATAACTTGGGAAAATAAACATCATTGGGTTGTTGTGAGATATAAAGGAAATAATGCATAGAAATCACTTAGTTCAGTTCCTGGCACATAATAAACACTCAGTAAAGTAGCCTACTAATAATTACATTTTTCATGGGTTGCTAATTTTCTTTCTTTCTTCTTTTTTAAAATATGTAACCCTTCACGAATTTGTGTGTCATCCTTGTGCCGGGACCATGCTAATCTTCTCTGTATTGTTCCAATTTTAGTATATGTGCTGCCAAAGTGAGCACAGTTGCTAATTTTCTATGTATGTTTGCAAATTAGAGGATTATGTGAGTAAAAAGAAAGTCCCCACTAAACTGCACAGCCCAAAGTAACAATACAGAAAGATACCATTCAATTAAATTATATTAATTCTCATTAAGCTCCTTTGCTTTCTTCATTCCTATTACCTTATTTTGTTCTTTATCTCTCATTTGGGTTGGGCCTCTGTTCAAAGTCAAGAGTCGAGCACCTACTGTGTATCAAGTATTGTGCTAAACTTGCTGTATTAAGATCATTCTGAGATGGTTCCTACCTGCAGCCTAGTACAGAAAGCTGACAGATACACAGATGACTTGAAGTCAGTGTGGTGCCAAGTGCTGGCAAGTTTGGGCATGCACAATGCATGTGCACATGGCTGTGTGTATATGTGTGTATAGGATAGTGGTAGTGAGGAGTCCAGGACAGGGTGATGCTTGACCTGAATTTTGAAGCTTTAGGAGCTGGTCAGGGAAGAAGGACGTGGTGCGTGAGGGACTGTTTCAGCCCCGGTGTTTGCTAGAGGATTAAGTGTTACGGAAGGGAGTAGAGAAAAACAGGACTGATAAGGTAGACTGAGACCAAATGGCAGAGGTTGTTGTAAGCTCTTCTAAGGAGCATGGACTTTACCCTGCAGGCAGTGAGGAGTTTCTGAGGGTGCTATGCAGAAAAGTGAAATGGTCAGATCTGAGAGTTCTATGGTTCGCTCTTCCCAGATGGATTCAAGTGCTCAGGCCACAGTGTACTGCAGAAATTTGAGGGGAGTGCAATGAAAGGCGGCAGCTGTTCATTGCTCCTGCCTGACCTGCTCGGCTCCCTGCTCCTCCTGCTAACCTTCTTTCCTGTAAGCAGCCCCAGCCACAAGGGCTGGCTTGTAATAAAGGCCTCGCCACTCTTCCTGGTCATGGCGATTGGTTCAGAAGTAGACATGTGCCTTCAGCAGGGCCAATCAGAGGCCCCCTTGAGTTTTTCTGAGAATGTGAGTCCATGATTGCTGGCAGCCATCATACTCGCTGTGGTGGTTTGGAGCTGTATGTACCCCAGAAAAACATGTTCTTAAACTTAATCCACTCTGTGGGCATGAACCCATTGTAAGTAGGATCTTTTGATGAGGTTACTTCAGATAAGGCATGGCCCACTCAATCAGGATGGGTTTTATTCCTATTACTGAAGTCCTTTATCAGCAGAATGAAATTCAGACACACAGAGGGAAAAACCACAGAGGGAACAGCCAGAAGCTGAACATCAATGGAACCCGAAGAGAAGGGAGAGACTGAGAGATTCTGCCATATGCCTTGCCATGTGACAAGCTAAGGACCGAGGAAAGCCAGGAGCCAGCTCCAGAATGCCATAATCTGAAGGGAGAAAGCATTGCCTTGATGATGCCTCAATTTGGACCTTTTTTCCTAACCTCAAAACTGTAAGCCGTTAAATTCCCATTACTTAAGCCATCTTTTTGTATGGGATTTGCTTGAGCAGCATAGGAAATTAAAATACCTGCCAAATAGAATATGTCTATTCAAGTGAAAAGGGTTGAGATGAAGCCTGAAAACAGAGCCCCTGAATCCAGCTGTATCTGAGGTTAGGTCCAAGGATTTTCAGTTAAGTGCTTAAGCTACTTTCATCTGCAACCAAAATCAGATGGGCAACCATCCTGGTTTGCTCAAAACTGGGGGGTTTCCTGGGATGTGAGGCTTTTCAGTCTAAAACTGGGACAGTACTGAGTAAACTGAGATAGCTGGTAACCCTAAAAACGTGCTGACTAATATCAGGGGCAAACATGGAGGCTGGAGTCTAGAAGAGAGGTGGCGCAGTAGCTCAGCCAGGGGATAATGTAGGCCTGAACTTGCTGTAGTTCATGAGGAAAGTTGGGGATTGAGCTGAAAAGTACTTGAGGAATCAAACAGATGTAAAGAATGAGGAGAAAGTCTAACATTCCTTACAACCTAAATGATTCCCAGGTGTCCAGCTTGGGTGGTTTAGTGACAATAGTGCTACCACTTAAAATACAGAAAACAAATTTGAGGGAGAGCGGGGTTTAGTCCTAAACACATGAGGACCTTGTGGGACTATCTGCTGGGAATGTCCAGTAGGTAGTAGATTAGATAAGTCTGGTGCTTGGAGAAAAGACCAGAGGTGGACATTTTAGTTTGGGAAATCTGCAGCATAGAAAAATTATGAGAGAGGATGAGAGCTCCAGGAAGAGTGGGTGAAGTGAGAAGAGCAGCTGTGAGCCAAAGATAAAATTTTAGAACTGAAGGTGGGATTTTAGGGGTGGGCTTAGGAAGACAAACAATTGAAGACAGAGGAGGAGAAAAAGGAGAGCCCAGTGTCATAGAAATTGGTGGTGCAGAAGGGTGAGTTTAAAGAAGGGAATGATTCACACTCAAATATAGCAGAGGGGTCCATGAAGCAGACTTAAAAGGGTCCATTGAATTTGGAAATTAAGAGGTCACTGGTCATCTTATTTGGTGGGCATAAAAGCCAGATAGAAGTCCATAGATAAGATGGAAAGTGGGGAAGAAGAGGCAAGGGAGGCAGATCCTTCTTTAGCAATTTTTCATAAAGAAGGAGAGAAGAGGATAAGGGGCTAAGAGAATAGCTGGAGAGCTTGGCATGGAACAGGAGGCAGCATTTCAACTTTGAAATCTGAGGAAAAGGGTGCGATGGAAACATTTGGATGCAGGGGGGTAGAAAGTTTCAAGACTTCAGGTCAGGAGGTCTCCTTTTTTTAAAAAGGAGAATGCAGAATAATTTGCATAGTGAAAAGGAGATAAATAGGGGAGTTTGAGGAGGGTGATAAAAGTTTGGAATGGGAGGAGTTGAACAAGTACTAAGAAAAGGATTATGAAATACTGTTGGGGGCCCAGCAGAGATTAGAAACACAACCACCAATTTCTCTCCACTACAATTTATTCTCCTGTTCATTCTAATTATCATTATGAAAACAAAGGTGATCATGTCATAATCCTGCTTAAAAATCTTTTACCAACTCCCCCACTGGCCTATACAAACTCTTTCTTTGACCATTTGACCCAACCTTCTTTCCCAGCCTCATCAACTGCCATTTTAAAAAAAATTTTATTTCTCTCCCCTTCCCCCTCTCCCCCATTGTCAGCTCTCTGTGTCCATTCACTGTGTGTTCTTCTGTGTCCGCTTGTATTCTTGTCAGCGGCACTGGGAATCTGTGTCTCTTTTTTGTTGCGTCATCTTGCTGCATCAGCTCTCTGAGTGTGCGGCACCACTTCTGGACAGGCTACGCTTTTTTTTTGTGCGGGGTGGCTCTCCTTGCAGGGCGCACTCCTTGCGTGTGGGTCTCCCCTACACGGGGGACACCCCTGCATGGCATGGGACTCCTTGTGTGCATCAGCACTGCGTGTGGATCAGCTCACCACATGGGTCAGGAGGCCCTGGGTTTGAACCCTGGACCTCCCATATGGTAGGCAGACGCTTTATCAGTTGAGCCAAATCCACTTCCCCATCAACTGCCATTGTTCTTCCCATACTCCTGTAACAAAGATCTCTGATGCCCTAACACTTCAGCTTCTTCTAGGGCTTTTCTATAAGCTGTTTTAGCTACTGAGAGTATCTTTTCCCTAGTCTCCACTAACAAACTCCTATTCATCCTTCAAGGCCCAAATGAAATACTGCTTCCTCTGTGAAAACTTTTCTGCCTATTTCAGGCAGAGCAACTTCTTATAATAGCATTTACCACATTGCAAAGGAATTTATTCATTTACCTCCTACTGCCTACGCCCATCCCCCATCCCCCTTCACTACTGGCAGATGCTGTTTCTTCTGGGTTTATCCTGGGACATATCTAGCACAGTGCCTTGAATGTAGTAGGAACTCCACAAATGAATTCCTCTTTGTCCTGCTTCTATAAACCAAATGTCCTGCTTCTATAAACCAAAAGGGAAAAAATTACCTTTTTTTTTGAGGTTCGAGGGCCAGAGATTGAACCCAGGACCTCATATGTGGGAAGCTGGAACTCAACCACTGAGTCACATAGGTTACTTGAGTTAATTTTTTCATTTGTTTGCTTCTTGTTGTTTTTTTTTTTTAAGCACCAGGAAATGAACCCTCAGGGCCTCCCATGTGGGAAGCAGGTGCTCAATCACTTGAGCCACACCAACGATACATGCCATTCACATTTAATGTTTAAGTGGGCTATTTTTCTTTAGTTATATTTTATGAACTCATTTTAGAAAGCATTGTTGATACTTTAGTTCATTTAAGAACTTTACTCACTTAATTCTATTAATTGTAGACAATCATTGCACAAAATATCTTTCTATAATTTATTTTGCCCTAAAAATTCTTTCCCGTCCTGCCAGTGAGTCAGTAGCTGAAGTATTAGGAAGTAATTCCTTAAACATATTTAAAATACCTATAATTATATACAAAAACCCACATACTCTTCTCTGACTCCATACCCTGAACTTTGGTTCTTTCCTCCTGGTTTTATATTCAAGGAGTTAAAAATGACTTGACAGTGGAGATGACAAAAAGCAACTGCAAGTGAGTTGCCCCCTCTCTCAAATTTATAAAAAATCTTAAAGCTAGAGGAAATGTTAAAAATTACCTAGCCTAAATCCTTTTGTTTTGTCTTGTTTTAGACAGGGAAACAAGAGCAGAGGCCATAAATGTCCAAAGGAAGCACAGAAAACTAGTGGCAGAGTCAAACTAGAATCTATTTGTCCTGATTGCGAGACATGTGCCCTTTTTCTTACATCATACTGACTATTCAGAAAAAATGCAGTTACTTTGAAAAGTGTATCTAAGACTCTTTTGGATCTCTCCAAGCATCCCATTTCCTCATCGATAAAGTAGGGATAATAATAGCTACTTCAAGGATTTGAGAACAAAATGAATAGATGCAAAATGCTAAGAACAGTACCTCACAGTGGTAAGTACCTGGAGCATAGTACTGTTTATTATTAGTAATAAAGTTCAGGACATTAGACTCTTGATTACTGAAGAATTTATTCACTCATCTTACCTTACGTGACTGATTTTTAAAAAAATTTCTCTCCCCCCGCCCAGTTGTCTGTTCTGTATCTATTTGCCGCGTGTTCTTTGTTCGCTTCTGGTGTTGTCAGTGGTATGGGATCTGTATCTCTTTTTGTTGCATCATCTTGTTGTGTCAGCTCTCCACGTGTGCGGCGCCATTCCTGGGCGGCTCTCCTTACGGGGCGCACTCCTTGTGATGGGGCTCCCCTACATGGGGGACACCCCTGTGTGGCAGGGCACTCCTTGCATGCAATCAGTGCTGCTCATGGGCCAGCTGCACACGGGTCAAGAAAGCCCGGGGTTTGAACCGCGGACCTCCCATGTGGTAGATGGATGCTCTAACCACTGGACCAAGTCCGCTTCCCTACTTGACTGATTTTAAAATTACCAAGCTTTACTTAAGGTTACCCTTATCCTGATCCAAGGACTATCAAGAACCAAGTCTGTTAGTGCCTGGCAGAGCGGGTACACTGCACACGTTTGTTCAGGGACTGCCTGCCTTAGCCCTGGCCCCACTATACAGATTTATGGCTTCACAGGGCCCTTGTGAAGTCACATGGCTAATGTCCTTATGTTAGGACCAGATTTCAGCTTAGTGGATGAAGTCCCCATTCCTGTCACTAAACAGGGTATGTGTGATTGGAGACTGGGGAATGGAGTGTTGAGTCTGGAGCCCAAAAGCAGCACATAAATGTCTCGGCTGCAAACTTCTCAGATTCCAAACCTGTTATCAAACCATTGCATAGCTCAACCATTTCAACTACTTGTGTTCATCATCAAACAGATTGTCTAAGAGGATTTATAGTGTTTAAGAATGATTCATATGCAAAATTAATTCTCAGTGGTGTCTTAAACTTTACGATTCACTTTCATTCCTTTATGCTAAGCATCGTGTTCTCTGTCATTCTATTTTATAGTGCCCATGGTCTTCTGCAGACCAATATATTAAGTTGTTAAACTGTTTGGATGAATTTTCCTTGGACTGCATTTTCCTCCAGGGCAGAGAAAATACTAGTTTCTGAAAACATTTGATAGTTGAGGTGAGGATTCCTGCACGTTTGTCCAGGGCTGGCCTATGGTTAAATGGCCTTACAAGACTTGAATGACTCAGATAAAGAGAATTTAGAGCCACAGAAGGGCTCATTTGAAGGCAACAGTTATTTACCACTCAGTGTAAAGGGGTAGAGTGGCAAGGGACATGCTCTGAAAATAAGCTAACGGAGCTAGCGATGCCAGGCTGCACAAAGATGGTGAAACCAGATTCTACAGACATGGTCAGAGCTGTAAGGCCAAGGTTGGGAAGGACAAATACATAAAGAACGTCTATGCAGCTAGCCCTAAATAAGAAAGCTTACAATGAATATTCATGTGTACATGTGCAACGAGAAACAGATTACTGCCCAGACCCAGGACTGAAGCGAGGCAGTGCAACATGCATCTCCACACTAAATCCCCCACCCCTACCTGCAGGTTTGAGTTCCTTGGTTTGTACCATTAAGGTAGTATAAATTTCACCCGCTATGCTTACTTACACATTCTTCCCTTTTCAACCTCCTTATCCCCCTTTTAAAACTCATCCAAACCAAATCCCACTCACCATCCCCAGTACATTGTTATAAGAACTTCTGGTAACTCAGTCAGTCAGAGCCAGTGAAAATGCTTTAGTTGTTGCCTATTCATGACCAAAGTATCTAAATTCTTTAGTCCTTTACTAGAAAGGGTGGAGTGACTACCTATCACTCCTACTGTGTGTGTGTGTGAATACTTCTTCTCAGAAGCAGGAGCTGTTTCTGTAGCTAACTTGGCTCATAACTTGGTGCTTGTTGGCTGCCTCCCTTTTTTCTTGGATGATGCTGTCCTCCCTTCACGTCTGTGAGAATCCCAGCCCTGGGGGAAGGGACAGAAGTAGGCAGGGTACCTTCAGCAAACACTGGGTGAATATGAGTCACCACAAGCCTAATGACCTTCCATTTGTTATCTGTTTCCATGGTCACAGCTGGGTCTCAAGGATGGGAAATAGCCCTTCACACACTGTGAATCATTACGTCATTCCCCTCAACAACCTTCACTGCCTCCTTGTTGCACACAGGATAAACAATTTGTATCAGAGACCTTCTGCACCTGAGTTTTGAGCCCAATTCTGTACTGCTGTAATTTCCTCCCAACACTTCATTCCAATGCAGACAGTGTTTCTTCTTCCTCCTTCAAGACCTGACTCAAATGTCATCTCTCTTGGACACCTTCTTAGACCTGATGGGGAACTAGGCTCTCCTGCTGGGCTCTCACGGTACTTTGCGTTCACCATATAGGACAGAAATTACTCGTTTACATACCTGCCAATCCCATCCTCCACCCTCTAGAGTGCCCCACAGGCTGGTGTCTTTTTTTAAAAATTTATTTATTTTTTTAATTCATTTTTTAAAATATTACATTCAAAAAATATGAGGTCCCCATGTGCCCCCCACCCCCCTCACCCCACTACTCCCCCCATAGCAACATTCTCCTCCATCATCATGACACATTCATTGCATTTGGTGAATACATCTCTGAGCACCGCTGCACCTCATGGTCAATGGTCCACATAGTAGCCCACACTCTCCCACATTCCACCCAATGGGCCATGGGAGGACCTACAATGCCCGGTAATTGTCCCTGCAGCACCACCCAGGATGGTGTGAGTCTTAATCTTTGGATGTTATCAGAGCCTTACTCTTGGCACCTGGCTCTCTGCAGGTGCTCAGAAAATGTTACCTGAATGAATGAAGGAAAAGGGGAAGAGAAATTGTCTTTTATTAATTTATTGGGCAAAAAATTGAGATAAAATGAGGCACTGACTCAGTAAGAAAGCAAACGGTGTTTTAATGAATCTTCTTTCAAATCTGTGAACATGTTAGCTGTGAAGTAAGTGCTTTTATTCTTTCCATAGGACATTTGCAAACAATGATCACAGTGTTTAGGTTAATAAGATGCTGGACAGATGAGTAGCCAAAGAATGTTGTAAAATAACAAAATCTCATCAACTATATAGCAATCACAAATTTTACCACAACATCAGGAGAATAAGGGTTTGTAGTTACATACCTAAAAATAAGACATTATTACAGTAACCAAATCCACAAAATTGGAAAAAAAAAAGCTCTATTTAACACAAAGGCCTTTCATAAGCTATTAAATGATCATAAATTACAGACAAACTAATTTCATATTTGAAGCAGCTTATAGCACCAACATGTTGGTAGGACCAGTAGAGGGGTAGGACCACTGGATTGCAGCGTCTTGAGAGCAGGAAAGGGTCTCAGTGGTCATCTAATTCAAACCCCTCATTTCACAGATGGAAAAATGGAGAGCCACAGAGGTGAAGCGCCTTGTCCAAAGTCACACCACACAGAGTTGGCTACAAAATGATCCAGGGCTAAAATCCAGGCCAATGACTTCAGGTAAGTGCTTTAGTTTAGTGTACATATAATTCTATTTAATTCAATATATTTTTTCCCATTAATAGGTATACCATAAAAGAAAACCAATACAACTCATAACATAGTCTGGTATTATACTCACTTTATTGAGAGAAGGACTGATGTGTACTATAACTCACTTCCCGAGCCTATATATCTTAAAATTCAGAGTAATCAGTCAGATAACACTATCTCAGTTATAAACCTAAGTAGAAGGCATCTGAAGAGAAAAGTTTGGCACATCTTCCACCACCTAAACTAATCAACATAACTAAATCATTGTTTTTTTTCTGAGATTGTAAAGGTTGGTAAAATACAAAAATAGTTTAAACAAGGTAAAAGCAAATTAGGTCTCTCTTGTAAAACGTAAGTATGGTGCTTATGATTTTAATAATGAAAGGTAATTTAAAAACCTGATTCTTTTAAGGAAAAAAAAAAACCAATATATTTAGTTAGAACACATAGCTTGTGAGCTGTCTGGTATTTAAAGCCTTTTCCCTATTTAAAAAATAAGGCTCTATAAAATACTTTAGAATCATGATATCTTGCCTAGCTTATCTTGCTAGGGTGCAGAGGCCTCAAATGGACAGATTTATGATGAATTAATGAAGATAAAAGGAAAAAAAAAAAAGAGATCACTGTTAACAGAAGCAGCATTAAAGACAAAGGATATCGAACACATTTAAATAGCTTCATGGACATGAAGCCAAGAAAGGCATGTGTATATGTGAGAATATCGTTATAGTGGTTGCTGAAAAAAAAATAACACACGCTGAACATTTTTCTACCATTATCATAACCCAATTCCTGCAGAACAGTTAAAACTGCCACCTCATGAGTAGAATAAAGTCTGATAAATAAAAGTGACTTCTGCCTATCATATATATGTATACATATATTTTTTCACATAGACTTTTGGTTACAAGCAAATCAACATTCAGCTCTAATCCCCCCTCACCCCACCTTGGTTCAGCATCAAAGGATTTGACTCCCTTCCTCTTGAACATGCCCGATGCCTGGTTAGGAAGTTGCATGACATTTACAGCCGCAGCCTTTATTATATCAGGCCAGTGAACATAAAATGGTATCTCCTGGTACCTCAAGTCTATTCTTTGCCACTAGAAGTGAATTAACAAATATCCAGCAAGATATATTTGTTTTCTGTTAGGTGAAAGAGCATGTTGTAGTACTAGAGAATAAACTATATTTGCTATCAATAATGTACATATAATGGCAGAACAAAAGCAATTTCATGAAAATATTTTGTAACAAGCTAAATTATAAATATTTAAAGGAAAGATGTTAGAAATCAGAGTGAAAAATAAGATTTGTGTTCTGAAACTATCAGTAGAAAAATTTACTTAAAAAAAAGAATGCCTCGTTAAGTGAAGCATTAAATGTAAAGTCATCCTTTTAGTGTGTATTTCAGACTTTGCCTTTTGAAAGGTACAAACTTTATCTCTCCTAAACAGGGACCTGGGCAAATTCTGGAACTGAGTTGTAGATAATAGAAGGTTAAGGACAGTGGCATGATTTTCACATGGTCTTGGAAAAGTGAAGGCAGTTCACAATGCTAGATAGAGAGGTGACTTGAGAATTACAGAATATATTTGAGTAGTTTAAAAATTGTACTGCATTTGTTCAGCCACAATTAACAAAACACTCAAAGCCCAAAAAGATTTTAACAGGGGTTTGCACTGTAGGGCAGAATGTACAGAATTAGGGAAAACCACTGTAAATAATTCTTCCTTGGGTTTCAACCCTTTTTGAGGATTAGTTTTAAATACTTCATTAGTAGTTACTTTTAATGAACTGAAAACTTAAAATATCAAAGGCCTAGCAGATAGTTTGAATCCCTAAGGAAACATTTTTAAAAAGACCCTCTCTTGCTCTGTGATAAAGTCAAAATACCCTTCAAAGGAGCTTCCTTCTTTTGGGATTCCCCACTGGAAATGCCAAAGATGTGAGGGCTATATTCATGCCCAGAGGAAAAGCAAGAAATCTAATCCTCAGTTGCTGGAACACATGGTCCCAGGTAGTGTATCACTGAATGCAAGCCTCTCTGGGTGGCCTGCACGCCCCTCAGTGCAGTTGACAGGATGGCAATGAAACTGCAGATATTTGAAAAGAGCTAACTGTCATGACAACACTGTATTTTTTTTTTTATCGATGCTTCTTTCCCACATGTTCTACCCACCTGGGGCTGGGGAGGCGAACATTCCCTCTGAAAATAGATGCTCTAGCAGGAAAGATACTGTGGTTACAGATAGGAATGCACTTGTGTTGAGCAGATGCACAGTGAAGTATTTAGTGGAGAGAGGACTAAATCACAAAGCAGGGCCAGGAGGAGCAGCTGGTTTTCACACACTGCTGCTCCTCTTGTAGTGAGGCTCATGTTCACTGGTCTGGCTCATTCCAGTCCTTGGGGTGGGAATTTCAGAGGTGTCTACCTCAAATCCAGCAGCGAACATGAGCCCTGCCTGGGCACAGAGCTGTCCAGGATCCTCACCAGAGGTCTCAGGATCACTGAAGCCCAAAAGGCCCCCGGTGAATTAATAGCCCATGTTATAAAAGGGCATTTGAGTTTTGTTTCAAAATTTTAATTTGCACAATTTATTGTAGCCTAAGAGGTCCAGCAAGGTTTCAAGACAGGAGAGATGACTTCATTACTTGATTACAATCAATATGATCTTTAGGATGGTATTTGCTTTTTGTCTAATAACTATAGGAAAAGACTTTTTTATTTTACCTATACACAGCTTGAGATAAAGGTATAACTTCTGGAATTGCAGAAATGATGGTACACAGAGAGAAAAGTTTTAATGAGGAAATAAGCTCTTTGATATGTGTATATACAAAGGCATATATATATACACAAAACACCACCCCTTGTATACTTTACAGGTTGGCACAGACCCTACTAAAAGCATAATATTAATTAAAAGGTTTTAGGAATTAAGTTATTCTTGGCATTTTAATTTGTAAAGGTGATTAAGACAATTTAGGTCTTGACATATCTGAATCATTTGTATATTTTAAAGTATAGTACTGTGTTTTTAAAAATACCCAGATCATTTCCTTAAACAGTAACCCATTAAGACACCATAGTTACCAAAGGAAAAACTCAATAGTTATTCTGTATTAAATCAGTAAAGGGTACTTAAGAGAAAGGGCAACTTGGAAAATAAAGACTTCAGTGTCCATTAATCCAAGTTAAGAGCATTTTAGTTATTAGCAGTGGTTACCAAATAAGCTGAAGGTAAATCTCTTCAAAGAGCTGCTCAGAATTTGCTTTGTTGAGAGGAGGTGAGGAACGGTTTGATTATCCCACTATAAGATGATGCAAGTTTTTTTATCCTTGAAAGGGTTTTCTGAAGTTGGAATCCCTATCAGCAAAGGGTCACTCCTGGCATGCTCCTCACAGTAGGACATGAGGTCCGCAGATGCCTTTGAAACCTGACATATAGACAGACCAAAGGAAACGAACAAACACAAAACAAGAAAAGAATAAAGACAATACTTTATTTCCAAAATTTAAAAGTGTATTTGAATTTCACAAACCACTGGATGGAAGATTATCATAATCAGAGTCTCAAAGTATCACTCCCAGATCACTTATTAATTAAAAAGGGGGAAAGTACCTTTAGAATGGAGAAATCTGGAAGGTAATGCCTTAACTGAGTGATCAGATTTGATGAGACAAACTGACATCAGGTGTCTCCCTAGAGTGATGGCTGAGGATACCTAACCACCTAGCTAGGATTCCTGCCAAAATGTTTAACTGGAATCTAGTATTTAAATTGAGGAATATTCTGCAAAATAAATGGCCTGGAATCTTCAAAACTGGACCACTGTCAGCTAACTTCGAAGTTTCTTGAGTGTGAATAATTATGTGGTTATGTACAGGAATGCCCTTGTATTTAGGAGATACACAATAAAGTAGGGGTAAAGAGTCACAATGTCTGCAAATAACTTTCAAATGTTCTAAAGAAAAAAAAAATGCATGTTTTGTTTGGGTATGTGTGTGTGTGTGAGAGAAAGAAGAAGAGAGAAAAAGCAAATGTGGCAAAATGTTAATTGGTGAATCTAGGTAAAGGGTCTATGGGTGTTTATTGATAAAAAATGTGGCAAAATGTTAATTGGTGAATCTAGGTAAAGGGTCTATGGGTGTTTATTGATAAAAATCTTCTGTAGGTTTGAAATTTTTCAAAATAAAAAGCTGGGTGGGGGGGACTGGAAGGAAAAGTGTATGTGAATGAAGGGAAGGTTGTATCTTAGTTTCTATTCAATAAAAAATAGACTGGAATGCAGAAGAGTTTAAAAACTGACTTATGGCTTGGAGCCAAAACTCTGAAATAAATACAAGTCCTGGAGTCTCAAGAATTCCCGTTAAAAACTGGGCTTGGGGAAATACAAGGAGGAACAAGACCAGCATGGGAAGAAGGTAGCGCCTTATTCTGACACGACTTAAAAAAGGAAAATACCGTCTCCTAATTCACAAGGTTGGGTGGGAGATGCAGCAGAATTATCCGCTTAGTGTACTAAGACAGCACAGGGAGCTGAGCCATGTCAAGTACAGCACAGCCTGCCTCATGTTTTGAAGACAGGTGACTATCTCCAGGCCCAGAGAAATTTATCAGGTGACTGCTTCAGTTTCTAGGAAACAGCATGAGTCACAACATTCCAGGGTACTTACTCTCTAGTCCTCTGTTGGGATTTCGGGGGGTAAAAAGACTTCCAAGTCAGGTGACCTAACAAATGCATCTGGCTTTTTCTATGGGATGCCAACTACAGCTGACACACATGAAAAAAGCTGCATTCTCCAAAAGAGGAGACTTCCACTATTGACTTCCGATGCAAGGCTGCCTCAGGTGCACTGATAACTCTAGAACATTTAATAAATTCCAGAGGGATGATGGTGGTGTTTATGAAGTTCATCTGGAACCCCTGTCCCAAATGAGAGCACAATGATCATGGGACTTGTCCATGTGCACTCAGGGAAGGCGGGGCCTCAAAATCCTGTCTAGGGTTTTAGATTTTCTTTCTAAACAGAGAGGCTAACTCCGCCACTTTGGCTTCAGCATGCTTGAGGAAAATCCCGGGACCAAGCTGAATTAAATGGCATTACCTTCTCTGAAACGTGGCCAGGCCCGAAGACAGCAATGAGAATGGATCAGAAAGACTGGCTCATCCAATCAAGGCTTCTTACCTTTATTCTTTCAATGGAGGCTTCTAATCTTAACTGCTGCACAGTTCTCCTTGCCTGGGCTATGTTGTTTGTGCTTGCTGTTTTGCTGGACATTTTCAATTACTGTTTTCACCTGAAATCTGAAGAGAATTTTTTTTTTTTTAAAAGATGAAAACGGTCACTTTTCAAATGTCTTAAGAGTCATAATCTTTCACATTGCTTTGAAGGAAAAGGATGTATTTTCCCAGTCATTGCAGCTTCTCTGAATCAGTTACTAAAATGCCCCTCTGCAATGAGGTACTGCAGGTTTCTAAGTTTTTTTCCATTTGAGCACCTTCACGAATCTTTGGTTTACAGAATCCCAATCTTGGCATCCCAACATGTGGCATAAAACTAGCCTTTTCTAGGATTTTCTAGGAGGAAATGGATATAAATATCTGCAAGTAGTTAGGAAACCTTCCAGCAAACGTGACCATGTGCAGTCAGAGGCCACATTTAATGGGCAGTTTAGTATTCCTGCTACTTAATTTGAAAGAAGGTTTGGTTTTATTTCATTTTGGCTCTCTTATCCAACTATTACACTGAGACAAGTCCTGTCAACTGAAGACAGCAAGAGAGAGAACCTCCAAAGAACTTTGTACAAAGGGTGCATTTTTAGGTGCTATCAAGATGTGGGCTTGTTTGGAGAATGTTAGTTGGGCAGATAAGGAAGTCTTTATTCAAGAAAAAGTGGGAACTTCTCAGCTAAAAGACTCTCCATGATAGATTCACAGTAAATGTTGTCAGATGGGATACACTGAGCAGCCTAAAACCTGAACTATTTAATAAAACAGTGTCATCCCCTCTGACCTTCCATTGGCCTCCCTGATGACCAGGGCACTTGCTAATCCTGCTCCACCATAATCTGCTCATGAACTGACTCTTCTCTCCAGCCAACGGCCCTGAATTCTAGGCTGCCTTGTTACTCTCTCCTTAGCCACCTGGTATAAAACAAGAGAAACATCCCAGACCTTGAGCTTGCACTCCTCTGGTTTTCTAACTGCACATTCCAAGAAGGCTGGCCTGGGAAAAGCACCAGTGCCCTTGCCATATACAGCTAGGTTCATTCTCAGCATGGTGATGACTGGAGGAAATGCAGAGCTGGTAGGCCTGGCAGCAATGGCAGAGTGGCAGTTTTATGACTCATGGGAGCAGGTGGACAGTAGGTGTGCCTCTCCAGTACTATGCACGGGCTCAGCAAAGTCTTGGGGAACCGTGGCGCCAGCCACAAGGCCAGGCTGACTCAGCCTTTGGGGGAGGGGGGGCCAGCTGCGCAAAACATATCAGCCGTAAAGGCTTAGACCAGACAGAGCTGAGAAAAATAGAACCCACAGGCTCCACGGTGTCCGCCATGTGGGCACCACAGGGCTCATGCCAAGTTCCATTAGACTTAGGATGCTCCCCATGGCTGGGTTCAAGGAATTGGGCTTGTAGCCTCTGAGGTCAGAGGAAGCTTTGGGTCAAATGCACACATAAAACTGCACTCTTAATAGTGTGCAGAACTTTGAAATCCAGCCTTATCAGCAACCTTCACATTCCTGGGTTTATCCTGCTACTCTCAATTGTATATGAAAATACTATTGTCTTCCTGTAGGTTTTTTTGGTTCTAATATTAATTTTATTTAACAATTTCCAAAATTTACAAGTACTCTACACCTAACAAGCAATACCTCTCCCCTGTCCCCCAACCATCATTTCTGGTAACCTCTAATATACTTCATGTCTCTACAGATTTGCTATTTCTAGGTATTTCATGTGTGTGAAGTCATCCTGATGTGGCTTATTTCACTCAGCAAAATGTTTTCAAGATTCATTTGTGCTGCAGCATGTCCCAGGACTTCATTCGTTCTTTCAGCCAAATGATATTACTCCACTGTGTGTATATGCCATGGTTTGCTTATCCATTCATCTGTCAGTGGACACTTGGGTTTGTTTCCACCTTTTGACTAGTGAGTAATGTTGCTATAAGTACTGGTGGTGTACAAGTATCTGTTGGAGTCCCTGCTTTCACTTTCTTTTGGTGAGCATATGATAATTCTCTTATTTTAGTTTTTGAGGAGCTGCTTTCCACAGTGTCTGCACCATTTTACATTCCAAAGGGGTTTTTATTTTTAATTAGGTAAGTTGTGGGTTATAGAAGAATCATGCATAAAATATAAAACACCAGACTCTCATAGACCACCCTATTATTAACACATGCATTGGTGTGGAACATTTGTTACAAGTGATGAAAGCATATTTTAAAAATTGCATGGTTCACTGCTTGTGTTGTACAATTCCATGGATTTGAAAAATTTTATAATTCTAGTACCATATATACAACCTAAAATTACCACTTGTAACAACATTCAGATATATAATCAGTGCCATTAATTACATTCAGAATGTTGTACTACCATCTCGTACCAAAACTTTTCCATTGTCTCAAACAGAAACACATTACCGAAAGAATTAACTCCTCATTCCCTATCCCACTCAAGCCATTGGTAAACTGTATTTTAGTTTCTGACCATATGAATTTGCTTATTCTAATCATATCAGTAAGATCATATAATATTTGTCCTTTTGTGTCTGTCTTATTGCACTCAGCATGATGTCTTCAAGGTTCATGTATGTTGCCACATATATCAGAACTTCATTACTTTAGCTGAATAATATTCCATTATATGTATATACCACATTTTGTTTATCCATCCATCAGTCAATGGACACTTGGTTTGCTTCCACCTTTTAGCAATTGTGCATAAAGCCGCTATGAACATCAGTGTGCAAATATCTATTTGAGCCCCCGCTTTCAATTCTTTTGGGTACAAAACTAGAAGTGAGATGGCAAGATCATATGGTAATTAACTTTCAGATGTCTTCCACGGTGGCTGCAACATTTTACATTCCCATTAGCAATGAATGAGTGTTCCTATTTCTTCATATCCTCTTCAACATTTGCAATTTCCCATGTTTTAATAGTAGCCATTCTAGTGGATGTGAAATGGCATCTCATTGTGGTTTTGGTTTGCATTCCCCTAATGGCTAATGATATTCATCATCTTTTCATGTGCTTTTTGGTTATTTGTATATCTTCCTCGGAGAATTGACTAGTCGAGTCTTTTCCCCATTTTTAAAACTACCTTATTTATCTTTTTGCTGTTGAGTTGAAGGATTTCTTCACATATTCTGGATATTAAACCCTTACCAGATAGGTGGTTTCCAAATATTTTCTCCCATTCTGTAGTTGTCATTTTACTTTCATGATAAAATCCTTTGAGGAGCAAGAAAGTTTTTCATTTTGATCAGTCCCATTTATTTTTTTCTTTGGTTGCTTGTACTTTGGATGTAAAGTCTAAGAAATCATCGCCTAAGGCGAGGTCCTGAAGATGCCTCCCCATGTTTTCTTCTAGGAGTTTTATAGTTCTAGCTCTTGTATTTAGGTCTTTGATCTATTTTAGTTCATATTTGTATATGGTGCGAAGTAGGGGACCACCTTTACCATTTGTTGAAGAGACTATTCTTTCCCAATTGAGTGGTCTTTACCATGTCAAAAGTCAGTTAGCCATAAATGTGAGGGTTGATTTCTGAGGATGGTGCCAGTACTATGCTGTCTTGATTAGTATGGCCTTATAATAAGATTGGAAAGTGTGAGTCCTCCAACTTCATTCTTCTTTTTCAAGATGACTTTAGCTATTCAGAGCCCCTTACCCTTCTAGAAGTTGGACTTTTGATTGGTGATTGTGCTAAATCTGAATTGCTTTGGGTAGAAATGATATCCTAACAATACTTAGTCTTCCAATTCATGAACATGGAATTTCACATCCTTCCTTTATTCAGGTCTTCTTTGACCTTAATGCTTTTAGTTTTCTGTGTACAAGTCCTTTACATCCTTGATTAGATTTATTCCTAGATATTTGATTCTTTGAGTTGCTATGTGAATGGATTAAATACTTTTCCTTCTTCTTTTGATTATTCAATGCAAATGTACAGAAGAAACTACTGATTTTTGGGTGCTGGTCTTGTACCCTGGCACATTGCTGTGTATTTTTCAGGACTCTGTGTATATAAGATCATGTCACCTGAAAATAGGTAAGTTTTACTTCTTCCTTTCCAATTTGGGTGATTTTTATTTCTTTTTCTTGCCTAATTGCTCTGCCTAGAACTTCTAGTACAATATTGAATAGTGGGGGCAGTGGGTATCCTGGTCTTGTTCCTGATCTTAGAAGGAAAGCGTTCAGTCTTTCACCATTAAGTAGGATGTGAGCTATGTGTTTTTCATATATGCCCTTTATCACATTGGGGCAGTTTCCTTCTATTCCTAGTTTTCTAAGAAGGGATGCTAGATTTTGTCGAATGCTTTTTCTGAGTCAACTGTGATGATATGTGGTTTTCTTCATTCTATAAATGTGGCATACTACATTAATCTATTTACTTATGTTGAACTACCCTTGCATACCTGGGATTTGCAAGGGTCATGTACTTTAAATGTGCTGTTGGATTTGGTTTGTTAGTATTTTATTGAGCAGTTTTGCATCTGTCTTCCTAAGACTTAGTGATCTGTACTTTTCTTTTCTTGTGGCATCTTTATTCTGGCTTTGGTATGTAAGTGACGTTGGCTTTGTAGAATGAATTAGGGAGTGTTCCCTCTTCATCATTTTTTTAAAAGAGTCTGAGCATTGGAGTTAAGTCTTCTTGAAATGTTTGGTATCATGCCCCTGTGAAACCATCTAGTCCCAGGCTCTTGTTTGTTGGGAGGAGTTTTACTACTGATTTAATCTCTTTACTGATAATTGGTTTGAGATCTCCTATTTCTTCTTGAGTCAATGTAGGTAGTTTGTGCGTTTCTAAGAATTTGTCCATTTCATCAAAGTTATCTAACTTATTAGCATATAGTTGTTTAATGTATCTTCTTATAATCTCTTTTTTATTTCAGCAGTGTTGGTGGTAATGTTCCCCTTTTCACTTCTGATTTTAGTCATTTGTATCCTTTCTCTTTTTATCGTTGTCATTGTAAGTAAAAATCTGTGAGTTTTATTAGTCTTTTCAAATAACTAACTTTTGGTTTTATTGATTTTCTCTATTGTTTGTTTTTTAATCTGTTTCATTTGTCTCTGCTCCAATCTTTATTTCCTTCCTTCTGCTCACTTTGAGTTTAGTTTGTTTTTCCTTTTTCAGTCTTCCAGTTTGAATTTATGTCTCTGATTTGAAATCTTTCTTCTTTTTTAAATGTAAGCATTGAAAGCTTTAATTTTCCCTCTCAACACTGCCTTTGCTGCATCCCATAAGTTTTGGTATGTTGTATTTTCATTTTCATTCATCTTGAGATATTCCCTAATTTCCTCTTTAACCCATTGGTTAAGAGTACATTGTTAATTTACACATGTGAATTTTCTATTTCTCCTTGTTTTTTATTTCTAGCTTCCTTTCATTGTGGTTAGAGAAGATATACACTGAATAATTTCAAAATTTTTCAATTTACTGAGACTTGTTTTGTGACCTAAGATATGGTCTACCTGGAGAATGATCCTTATGCACTAAAGTGTATTCTTTTCTTGTTGGATGAAGTGCTCTATATATGTCTGTAAGCCTTAAAATATTATTCAAGTTTTGTACTTCTTTACTGATCTTCTGTCTAGATGCTCTATTCATTATAACAAGTGGTATATTAAAATCTACTATGAGTGTAGAACCATCATTTCCCCCTCAAATCTGTAAGAATTTGTTATTTATAATTTTGGGGCTCTGCTGTTAGATGCATATATATTTATAATTGTTATACCTTCTTGTTGAATTTATCCCTTTATTTGTATATAATGACCATCTTTGTCCCTAATAACTGGTTTTGACTTAAATTCTATTTTACCTGATAATAGTACAGCTACCCCATCTCTCTTTTGTTACTTCTTGAATGTATATGTTTTTTTTCCATCCTTTTGCTTTCAACTTACTTATGTCTTTGAATTTAAGGTGAGGCTCTTGTAAACAGATAGTTAAGTCATGCTTTTTAAAATCCATTCTGTCAGTCTCTGCCTTTTGTCTGGAGACATTTAAAGACAATACTGATAATACAGAACTTTCGCCTGCCTTTCTGCTATTTACTCCTTTTAGTATTATACACCCCCCTCAATTCTTCTGTTAATGCTTACTTTTATATTTATTCATTTATTTTTGTACTGTACCATATTGAGTCCCTTCTCATTTCTAGTTGGTTATATTTTTCATGTATTTTCCTTGTGGTTACCATAAGGTTAAAATAGGACAGCCTAAAAATATAACAATAATATTTATTTTGATGCCAACTTGACTTCAATAGCACACATGTAAATGTTCCTGTACCCCTTCATCTCCTCCCCACTTTATTTTGTACTTGTTACAAATTCTTTGCACATTGCATGTACAATACCATAGATTTATCATTAATTTCCATACATTTGCATTTTAGCACCTATAGGAAGTATGATGTGGAGTTACATACCAAAAAATACAATGCAATAGTACTGGCATTTATAATTACCTAAATGATTACCTTTACTGAAAGTCTTCATTTCTTTATGCCACTTTGAATCACTGTCTAGCATCTTTTCCTTTCCATCTGAAGAACTCCCTTTAGTATTGCCTGCAGGGCAGGTCTAGTGGTGATGAACTCCCTCTGCTTTTGCTTATCTGGAAATGTCTTAATCTATCCCTTATTTATGAAAGAAATTCTCGCTGGAAATAAAATTCTTGGTTGGCAGTTGGTTTTCTTTCAGCATTTTAAGTATTTCAACCCATTGCCTTCTTGCCTCCATGATTTCTGATAAAAAATTACAGAGGCACTTAATCTAATTGGGACTTCCTTGTACATAACATGTTGTTTTCTCTTGCAGTTTTCAGAACTCTCTCCTTGTCCTCTATATTCTACAGCTTGATCATTATGTGACAAGGAATATTTTTCTTCAAATTTATCCTCCTTGGTGTTCTCTGGGCTTTTTGGATGTGCACATTCACATCTTTTACTAAGGTTAGGAAGTTTCCTGTCATTTTTTTGTTTTAAGATTTATTTATTACTCCCTCCTTCCCCTCACCCCAGTGTCTGCTCTCTGTGTCCATTTGCTGTGTGTTCTTTTGTGTCTGCTTGTCTTCTCTTTAGGTGGCACTGGGAACTGATCCTGGGAACTTCCGGAGTGGGAGAGAGGTACTCAATCTCTTGTACTACCTCACCTCCCTGCTCTGCTGTGTCTCTTGTTGTCTCTCTTCTGTCTCTCTTTCTGTTGTGTCATTTTGTTGCACCAGCTCTCCACCCAGGCCAACTTGTCATGTGGGCCAGCACACCATGCAGGTTAGCACTCCATGTGGGCCATCTCGCTGCCTGGGCCAACTTTCCTTCACCAGGAGGCCCTGGGAATCAAACCCTGGACCTCTCATATGGTAGATGGGAACCTAATTGCTTGAGTCACATCTGATTCCCTGTCATTATTTCTTTGACTATCCTTCTGCCTCTTTCTCTCTTTCTTCTTCTGGGACTCCCATAATGCATATATTATATGCTTCATGGTGTTCTTAAGTTATCTTCACTTTTTTATGATTCTTTTTCTTTTTTGCTTCTCAGCCTGACTTGTTTCAATTGTCTCGTCTTCCAGTTTGTTGATTCTTTCTTCTGCCAGCTCCAATCTGCTGTTGAAACCCTCCATATTAGCCAAAGGGGTGCTGATACTAAGTACCAGAAATTTGTTGGTTTTTATAAAGAGCATTTATTTGGGGTAAAAGCTTACAGTCACAAGGCCATAAAATGTAAGTTACTTCCCTCACCAAAGTGTGTTGCCACGTGTTGGAGCTGCTGGTCTCTGGTTGCTGACGTTTGCAAGGGTTCAGCCTTCCTCTTCCTCCTAAGGCTCCATGGTCCCAGCTCCTTCCAGTCTCAGCTGTAGGCTGACATAAGGCTTGTTTCTCTGCCTGGGGCTTGTTTCTTTCTGTGATTTCTCAACTATTGAGGGCTCTGGTCTTTTCAGCTGCAAACTATCAGGCAAACAGCTCAGCTGTCTCCCCAGGGATCCAGCATCCAAAACTAAAATCTGTTCTCCTTCTCCATGTGAGAGTTTGTTTTATCCCCATCAAGGGGGTGGAGACTCAACCCTGCACGCCCTAATGACGTGGTCAAATAAAAGTCTTAATCTTGATTTAATAAGTAAAAGTGAAACTTCTGACTTAAATACATTCTAATATGCCCAGAGGAACAGACCATTTACAAACACGGTCCAATATCTATTTTTGGAATTCATAAACATTATCAAACTGCTATACCCATCTAGGAATTTTTTATTTTATTTACTGTGATTTTCAAATCCAGTAGATTTGTTTGGTTCCTTTTTCAAATTTCTTTCTCTTTATTAAGATATTCATGTTGTTTATTTGTTTTCCTGATATCCTTTAGTTCTTTCTCTGTATTTTCCCTCCTTGAGCATACTAAGGATTATTTTTTAAAAGTCTTTGCCCAGCATGATCACAGTATGGTCTTCTTCACTGATGTTTTATGGATTTTTGTTCTCTTTCTTTGGATGGGCCATCATTTCCTGTTTCCTTGTTTGTCTTGTCATCTTTTGTTGCACACTGTACTTTTTTTAGCATTTTAAAAATATTTATTGAAATATATCACTCATACAGCAACATACATAAACAATAAGTGTATAATAGTGTGAACTTACAAAACATATATAACACCAAACAAACATATATAACATCTCACTCTACCACTAATAACTTGCATAGTTTTTAAACCTTTTTAATAATTAGAAGATTGTCAAAATATTACTACTAAACAAAGTATTTTTCCCCTAATCAATCCTATTGTTATCTTTATATCATTTATATATGAACACACACAAACAATTGAGTGTATAGTAAAAATTGTGAAACCACAAAGCAAACATGCATAACATCACACAGGGGTCTCACACTTCAAACCTCCATCAACACATTGCATTGTCATGAGACGTTTGTTATAAATTATGAAAGAATATTGTCAAAATCTTACTACTAATCATAGTCCTTATCTTACATTTGGTGTGTTTTTCCCCCAACCCACCCTATGCACACTGTACATTTTAATATTTTAAAAGGCTAACTCTGGGATTCATTCCCTGAGAGTTTGGTTCTTGAACTTACAGCCAGCTGGTCATATAACAGAGATTTTCTTGTATATCAGCCCTATCAGGAAGGTCCCTCCAAGACAAATGCAAATAGGGTCCTGCCTGTCTTTCTGGGGCCTGTGTCCTAGGCTTATGCTGCTAGTGGCCTAGGAGCTTTGTTTACAGCAGCCTGAATGCCCCCTCTACTTTCCTGGAGATAGACCTTCTTCCTCTCCCAGATGTTCCACTACTGGAATTAAAGCAGGTAAATCTTTGTCCCAGGTCATTGTCCGGATTGGATTGTTTCTTATACTGCTTTCCATGCATCAAGCTGCTTTTGCCTGGAGGGCAAATTCTGGAGTGGGGGCATACTGGTGAGGAGTGCTTTATGCCAGTATTTCCCAGGCAGGAGGGAAGTCAGGGGTCTATACAAAGGGAAAGCCAGTCACCTCCAAATTGCCCTGGAGAGGGGATGAGGGAGGGGCCAGAAAGGGCACCAGGAGCTTCTGCCATGGCTTCCCAACTCTATGCTTTCTTGACTTGCCCAGCAAATCCAGCCCTTCAGTTGTCCTCTGCAGCTCTGAGGAAGCACACCATCTTTAAGTCTGCTCCACTGCCTTTGTCTAGGGTGGGTTGCTCCAGCAATTCAAAATTGCTAATGAAAAGCCATGATCAGAAAGCAGAAATGGCTCAACTGATAGAGTGTCTGTCTACCATATGGAGGGCCCAGGGTTCGAACTCCAGGACCTCCTAACCCATGTGGTGAGCTCTCCCATGTGCAGTGCTGCCACGCGCAAGGAGTGCTGTGCCTTGCAGGAGTGCCCCCGTGTAGGGGTGCCCCATGCACAAGGTGTGCACCCCACAAGGAGAGCCGCCCCGAGTGAAAAAAGTGCAGCCTGCCCAGGAGTGATGCCACACACACGGAGAGCTGATGCAGCAAGATGACGCAACAAAAAAGAGACACAGTTTCCCAGTGCCTGATAACAGGAGTGGATGTAGAAGAACACACAACGAATGGACACAGAGAGCAGACAACGGGGGGGGGGGGGGAAATAAATAAAATAAATCTTAAAAAAAACAAAACAAAACCATGATCAGTGGTTGTCTAGTACCCACCCTGGATCTTGGGGAAGTGGATTTTTATGTCCCTTCCAGCACCAGGAAGCTACCCCAGGAGCTGGACCTCTGCAGCCTGCTGTGTGAGTGGTGGAGGGGCGCCAGGATTCACTGGGTGCAGCCAGGGGTAAATTACTAGTATTTACAATAATTTACCAGCCTCTTCCTCTCCCTCTTTCCTGGATGTTGTCCAGTGTTCTACTGGATCCTGGAGTTTAGAAATGGTTGATTCAGACAGTACCTGTGTGTTTAATAGTTGTTCTGGTGGATGGACTGATTCCTGGAGCTTCCTACTCAGCCATCTTCCCACCCCAAAAGGGTTGTTTTTATTAAAGATTCAGTTTACTGATGTACATTCTGTGTTTAGCACAGGACCTCGGGTACTCCATAACAGCACCTATTATTGTTTTTATTCCTGGGCAGGGGAACAGGGACGATCACACTGCAGTGACTTGGAATTTCTTGTGGACAATAAGCCTCAAAGATTCTAACTGGGTCTGGATGGAATGTGAGCATCAGTCTTTTTTAACAAGTCCCCAAGGAATGCTGCTGCACACTAGTGCCAGGGCAGCGTGGAATGACTGCTGACAGCCAGTGGAGCATTCCCCTTGGAATGGGGAAGCCTGAGCAGTGCAGGAAATTGGGAGGAGAGAACACGTGGCAGGGCAACGTGGCTTTACCTTGTCCTAAGCCTTGGGTGACCTTGTTTCGGCAGACTCCCTGACTTGCTGCCTCTTCCGAGATTCCTCAGTTATACAGCCCCACCCAAAGGAGAGGCTTGTGGTCTCCTCCCCAGAGATTCCGCTCACACCCAGCAGCTTGGCCCAGCCTGCTTCTGTGCTCCCAGGCAAGGGCTTATTAACAGTCATTGAAATGAGACTCAGGCGGTAGTAACCCCACTGGGAACAGCGTGAAGTGCCCCAATTCACAACGTGGAGGTCACATATTCTGTTCCCCATAGCATGCTAAACTGGGCTCCCCTTCCAGCTGGCACAGGTCTTGATCATCTGTCCCTAGCCTCCAAACATGAATGTGACACTTTCTCGGCCTGGCCTGTGGTTTCCAGGCTGCACCCTGAAGACTTTCTAAATGTTCCCTTTGCATGAGAATAATGCCAAGCATTCTCTTCTTCTTCTCAGCAGCATAAAGTTTCCAAGGCCTGAGCAAGTTTTCCTGTAACTGCAGAATAGTTCCCACGAATCAGGACTCAATCAAAGGCACAGCTCCCACCCTTCTGGTCATAAGCAAACAGTCTGCATGCAGGCTCTATTATTAAAATGCTTGGGTATGTTCCTCTACCACTGGCAAGAAACACTGCATCTAGTACATTGAAGACTTTATTAATTCCTGACTGTTTTGTAAGTCATGATAAAAACAGCAGCTATAGATTCACATTTCACACTTGCCAGCCTAGGGCTTTCTGCATCTGTCTCCCATTCAGATATCTGTGTTCCGACCTGCTCCCTCACAGAGGGCCCTCTCCCCAGTCACTCAGGCACCCACTCCACTTTCCTCAGGGAATCCTGCAGGCTCTAAAAAGCCCCTGGAGAGGAGCAGATGTAGCTGAAGGGACTGAGCTCCCACCTACTACATGCGGAGGTCATGGATTCGGTTCCTGATTCCTCCTAAAGAAGAGGAGCAAGACAGCCAGCTGACATGACAGGATGCAACGAGACACAAGGAGGAAAACATAATGAGAGAGAGACAACAAAGCAGGGGGTGGAGATGGATCAAGTGATTAGGTGCCTCCCTCCCATATGGGAGGTCCCAGTTTGGTTCTCAGTGCCTCCTAAAAAAAGAATGCAAACACACAATGAACAGACATGGCAAGTACAAACAACGAGATGTGTATGTGTGTGTGTGTGAAGAGAGAAATAAATAAATTAAAAAAAAAAATCTTTAGTCCCTGGAACATATTTTCACTGAGTGCTATCCCTTACTGAAGCAGGCTAGTAAGATAGGGAATCAACAGACAGATCTGGAACCTGGCAGAGAGTTCACGTGGACATCAATAACCCCCAAGATGGCTGCTGGAAGACCCTCCCCAAGATTCTGCTATTCAGAACAAAGACGTCTTCTAGAAGCCAGAAGCCCCAGATATTCCCCAAGGACTTTATCATTGGACCTTCACAGGGAATTGATGGGTGGGGTAATCAATCAAAACAGCAAACAGCTGGAACTCCTCCCCTGCCATTTGCAAAAGGATGGAATAATGAACAGTTCAAAAAGCAGGCGCAAGGCCTGAATGAGCACTCTTACTCTCTCTTGCCCCTGGACCCCGACTCCAGCTGCCTTCTCCCCCATTTGGATCACTACCCAAGTAAAACCTGGGTGTTTATAACCTATAATGGGGAACCGTAGTGTGTAAATCAGCCTGCTTTATCACTTTTCAGCCCCTTCCTTTCTACCTGGGACCCCTGATCTGTTATTTTCTCCCATTTCTTGTTCCTCCCTACCTGAATAAATTACTGGCCTAACTCATCTGACATGCTCTTGAAATTCATTTCTGCAGCATAGTCAAGAACCTAGATAAAAAATCTAGTAACATTACCAGGCACAGCATGTTGAGGATACACTAGTAAGACAGAAGAGCTCCCAACTTCACTGAGCTTAAGATCTTGCCCGGGAGACAAACGTTCACCAGGTTATTAGACATGTCCCTCCTCTGCCTTCTCCTGGTCTGCCAGCCCCTCTGGGGTTCCTAACTCAAGTACAATTTCTTTTCTAGAAGTCCCCTCCTCTCTGCTGGTATATGGATTACCCTGCCCAGAAAAAAGTTAATCTTCACAGATTTGCTAAAAAAACAAGCAACTTTCTAGTGAGTATTATATAATAGCATCAATAAGTCAATTAAATGGGCTAATTGTGGTCATTTCTAGAAAAGTTGTACATGGGCCACTGGAAAAGAATCTCCTCTCTTGTTATAACTTTTTTTCTATGGAGAAATCATAACATTTTAACTTAAGATGGTTTCAACTTTAAGGAGCCTCCTCGAGGACCTCAGCCTATTGAACGGCCTCATGTTTATGCAAGAAGGGCAATGCTGTTTTATTCCTGGGCAGCCGGAGATGTTTATGGAAGCTGGAGATCTGGATGAGGACTTCCTCCCAACTTGCAGCTGCTTTGCACCTCCTCAGTAGCTGGGCTGGGGCAGACCGAGACAGAGTCTGGGGAAACAAACATCTACAAACATTTCTGGGTCTTCAGGTTTTCTTTGGTATCCCCTCAATGGCAGGGAAGTCTGGTGTTTGTACTACTGGGTTGATAAAAAGCTTGCTTTATTCTTGTACCAAGAATAGCTTCCAAGGCAAACAAGACCTGATATTTATACGGAACCTTAGGGCACACAAGTTGCTATTGCGCACATTAGTCTATGGAGCCTCACTGTGATCCTGTGAGGTGTATTACTACACTGCCCTCATTTTATCGATGAGGCAATAGAAGTTAGAAAAACTTGCTTCATGTTATCCAGATCATAAGCCTTGAACCAGCTTATAAGTCTTTTCATTCCACTTTTATCACTGCACCAAGGAAAGAACACAATCCCACTTAATCTGATTCACATACACTCAGGGCCTCACAGCGCATTCTATAACATGATTCATAATCGAGGGCGACCTTAACACGCCATGTCCTGGAGTTACAGGCTTGCCAATTGCCTCAAGTTTGTACAATATCCCTTCTGCTGCAGAAGGAATCTGTTTGTCTGTCGAGTGCCCTGGTGGACAGGTCTCCCTTTTCATATCTGCAAGCTAAGAAGCTATATTCTTGCTCTTACTGGGCAAGGGCCGAGGTCTAGGCCTGGGTCAGCACCTGGAGATCGTGAAGCAGCAGTGCTCCATCCCCTCCAGAAAGACGGGATCTTGATCTTGACCACTGGTTTGATAAAACTCTGGTTATTAGTTCTGTTGCCTTGTTTTCATTTCTGCATTTGGCTAACAGATTTGAATAAACATAAGTAGTGTTTATCTGTTCCGCTAAATTTGCATTGGTTTTTAGTGCTGTGGTTCACTGACCCCTTAGGTTCCTAGAAACTACTAAAGAAATATGGGCATTTTAATTTTTGCCTAGAGGAGCCTAAAGCCGGGAGAAGAGTGCAGGGATGGAAAGTGGGTCACAGAGCACATTCCGGGAGGAAGGCACCAGGAAGCCCCTGGGTCTGAGTCACAAGTCATCACCACCTGGCCAGTAACTGACCCACTGGAGTGAAGCCAACACTCACACAAGAAACACATGCCTTGTGGCTGTAATAAAAGAGCAGGCCAAAAAAAAAAGGACAATGGATTTCCACATCCTCTCACCTTGCCTTGCCTTTCAGTGTCTTAACCTAGAGTTCTTTGTCGGTTCCCTCATCTGTAAAAGGGGGGCGCTACCACCCATCACACAGGGTTGATGGGAGGGCAATTTAAATGAGCTATCCGTGACACACTCTGCCCAAACAAATGTTTAATACATGCCCCAAGACTTATTAACAAGATGAAAACCACATATTTGGTGGTGGAAAAGAAGAGAAAAATTGTAAGGTTACATGACCTAGTAGTAACAGCTTTCTAATAGGGTCTTAGAGAGATTCAGGGAGTGCAGTCGGGTCCTTAAGAATCATTTCCCTTTTCTCATTAACATTTAATTATTTCATATCAGAACCTGTAAACTCAGGCCCAATGGGCTGAATTTAGACTACAGATGTGTTAGGTTTGGCCTCAGACAGTGGTAGGCCAATACTGCGTGTATGTGTTTGAAAAGGATTGTCAACATTTGAAACATGGAGAGATTTCACTTTAAAAGGAAGAAAATAAAAGATTTCCTGAAAAAATCAGAAAATCTAACAAAACCAGGCTGCACCTGAGTAGCAGCTGCTCCCTTCACCTTTGCTGGCCCAGCTGCTGGCCCCTATATTTGAACTTGTGACACTATCTTTACAGTATGTTTCATCATAATGAAACACTCAAGGATTAGACCAGTGGAAGTGGGCTCAGTCTGTCCTTGCCACTTCCTAGCTCGAGGGTCCTGGACAGGACTTACAACTTATCTAAGTTTCAGTTTTCTCATGGGAAGAATGGAGATAATAATACTTTCCTATCTCTGTTAAGAGGATCAGATAAAACAAGCATTTAAGTGTAATAAATATAGAGAATGCTTTTGCTGAGTGCTGACTCCCTGCATCCGCTTGGCATATGCTGCGCCATATGTGCTAAGTACTTTGTAGCTCCAGATTGGCTGGTGCTTGGTGGCAATCTACCCTTCTCCCAGTGTGCTTCCCTAACTGCAGGGGTGGAATGCTCAAAACCATACCTTCCAGATTTTCTTGCAGCTAGAGCCCTCGGTGCTGTAGGCTCTGCTGATTAGATGCTTTCAGGAGAGGTCTGGAAGGTGAAAGTGAGACGGCTGCCAGGTTCCTGGTACTTGGGAAGTAGGGTCCTAGGCAAGTTGCTCTCTTTGTGGAATGGTGGCATCCCAGTGTCCAGGTAAGACATGATACAGAGACATTGTGTGGCTGTAGCAGCCTCCTGATTCTCTAATTCCTGCTGGAGGTGGAGAAGCAGGGCCCTGGTGGCCAGTTCTGCAAAGGTATTCTGGGAGTTGCTCCGGGGGGGCTCAACACTTCCTACAGTCATTGCTATGGGAACCCACCTTTCCAAATGAGCAACAGCTCCGAATGGAGGCCAGAAATTTATTTTGTTCAGAGCCTGCTCCTCTAGCCCTTCCAATGATTATGCAAACACTCAATTCCCTCTATTAACCCCTATTCTGCAAAAGTTGCCAAAAGCACTTTCTTTTTCTTTGCTGAAACTGAATCCCAACTACTATGCAACTGTTAATCTGTTGTTTTGTAAACTGTCATTTATAAATATTGGTTATAATATCTAATATTATTATTTACCTTTAACATACTATTGTTGTTGAACACGCAAAACTCCAAGATATGGGTATGAAATAAAGTTCTCTTTCTTTCCTATCCCTACCAAATCTCCAAGTCTGTGGGGTTAGGGGTAGTTGAACCTGTAACTGGCTGTGTGTCCTGCCCTGCCCCTGCCCAGTTCTGAGAGCAAAGGGCAAAAGTGTGTTGCTGGCTTACGGAAGGAGGAAAAGGAGGTGAGGAAGGGCTGCTTGGAGAGGTGGGAAACGCAGTTTGGGATGACAAGGAGACAGTGACTAGAGCTATTCCAAGAGCAGTTTTTACAGGCTCAGAATTGGCAGAATGAGAAAGAATGGGAACAATTCTCCCTCAAGAGATCAAAAAAGTCCATGCTCTGAAAACAGTGTGTTTTTATACTTGTAAACCCTCTTTTTTTTTTTCCAAATTTATTTCTCTCCCCTTCTCCCCCCTGCCCCAGTTGTCTGTTCTCTGTGTCTATTTGCTGTGTGTTCTTTGTCCGTTGCTGTGTCTGTTGTTGTCAGCAGCATGGAAATCTTTGTTTCTTTTGGTTGCATCATCTTGTTGTGTCAGTTCTCCGTGTGTGCGGCGCCATTCCTGGGCAGGCTCCACTTTCTTTTGTGCTGGGTGGCTCTCCTTATAGGGCACACTCCTTGCACGTGAGGCTCCCCAGCGCGGGGACACCCCTGCGTGACACCCAGCGCGGGGACACCCCTGCGGTACTCCTTGCACACATCAGCACTACGCATGGGCCAGCTCCACACGGGTCAAGGAGGCCTGGTGTTTGAACCACAGACCTCCCATGTAGTAGACGGATGCCCTAACCACTGGGTCAAGTCTGCTTCCCTTGTAAAGCCTCTTGATGTTCTTATCTGGCATATCTGGTTGGCTGATTTTCCCTGCCATCCAGGGCACATGTCCCTGAATAATAATAATAAATACAGTGAGTTATAGTAATATATTTTGACAGCTACTACCATTTATTGAATATTTCATATCTGCCAGGTAAGTAAATTAGATGCATCATTTCATCTGATCATCGTAATAACTCTTTGAGATGAATGCCATTATCATTTCTATTTTATAGGCCAAGCACAGAGAGCTTAAAAAGTCTTGGCCAAGATCATTCACATTTATGTGGCAGGGTTGGGACTCTAAAACTCAGAGCCACCTGACTCTCTAGAGCACGCTCTTAATCACCATCCTGGGCTGCTCGTTTCTGAATATCAAGGATACAAGCAAGGAGTTGGAAGAAATCAGGGGCAAGTGTCAAGCTGAAGTCCTGAACAAAGTAAGGGAGCTACTGCTCTCATTTAGGAGATGCTGCTCATTTAAAAAGGTGGTCTACCTAGCAATGACCATAGGAAGTGTGCAGCAAACCTAAGCCTTGGGAGAAAACCTAAGCAAGGGAGAACTGGTTGCTGTCATTACAAGAACAACTGCCCTAGATTCCAGGTAAGGCAATTGCTAAAGACCCAGGACATCCCATCATTCTCCTGTGCCCTAGAGAAGCTGGCAGGAAGTTATGAGAATGAGCCAATCCTGGGTAATAAATCCAAGAGAGGGAGCTGCAGATCCTGAGCAGCGGGTTCCAACTTTGCCGTGTATCTAAATTACCAGGGGTATTTGTTTTAAAAATCCTGATTCAGTAGGTCTGGGGCAGGACCTAGGAAATTTTATTTAATATACTGATAATGATTAGCCTCTTGATTCTCAATGAATGATCAGATTTATTTCTCTCTGGGAATGAAAACATGTCAGTTTAAAAGAAGGCCACTTTCTATCTATGCTTAACTTTTTAATGCTCTGAATAAGTCCTGAAAAAAAAAAATTCAAACTCCTTTTAATGACCTTAACCCACAGAAGTAAACCTCCTTTGGTTTGAAATTGCTCTTATCAATTAACATCCTTCTTTACTACAAGTTTAAATTTGTTTACACAGCCAGTTCCTTCTGGAAAGTGTCTCTTCCCTTGCTTTAGCAAAGCTAGACTACTGTGTTCTTGTCCTGCCCGATCATATTCCTAGATCATAGCTTTTGCCCCTTCTTCTGACTACATATTCCCAGGAGATCCTTCCTGGAATTTGGGTGTAGCAGAGTGAACAAGAGCTTTTCCAGTCAGATACATCTGATTTCTGGCTCATAACTTATAGACCCCAAGTTGCTTCACTTCTCTGAGCCTCAGTTCTCTCATCTGTAAAATGGGAATGATAACAATAGTACCTACCTCAAAGTATTGTTATCAGGATGAAATGAACTAATGTATGTAAATTAATAAGCAATTACCTGACACATGCTTATCTTCAGAAATGATGATGCTCTTCCCTTGTGACTTTAGCATGGCCAACCCAATTCAGATATAGCCCTGGCCCTTTACTCTAATTCCAATGCCTAACTGACAGCCTATTCATATTTACCCTTGAAAGGCTCATAGTTGCTTCAAACACAATACACACAAAACCCAATGAAACATTGCCAAATCCTCCAACCTTCCCATGTTCCTTTTTCAATGAGTGGGACCACCACTGTCCTGGGTACTGAGGCATACTTGGCCTCAGCCCTCTCACTCATACCTTAGAACAAGTGATATCCAATTGAAATGTGGATGCATAGGTGATTTAAAGTTTTCTATTAGCCACATAAAAGAGGGAAAAAGAAAAGGCGAAACTGATTTGAACAACACATTGTTTAACCCAACTTGACCAAAACTGCAAAGTAATCAATGTAAAAATTTGAGATATTTACATTCTGTTTTTTCTTACCAAGACTTTAAGATCCAATGTGCACATCTCAATTTGGAGCACCACATTTCAAGTGCCCAATAGCCACGTGAAGCTAGTGATTACCGAATTGAACAGTGCAACCCCAGACCCCTGACAAGTTCCAATTCCCTTGATCCCTAACTTGATAAACCCCACATTTTCATTTGTCTCATTCTTCTGACTTCTTTTTCACCTCAGTGTTGGCACCCAGCAGGTCAAGTTAGCGCTGCTGCCTCCACCTTGTAACAGGACACTATATGAAGCTCTATTATGATACTGCTGAAGTGCCAGCAGGTCAAGTTAGCGCTGCTGCCTCCACCTTGTAACAGGACACTATATGAAGCTCTATTATGATACTGCTGAAGTGCCAGTGGCCTGTCATCCCACTGTTACCTCTTCCAGGAAGGTATCCCTAGTTTTACTTACACTGATTAATCCCTTTTATGAATTCTTCCCATATGTTTACAGCTGAGGGGGCCAAGGACCAAGCATGAGAAAAGGGGAGAAGCTGTGTATGAATCTCCTAAAATTGTAAGCAAAATTTGGTGTGTGTTCTTAGGCTTATTTTTCTTGAGTATTTATAGCTGTCACCAAGCTCTCAAAAGGGTTTATAACACCATTTATTTTGATGCCTAATTGTATGTTATTTAATGCTTATTGTTATGTTTGTATGTGTAAATACTATTCTGCCATTAACACCTACATTTATTGATTACTTACTACATGCCAGGTACTGTGCAAAGTACTTTATACAGGTATGAGTTCATTAAACATTCTCTGCAAACTTAAGATGTCAGATTTATTGAGCTTGAAGCTTAGGAAGGTTAAATATGTCTGCCCAAGATCATATAGCTAGTACATGGTAGAAACAGGATTAGAATTCAGATTTCTCCTTCTTCAAAGCCATGCCCCTAAGCAGGCAGGTGAGTTATCCCATGCCCTCTTCTCTCTCATAATGCAGAGAATGGGGCCTCAATAAACACTCGGGTTAAATTAAGACATGCTATGTAGTGACCAACACATCGGCCAGTGTGAACCTATCACTTGGGATGTTTGTGTGCCAGTGTTTATTTTCTTACAAACAGGATATGCTCTACTGCTCCTTCCCACAGAGACCCTGCAAAGTACTGACTGTTCCAAGACAAAGGTCACTCACCTGCTTGGTTCCCTGCATGGCTCCATAGGCCTGGGTGGAGTCTCTGGGACTCTATGCACTTTATTCTGGCCAGTTGCTGGAGATGTGAACTTTCACCCCTGGCATGAGATGGTAACCTGTGGGGTGCCCATATTCCAAGGGCTGATCTATTCTGCACCCCCATACTACACTCCAAACAGGTTTCTGGCCTGAAGTTAGGGCTAGGGGGAGTAGCCCTCTGATAGTGGCATCCGGGTGTAGGACCTGGCCCCTTGTGTGGTATGCCGTGCCTTCTTGTGGAGCGCCAGGACCCAGTCATGCATAGAGATATGTTTACAGACAACACTGAGAATGACATTTAAAACCAAGCTTTACTCTTTACTTAGCGTAGCATGCCTAGCTGATAAATGATTTCTCATACCTGCATGGCTAGCTTAGGATGGCTGGATATCTCATGTGTTTATCCATAAATAAACGAATGAATTCAACAACTACCTATTAAAAACAAAAGCCAGCATTTACAGAATGTTTTTTTCTGTGCTAGACACTGTGCTAAGGGTTTTATGTAAAGTTATTTTATTTACGCTTCACAGTGTCCCTTAGAAAGAAATTATTTCATTAACCAGTTTTAAAAATAGATGCCTATAGTAAGAAATTTGAATAGCCCCAAAGGGTATACAACAAAAGCTAGCTCCCCTTCCACTCTAGACTCCAGAGGCAGCCGCTGCTACCAGTTTCTCATGTTTCTTTCTGAAGATATCCCATGCACATGCAAACCATGTCTACACATATATCTGTCTTAAATAAATACAAATGGGAGCATGTTCTGTTTGTTTTTGTTTTTGTTTTTTATCTTAGCTAACAATATATCCTGGAGATCATGTTGAAGTTGATATTAACCCATTTTCCAAATGAGGAAACTGAAGCTCCGAGGGACCCTCGTTATTAGAGTAAGTGCCAGTGCTGAAATCAGCCCTGGTGCTCTAACCATTACTCCACTGTCTCCCTCCTGCACATTCTGTACTGGGGCGTTCCGATGCTGCAGAGAGGAAGTGGGAATGATCAGAAAGACAGAAGCCAAAACTCCTGCCCTGAAATGGCTCCCTGCTTTGGGGGAAAACGGTGATAAATGAAGTGAGAGAGTGATTTCCAAGCAACATAAGAACATAACCAAGATAAAGTTTCACTGTACCCCCAAGGGGCTAAGCATTTGTAAAGGAAGGAGCTTCAGCATGAGAGTGGCTCTCAGCTAGGGCAGCCTCCAGATCAGTGCTTCTCAAAGAGTGGTCTCTAGGTCAGAGGCAGCAACTTTAGCACCACCTGGGAATTTGTTAGACATGCAAATTCCTGCACCCCATCCCAGACCTACTGAATCAGAAACTCTGGGGGTGGGGCCTGGGCAATCTGGGTTTTAACAAGTTCCCCTGGGTAATTCTAATATTCATTAAAGTTTAATAACCACTGTTCCAGAAGGAGGTAGGTGGTTGAATTAGAGCTTTTAAAATAGCAGGATGATCCAGCTGTCAATAATAAACCAAGCCTGATCCAGATTCCTGCATTGTCCAAGGACTAAACAAAAGTGAGAGGGATGCAACAAGACCCTACATCTTGAGGAGTTTATTAGTGGCAAGGGAGAGAAGACCCATCTGTCTAAGGAAGGAGGCAGAACATTCCAAATGCCCTGGTTTAGGGCTCCATCTCTTACCTGTGGTAAGAGGGCCTGTGGCTCTTCTGATACCTAAGCCTAGAAAACGTGTAATCTCCTTTGCATCTATGTGACCAAGTGGGAATCCCCCAACCAGTCTCCCTGAAGGACCTGCCTCCACCTTCTCCTGCCTCCCCTGGCTGAGCAGGGCTGAGGTTGTCTACAACATGACACCTTTACCCCAGATGTTCCCAGTGTGGCTACTCTACCCTCATTCCCCATAAAGATTCTGGTCTGAAAGGCCTGGCATCTGATCTGCAAAAAGCAGAGACCATGCTTTCTAACACTGCTAAGCAGACAGGAGCTCACCCACATGCCTGGAGTTAACAACAACAAACTAACACACACATTATGGGAGAGTTGAAAATGAGGCAAACAGGCAAGGCTGCTGCATCCATTCTGGATTAGAGGCAACTAGGTATCCATCCACCTTCTTTGAATGGTGCCAGCTGCTTGAATGGGACAGAAAATGGATTCAAAAGAGAAAAAGCCTGAGACAGGACTGAAGAGAGTCTGGGCAGTTCACTGACATTTATGGCCACCAACAAACAATGAGTGTGGTGGTTAAAGGGCTTATGATTCCAACAGGATAGCTAAGTCCTGAATATAAAAGAAAGAAATATAGTGGTCCAATACAACGCGTCAAATGCAGGCATTAAAGTTTCTGGAATTGAGGGATGGAGAGTGAGGACCTGAGCGGTCAGAGAAGCTTTACGAGGGGGATATCAGCCTCAAATGAATCAATACTGGAAAGGTGGGAACTGGACAGCGGGGGTGAAGGGATGGGGAGAACTTCAGAAAGGTTATTGAGGGAAGCAGAACAGATTAAAAGCAGATGCTATTATGTGAAAATGGGAGCCACCGAAGCCTTCTGAGCAGAAGTGACAGGCACGAGGGAATGTTACTGGGAAAACAACGTAGCAGTCTGTGTAGGACAGAGAGAGGTGGAAGACTGAGAAAGACCAGTTAGAATATTTCCGAGGATGGTCTTAATACTGTATGATGTTAGACAAGTTGAGCACCCTTGTTGAATCCCAAGTTCTCTATCTATAAAATGGGATAACAGGAATGCCTGCCTCAAAGGATAATAATTATGAAAAGAAATAATAGAGAAAAGAGCCTGGTACCTAGAAAACCCCTCCATGTTTCCATTACTAGGAGTTAGAGCATGAAGGTTTCGAACAGATGAAGGCAGTTAGAGTGCAAAGAAAAAAGCTGGATGCAAGAGATAGGAAAATCTAAGGATTAAACTAAGACTTCATTTCTGGGGCTGAACGACGAGTGAGAGCCCACAGGTGAACTTTGTGACTAAACTTCAGAGGGAGAGCAGGAAGAGAAGAATAGGATGTGCACATCCTCCAGATTTCCTCACAGCAGCGGGCATAAGAAGGGCAGCTTTCAGAGGAGCAGAGAAGAGGCTGTGAGAGGCAGGGGAAGCCAGCCCAGGCAGGGCAACAGTGTCCAAACGCTGGGGGAAGACAAATTAATCACATATAAATATATTTAGTTAAAGACGTATTGTACCTGGAAAACTTATTGAAGGATATAATCCAAAATGTAGTTGTTACCAGGTGGTGGAAATTTTAAGAGAGTTTTTACCATTTTTTAAAATGCATTTCATTAATTACAGGCTATTTTTATATTAAAAGCTAATATTTATATAGCACTTACCACTTGCTAAGGAATTGTTCTAACCCCATAACAGATATTAACTTGATCCTCAAAAGGAGCCAAGAGGTTGTTACTACTGTTCTTTCCAGTTTAGAAATGAAGCTGAGGAGGGCAGGCATCTGAACATAGCCAAGGTCATAGAAACAGAAAGTGGAGGAGAGAGCACTCCAGCCTGGCAACCTGGCTCCAGATTCTGTGTTCTTAATCACATGATATTTTTCTGATTCCCTGCCCCTGCCCCAAAGTCCAGTAACTGTTATTCACAAAACCAGGAGGACACGTAGTTAACAGGCACTTTACAAGGGTAAAGGAGGTGAGAAGAATAATAGCTTACTGGACCTGGTGATTAGAAAGTTACTGGGGACCTCTGAGAGGAGTTTTGATAGTTATGAAGAGGATGGAACTCAAATGATAAGAGGCTGAAGAGAGCTATTAATTTGGGAGCTTAAGCAATGCATATTGGAGAATACTAAGGGAAATTTGGCAGGGTAATAGAGACAAGAAATTGTTTTAAGAGAGTTATCAGCTGCCCATTTTGGTTAAGCAGAGGAGGACCACTGAGCAACATGGGAGACAGTGAATTTTGCTAGAGGAGAGGTTTACTGAGGAAGTTGGAGAGGCTGGCTCAGGACTGAGCTAGGAAAGTAGGAAGAGGCCCAGAAAAGGAGACTGAAAGAAACAGATAGACAAGCAGATGAATGGAGAGTGAAGCAGCTCATGCTAATGAATTGCCTCATGTCTATGTCTCCTGTTACACACAACATAGATGAATCTCTCAGCCATCATGCTGAGCTAAAGAAGCTGGACACAAAGGAGCACATACTGTATTATTCTAGTTATATAAAGTTCAAGAAAGAGTGGGTGGAGATAGAGATGAAGCAAGATTGGTCGTGAGTTAGTTGCCAAGTGTTAAAGCTGAATGACAGGTACGCAGGATTCATTATCCTAGTCTACTCTTAGTACATGTTCGAAAAATTTCAAGAATAAAAAGTTAGAAGTAAAATGCCATGATCTTAAACACCTCATCACATATTACATAATTATTCACTTAAAATTATACATGGAGATTTGTCCCTAAAGAATGGACAATACATTAATGATGATGTACTATTTCCTTCTCTAGATCATGATCTATCAAGTGCAAAGGAAGTCACTGTCTTTCGAGATGGCACAAATGTGGTTAAAACAGCCATGATCTGAACCCTATGTCCATTTCACACAGCATCAAGACCCTGGGTCACAGGTGCTAAAGTTTAACTTGCCAGGAAGCATCACTCCCTGGGGACACACAAACATATATACACACACACACACACACACACACACACATATACACACACACACAAACACACACACATCCCAACACTGCAGTCCAGATATCCATAACTCAAAAATGTCAAAAAAACCTGCAAAACATGACACTTCAGTTTTCTTTCTTCCTTCATCTCACATTTGCCCATGAAACTATAGCAAGGAAACAGCCTTACCCTCCTTCCAAACTTGTCCAGACTTGATAACTGCCTTGATGGAAAGCAAAGTTCATTGAGACCTGGGTGTCCAGCAAAGGTGAACATTCTGTATTGGCCCCCATGGATAGAATACTTATTTTCAGCCTCACAGTGCCTAAAAGTTCATAAATCATTCTCTGTTCAAAGAGATTAGTATTCTCCCCCTAAATGCTAACTTGCAGGTTCACTTCTTTTTTAAATGTTTCTTCAGGGAAAACATGGAGCAATAAACCAAAGCTAGTCATTTAAGGTCCAAAACTTCATTGGTAACATTAATGAATTCAAATAATTTGGCACCTAAAAGGCACACGTCTACTTTGGTTTGCTGAGTTTTACAAAATTTCAGAATGCTTCCAGTTCATCTTAAGGAGATAAAATTCTCAGCAATACTAATTACTTCAAGTTCAGTAAAATCTCTTTAAATGAGGAGCTTCTGCTCTTAACATTCAGTGTATTTTCACGTTTAATAATGAAATTTTCCACATGCTTCTTAAATGGAGAAAAGGCTTGCTTTTCCCTCTCCTAAATATAACTCATTTAATGAAATCTTCAAAGAAATTTATTATACCTGTAGGACATAATGAAAGATGAAAACTAAAAATAAAGCTATTAGGAGCTGGATTCCTAAAAAGGCTGTGTTTCAGAATCACTTGGACAGCGCTCTCAAAGCACCTGGGTCCAAACCTCAGCCCATACCTCCTGATTCAGAAAATCTACACCTAGGCCCTGGCAAAGGTGAATTCAGAAGCACCTTCAAGTGACTAGAGCCTATCAGGGAGGTACACTCAGCAACACCCTGTCTCTCTGACTGCTCTGCCTGAGCCAGCTGCTTGTCCTGGGCAAGCCACTTCTCCTTCCTGGGCCTCAGCTTCCTCATCTGTAACCAAGAAGACTATCATGCCTGTTCTACTCCTCCTTTATGCTTCTATCTGGATTGTTTTCCCCCTCTTCAGAGCTACTTAGATCAACTGGTTTAAGCTTTTAGGTTTATATATTACGTCAAGGGTTCTTAACCTTTTTTGTTCCATGGACCCCTCTGCTATCAGGTGAAAACCATGGACCCCTTATTAAGTCCACATTATGCTGTGTATTATTCAATAAATACATCACACCCGCACCAACACATACCCACAAGAATAGTGCTTTTTCTTTGAGTTTCAATTCAAGCTCATGGACTCCTGGTCATGAGGCCCTGTTTATGTAATGGCCAAGGGGGAGGGGAGGACTGTACATGTCACTAAGATCAACAGGACAGGCAAGAGAAAGAGCTGCATTTAGTGCCCTGAAAGTATCATACACACGAGGTGGGGACACAAGTCAGAACTTGGCTGCTTCTGAAGCACCGGAAGACATTTCAATTGGGGACCAGCCTAAAGAGGGAGGCCATAGGGCTCGCAGCTCTCCTTATCCTTTGGCTGTAAAGTACATAAGCACACAGAAAGAAAATACTTAGTGTTTATGGGTATCAAAAAAAAAAAAAAGTCACACCCACAAATATAGTAAGCTTTTAGCCAGAATGTGTTGGGAAAGGGTATCAGAGCAAATTGAAGTTTCTAGTGGAATACCATGTACAAGATACCACTGTTGCCAATTTTCAAAGAAACAGCACAATACATAAAATACATTGAACATAACTGATGGTTAAGAAGGCACTCCTGTGAAATTTCATGATTCCAGATAAAGCTGAAGAAGGCTGTGAACAAGCCCATTTTTGGGGACTGATTCTGGACTGCCCTCAGTTTCTGCGCCCCAGCACTCCCCTGGGCATGTCTTCACATCTTTGACCACCTCTCCTGTCCTGGGCTGACATCTTCCCTTCTCTGAGTCCTCTGAACTCAGCTATCCTTGAAGATTTGCCAAAGTGCTCATTTTTCCTCTCTCTGCCCTTTCCCCTCTCATCTGCTCCCAAGTGCTAGCAGAAGACTCTTAAATCTATTTCTGGCTGGATCTGTAGGCAGGAACCCCTCATCTGGGAAGGTTATCTGCTCCTTCAACTCATCAAACCCAAGCTTCTCCTTTTACACAGGAGGTCCTTCTCTGGACTCTGCTTCTCTCTCCTTTGCTCCTAATTAAAAACAAACAAACAAACAAACAAACGAACAAAAAAAACAGACCAGAAGAGCAGTCCTGCAACAACCTTGAAAGAATGAAAGGAGGAGACTGTCAATCTGCCGAGATTTGTAAGTAGAGCACTCCACGCCTTGGGCCAGTGCCCATCCTCCACTGATGGCACAAGCCACCTCAAGAGCTATTCTGTGGCTGGGTTTGGCAGCTCCACTACCCAAAAATGGGGGAAGAAGAGACAGCTGGACACCAACTCCACCTACTGATTAGTAAATTCGGCAGGCTAACGTATAATCTTACAAACAGCTGAAGTTTGCACCTGTCCAAGTCAGAAAGAGGCCGATAGCCACCACCTTAACTCCATCCCTGGCACAAGGGGAAGGGGGGCAGACCGAAAAGCACAGTGCTGGTAGGGACTGGCTTTTTTCCATCAGATCAGATTGCTGCTCTAGCCTAAGCCCCAGCCCCACCTCCAGCAGGGAGGAAGCTGCGGGAACCTGTACCAGCCTCTCCAGGAAAATACAGGCCACGCTGTGGAGGCCAGTGGTCATCCTACCCTGGTGGCATAAACTGCCCCAGGAGCTATTCTATGGCTGGAACTGGAAGCTCCATTTCCCAAAAACAGGGGAGGAAAAGATGGCGGCCAGCAACTTAGTCAATTGAGCTGGCTAAAGTATAGCCCTAAAAACAGCTAAAGTTTGAACCTGTCCAAGTTAGAAAGAGGCCAGTGGCTGCCATTTTAAGTCTGCCCCTGGCATGAGGGGAAGCCAGGATGACTGAAAATCACAGTGACAGTAGGGAGACGTTTCTTTCACCCAGATTGGCTGCGGCCATAGCCTAGGCTTCAGACCCACCTCTGGTAGGGTAGAAGCTGGTGAGACCTGCACCATCCTCTCCAGGTAACTTCAGGTACATTTGGCTGGGACAGACTGAATAGTTGGAAGTCAACCTGGGCAACTGCAGACATTTTGTACCTGCATGGCATAGACTGCTGCCCATGCTTGCAGCTCCATTCCTGCCCCAGGGAGGGGAGAAAGGGGACGAAGCTTCATCATTATCCCTGGGCAACTATGGTCTAGGCCTACATAACTTGGTTTATTAGACACAGCTGTGACTCTGTCCCTATCCCGGCAAAGGAGAAAGTTGGAAGAAGCTTCATTGGTCCCTGGGGTAATGAGGGCAGCTTGAGTCTCCACAACTTGCAGCACCAATTACATCCTTGGCTCCTACTGCACAACCATCAAGAGAGAAAGAGCAAGAAAGCCCTAAATTAAAGAGAGAAACTGTACCCAGAATAAATACATCTAGTAAGCCTGATGCCAAGACACCAACAAAAAATTACAATCCACACCAAGAAACAGGAAGATATGGCCCAGTTAAAGGAACAAGATAAGCCTCCAGATGACATAAAGGAGTTTAGACAACTAAACCTAGATGTTCAAACAAATCTCCTTAATAAATTTAAAGAGATAGCTAGAGAGATTAAGGATACTAAGAAGACACTGGATGAGAACAAAGAAAAATTTGAAAGCATACATAGAAAAATAGTAGATCTTATGGGAACGAAAGGTACAATAAATGAAATTTAAAATACACGGGAATCATTTAATAGCAGATTTGAGAAGACATAAGAAAGGATTGGTGAGCTTAAAGAAATGGTCTCTGAAAGTGAACATACAAAAGAACAAATGAAGAAAAGAATGGAAAAAAGTGCAGAAGTTATCAGGGAACTAAACAACAGCAAGAGATGTGCAAACATACGTGTCATGGTTGTCCCAGAAGAAGAAGAGAAGGGAAAAGGGGCAGAAGGAATATTTGAAGAAATCATGGTAGAAAATTTCCCGACCCTAGTGAAGGACATAAATATCCATGCCCAAGAAGCACAGTGTATTCCCATCAAATAAATCCGAATAGACTAACTCCGAGACACATATTAATCACAATATCTAATGCCAAAGACAAAGAAAAAATTCTGAGAGTAGCAAGAGAAAAGCAATGCTTAATAATATACCCAACAAGATTAAGTACCGGGAAGTGGATTTGGCTCAGTGGTTAGGGTGTCTGTCTACGACATGGGAGGTCCGCGGTTCAAACGCCGGGCCTCCTTGACCCGTGTGGAGCTGGCCCATGCACAGTGCTGATGCGCGCAAGGAGTATTGTGCCATGCAGGGGTGTCCCCCGCGTAGGGGAGCCCCACACGCAAGGAATGCACCCCGTAAGGAGAGCTGCCCAGCACAAAAGAAAGTGCAGCCTGCCCAAGAATGGTGCCACACACACAAAGAGCTGATGCAACAAGATAATGCAACAAAAAGAAACACAGATTCCCATGCCGCTGACAACAACAGAAGCGGACAAAGAACATGCAGCGAACAGACACAGAGAACAGACAACTAGGGTGGGGGAGAGGAATAAATAAATAAATCTTTTAAAAAAAAAAAGATTAAGTATCGATTCCTCATCAGAAACCATGCAGGCAAGAAGACAGTGGTGTGCTATATTTAAGATACTGAAAGAGAAAAACTTCCAGCTAAGAATCTTATATCTGGCAAGACTGTCTTTCAAAAATGAGGATGAGTTCAGAATATTCACAGTTAAACAGAACCTGAGAGACTTTGTAGACAAGAGACCAGTTTTGTAGGAAATACTAAACAGTGTGCTACAGTCTGAAAAGAAAAGGAGAGAGAGGTTTGGAAAAGAGTCTAGAAATGAAGATTATACCAGTAAAAGTAGCTAAAAGTGTCAAAGGAGTGGTGAAAATAAAATATGACAGATAAAACCCAAATATTTTGGAATAAACTAACCAACGATGTAAAGCACATGTATTTAGAAATCTGCAACTCATTGTTAAAAGAAATTTGAAAAGACCTAAATAACTGGAAAAACATTCCATGCTCATGGGTTGGAAGACTAAATACCATTAAGATGTCATTTCTACTCAAATTGATATACAGATTCAATGCAATCCCAATAGAAGTTCCACCAGCATTTTTAAAGTAAATGGAAAACACTATTATCAAATTGATTTGGAAGGGAGGGGATCCTGAATAGCCAGAAACATCTTCAAAAGGAAAAGTGAAGTTGGAGGACTCTCACTTCCGGACTTTAAATCATATTACCTAGCTATAGTGGTAAAAACAGCATGGTACTGACATAAAGACAGACATACAATTCAATAGGACCAAACTGATGGTTCAGAAACAGACCCTCACATCTGTGGTTAAGTGGTTTTTGACAAGCCTGTCAAACTCTCCCAGCTTGGGCAGAACAGTCCATTCAATAAATGGTGCTAAGAGAACTGAATATCCATCACCAAAAGAAGGAAAAAGGACTCCTATTACAAAAATTAACTCAAAATGGATCAAAACCTAAATATAAAAGCAAGAAACATAAAGCTTCTAGAAGAAAATGTAGGAAAATATCTTCAAGACCTGGTGGTAGGTGGTGGATTCTTAAAGGAGATAAGAGGAGGACTGAGATGGACTACTGATGTTTAATATATGTAGAAGTTTTAATTAACTTGACTGTAAAAGTGTGGAAGCGTGTAGAGTTGATGCTGCTTTACAAATGGGAATGTGGTTGAAAAGGATAGTCTAGGGATGTAAATGTCAACTGAAAAAAAGCTAGAGAATAATCCAGGGACTGACTAACACAGTGAACCCAGAGGTGGATGACAACTGTGGTTAATGGTACAGATGCTTTTGTGAGCTAGAGCAGATGTATGTCACCATTGCAGGGTGGTGAGAATGTGGCAAAGCATAGTAAAAATACAACTGGAGTTACCTATGGATTGTGGTTAACAGTAATAATGTAATATTAATACATTTATGCCAAAGACATACTGTGTTGATAATGGGGGAGTATGGAAGAAGTATGCCAAATGTATGCTATGGACCTGGTAACAGTCTGATGATGATATTTATATCTCATAATCTATAATAAATGTTCTACCATGGTGTCATGTGTTGATAGGGGTATTGTATGGGGATTTTGCACATGTGCATGATTGTTTTATAAGTTTCCAACTTCTGTCATAAAAATATATTTAAAAAATAATAATAGGGTGGGTTGGGGGAAAATTACACTAAATGTAAAATAAGGACTATAGTTAATAAGATTTTGACAATATTTTTTCATAATTTGTAATAAATGTCTCATAACAATGCAAGGTATTGGTGGTAGGTTGATGTATGATGTTATATATGTTTGTTTTGTAAGTTCACAAATTTTACTATTCACTTACCGTTTATGTATGTTTATGTATAAATGATATAATATAGTAGTAGTAATAATAAATATACCAAATATAAGATACTTTGGTTAATAGTAATATTTTGAGGATGGTCTTTAATCATTAGTTAAAAATGTTTCACATCAATGCAAGATATGGGTGGTAGGGTGAGGTATGAGAGCCCCGTATGATGTTAGTATGCTTGTTTTGTAAGTTCACAACATATTGTTTATGTATGTTTATGTATAAGTGATACACTTTAATAAATTAAAACAAAATCAAACAAAATAAACAAACAAGAAAACCAAAACTTTTTTTCTAATTACCTAGACTCAAAATTTTGGCTCTGTTTTTGAGACCACCCTCTTGCCTCTTTTCATGCAAAGAGTAAACCTGTCCTATAGGTTCTTATTTTTATATTAGTGCCTTTCTCTCTAGTTCCCCTGCCACCAACCTTTTTTCAAGGCCCTTTCTTAATATATGTCTTTTGGGAGAGGATGGCAACAGCCTTGGTGATTTTGGTTTCCCTTGTGCTCTACTCCAACGGCTTTCAACATGTTAAGACTGCAGGCCAAGGCCCAGTAATCCAAGATAGTGGTAAGAGCTAATTAAATGGATACAAGCAAGCTGAGGGTGGTTGGGAATGAGGAGTCTGGGGCACTCTTACTGACTCAGCCTTCTCTACTTTCTCCTAGCAGCCCCTGAGGGGTCTCTGCAGATTCCCAGGGCTTTGTGAAACACTATTTGAAAACCACTACTCCAAGCCACCACAGATACCACAGACAGATAAATCTTTCTAAAATCCAACTCTAATCATATAATGCACCTCAAAAATCAAGTGGTTGGTAGGATGAGAATTGGCACAACTACTAAGGGCAAATGTTTGGCAGTATCCGCTAAGCAGAAATTTGTATACTGCAATTCTAATCATAAGTACATGACCAGCAGAAATTTGTACATATGTTCATTAAAAGACATGCAACAGAATGTTCACAAGTGTCCACCAATGGAAATGGCTCAAATGATCAAAACAGGAGAAATTATCAATCATTCAATGGAATACTATACAGCAAATGACAATGAACAAGCTTCAACTACCTGCAACCATATAGATGAATCTCACAAGCATAATGTTGAGTGAAAGAAGCCAGACACAAAAGAGTACAAAGGAAGACATACCATATGATTCCATTTATAGTAAGTACAAAAACAGGTGAAACTGGGGAGTGGATGTGGTTCAAGCAATTGGGTGCCTGCCTCCCACATGGGAGATCCTGGGTTCAGTTTCTGGTGCCTCCTAAAGAAGACGAGCAGATGCTGCAACGAGCAGACGATGCAACCAACAGAAAAAGGGGGCATTTAAGTGCAGTAAACAAGTGAGAGTTTGGTTTGTGAAAAAAATCATTTTATACACACACACACACAATGATTTAAGCCACCATTAATTGTCTGAAGTTATACTTCAATAAAAAATTAAACAACAAAACAAAATCCACCATTAATTGCTTACAATTAACTGGGAACTAAATGCAACTTTCATTGTGGCCTAGAAACCTTTACAATATGTGTGTGTTTTTAAAAACTTATTATTTTTAAATAAAAGTTGTAGGTTTACAGAAAAAAAAATGCATAAAATACAGAGTTCCCATATATCCCTCTATTATGAACACTTTGCATTAGTGTGGTACATTTGTTACAATTCATGAAGGAACATTTGTATAACTGTATTATCAACTATAGTCTATTGAAACCCTTTACAATATGGTTAGAACCTGCCTTTTCAGTCTTTTCTGAGTTTTTTTAAAATTTAACTTTGGGAATTCTTTACTCCTAAAGGGTACAGGTATCCTTTGGGAATGTGTATTTTCTGTGGGAAAGAGTCCATAAGCATTTCTTAGATTCCAAAGGGCCCCACAGCCCTGAAAATGTAAGGAACAATAACCTCTCCCTTGTGCCTCCTCAAATAATCCCCCAAATTTCTTTACTCTGGGACTTGCTCCTGTTATTTTCCCTCAGAAAGCCCTCCCCTCTCCCAAAACTCCCTACTGAGATTCTACCCATGCTTCCAGGGTCATGTCTGATTATCTCCAAGGCCTACTACTCTGTTTATCCTCCAACTAAAAACTACCCTTCCACTCCCTTCCACAATGATTCATTTGGGTTCTGCTAGGACACTGGTAGGAGATGAGGATGTACAAATAAACGAGCCCTAACCCCTGCCTTCAAGGAGCTTTTGATTCAGCAAGGGGGAAAACAGATGCATCCACTCATAACTTTAAGTAGAAAAGAAGCATCAGAAGAGGGAGGGAGGGTACTTTATGGGGAGGTGGCACTCATGGCAGGATTTGGAGCTGGGAAGTAAGGCTCTTCTAAGGAGGGGCTAGCAGGAGCGAAGCGTAGACCTGTGAAAGTTCTGGACCTGTGTGTGGGAAGCCAGGTAGTTTAGTTCACCCACAGCAGTCACGCAGAGGAAGAGCTGGAAAGGGTGTGGGGTGGAGCCAGAAGGTTGCCTGCCAGCCTCACTTCTTTGAGTTTTATGCTGTGGGAAACTAAAAGCCCCTGAAAATTTTTAAGCAGGCGATGTGCCTTGGTATTTCAGATGGATGGAAATGATCTCTTCCTCCTTTGAGGGTTTAAAACACTTTATCCTTCCTTATGGTACTTAACTGCCTCTTGCTTTATCACATGGTTACCTGTGTCCTTACTGATGGGTTTAGTACTCCCTACACCCACTTGACTTAAGCTAATGAAAGGCAGAAATGGTTTTACTGCTAGTATACTGCGTTACACACAGTGGCATTCAATAAATATTTACTTAGTTAACAAATTATATGCAATGTCCACTTAAAATTGGTTTTGAATGAATAAGGGAAGAGGGTAGGAAGGAGGGAAAGAAAAAAACCCAAAAATGAGCTGGGATGAAATGAGCTCAGGTGTTCTGTTGAACCTTAAGGTTCCATGCCTATGCATAAATGTTCACTCTTCTGAATGACTGATGTCTAATGAAAAAAAAAAACATTCACAAAGGGAACATTTAAAGTTACCAAAGGCCCTACAGGAAGTATATGTGAGGAGTAGTGTTTCATCCTATGTTCTTAAATGAATGGCTGATTATCAGTTGGAGGTGCCCTGAGAATAAAGGCACTATTATATCAGGATATTCCGGTTTAAAGATTAGTACCTAGAACATGGACTCAGATGCCAGCCTTACTCTTAGCCCTGCTCCCTGGCTTCCAAATGGGGTCTGGGAAGGTGGGGAAAAAGACTAACAGCTCAATCTCTCAGGCCCTCGGATTTCTTACCTAAAGGGGGGATTTCTAGGACAGCAAGTGCTTTGAACACTGCAAAGAAAGGGGCTCTGCCTCCAAATCAAGCAGCGCAAGACACTTCATTGGGAGAGGAATGAGCTCAGGAACTGAGCTCACCACAGCTAATGCTAACACTCACTATGGGTGCCATTTTCTATTTGTACACCACCACTTTTACTTTTTAAAGCTCTTTCACTTCTATTATCACATCTAGTCCTCACAACCACCCTGTAATTAAATTGCTTTGCCCAGCTAACACATGAGAAAACTGAAGCAACAGGACATGAAATGACTTGTTCAAGGTCCCTACAAACTGGGGAGAGAAACCGGGTTCCTGACCTCAGTCTCAAGATCTCTGGTCTTTTCCATGGGCGGTGTTCCAGGGCTTGGGGAGTAACTTTCAAGGAAGGCCAGAGTCAGCGACTTCTCGGAGCTGAACTGGTGATAATGACTGCCCTCTGGCAGTTGTGCCTTCTTGTATTTGAGCTTGGGATGGGCCCCTTTATTTGGTCTGGGGCCTGAGTGATTAAAGCTGCTTTATCATGGCCAAGGGCAATAGAGGGGGAGCTTAACACAGGGGGAGCAGCCTGTGTAGCTTATCCAGGGGAGGGCTTGGGAAAGGAAAAGCAAAACTTAGCACCATTTGCAACTGCACAGGTTCCAAAGCTGCATGCTGCAAAACTGAGTTAATTGGTACAGAGCTGACTGTGACAGGAATTGGCTCACTTTCTGTTCTGTTTTCTTCATTCTCACTGCAAAGCCTTCTAGCCACTCAGGCAACAACATCTATTAGTAACCATGACTATTTAAGGTCTAGCCCTATTTTGGGAGCTAGCTTGGGGGTGTATATTAGCACCCCTCTTTTTTTCAGTAACAAGAGAAATACGTTTTTTAAAAATCAAACTACTTGCATGTGAAGAGAAAAAAAGTTAAAATCCTTCCCTTCTAATTTCACTCTAAAGGGGTAATAACTACTGTCAATAATCTTTTTTCCTTTCCTTCTACAGTTTCTTCTGTTCTCCTGTAAACACATATATTACACATTGTTTATGGTTTTTAAGCAAATGGGATCATATTTATACACTGTCCTGCAAATTACATTTTCATTCCATAATATATCATGAGCAACCATCCTTGCTTTATTTTCCTAATTTTAATCCATCATTTTCAGACATTTAAATTTTACAGGAAAAAAACACAAAGAGCAACATAACAAATGCCTTGGATCAATTTAGAAAATTAGTAAATTCCTGGAATTGCTCTCTTCCCAAGGGGAGTCAACACAGGATCAACATTCAGAGGAGGAGAAGAGAAAACCCAACTAAATGTTATCTGTTGCAGGACTTTAGAACAGGAGGTCCAGGCAGGCTGGGTGCTGAGAGACCAGCTTCCAGAAGCTGAGCTGCAGAATTGCAATGCAAACATCATTCAGAGCCCACTCCACTTGGAGGAGTTGTTTGGGTTAATCGCAAGTGAGGGGTGGGGGTGGGGAGAGTGGCAAGTTCAGTGAAAGTTCAATGCATTGCAATTGTTTCCCCTTCTGGAAATTCAGGGGCCAATTGTTTGCAAGGGTGGTTGACTTGCTCAAACCTAGAGAACTTGAGTTCCTTTCTCGCCAGCACATTCTCTGCAGATTCTGTCTGGACCACCCACAAGCATGTGGCTAATCCTGATAGCTGACCCGTACCAGGAGGAGTGCATGCTAATCCTGACTGGAGGGCAGAAACCTACTGCTTTGACCTGAGCCCAGGTCTGGGCTGCTATCTGCAGCAACCATACGGTGATGGGCAGAAAGAGCACAGGGCATTGAGAGCGAGCGAGCTCCGGGGAAAGATGGAGGGAGTGCTTCCCCTCTGACAGATTTTCTGAGGACCCATGAAATAGCACTTTGGCCAGGCCCCACGAGTGGCAAATGTTTAGATTTCTTCTGCTACACTCAGTACATTAAGTACTTCTGTGTGCCAGAAGTACTTCAGCTGCACTGACTGCTTACATCTGCACAAGCTGCCTGTGAGAAAAGTACTATTATAATTTTCCCATTGGACAGATGGGAACAGTGAGGCACAGTGAAGCTAAATAATTTACCTAGGAAGTAACAGATATAAGATTTGAATCCAGGTGGTTTGGTTTCAAAGCTCATGCACTTAACCAAAATGTACTGCAAACTTACAGGTATATATACAAATAGCATTCCACGTCATATCAACTTTGAAAAGCTGTAGTTCAAACGATGATAAGCAGGCTTCTTTCATGAAAGACTTCTCAGAGTCTTTACCATGTATGATTTGCAAGAGGAATTTGGTTTGCAGAATTTCCCCAAATTATATGAACATGTAACTATTTTCCTAAAAACATCTCATGGGATTAGTGTTCTGCTGACCATATTCTAAGAAATGCTGGCAAAAGGAGATGTTAAGAATAGGACTTGGGTTCTGGTTCTTGCTACTTAACTGTTTGATTTTGAAAAACTGTTTAATCAGAGCTTCAGTTTCCTCATTTGCAAAATGGGAATAGCCCCTATACCTCAAGGAGCTATTGTGAGGATTACATAATTGTGCAAAGTTCTTAAAGAGGTGCCTGACTCTTAGTAAGCACTCAATAAATGGCAGGCATGATAATGACAACAAATACCAAATAATTCAGGAAGAACAAAAGAATTATGAGAATTCAATAAAAAATATCAGAGAATTTCCTCAAATACTATAATGTCCAAGTGATCTTCACTAACAACAGTTCATGTCAGAAAAATATGAAATATTCTGACACAAAAGAAATCCTAAAACACCGGAGTACATCACGTTTTGAAGGAAAGAGAAACAAGGAATATATTTTTACAATATAGATCAGATGAACTTTCTTTGACAAAGAAGGTCCTCTGATACCACAATAGTCACAGTCCAACTTCCTGAGTGCTAAATCAAGCTGAGGCATCCTTCACAAGGGAAAGTGTCAGGTGCTAGAGACTCACTGGGTTTGAAGAAAATGTACATTGACTTTGGGGGGTGGGGCTAAAGTCTCATAATTGAACTGCAAATGGCTTGGCATCAACAGGATGTCTTCCTGTTCCCATCTTATGGAGTGACTCATGCATCTGCCATTTCGCTCACAGCCACTGAGAGAGAAGAGCTAGAGGATTTGTTCATCAGGAACTCTGACAAAAGGCACACTGCACTCCCCCCCAACTTCCCCCACCTTTTGGTTATGCCTGCCAAACAGGTGACAGTTGACTAAAAAAAAACCTCCAAACAAACAAAACTAAACAAACAAATAACCTCACGACGCAGCAGGCAGGGAGGCTGCAGCAGAAGGCTACTGCTCCCTGACGCTAACTGCTAACGAGTGAGCCACATGCATGGCCCATTGCTCCGGGACCCAGAGCTCCCGAAGCAATTTACTCTCAGTGGGCCCCAGCGGCTCTAAGCACTGTAAGCACTGGACCTGCTTCCTGTTGTGCAACTATGTAAATGAACCATGTGCTCTGGCTAGAGCCGGCTACATTGTGTGGCAGTGACGGGTGAGTAATGTCGGCACCAGGGCAGCCGCGGCAGAACTCGATGGTGCAGCTCACGAGCTCACACTCAAAACTCGTGATGCCAGTCCCAAGGGTGGTGACCCCTCACGGGGTACCGCCTCTGCCAGGGAAAATGTCCACACGGTATGGACAGATGATTCACGGGCAAGCTCAGCCTGGGGAAGACAGACGCCAGGAACGTGGACTAAGTTGTGCGGTGATTAAAATCTAGAGGATCGGATTCCTGGCTGAACTCAGAATTTTCCTTGGGTGACTTTTCCTTCTCAGGCCTCAGTTTCCTCCTGTGTAAGCTGAGGGGGGCTCCTCTCTTTTCTGGGGCCCTCATCTGTGCAGGCACCAAATGTATATGCTTTCTTAAAAAAAAATGTCACAACCATGCCATTTTGCAGATGAGTAAACTGAGGCTTGGAGGAGAGAGCATGGCCAAGGTTCATACGGTTGAGAGTTGTGGCTATTCAGATGTCCCTTCCTGAATCTCCATATAGGCTTCTAAACTTCCTTAAAATGATGTTTCCAACTAAAATGAAGCCTTAATTTTTGACATGAGAACTACTTGTTTGGTAATTATTTACCATCAATTAAAATTTTTACTTTCATCGACCCTTCCTTGGCTACTTATTCTTCTGCACTGCCAAATGGGACGTACTTGGGGAATTGTTGTAAATGGATTTTGAAATTAGATAAAGTAAAATGTAATTACAATTCTCATATTAAATCTATTAGCAAAATAATTCACTAAAATAATGTCCTGGTCAAATATAAATGATTTCTGTTCTACCTAAGGTATTACCTCTTCTTTTATGAGTCTGAAGAATTGGTGCTGAAAGACAGAACAAGCACATGGGTGACAGAAAGTGCTTCGGGCCCAGCGGTCAAGAGACCTAGTGTCTGTCTCAGTCCAGGCAATTAGTTGCATAATTTAGTCGTCACTTAATCCTACTCCCCCTTCCCTTCCTGTATCTGTAAAACAAAGAGCTTGGATGAGATCAGGATTTCTCAGTGTTTTCAGTATCAAGCTTTGATTCTATTATATGCCATTATTTCTAAGAAACTAGACATCAGGTTTCTCTTTTTGTTTGGAATTAACAAAGCAAATTGTAGTTAGTGGTTTTGTTTTGCATTTAACCACACTTAGTGTGCCACACTTTAACAGCCATAGATTCACTTCTTCATCAGATACATGCTGACTGCTTGTGCAGGGTATACAAAGCTGAATAAAACTGGCAGGACACTGTGCTCACATAGCAAGACTTTAAGCCCTCCCTGTGTATCTCCAGCCTCAACTTCCTCCTTACACTTGTCTCCAATATCCACCTGCCTACTCAAGATCTCGACCTGGATATCTAAAGCACATCCCCAAATTAACATATTTAAAGCAAACCTCCAGGTCCCTCTCCCCACACCAGAATCCTTCTTCCATGGCATTCCCCAACTATGAAAAGGCAACAGTCACTGCAACGCTCAGGGCCCAAGCACGTGGCGTTATCCTTGACTTCTTTCTTCCTCTCATAACCAGCATTTACTCACAGCAAGCCCTGCTGGTACTATATATAAAAATACATCCTGAGGGAGTGGATGTAGCTCAAGTGGTTGCATGTCTGCTTTCCATGTACAAGGTCCCGGGTTCGATCCCTGTACCTCCTAAAAACAGTCCAAGGTTTGATCCCTGGTACCTCCTAAAAACAAACAAATGAAAAAACCAACTGTCATTGGAGAGCGGACATAGCTCAGTAGTTGAGTGCCTGCTTCCCATGTACAAGGTCCTGGGTTCATTCCCCAGGACCTCCTAAAACAAAACAAAACAAAACAAACAAAAAATACATTCTGAATCCAGCCACTTCTTATGACCTTCATGCTCTAACATGGTTCAGGGCACTGTTCTCTCTCTCTTGGATTCCCTGGATCTCTTTTAGTTGCTCTCTCTCATTCCTTTCCTGCTATCCTAGAGCAGTTTGTTCTCCAATAGACAGCTGGAGTGAACCTTGTAAAATTTAATCAGATCATGTGGTTCTTTTTGCTCAAAATCCTTCAATGCCTTCGTATCATCTTTAGAATAAAGTCAGGGTATTTATCATGGTTTATAGACCCTACATCTCACCCCTGGCCACTGCTCCCATCTCCTTTTCCATTCTCTGCTTAATTCCTGCTGTTCCTTCCCAGGGGTCTACTTGTTTTCTCATAAGCATGATGGATCTGCTCCCACCTCAGGGCCTTAGCATATGCTGTTCTTCTAGATATGTGCAAGGCTTACTCCCTTAGTTTTTTTCAGGTTTCTGCTCACACATCATCTTCCTAGAGAAACATTTCTTGATTGCACTACTTGAAATAGCCACCACCCTACCCTGTCACTCGCTTTCCCCTTAACCTGCTTTTAATTTTCTTCCAAATATATGTCACCAACTGATGTTATATTCTATGTGTTTTTCATGTGTCTGCCCCTGCCCCGAGAATCTGAGCTCCTTGAGGGCAAGGCCTGTCTTTTTCACTGCTGTCTTCCCAGCTCCTGGAAAAGTGCCTGGCATGCAGTAGACATTCAAAACCCATGTGGTGATGAATGACTAAACAGTATAATACCTTACGTACCATGTGCTGAATGTGTCTCATGTGCCAGGTTCTTTTGTACATGATCTCTAATCCTTAGACCAACCTGGCAAAGTATATATTATTATAACCCTTTCACAGGCAAGGAAACACACTCAGAAAGCATATGTAAGTGGTCCTACATTCTCACAGCCACTGACGAAAAGAGGCAAGGTTTGAACCAGTGTGGCATGTGTGAGATAAGAAAGCTAAGGTAATTGTAGAGTGTCCTGGGTGGCCTAGTGATTGTTGGATGGGTCTGCAATCAGTGGGATCCTGAAAGGGATCACAGAAATTATTCCAGGGATCACTGAAAACAGTAATAATAATTCTTGAAACAGAGTTGGTGGTAAGTAGAGTCAGGAAACTCTGAAATCCTAGACTTGAGGCCTGCTGCTCCTTTCTGCGGCTCTGCCAAGTCTAACTATCCGCAGGCTCTTGCTCAAGTTCCTGCCTAATTGGCCTCTTTCTCCCTTATTAAAATAAGAGGTTCAGGTCACCTCATTCCAAGCCCATTCTCTGACCCAATGGTCAGCACTCTTCAGGGCTGACTTACAATTCTGACGCAGTTGGAGGGGATGGTAGGAAGGTGCCCCAGCTGTGTGCTCAGGCTAGGTCTCCAGGGAGGCAATACCACTGCAAGGATGCTACATTCAGGGCTAACCCTCAGCAGGGCAGTTTTTGAAACTCCATTTTGCCAGTGTCAGATAGTATGGAAATATCTATACTAGCCAGACTCATAAGAGGCAGCCAGAGAAACCAGTGGGGACATTCCCTGCCAGAACTGTGGTCACTGACAGGGCAGCTCTCTGGGATCAGGACCCTCAGGGATGTGGCCAAATGAGACACTGGGAGGCTGGGTGGGGAGCACACAGTCTAGCAAAGGAAGGCGAACAATGCTGAGAGGGCTCAGCTGGGCAGTGGGGGGGCCTGTGGGCCTCAGGCAGGCCCTTCTCTCTTGAGGTGACCTCAGATCCAGCCAGACTTTGCCCTGGGCAATGCTCAGTAAACACCAACCAGTTCTTTCCCCTCTAGGCTCCAGGCAGACCACCCCTCTTCTGTTAACACATTCTTTCTTCAGATACAGGAGCCCCAGTGACTACAGTTTCTGTCACATCTAGTCAGGCCTTGATTAGAATTTGGGGCCCAGGTCTTCCTGCTCTGAGATCCCATCCCTCAAGGTGACACGTACAGATAGCTGAGCTCATCCATCATGGGTGGCTTTTTAACCAATCTAACTCTCAAAAGTAATCTAGGATGAGGGCTCTGGCAGAGAGCAGTGTCTCACTACAACGTCCTATTCACCGATTACCAACACACGACAGCTTTTCAACACAGGGACCAATCTGATCATAATTCTACAAAGTTTAATGAACACTTACTATGTACCAAGCCCCATGTGACATACAAGGGATGCAGCTGTGAGGGAAAGCCGGCATTAAACAAGTGGTTAAAAGTGTGACTGTTAGATGAAGCTGTGCTCAATGTTGTGAAATCAACAAGCAAAGGGGCTCTCATGGTCCAGGGGACCAGGGAGGCCTTTTGGAAGTGGTGTTCAAAATCTTATACCTTCAAAGGAAGAGCCCACTTTAAAGTAGTCTACTTAGAAGATTATGGCATTTTTCTCTTCACGATCCTCCCAATTACTCAAAATATCTGGCAGATGAATTTCAGGGGTGAGGAATGTGTTATGATTCTACCCCTGCAGGCAAGAGCAAATCAGAGCTAGAAATGAACCAGACACAATAAGTTCCCAGATATCTGGAGACCAAAAGAACCGCTTAATCTAAGCCTAACTCCGCCACTACGACATTGTGAAACTGGAACTGCTGATGGCCAGGAAGTAGTTTTAAAACTACCATCAAACCTTTCCCAAAACCATAAAAACGTGAATTCAGATCCTTTGATCCAATAGTCCTAACCCAGGGAATTTATCCTAAGGAAAGAGTTCAAAAGTCATGTATATGGGGCTATTCACTGCAGTTTTATTAAAGAAGGAAAATAATAGAAGTTTACAAAACTTAGGAATGAACTGATTATGGCACATCAGTTGGATAGAACATTCTAAACCACTGAAAGTATAATATTTGAAGATTATATTACTAAATGAAAAACTGTTTAGGATCTTAAATTAAGTAGAAAATTATATAATTTTACCTGTGCTACTCACAAGGTGTCTAAAAACCATTTATGCAAATGGAGAAAGAGTGGCAGAACACAGAAACATGATCAGCTAATTTGATAAGATTATAAATGCTATCTTCTTTGAATAATAAAAACAATTACAAATAGTAATAACAAAAGTCTCCAACCATCTCCTATCATTCTTTCACACTCATCTAAAGCAGGGCAGGGGTAGAAAAAAAAAAAAAAAGGAAGGGGTCAGCAAGCTACAGCTTTGGGCCAAATCTGGCCTGCCGTCTAACTTTGCAAATAAAGTTTTAGTGGAACACAGCCATGCCTATATTTTCATGTATTATCTGTGGCTGTTTTCACCCTACAATGGTAGAATTAGGTAGGTGGAACAGAGAATAGATGGCCTGCAAAGCCTATTTGGCCCTTACAGAAAAAGTTTGCTGACCCGGTACCTTTAAGGAAAGATCGGCCTTCATTCCAAAAGCTGACCACAGTACCTGGTAACATAACCTAGTTAGGCACCGCAAGAATATGGATGAACGAACAGCGAACAACCTAAGTTTTACCCTTCCATACCCTACCTCTTTTTAAAAAATTTATAAACACATAAACCCCTAACTACTCCCTAAATACCTCTTCTCTCCACTGTTTCCGCTTTAGCTTGGCGATGAAGGTCAAGCATGAATCAGGTAACTTACTACCTAAGTTGAACCTCAGTTTATTTTCTATAAAGTACAGATTGAGGAAAAGGGACAGAAATGTTTCTTAAATTAAACATTAGTGCTGAAAGCTGAAAAGTATCTCTTAAGATTTAAGAGTTTTTAGGTTTGTTTTATTTTTCAAGACTTCTCTGGCTTTTGGGAAGAAGAAACGAGTCAGATTCCTGCTATTTTGACAGACTGCCATCACCTTCTTGTACAAGGTCACTCGCATGTGCAGCCAAAATGTACTTTTCTTCCAAGGTGCTCCTTATTGCTCTACAAAAAGGCACTGACACTGGGAGAAAGTTCACCGAAGTCCCTAGCAAGTTACCTATGCTGTTAACTGCCTGGCATCTGTTTTTCATTTGTCTGCCAAGAAGTGAAGGACTGACGCCCATCCCTTAGGGTCAACAGCTCCGTCTCGGGTTTTGGAAGGGCTAGGATAGCTCCAAACAGAAACTGACCACCAAAGTGACAAACTGCTCTTTGATTCCAGCATTATGAGAGTTTATAGCAAATAAACAAGCTGTTTGCCATTAGGAGGAATTATTTTAAAATGTATATATAAGGAGAAACTGAAATCAGATGAAGGAAACAAATGAAGTCAAGTCACAAACTGGCAGCAGGAAGGCTGGAGTTGGCCTGCAGACCTATTATATTTAGTTCACAGAGAATTATTTTTTTTAAAAACTACAGAGCTAACATTTGAAAATTGTGAGTTTTCACATGAAAATCCAGATTTCTGGTTTCTTTGCAGAGAGCACATTCCCACATGGCTGCCCAGCTGGGGTGGAGTAATAGATGCACCTTGGGACAGGGCCTGGTCCACTCACTCCAAGCACAGAACCTGCCTGACCCTGGAGGCATCCAAGTCGGTGACCACAGGGTAAATGATCTTCTGGAAAGCTGTTCCAATATTTTAACCAGGTGATGGGACCAGTGACAAGTTTAGGATCAAAAAACCTAAATGACTCTCATTCTCTCTCCTTCTCCATTTAAGGACAGCATGGCTAAGGATGCACTGGCCAGGGGAAGAGGTCCTCTTGAACACTCTTGCAGACATGACACGGATAATCATTCATGGAAGGCTGGTCTATGATAATGGGCATTAATATCAAGAAATGTTTTATTCTCACCACCCCAGTCTCCTGTTTATTTCCCCTGACTATTCTACAACCACCTAATTTTTAATCATTTAATAAATATGTTGTAGACATCTTTCAGAGGCAAGTCACTGTATGATACACTCACAAAGAATTCAGGAATTCCCTGACCCCAAGCAGTCAGAGGGGAACATTCAGGTGAGAAGAAAATACCCATACAGACCAAGGAGGTGCTAATAGCCCTAACTACCCACAGGGACTGTGCTCAGAGCTTTGAGTCTCACCATTACTCCTTGAGATAAGTATTATTATTATCTCAAAGGAGTCCATTTCAGAACCTTCAACAGATAGGTAGGGTTCCAGGAAGTTGAAGAGAAATAGTGCAGGACAGTGTGTACAAAGGAGCGTGCACTATCTAAAAAAACAAACACTTTTAATTATAAATAAAGTCACTAAATTTCAGTAAACTGCACCGTTTAATTGGTCTCTATATTAAAGAGTGTTATTTTCACTCTTTGGAACATATGATGATTTTGGTGGCAGACAGACATACATTCTTTATTTTAACAATAACAGCTGATATTAATTCTAATGTTGATAGCAAAAGGTAACTGTACACAAAATCAATGTTAACGATGTTATTGTTTCAGCAGCTGAAATTTAAAAGTGAGTTTAATTTAAAATAGAGCTAAAGAAAAACAGTAAACATCAAAAGTAGACTACATGTAGGAGTAATAATTTCCCTGAGGGTGGTATGCAAAACACCTTCAGCATGTTTAGAATATGCTACCTCATTAGAAGATTAAAGAACCAAGCTGTCTTATTAATCAGGAAGCCATTAATTGGAATGGCTTAGTGCAAAATTCACAGTAACACTGGATTCACAAAGGATAGGTTCTCCGGGTGAAGTGTTACCACGGAGTGCCCTCCATGATCTGAATCCTAGTAGAGCAGTATGGGCTGGGCAAGAATGAAATGCTATCTAGTGTTTTTGGAATTTGAATCCTGGATTCTCAGCATCAATACTGAGTATGTTATGCAACTAGTATCTGATAGCAGAAGCAAGGTTTTCCTTGCATTGTTAGCTAAATAAGCAAAATAACATCAAAACACAGTAAAATAAGACAAAATGCAACAAAATTTTAAGAAATCATAAAAAATGCATGTAACTCTATGGTACAACTGTGTCTACAGAGTTGATGCTGGAGATTTTTATTTGTTCCTGCTATAGCAACTGAGAAAGTAGACAGTAGGAAAGAAATGAAACCCAGAGATGGATGGATTAGATAAGGACAATAACAAGGCAGAATACCTTTGTGTACAGCAATCCTTTGCAAGGGCAGGTTCCAGGGAAATAAAATAGTTTGGGTTCAGGATTCCCTAAAAGAGCCTCGTCTAAATTGATTATGTATATTTTTAAAACTTCAGAAAACCTCAAAAACAATTATTAAGGCTGCAGTAGTGCTTAAGATATTTCTATCTATTCATCAATAAACCGAATTCTCTCTCAGTCTCTGGAAATAGGAGCTAAATCATGAAGTAGCTCAATCATCCAGCTTTTTTTTGAGGGGACAGGTCCCCAAGTCTTGGGAACATCACTTGGATGCTTAACAATTTAATTTTCTGGAAATATAACAAGATAGGGAAAAAAATGGCATTTACCTGTCAAGAAAATACTGAAAATGGTCAGTAAAAATAATGTGATAAGCAACTTTGTGTGTGTTAAGAGTGTTTGTATGTACATGTACGAAAGAGAGATCCACTGGGAAGCAGATTTGGCCCAAAGGGGAAGGCGTCCACTGACCACATGGGGGGTCCAAGGTTCAAACCCCGTGCCTCCTTGACCCGTGTGGAGCTGGCCCACATGCAGTGCTGATGCGTGCAAGGAGTGCTGTGCCACAAGGGGTATCCCCCATGTAGGGGAGCCCCACGTGCAAGGAATGCTTCCTGTAAGGACAGCCGCCCAGCAGAGCCGCCCAGCACGACAAAAGTGCAGCCTGCCCAAGAATGGTGCCGACACACGGAGAGCTGGGGCAGCAAGATGATGCAACAAAAAGAGACACAGATTCCGGGTGCTGCTGACAAGAAAACAAGCAGACAAGGAAGAACACACAGTGAAGACAACTTGGGGGTGGGGGATAGGGGAGAGAAATAAATTAAAAATACATCTTTAAAAAAAAAGAAATACCCCAAAAAGCATTGCCTGAGTGATGAAGATGATAACAATAATAATAATCATAACGGTATCTGTATTTACTGGGTGCTTACTAGTAACAGGTGCTGTGCTAAGTGCTAGACAAGGACTACCACATTCAATCTTCAGACTAACCCTACCTGATGCATGAGAAACTAAGGCACAAAGAAACTAAGCCAATTGGAGCTAGCAAGTTGCAGAGATGGAATCTGAACCTAGCTGACAGATGTTAAAACTTTTGCTCACAAACTTGGTTCTCTTAATCGTCCTCTAAGGAAGACAGTTTTGGTTAGAGAGCAGGGTACTGCCAACTGCTGTATGCAAGTCCAGAGCCCAAGCTGAAGTTCTCAGGGTGTCTAAGGAAAGACAGTGTCTACCTCTCATGTTTTTTTCCCATGTGCCCCCCATAGTACTCAGACTTCTCCCTAAATAACCGATTTTTCAGACATTTAAAGAATATTCTTGAGAGGGGTGTCAATTTGCAGTCTGCCAGGAAGGTCCACATATCTTAGCCCAGCCCTGTGGAAACAGATGGTGACAAAGTGCAGTTCCAAGGTCATGAGTGTGTAACATTCCTCACTGCAGGCCTACCGGGAGGAGTCAGGTGTTTTGTGAAGGGCCATCTCCATGTTATATCATGTCACCCTTACAGCAGCGTGACAAACTACATGTTAGTCGCAGGTTACAGATGGGGAGAGTGAGGCCCAGAGGAGTTCGGTCATTTGTACCAAATCGCACAGCCAGGAAGGGGCAGATCTGGAATCTGAACCTCCCGAGCTCCAAATCTTCTGTTCCTCCTAGCATGTCACCTAAAGAAAGACGTGATCCTATTTAAACCAATAGCTAGAATAGTGGCTCAGGTCATAGACTGGGGCAAGACTGGGTTTGATTCCTGGCTCTGCCACTTACTGGCTGTATGACTGCGGACAAGTCACTTCTTTTCTCTTTTCTCATCTGTAAAATGAGAATAATAACTGTACCCATCCTATTGGGTTGTTTTGTGAAATGAATGGGTTAATATTTGTCAAGTGTTTAGAACACTGCTTGGCACATAATAAATGCTTATGTGTTTGTTAAATAAATATAAATCTCTCTCTTATGTGGGCACCTATATACAGATGACAGATAAAGCAAAGGTAATGGACTTAAAATCAAAGAAAAATATACGTAAACCAGGGTTCGAAGTGGCCAGTGCAGTAGACTCACCACAAACACCGCCATAGGGCACCACAAGCTTTCCATCTGAAAATACATTTGGAAGAGTCCCAGGATGTAGTCCCAAATCAGACATGAATTAGCTGTGCAACCTGGAGAAGGCATTTTGATTTTCTGGGCTGTGTCTCTTTACATGTCAGAAGAGAGGTGTGATTTTGATGAGATCCAAAGCTGGCCCTGGAGTGACCAGGCAGCATGTCGGTAAAGAAAAGGACACAGGGACCAACAAAGTCTGGGTTCCAGTTCTCCTGCAAATGGATTTTGTCACTTTGGACATACTGCTTACCTGTTCTGAGTTTCAATCTCCTCTCTAAAGTGAACAAAACAGTACCTGTTCCCCTACCTCACAAGATTCGGGGCAAATAAGAGTGAATATGAGAGTCCTGGGCAAGAGGGAGGACCTCTCAGGAGAGCTCTATAAGAGGATCTCTTTTTTGTGGGTAACAGGTAGACACTTGTGATGATTCATAGCATCTACAGCACTGTCTAAAATGATTCCCTGCTTTATTTATTGTTTTTCTCCCTATCCCCCAAGAATCTAAGGTCCCTCAAAGTAGGGACATCTCTGCATTGGAAAAAAGCACTTTGCAAACATTTATTGACTGAATTTGTGGAAGGTCCAAATCAATGAATGACTTTGAAGTTACACGAGGAGCAAAACAAAGTAGCCCAAACGTTTTAATTAAAACCAAACGTGGTAACAAATGAGTGAAGCTACGCAGGTATAGAGCTCTGTCAGCACCACCAGGCTACTCTCAGTTCTTTTCTTTGTGAGGGGTGGGGAGAGGGAATGGCAGAGTTAAGATGTTCCCTCTATATAAGTGGTGGAATTAACATACTCAGCAGGTACACAGTCTTTCTAAAACTGAATACCAACTGGGATAATTAAAGGCCAGAGCCTTCTTTTTTTTTATTTTAAATCAACTCCCCTATAAACTGCCTGCTGACAAAGGCGTAATTAACTTGACTCCTGTAAGAATACATGAGGAAACTTTTCTCCTTCATTCTTACTACAAAAAAAAAGTCTCATTCCCCCCACCCAAGCTCAATGAGTACTCAGATTGAGCAGGACTAAAAGGAAAGTTACAAAACACTCATTATTTTTGGAACTTAAGCCTGCAACATCCCTCCTTCCCAGAAGCCAATGCGTCAGGGGCTTGGAAGCGGCCGGTGCTGGGGAAGGCCATCCGGAGGGAGGCAAGCGGGTGGGCACCAGCTCTTCACCAGGGGACCAGGTGCCAGAAGCCTCCCTTGTCACCATCCGCCCGTCCCTGTGGCCGAAAATAAAACCTGCAATTTTTAAAATACCGTTCTAAAAATAGAGGGTTTGGCTTAAATCTACCAGTATGTGTTTTGATTTTTAACTTTGGAGTAAAAAATCATCCCTAAAACCCAGTGAATATCAGCAAGTCGTTCAGGGAGGTTGCAATTTTATTTTGATTTCAAGGTTTCTAAAACATCTTTTGTCTCAGAATGAGGAAAGGGGAAAGGAAATAAAAGAAACGTGGGTGATAAGGATATACAAAAGATTTAAATTCTAGTTGGAAGCAAAAGGCAGCCCAGATAATCCTACATTATTTTAAAAGTTATTTTTTGGGGGGTGGGGGAGCTATACTCAATAAATGGAAGAACTGCTAAGTTTCAACTTGGTTACTTAACTCCTTCCTGAGTTTATTTCTGGACCCAATCTGCATGCACACTAACCTGGAAATAATTCCTAACAGGGATTCTGGGCAGCTCCAAAAGCATAAAGAATCTTCTAACTGTTGGGCAGTCCAAGGCTTGGTTAAAATCTCTGTTCCTGTAGAACGCTTCATTGCCAGCAAAGTGAAGAGCCATTGTATCAAAAGTTCAAGAACCTTCTTCTGTACTTAAGCACAATTTGCATCATTCTATTTTTTTTTTCTGTTTAGCATGCTGAAATGTTTTACATTTTAAAATAAAACATTACATTTTAAAAAGTCATACCATCATACCCAGAATGTGCCTCGAGAAAAGCTTGCCAATTACAGCATCTTAATTAATGAAGATTAACTTCACATGAAATTGGGTTATTTTGAAAAGTCTTCAATATAATGGGAGTGGGGTGGGTGAGAGTGTCATAAGAAGGAAGCATTAATGCTATCTGCTTCCAGTCAAAAAGACTGATGGAAGTAACTTAAATGTTTGATTTTATGTGTGATTCATCTAATCTCTAAAGGAGAAAGATTTGGATTTGTGTTTGTGTGGGTAGTAGCATCATGTGTGGACTATGGAAGTCACACTCTGCCTCTGCCCGGAACGAACGCCCACAAATCAATGGGGATGCTCTGAAGGTTACAAGGGATATTTCAATTGTCCAGGAATGTACACTATGCAAACAATGTCGGCTCCCTGTGCCAAGGCAGAGATACTGTGGGACTTGAGGCTGCAGGCGACGAGGAGAAGGATGGTGGAGCAAGCAGTGTTTTCTTCACAGGGGCAAATGGGAACCCGCAGAGAGTGGCTGAAATGTTTCATTATCCTAATCTGCAAAGGACAAATAATTACAGAACTTGCTCTATCAGAACAAGAGACTGTTAGTCTGTATGGGGGAAGGGCAGGGATAAAGAGCCTTCCTTTTAGGGAAAAAAAAAAGGAGAGAATCTACAAAAAAATGTGGACTACAAAAGGAATCTTCTGCTTGCAAAAATAGTTCTTTTGAAGAGGAAAGTCCTGGGCATTTAAGAGTTTGGTTTACGATCAATAAAGAAATCTCTGGCTTTCCAGACACCAGGGACAGAGTAACCCGAAGTGTTAGAAGGCAGGCTACTAGCCAAAGATCAATTAGATATAAGACCACATATAACCCAGCAGTGATTCTAGAAGCTTCTGGGAAGATATAATTTGCTTTACAAAAATCTCCTTTATGCATCCCCTACCCCCTCTACCCATGGGAACACAAGGAATGTAGGATCTTTCATAGAGAAAGCAAGGACACAGGAGGCAGAATGGGGGTAGGGGTGGGGGCGCTAGCAAGATGACAGGGTGGAGGAAAGCCTGGCAGCAGCTCTTCTTGGAGTGGCGGATACTTTATTTGTACCCTATAAGCACTGCAGAAATAATTTACATGCACTGCCCTTCTTGTTTTTCCAGTGGTGATTTCATCCAGTCCCTGTAGAAACTCAGAATTAAATGTCACGGTTTTGTTTTTTTGGAAGCAAAACTCTCCCTCAAACAAGGGAGTTCTACATACCGCTGAGAATATCTGAGATTGGAAAAGTTTGCAGAGTGCTAATCATTAACACACTACTTTTGAAGGCAGGGCTGCCCCTTTCTTTGCTGACTATCACATTTCCTTCTATTTGATCTTGCCCTGTCTTGGTTTACTTTCTGTTTCTCCCACTCATTTCCATGCATTCTTCCATAACACATGCGAAGTCCAGAATAGCAGCTTCCTTTCTCCGGCCAACTCAACACTTCCTCTACAAACCCTCCTTTTTCAAAATAAATTCATCTCAGATTTATTTTTCCAAGGTTTCTCCTGCCTCCCACATCCTAGGGGGAAAAAAAGGTCCTCTTCTTACCACCACCCCGCCCCCCAAATATGCAGGAGAATAAAGCAGAAGTAAGATTTCTAAGAAACTATAAATAAAAATATGTCTGAGAGGAAGAATAGACTGGGAATTCTGTTTAGAGGCTGAAAAACCTGTTTGCGTCTTTGTCATTCACTAGTGGTGAGGCTTTGCATAAGTCATGCAACCTCCCTAAGTCTCAATTTTCTCATCTGCAAAATGGAGATAATAATGTTAAAAAAAAAAAAAATCCTTTCCAGGCTGTAAGAATTAAACAAGTCAAAGCATATGAAGCACTCCCAGTGCCTGGAATATTTTAAGTACTCAATTAATGTTTGCTGCTAATTTATTATCTTTGCTGTTGTTATGCTATATTACAAATCTCTTGCATAAGACTGTCATACCTCCACCCCGCCCCCACTGCATATAGTAGCAAGGACTGGGTGCTTCGAAAGGCTAAATAATAATAGTACAATAAAGAGGGCTACTGAGGCAATCGTTTTGTTGATCATGGCCTGTAAGAGGCACCTCTCAGAGGCAGTGTGCAGCACAGAGTAGAGGGCATATTTTAAGAACCTCTGATCAGGGCCAACTGGTTAATCTGGATGCCTCACCTGGCAGAGCTGCCTCAGCCACATCCCCCTCTCTGCAGGCTGTCAACATTCCCAGTGGGATGCAAGTCGCCCCAGACTCAGGAATTTTACAAGCAAGTTGTCCCCAGCCTCCCAACTTCTTTGCTCCCTTTTAATGACATCAAGGCTTGGGCAAATTGAAAAGCATCAGTTCTGCTTCACAAATAAGGCAAGGACCCTGCCTTGCTAGTACTGAGTCACTAGTGAAGGCCTGTCTGATTTGTAAACTTTCCCAGAAAACTACGCTCAAATGCACCAAGGCAGGCTCCAAATCTCAGACACCTCAGAAAGGCTCTGATTCACCAGGGCGTGCTTCAGAGATGGAACCCTGGGGGCAGGAGGCACACCACTGCCCAGCCTGCAAAGAGGTAATCTTCCTTTAAAAACACACACACAAATGCACAGAGAGAGAGGGAGAGAGCGAGAGAGGGAGAGAGGGAAGAAGGGAGGGAGGGAGGGAGGGAGGAAAGAAGGAAGGGAGGGAGGGAGGGAGGAAAGAAGGAAAGAATTCTGAGCCTTTCCTAATAAGGTAATGCCACATGCCATTTGTGGTTTCAAATTGCTGGGCATGTCGGGATCATATGACATTCACAGCAATCACTGCTTCACGCTTGTGTGAGGCTCTCCAGGAAGGAGGAGAAGGAGTCTTTGGTGTGTGTCTGGGGATTACAAATGAATAGGGAGCATGCCCTGCCAGTGGAACCCCACATTTTCCTGATTAACCACACTTGCCTCACATCTCTCTTTCACCCTGCCGCCTGCAGGACTCTTGCTTTGTAGTGCAGTTTCAGGCAATTTACAGTTCTCAAGTTGCTTTGCATGCTTGTTTTATCTCTTCAACTAGGTACAAGCTTCTTGAGGGCAGAAACGCTCCATTATTTCTTTTGTTTCACCCTGCTATGCTTATCACAGCATAATCTACCAAGCAGTGATTCAATAAATGCTTGATGATGGGCCAGTGCTTTAGAATTTTACAGATCAGTAGGTGATCGTTTTATATCATTAACCTCCAACTTATAAATAGGCAGGGTTCAAAAGTTGGTCTCAAAGAAGGAATTTGGGGGCATATTTCCCCGAAGAAACAGGGTTATAACCAGTGGTTCGGTTTCCAGGCCAACTCAATCCTCAGAATCTCCTATACATATTTATATACACTCTTATTAAACTTCATCACTTACGTCAGACTCACATTAGACCAGTGTGGTACACGTGCAAAATAATGTTTAGGTTCTTTTCCCTCACTTTAATGATTCATTATAGTCATAAGCATCAAAAATTAGTACATTTTTCCCATATTTGTTTTGATTTCATATTTTATGAATCTATGTAGCATCAGGTAATGCTCTACACATTAGAGACTTAAAATAACATTAAGAACTAAGGAATTATTTTTGCTCATCATTTAAAAAAAGCAGATGCATGTACTTTTGTTTTCCTTTTTCTTCATGTGTCAAAATATTTTTCAATAGTTTATAACTCCAATTCTTGTTAGGACCATGCCAGACTTACCCAACCATTTACAAACAGACATATATGAATCCATTCATTTTCAGCTATTTCCAAAAATGAGTTGTAGTAAAATTCATAGCCTCCAGGACTGCCTATTTATATATATTTGAAAAAAAAACCTGGTGCCATTAAAAATATTTATTAGCAAACAAATGAGTGACAGCTTTTAAAGTAAAAACTATAGTTGTTTGACAGTAAGGCAGAGTCTGTAAAACGCTTTCTTGCTGAGGCAGAGAGAAAATATTCAATGATGTGTGCCTCTGGGGATAATACCACATCTGTAGCAAAAAGCTTTCAGGGGTTCTGACAGAAGAACACCCCCAGCTATTCTGGCCATGGTGAGGACAGTCAGGGGCCTTGGTGGCCAGGCTCCTTCCAATCTGCAGCGTGGCAGCTGAGAGGCAGCGGCCAGGGGAGCGCTGCGCCCTGCCCAGGATAGGCCCTTCAAGCAGGCTGCTGTGTTTGGGACCATGAGTACAAAGTACAAGCATACAAATGCCAGCTGTTGTACTGCTCCCTTGGACAGCTCTCTAGACGTGTAGGTAACCTAAAAAGCTGTACCTTGGCCCTTGTGTCCGTTAAATAGCATTCCGAAAATACGAATCAAAATGATTTTCAGGTATGAGAAGTTTTCTCTTATATCTCTAAGATTGACAGAGTTATCATATTGATGCTCTAAAAAAGCCAAAACCGAACAACAACAAAACAAAAAGCAAACAGGAAACCGAACATGCTAATAAACATGTATACTAAACATGCCTCTCCCAATCTTTTGGCATTCAAGGCTGCCTTTCTAACCCCAATCAGCATTTAGTACCGCACAATAGAGATGTCAGCTCAACGACAGCGAGGGTGACAGGTACAATTGTATCACATCTGCTTTGAGTAAGAGTTATTACCAAGATGCAAGAAGCTACAGTCTCTTCCCCACTCCATCACAACTCAGAGCAAATAAATATAGCTCATCCATGATTGACTGAGCTGACCTTTTAGTGAGAAGTTCTGCATAAGCGGACAGTCTCGTTAGCCACCCTTTTATTTAAGCTTTTGCAGAAAATCTAAAATATGTTCCTTTACTCCTACCGCCAGAAGAAACAGAACATAATCAACACAGCAGCTACTTTCCCCTTGGTGCTGCAGGCTGTTGCTCTGCTGCCAGGTCTGACAAGGGGGCAGCTGTCTAGCTAGAGAGACAGCATAGGAGATTGGTCTGAACGCAAACATCAACTCCAAGCAGACTCTGAAGGTAGGACTGTTTAACTTTCAAAAGAAAATTTCACAACGTGAACAGAAACTGTTGTTTGTCTCTGAAAAATGTCAAGTACGCAGGGGTCTGGTGTTAATAGGTTTCTATATAGTCAGTTATTTGAATTATTAGGCTAATTTTAGGATGGCAGGTGTCTGGCCTCTTCCTCCTCCCATAACTTTTGCAAACATCATTAATTGACCATACTGCTCTTTCTTGGGCCCAGATAGAGTTAATGAATACCTCTTTTCAACACCTGGTTCCAGGCAATGGTGGGGGACACCTGTTCCCTGCCTGTTCAAAAAGATCTGATACATTTTCATTTCTTGACTTCACGCAATTGTCTGTTGACCAAGATCTCATCACTTTATTTTAGCAAGTCTCTCTATTCTTTTCAGCTAATCACTCCGCTAATCTGAGTTACAAGTAATATTAGTTTTGTTCATTGTATGCTTTCTCTTTTGCCAAACACTGTTAGACACTAAGCACTAACTTATGTCCTGTGTCTTCACAAAAGTCCCAAGGCAGGGAAAGGACACTCAAATTTGACCTGTGTTATGGCGTCCAGCAGCTTTCCCTGATGACTCCAGGCTGAACCAGTGGCCTGCCTCCTACAGTGCCATCATGCATTTGCCTCATTGTTTCAGAGCGACCTGATCACACAGTAGTCTTCCTCACTCAACTCCATGAAGGCCAGAACTATGCCTTCCTCTCCTTTGCATCCCTAACACTTGGCACACTGCTGAGGACCTAATAGGTGCTCGGTAATTACATTGAAAGAATTCTTTTTTTTTAAAGCTCCCATTTTCAAATACTCTCTGAGCCTCAACTCATGCTCTACAATGAAAAGACCATCTGTGACAACTTCAGCTGCCACCCCTGTACGTTTTCTTTACAAGATAAAGCAAAGTGTGCTGGTCAGGCAGGCCTGAGCAGAGGCCGGGGAGGCAGCCCCCATGACTTAATCCCACTGTGCTCTGGCACCTACCGCCTCTGAGTCCTAAAACACCAAAGTCACTCATAGCTCTGCTTCTGCCTTTGTGCTTTGTTGCCATTTCCTTTTTTTTCCCGCCTTTCTCTGTCTCCCACACTAGATTGTGCTCTAGTTAGTTTTATATCCCTAGCACTTAATATAGTGTCTGGTTAGTGGCAAAAAAGTTTCTTTGAAAGGATTTGTAGTAAAAACTAAAAACAGCACTAGCCCGAGTCGGGAGAAGAGGGAGATGCTTCCAGAATGGCTCTGACTCCCCTGGGTAGTTTCACTCCAGGGCTGTTTCTGTATTTAACGGGAGGACAGGCAGCAAGCTTTAAGTGTGACAGTGTATTTAAGCACTCTGTCAAGTTAAGAGCAGGCTATTACTGCTGTGTGCAGGATAGGTGTTGCCACCAGCCTAACCCCTTCCCTTTCCAGCCAGCCCCCCCCACCTCCTCTATTCCACTTCTTGCATCCCAATTATCATCACATATAACAACCTGCTGTTCCCTGCTGGTGCGAGAGCCTAACCCCCCACTTCTTGCAGCGTTTCCTTTCTTCCGTCCCGCCCCACTGCCATCTCTGCACTAATCCTAAGAGGATCAACTCTAACCTCCTCAGCACGGCCCTCAAGGCCCTGCGTGTCTGACTCCTGATTACCTTTTCAGCTCATTTCTGACCCCACCCGCCTCCTAGCCTCCCACGTGCTAAGCTCCGCTCATACCTGAGCTCATCATTTCAGCCCCACCACAAACCTCCGCCTACTGCTGTGGTCGCCAGCCTGGGGAGTGGCACTTCCCGGAGTCATCTTGGACTCCCCACTCTCCTCCACCACACCCCCTCTTCTATCTCTAAGTCCTGTTGACTTCCTCAATATTTCTCAAATTAGTTTATTTTTATCCCCACTCCCACCACCCTTCTCGGAACTAGGAGCAGCTCGCCACTCAATTAGTGCAACTGCAACAGCTTTCCGGCTGGTTTCTCTGCCTTGTACCTCAGCACCCTTCAATCCATGCTGCACAGCCAGAGTGATCTTTCTGAAAGAAAAACCCGACTGTGTCCCTCTCCTTTTTAGACTTCTTCCACAACTTAGATATCACCTCCTTCAGGAAGCTTTGCCGATGTGTTTGCCAAGCACCTGCATTTCTCTTATTAGAAAACAGAATACGCTCAGCGTTTTTCTCAATTAGAAGCAAACTCCTGCCTCGCTCTCCTCTGAGCACTGCAAGATTTTTAATGATTCTCTCTGTAGCAGGCGCTTTAGCCTGCCACTCAGTAGCCATCGTGCCTCCGCCGGCAGAGCAAGTTCACCCTTTCCTTGGGTGACTAGGGTAAATCCAGTCTGGTCTAGGTCATATAAGCAGTGCCATCCCATTTGTCAGGGATTAGTTTAGCAGTGTGCACGTGCCCCAGTTCTAGTCTTTGCAACATAAGGGGAAACCTCCTGGGGGAGTTTATAGGAAATGTTTCTTCACTCCTAAAGAGAGATAGCACAAGAGCAAGAAAGAGTTCTTGATCTTGGTTCGACAGGATGAGATGCCTGCAACCTCTCTGTACCTGATAGGACAGCTACAGCCCTTGGGGTGAGGCTGGCACAATAGGATGAAAAGAACTTGACACTGTTGTTGACCTGCTGAGTCAGTCAACCAGAAGACAGCCTACATCTGCATTTCTTTTTATATGAGATGATTAACCTCCTTTTGGGTTAGGTCATTTAAAATTGGGTTTTCTGTTACTTGTAGCCCAAGTACAGCCTCTGAGGGCATTTTTCACCTCCTAGTTTGTCTTGGAGGTACTTAGCCACAAATCTTGTTTCTTCTTGAAGGCAAGGTTTGCATCAGATACATCCTTGTATTTCCCCTAGTTTTCCTCACTCCTGTGCTCTAATGAACAGGAACCACTGTCTTCTAGTCTCTAATGATGTCTTCCTCCTTACACTGTGAAGTTCTACTACCCATAAGATGGGTCTTGCCGTCTTCAGGGACTTAGTTGGTTTCTGTTTTTGTTGCTGTTGTTTTTTTAATGTTTAACTATGGAAGAAACATGAACATAACAGGAAAACTCTATGGTCAACTCTAGGCGTCAAAAACCAATTTTATCCATATACACCTCATGGTATGGAGCACATGCTTTGTGCAAAGTAGGTACTCAAAATGTTTGCTAAATGGAAAATTTAATCTGCCTCGGGTGAGTCAAGGGCACTTAAGACTTCTATAAGGTCCTAAGGTCATAATGATGAACAGTAATTATCAACAATTTGTTCTAAATATATCCTAGGTCCTGGGATATGGCTAGTGGTAAGTTTTTGCTTGTCTATGTGAAAGCCTTGATATCAATGAGATGTTAAAGCAGAGTTAGGCATCACAGAATGGAATAACAACTGAAGAGAGAGCAGCAGAAGTGCCCATTCACCCGACGTGTGTTGAATGCCCACCTTGTTTGTGCCAGGCCCTGGGGCCACAATCACAGGTAAGATAGACCTGCTGCCCTCAGGGGGGCGGGGGTCTGGGTGGGGGGAGAGAAAAACAGACAACTCCAACAGCATGGTAAACGTTATACCAGGGGGAAAGTTAGAGGGTGCAAACATCATACTGAGGCCAGACTTACAGAGCTGGCAGGAGCGTCTAAGCTGCAGCTGAGTGCAGAGGGTAGTCAATCAAAGAGGGACAAGGATGAAATAAAAAGGAGAGTAGCATGATTAGCTCTGTATTTATGAAAAGCTGTTTGTTTTGTTTGTTGGGGAGACAAGGCAGGAGCCAGGGAGACCAGTTAGAAGGCTGCTACAGCAACCCACGGCAGGACAGGGGCTTCTCAGGCTGGAAACAGACTGGTGTCAAGTGATGGTGGGTGTGGGTCCCCAAGAACATGTGGCACTGTGGCTGTTGCTCAAAGGAGGACATCGCCTAGCACCAAGTTCCACTCTTTCGGGTTCGGAGGAGAATGAGTTATAGTGTAATGGTTTTAAAATTTTTGTTTGGTAGTAAACACTTTGTTAGAATAAAATATGAAAGCACAGTACTTTAAAAGAAGCAGAGTAGCTCTTGTTGAACCTGGCATGTATGTGTGTTTGTGTGTGTGTAGTGGCTGATGTCCTTCCTTCCTTCTCATTCACCCCATGGCTATCTAAGCACAGGGATGGTTCTGTTCCCAAAACTGTCCCAGATTCTCCCATGACCCGGCTCAAGTGGCTAATCCTCTCTGACCCTCACTTTTTTCCCACAGGTCCCATGAAGAGGCTGGGCCTTACAATCTCTAAAATCAATGTCTACTTTAAATTTCCAACTCTGGGCGCCAAATGCATTTGGTAAATTAAGGGTCCTTGCTAATTTGGTTGCAGGGGTCATAGCACTGTAAAGTTCTCAATTCTCCGGACCAGAGGTTCTCAATCAGCGTACCCTGGATGGAATTCGGATGACCCTCAGGCCTGGGCTGGACAGGCGGGGCCTGGGCTGTCCAGAGCCCTGGGGATTGGCCACCTCCCGCCACTAGCCTCTTCCTCAATACGACTGAATCTAAATGAGCTCTTATGAGAAAGAAGGTGGGAAGCACAACTCAGGTGACAGAAAAGCATCCAACAAGCCCAGAATTTCCTCCAGCCTATACCTTACATTTCCTTCCGTCACTCAAGCATCCACTAGCTCTGCTAAGGATGAGCCAATCACCAACCCGCTTTGAGCTGCATGGTGGGAAGGTGAGTTCAGGGCTAAAGCGGCCAGGAGAGAAGCAGAAAGGCCTGAATGGCTGTGACAACAGAAACCTTTCCCCTGTGCTCTCCACCCCTTGTTCTCCTGTCTTTCCAGGGACCTTGACCCATTAACTATCACCTGCCCCTCCAATAGCTCCAAACTCTCCTGCCATCTCCTTTGATGTGCATAATTTTGGTTACAGGGGAAACGACCTCGTGTTTGGCGTGAGGAAGATTTGGAAAGAAAAGCACTGGTTTCCCTGAGACGACTGAACCAAGGGGCCTCTAGCTCACACAGGCCCCCAGAGATGCTGGGGGGTGCCAAGAAGTTCTGAGAAAGATTTGCAACGGCTCAGCTCCCTTTAAAGAGAAAAATGCAGCAACGGACAGGGTTACCAAAATAAGTTGCTCAGTGCTCGGGCTCCCAGGTCAGAGGGAGGAGGTTTCACGCTAGCTTCGTCTGGGTTTCCTACTGCAGTGACACAGAAAAAAAACAAGCAACGCAACCACTGGTACTGAATTATTATGCCTGGAGAATGATTAATGTGGTCTGGATCCTGCTTTCCAAGCTCAGACTTCATCAGTACTGTGACGACCAAATAATATCGCCTGGAAACAGCAGCAGCTTGCTAACCTGGGCAGCAGCTCTCTGGAGCTTTTCATGTCTCCTGGCACCGGCCCCACGACAGGACGGGGCGACAAGTGGGCCCCGTGGAGCTGAGTGTGCGCTCTGTGCACGTCCGCGAACAGACGGCGGGTGCAACGCCCTGGGCTGGGCTCGACATCCTGGCAACCACCAGCGTAGGCTTCTGGAAGCTAAAGAGACCAGACTGGACACAACCTGACCAGAACAAACAAACCCAAGAGATGTCTCTGCCAGAAAAATGTGAAGCAAATAAAATTAGCTGAGATGTTCCCTGTGTTTCCTGAAAATGTCTCTCATGGTGACAGCCTTTTCCTGATTATTCTAATGGAAGAATGCCTTGTTATAACAAAAAGTTACAAGCAAACCAGAACGTGGAATGGCATATATATCCCATAATGCTAATGGAGGCCCATACAGGTATGGCTTTAAAGCTCCTCTTTAGGAGCCATTGTACTGTGATCTCTTTTGTAGTGATTAATTATAGTCTAATTATAGTCTGAGAACTATTCAACTCCATAAACATTTATTAAATACCCACTGCATAAAAGCACTGTGGGAGGTGGTATAGTCCAGTGGTTAACAAAAAAAGCTACGGAATCAGACGGACCTGGGTTGTGCTGACTCCTCCACCCATTCCCTGCATGATCTAAAGAAAGCTACATTACCTCTGTGCCTCAGTTTCCTCATCTGTAAAACAAAAGCAGTAATAGTGTCTACATCATAGGGTTATAGTTATCTTAGAGTGAGGTCTAGCCTGTAGTTAAGCACTCCATACCTGTTTGCTATTAGTATTTTAGTCTTTGTGCACCTCATTTTCCTTTCCATAAAATGGGAATAATAACCATACTTCCTCATTGGGTTGTTTAGATGATTAAATGGAATAATGCATGCACCATGTTTAGCATAATACCTCGTACACAGTAAGTGTACAATAAAATACTAGTCATTTTTATTCCTAAAAGACTCCCCAAATTATTTTAAAAATAAGACACTCATATGCTAAAGTCCATGCAAAAAAGAAATCCCCTCCTTGGATGATTTCAGCAAGGGATATTTTGTGACAATGCCCAACCTCACCATCCTCCACCCTGAGTTCCCACGTCCTTACAAAACTCTTGCTCTGTGATGAAGCTCCACAGTGACACTCCAAGGAGTTCTCATGTCCCTCAAAATAGTCTAAGCTTCCTTTTAACTTGATACAGATATACTATCCACTCGGTCGTTTAAGCAGTTATTTAAAATTCTGGCTTTGTACAACAGGGGGCATGGCACAAACCTGGCACAGGCTCTTGAGGCTCAGCTGCTTGGCCTGGCAGGGCACAGAAAAGTCGTGTTTTACAGACTCAAATACCAGAAGTAACCTTCACAGCTACTAACTGTGTGGAGCTCTTCCCCCATCGAGGCAAAGTGCCGAGCACATGACAATACATTACATGGCTGAAACAATGGCCCTAATAAGGCCCAGGGCCCAGACAGGTGAGCTAAGGCATCTGGGTGGCAGGGCTGTAGGCTCTAACCCAAACTTGCCGCCAAAGTCCATCCACACAAATACTGGGACAAGTGCCTCCCTCCCCAGAGTGACCAGTCAACTCATCCAAGAGCAATACATTTCTTATTATAATATCACTCTTACTATACACTACTAGGATAAACGGTTCAAGGCTATCCTTTCATTTTTTATTTTTCCTGCTTCACTTTCTCTGACACTTGTCCAACCATGCCACCTAGTGGCCAGTCAAGCACAAACATGGGTCTCCTCAAAAGGCTGGTGGGCGGGCCCCTCACATCCAGGACACACAGAGCTCAGGACTGGAGGGACCTCATGGGTCACATTCCAGATGAGGTAACTGAGGCTCAGAATAACGAAGTGACTCACCTAAACACAAAGAGAAAAGGAAGCCAAAGTGGAACAGTGTGGAAAACCTGGACCTTAGAGTTAGGACACAGGTTCTGATTCAAACTTTGGCTAAATTCAGCCCTCAGCAAGCTACTTTCTTCAATCATTCAACAAACACTGGTTGAACACCTACTACGTGCCAAGCGCTGTGCCAGATGATGGGGACATAACAATAAATAAGGAGGACAAGTCTCTATCCTGCAGTCCAATGACAGAGAAAATAAATAGGGAATCAACAATAACACCACAAGCTAACAGGGACTATGGACTTGCCCTGTTGCTAGGTACTGTGCTGAAAGCTTGGCAATCACTAACTCAATCCTCACAACAAATCCTATAATGGGGGTGCTATTACCCATCTTCCTTTAAAAACTGGTGGAAGTTGGCATGGGATGTGACTTCCAGGGATGAGCCTCCCTGGCACCGAGGGATTATAATCAAGCACCACCTAGTGATGCATTAGGAAAAAGACCTTGATCAAAATGGGGAAATAGAGGACTTCCGGCAAGATGGTGGCTGAATGAGCTTGCCTTGCCGTCTCTCCTGGGAAGAGGCAGCTGGGCACCGCTGGAGGTTCTCCGGGACCAGGCTTTTTCAGGATTTTTTCAGGGCAGGAAGTGTCTGGACATCGATTTGGTGGGAAGGTAACGGAAAGGACTGGTCTATAAGATATAATTTGGGACTTTTCAGGAGGGGGAGGCAAGATGGCGGCTGAGTGAACTTCCCGGTTACTAGCTCCTGGGGGGAATCGGCTGGGAGGCGTCGGAGACTCTTTGGGACCGGCTGTCTCGGGATTTTTCCTGGTCCGGAGGTGTCTGGACATCGATTTGGAGGGAAGGTAACAGAGAGGATCCATCTGTGAAATATACACGGAGATCCCAGCTACGTGTGGAGGACTCCCTCCTTGGGTAGGCGGAGCCGAGGAAGCTAGCACCGCGGCGGGTGGCGGGCGGGAGAGCCGAGCCGCGCTGTGCCGCGGCGGGCGGCGGGCAAAGGAGACAAGCCCAGCCGAGCCGAGCCTAGCCGTGCCGCGGCGGGCGGCGGGCAGGAGAGCCGAGCCGCGCTGCGCCGCGGCGGCGGGCGGTGGGCGGGGAAGCCGAGTCCGGCCGAGTCCGGCCGAGCCCGGCTGAGCCGCAGCGGGCGGGGGGGCCAAGCCCAGCCACGCCGCGCCGGGCGGCGGGCGGGAAAGCCGAGCTCAGCCGAGCCCAGCCGAGCCGCGGCGGGTGGGGGACCGGAGCCCAGTTGAGCCCAGCCGAGCCTGGCGGCGGGGTTTCTGTTCTTTGTTTTGTTTTGTTTTTTTATTTTTTTTTTATTTTTTATTTTTTGTTGTTGTTGTTGTTGTTTTTTTTTTCCAATCCTCTCTTTCTTGTCCCCAATATTCTTCTTATACTATTTTACCTTAACAATACAATAGGTCCTACAGGAAATACCTCACATTTGCTGGGTTTCCTCACCCTACACTGCCTCATTTCTCTGTGAATAGATTTAGCCTATCTACACTATCCCCTTTCCCCTACAACTTGATATCCTCCACCATCTGCTATCTCTCCTATATTCCATCTCCCTTTCTTTGATCCACAAAGTGTCTAACTCTTAATTTCTAATACCTTTGTTTAGTTTTCCATCTGGTATTCGTCCCTGAAACTATTACCTTTCTTTTCTCTTTCCCTCTCTCATGAAAACAATAGCCTCTTAGTACGTACCACATTCCTCCCATATTCAGTCGTCTACCTCATTATAGGTACTTTCCTACTACTATAACTCTACACAATTTACATGATCTAACCTCCATCCTCCCAGAACTCATATTGTTGCTTTGTAAACATATATCACCAATACTACTTCACACTTTTTCCTTCCTTACACAATTGACTTTCCCCAGCACTAATACTTTCCTTTAAAGTGAGCTTAACTAGCAATAAGAAATTGGAATAAGAAGAACAAAGTGACAAAGAGAAGATATAACACTTACGCAAAAACAACAGCTAATTAATCTCCAAGACTAGACAAAGAAGCTAAGGAACTGATTAAACCCGTCAAGAAAAAATGTTGACAAGACAGCAACAAAAATCTACAAACCAAACCAGTAATCAGGAAAACATGGCTGAATCCAATCAACAAACTGAAAATCAGGAAGGGGGGCAGGACTTCGCACAAGCAATGAAAGATCTCAGAACATTTATCACCGACAAATTTGATGAAGTAATGAAAGAGGTTAACAGCGTGAAGACAACACTTGGAGGGGAAATTGCAGACATGCGCAAAAAAATAACAGATATGATGGAAATGAACACCACAATTCAAGAAATCAAAAATACACTTGCAGCAAATATCAGCAGACTAGAAGAGGCAGAGCAGAGAATTAGTGATGTGGAAGACAGTGCATTGGAAATCAAACAGATAGTAGAAGTGGTCAATAAAAAGGTAGAAAAAATCCAGATAGGACTTAGGGACCTGAATGATAACGCAAAACGCTCAAACATACGTATTATAGGCATTCCAGAAGGAGAAGAGAAGGGAAAGGGGTCAGAAGGAGTGTTGCAGGAAATAATGAATGAAAACTTCCCAAATCTACTGAAAGAGACAGATGTACATATCCAAGAAGCACAGCGCACTCCACTGGTCATAAACCCCAACAGGCCCACCCCAAGACATATACTTGTCAAATTATCCAATGCTCAAGACAAAGAAAAAATTCTAAAAGCAGCAAGAGAAAAGAAAACCATCACATACAAGGGAAACTCCATAAGATTAAGTGCTGATTTCTCATCTGAAACGATGGAGGCAAGAAGGCAGTGGTATGATATAGTCAAGGTACTAAAGGAAAAAAATCTCCAACCAAGAATACTCTATCCAGCTAAACTAGCATTCAAAAATGATGGAGAGTTCAAAATATTCACAGATAAACAGAAACTGAAAGAGTATATCAACAAGAAACCTCCCCTTCAAGAAATTCTTAAGGGAATTCTGCAGGAAGAAAGGAAAAAACAGGACAGTCAGAGATGGAGGAGAGTGTAAAAGCAACAAGAAAGACAAAAATAGAAGGGGAAAATAAAATAATACAAACAAAATATAACAAACACAAATCCAACCAAAATATGGCTACCATAAATAACTCTCTAAACGTAATAACACTGAATGTCAACGGATTAAACTCACCTATCAAAAGATTCAGACTGGGACACTGGATAAGGAAATACGACCCATCTATATGCTGCCTACAAGAGACACATCTTAGACCCAGAGACTCATGGAGGTTGAAAGTGAATGGCTGGAAAACAATCATACAAGCAAACAACAACCAAAAAAAGGCAGGAGTAGCTATATTAATATCAGACAAAATAGACTTTAAATGCGAAACAATTGTGAGAGATAAAGAAGGATACTATATTTTAGTGAAAGGGACAATTTGTCAAGAAGATCGAACAATCATAAATATTTATGCTCCTAACAAGGGCGCCTCTAAATATGTGAGGCAAACGCTGGAAAAACTAAGTGAAAGAATAGATGCATCTACAATTATAGTGGGGGATTTCAATACACCACTATCAACTCTGGACAGAACATCTCAAAAGAGAATCACTAAAGAAACAAAACATTTGAACAGTATATTAGAAGAGCTGGATCTAATAGACATATATAGATCATTACACCCAAACACAGCAGGATATACATTTTTCTCAAGCGCACATGGAACATTCTCCAAGATTGACCATATGCTAGGCCACAAAGAAAGGCTTAATGAATTCAGAAAGATCGATATCATACAAAACAATATCTCTGACCACAGTGGAGTCAAGCTGGAAATTTGCAAGGGACAGAGACCCAGACTTCACACGACAATTTGGAAATTAAACAGCACACTCTTAGAAAAACAGTGGGTCAAAGAGGAAATCTCAAAAGAAATCAATGACTACCTTGAAACAAATGATAATGATAACACAACATACCAAAATTTATGGGATGCAGCAAAAGCGGTACTGAGAGGGAAATTTATAGCCATAAATTCATATATCAAAAAAGAAGAAAGAGCAGAAATTGAAGAATTAACTGCACATTTGAAGGAATTAGAAAAACAACAACAAAGTAACCCAACAGGAAGAAGAAGGAAGGAAATAACAAAGATAAGAGCAGAACTAAATGAAATAGAAAATAAGAAAGCACTTGAAAAAATAAACAAGACCAAGAGCTGGTTTTTTGAGAAGATCAACAAAATTGACAAACCTTTAGCGAGACTAACAAAGAAAAAAAGAGAAAAGATGCAAATACACAAAATAAGAAATGAGAAAGGTGATATCACCACTGACCCGACAGAAATAAAGACTATCATAAGAGGATACTTTGAAAAACTATATTCCAACAAAAATGACAATTTAGAGGAAATGGACAAATTCCTAGAAATACATAAGCAGCCCATACTGACGAAAGAAGAAATTGATGATCTTAACAAACCAATCACAAGCAAAGAGATAGAATCAGTCATTAAAAATCTCCCAACTAAGAAGAGCCCAGGGCCAGACGGCTTCACAGGTGAATTCTACAAAACATTCCGGAAAGAACTAACACCAATCCTGTTGAAACTATTCCAAAAAATCGAAACAGAAGGAACACTGCCTAATTCCTTCTATGATGCCAACATTACCCTAGTACCAAAGCCAAACAAAGACACCACAAGAAAGGAAAATTACAGACCAATTTCTCTAATGAACCTAGACGCAAAAATACTTAACAAAATACTTGCTAATCGTATTCAACAACACATTAAACGAATTATACACCATGACCAAGTGGGATTTATCCCAGGTATGCAAGGATGGTTCAACATAAGAAAATCAATCAATGTAATACACCATATAAACAGATTGAGAGAAAAAAACCACATGATTATATCTATAGATGCAGAAAAGGCATTTGACAAAATACAGCACCCCTTCCTGATAAAAACACTCCAAAAGATCGGAATACAAGGAAACTTTTTGAACATGATAAAGAGTATATATGAAAAACCTAAAGCCAACATTGTTTACAATGGCGAAGTCCTGAAATCCTTCCCTCTAAAATCAGGAACAAGACAAGGATGCCCATTGTCTCCGCTCCTATTTAACATTGTCTTGGAAGTACTGGCTCGAGCACTGAGACAAGAACCAGATATAAAAGGCATTCAAATTGGAAGGGAAGAAGTCAAAATTTCATTATTTGCAGATGACATGATCCTATATATAGAAAACCCTGAGAGATCTTCAACAAAGCTCCTAGAACTCATAAATGAGTTTAGCAAAGTCGCAGGTTATAAGATCAATGCGCAAAAATCAGTAGCATTTCTATACACCAATAATGAGCAAGATCAGGAGGAAATCAAGAAACAAATACCATTCACAATAGTAAATAAAAAAATCAAATACTTAGGAATAAATTTAACTAAAGAGGTAAAAAACTTATACATCGAGAACTATACAAGATTGTTCAAGGAAATCAAAGAAGACCTAAATAAATGGAAGAATATTCCCTGTTCATGGATAGGAAGACTGAATATTATTAAGATGTCTATCCTACCAAAACTGATCTACACATTCAATGCAATCCCAATAAAAATCAACACAGCCTTCTTTAAGGAACTAGAAAAACTAACTATGAAATTTATTTGGAATAAAAAGAGGCCCCGAATAGCCAAAGACATATTGAAAAAGAAAAACGAAATAGGAGGAATCACACTTCCTGACTTCAAAACATACTACAAAGCTACAGTAGTGAAAACAGCATGGTACTGGCATAAGGAGAGACACACAGACCAATGGAATCGAATTGAAAGTTCAGATATAGAACCTCATGTATATAGCCATATAATATTCGATAAAGCCACCAAACCCTCTCAACTGGGAGAGAATGGCCTATTCAACAAATGGTGCCTGGAGAACTGGATAGCCATATGTAGAAGAATGAAAGAGGATTACCATCTCACACCTTATACAAAGATCAACTCTAGATGGATCAAAGACCTAAATATAAGAGCCAAGACCATAAAGACCTTAGAAAGCAGTGTAGGGAAACATCTACAGGACCTTGTAATAGGAAATGGCTTCATGAATATCACACCAAAAGCACGAGCAGCAAAAGAACAAATAGATAAATGGGACTACCTCAAAATTAAAGCCTTCTGCACCTCAAAGGAGTTTGTCAAGAAAGTAAAAAGGGAACCCACACAATGGGAGAAAATATTTGGCAACCACATATCTGATAAGAGACTTATAACTTGCATATATAAAGAACTCATATATCTCAAAAACAAAAAGATAAACAACCCATTTAAAAAATGGGAAAAAGATTTAAACAGACACTTCTCCAAAGAAGAAATACAAATGGCTAAAAAGCACATGAAAAAATGCTCCAAATCCCTAGCTATCAGGGAAATGCAAATCAAAACTACAATGAGATACCATCTTACTCCCATAAGATTGGCAGCCATGAAAAAAACAGTAGAATACAAATGCTGGAGAGGATGTGAAGAAAGGGGAACACGCATCCATTGCTGGTGGGAATGCAGAAGGATCCAACCATTCTGGAGGACAGTTTGGCAGTTTCTCAAAAAATTATCCATAGATTTGCCATATGACCCAGCAATACCACTGCTGGGTATATACCCATCAGATCTGAAAACAAGGACACAAACCGATATATGTACACCAATGTTCATAGCAGCATTGTTCACCATCGCCAAAAGTTGGAATCAATCCAAAAGTCCATCAACAGGTGAGTGGATCAATAAAATGTGGTATATACACACAACGGAATACTACTCAGCTGTAAGAACCAATACACTACAATCGCACGTGATAACATGGATGAACCTTGAGAATCTTATGTTAAGTGAAGCAACCCAGGCATTGAAGGACAAATACTATATGACCTCAATGATATGAAATAAGTTAACTGCCTCAGAGAGCTAGAGTCTGGAAAAGTGGCTTACTGGAAATCGGGGGGTGGAGGAAGGATGTGAGTTAATGTCTGTAGGGGTGGAATCTGTGATGAGCTGGGGGTAAGTATGAGCACAAAGAAGGGACAAAATGGGGTCAAGGGGTTACCTTCGGGTGGGGTTTTCTGGGTTTGAGGGGGGCTGGGGATGGGAAGAGGGGTAATATGGTCCAAGAAATAGGTGGGAGGGAGGGGCAACATACAAACATGGGAGAGTGCCAGAAGTTTGTTGAGAACTAAATGTTGAGTAAAACGTATCAAAGTATAAGTAGGAGGGTCACCTGGTTAGGACGCTCAGGGGGTATGGTCTGATGCGGGACGGACTCCGGAGGGAATAGCTGAAGGCTCATTTTGCCAAGGTGGGTTCTACCATTGGGTGGGGTGGACCCATATCCTGGGGAAGACTAATGCCGTCGAATAGAGAGAACTGTATCTCTCGTGAGAAAGGACGGCTCCCAGGGCATTAGATTGGCAGGCGTTGTGGGCCCTAAGGGGAGGGGAAAATGGACGTGCAATGGATAGAACAAAGGTAAATAAGGGGGCAAAAGAGGAGTTATGTGAGAGTACACGAGGATGAATATAAAACAGCTAATATTACACCAAAAACATATAGGGGACGACAGACTAATAATGAAAACCATAAGACAAAACATAGGATAACTAAAAAATTTAGAAAACTGTACAACCTAAAGTATGGACCACATAGTAAGCACAAATGTTACCTTGTTTGAAAACTATAGTTTCGGAATCTGTACATCAGTTTCAGGAAATATGATATGAATAAGTTAAAAGATTATTGCTGTGGAAGGGAAAAGGTTTTATGGTGGATCTGGGGAAATACTGTATATTGTATATATGAATTTTGGTGATCTAAGACTCTTCTGAAGCTGACATTATGTTGGGATTCACTTTACGGGAAGTTTTGGATCACAGAGTGGTTCAACAATGGCAGCGGAGGAATACTGATATGGGATGTTATTGACAGGATATATATGGTTGACAGGGAGTTATACAGGGCATATGCCCAGGGTATATGGTAATGTCTATATATACTCATAGTGGAAACAATTAAAAACAACAGCTGGGGGGGGTACTGGGCTCCTGGCCGGGGGGTCACTGTTGTGGGCCCTGGGAGAGCAGCGGCAATCCTCCAGGTGCAACGGCAAGAACCAGGAAGGAAGGAGGGCCCAACAGTGGGCCCTTGATATTAATGGCTACACTTTTGAGCCTATGCACCTGCAATAAGAACAAGGCCTAGAGTAGCATTGTGCCTGGGGGTTTCCTCCTGACAGCCTTCATGTTACTCAAATGTGGCCACTCTCACAGCCAAACTCAGCGTGTAGATGTGATGCATTCCCCCCAGCGTGGGACACGACACCCGGGGATGAGCCTCCCTGGCACCGAGGGATCACTACCACATACCAGCTGAAGAAGCAACTAGAAAATGACCTTGAATTAAAGATTCAATGCGGAACAGCAGAATATACCTGTCTACATATAATAACATGACTTCGGGAAGCGGTTTGACCTAATGTAAGGGGGAAATGGAAAGGAGAAATGAGATTATAAGGCTGTGAGTCTCTAAAAAAGAGTCTGGAGGTTGTCAGAAGGAATACCCCTATGTACAACTGAACAGAGTCTAAGAGACAGATAAGGTAGATACAACCCCAGGTATTGGTTCTTTTGAGGGATAAAGAGACCCACGGGCTCTATGGTCATGGCAGAAGGGGTTCACTGCCATGACAGATGGCCCTTCTTTGGAGCTGGTGTTTCTGCGTGATGGAAATGGACTCAGAGGGGATCTCTTTTCACAAGACTTGCATGCTACTTTATTGGAATTGTAGTTGGTGCTGAGTTTAAGATATATGTAGGGGATTTGAATCTCTGGACTGATAATATGACACCCAGGCCCAGAGCCTCAACAGACTTCAGCTCCTACACTTTGACTTATTGGACTTACTCCACTCAGCTAACATGGAGTTGAAGAAGGTCAACCACCACAGCATGGAGCCTAGAGTGTCTACAATTAGAAGCGGGAAGAGTGCATCCAGTACCCATGTGGAATCTAAGCCCTCACTTGACATAGGTGTGCAATGGACACAACCAATCCAATGTCCACAGAGGAAATGTGAAATGGGTGTGGGAACGGTAGCCATGGGGGCTGCTGGGTGTGGGGAACGGGAGGAAGAGATGAGATGTGGAGGCGTTTTCGGGACGTGGAGTTGTCCTGGATAGTGCTTCACGGACAATTACGGGACACTGTAGATCCCCCCAGGGCCAAGTGGATGGAACGTGAGAAAGTCTGGGCTATGATGTGGACCATTGACTATGGGGTGCAGTGATGCTCAGAGATGAACTTACCAGGTGCAATGGATGTATCACGATGATGGGAGAGAGTGTTGCTGTGGGGGGAGTGGGGGGCGGGGGCGGTGGGGTTGAATGGGACCTCATATATATTTTTTAATGTAATTAAAAAATAAGAATAATAAATAAATATTTAAAAAAAAATAAAAAAAAAAAAAAAAAAAAAAAAACAAAATGGGGAAATATTAAACACAAATAAGTTTTCATGGCTAAGAGATTTCAAAGTGATTCCAGAGGTTACGCTTATGCATGTCTTGGGAGGATCTCATTGATTGCTACAGTAAATAGTGCCTCAAGCAGGCAGACTCCTGAGGGATCTAGAGACATCTAGACACTACAGGCAGGGCAGACAATCTCAGGAATTTGGCACCATCAGCACGCCTTAATTTGGAATATATGTTCCCTAATGTAACAGAGTTAGACTCATTATAATTTTCCTACACAAGAGTCTTCTGCCCCTTTTATTTAAACTTATAATTAGCACTATATTCATTAAATATTATGTTCCAGAGACTTAAGTCTTCAGTTTGTTCATAAGCCGGTTGAGTCCCAAATCTCACCAGAGTTGCAATACCTACTCTTTGGTTCACTGGACTTGCCTAGGACAACTCACAAAATGATGGTGATGGACAACACCCACCCCAAAAAACAGTATCTAAAACTGCAAGCAAGACAGTTCCGTCCATTTGTCTGATGGGATCTAAGCCCCCTCTCAATCAGAAATAGAGTGGGCATTACCATGCCAAAATCTTCAAGAATGAGGAATGTACTAAAGTAGACATATTATTATTCTAGCAATGGAAGAACTTGGAATTGCTATAAAGTCACTGGCCACCAGAGGTTCTGAAGGGAGGGAAAGGTAAGAACAGGTGTAACATGGGGCATTTTGGGGACACTGGAATTGTTCTGAATGACATTGCATTGATGGGTACAGGCCATTAAACATTTTGTCAAAACCTGTAAAATTGTGTGATGCAAAGTTAAGCTATAATGTAAACTATTGACCATGGTTAGTAGCAATGCCTCAATATGTGTTCATCAATTGTAATAACTGTACATTAATAAAAGATGTGATGTTAATGTGGAAAAGTGTGGAAGGGAGAGGGGGCAGGGTATTTGGGAAACTCCCTATATTTTTGATGTAACATTTACATAATCTACAACTTCTTTAAAAAGAAAAAAATGGGTGGGAACATATTCAAGTTATGAGTAATAAATTCAGGGCTCTTAACCTTACTAGGTCTAAGTTTCTGAATATGAGAGGTTGTTGAACTAGATGCTATATGATTTCTAAGACCTCCCAGTTCAGTTTATCTTCACTTCTATGATTTCTGGGGTAGAGCTAGGACTAGAAACCAGGTCTCCTGACCAAGAGTCTAGTGCTTTCTCTACATATACCTGTACAAGTCAATATTTATTCAAAATAACCATTTTGACCAGGAGTTATCAAATGCTCACTGTATGCCATGCCCTGGACTTATATTAGCTCATGAAATCCTAACAACACATGAGACATATTTAAAATGGAAATACCTGAGTAAAAAAAAATTGTGCTCTAAAATAGTTATAAAATATCCCAACATAAATGGCAAAACTTGCAATCTAATCCAGTTGTAGGATTCTTTAACCGCTATTCTACTTCTCTTTGATTTACTTACACAGTGGATTAAAAACACTAACACAGGGAAACGGACCCAGTGGTTAGGGCATCTGTCTACCACATGGGAGGTCCATGGTTCAAACCCCGGGCCTCCTTGACCCGTGTGGAGCTGGCCCATGCGCAGTGCTGATGCGCACAAAGAGTGCCCTGCCACACAGGGGTGTCCCCCGCGTAGGGGAGCCCCACGCGCAAGGAGTGTGCAAGGAGTGTGCCCATAAGGAGAGCCACCCAGCACGAAAGAAAGTGCAGCCTGCCCAGGAATGGCCCCGCCCACACTTCCCTTGCAGCTAGACAACAGAGAGCGGACAAAGAAACAAGACCCAGCAAATAGACAGAGAACAGACAACACAGACAACGGGGGGGGGGGGGGGGGGGGGGGGGTGGATTAAATAAATAAATAAATCTTTAAAAAAACAAAACAAAACACCAACACATTGGTTCCTGGGGTTCTCACAGCTGGAATGGATCATGGGCCTGGGCAAATGACTGGTCAAAGATGAGTTACTGTCCAGGGAGCAGGCTGCTCAACAACATTGCTTCGGGGTAACTCTGGGTCTCCAGAAACAGCTGCAGAGCCTGGAAGGCAAAGTGCCAGGTAGACTTTGACCCTTGGTTTTACTTATGCTCCCAAATGAAAGAAGCATGGTGTACACCAGAGATCAGCAAACTTTTCAACTTGGTACTGCCATCACCCCTTATTCTGTCCTCCCTAAGGGTGTCCTTGGAATACACTTTCTGGAGTAGGGGAACCAGTGTCCTCCCACAGTGATTCTGTAAGTAGGGGCATCAAGTTCAATCGGGGCTTTGCTTCAAGTCATGGGAAGTACCGTTTTTGCTGCCTGCAGCCAGGCCACTTGTCCCACATCTGGGAAAGCAGACCCAGCAGGACCTGAAGCTCCCCAGGTCTTATGAGGATCCTCACCTCTCTGGTTAGAGTTTCCAGAATGATACTCCCTATGTGGGTAAGGAAACTTTACTGGTCATTTCTTCCAGTGGGCCATTGTTAAGAACATACAGTAGATGTGCTGGAATGTTCTGCCAAAAATGCACTATTATTCTTCTCTGCATGGCAGAGATCAAAAGCTGGCTTCTTAGTTAAATCTTGCCTGCCTACCATCCCTGTCCCAAACCAAGTCTGTCCACTATATGAATGCAGCATTCCCAGAGTATCTAGCACAGGCCCTAATCACTGGGTTATCTGCCTCCCCAGGGAATAGGGGTATCTTTAGAGGAGGGACTCAGTGGCTTATCTGCCTCATGTGGTCAAGACCTATCACAGTGTCTGGATGGCAGAGGGGGTGTGATGAAAGAAAGAATGACTGAATAAAGGACACTAGACTTTGGCTGGTTGACTGTCAAAAGAACTATAAAGGAAAACAAGGAATTTTAGGGCTGGAAGAGGCCTAGGAGATCATCTCATTTCACCTCCTGCCCAATGTAGTATTTCCCTCAAAATATCATTAAAGAAAATACGAGAAAAGTTTTAAAAAAAAAAGTACATGTGCATGTATCATCTTTCTATTAGAATGGGGTACTGGTGGTAAAGACACAAAGAGAAAGAGTCATTCAGATTTTTCTTTGAGAATTAGCCCTGATCTTTTTCAAAAGTGTTTTGAATTTTACCAGAGATATATGCATTTAGAGAAAAATGTATAAAATAAAGTAGGTAACAGGCAAGAAAGATTAATATGTTACAATAATTCTTTGTACTCTTTTCTCTATGTGTGTTTAAGGTAGTTGAATCACTCCATTAAACAATTTTATATGTTGTTACTTTTCAACAAAAACATTGACCTGTGTGATTATAAATACTTTATAAATATCAGGTTTTAAAACTTGACAGAATTTCAGAGAAAAGTTACAAAAATAGTACTGAGAATTCTCTGATACCCTTCATGTAGATTTGGATTCCTCAAATGTCTACATTTTATTACATTTACTTTATATACCCTCCCCCCAAAAGAGAGAAAGTTGCAGAAATGATGCCCTTTTTGCTCTAAATACTTGAGTGCATAGTTCCTACAAATAAGACATCTTTTACATAGTCAAACAACAATTAGCCTAAGCAGGAAATTAACAATGACATAATACTAATATCTAATCTACAAACCTTATTCAGATTTTGGCAATTGTCCCAATATTGTCCTTTACTGCACAAAAATCCAAAATTATACACTGCATTCACTTACCATCTCTCTCTCTCTCTCTCTTTTAAAAGATTTATTTACTGATTCCCTATCCCCCTCGTTGTTTTGCATCCACTGTCTCCTTTCTGTGCCCACTCACTGTGCGTTCTTCTGTGTCTGCTTGTCTTCTCTTTAGGTGTGCTGGGAACAGATCCTGGACCTTCTGGAGTCGGGGAGAGGTGCTCAATCTCTTGGGCTACCTCAGCTCCCTGGTCTTCTGTGTCTCTTATTGTCTCTCCTCTGTGTCTCTTTTTGTGTCTCTTGCTGTGCCAGCTCTCCACACGGGACAGCACTCCACGAGGGCCAGCTCGCCATAAAGAACAGCTTGCCTTCACCAGGAGGCCCCAGGAATCAAACCCTGAATCTCTCATATGGTAGATGGGAGCCCAATCTCTTGAGCCACATCTTCCCATCCTGTCTCTTTGGTGTTCTTTAATCTGGAACAACTCCTGAATCTTTCTATTTTGTGAAATTGATATTTTTCCCATGTGAAGGCTAGTTATTTTGCAGAATTTTCCTCAATTTAGATTTGTCAGATGTTTCTTCATGGTTAGATTCAGGTTATACACTTTTGGCAGGGATACCACAGAAGCAAATAAGGATCATTTTTAAAGATTGTCCTAAGATTGCATTTTACAGAAACATTTCCTTACTGGAGGATCTTAAGGTTGTTTTTATAATTTTTGCTATAATTCCAATTTGAGCCTATCTCCACCTGCCTTTTCATATATTTCCTTTTCTCCACTAGTTTCTATATTAATGAATTACTTGTGCAGTTAGAGAATAAGTATTATGAGGCTGGTGATATTATATTAACTTTCTTCTAAAAAGCTCCTACCAGGTTGCAGTCCAACAATGGATGACCTAGAATTGAACATAGTTATATTATAAAATACATTTTAATGTGGTAAGACAAAAAACTATTGCGTTGCTGTTTTAGTGACCTTCACCTTCAAGTATGTTACACAGGGCACTGTTCTTCTCAATGACACTAAATATATCATCGTTCATTTGTTCATTCTTTTATTCATCCATTCATTCAGTAAATATTCACTGAGCCTGTTCTCTGAGCCAGGCATTTTTCTAGGTGCTGAGAGTGAGCTCTCAAGTAAAGAAATAAACAAAATTGTGATCAGGACTATGAAGTAAACAGGTTGGTGCAAAAAAAAAATAACTGGAGAGAGGCCCCGAGGCAGAGAATACAGCTTATGCCAGAGATGGGGAAAGATCCTGGTACTTTAAGAAAGAAAAAGAGTCCTGTACAGCTACAATTGGGAGCATGGGAGGGTGGGGTAGAGTGGCGTGGGGGGAGGCCGGACCTGATTTAGGCCACCTCTCCGTTTCATCTTATAGAACTTACCATGAAATCCCATCAAAATGTCTGCAAAATACTCTTTTGACTAAAAAAGGGAGTCCCTATTTTGACCTATCTCAAGTACCCATTTCTAAAGCCTGCCTTTCTCCTCCCTGCCCATCCTGATCAACAGAGTCTAAATTTAAGTGTGTTACTTTTGTGAAAATGACCTACAATTAGAGGAAACTTATGTTTCATTCTGAAGCTGCTCAGCCTTGCAATTAAGTGAACATCAAGGGTTCATTAATGAATTGGGTTTCAACATTAGATTAATGGCCACTTTCAGCACTGGAAAGAGGACAGATGCCCAAGGAGAGAGAAAAGTACTATTAGCTGGGTAGTGGTAGAGAGCTCCGTCTCCAAAAATGGAGGTGGTGGCTGCAGCCACAGACAAGGAGGGTAGGTATTCACAAACAGAAACAACCAATCTGTGCTTTGGACTCAGACTGGCACAGCAGGAATTCCAGGCTCTAACCCACTCCCTGAGTTTTGTCAGAGTAAATCGAGAGGCAAAAAAAAAAGTCCCCCAGAAACTAATTCTGGGGGAAATATATCTTCTTCCCTCTCCCCTACCCCCCACACCCTCCAATTAAGGCTGCTTGGTGCTTAGAGTAATAGATTCCCATATACCCAAGGCAAAAAGCAAACAGATGATAAAGTGAAAAATTCTTTGCTTACATATAAATATAAACACTATGATTGTATTCTCACTTATGGGATGAAGATCCAGGACAATGGAGATGATAAACACATTCATTCGGAGACATGAAATGCCACTTGATGAACAAAAGATAGTAGATGAGTTTTATTATGAAGACTCTTATTTGTAAGAGAACACAATAGAAGCTAAATTATTGGGTCAGATCTGATAATTAAAACAGTTGCGGGATTAACAAAGGATTAATAAAGGTGTCAGAATAGAAGCATTTTATAACAAGATGAACTATATGGGACAGTTTTTCTATTCAACAGTTATCCTTCTGGGTCTGTTTTATATTTTGCTTTTAAAAAATACATTAAAATGTAGGAAGCAGTAATGAAGTAACTAGTACCTTGGTAGCCTAACTGCAACTGAAGGCTAATTCTTGCCAGTTGTTATTAACAATAGCAAGTATAAATGAACTGATACAAATAATTTAAATAGGCTGGACTAAATCAAAAGATTTAACATGGGCAACTGGAGTTTGTGATTTAGGATCTGAAACAGATAACCAGTTGGTGGTTAAGAATTTCTGTTTTCTGGTTGGTTTTATGTCTGTTGCAACTTCAAGGAATGAAAGGAGGCTCAGAACTTTCCATACCTGGCAAAATAGTCCAATTGTGGGACTTAAACCTGGTGATATTTTAACCCTTGTACTCTTTACAGGTATAAAAGAGCTTAGAATAAGCATTTCAATACGGGGGGGCGGGGGCTGGCACCTTATAGACTAGGCTCTTTTCACTGTCTGGACTCATCACAGGCTGAGAAATGCTTTCCAGAACAAGGAGGATGCGCTGGATGGCTCTTTTTAAACAAGTCTCTAGTTGTCCTCCAGGGGGCGATGTTGGCCAGCATGTCACTGAGAAAGGAAGTTATTTTCAAACTTGGATTTTCACAGAGCTAGAAAGATATTCCTGTACAAAGAGGGCCTTTCCCTCCTCCTGTCTGTTTGCAACACATTTTGTTCTGACTGATTAGCAAAGCGCTCCAGCCCTTTTGTTCAGTGAGAGGGAAGGAGTGTGATTAAGGACTGAGTGCAGGAACTCTTTATCAGCGCAGCCCAGTAGCTTGGCCAGGACATTCTCTTGAAACTGGAGATCAGGGCTATTGGTTTTGCCAAAGATGATGCAGTTTCAAGGATATTCTTATTTTTTTTAAAGGCAAATTTTGCCTTGGGTCTATTTCAGCCAGTCCACCCTGTCTCCTCCGGAATGCCTCCCTCTGAGTAACTGCAAAACCCTGGAGGTCTGACAGCACTGCCTTCCTGCACAAATGATGCACCCATTGAGGGTGTCTGGTGGTCAGGAAGGAGCCCAGACAGCATTTCTCCCCAGGCTTCCCTTCCCCCTTACTTAAAAAACTAGGAGCGCACAGCAGGAACTCGGGTTTAGCTGCAGAAGAGGACACACATTGGGGCAAAACCTTCCCCTGAGGGAGAAGCACGTTTGATTTTGAGCATCTCACTGACCACGGAACAGGGCAGAGTGGAGGCCCGGAATGTGTGCCAATTCTCCTCCGCCCAAGGGCAGATCCAGTTTTTGTGAGGCCTACAGATTACGTAAGGGGAGTTCGTCAAGAGAAAAGAACACCAAGTTAGGATTACCACCTTCGGCATGGGGCACTGTTTGCAAGTGAGGGTCCCTGAAGCGTACGCTTCGTAACCCTCACTAGCTTCTGGTCGGCCCTGCCAGTTGAGGAGAGTGTGCTGGCAAGGCGCTCCTGCCAGCCCTGTCCACAGAACGGCAACTGATGGTTTCCTCTGAGGCTGCATGGCTCAGCTTCTGCCCCAGGGAGCAGACTGAAGAGCTCGGGAAGGAACAGTGGAAAGTGGCCCGCAGAGGGGAATTTCCCTTCCGCTGCTCTTTCTTCATCCTGCCCTGGATACACAACGGATCCTCAATAAAAACTTCCGGGCCCACTGCTTTGCCAATTTACCCACCCCCCTCAAGGCTGGTCCTCCTTTCTGACTAGCCACATTTCGAGCTTCCACGTAAAGAAAGATTACAGCGAACTCACTGTCCAGGGAAGAGCCTATAAGTCAGACTCAAAACAAGAGCGCTCCATGAACATCTACCATGCCCAGACACAGGCTACCCAAGTTTCAAACACAGTTTAACAAAGAGTGACCTGGTCTTCACTCTATCCAGGATCTCCTGGGCACCTGGTCTGTAAGATGTACCTGCTTAAGATTGCTCACTGCTCCGAGACAGATTCTAGGGAAGGAACTGTTGAAGGAAAGGCCCACACTGCCCTATTAAAGGGAGCAAGCCTCCTTGTTAGGAATCCCAGCTCCTCCAGGGGCTGCCTCTCCACAGCTGCCTCTGCACACTTACCTAATCTGGCCCCACCTGCCCCGCCCCACCTGCCCCGCCCCACCTGCCTGGCCCAGCCTAATTTCCAGTTTGGGTCATCCAGTTAGTCCAGGCCCTGCTTTCTCCTCCTCCTCCACCCCTGAGGTCAAGTCCCCTTCCCAGACTTCCTCAGGCCACGCAAGGGTGCCAACTATGCCAGTCTTTATTGAAAGAGACCAGGGGAGTGGGTGTAGCTCAAATTGTTGAGTAACAGCTTCCCATGTACGATGTCCTGGGTTCAATCCCCAGTACCTCCCAAAAAACAAAGAAAAAACAACAACAACAAAGAGAGCAAGAGACCAAATAAAACTGATCTGAATTTAGAGCATTTAACTAAATATAGCAATGTTTGCATACTTTCATATTCCCTGTAAAAATGATAAACAGATTTCTCCTAATATGCTGGCAAAATCACTTAGTAAAATCGTAATGAAATGAGGTGAGGCCTACAAAAATGTAAGTTGTTTAGTTAGCTTAGCTTGTTTTCATTTATGCTATGGTTTGGTATTTATAAGCAAACTAGCCACTGCACATTCTTTTTCTTCCTTGAACAAAACAGAATATATTGAGAACAACTTAGAGCTGAAAGTGTCTTCAAGAAGCCAGTTATCCCAAGAGGGGGGAAAGTGTTCTGCAAATTCTCATCTGCAAAATGGGAATAATACTGTCATGGGAAAATAAGGGCCATTATTTGAGTGTTTACTGTGTGCCAGACCTGTGTGAAGAATTTCACAGAGATGATTTTATGTAATCCTCATAATAACCCTAAAGCAGTATTGCCCCCATTTTACCAATATGAAAATTGAGGATTTAAGTGGTAAGCGACTTGTCAAAGCAAGTAGCTAGTGATGGTTAGATTTGAGGCTGGGCAGTTTGAGCTTTGTTCTTAGCCCCTGTGCCATGCTACTTCTGTACATAAAAAGCACACTGAACATTAAAAAGTACTAACGAATTTTGCAAGATAGCTGTTTTTTAAAAGCAAGTAGTAGACATTTAAATTTTTCTCAAATTACTATATGATATTTTTTAAAAAACTATTGCTGAAGAACTGGGCTATTTCTGTCAAGTCTTTAAAAGTTTTTAGAAATTTTCACAACAATCGAATTCAAATGATAATCACCATTTACTGAACACATACTATGTGACAGGCCACTGTGCTGAATTCATTACCTGCACTGTCTCTTTTAATATAGTGTTCTTGGTAGGCAAATGATATTACACCCATTTAATGGATGAGGAAACTGAGATGCAGAGAGGTTAAGCCACTCCCTACAATGTGTCTCAGTAGCTTATCCAGTCTATCTGCTTACATTATGCCACCGCCCTACTGCAAAATGTATACAAATAGAAAACATATTTTAGTTAATAGCTGTTACCTATTTCATACATCTAGACCAATGGCCAAATGGTCAATACATCTAGAGTGGCCAAATGGGAACCACTATATCCTTTAGGCCAACAGAAGATACATGGGCAGTGCTAGGGGAGTTTAGTTCTGCCCTCTCAATCTCTGACTCCATCTTCGTCTGGGGCATGAGGCCCTGATCTGTGATGGGTATGGGCTCGGAGGGGAGTGGAGGAGGGGAGCTATGTCCTGCCATCTTTGCAAACACCCAGTAAAAACAATAGGACATAAACCACGTGCACATCTGGATACATAATTTGAGGACTGTCAAGGATGCCAGTCCGTGACAGAACTACCCAAAATGCATTTAATACATTCTCTAGGCCACTGTCCCCCAGATCACCCCAACTTTAGCTGACACACATCTTGCTAGCACATGCCCTTTCCTCATTTGAGATGCTGCCTTCACCATGGTAAGGGGCCTAAACATACAGTATGGCCTAATTGTTACAGAATCCAACATCACATTGGCCCGACTTGCACATGACAAAGGTGTCCTAAACCCAAGTTCAAAAGGCTGGGACTAGAGAAGGCAGGAAAATCAGCTGACTGCAAAGGAGGTGGAGCATAAAAAGAAAACCTGTCAGAAAAAAGTGGGGAGAGAGGGTTCTGTGGTCGGGGATGGGGCACAGTCTGCAAGGCTTGATCTTGTACTTCACAAACTCAGGACATAGTCCTGATCAAAATGCCCCCATGAAGCAGAGCAAATCAACTCTTCAGATCAGGAGGAACATGTCAGGGTCAGCAGAGGAGAAATGGTGATTAAGCACAGAATTTCCAGAGACAAGCTTTCTGCTGGGGTTATACCAAGCGCACTTTGGTATGAGGATAGAGTAAACCTACCGAAGACCCAGATCAAAGGCTTCCTTATGGTCTTAGAGAAGAGCCTGTCTGTGAAAGTCCCCCCAACCCCCTCCCGAATCCCTGTGGCCCAGGCAGATTCTCTCAGCCTGGGTTCACACACCAAGCTCACAGGAATCCCTGACAATCACCATCCCATTAAAGCAGGGGTTCTTAACCTTTTCTGTTCCATGGACCCCTCTGCCAGTCAGGTGAAAAGAACAGACCTCTTACGAAGTCCACACTACACCGTGTATTATTTAATAAATATATCACACTCATACCAACACATCCCCACAAGAATAATGTTTTTTTGAATTTCAATTCAAGCTCATAACCCCTTGTCAAGAACCTTTGCATTAAAGGGCAAGTTACAGGAAGCCAGTTTTGGATTGCCAGGAGCAGGGTCTTTCCAACAAGTCTGAGTTGTCTGGAAATTGGGATAGGACATTTTGAGAAGGAGGGAGAGAGGGAAGGAGCTCCCCATTATCAGACAGGTTTAAAGAAGCACAGGATGAAGGACCACTTTTGGAGGGGTTGCTGAAGAGGAGTTTCTTGTTGAAGAGGGTCAGGGGTTAATAGTTAATACTGCAAGGTGCTAAAATGGGCGTTCCCACTGGGGCACCAAGACGCAGCAGATGGGAAATTCCAAAATGCAAGGGGCCAGGAGAAGCGGATGTGGCTCAACCGACCAGGCTCCCGTCTACCATATGGGAGGCCCTGGGTTTCCATCCCAGGGCCTCCTTGTGAAGGCAAGCTGGCCTGCGCCTGCAGGGAGCTGGCACAGCAAGATGATGCAACAGAGAGATAAGCACAGAAGAACAAGCAGCGAATGAACACAGACAGTAGAATTTGGCAGACTTGATTTTTGTCTCCTACAGCTTGTGAACTCATACACGACACTTCCCTAAAGAATCACAATGCAAGGGAGGCCCAAGTGGCCCAAGGTAGCAGAGTAGAAGGCTGTGACAGGGCAAGCAATGCTCCTTACCCATGTCCCACCCACTGAATCCCGGGCACCAAAAGGCCAGTCTTGTTACTTTAAAATAAGTTCTATCCAAGAGGGCTTCGGTCTGAGGGTGAGAGGTCCCCAAGGAGAGACCCTGCCTAGTCCCAGGAGATACAGCTAGACAGGTCCAGTGGAGAATCCCAAAAAAGCCACAGAAACAGCCAGGAGAGAAAGAGTGCTCTTTATCCACCAGCCAGGCTCAGTGTGACAGGAGCAGTCCGGCGAGAACGATCCTGTATCCTCACCCCGCTCTCCCTCATTCCCTTTGTTGTGGACTGAATCATGTCCCCCCAAAGACATGTTCAAGTCCTAACCCCCGGTTCTGTGGATGTGACCCCATCTGTAAATGGTTCTTTGAAGAACGTATATTATAGCAGGGGAAACAGAGATTGGAAGGAGGAGAATTTTCTTGTCTGATTTTTATTATTATTTTTTTTATCCCTCCCCCCCTTGCGGCTTGCTTGCTGTCTGCGCGCTCTTCTGTTTTTTGTTTTTGTTTTTTACTTGTCTCCCTTTCTGTTGTGGCACCTTGCTGAGTTGGCTCTCCACGGTGCCTGCAGGCCGAGTGGCACTCCGCGGCGCTTGTGGGCGAGGCTGCCTTCCCGAGGAGGTCCTGGGACGTGAACCCAGGGCCTCTCATATGGTAGATGGGAGCCCAACTGATTGAGCCACAGCCGCTCTCCTGGTTTTTGTTTATTATTATTATTGAAATAATGAAAACGCTCTAATAATGATTGAACCGGTGAACGCACAACTACGTGATTATACTAAATACCACTGATTGTACACTTTGGATGAACTGTATGCTTTATTAATAAGTATCAATAAAATTGATTTGTTAAAAAAAATATCGCCACTGGATACGGCTATTCAAATGCTTATGAGAGATAAGGTTCTGGGGGAGAGTTTTGGACACCCTAACAGTTTTGTGGAATTAAAAAGGTATAGTGATGTTGGTTTGGTTGTTTCTAAATACTGGATATAGTTGTTAGAAAAAAAAAAAAAGAACAGACTAAGATGGGGCCAAACGGAACAGGGTGGGCCTTACTCCGACTTGCCTCGAGTCCTTCAGGTAGTAGGAGTGAGGACGGGAGAGGAGACAAGGGGCCACCTGAAGGAGGCAGAGACCGAGCTTCGGGTCTGCTGGCAAGCCAGCACCCGAACACCGTGGGCTTCGAAGAAAGCAGGGCCCATCAACAGCTTCGTTTTGGATGTGCAGCCTCCAAAACTGTGAGCCGACCAGTCTGTGGTACTTGTTAGAGCAGCCCTGGCAGACCAAGACACCCCCGGTGAGCCCTGAGGCCGTGAGGCCCTGGCGGGAGCTGGAGGAGGAAGTCCTCACACGGCTGGACAGAAGTCGTCTTCCCTCAGGATAAAACCGCTTATGCCCTCGAGAGGGTGTTTCGGATTTTCAAAATGAAGCCGTGTGTGTGGGTATGTGTGTGTGTGTGTGTGTAAGGGAGGGAGGGAGGGAGAGAGAGAGAGAGACAAAGACAGAGACAGAGAGAGAGAGAGGAAGGAAGGGAGGGAGGGAGGGAAAGAGGGAGAGAGTAACCAGAAGAATCATGGGCCTGATCAAGTTCTCATCAGGAAAGAGGAAAACACAGTCCATTGAATAAACTTAAAGGAACAGTGTCCTGGGTGTCTCACGAGTTGTAGCTGTGCAGTATACAAGTTAGAGCTAAGCTTTGCTAAGCACTGACTATGTGCCAGGCACAAGGCAAGTACCTGACAGACATGACTGCATTCAATCGCTCTAAAACTCTGGGAGGCAGGTATTATTACCTCCTTTGACAGAAAAGTGGCTCAGAGAGGTTAGGTGGCTTGCCCAGGGTCACACAGGTAGATAGGTCACGTGGCTGGAGGATGGACTCAGCCTCAAGCCTTTCTGACATCACCCCCTGAACACTCACATGCTGCCAGATGAGTGCTTTCCAGCTGAACAGCTCTGATTAAAGCAGGATAAGGACTGGGGTCCTGCCTATCGTTCTGCCTTGAGAGTCCCCGAGCTGGAAAACCAAAGGGCAGAGTTTGGAAACCACTTAAATGCATGATCTCAGTGGTCTCTTCCAACTCTGGAGGTCGATGATTCTATTGTCTGTGGGAGGGAAGGTGGAGAGAGGTGGGCCCCCAACAGTGGACATGCGGCAGAGGAAAACCTCAGAGTTAGTGTCCTGTGTTCCCAGAGAGACAGCCAGAAGGAGAAAAGGACCTGGTTCCAGATTTGGTATAATAGACCTGAGTTCACCCAATTACAGTACATATGTGTAAACACATTGCTCAGATCATGCATGTAAGGAATGAGCCTGGCACCAGACGAGGCTTTTGATAAATGGGAACTTGATTGTGAAAACTCTACACATGTCCAAAACTCTTAACATATAATTTAATGCAACATACTTGGCCACTGACATCACTTTGTCTGTTCCATGAGGAGCTATGTTTATCATGGATGCTAAACCTTACTTATTGAGCCAAACAAGAAATGAATGCATATTATTAAGCCAGCTAAATCTAAAACAATTAGAGCAAGTAAGTTTGAGCAATGGCTCTTAAGCAGTTTGGGGTTATGAAGCCCTAAGAAAAAATGATGGAAACCATGATCCCCTTTTCCAGTAAAAAAAAAAAAAAAGCACGTAAGCACAATATTACAAATAATTATAAAAGGTCCATCCACCCAGTGAAGCCCATTCATTCTTTCCAGATCTGCTTTAGATCCTGGGGATGTAATACGAGGTTCTCAGGCCACATGCTGCCTCACTGACCCTGCAATGGGATCACTCATTCTGATCTTCTCTACTATCTTGTTGTTACTAGTCTCTTTCATGCTACCAAATTTGAAACAAGTAGTCAGTGTATCTGAAACTGAATCTAATTTTGAACCTTTCAAGTTTGATGGGCCCCAAATCAATTTCTAAGCCAGTAGATTTTGATACCTAGAAATTTTATCCACTTGGCATGTTCTTTCAATTCAGTTTTAATTTGGCAACAGAATGTCTCCTTTTTGCACAGGGAACCCATTCCAGGTGACTTTGGTGGGACTCACCTCCTGAACAAGCCCTGGCCAAACAGATACTGCTGTCTACTCTCTACTGCCTAATTCTGGCAACTCTGATTCAGGTAACCTCAACTGGGCCAATCAAGAGCTTTCCTTGGTATTTTTGTTAGAATTATGGCAAAAGAGGCAGAGGCAGTCTCTTTTCATTAGAATGCACAGCTGCAAGGATGACAGAAGCCTAGAGCTGGTGGCTACCACTGTTACTGTAGTAAGCAATAGCCTGACTGAGAAGGAAGATAACAGAGTTAAGCAGAACAAAGAGATGAGAGAGTGAATGATAATGTCCTAATGATATCTTTTGAGCCCCTGGATACAGTTGTGCCTGCAGCCTATGTCATCATGTACTTCTTAGTCATGTGAGTCAAGAAACTAGTTTATGATGGATTTCTGTTACTTGCAACCAAAATAACTCAAACTAATAAACATGATTTAAAGGAAAAAAAAAACCCAAAGGAAATTCCTATTCATGGGTAGTCCTTGTGGAATTGTTGGCCCCTCTCTAACAATGATCCCTATTGAACTGAAACTGTTTCATCCTATATAATGTTATGCCCATAATACCCTGGACCCCTGACTCTTCCTCTTATCAGTGCTGCTACCAACTAGATGATATTCCCCTCTTGCAATAAATAATCACACTTACTGATCAGAAGAAGTCGTGGAGGTAGACCACAGGATCCTAGTTTATAGTTTGCTGTCATCATATGAATACTTGGAGTCTACCTCTATAAGCTTCTCAAACATCTCTGGTCCCCTAAAGAGGACCAGAATGAGAAATCGCCAGGGCCAGGGGCTCAAAACAGGAGATACAGAGGTGGAGAAGGGAAGAGGTGTATCAAAAAGCTACATCATACACTGAGTCACGGCTTAGAACGATTTGGGAGTTGAGAGAAATAATATTAACAGAGGACTGTCAGGAAGTTGTTTGTTATTCTTTTAGAACAGGAATAGTAAGTAGATTTCAACTCGTGCCAAATCTGGTCCACGGCCAAATGCCAAGGCCCAATAAGAGAGTCAAGACAATCTGTTAAGTCCCACATGAATTGGAGGGGGTGGGGGCAGGCAGCATAAACACAGTGTACTGGCCATTCCAGCTGAAACTTTATTAAGTCTTATCCTTGGATTAAGCAAAGTCAACAGAGAAATGCATACCTGGACTGGAAGGAAGGGCTTTTCTTGGACTCAAGTGTTACATTATTAGCCTACTACACTGAGGGTATTATTTTATTTATTTTATTATTTTATTTATTATGGAATAAAGAGGGATGTTGTTTCTTACCTATGTGGCAAGAAATTTCTCTAAGTCTTGAGTCATGAATGTCCTTGCTTCTTCTGAGTAAGCAGTTTGTTTTAATCTTCTGGTCACTGTGAATTATAAACTGAGTGTGTTTTTCTGAAGCTGCTGACTGCTCAGAAGCTCGGAGCAAATGTACAGAATCTCAAGTCTGCACTGGGAGCCTAACCTTATTTCTGACTTTTCCTTCCCCACAAATTTCCTACCTTCCTTGTTTTTCTAAATGTCATTATATTGTATGTATTTATTTTTTAAAAGATTTATTTTATTTATTTCTCTCCCCTTACCCCTGTTGTCTGCTCTCTATGTCCATTCACTGTGTGTTCTTCTATGTTCACTTGCATTCTTGTCAGGTGGCACTGGGAATCTATGTCCCTTTTTGTTGCATCACCTTGCTGAGTCAGTTCTCCACGTGTGCGGTGCCACTCCTAGGCAGACTGCGCTTTTTTTTCCTTATGGGATGGCTTTCCTTGCGGGGTGCACTCCTTTCGTGTGGGGCACCCCTATGCAGAGGAACCCCTGCATGGCATAGCACTCATTGCACGAAGCAGCACTGTGTATAGGCCAGCACACCACATGGGCCAGGAGGCCCTGGGTATCAAACCCTGGACCTTCCATACAGTAGGTGGGCACTCTGTCAGTTGAGCAACATTTACTTCCCATTGTGTGTGTATTTAAAAGTCACCTCAAAAATCTATGAAAGATGGGGAAGCAGCTGTGGCTCAATTGACTGGCCTCCCGTCTACCATATGGGAGGCCCTGGATTTGCATCCCAGCCTCCTTGTGGAAGCAAGCTGGCCCACGCCTGCTGGATTTCTGACCGCCCATGCCCGCGGAGGGCTGGCACAGCAAGATGATGCAACAAAGGGAGACAAGCAGACACAGAAGAATGTGCAGCAAATGGACACAGAGCAGACAGTAAGCAAGCCGCAAAAGGGGGAGGGGAATAAAATAAATAAAAAATAATCTTTTTAAAAAATTATGAAAGAATCAATGTCAAAGAAGGTACTATAACAACACTAAAGATCAATAATAGGAGGTATGGGATTTTTTCTTTTGGACTAAGGAAAACATTCAAAAATTTGTTGTTGAGATGATGACTGCATAACCTGTGATGAAAGTGAGAGCCACTGAGTATACACTTTAGATGGACTGTACAAGGCATGGGACTGTATAACACAAAGAACTGTGTCATGGGGAATGGACTGTGGTTAACAGTACAAATATGAGAGTATTCTCTCATGAACTATTAACAAATGCACAATACTAATAAAATAGGGGGTATGTGGAAAAAATATACCAAATGTACGCTATGGACCATAAAAAAAAAAAACCTAGGAAAGAAGACAAGCATAAAGATTAGATCAATAGCAATCAAAATAAAATGTAAAATGAACAAATCGGATGGTGAGTGGTAAACAGCTCTACACATGCGGTCCCCTGGGGCAGCCGTTACAGGGAAGCGCCAAAGGAGCGGGTACAGGAGGTGGTGCCCTCTGAAGGAAGAGCCTGGGCCAAACAATCAAGTCAGCAAATATCTCAAGCCTCCCCACTCTGCTTCTCCTCCTCCTGCTTTCTTCCCCCCCACATCACCCTTCCTTGGGCAGCTGCGTGTCCTCTGGTCCTTTCCTCACCATCAGTGCCTGCATTCTCTTCAGTACTATTGGTTTTGGCCTTCCCCAATGCCTTGCACTCTATAGGGTCTTGAACTTGGCTCTAAGCTGTCAATGGTTGATAACCCCTAATGTATTTCCTCTCTCAGAGATAAGAACATGCTAACCAGGTACTTCGAAGACAAAAACAATGGAATAATTCACTAATGGTGGAGTTTGAATACTATAATAATGGTACTGATGCAACTGAATAATGGACTCTTCCTGGTAAAGCTCAAATCATCATATATACAGCAGCCAGCAGAGCACCTGGCACACAATCAGTATTCAATAGAGAGCAGACACCATTGCTACTGTTATTCCTGTTATTATTAATACTGCCACTCAACTACTCACTCCTGTTCCTCTATCATCACCACATAGCAATTGCCCTTGTCACCATGTATAACGCTGGCTAACTAGAGTGTACACTGTGATTCTGATGAGCTGCTGGCAGGTCAAACAGTGCAGTGTCCACACTGCCTCCTGGTTGACTAAGCACCTGTTTTACTCTTAGTCCTGTGCGCACCAGACAAGGAAGGCCTAGGTAGCCTTCTGCTCTCAAAGAGCTAACAGGACAACTGAGGAAATCAGACTAGCCAAGGTGAAAGAAAAGGAAGTGAACCACAGAAGACAGTGCTTGGCTTTGCTGGGGTTCAGAGCAGGGGAGATCACAGGTGGAAGAGTAGGTACGGAAGGCCACGTTCCAGAGAAGGGAAGGTTCCACTGTGCCTTACAATATGGCAAGGATTTCTAAGCAGAGATGGGAACCAGCAGCATGAGGTATCCTGACTAGAATAAAGGGATCAGTGGGAAGTGAGCAAGAGGATGGGACCAGATAATGAGAGCTGAGGAGCCAGAGAGAGGAGTCTGTGCTTGTGTAACGAGTGGCACAGACAGCTTTTGAGCAAGGACATAACATCCTGCAAGATGAAGAGAAGGACGGCTAACTGGTGTGGTGGTGCTTGTAGAATGAAGGGCTGGAGAGTGGAAAACCTAGCATTGGCAAGACCAGCTCAGACCTACTGCATTGGCTGAGATGCCAGATGACAAGGACCAAGGTTAGGATTCTAGGGCACTGCCCATCAGAACGGGGCGAAAGGGTGGGGCTGGGAGATGAGAGTCTAATCTGAGTTCTTACTCAACAAGCTCTTTTCATGCCATCATAGCTGTTTTCATGTTATCCATAAACACCACAGGGTAGACTATGAAAATGGTCACAGTTCTTCCCCTCCCTGTATCCATGCCCTTTGGAATGTGATTTTGCAGGTCATCTCATCTAGTGGTGGAATCTGTATCTATATCCCTTGAATCTAGGTTGACCATAATAACTTGCTTTAGCCAAGAGAACATGGTGGAAGTGATATTGCCCATTTCTGAGCCTAGGCCTCAAAATGCCTTTGTTCCTTCTTGGTATCCTGCCCAATGCTATGTGAACAAGCCCAGGTTAGTCTGCATGATGATGTGACACATGACTTAGTCATGATCATCAATCCAGCTGACAGCCAGACAATGCTCAAAAACAGTCTAGCTGATTTGGACCTGCAGCTGACCACAAACACATGAATGGTTCAGCTGCAATGGTCTGAGCCCAGCCCAAATGGCCAACCTACAGCGTTGTAAGTTAAACAGATGATTTTTTGAGTGACTAGATTTGGGGTGGTTTGTTATGCAGCAAGAACTAACAGATACACACCACAAATAACATCACGACCACAATATCAGGGAGTGATGCCACATGATGCTCCAGAAGCATTTTCACTTAAAAAGCACATTATTTTCCCATCTTTAAAGGAAACTTTCTACCGCTGCAGAACTGTTATCTCACACCAATCACATTTAGAGTTAGAGAGATGAGAGAAAAAAATAGGGCAGTAAGTAATGGTAGACACATATTATGTTGTGGCTTTGGGCCAATTTTCATTATAACACATTGCAAGGACTGTCTGAATCCTTTGGCTGAAGTAACACTTTGTTGTTTTGGATACTGCTTAAAACAAGAAGACCATCGACAAGGGCCTGGAAACAGTTTCATTTCAAAAAAAGTTTTAATAGTATTTGGCATGTAATCATGGATCTTTTTCCCGTCCATGTTCCTAGCAAAAGAACTTGGATTACTCTGGCTTTTTCTTTAAAGGCATGAAAACATTGTAAATCATTTTGGAGACAAAAAAAAAATAGACATCTCATCATTGTACTAGGAGGGGCGCATCTAATTTAGAAGGGTGAAGATCACTTCAAAGTAATGTCAAACAGACACTCTGTTCTTAAAATGAAAGAGAACTCACCAGTAAGACTTTGTGTGGCCCAATATTTTCAGGTTTTAAGTGCTGGAATGAACCTGAAAGAGAATTAAACAAACATTCCATAAGTAAATCACCTTTGGAAAGGGTGTGCTTTCAATCCCAAGTGACTGCCATAATGTTGAGTATTTATTCTTATAGTTAAAGATTAGCAAAGCCTCTTCTGGCTCCTGATGGAAGAGAGTTTTTTTGCCTACATATTTCCACTTCCTGAATAGAGAGCATTCTCTCATCTACTTCAGGGAGTGCTGAAAGTCTGAGGCCAGGATAACTATAAATGGTAGTGTTTTTATCCAAACCCCTCCAAGTCAGCGGAAGCCTCCCTAGCTGTTGCTCTTGCTTTCCCCACTCCACCCCCTTCTTCGAGGGTCAGGCCACTGCTCCCACTGTGGAACCAATTACAAAACTGGTGGTCCAGTTTCCTTGAAGGACAATGGGAGAGGTATAAAAGCCTTTCCAATAGTGGTTACCTGACATGTAAATCATCACAGAATTTTCTTTCATTGATAATGGTGAGCCTAGGGCAGTGCCGTCCAAAAGAAATATAAGGCAAGTCACAAGGAAAATTTAAAATTTTCTAGTAGCTACTTTAAAAAGTAAAAAGAAACATGAAATTTTGTTTTTTATTTTAATAACACATTTAATTAAGTCCAATTTATCCAGGATATTACCATTTCAACATGTCATTGGTATAAAAAAATTACTGAGACTTTTTTTTTTGGTACTAAATCTTCAAAATCCAGCACATCTCGGTTTGACTAGTCACATTTCAAGTGCTCATAGCCACATGTCATTAGTGGCTACTGGACAGAGCAGGTCTAGGGAATCTTTGCTTGGCCTTCAGTTATTGGCCAGACTCCAAAGCAAGTCAAATGCATATGGAGATTTTATTTACACCTATTTCCCTTTTCCAAAGAATCCATTATTATCCCGTTTCATGATGTGGTTTTAGTAGTTAATAACGCAATAATAGCAAATATTTATATATCACTTTCTATGTGCCAGGAGGCGTTCTGGGCACATTTCTCTGCTAATGCAACTGATCCTCACAATAATTTCATGAGGTAGTAGATTATTGTCCCTGTTTTGTAAACAGGAAACTGAGGCACAAAGAGGTTAAGTAACTTACTCAAGGTCCTAAGATATATTATTAGCGCAGGCTTGGATCATTTGATGTTTATAATTAAAACTGAAAATAATTATCTTATTTTGAGCTGCTCAAATTTAATTACAAGTATAGTGGCTAAGACCATGTGCTCTGCAGGCAGACTATTTGAGTGAGAATCCCAGCTCTGTGATTATCTTAGATAACAGCAGTGACAACAGATGGAAGAATTATTGGATGTGCTAAAAAATGAAATTAAAACAATTTGGTGTGGGAACATAAAAACCACCAAGAGGCCTGGAGTCAGAAAGACAGTCTTTGGTCTGGGGGCCTCAGTTGGGGTGACCAACGTGGGGGTGTGCTAGGGTCTATGAAAAATTTTGTCTTTGTGATTTTTCTGCCTTCATCAGATTCGCAAAAGGATTTTAAAAAAAATTTCTCTCCCTTTCCCCCCCACCGAGTTGTCTGCTCTCTGTGTCAATTTGCTGTATGTTCTACTGTGACCGCTTCTATCCTTATCAGCGGCACCGGGAATCTGCGCCTCCTCTTGTTGCATCATCTTGCTGCAGTCAGCTCTCCGTGTGTGTGTGTGTGTGTGTGTGTGCGCGCGTGTGCGCGTGTGTGCGTGGCTACTCCTGGGCAGGCTGCGCTTTCTTTCATGCGGGGCGGCTCTCCTTACAGGGCGCACTCCTTGCTGTGAGGCTCCCCTATGCGGGGGACACCCCTCTGTGGGGTGGCACTCCTTGTGCGCATCAGCACTGTGCATGGGCCAGCTCCACATGGGTCAAGGAGACCAGGGGTTTGAACCGTGGACCTCCTAAGTGGTAGGCAGACGCCCTATCCATTGGGCAAAATCCGCTTCCCTTTACCTGCTCTTTTAACCTCCATAAATTGATGAATAGGTTCTTTTTTTATTTTTTTTTAAATATATATTTTTATTTTAAATATATATTTTTATATATTAATATAAATATATATTAAATATATATTTTTGAAAGACACTTACAAAAAATGTTACACAAAAAATAAAGGATTTCCATATGCCCCATTCCCCATACCTCCCACTCTTCCCCAAGTTAACAACTTTTTTCATTAGTGTGGTACATTCACTGCAACTGATGAACACATTTGGAGCATTGCCACTAAGCATGGATTATAGTTTACATTCTAGTTTACACTCTCCCACTCAATTCTGTAGGTTAGGGCAGGATATTTAACGGCTTATATCTGATGTTGCAATGTCGTTCAAGACAATTCCAAGTCCCGAAAATGCCCCCATATTACATCTCTTTTTCCCTGTCCCTGCCTTCAGCACCTTCAGTGGCAAGGGTATAGTGATACTATTGAGTTGGGTGGTGCAAGTTTGACAGGAGTAGGGTGGGGAGGGTGGGTTGGATGGTTCATGGAACTGGAATAGGGCTGGAGGAGGGAGCAGGTGAACACTGGGGATTAGCATGTATATGGCTGAAAGACAATGTTGGGAAAACTCCATTGGAGATAGGTTCTTTCATTAACCCATTCAGCAGGTGAGCAAACTAAGGCACAGAAGTTAAGTCAGTAACCTAAGGTCACACTGCTTCTAAGTGGCAGAGCCAGATTATGAACCCAGACAGGCTGGCTCCAGAGCCTGAATTCTTAACAACGGCACCATCCCTGCCTCCCATTATGTTCCAAAGCCCCCTCCTCTCCCTGCCCATGTAGTGTACGCTTCCCGTGTTTCAGTTTTCTGCCTTGTGGTCTCTCTCCCTACTTAACTGTAGAATCCCTGAAGGATGAGACTGTGTCCAACTCATCTTCGTCCTTCCAGGACCTAGCACACAGGTATATTAAAAATGCTTAAGAAAGACACAAGCTGGAACCATTGGAACAGTATTGGAAGGAAGGAGAGCAGAACTCTAAACTCAGGCCGAATAAAAACCACCAAGAAGAAGTCTCTCGGAATACTCACATTAACAAAAACAAGATTTAACTTCGTCTTTTAAACCCAGCCAGTGCCAAGGGGAGGGTCACTTCCCAGGCCTGTTCCTGCACCAGGAGGACAGAAGCAACCCAGAGCCTGGAGTACATACTCATACCACCCACAAGTTGGGAAGCTTGATTATATTTCGCACATGGATGTAAATAACGACACACCCTCTAAAAGGGTTGTCTGGCCATTTTAAAGGAATGCCAGGAAAGACAATTTCCTTTAAAAAATACAAAAGGAAAGAAAAAAATGACACAAATTCTATTTCAAAAAGTTTTCTTGGTTTCAAATAACTGTCTAGATGAGTATATTTCAAATATTTTCTTTTCTCACAACAGCCACATGTTGTAACTCTTTCATTGCCCTGCCATGTTATTCTCTACCCTGAAGTTCCATTACAATGTTTCTTTCAATCACTACTAAACTCCCCTTGGATGGCTATGAAAAGTAACCTTGTGGGAGGACACATTCTCCTTTTTCTAACAATGGGAAAGACAAAAGTTTCAAGATCTGGGACAATCACATACTTCTAGGGAGAAAAGGAACTCTTTGTAGTTCAACTGTCAGAGATTACATCAGGACCCTGGCCCAACCTCACTGTTCACAGATAAATGAATCAGCCATAACCTCCACCTTTCTCACTGCACATAGAATGCAAAAAGAAACCACTGACACCCCATGATGTGAATGTCAGCATCATCTCTATTATTAATGACCAAATTATAAATCTGTATTTTGACTCTTACCTCATCCTCCCTTATGCCCTGCAGTTAAAAATACTTATCTCCCTCCACTATAAACATATAATTTATGCTTAAGTTATGATTGAGAAATTTACTGAGTGCAAATTATGTGCCAGGTGCTGCTGTAGGTGCTGGAGATACAGCAGTGAACGAGGTAGGCAAGGTTCCTGATTTACGGTCCCTTCCATTGTAATGGGAGACAGAAAACAACACAAATACATACATATGATCATTTCAAATAGTGTTAAGTTCTACACATTTTTCACATGAGCAGGGAATGATGTGACGTAATGAAGAGTTTAACAAAGTCCCTTTGGCTGCTAAATAGAGAAGAGATTGGAAAAGGACAAGAGCGGATCACCGGTGACCATTCTGAGACCACTCCTATTATTGTTCAGGCCAGATATGATAGTACTTCGGTGGTAGCAATAAAGATGGAGAGAAGTGGATGGATCCAGTATAGGTTCTGGAGGCAAGCAGAACTTGCTGATGAAATAGATGTGGGGCATGAGAGAGGGCAAGGGGTCAAGCTGACTCCTAGGTTTCTGGCTGAAACAACGGGGTCAATGATGGCTTTCAGGGAAGCGGATGTGGACCCTCCTACCACATGGGAGGTCTCGGGTGGTTCCCGGTGCCTCCAAAAGAAGATGAGCAAGACAGTGAGCTGATGCGATAGGCTTGCATGGAGAGCTGACTCAACAAGATGATGCAACAAAGAGACAAAATGAGGAAACACAATGAGAGACACAACAAGCGGGAACAGAAGTGCCTCAAGCCATTGGGTGCTCCCTCCTACATCTCCCATATGGGAGGTCCTGGGTTCAGTTCCTGGTGCCTCCTAAAAAAAAAAGAAAAAAGATGAGCATACAATGAACAGATCCCAGACAGCGAGCACAAATGACAACTGGGGTTGGGGGAAGGGGGATAAATAAATAAATAAATCTTTTTAAAAAAATTATGGCTTCCATCTAACTGAGAAGGGGGAGAGCTGGGTTGAAGGAGGAAAGAAAATCAATCTTGTTAACTTGGAGCTATCCATGTGGGAGATGTCAAGAGAGCAGTTAAGATGTCCAGAAAACTGGGAAGTGGTTGTGGCTCAAGTGATAGTGTCTGCCTACCATACAGGAGGTCCGGGGTTCGGTACCTAGGGCCTCCTGACCCATGTAGTGAGCTGGCCCATGCGCAAGCTGGCCCAGTGCTGCCATGCATAAGGAGTGCCCTGCCACGCAGGGATGTCCCCCGTGTAGAGGTGCCCCATGTGCAAGGAGTACGCCCCGCAAAGAGCCATCCCACAACAGACACACACAAAAAAGCACAGCCTACCCAGGAGTCACACTGCACACACAGAGAGCAGACGTAGCATGATGACGACACAGAGAAAGAGACAGAATTTCTCGGTACCACATAACAAGAATGCAAGTGGACACAGAAGAACACACGGTGAATGGACACAGAGAGCAGACAATGAGGGGAAGAGGAGAGAAAAAAAATAAATTAAAAAAAAAAAAAGAAGTCTAGAAAACTATGCTGTTCAATACAGTAGCCACTAGCCACATGTGAAGATTCAAATTTAAATTAAACACAATTAAAAACTCACTTCCCTAGTCACACAATCCACACTTCAAGTGGCCAAGTAGTAACAGGAGTGGTTATCGTATGGAATATTTCCATCATCATAAAAAGTTTTACTGTACAGGGTTCATCTACAAAGTACATGATAATCTGGTAGACTTCTTTCATAACTATAAAGTATGAAACAACTGTAAAATACAATATTACAGTCCCAGGAGCGCTTTAGTTTTGAATGGCATTGGGTTCTGATCTCTCTGGACATATTTTTTTCTAGTCTCACTTTTATTCCCTGGAAAATAATATAGGCACTGTGGGAGCATGTACTGCACAGAGGAATTATGGACCTGGCTTTCAGCTCTGTCTTTACTACCAGTAACTTTAAGCAAGTCACTTAACTTACATGGGCCTTAATTTCCCCACCTACAAAAGGGGAGCTACCCTAAATAAAGTATATTAAACAGTATATTAGAGAATGTTTCAACTATGGACACGTCCGTATTCTCTAGTCCAGTCTACATTTTCACTTGCAAATTCTGAAAGAATATTATCTCAAATGACCTTTGAAACACATAAAGCACCTTCTGCAGAGATAAAAGATATATATTCCACAAAGGTGAGGCTAAGTTGAAAGAAATATACCCCATGCCTTGAGTCCATCAGAGAAGTTTGCCTGTTATAACTGAACATTGGCAGGGCTATTGACATTTTACAAGGTATGTTTCAAAGACTCATGGGGAGCCGATGTGGCTCAGGGTTTGTGTCTACCTCCCACATACGAGATCCTGGGCTCAACCCACAGTCCCAGTATCTCAAAAACAAAACAAAAGAAAACAAACAAAAAGAAAAGACTCATGAATCAAGTCTTGAGCCCCCAAAGTAAAAGACAGTAAGAACCAAAATGGTGATATTTTGCCCCATTATGCAAGGGCTTCTATCCAAGGGAAGGACATGCCCTGAGTAGATGAACTGGCCTAATTTAACCAAAGGGCACCATCCCATTATCTCTGTCTTAAGACAGACTCTTGGCTGGAAGAGCTAGTCTGGGCTGTTCAAGGGGAGAAACTCTTTTACCTGGTTTCTGTACTTAATTCATGAAGAGCTCCCCGAGACTTCTATTGTTTTTAATTGAGGAGCTAATGATAGATATACTCAATTTGTAGGTAAATTGGGGAGGGGAAGTGTTTGGATAAAACCAATTTTGAAATACACATGTATTCCCATTTTGCCAAACTTTAAGAGAATATATTAAAAGTCAAAGTGAATAGTAAGGTGAAATGTCATAACATATATTTTTTACATATTTTTTTCAACTGAAAAAGTAATATGGCTTTAAAAGGAAAGCATGTTTCTATGGAATTTACTCATATTCTCACCATTCTACCTAGCACTGCTATCTAATTTTGCCTGTTACCCTAGACAGATCTATGTGATTTTATGACTACGGTCATAGTTTATAAGTTATTTGCTAGAAAACCTTTTAGTAAAGGCTTCGGAGTTAGACAGATGTAGGTTTTGATTCCTCTTCAAAGTCTGCTGACATGCATCTTTTCTTTGATCCTCACAGCAACACTGGGAGGCAAGCTGGTGTATGACAATTCCCATTGACAATTCCCATCATACCATGGAGAAAACTGAGCGCCAGGCTGAATCCTAGAGTTTGCCAAGACCGGACTCTCAGTTCCTCTTTTTCTGACCAAAGGCTCCCCCACGGAAAGAAAGGCTGTGAGATAAAGAGATGTATTTTGTACAAAATGAATTATTATCCAAAACATCAATTCCATATCATTTCCTGCTTTCAACCTTTTAAAGAGTCAGAGAATAGTGTCTGCTACACTGGAGGCTCTCAAGAAATATCTGTTATTTTAGAGATTCTACCAAAATGATGGCTTACATAAATGGCCATCTTTATGCAGTCTTTATGCAGTTAAAATAATTTAAATAACTTAGTCCTACAATAGGTTTTACTTTTTTTTTTTTTTTTTTACCTGGCATGAATGCCATTTCTTTCCATATCCCTCACTTCTGGGTTCAATGAAATCATTACTCTTCTTGAATTTCTTACAACCTTCAGCACTGGCTACCTTTATCACAGGTATTTCGAAAAGTTTCACCTCTTCTACTAGACGGAAAGGTCCTAAGAGTCTGTATCTTATTTGTGTCTGTATCAGTCAAAGGACCCAGCACACTACTTGGCACAGAGGATGCACTCATTCAGTATTTTAGGGGGAAGAATTTTATATAGTTAAGAGACAACAGAAAAAAATTAGTTTGGTTAAACCAGAGCATTAAAGTATAGGTTATCTTAACTGTGTTTTTTTGCTACACTACTACTCATTTTGGCAAGCATATTATCATGAGACAGTTCTAATGCTTCTTAAGCCAGAAGTCTACGTAAGCTAAACAATACTAAATCACATTAAACAGAACATCTAAAATGTTTCCAACCTTGGACAAATCTGTGTAATTCTGTAGATATATCTGTTTTTCTCATTTGCAATGCTAATGTAACTCATTCCTCAAAAATTCACTATACACACACACTCACACACACATGCACACAAAGCACAGAGCACAAAAGTTCTGGTTCAGCATTTGGAAAAAATTCAGATAAAAACATGGAACATCTGTTTCCTAATATCAGGAAAATTCACAGGAAACGATTAATGTTAACGAGGGAGCAAAAAAAATAATCTGGATCAGATTATGAAATGAAAACATCCAAATTCACAATTCAATACAGCATAGTCTACAAGTCATCAGATCTTCAGAACTAAGGAAAGATTTCACATTTTATTAAAACATGTCACAGTAAAAAAATTCGTATTCTATGTGTTTACAAATAACATTAAATTGTATGTTTCTACCCCATACAATATCCTCAGTCCCTATGTTTCCCACGTTTTGGTAACCCTTGGCAGTTTGGGTTGGTCCTTTCACAATTTGAGTTGTATGGTGGTCCCTGCATGGAGAAGAAGTGGCTCTTCTGAGAAAGATGTAGGATGGCTTATGTCTCCCTAAAAGGAATGGAAGGAGAGTGACCCACAAGGACACTGGAAGGCCCAAACAAATTACAGATGAAGATGGTTTGTTTTTTCTTTTTTTTTTTTAAAGATTTATTTATTTATTTATTTCTCTCCCTTTCTCCCACCCCACCCCAGTTGTCTGTTCTCTGTGTCTATTTGCTGCATTGTCTTCTTGTCCCCTTCTGTTGTCAGCAGCACAGGAATCTGTGTTTCTTTTTGTTGCGTCATTTGTTCCATAGTTCTCCGTGTGTGAGGCACCATTCCTGGGCAGGCTGCACTTTCTTTCGCACTGGGCGGCTCTCCTTATGGAGCACATTCCTTGTGCGTGGGGCTCCCCTACACAGGGGACACCCCTGTGTGGCAGGGCAGTCCTTGCGCGTATCAGCACTGTGCATGGGCCAGCTGCACACGGGTCAAGGAGGCCCGGGGTTTGAACCGCGGACCTCCCATGTGGTAGACGGGCACCCTAACCACTGGGCCAAGTCCGCTGCCTGGTTTGTTTCTTGGTGGCTCTTTCACCATCCTGCTCCTTAGAAGCCTCTTGGTACCAACTCTGTGGCTGGCAATGTGGAAGGTGCAGGGGACAGAATCAAGAACAAAAAAAAAAAGAATCCCTCTCCTTTCAGGACCTACAAGAAGTCAGACAGACAACTAATCAGGCAGTCATGGCCCACTGGCACATAATCTAACTGCAGTTAAGTACAAGGGGCTCTGAGAGCACAGAGGACAACCTCTACAGTCCAGGGTGATCACAGAAGGCTTCCAAAGGAAGTGGCACCTAAGTGTGAAGAATGATAGAGTTAACTAAAGGCAAAAGGAGGGAGGCATGATCAGGCAGAGGGAACAGCTTGTGCAAAGGCTTGAGTGGAAGAAAATACATGTGCATCCTGAGGGCTGCACAGAATTCAGCGCCCTGGCACACAGAGCTCTAGAATGGAGAGAGGTCTTACCACCTGAGGCAGTGGTCACGCAAAACCCAAAGGGGTAATTATAGTAAGACCACAAAGCCAATGGAAACCGCCCGGGATCTCCAGCATCCTTGTATTGGAAAGAGCTAGCGCTAACTGATCCGGAGGCCAAGGCCCTTTTAGATGACCAGCCTTTTAAGGGGCACAGGAATGACCCATGGGCACAACCTCATCAGAGACGAGCTGGTCACCAATTCCAAAGAAAATCCAACCAATCCCAAGCTACCCAACCTGAAAGATGGGAATACTGAGCAGGCAGGTGCAACTGTTAGCATTTTCATTTATTGAACATTTACTGTACACCAGACAATTTTATCCTTACCACAACTCCATGAGGAAGACAGAAGTATCTCCATTTAACAGAAACACTGCTGGTTTTAGAAGACCGTATTTACTGATATTCCTTTCTGTAAATTAGTCTTTGTTCTAAGGAAACCCACTCATCTTGGTTTGCCTAGGATGTTCCAGCTTCAGCAATGAAAGTCTTTCATCCCAGGAATCCTCCTGGTCCCAGGCAAACCATGATGGTTGGTCACCCTATCTCTGACAGAATTTGCGAGGTGCGTGAAGCGGACACTAGGCTTTAAGTCCAGGCATTTGCACAGGAACTGGTGCAAAATTAAATGTGATCTCAGCTTCCCTCCCGACAATCTAGGATAGATCCTTGGAGCTAGGGGACCCTGTGGAATATCATGGGGGCTTCCCTGGGGATACTGTATCACTTGCAATACTTAATAATGAATAATACTTGCAAAGCATATAGATTAGCTGATGGGCTCCTGATTGCTATCTGCCATGCTGAAGGGAAAGAATCATTTACTTAATACCTACAGAAAAGAATTAGCCAGAACACTGGTCTGAATTTCATTTTTGTTGTTAACTAACTGGGAGTGCAGCGCTAATATTTTGGGGACCAAACTTTTGACACTGAAAATCTTCCTAAAATAAATTGGACTACTTACCTACAAGAGTGGTAAACACATTTTCATATGTCATTTGTTAAAGAGGGATCTTATAATGACTCACCCATTGCAATGGCTTACATTCTTACTGTTCAACAGAGCATTAAGAACATGATGTAGTTTCCAATAAATACAGTCACAATAGGACATTACTTTATGGCAGTAGTTGACAGGCAGAGAAAGCATAGCTGATAAATCTGTATTGAATGAATACCATTGAAAAAGTGGGCCATGCAGAACTACAGAAAACAAAATTACTGGGAACTACAGATGACATAATGGCTATATTTGAGCTTTTGCTACAGTGCTGGTGATCAAGGCAGAGGGAACTGTGAGTAGCTCCACACAGTTCTCTTCTGATAAAAGCAAGCATATGCTCTTAAGAGGCACTCTTTTCCTTACCACAGGGATAACAAGTAAAATAGCCAATGCAGCCTACAGTCAGCAGCAGATGCGGGAAGCATTCAAATTGATATTATCAAGGGCACACCACTGAATCCTGATTCAAAAGGTGTCTTCACAGGAAGTTACGTTTATGGTATCCAGGCTCAGTGGTCTTCGGTGATAACACGACATAGGAATGAAGATATGGGCCTTAGAACCTCTCGCTCTGTCTCTCTCTCTCTCTCACACATACACAAACCAGTAATTTCTAAGAAATTTTTAGTTTCCAATGCAAAAATATTTTCAAATCCAACTATGCTTGAATAGAACAAGAATACATTATGGAGGGTTGAATGTTTATTAGCCAGAAAGCTAAAAAATTAAGAACAAATTTAGCAGCATTTATTTCTGGTAATCTACGGCATGTTTCAGTTTTATTGGGGCATTCTGGTTAACTGGGATTCTGCTGTATGGTGAAAATAATCATTTTGTCCACGAGGCTTAGTCCTCTAATTATATCACCCCCTTCTACGAGACACTTTCCATCAGACACTGATACGGAGTCATGGCAGAAATATTCAGGTTATGTCCACTGTTCAGTGTCAGGCTTCGTAACAAGAGCAGGATACAGCAGAGGGCACTGCCCTGAGACAAGATGAGAAAAACAAGGAACGGAAGGTTTTGTTTTCACTCTTACAGACCTTTGGTGTGGACAAGCTTACTTCTCCTGGTCTTGTACTCAGAAGGGGAAGAAATGAATAAGAAGAGCTCCTCAGGTGAGGCTGGGAGAGACCCCCTCTAAGCCCCATGCATTCACAGACAGGTGGAGAGGCTGTGCAATGAAATATCCTGCCTTGGTCTTTGGGCTTTAATTCCACTCAATAGCTCAGTCTTAAATTATAGCCATCAAATAATGGTGAGGTATTAAGAATCTTTTTGTTACTGAAAACCAGTCAGAGGAGGAGGCAAGATAGAGATTCTAACATTTGTTCAACTTTTCCTATTTAATCAAGACACCAAGAACTTAAAAAAAGCTGTGATAACATGATCCATCCAAGGTCACAATTCGACAGGAATAAGAAAACCAGCACATCCGGGACAACCTACCTGTTCTTACATCTACCACTTGCTTTGTGGGTAAAGCCACTGCCACCGTTGCTGCCTCCATTCTAATATTACTTTGCACCACGCTTCTCTGCTGTGCATACTTCTAGGCCTTTCCATCTTACATACATTCTGAACCATGCAGACAATCTGCTGTCCATCATCCTGGGATGCACACAAGCATATACTCACTGCACCAGAAACCATGCCAACCCCCAAACCCCAGAGCCAAGGGGAAAAGCAAATCCGTCATCCATTATACTACTGAGAAGGACCTTTAAAAGGCAGTTCAGGCATCTAGGAGTATTCTACCTATAAAGGTAGCAGCCAATTCCATGCTCAACCCTTCTCCTTGGAGCCTCCCATTTCTGACTTGTTTGTGTCAGCATCGACAACTTGATTGTAAGGTTTTGGTTTTTTTTTTTACTGCATAGGTTCTACTTGATTCTTCTATGCATTTCTTTTCCTCCCTGCAAGAATTGGCTCTTTACTTAACATCCCGCAGGTTTCCAACAAATGAAAGGTGGGGAAAAAGCTCTGGGATGTACACATTTATATCTAATTATCTACATTTGAAATGTTCACAGTGGCCTAGGGAAGGGCAAGGGAACAGCTAATTCAGAAATTGGGTTCCTCTATCTTCAACTGCTATAGGTAGCTTTTGTTCCCGTGAACATGTCCTCCTTCATTTCATGAACAGTTGTGGACACTAATGACGCAAGACAGAGTTTCTTAACCTTTTAAAATTCACACCCATTTTTGATAATCATAAAAACCTTCCCTTCCCTGACAAGATTCTTATCCCTTTCCTAACTCTGGAGTAACAATGATTTGCATTCTCTGTCTCCTTTGATAAGTTCTCCTCTCTTCCCTAAATCTTATGACTCTCAAATCTGCATCTCTAGCCCCAGCCTTTTTCCTGATCTCCAGACTTGTTATCAAAATGACTTCTTGACATCTCCCCAAGGATACCTTAATAGGCATCTCAAACTTCATCATGGCCACGATTTCCCACTAACCACCCTTCCCCCCGCCACTGCTTTTCCCGGGCCTCCCCCTTCAGTGCAGGGCACTACCATCCAGGCCTTCGTTCAAGACAACATCCTCATTCATCTTTGGCTCCCTTCTCACCCGCTCCACATCCAAATGGTCCACAGCAAATCCTGTCCTTCAAAATACGTACTCCATTCTCTGCTGGTCCAAGCCGCCAGCATCTCTCACCCAAATGACTGCAATAGCCTGGGTATGTCTGTCTGGGCTTCAGTCTGCTCTCCCCTACAGCCTTGTCTCCACCCCCAAGAAGAATGTCAATCACACCACTGCATTCCCTGCTCAAAACCCTCCCACAGCTTCCCATCATGTTTAGAGCACATGCTGAAGCCCACTGCTTGGTCTACCAGGCCCGCTCTTTCTACTCAGTCACACTGACCACCTTCCTCCTCCAAAATTTCAAGGCCCTGCCTCAGGGCCTTGACACTGATTCTCCCTTCTGCTTGATCTGGGCATCTTCCTGCTCCAGCTTTATTATAAAAACTGTCATTTCGGAGAGGCCCTCTCTCTTCCCTTACCCTGCTTTACTTTTTCTTCACAGTACTTAACACTTCCGGCACTCTACAGTCTATCTATTGAAATGTTAGCCCTCTTACTCACTGGAATGTAAACTCCCTGAGAAAAGCATGTTGCTGCTCATGGGTATGCCTGAGGCTATGCCTGACAGACCAATCATTCAATTAAAAAATATTTGCTACCTAATGAATGCATATGCACCACTAGCCAAAACTATTCTGCTGAACTTGGTTTTCTGTTGTTTGTATTATGAAAATAAATATTTCTCCTTTTCCCAAGTTAATCATAACATAGCATGTGATTTTTAAACTATACATTCCTCCCCCTTTATATTCTCATTTATCCCTCCTCTTTGAAACACCCCCCTGAAGGGGGCGGATTAGGGCCCTATCCCCTTGAGAATCAATGATACGATGGTTGAGTTCAATGTATACAAACTCATGACTATATCCTGAATTTTTACTAAACATCTGCAATGTTCTCTAATCCTTTGTCTTTCATTCTTAAAGCCTTAGCACCTTTAAAAAAAAAAGTTCACTACCTTATCTATGGTAGTAGCGGTGTTTCTTTAAGCTCGTTCTGAAGATGGCTGGCTCGGTTTTCAATGCCAAGTGGTTTGCTGCACTACCTTTGTTGGATATTTCCAGGCAGTCTGAGTCCTGCCGCCATTGAAAATACTGTGGAATGTTAAGAAAACCCAGAGGAGACCCAGAAGGAAGCACAGATCGCTCCAGCCAGACGTCTCCAATGCATCTGGATTTTCTGGTTGCTTCACCAATATGCATGTTTTTCAGAAGAGCAGTGTTTTTCTTCATGAATGCGCCCCATTTATCACGATGCGTTAAGTGGTCAGTGTTTGCTCCAAGGGGGCAGACACTCTCCCAGACTGGCATTTTTCCAGCGTGGCCGTGAATGCCACTCCGCAGAGACCAGTATCTCTTTCTGTGAATTCCACCTTTCTCTCCTTTAACTTGGCCCTTAACAAATCCCAGCTTCAAAGATTTCAGTAAATTCACATTTGTCAACTGTGTCTTTTCTCCTTTGCTTGACGCATAATCGTTCTGGAGCAATTTATATATGAGATCTTGGAATGCTTGCAGAAAAACAAGATATTATTAATCTTTAATCCCTTGAGAAATAAGCCAGACATGGCGCAGTTCAGGGATTTGGTCAAATTCTAACAATACATAAATAGAAAATACTGAAAAGTATCAGTTCAGCCCTTTTACCTCATCAATAAATGAAATGCAAGAAATCATATACAAGTCTTGGCGAACTTTTATTTATATCTGTAAATATTTCTTTAACGTTTAAGAGCTCTGATGTTTGTAATATGAAATCCTATTTAATTGTTTAGGAATATTATAAGCTGTTGGGTGGCTTTTTCAAAAGTGGAAAATAGTAGATATGTATTACTGCTAATTATTATAAGCATCTTGTCATCCAAGTCAAAAATTCCCACAAAATTTTTTTTTTCAAACCATAAATCTGGATTTCTAAAGTATGTGTGTGTGCAATTTAACTTGACTTAATTTCACTGTGGATTTTTGCATGCTTTTTGGGCTGTGCAAGTGGCTTCCCTTCTTCTGTTTTCTGAACACTGATCATGGGGCAGAGCCAATGTAAATGATACACTGATGACATTTTGGACAACCCCAAAATTCCTGCACTCTTCTGTAAAATTTCACCACCAACCTCCCTCCTCACCCTGCCTCCCTCAAATGCTCTTTTAATTTTTTTCTCTTTAACTCACTTTGGTTGGGGAAGTATTTTGTTAACAGTCCTTTGGCCAGTTTCAGCATAAAGTTCCTGGCATTACTCAAGGCTGCAGAATTTCAGAGGCACAACACTAACTCCAGGAAATATTTTCCTACTTTAACTCTTTTACTCCTCTTTTCATCAGCCACCCAAAGAGGAAAAAACATACACATACACACACACAACGAAGACACAGTCACAAAAACATTTTCAATCAAAAGTACATTAAAACCCCAAATAGGGGGCTTGCAGAGCCTGAATCCCCTAATACAAATAACCAAGTCCTACAAGTGAATCACATCCACCAAACTTCAACTTTTTTCCCTTTCAGTTTGCTTGTGTGAGAATGTGGCAGACACTATGGCTGTCCACCCACCACACAGCTCTCAACACTTGCCCTGTTAGCAGAACCCTCTTTTGTTCAGGTAGAGAGGCTGTGAGCTAGGAACACTGGGGAGCCCTGGTCTGAGGGAGGACAAGCGCCTTGTTCAGTCCAATGAGACCTGAGGGGAACCTTCTGTGAGGATGCTGTGAAAGGTTTTGGCTACCTCACACACGACAGGAGCAGTGTGACAAGCCTCTCTCTAGCTGCCTCCTAGGTTCCTGACTTTAAAACTGGTCATGAGGCACAGAACTGTGACAGTCATCTGTTATGCACGAGGAAGCAAATCTAAATTTGAAAAACTCAATGGGGGTGGATGAGAGTAATGGAAAGAGCACAGGTCCTTAACGGCAAATAGCATTAGTAGCTGTCTCCTCTAGACTTCCTGAAGGTGTAGAAAAATAAAACCCTACTTGTTAGGGCCACCACAAGTCAGGATTTTCTGTTATGTGTTAACTCTGACATTCATGAGATGACAAGAGAAACTGATGGCCCCTTAATTTGGTCCCCTTTAACTTAAAACTACAAAAATTTGCCTAGCAAACCTCAAGCTAATAGGACAAATATGACTTCTGATAGATGTATTTATAGTATTTAGCACAGAGGTCCTGCGTCTTCCTCAATCCAGAGTAACTGTTCTACCCATCCTTTTTTTTTTTTTTTCTGACAGGAACCAAATGCTGAGCCGTTGCTCTGTGCCAGGCACTGCAATAGGCCTACAAAACAACCTCAAGGGAAGACAATACTATATTTATTTTAGAGATGTGGACACTGAGGTTCAAATGGTTTAAATGTTTTCCCCCAAACCAGCAGTCCACAGTGGAAGAGCTAGGATTCAAACTCAGGACCATCTGACTCCACCAACCTAATGCTTTTCCCTAGGCCATATGGCCTTCAATGGACAGTCTAGTTACTTCATTAGCCTAATTACTCAAAGTTTTCAGAAATAACAAAAACTGCAATGCTTTTTAATTTCACCCACCATCCCCAGTTAATCTAAGGTAGTTACATTGTACCATATCTGGACATTTGTTGCACCCAGAATAAACATCCACTTTTCACCTGAAAGTCTGACTGACCATATGACTTCGGCTGGCAAGGCTGACACAATTTCTGCTTCTGCAACATTCATCTCATGTGTGATGACCTGTTGGTAATGGTTACCTCTGTCAGGGGTAGGGGACCATTTCTACTTTGCTCACCAGTGCCTGGCACACACCCTGGCACATGATGCATCCTCCATATATATCTTCTGATTAAATGAAAGAAGAAAAATAAATCTAAGAACAAGATGCTGTCTCAGGAAAACAGTGAGTGCCAGTTTTGAGGCTCTTAATTTAATGAGTTGACATCACTTCAAAGACCTTGGCAGAGGGTCACATTCCAGAAGGTGCTTAATAAGTTGCTGACTAAGCTCTCTGTACAATGATGTTTATAGCAAATATGTTCCTAACCGTGAAACACTGGAAACAATCCAACTGTCCGGTATTTGGAGAAAGGCTAAACCAATGGCCATTTATCAGTGCACAGATCATTTTATTACTACTATGAGGAGAAGGACATGGAGTGTGAAGACACGGGTTAGATGCAAAAGTAAATCGACAGAATGCACGCACTGATTGCAACTATGCAAAAATATGCACATGGAAACTGACTAGTATTTGAATGCACTTCCAGACTCTAAAGAATAGTTATCTTAAATGTACAAATCCAGAATTTAAAAAAACATAGACTTTTCTATCTACTGTTTTATCTCCACATCCACACCGGCTCTCCTAATGATCAATATTACAGAATTCTTACATAATACACACTGACAATTTAACAAGTGACTAGTTTTGAAAAACATGCTTTCTATGACCCTATGATGAAAATGAATGCTCTACTGATAAAAGACCTCCATTTATTTTCCAGGCTAAACATATACATTGTTCTCAGTGCCTGAAGGCAGCATGATAGTGAATGGTGAGTGTGTGTATGTGTCTGAAAAGCTCAACACATGACCCTTTCCACACAGTGCATTCAGATAAAGTTAGTCTTTGCTTTGAAGGGACAACCATTCCTTGCTGAGACTGGCACACTGAGGATGCTGTTTGCCAGAGGCCTGCATTTCCACACTCTTTCCTTGACTAACTCTGGCTCGCCTGACAATTTCTGAACTTGGGTGTAGGTCCCTCAAATAACAGTAATAACAATGAGTACCATTTATTAAATATTTTACTATGTACTAGGCATAGTTGTAAGCGCTTGCCTACAATACCCATTTTCAATTTTGTTTTCCACTCGAGTATATGACATATAGTAGGTGCTCAATAAATGCATGTTTTCTAGCCTATTATAGTATTACACTTCAGCTAATTTAACTTTCATGTCCACACTGTGAAGGAGGTATTATAATTATCAACATCTTATAGCTGGGAAAACTGAAGCACTGACAGGTAAAGGCAATTACTTAATGGCTAGCATTTTGCAAAGGTCCATAGAAATGTGTCAGTAAGCTTCTTAACTCGGTTCATTCCATATCAGTTCCTGGCTCACTCTAACCTGAAAATATTACACTTTTATGAGTTAAAAAAATTAAAAGCAAAAACAAAAGAAAATGCTAACTTTCAAAACACAGAGTCATGTTTGCCAGAATAATTTCTAAAATTATTTTTCTATCCATACTTAATTTGTTCTGCCATTAAGATACAGGTCCTTGACAGGCAGAGACACTGCCTCCACCCCTACCACCTTGTTTTCCTGGAGTGTGGAAATGTGGCCAAAAATATGACACTAAGTGCAAGACAAGACGGCTTAAAGTAAGGCAGTACTGCTGCTTGCTGAGAACTTAGATTCGTAAGCATAGATGAGTCAAGCAGCATTAACTGAAACCATAAAATTAAATCAATTGTGAAAAAAACCAATTCAAGTATTAACGCAAAAATAAAATTAACACTCTATAGCTGAAGCCTAAAGAAGCCCAACCAGAGGTCACACAGAATATAAAAAAAAGATGTGTGTTCAAGGGTTGAGATATAATAAAATTAATAATTTTTATTGCTTCAAGGACATTCCTAAGTAAAAACAGCATATATGTGTGTGTGTGTGTTTGTGTTTTGTTTTTTTTTTGCTGTGAGTGGAGGGTGGTGAGGAATATAACTTCTAGTAGTTTGGTGCCTTTGATTAATGATGAGGTAGCTTTGGTAGTTATGACTTTTAGGAAACCCCAACTACTTTTATTGGAATACTTCTTAGTTAAACTTTCCGTACTTTGCCTGGAAAGGTTCTAGACCTAAAAAGTGGGGGTGGGAGATGGAAAAAAGGATCCGTCAAGTTCCAGTCAACAGGGTCACTGCCTTTGAGGTGGTGTGAAACAGCGGCACATGGCACTTAAGAAAATCATGTCAGGTGACTGAGCCAGCCAGGCTCTTCAAGTTCTATTTCAAGCAGCACTGAGGTAACGAGTCTCCACTGCCACCGCATGATTGCCGCAATGGCCGCAAACCAGCCTCCATGACTCAAAACACACCGTCTGATCCTTCCTCTTCACCAGGCCAGTCCACCCTTCTTCAAACTCCACTGTCAGTCCTCCACTCAAGAACCTACAAGGTCTCCCTTTCACCTTCTGCATCAGTCTGCCCTCCTGTGTGTTTTCCAATGCCCTACACGACACGGGGCCACATGACCTAATCACGGTCTTCCTTAGCTCTATGTGGGTGACCTCTCTTCCCATCCTCTTCCTCTCCTCAAACTAGCTGTTACCCAGTCTGGAATGCCCTCTGTCCCCTCAAGTCCCATCAGTCCCTACTAAGCCCATCTCCCCCAAGGAGATCTCCTGGCACACTCTGACTTCCAATGACTTTTGCATATGGTTCAGCTCTTTTGTAGAAGGGAACAGACTTCCTTGGGTGACCTCAAATATTAGAGTTTATTGGAAGAATACACATGACAATAAGGGCCAAGAAGAAGGACCTCATCCAAATGAAAAAAGCAGTTCAAGAACTGAGAGAAGCCAAGGCAGCTTTAGGGACTGAATTCTCTAATAACCTCTTCAGAAGTCCTATGTACAGATGGTATATTAGTCAGGGTTCTCTAGGTCAAGAGAATCAACAGGAGATATCTGTCAATAGTATGCAATTTTATAAGAGTCTCTCATGTGGCCATGGGGATGCACAAGTCCAGGTTCTGCAGGCAGGCTGCAAACAGGGGCTCTGATGAAAGTCCAATGAAGGTTCTTGATGAGTTTCTGGGAAAGCTATCTATGCAGTAAAGTCACTGATGACTAAAGTTCATAAATATCCTTCTATTACAATTAGCCCAGCGCTTGCTTGACTAAACAACTGGGTACAATTACCTGCCTGAGTTGACACATTAGCCTAACCATCACAGATGGGTTCGTGCCAACAGTACTAGGGATTGGGATCTGAACATACCTTTTGAGGGGGACATGATTCAATCCTTAACAATCTATTGATACACATACATTTAGAAATTAAATTGAGAATTAAAAAAAAATTTTAATAATTCATTAAATATATAATAACGTTAAACCTATTAGATGTTAACATAGTTTTTTTTAAAAAAACAAACCATATTCTCCAAAACAAAAGAAATTTTAACAAAAAGAGTGGAACTAAATGCTTTACATTTTTGCAAAGTTCTTTAATGTCAAGCTTAATAGAAGCTGGATTCTTATTTCTGCTTCTATATTTAATCTGTTGCAATATGTTCCTTTGGTTATAGTAGATGAAGAAAGTCTGGCCTCACACAGGACGTTGACGGAAAAGCGTAATATTTCAATAGGCTTCTCAGATAACTGCAGATATTTTTCTTTGATATTACACCAAAACTTGACACACTATGGTTTCTGAAAGGTTAGGTGAATCCCTTTTAATGAATTTTTCATTCTCTGTTACATTAAACTGACTTGTGTATCTTGCGTTTTTAATGGATCTTTAAGGCATGGTTTGTAACATCACACATTGGTCACTGAAAAATAATGATTCACTAAGTTATGCAGGTTTTCCAAATGTGAACATATTTCATTATACAGTATCATTAACATCACCCTGATCCTACCTTGATCCCATAAGAGAAGTCTTTAATTATTAGAAATTGTCAATTTCATAGTGGCAGATACAAGTTTTCCAAATTCTAAATATTGATTCAAAGTTAGAATTCTATCACTATCAGCAAATAATGACAGTTGTTTTACTGGAGATTACAGGTTCAACATTCTTTCAAGTAAAAATGGTGTTAGGTGAAAAAAGCAACTCAGGTAGCATGCAACTCAATCACACAAGCACTTTTCCTTGAGACAATCATTACACTTCATTCTTCTGCTGAAGAGCTTTATTATTCCTATTTTGTCACACAGAATATAACAAAAGATGTGTGTTCAAGGGTTGAGAGATAATTAAATAATTTTTACTGCTTCAAGGACATTCCTAAGTAAAAACAGCATATATATATATATATATGTTTTGTTTTGTTTTTTTGCTGTGAGTGGAGGGTGGTGAGGAACAGAACTTCTAGTAGTATGGTGCCTTTAATGATGAGGTAGCTTTGATTAATGATGGGGTATCAGCAGTTTTACCTACTGCTGCTTTTGCACCATCAGTGCAAATGTCAACACACTGAAAAAGTCAAAACAACATTTCAGTATTATTACAAAAATAAATTTGAACTTGCAGACTTCCTGAAACAGTCTTGGAGACCTCCAGAGTCCATGGATCACACTGTGAGAAACACTGTCCTAAAATGTTCTTCATGAATAGTCTTAGATCTCTCAATGAAGAATGACTAAAACATGATATTTAGCAGGGAGGTTCTGGGAAGGTTTAATGGAGAAAATGCCTTTTGAGGGGCATCAAGAACACATGGGATGTTTAAATGGCAGAGGAGGCTGATAGGAGCACAAGCAAACTAGAACTAGAATACAGGGTGCTTGCCTGGATTAAAAGTAGAAGAAAATCCAACTTCAGGTGACTAGAAAGCATCTTACAGATAGCAAAATACTTTCACTCCCATCCTCTCTGCAGATTCTCTAGAACAGCCCAGTGAAACCGGTATTATCACCATCCCTGTTCTATAGATGAGGGAACTGAGGTCACTGTGGACGCTCTCTGAAGGCAGCGACCCTGTCTGTTGTTTTCATCAGTGAATATCCAAAACCACCCTCACATTACCCAGCACATAGTAAGCACAAAATAAATATTCACTAATTGAATAAATGAGTGAGGCTCAGAGAGGTTAACTATCTGTTCAAGGTCAAACAGCCAGGAAATGGTGTTTCCATCATACCCTGATGTGTTCAAAGTGATAAAAACTGGGGCCACACAGTTGAGATGGGGGGGCTTGGATATCAGAACAGGTGGCCTATGAATACTGCTGTGGACACTGGGAACCACTGAAGGAGTTTTAGAAAGGAATTGACACGATCACATCTGTGCTCTGGAAGGATTAAACCTCCAGCAGGATCTAGGATTGCTAGGAATGGAGAGGAAGAGGAGGAAACACTAATTTGGATCCTATTTCAGTGGGCTAGGTTAAAACTACAACCAGGGTGATATCAGAAAGACCTCAGATTTCTCCTCTTTGACATTTAATTATGTGAATTTGGACAAATTAACTTTATATTTGATCATCACTTTCCTTATCTGCAGAATGGGATAACAATAATGTATAACTTCATAAGAATTATGAGGATTAAATGGAAACATGCACACAAAGCAACTGGCACAGTTCTTGGCTCAATAAATGCTGGCTACAATGAAAGAAGGAAGAAAGGAAGGGAAGGAGGGAAATATTTCTGAATGTCAAAGTGAACCTGGGCAGTGCCAGAAGGAAAGCCAATCTATAAACCCTGGTGGTGGTTTTTAACTAGAAAATAAGAAAGACATATCAGATCACTCCAAGGTTTTGAGCCTGGGTGGCCAGAAAATGAGCTGATATAAAGGTACCCACAGGGCATCCAGAAAGAAGTGTCCCAGGAGGCTGCTCCTGTGGCTGCCAAGCGGGGCAGACTGCTGGTAAAGATCTGCAAGTCCTGTGCAGAGGAAACGGACAAGTGAGGGAACGGGCACAGAGCAAGGCTCAATAAATGTCTGCTGGGCTTGTGGCATAGCAAACGAGGGCGAACTGGAAAAAAAAAAGGGGGGGGGGGGCTAGAAAACAGGGTCAGGGAAAGAACAAGGAAGCAACTGCTTAAAACCATTTAACAGCCCCTTGCTGGCAAGGCACACGTAGGCTCTTCCCTGGCCTGTGGCTCAGTGCCAGTCACTCCTCCTGCGGTGTCACACCAGAGGCTGCCCAGACAGAAGATGCTTTCACCAGATTTCTGCAAACACCACTCTCACTGCCTGAAAAGAACCCACCTCTTCCCTAGCATGGTAGTGGCACTTAACTATTTTTAAAGTTCCATGTTAAGATTATGGTGAAAAAAAATCACTAGGGAGAGCAACATCAGAGTGGTACCTTTAAGTTCTGGGTTCCCTCATCGCCCTGTGGGATGGTGCTGCTCTGGGCATCTTCTCCCTGAGGGTAGTAGACCTGGCTGTGCCCGGCTCCCTCCACCCCCTCCACACTCACCGTACACATCCCCCCGCCCGCTCCCCATGCTAGCTCTTGCTGTACACCACTTTGTGGTCTATCTCTGGCTCTAGTAGAGCTGGGTGTGTCTCTCTCCCCCTAGAATGTGACCTTGTCCCAGATATCTCCGCCCCCAGCCCCAGTGCCTGGCTCACAGTAGATGCTCATACCAGCTGTAGGACTGAGTGGACCAGGAAGGCGAGCAGAGAAGGAGCCCCCAGAGAAGCAGGGGGCGTCTGGAGGGCGGCAGAATTCTGGCCAGAGGATAAGGGGTGCCTAGAGAGGCGGGAGGTGACAAAGTCCAGAAGAAGCCAGTGGATCTGACAAAGAGAAGACTATCAGGGATCTAAAACATGAGTTCTCCACAGGGCGAAACTGCCTCGAGGGGGTGAAAACTGGTTGGGGATGTGGGGAAGCAGGTAAAAAAAGTTTCGATAATACAATGGATTTGCGGCCCTCCAAAACTTAACCAACCAAATCTCATTATTTAGCACTTAATTTATCTAGTTAGGGAGAATTTTAGTTTAAATGTAAGTTAATTTGCTCAATTAATTATATGTAATTAATTGATTAAATTAATTAATTTAATGTTTATTTGTTTTACTTTTTCTCCTATAGGGGTGAAAATGAAAAAAGGTTTAGAAACACTGATTTTTTAAAAAAGGCGATTCAGTAAAAGGGGTGAGAACAGTGGCCTATAAGGAACTGATACAGAAGGAGATAGTGAGGAAAAATGGTAGTGATAATTACTATTTCTCCTTCCCCTCATAGGTAACTTCCTGAACCATAACTACATTGAGCACTTGCTACACTCCAGGCCCTGAGTTAAGTGCTTTACATGTATTCATTTACTTAATTCTCACAACTTTATGAAGTTATGTTCCCTTCTTACAGAAGCTTAGCAAATGCAACTTATCCAAGGACCCACAATTGGACAGTGATGAATGACCAAGTTTAATACTTAGTACAAGCTTGACACATCAGAGAGGTTCAATTATCAGAGCAGAGAAACCTGAACAAATCTGTTGGTAGAAGGAAATAAGTTTCTGCTACAGGATTAGTGCACCAAAAAGTATCACTGGAATGAGATGGGAGAATCAAAAATGCAACTGGGAGAGAAAACAATTAATGGATAAGGAATCCAGATACCACAAGATAGAGTCCAAGCAGAAGGGTTGGCCTTGGCAAGGAACAATGACACCCTGGCTTCCTTAGAAGCCAGAACAAGGAGCAGAAGACAGCCTGAGCACGCATGTGGGACAGCTTTCCTCATGTGAGGAAAAATGAGGAGCTGTCAGCAGGAGACGGGTGTGTCTAAAGAGTAAAGAAATCCTGTTGGGACTAGGGCACTGAGCTGAAGAAAGAGGGCATAAATTTCTGGTGGAATCAGTGAGCATGATAACACTATTTCCCCAGCAACCTTCTGGGATGATAATCAGTCAATTAATACTATGCCTCTCTCCCATGTCCTCTATCCACCCCCAAAAGGCAACTAGGAACTGTGCTTCAGTGAAATAAATTTCCAGTCTTTTCTAGTACAAAGACAACTTTTTGTCACCAAAAAGAAAGCAAACAACTTCCTAGGCATTCAGCAAAATTATCTGTACTTTTAATATCCATTTGGAGAAAACAGGAGATTCATACTAACTTTGTTCAGATGAGACACTGGATAGGACTCTACAGTGTCTTTTTCAAGAAACTGTCTAGGGGCATTTGAAAAACAGACATCAGTACGTAAGAAATCCAGTCTATGGTAATGGCTGCTTTAGATCTGGATTTGTATACCCGTCCCAATAAATCCAGGCCATTCCTCCCACCCCTCATCTTGGACCACAGGTCTTCCAGAAAGGCAAGTGCTGTCAAGGATAGGGAAGGGCTCTGTGATGACACGTGCATTACCAGAACTCTGTAGGTCTCTGTTTATTCCTTTGCAAAATGGAGATAATTCTTTATAAGGTTTTAATCTTCAAATGAGACTGAATTTATCACATCTAACATAGTAAACAGCACCCAATATATAGTTAATATAGTACTATTCCCTAGATCAGCGGTTCAGTTTTCAGTGTGGTCCCTGGACCACAGCATCAGCATCACCAGGGAATGCTTCAGAAAACAAAATTTCAAACCCCAACCTAGACCGACTGAATCCACCGGGAGTGGGGCCCAGAGATCTGTGTTTTTGTTTGTTTTTTCAGGAGGTACCAGGGATTGAACCCAGGATCTTGTATATGGAAAGCAGGTGCTCAATACTGTATCTGCTCCCCGCTACCTGTGTTTAAGAAGCCCTGCAGGTGATTTTGATGATCACTGAAGTTTGAGAACCACTATTCTATGCAAGCAGAGAATTCCTTTCTTCAAAAGGAAATCTTATTCAGGATGTCTTGAGAAACACATAAATTCGAAACAGCTCTGAGTGAAATGGGTAAGGAAAGCTCGACCTGTGCACTCTGGCTCCCTGCAGCCATTTCTGGGGGATTCAAGGACAGAGATCAGTGTCCCCAGCACATTTATAGACATTACAATTGCTGTAGTACTAAAAGAACTAAAAGACCTAAAAAAGGCTAAGCCATTCAACAGTAAGTATAAGGCAAACCTTGTTACAGTAAAATAATACTGCCTGGGTTGCAAGGGACATCCACTGCTAATACCTGGCACTGGGTCCCTCTCCGGGACCACAACGCTGTCCCCACTTGGCTATCTTACACACACAGGGGAGCACACTTCTCACAAGTGCCCAACTAGCTAGCTTTCTGTGGCCCCAGCTTGACAGTATACTCTGCCTGCTACTCGGCACAGGTTGCATCCCTTTTATATCAGAGCAGAACACCTACTTATTCTGTGGGGGCAAAGATAGATTTCATGTCTTGATCAAAATTTGGTGGTAGATTCCTGCAAGGGGTCAAGGCTGGCCAGTGAGCTTTAGATATGCCAGGTGAGAATCATTACCCAGGATTAAAGGAGACAATAACAAGAGGGTTTTATGTTTGTTTTTTGGTTTTTTTTAAAGCACACATTGAACCAAGTATTCAAAATGGGACTTAATTAGGCTGCCAGTAGGAAAGAAAGAAAATCAAAATGGAGAGCCCACCAGTTCTATTAATAACTGAGGGGATCTGCTTCGGTTTCTTGGCTTAAACAGCTTACTGTGGAGTGGCAGACTAGGAAAATGTGTAGCTAAGCAAGATTACAATAAACTAGCACATTCTGATCAAATCAGTCACCTTTTATCAGCACCATGTCTTCCCACTCATATTTCATATGTCTACAAGTTTTTACTACCTCTATTAGGACAATGAGGAACACCTTGACACAGAAAGTTATTCAACTGCAACATTTCAGAGAAAAGTAAACCCAACCATGACTTGTAACAAAATAAAAAATATTGCCACACACCAAAGACTATCAAACTAAGGATTTTGCAAAGGTATTTCCTCTCACTGATTCCCAAATTTGAACCTCCCCGTATCACTAGGAGGATGCAGAACAGTGTTAACTTCAGCTGACAGATAAGGAAACTGAGGCACAGGTAGGTAAGTGGCTTGCTGAAGGTCAAAACGCTGATCAATGGAGAGAATACAGTCATGTTTCAGAGGTGGAGGAGGCCTCATAGAAAGATCTACTCCAATCTCCTCATTTTATAGACAAGCCCTCTTTCATCCAAAGAGTGCAATGATTGGGTCATGGTGATTCTCCTGGCTTGGGACAAGGCCAAGTGCAACTGAACCACAGGGGGAAAAAAAGAGCCTTTCACTTGGTGAGAGGTGAGGATAGGCTTTTTTCTCCTCCTCAATATCTCTAAAACTGTGCTGTCCAAAACTGTACCACAAGGTAATGTGGCTATTTAAATTTAAGTGAATTAAATAAAACAAAAGGGAAGTGGACTTGGCCCAGTGGATAGGGCATCCATTTACCATATGGGAGGTCTGAGGTTCAAACCCCGGGCCTCCTTGACCCATGTGCAGCTGGCCCATGCGCAGTGCTGATGCGCGCAAGAAGTGCCGTGCCACGCAGGGGTGTCCCCCGTGTAGGGGAGCCCCACGCACAAGGAGTGCGCCCCGTAAGGAGAGCCGCCCAGTGCAAGAGAAAGTGCAGCCTGCCCAGGAATGGTGCCGCACACACGGAGAGCTGACACAACAAGATGATGCAACAAAAAGAAAACAGATTTCTGATGCCGCTGATAGGGAAAGAAGCGGTCACAGAAGAAGACACAGCAGACAACTGGGGGGTGGGGGGGCAGAAATAAATAAAAATAAATCTTTAAAAAATAAAATAAATAAAACAAAAAATCCAATTCCTCGCTCACACTAATCACATTTTTCAAGTGCTCAAAAGTCACATGTGGCTGGCAGCTACATATGGGACTGATTACAGAACATTTCCATCAATGCAGAAAGTTCTACTGCACAGCAACACTCTAAAGAACATCCTTTAGGATGAGGATATGGTTGGGAGGAATGGGCAGCTGGACCTGGAATCAGGAATCCTGGGGCTGCCACTAAGTAGCTCAGGCAACTCTCTGGTCCTCAGTTTCCTCATCTTTGTACAGGGGAAGATGGACTCCATGATCACAGTGGTCCCTTTCAGCTGTGAAATCCCATAATTCTACACCTAAAGCGCTAGGTAGCGAATTCCCGATGCTACCCACTCTTCTTTCCTGGTCCCTTTATCAAACTAGAACAAGAGTGCTGTGCACTGGACTTTACTGTTTTCTATACAAAGAGGGTCAACTGAATAAGAATTAAATATCGTGCTTCTAATTATTTCAAGGGGTAACATAAGAAATAGCCACAAGAAGGATCTCTTTAAATTCTCCAGGAATGACTGTTGAAGCTACTGAGGAACCTCTTGCCCAATGTCCCTCATTTAAGGACCTACAAAACTGTTGGCATTTAGGGCCAGAAAAAGTATATTTTTCCAGAAGCCCTGATATGCTTCCTTTCATCAGTGAATGAAAATACTACATTGTTCACTCCAAATTTTTTTTTTTTTGGATTGGCCTCTCAGAGGATCAGATACTTAGGTCACCTTTTCCACAATTCCTGGAACCATTAAGTCTCCTACACTTAGCTCTTGATCTCTTTCTGAGGTTTATCTCTACTCTACTAATAAATATTTTCTGCAAAGGCCACATCTAATAGTTTTTGGAAATGTAGCTAAAATGATAACATTTAAAAAATTAAATAGTTCAATGATCTTTCCACTATACCATATTGTAGAAATGTAAATCTGGAGTACTGTGAGAGTAAAAAACACTAACCTACAAACACTGAGCTTAACACTTATTATTACTTATACTGGAAGAATTCTCAGAAGGCTGGCTAGTTAGCATCCTCCCCCCCCCCCCCCCCATTATCTCTAGCAGCCCCTCCAAACCACCCCTAATTAAAATAACAATGGCAAGCATTTATTGAGCCTTTAGTTTAATAGTTGCTGAACAAGAGTTCTAAAGCTTTATATGTATATTAACCTATTTACTCCTCAAAGGGGTCCCAAGAGGAAGACACTAATAATATCCCCATTTTCCAGGAAAGGAAGCTGAGGCACAGAAAAGTCAAGTAACTTGTTCTAGATCACCAAGCTAGTCCAAGGCAGAGATGGATGTGACGTGCCCTTCAGGCTCCAGAGTCCAGGCTCTTTGCCACTACAGTGGTCCCCTTTTTACCAGGTGCAGTTAACATTTTCTCACCTTATAAAGTACAAAGTAGAAATATCTTTAGAAAAATTATAGAAACATACAAGCAAAAGTTTAAAAAAAAAAAAAAGTGCTTGCTAAGCAAACTCAGCTTCCAGATCCCCCCTAGCACCCTTTTCCAATCAGACTGCCAGCCCTGAGCCCTTCCTGTTTAGAAATTCTGGAGAACACCAACCCTTTCATTCTGTCACTTTTCCAAGATTTACTCTAAACTTTCTCAGCATTTTTTTCTGGTGAAATAACCAGAAAGCCTGCATTCAGTATAATAATTAACTAAAGGCAAACTTAAAAATCAGCAAATCTGTTCCTATCAGAACTCCATATTTAACAAGGGCGGGTCACAAATAAAAAGACAGTTGAGCTGGAAACTGATAATTCCAGTCTTCGCAGCTGTTATGAGTCAGTTTAAAAATGAATTTGCATGAATGATGGCTGGGTTCTTTTATAAACATGGTACCTGCAGTTCCACTTTCTCTTCCCTGGACTTTCTGTCCTCACAAAGATGCTGATTCCATGAGGCCTCAGGTTATATAAGGCTAAGGACAACATGCTTATCAGGAAATGCTCTGGGGACAATAAAATAAGTCTTCTAAAGAGATTAGAAAATTAACACTATTTTGTTATGTGGGTTTTTGTTTGTTTGTTTGTTTTTAGTCCTGGGAGGACAATGTGGTATAGTCAACCAACCAGGCACAGGTTTGATTTCTGGCTCTGCTACTCATGAGCTGTGCAATCTTAGGCAAGTTAATGAGCCTTTCTGAGTAGTAGCCACTGTAAAAAGAACTAATTATCCTGTTCTTCCCGGGTTTAATGACTGGTCAAAAGCATTCATCAAAATCATAAAAGTGAACTCAGTTTCAAAACCAAGTTGCAATTCTGAGATTTCATTTAGATATATTTATTTGGTTTGTGACCGTAAAAGCTCCCAAGGGACTACCACTTTCAGGTGTTTTTGAAAAGTGTTAACATAAAGACTGCTTCTAGCTCTCAAAGGGGAATGGGAACATCAGTAAGGGGCAGACATATTCAATCCAAATAGGCCTTCTCTAAAAGAAAATTGTGTTTGTTTACAGAAAAACAAATCCATAAATCATTTCTATGAATGTGAATTGTACAGGTCACCATCCCTCACATTTTTCCCTTTTCTAAATTCCTGATGAAAAATAAAATATGCTGCTGAACATAGAACAAAATTAATGTTGAACATGAAAGCCATTTCTGGTCACAATTTGGGAGCCTACATATGCCCCTCAAAAAGATTAATTTCCTCTCAGTCTCCATAAAATAAACCAGGACCTAAGACACACTTTTATCCCAGAATCACAAGATTCAGCTTCCTCAAGATAATTGTCCATGATGTGTGACTTGCCACAAAGAGGCCTTGGTGAAGTACCTAGTTCCCAGAGCTGCTGTGCCAGTAGACTGTGGGCTACTGTGTCAAAATGGGACCAGTTATGCTGTCCCTTCAAGGATATGTATTTTTTCTAACAGGGTATCCTGTTTGAAACCCAATAACGGGTTCCTAAGTAGGGAGAGAGCTATTTTTTCTTTTTTCTTTGTAACGGGATGGATTACACAGCTCATGAGAAGGGCTCAGAATGTTTTGGGGAAGGGGCTCTGTGGGCTGACACTGACAGAGGAGATGAGCTCAAAGGCCATTCTCAGAATTAGAGGAGAAAAATGAGCCAGAGATCTCAAGACTCATCGGTGGCCAAATCACGATTTCCCCTAGTGTCAATTATCCGTACTGCAGAGCTAACTCTGCAGCCAGCAGCCCAGCCGGGCCACACTCACCCCAGCGCCTCTCACTCTTGACTGCCCACTGGAATTACCTGGGGAGCTTTATGAAAGCCTGACGCCTGCTCCACCCACGCCTGACTTAACAGGCCTAGGGTGTGGCCTGGGTGCCCGTATTTTAAAAATCACTCCTCAGCTGATTCTATTGTGCAAACAAATTTGCGAACCCCGGACCTAGTCACTTCTGCATTCAGGAAAAACAGTTTTAAGATTGTATTCCCTTTAAGAATTCTTTTTCCCTCCAATGGAAAAATATAAGATAATATATCAAGTTACAGACTAAAAAAATTTTTTTAAGGACAGGAAAATTCAAGATCAGAGCCTTTAGTGTGAATTCTCAGCCCTGCCCTACAAAATAAAGATTACAACACAATCTAAGTGATTAGAGTGTGTAATATATTCCTGGGCAGAGGGTAAAGGGTGCTGCTTTCAAAGGAGGGTGGGAAGGGAAATGTACCAAGACAATTATGAAGGTGAAAAGAAAAGTCTAAGAAACAAATTCACTGCCCTTTCCTTATCCCTTATAAGAGCTTTCACGACTTTCCAAGCCCCTGGCTTCGTTGGGGCTCCTCCTCCTTGACTCACTCGGCTCTACAGTCTTAGTTAGAAATTACTCACTCTTTGAAGGCCCTCCTTCCCCACCTCCACTCTCCCGGTAGCCTCCTGCCTCCAGCCCAGGCCTGCTGCTGCCTCTGTCTCCCCCCTCCCCCCGCCCCCAGGTTTCCAGGTGGGTCTCCACTGCTGAGAGCAGCCACCCATAAATACCGCGTCCGGAAGCCGTGGGCGAGGTGGGGAGGGGAGAGAGGGCGTGTCTCCAGGCTCTCCACAGGCCTGCTCAGAGGAGGGAGAGGAGGAGGTGCAGGCAGGGCCAGGTGATAAGAGGTTCTGAGCCTCACCAGCAACCTGCCAGCCCTGAACTAGTAGTGTAGGCTTGTCAAGGCCCCACAAAACAGGACAACTGGAGGAGGGGGGCTCTAACCCTAGCACCACCATTTGCTAGCTCCAAGACCCTGGACAAGTCAGAGTGGTTTTCTAGAAAGTGCCTCAGTTTCTCCATAAGATAATTGGAAATTAATGTTTGACAGATTCCTCCTAAAGCTTTTTGAAAAGTAAAACATGCTCAAAGTGGGAAACGGACTTTGGCCCAGTGGTTAGGGCGTCCGTCTACCATATGGGAGGTCCGCGGTTCAAACCCCGGGCCTCCTTGACCCATGTGGAGCTGGCCATGCGCAGCGCTGATGCGCGCAAGGAGTGCCGTGCCATGCAAGGGTGTCCCCCGCGTGGGGGAGCCCCACGCGCAAGGAGTGCGCCCGTGAGGAAAGCCGCCCAGCGTGAAAAGAAAGTGCAGCCTGCCCAGGAATGGCGCCGCCCACACTTCCTGTGCCGCTGACGACAACAGAAGCGGACAAAGAAACAAGACGCAGCAAATAGACACCAAGAACAGACAACCAGGGGAGGGGGGGAAGTTAAATAAAAATAAAATAAATCTTTAAAAAAAAAAAAAAAAAAAATGCTCAAAGTTAGATTTTTATAGACTATAAATTAACTAAAAACATTCATTGAGTCTCATGTACACTGGACATGGCCAGTGCACAGCAAAAATATCACTGAACTCAAGGTACAATACATTCTTGAAGGAAAACAAATAAGGTAGGGAACACTACACAATTCAATGTGACACTTAATACAAGGGTTGAATAACATGCCCATGGAAACCAAGACAAGGGAATATATAAGTATGTCCAGAGTAGAGAGCAAAAAGATGATAACAAGAAAAGTATCAGTTAACATTTATAGGCACTGTTCTAAGCACATTATATATATAATCTCAAGTAGGTAGGTAGGCAGGTCCTGTTATTCCCATTTTACAGATGAGGAATCAAGTTCAAACAAGTAGTCACTCGCCCTAAAAGTCACATGACCAGTGAGCAGCAGAGCTGGGCGTTGGCCTTGGGTTTGCCCCTGCAAGACCTGGATTCTTAGCCTCTTCCTTAACCTCCGGAACCATGTCTGACCTCCCCACTCACCGCCCTGGCCAAGGCAAAGCCAGCCACACCCTCCTTGGTACTTCCAGCCTTCTCTATTCACCCTGCTATTGAACACTCAGATCATACTGTCATTTGTTTCTGAGTGTGTGTCCCCTCCTGGTGTTTCTTAAGGTCAGGAACAGCACGCAGCACATGCCAAGTAAACAGTCAGTGTTTATTAAATGATCTCACACTGAGCAGTTTGAGGAGAACTTTCTCAAAAGTAGAGGCAAATCCTTATTTATCTCTATGTCCCCTGAAAGTAAGGGCCACTTACTACAGGTCCTTAACATATCAAGAAACTCCAGACAGAGGAAACAGTGTGAAATCCAGAGGTTTAAGGCTACAAGTGAGTTTGGGTACCTTGGTCAGTGTGAATCAAGTTGGGAGGGTTTGTTTTACTCCCAATTCATCATTGGCTGATATTTTTGTAAAATGCAGTAAAAATGAATTTCTAGAAAGATAAAAAGACATAAAAAATGCAAGTCCATTTTTTAATTACAATCAAGAAATGTAAAATGACTGTAAAATCTGCATGTACTCTTGATTTCTGAACTCTCCTTGCAGATCATTCAAAAGAGCTCTGCCTGCAGAATCTGCTTTGTGTAGCTTTGGGACGGGACTGTGTAGAGAACAGGAAAGATGAGCTCGAGTTGTGCTATAAAAGACTTATGTAATAAGCATGTCCATTAGGATTTTCTGTATGCCAGGCACTGTTCTAAGTGCTTCACACACATTAACTTATTTTAGTCTTCACTCCTGTGAGTCAGGTGCTATTATCACACCCGTTTCAGAGATGGGAAAAATGAGGCATTTCAGAGAAGGGGAAACTTGGGCAAAGAGTAGTTAAATAAGCTTTCTGAGCTTCCAAGTAAGAAGCTTTCCCAGGACTTAGACCTGTGCTGTTTGAAAATGATACCTTTGGGGAGCCACTGGACAATTTCTAATCAGGAAGGGACACATTCCAATCTATGTTCTAGAAAAACTACTGTGGAGGTAGTGTGGAGGGTAGAGGTCTGTTAGGAAGCCATAGCAACCATTCAGGTGAGAGGCAGCAGGGTAGAGAAGAGCAGGAACTTAGTGGAAGGGTTGGGAAGTGGATGTGGTGTGCTTGGGATGTGGGCAGGACTACGGCACAAGAGAGGCGTTCAGGGCTTTCAGGTTCAATGGAAATGTCATTTAACTGGCTTAGATCAGACCGGAAGAAAAGCTGTTTCACTTTTTTTCATTTGTTTAAACTGTAGTGCTATATATATATATATAACTGTAATTATATATTATATATATATATATATAAATTTGCCATTTTAACCATGAAGTGTACAATTTGGGGCCATTAATTTAGTCATGATATTGCACAATCATTACCACTATTTCCAAAACTTTTCATCATCCAAAGCAGAAACTCTATCCATAAAACAGTAATTCCTCATTCCTTCCATCCCTCTGCCCCTGATAACCTAATCTACTTTCTATGAATTTACCTATTCTAGGTATTTCATATAAGTGGAATCATATAATATTTGTCTTTTATATATCTGGCTTATTTCACTTAATATAACATTTTGAAGATTCATCCATGTTGTGGCATCAGAGCTACATTCCTTTTTATGGTTGACTAATATTCCACTGTGTATCTATACCACATTTTGTTTATCTATTCATCGGTTGATAAGACACTTGGTTTGTTTCCACCTTTTGGCTGCTAAATAATACTGTATACTAACTAAATAATGCTGATATGAACTTTGGTGGCTAAGTATCTGTTCTGAGTCTCTGTTTCAATACTTTGGGGATATATACATAAGAAAGGAAACACTGGTAAATTAATCTTTAATTTTTTTTTTTTTTTAATTTCTCTCCCCTTCACCCTCCCCACCCCGGATGTCTGTTCTCTGTGTCTATTTGCTGCATCTTCTTTGTCCGCTTCTGTTGTCAGCGGCATGGGAATCTGTGTTTCTTTTGGTTGCGTCATCTTGTGTCAGCTCTCCTTGTGTGAGGCACCATTCCTGGGCAGGCTGCACTTTCTTTCGCACTGGGCGGCTCTCCTTACGGGGCGCACTCCTTGCGCGTGGGGCTCCCCTACGTGGGGGACACCCCTGCATGGCAGAGCACTCCTTGCACGCATCAGCACTGCGCCTGGGCCAGCTGCATACGGGTCAAGGAGGCCCGGGGTTTGAACCGCGGACCTCCCATGTGGTAGACGGACACCCTAACCACTGGGCCAAGTCTGCCGCCAATATTTAATTTTTTGAGGAACTGCCAAGACTGCACCGTTCTACATTCCTACCAGCAGTGTATGAGGACTCCAATTTCTCCACATCTTTGACAACATTTGTTATTTAAAATTTTTTGGTAACAGCCATCCCAGTATGTAGGAAGTGGTATCTCACTGTGGTTTTGATTTACATTTCCCTAATGATAAACAATGCTGAACATCTTTTCATGGGCTTATTGGCTATTTGTTTATCTTCTTTGGAGAAATGTCTATTCAAGTCCTTTGCTCCTTTTTAAATGAGGTTGTCTTTTTGTTGTTGAGTTAGAAAAGCAGGTTTTGAGAGGAAGACAGTGAAATTAGTTTTAGACAATGTCTACCTACCTAAATTTGAAGAGCCTAAGACAAACAATTTACAGCTGAGAATACATGGTGCCTGGGAGAATTCTAGAGGTTTTGATCTTAGGGTACTTTAGTGAATTCAGGTAGCTACTATTTTTACCCCAGTTCTGCTAAGCCACTTTCCCACTTTCTTCTTTTCCCCTTCACCTGTTACACTTAAAATACTTTAAAAATCAGGAGTTCCCTAACCTTAAACGTTCCTCCGTTTGAAAATAACACATAGCAGCCATCTAGGATAGCAGGTTTACCTGTAAACAGACTTCCTAGAGATATCGAGTTTGCATTTTCAATTAATCCAGACTCTTTACAATGGTCTCAGTGATCTGGCCCTGACTACTTCTCCATACTCATCTCCTACTGTGCACTTACTCTTTGTACAGGGGCCTTCCTTTTGTCCCCCAACACAGCAGGCTTGTTCCTTTCGTAGAGCCTCTGCACTCACTTCTCCCTGTACCTGTAATTGTTTCCTCCCAGACTTCACCTGGCTGAAGCTCAAATGTTGCCTCCTCAGGCTGGTTTTCCCTGAGCCTTTACTAAGGCGGCCACCCCCACTCCAGTCCATCTCCTTACCTCCATCTCCTGTTTTGTGGCCTTCAAGGTACTCATCCCAATCTGACTGTATCTTGTTAATGTATTTGTATGTTTTCTACTCAAGGAACTTCGAGTATCTTATTCAGAGCTATATCTCTAGACAGTAGGCAAGTGATAAAAAGTGGGCGAAAGAGAAAAAAAAAGACCACTTTGGTGCTTAGTAAAAGTTGAAAGGATGAGTAGATGGGGTCTTTGTCTTCAAGGAGTTTAACAGCTAAAAGAAACATTTAGGTGTGTCGCCTCCCCTGTGCTCCCTCCCCTTCCAGAGACTGTACCCCCAGCCCGCATACCCAGTGGAGGCCTCTGCTCTTGCACTTTTCACACCGTTATTACCAGGGGCTGCATGAAAGGCAACATAGCTCCACCAATCCAGGTCACACAGACCTGGATTCAAACCAAGATGCCGCCACCACCAGTGCAATCTTAAACATGTACTCGACCTCTCTGAATCTGTAAATGGAGCCAGTATTACCCACCTCAGAGGGTTCCTGCGAGAAGTGAGAGAGTGTACGTACAGCTCCTAGCAGATGTTTGTACCTAGCGGGTGCTCCAAGACCAGCTATCACCATCATCACCATATTAACTGAAGGCACACTAGACTCTCAATTAGTGTTTGCTAAATGCATTTAACTGCACAAATAACTATACTTGAGATTAAAGGTGATGGGTACTATGTGAGGCCTATAATCATAATTTGATGGCAATGATAACTAGTGTTAACACCTGGACACTTACCAGTCCCAAGCTGAGGACTTTACATACATTAGGTCCTTTAGTCCTAAACCCAAGTCTGTATTTCATCAATTCTTCAAAAAGTATATTTTTTGCCCCACCCCAAGATGTCCACATCCTAATCCATGGACACTGTGAATATGTTGCATTACATGGCAAAAGGGGCTTAGCAGAGGTAATTAAGGCTACAGATCTTAATACAGGGAGACTACCTGGGGAGGTCCAATCTAATCACAGGAGCCTTAAAAGCAGAGACCTTCTTCTGGCTGGAAGCAGAGAGATTCAAAGCATGAGCAGAATTCTACCCGCTATTGCTGGCTCTGAGATACAGGAGGCCAGGCGCAGGTCTCCAGGAGCCAATGGTGGCCCCCAGCTGACAGGCAGCAAGGAAACAGGGACCTCAATCCTACAACTGTGAAGAACTAGTTTCTGCCAACAACCTGAATTAACTTGGAATCTGATTCTTCCCAGTCTCCCAATAAGAGCCCAGCTGGCCAACACCTTGATTTTAGCTTTGTGAAACCCAGAGCAGAGAAACCGGACAAGTCCCCCATACTTCTGATAGTAAAAATGGGCTGTTTTAAGACTCTATGTTTGTGGTCATTTGTTATGGCAGAAATAAAAAACTAATACACTCTTATAATTGATGTGGATTATAGTTTAATTGGCAGTCTTTTAAAATTTCTTAGTCACACACAAATTAAAGATGCCATTGATCATGTATTTCATGATCAATGGCATCTTTAATTTTTTATAGTGTAATTATCTCTATTTTGAAATAGGCAAACCAAAGTTCTAAGAGGCTAGGTGAATTTTCCAGGTCATTTACCTTGTAGGATTGAACTCTAAACCATCACGTATGCCGCCAGAGAGCTCACAAGATCTAGAATATCCTGCCAAAAAGCTAAGGAAATGATTGCCATGACTTCCCAAGGCATTGTCTGACCTAGGATCCCTAACACAAATGACCGCAAAGATCCAACTCAGTCCAGAAGGAACCTACCCTCAGCAGCACAGACTCATTCACTATTGGTCAAGCACCCAAAGGTGCTAGGTACTATTCTAGATACTAATTCTAGGTTCCATTCTAGCTACTAGGGCTGGAATAACCAAGACCCTGCCATGATGTAGATGACACCAGAGGTGGGGAGACCAATAGTAGGGTAACAGAGGTAAATGCTAAAAGAAAACCAAAACACCCAGAATGGTTTAAATCAGCCTTCACAAAAGTAATAACTCACATATTCAGGAGCTGGAAAGAAATAGAATAGAGGGCCAGGAAGATTAAGATCCTCTCTTTCGACTCTTTCCTGGGTCACTGTTAATATGGAAACACTGAGAAAAAGAGGTTTTTTGTTAGTGGTAGTTGGTTTTTGTTTTGTTTTTTTCTTTCCATGGGAATGTAGGCCAACTTTATACAAGACTGCCTCATCTATGAATTACTGAAAACAAACAAAACCACAACCACCTTTTTACCAAATCACAATTTTCCTTTCTTTAGATGGATTCATTTTCAAAAAGATGAGCATTCCATATTAAAATAGCATCCCAAGAGGTGATGGAAAAAGCATCTCAAAAAGAAAGATGATTTTTTGCAGCTTCAATCTCATTCCCTTCATGGAATCCTGCCTCTGGCACATCTCCTTACTTTATACTTCCATCTTCTCTTTCACCTTGAAAATAGAATAGACATCTCCGATGGTGAAAGAGGGAACAGGAGCCTGATTCAGAGGGTAAACAAACAAACAAAAAAGTGACATCCACAGCATCTTTTTTCAGGAGATACATAAATGGAAAATGTACTTTTCTTTAAAAATTTTGCAGGAAATGCCATTGGAATTTATATATTTTCAATATCTCTCATTTGTTTTTGTTTGAGAGAGAGAAATTCTAGACTTAGAAGATCATCTTCATAATGGTTTTGGAGAACTCCCAGTTTAATAATATCATTAGCCAAAAACTATTTATAATTTGGACATTAGCAACTGGCATAAAACCCTGCTTTCCACTTCTCTAGATTTTGCACTGACAAAGTCAATTTGGCAGCCCACTCTACCCTTAGGCCCCAAAGAGCCATGGCATTCTTGAGTCTGTATTTAAGAGATTCTGATAGTGACATATACAAGAGACTTGCTTAAGGAGGAAAGGTCAATAAATGCCCACAAGAAGATCGACAGGCCCATGCTGTGCAGACAAAGACATAAATGGCCCCAAGCCTCAACCTCACTCATAATTAGAAAAATTAAAACTACTCTAAGTTACAACTTCTCATCAACCAGACTGGCAAAAATAAAAAGAGCTGACCACACTTTCTGCTGCTGGGGCTGTGGGGAAGTAGGCAATCTAATACATTGCCAGTGGGAAGGCAAATGGTTCAGCCTTCCGGAGAGGAATTACAGAGACTTTTGCTCTGTGATTCAGCAGTCCCACCTCTGGGAATCAATCCTTTTGGTAAACCTGCACAAAAACAAAATGACTTATTACACATTTATTCATCTAGGCACTATGTGTATCACCAAAAAACTGGAAACAACCCAAAGGTACAGTGGCAGTAGGGGACTGGTCGAATAAACTAGGGTACATCCACACAATGGAAAACTATATGTAGTTAAAACACACACACACAAACAAAACAAAACAAAACAAAAAAGACAAGAAAACTCTCTATGTGCTGATAGAGAGAGAGCTCCAGGACATACTGTTAAATGAAAAAAGCAAGGTACAGAACAGTATAGATAATACCACCTTTTGTGAAAGAAGGGGAAAGACTACAAATACATATTTGTATTTGCTCCTATTTGCAGAAAGAATAAACAAGAAATTAATAGAAGTGGCTAAGTGCAGAGTGAGGGAAAGGCATGGATGGGGATGGGATGAGATAAGATTTCTCTGTGCATACTTTTTATGTAGTGGTGAGTGTTATGGACCATACAAATATATTACCTAGATGTATGTGTGTGTGTATATATTTTAAGAAGAGTTTGCCTAAACTATTTTTCACAGGAGTGTGAAGACCAAGACAAGAACAGCTTGGGAGAAACAAAGCTGGGGCAGGTAAACTCTCATATGGACAAATGCCAGTAAGTCTGAGAAACCTCAGTCCAGAGTTCAGGAGGTGAGCACAAGTGAGCAAGGAGAGACTGTTCTCTGCCCTGTTTTATAGCACCTGTTGGGTGTGGGTGGCCCTGAGCCCCCAATATTTATTACAGCCAGAAGGAAGTCAGCGAACTGTAGGTGAATGGGAGGCAAAGATAGAAACGCTAGGATTACCTCCCAGGCATCATGCCAGGAGCGCTTATTTACTTTCTGGATTTAGACAGTAATGGCTCAAGCATGCTGCTCATCAAATGTTTATGTTAAATAGAGGGCAAGGCATGTGCCGGAGTAGTCTGCTTAATTCAACAGCACTATTCCTCAAAAGTTGAGAATCCTGGAATTTTGCAAAATCAAAGCACAGTAAATGCAAAAGGTGAGCTTGCTATTTTAAAGATATTCTGTAGTGAATCCTTGTGATGAACTGTCATTTCCAGATATTTCTGTTTGGGGAATCTGAGTTTGTCTGAAAAGGTTGCATTTAACCAGATTAAATGTGAAATGCTTTCAAGTTCATGCACCTGTTGGCTTTGTTCCCCGCCAAGAGGTGCAGTCTCTCCATAAAAGAGCAGAAGGCCAACGTCTTACATGTGAATCACTACCTATATCCTTAGGTATTAGAGGTAGATGTTGGAGAACCACTGCCCTAGTGGTTAGATCCACTTACCATGGCTGGTCCTACCTGCTGTGTAATTGCCTCCCAGGAGAGGGGACAGGAAGAGGAAATTAATTCTGATAGTAGACTTTCCAAAGGATCAACTTAAAAGAGAAAGCGCACACGAAGCGCCAACCGGCTCACAGAGAGGCACAGACAAAACTCCCTTTCGTAGTTTTTGATAGTTTTGACCACAAGGTGCCCCACCCCACTTCTTACCTGAAACTAGAAAAATCCTTTCCACAAGCAGCAGCATTCTTAGGTAAATTCTAAAGGTTCCTGAAGCCTCTGACACCTGCATCCTGTCCTCATGGAGAAGGTCCACACTGGTCAGTAAATAATATGAAGGCCTTTCCATACTGGCAGAAGTCACCACTTACGTTCCCTTCATCAGGCAGTCTAGAAAAGGAGTGCAGGGACCCCAGAACTTACCAGGCAATACTGGACATGTTGTGGTTCAACTAACAGTAAACAATGTCAATAACACTCCAAGTGCTGGACTTTACCTGTCCTTTGGGAAATGCAGACCTGAAGAGGAAGAAGCCTGCCAGAGGGAATGTGTACCACTGACAGTGAGTTTCTGAGCAGACAGAATCAATTTTATTTTTTTATTAAAAAAAAGAACACTGGCTCATGCACCTTGCTGGCACACACTGCAGAAAATGTGGTTTTATTCCTTAGTCCACTGGCACCTACTATGTGCCAGGCTGCCGGCTCATGATATTCAAAGGGTTATTGTAACTTAAGGGCCTTTGAGAGGCAGAGTGGCTGCTAGCTATATTATGCTTTTGTGTGAGTTAGAAAAAGGCAACCCATCCAAGTGGACCTAGTCTTGTAGGCTTGACAAGGTCAGAAAGAAGTGTCCCTTCCTCCTGGCAGAGGCAGCTCTATCCAGGATGCAAGTCTCGCTGAACAGATTTCAGCCCCCAGGTGCTTCCTTGGCCAGGCACCCTTGTGCCATGAGCAACCTATACAACAGGTCGAGGCAGCCCTGTCAAGAAGTCAACTCATCTGCTTCTTGGCCAGACACTCAACCCACACTTGACAACCTAAGGCCAATTATGACCTTACACATCTATATGAAGTCCTGTGGTCCAATGTGCAGACCATGGTCTAATAATTAAAAGTTTTCATTAGTCTAAGGTACAGGTCAGGTACCAAGTCTGCTGGTTTCAACCCCTTTCCAATTTGCCTGAGATTTTGGTTGAATGAACTAGGTGTGATGGTTTTGTCTTGGTCCCCTAAGAACCTCAATATGGTTCAAAAGCTTTTGGATTTTGATTCCTCTTTCAATATTTAAGTTTAGCTCATATTGGGATTTAATGGATTTCTGTCTGGATCTTCATTTGAGGAGAAGCCCCATGTTGCTCCTCTGCAATAATTTCTCACCAAAAAGCAGATAAAATTTGAGGTCACCACAAGCTTGGGGTCTGAGTCAAAGGTTCCAGTAGGGGGTAAGAGTATAATGTCCAGTGGTAAGGGACATCTTGGGTGGCAGCATCTGCAGCTAAATAAAAGCCCGATAATTCTACATCCAGTGAAGTGAATATATTCCACTCCCAATGGACTCATGTGGGTTTATACACAGCCATTCTGAATGAAGGCAGCTCTCAATACAAATAATGGAAGTGCAGATGATGACTGATTCAAAGTCCATTCCAGTAAGCACATATAATCACACAAACCAAGACAAAATCAAGCTTTTGCTTCTCTCCTCAGTCAACAAAAGGAGACCCTATGTCAATGACATGACCTTGACTGCAAGGGGAATAAAAGCCCACCTTGTAAGAATGCACATCACATATGACCTCCTGCCTCTCTATCTCCAAGTTGACAACTCAAAATCAATGAATGTGAAAATTACAAAAGATTCTTAGCACCTGATTCACTAAGGCAGACCTAAATCAAGTTCATCTTTTAGCTAGTAATTCTCCAGATATGAAAGGATCAAAAGTCTTAACAATGTGCAACACCCTGGTTTTTATTGAACAGGAATCCTCCAAAATGGCAGATCTATTTAAAAAGGCCAGAACATCCCCTGTCAGAGGATGGCAACCAGGCACTCACATTTAAGCACTTTTATGATACCCAATAAACTATGACATGGTAAACCAAACATTTATGTAACACTAAGGAATGATTTTCAAAAGAGACTCAACAATAAACTAAATAATCCAGCTAGAAGTTACTTTCACTGGAGTCACCTCCACTCTCTGCTCTGGATCCAAGCTCCCTGCTCACTACTTTCCTTTGGTTCCTAAGAGGAAAAGGTGGGAAGTCAAGGACCTGTTGGTAAGAGCTGATTCTAGATAGAACTTAGCAGGGCAGTGCCTTCATCTGCACTAACAAGGCCCCCTCCGGGAGTCAAGTACAGGTGAGGTGGACTTCACAGGCCACCGAAGGACTGGGCCTGTGCTCACTTCAAGGCCTGCTGGGTATCTGTGGCAAATTTGGAAGCTTCTACTTCCATGGCTGAAGCAGGGTGAGCCCAAAGGAGAGGGAGTGAAATTTCTCCTCAGGTTGGATCACTTCACCCCTGAAATGAGCAGTCTCCTGCTTCCCTTGGTTTGATTTAGAGCTTTTAAAGGAAGCAACCTCCAAAAAGGCCCTCTTCACCCTTACCTCTAAGCTGGATGCCCCTCCAGTGTGGCACTCAGCGGAGTGCTCAGTGCATGAGATGTGACGTCAGAACAACTCTGGGTCGAATTCTGGTTTTGCCACTTCACCAAGGTTCTGACCCTTAGGAGACCTCGGCTCCCTTATTTGGGCTATTGTGAGAACCAAGCAAGATAGCCTACATAAATGGTTTACAGCAGGGCCTAAAACATCCATGAAATCACACAATTGTGCTATGATTATTTTTTATATCAAACTTTCCTGGTAAACTAAGGGCACCCACATCTTACTTTTTACTGTCTCCGAGGTGTCTGATACACTGAAGGCGCTCTACCAATGCTCTCTTGTCAGTGGAGGGCCTAGATCTTGGAAGAGACAACTTCCATAAAGTCAAGGCTGGTGGACTTGGTCTACAGACAGATTATAATTACCTGTTCTTGGACCTTTAAATACCTTTTATGAAGACAAGCCTAAAAAATTCTGCAAGCACCTCTCATTCATTGCTAAACTATGCTCATTATGGAGGTTTTGACATTTAACTTAAGGGTCTTCGATTGCTATGCAGGTTGGTGTTTTGTTTGTTTTATCAAAACAACAACAAAATCCTGCTATTTTAGGATAGCAGCTAATGAACTGCAATTTTTACTGGGTAACAGTTACATAAATTAGTTACCTTCCATTATATATACATGCTCATTAGGCAAAATGGGGGAAAAAGGGTTGGGGGAAGCACTGTAATTCCACCATCCATTCTCCATCTTGTCTTCTAGCTGTTTTTTCTTTGCATAGTTAAAAAATAATTTTTAACCTAGCTGTAATTACAATAATGCCCTCTCACTGTGAATACTACCTTTTCCCTACTTATTTTAACATGAACTATATGGGTTACTGATTCTTTTTAAGGTTCTAATAAGAAAGGAAAATAGAATTGGGAACTAGAAGAATTAATTTTTTAGTTGAACAAATTCAGTAAACATCGCAATCCATCTCACATTGAAGAGATGAGATGCAATGACATTTACCTGATTATATTCCCTTCATAACCACGACTTCATATGGAGGATTTTTAATTTACTGAGCTTCTTTACACTTTTGGGAAATGTTTAAATCTTCTACAGTTGTTTTCTTATTGCAAAAATAACGCATGTTCATTGTGTAACACTTCGAGAAAATTTCATTAAGTAGTAAGTTAATGTTAACATTTCTCGAACATGGACTATGTGCCAGACACTGTTTTAAATGCCTTACATGATTAATTCATTTATTCCTCACAATGCCTCACTGAGGCAGAGATATTAGGTAATTTGTCCACAGTCTACATACCTAGACGTATAAGCCAGGAATCTATCACTATGCTACAATGTCTAGGAGTGAAAAGAATCAATAATTCATTCTATCAAGTCCTCCGCTGCCTCAGAGTATAATGTCATAGGCAAGAAAGCATTCATAATAACACTATACCCTTTATAGTTATTTTTAAATATTATTAAGACCATCTCTGCATCCCTGTGAAACAATTAGTAAAATGAGAAGTCATTTGTGGCATGAGCTAAGATTACCACAGTCCAATTCTGTTCACATGATGTGCATTAAGAAAAAAACAGGCATAAAAAGGGTTTGGTTTAAAGATGGAAACATTTTTTAAATCTTACAAATGATTCAATGATGTGATGATTATATTCCACAAATTAACCAAACACCCATTTGCACACAAGATTAAAAATAAAACTTCACAATCATCCCAAACACTTCTTATGGCTTATCTGTTGGCAATGGACATCAGTACATGAAAAAGTAAATAAATGGATACCATTGAGTCACATTTTTTCATGCTTTAATTAAAAATCATATTTGGTTAAAAAAAAATCTGTTCCTGGTTTAGTTTCCTATCCAGGGCTAATGAACACAACCATTTGAAATATAAATTCTCTTTTTAAATTTAAAAGATAATTCATGAAATGTTTCTGACTCCCTGTTTCTAAAAATATTATATGATTGAAACTTTGGTACTAAAAGCATATTAAAACTAGTAATCCATGAATCATTATTTATACTTCTGTGGTAGAAACATGACACACATAAATAAATATACGTAGACATACACACACTAAATATATATATAAAATCAGGAACTTCTTTGGAATTTCAAGCAGCTCTAGCTATCATTTCCAGAAAATTCAAACAGCCATCTTGTAATTTATCCAATAGCCTAATGCTTGAGCAGGCCAGGCAAATAAAACAGCTATCGGGTTCCATTTATGCTAATTTTACGTAATAATTTAGAGCATCTGCTATTGCTAGGTATTGTACTGTTCTCCCAAGGATTATTTCATATACTTTCATAAAAAGTTTATGAAATTTTACCATCCCCATTTTACAAATCAGACTAAGAAAGTTTAAGTAACTAATATTTCCATGCAGGTCTGTCCAGCACCATAGTCCAAACCCAAACCACTGTTCAACTGCTTGTCTTCAAAGTCAGGTCTCAGAAAAATTTGCTTGACAGCAGTTTTAACTGTCTGGAATTAAAGCTGCCATATAAAACTTTAAAAACCACCCAATATAAATTTAACACAGTAAATGACATAATTTCAAAGATTTTTCCCTCTCAGAGAAGGGGTTTCAACATAAAAATAAAACTAATTTGATATTAACTAACCATTTAAGTTTTTTTTGGTTTTTTGTTTTTACTGTGAAGCTTACTGCTTTCATAACTTGACAAACCACCTATATTACCTAACAAGTGACAACCCAAGTCCAACACCACAAATCTAATTGTTAGAGAGCTAGACTCTCACATAAGAAAGACTGAGGTCTTCTAAAGACTGAGGTCTTCTATGCCAAAAATATTATTTTTCTAATTCTAATCTTTTCAGTCTCTTGTGAAAGATAGATTCACATTTTATATATTTCTATACAAGTCAAGTGCTGTACACCCAGTCAGGGTTCAATACCCAGCAAATTACTTGTGCAGTTTAAAAAATACTGCTGCATTTTTTATAATGTTTAATGGTATAGGAGTTAGACAGTCCAACATTCTTTGGACTTCAATGAGGATTTTATGGTACTAGCTAGTTGTTAGAGAAGGCAATGGACTGAACATTTGATCCTAAAATTCTTTTATACTTAAGTCTTTTTAATGTTTGGTTATTTAAAAAAAAATTTGTGTATGTGAATCACACATTTCTGTTTACTGGAAAAGGGGTTTGCTAATACATACAAGCTGGTTAAAAAACAACAACAAAGCTCCTTCACTTGAATTTTTACTAACTTGAATGATTGTTTTGGCAACAGTAAAACCCAATCCATCATCCTAGCCTGCCTTCCCGGTTCTCCCAGCTGAGGACCATGATCCTGCGATAATTTAAAGGGTGAGCGGAGAAGCACCAACAATGGTGCAATCTAATGATTTCACTTTAAAAACAAGGCTAAACTCTGCTTTTAAAACAGAAAACACACACAGACCCTCCCTCCGACAACATCCGAAAGATTTATTACAATCTATTCAAGAGAGGCTACAACTGCGCCAGGAAATATAAACAGGGTCCGTCAAGGGTTGGGGTGTTGAGCGGGGAGAGGAAATAAACTGATGGGAAGGAAGCTAATCATGTGAAGTCTGTCCAGCTCCACAAGGTCTAACAGACTCCTGGTTTGCTTCCTCAGGGAGCAGCCATTAAACGTGCCTCGACACGTGGGGAAAGGGACCTCCCTTCTCTCCGATTTTTGGCCCTGTCCTTCTCTATCCACTTGTTTGTATACAACCACACCCAAACAGGGATGGCCACGGGATGACAGGCCTGGTCAGTCCCTTCACTCCGATCCCGAGGTGTTCAAACCTTCCCTCGCGACGGTGAACGCAATGCAAATCACTACTTCCTTTTCGAAAGTTATGAATGGTTAAGTTCACACAAACACAAACACAAGGCGAGGGACAAGTGAATGTCAGGAGACGTTAGGAGTGGCATTTTTAAATTAGCTTTAATTGAGATGCCCTAATTAAAAGAAGAAAAAAAAAAGACCTTTAATCCACGCAATGAGTGTCCGTGCGACACTTGAAAAAAAATAGCGCAAGATTCACGCCCAGTCCTGGGCCTCTGTTTCCCACCTGCAAACAGTTTCCAAAAGAGCAGCCTCTGGAGTCCTGACTCGGAGGTCCCTTGCGGGATGTGTGATCTGGGTTTTCCTCTCGGTGGCCCGCTATTTCCTCGCCAGACCCCCTAGAGCCGAACGGGTTCCCGGGCGGCGCTCCCGCGGGCTAGTCCCAACCAGGAGCCGCGGAAGAAAGTAGGGAAGAGGGGCGTGGCGCTCCCCTCGCCCCAAATGTCGGCCCTACCCCAAAGCCTGGCACCCTCGCAAACAACGGCGGGAACGCTGGGGGACTCTCCAACCCCGCGCGGGGCGCACAGGGGCGGGCCCGCCAAGCTGGGAGACATTTCCTCCCGTCCCCGCCCCCATCCCAGGGTCCAGTCCCGGAGCGCCCCCCGCTTCCCGCGCCCTCGGGCCGCCGCCCGTCCAGCGCGCAGCGCCCTCGCCCGCGCCCCGCGCGCGGGTCTCAAGTCTCCGGGTCTCCGGATCTCTCGCCCGCCCCCACCCCTCCTCAGACGCCCGGTGCCCCGACCAGTCCCGCCCTCCGGGACACTCTTCCCTCCTTTCTTCCTTCCTCCGCTCACTCCCTCCATCTCGTTTCCCAGCCCCGGGAACTCGGCGGCGGCCACTCAACTCCCCGGCTGACGCCCCGCGCCGAGCCCCGTCCCCGCGGGCCCCGACTCGCCGCCCGCCCGCCGCTCGGTCCACACTCGCCTGCCGGTGCGCTGCCCCCGCTCCCACCGCGGCCGCCGAGGACTCTGTCTCCAAGGGCTCCTGGAGACGGCTCCGACCTCTCTCCCTCGGCTCGCTGCTCCGGGCGCCGGCTCCGCCTCGCTCGGGGTGGGCGGGGCGGACTGCCCGACGGGCGGGGCGGCGGCGCCGGGGCGAGCAGTTCGCGGCCCAGGACGCCTTCCCCCGGCCTCGGCCCTCCCGCCGGCCCACACGCCCGGGTGTTTCCCGGGCTCAGCCGCGGAGCTGTGCTCCCCTCACGGGAAGACGGGAGAGGATGGGAGCTGGTGAAGCGCCGTTTGCGACCGTCCGGCCGCTCTGACCGTCCCCGCTTCCCCTGATTCCCTCGGAGGATCTGGAGTTCAGGGATTCGCACCGCCCCCCCTCCCCGCTCCCGGACTCGGCCACCGCGCGGGGCTGCCCTGTCTGCTCAGAAGTTTCCTTCGCGTGCAAACGCCTCTCCAGCCCTCGTGCCAAAAGTACCCTGGGCCGCGGAAGATGCACGCTGCCAAACCCCTACACAAAAGTTAGGCTCTGCTCCAGGATTTTCTTACGAAAACAGTAACAGTAATATTTAAAGTGCCCTGGAGCCACGGAGAGATTTCGGTTCCCAGAAAGTGAAGATACAACTGCGGATTGTTGAATTCGAATTACATAAACACTTCATGAGCTTCTATCCTCCGCTCTGCCTCTTGAAATTCATGTTTCCGAATGCCCAGTACCTGACAGAGCGGGTCCGTAATGAACTCCCTGGCTTCGATAGCCTTTTTATGGATGGAGTGAGGGTCAGGAAGTTTAAAGAGCCACATCTGCTTCCACAAACTTCAAGTTATTCATACATTCAACTAACATTCATTGAGTACCTGCTGTGTTCCAAACACGCCAGTAAAGGTGATGGGAGAGATAGGGAGATGACTCAGACATGGGTCTCACCCTCAAAAAATCTACAAGGAGTCCAGAAGATGGAGGTATGGAAATCTCCCCACCCAGCAGACCTCTCCGGTATTCCTAGGTATCAGCTTTCTTGTTTGACAGGGTGGAGATAAAAGAGAAGGTGAGGCTAAAGTAGGTCACTTTGGAACCAGTGTGAGTAGAGAGGCCCAGTTGTTTGTCCAAAGTGTTTTACATATGTTAACTCTTTTAATCCTCCTAAAAATCCTAGATGGGAGGCTCCAGGAGGTTAAGTCAGCTGGTAAATGGCAGAGCCAGGATTCGAACCCAGAGCACCTGGTCGCTGACTTTGTGCTTTTATCCCCCGACATAGATCCAGTATACTTTCTACAGTGTGGGTGTTTTACAAACTTCATTCATTCACGTTCCATCTTCACATTACTTTTTCAATTTAATTATATTTTGATTGACTCACTGTTGTTATTCCCCCTACTGTTTGTAATTCTACCCATGCTAGGCTGGAATCAGTCATCTACCCTAGTTCACATCAAAGTAAATGCAAAACATAGTGTTCGCTGTCAGTGTTCTGCCATGCACCCCTGGATCTGTTTCCAGTCTTTTGCACAATGACCCAAGCATGCTGTCCTTCCCATCTGCCAGCACCTGTCTTCTCATGGTACCCTTAGCTAAAGGAGTCCCATTGCCTTCTAACAGGACAGGTGGAAATGCCTGGGAATTAATGACCTGCATCCCCACCCCTAGGCTTTGACCAGTATCTGAAGAGTATCCCCAACTGGGGCAACTCTGAGGTGAAATGATGCTGTCTACAGAGCCCCCTGGAAGATTGAGCAAGGTCCCCCCTGTGCTTCAGCCCCACACCCCATGGGACTTTGCTTGATATTGCATCTTTGCTTGCCCTTCTTCCCCTTTTCAGTCCCATTTGTCTTCCAGGACCCACTTTCCACATATTCGTAATTTTTTCCACACATCCTAAACAAGTCATGCTATATAATTTACAGGGCTCAGTGCAAAATGAAAAGGTAGGATCCCGTGTTCATAAATTATTAAGAATTTCAAGATGGCACCAGCAGAGCATTAAATTAAACAGGGGGCCCTTGTAAGGGGGGAGAAGAGTTGTGTGACTGCACAAGTGTGTAATGCAACTGCACAGGTTGTACACCCTTGAAGCTAGCTAGCCTTGGTCCTAATAAATCATTTTCACTTAAGTCCTAATCCTCCTCTCAGTCAGCTTTAGGAGGACCCCAGGCTAAGACAATAACTGTTAAAGTAGAAACAGTCCCATCCAAGTTCTACCTAAAGGCAACACAGTGGTGGTCAGCATACCACACCTCGGACACTGGGAAACCGTGACTTCTGGGTTATATCAAGTGTTAGGGGAAAGATTTTGGCCACAGGAAGACATATAGTAGTTGAGAATGGTTTAGGGTAATGTGATGATGGGTCAGGAAACCTGGGTTTATGGTTCCAATTCTGACAGAGTGATAGTACAAAGTGTGAATTTGGATGTCTTACATTAACTTCCCCGGAAACAAACTTTGAAGTGGAGTGTTGTCGAGTGGTTTAAAAGACGTGCCCATAAAGAAGTGAGGATGGCAGGATTAACCTGAGGGAGAAGCTACTTCACAATGTTGTTGCAACTGAGGCTTCAGGTGGTCCTAAGCTGATAGGTGGCGGGAGTGGGTAGAAACTGGACCTGGGATGACTCTTCAGAGTTGTCTGAAATTGAGGCAAAGGGGCTGGACCTTTGTATCACCATACTTGCCTTTCTGGGAAGAGGCTTAACCTTGGACAAAGCAATTCCCTGAGGCTGAGGGTAGTTATCAGATTCAGGCACAATAAGGGATCAGCACTCAACTTTCCCTGGGCTGTTGAATAGATATATCAGCCCTGAAAGAGGGATCTGGGAAAATTTCCCTGGTATACACTACAAGGAGGTTATCTCTGGGATCTCACTTGAGCTTATGGTCAGTCATAACAGGAAAACTCAGTTCTGCTCACCACAGCCTGACCAACCCTCCCCGCCCCCGGCTGTCCATGTAGCACTGGGACAACTCTTGGTTGCACTTTACCTACCTTCCTCATACCGTAATTCAATTTCTTTTTCCATTTTTGTCTTTCTCCAAAGTTTTTAAAAACTTGTTTTGCCTTCCCTTTTTATGTTCTTTTCCATCTATTTTATTTCTGCTCAATGGCACCTGAGACTAAATAAATAAATAAACAAACAAACCTGTTGCCCAGTGGTCAGTTAGGAAGTGGAGATCTTGAGGACATTGGGAGACATTGGGGGAAGTGGAGCGAGATTAAACATTACGCATTATAACACTAGATCTTTGGGATTAAGTCTGGGCTTTGCCACTAACAAGCTGTGTGAATTTGGGGCTGTCATTTAACCTCACTGGACCTCTGCTTAGATAAAGTGATTGTAAGAAAATGGTCTCTAAAACCACAAATCTGTGGAAATTAATTTTAATAAAAGAGGCAGCTTTCTTTGCTATACAACCCCTTATGAAGCAAGCAAGATAACGCAATTTTGGACTTCAGGTGAGCTGACTTTTTAAATTAATTGCAATTCATATGTGAACTTATATTCAATATTCAAAACACCCTAATGTAAGAGTTAGTCAGAAAGAGATGGATGAATAAGTATTTAAAAAGTGAAACAAATCAGTCTGTGAATAACCACGTCTCCAAAGAATTCAGAACAATTATAGGATATCAGCTTTTATCCCTAAGGATTTTATTTGTCCTGTTTGCACATGGCCACACTCTTTGTCTGAACCTGCCCTAGAAGTTATGGAGAGCTACCTGCTTTTGAATATGTTACCTGGGTAAGTATTTCACAAACTGGTTTTTCTGCTCAGTCAGAGGCTGCCATATTTCCATGTAGAAGGTAGGTCAGGGAGAAGCACCCACAATTTTGGAAATCCCCAAGTAACCTGTCAAAACGTGTACTACCATGGGCAGGAGCTATGACCAAAAAGTGGCTATAGATCAGAAGGCTTTTCAACAAAGTTCTGTCTTTGTACAAGTGAAAGCCTCCAGAAGGCGGTGCATGAGTAGCCCCAAATTGAGGCACTAATTCAAGCTAATTGATTACTAACTCAGTATGAGCTCTCGAGTTTATCACAGAGCTAAGCCTCCTGGAGAGCTGAAGTCCCCAGACACTTTTGTCTAGAGGTCAAATATATGACCTCAAGAGTTAATGAATTTTCCATCATTGAAGGATTTCAACCAGTGGTCAAACAGGAAGTGGAGATATAGAGGACATTGGGGGACATTGAGGGAAGCAACACAAATGTCCATCAGAGATTGGTTAACTAAATTATGATGCCCCATCCAAACCAACCTGTTAAAAAAAATGTAGCTCTAAATATATTCACATGAAAATATATTCACTATGTTCAATATTCACACTGAACATAGAGAGCAGGTTATAGACCAGCATGTATAGAATTTCTTATTAATTTATAAAAAAGCATACATTCTCTCTTTCACACACACACACACACAAATCTCTATACAAGTATATCTGCAATAATGTTTGTGAAAATATAAACAGTGATTATCATAGGGTGGTAGAATCTCAGATGACTTATACTTTTTTCATATTGTATGAAATTGTTTACAGTGAACATATAGCTTTTTATGGATCATACATATTGCTCATATTATGAACCTTTTTTTCATTTTATAAAAGGAAGAAAAGCCAGACCTTGGGCTGCCCATTTTTTGTAAATAAAGTTTTATTGGAGCATAATCCTACCCATTCATTTGCCTATTGTTTCTGGCTGCTTTCACTCCACGATGGTAGAGTTGAATAGTTGCGATAAAGGCCGTATGGCAAAGTCTGAAATATTTACTATTTGCCCCTTTAGGGAAAACGTGTGGCAACTCCTGGTGTAGACAATTGGGCTAGAAAACTTTTTCAATATGACAAACTGCAGTCTAGATTTTACCAATTTTTCAATTTTCAGTGTTTCTGAATTTTTTCTTTAAATAAATATACACAGTCTGTGTATCTTAAGGCACCTTTCAGTTCTAAGTAGTGGTTATAATAACAGAGCAAAGTGACAATACCTATTCAAATAGTCCATGTCTGTAGAGCCTCCTTTCCTTCCTTCTTTTCCTCTTTCTTTTCTCCTCCTCCTCCTGCTCTTCCTCTCCTTTCTCATTCTTCTAATGAGGGAAGGTCACCATTGGGTTCTACATTTTGTCCTCAGATGCTTTCCACTTTAGAGAAGGCCAGAGTTGAGTACTCGGGTTCTTCTCTGCTTTGGGCAAGGTGCAAGGGTCGGGGATGTCCTGGGGGAGGAAGGGTGAGGTCCTAAAGTACAGACCCAGAACTGGAGGCAAAAAGCTAGAGGGGCTGAGGGAATGGAGGGGGAAGGAAGAGTGTCAGGCTCCAGATAAAAGGCTGGAATTGAATTTCCTCCTGCCTCTTCCTCCACTCCTCCTCACACCCTCCTCCTCATTTCCTGGAATCCTCCCCTCCAGCACACTCCACCAGAGACCTCTGGAGTAGATACATGCCCAAACTGGTACTGGGACCACAGATGGCTAATAAATCTAAGAAAAGATGTTCAACTTCCCTAGTAACGCAAGAAATACAAAAGGAAAAATACAATAAAACACCTGGGGAGGGTTTAATCAGAAGAGGAATGTTGTTAGAACACTCTCTAAACTAATATACCGTTATTAAGTTCAAAATTTTAATGTGGTGTATAATTCTCAAGATAGAAATGATTCATATTTTTATTTAAAAAATATTGAGATAACAGAGTAATAGAAACAATAATGCTTGGATTTCAGTACTCTAAAGTATCACGTATTATTGGACTATGGAAAAACAGCATTATAATCACATTTTCTGAGAGTCCCCAAAACTGTGAAAAAATGTTTCAGACATTTTGAAAACAAATCAGTATAAACAGCAGTCACAGCATTTGCAGGCCTGGTACTTTTCATTCTCACCAGTATGCAGAGCTAAATGAAATTAGCAGGTCTGCTACCAGAGTCCCAGAGTAAATACTTTCCATTCCCATCACAGTTCCCATCACAGGTCATACCTCTGTGTGAGTTAAAACCCAGGAGAATAGGCTTTCGATGGACCAATAATCTAATCATCATTCTACCAGGCTACTTCCCTTTCTGACACTACAGAGATCTGTATTTTCTTCAGGGAAGCTCTGGGGGTGAATGGTTGACAGGGAGAATGTTTCTGTTGGACCATTTAGTTAAGCAGCATCTAATGCATCCCACACCAGGGCCAACGTCTAGCTTTTCCGGCTGAGTTCTGGAAACAAACAAGAGTCTGGCATTGCTCATCCTAGTCCTTCTTGCTTATATTGTCTTTGTGAGTAAGAACTTTTAGGCTGATTGTGAGGGAGAAAATTCCCAAACCAACTCCTCTGTACCTGGAGGGTAAAAGAGGAGTCAGAGATCGAAAATATGTTCCAAAGTAAATATTGTTGGAGCACTGGTTCCTATGCAGGAAATAATTTAATTTCGATTTGGGGCTTCAAAATTCATGGAGGCCTTGAGGCCAGGAAGTATAGTGGTTAAGGGCACAGGCTTTGGATCAGGCAGATTGGCATTGAATACTGGTTCTATAAGACAGTAGTTGTGGTAATCTCTTATAGAGATTATGTGCTGCTTAACCTCTCAGAGACTTTGTGTCTGCACCTGTAAAATGAGGATGATAGTACCTATTCCCCTGAGTTTATGAGAGGATCAAAATCAGTTAATATATTTAGAGTACTTTGTATGGTGTCTAGCATACTGTGAGTTCTCAGTAAGTATATTTAATTGTTGAAATAATAACAGTGAAAAATGGTAATGAAGGAGAGGTACAAATGATGGATTGCTTTCCAGGCAGTTTGATGGCTCTGTCTGTTTAACTGTAGCAGAGTTATACCTGCAGGTTGATGACCTTCGATTTAGAGTGCTAGAAAATCTAAAGAGATCACTTTATCCAACCTTCTTATTTCATAAATGAGAAAACCGAGAATCTGGGGGCCTTTATGACTTGCCCAGGGTCATATAAGTTCCATTATTTAAGGAGAACATTGAATAGAGACCAGAACACTGGCTTTGGAGTCAAATAAACCTGGCTCTACTACTGCCAGATCTGCTACATACTAGCTGTGATCTTGCGCACAAGCAACACAATCTCTCCAAGTCCTCATCTGTTAAATGGGATGTTACCTGTTGTGAGAATTAAAGATAGTGTATGTAAGCTCTCTAGCAGAGCACCCAGGACATAGCTATCCCTTAAAAACTGGGAGCTACTCTTTTTCTTCTTATTTCTAACTGCTATTATTATTATTTTACATAGTTTTCTCTTCTTCAGACTAAATATCCTCAGTTCCTTTGATATTCTTTGCCTTAAGAGTGTGAGCCTTGGGAAACAGACTTGGCCCAGTGGATAGGGCATCTCTCTACCACATGGGAGGTCTGTGATTCAAACCTCGGGCCTCCTTGACCCGTGTGGAGCTGGCTCATGCGCAGTGCTGATGCACACAAGGAGTGCGGTGCCACGCAGAGGTGCCCCCGCGTAGGGGAGCCCCACGCGCAAGGAGTGTGCCCCGTAAGGAGAGCTGCCCAGCGCGAAAGAAAGTGCAGCCTGCCCAGGAATGGCACTGCACACATGGAGAGCTGACACAACAAGATGAAGCAACAAAAAGAAACACAGATTCCTGTGCAGCTGACAACAGAAGCGGACAAAAACAAGAACAGGCAGCAAAGGGACACAGAGAACAGACAATGGGGGGGGGGGGGGAGAAATTAATAAAATACATCTTTAAAAAAAAAAGTGTGAGCCTCATGGTTTCACATTCTGGCTCCCAACTTTCTATGTGACCTTGGGAAGGAGAATTGATTCTTAGTTTCTTCTTTTGTAGAACAAGGGTAATATCACAATTTAAATTATAGGGTTGTTGTGAAACTTAAATGGCATAAACTGTGATAAAAAACAACTGAGCACAGTAACCTCTCAATAAATATTAGCTTTTGTTATTAATATTTTTATTAAAAACCCATTTTATAATGTAAACTTCTATTTCCACAGAGGAGTCAAGAACTCTTGCTGTATGTTTCAGAGAGTGGGAAAGGGACTATGGGGGATAAAGGACTGGGAATTGAAGATGCAACTGGCAGGAACAGAAAGGCAGGTAAATTGCAGTCCTTTCTATGAAATACAAATGCCTTCTTCTCTTGTGTAGGGACTCATTTGCCCTCAGTTCGTTTCATCCACCAAACTTAGCTCCCACCACATACTGCATGAGCCAAGTGCAGAAGGAGAACTGGCAGGAGTAGGACCTACCCTGTCTCCTTGGAGCCCACACTCCTGCAGGGACAACAACGGGAAGCACCTCTTGCTCTGCTTGGAGCAAGATTCCAGAGCCAAGGCGGTGAGAGGTATGTGGAGAAAAGCAGCAGGAGATGAGGCCCCAAATCATAAAGAGCAGCACCCTTTTCCACTGTCTCCTATCACTCTGTCTATGTTTATTACCTTTAAGAAGGAATAATTGGCATTCAGTTACCATTTCTGGCATTCCTTTGTGTAGATACTTATTTCCATCTGGTATGGTGTCATTTTCATCCTGCTTGAAAGACTTCCTTTAGTATTTCTTGTAGGGCAGGTCAGTTCAGGAAAAAAAAAAGTCTGTATTTTGCTTTTGGTTTTGAAAGATATTTTCACTGGGTATAGAATTCTAGGTCAGCAGGCTTTTGTCTTCACTTCCTTGCTCCACTGTCTTTTCACTTACCTTTTTTTGATAGGAAATCTGCTGTCATCTTTATTTTTGTTGCTCAGTATATAATGTATCATTTTTTCCTCTGGCTGCTTATAAGATCTCTTTAGCACTACTTTTGAGCAATCTAATAATGATGTGCCTTATTGTAGCTTTCTTAATGTTTCGTGTGCTTGAGATTTGTTGTATTTCTGGGATGTGTAAGTTTATGGTTCTTATCAAATTTGGAAAAAAATTGGCCATTATTTCCTAAAAGAAGTTCTTCTCTCCCTACCTCCCATTTAAGGACTCCAATTATATGTATATTAAGCCACATGAAGTTGTCCCACAGCTCATTGATACTCTGTTCATTCTTTTAATTCCCTTTTATCTCTCTGTTTCATTTTTAATAGTTTCTATTCCTGTCTTCAAGTTCACTAATTTTTCTTCTGTAATTTCTAAGTTGCCATTAATCCTATCATGTGGATTTTTCATCTTTTCCTCTCTAGAAGTGCAATTTGTGTCTTTTTAATATCTCCCACATCTCTATATAACTTTTTGAACATATGAAATACAGTTTTAACAACTGCTTTATGTCATTGTCTGCTAATTCTAACATCTGTGTCACTTCTGGGTTAGTTTCAAGTGGTTGATTTATTTCCTCATAATAGGTGATATTTTCTTCTTCTTTCATGCCTGGTAATTTTTGATTGGTTACCAGATGTTGTAAACTTTATGTTGTTGGGTGCTGGGTATTTTTGTACTCTTATAATTTGCCTTGAGCTTTGTTCTGGAATATAGTTAAGTTACTTGGAAACAGAATGATTCTTTCAAGTCTTGCTTTTAAGATTTATTTTGTGGGATAGGAGCAGTTGTAACTGTAGGGCTAAGTTTTTCCCCAAATGAAGCAAGACCCATATGTGTAGTCTGTCTACCAGTGCCCCCTAAATCTTGAGGTTTTCTAGGCTGGCTGGTAGAAACAGGCAATATTCCTGGCCCTGTGTGAACATCAGACACTATTACCTCTGATGCTTGCAGATGGTTCTTTTCCTGGCCTCAGGTAGTTGCTTCACATGCATGCATTCATCATTACTCATAGTTATTATGCCTGTCTTCTTACTCAAGAGAGACCTTCTGCAGCCCTCTGGGGTTCTCTTTCTATGTAGCTCCTCCCTCTTCTGTACTCTATGTGAATCTGAGCTGCCCTGAAGTCTAATCTCAATCTCTTCATCTCAGGGAGTCCACTAGGCTCTCCTAGGGCTCCCGCTCTCCATGCTGTGGCTTGGGAAATCCCTCAGGGCAGCAAACTAGGGGAATTGTGGGGCTAGCTTTTTTATTCTCCGTCTCTCAGGGATCACTGTTCTTTGTTGCCTGATTTACAGTGTCTTGCAAACTGTTGTTCCATATATTTTGTCTGTTTTTGATTGTTTCAGGTGGGAGGGTAAAAATCAGTCCCCTTATTTCATCTTGACTGGAAGCAGGAGTTCCTCTTGTCATTTTAAACCATGCTTTATTCTTTTCACCCATATTATCTAATTTTTAAAAAAGATTTATTTTATTTATTCTCGCCCCCTCATTGTTTGCACTTGCTGTCTGCTCTTTTTGTCCATTCACTGTGTGCTCTCTGTGTCTGCTCATCTCTTTAGGAGGCACTGGGAACCTAGCACAGGACCTCCCACATGGGAGAGTGGCACTCAACTGCTTGAGCCACCTCTGCTCCCTGCTTTGCTCTCTCTCTCATTGTGTTTCCTCCCTGTGTATTCCCGCTGTGCCTTCTTGTTATGTCAGCTCACTGTACCAGCCCTTCATGCCAGCTTGCTGTCCCATTCATTCTCTGCAGGAGGAACCAGAACCAAACCTGGGACCTCCCATGTGGCAGGTGGGAGCCCAATTGCCTAGAGCCACATCTGCCTCCCTATCTAATATTTTTACGTGCATTAATGTTTTAACATCGGTCTCCCATATTAGGATGTAAGGCTCAATGAGGGCAACTCTGTCTTTCTTTTTTTTTGTATACTGCTGTATCCCCAGCACCTGTACTATTGCCTGACATCATAGTGCTCGTTAAATTTTGAATGAATGAATGAAGGCTACACTAGGGCCAGCTCATGAGAGACCTTGAATGCCAAGCAAGGATATTGAACATATTTTTGCTAAGAACAGAGGCCCCTATTTTGAAACCAGAAGGTCATAGGCCAAATTCTATGCAGATGCAGTTGCCAGTGTGAGGACCTTGGGGAGGTGACACCAGTGACTACGCAAACCACTCTGTCTGTGAATCAGCTCTTGGCCTATCTGTGAGGGTTAGGTCACATTTTGGGAATCTGCTTGGAATTCGGGAAACTGGCAGTAGGCATGAGTCTTCTCCTCAACCCCACCTTTTATTCTGATTGGTTCGAAGCCTTTTACAAATATTAATTATGTCTCGCAATGGAGTTGCACCCTCATCTCTTGTTTGAGGCTGTTAACACTAGAACCAGTGTCCAGTATTTCTATCACTTAATAGCATACCTAATCCTCCTTCCTAAAAGAGAAAAGATAAGGTACTATTTTTACTAACATTCCTAAACAACTTGGCCATTTTCCTAATGAAAAACTTTACAAATTGAAAATTTTTCTTAAGAATCTCTTGTGATATTTGCAAAAGATTTTTTCACTGATCTCCTGACTCCATTCCAGTTGTTTCCAAGACAGACCACTGGGTTGCAGGATGAAAATATTAGAAATCATAGCTATCATATTTATGTCCTTTTCTTTTGTTAGTACAGTAGTTCAGTTCTATAATTTATAAATAAAGAGTCTTTTTTATAGCCACATAATCAAAGTCTTTATTGATGAGGTATACAAGCTAAATGTTTAGGAATTGTCTCTCTTCCAATTTCCTCTTTCAGACCAGATTACTCTTTCTACAAGTCACCTTTGATTGTGCCCTCACCCTCTGCCAAACAAACAAACAACAAAAACCTTCTAAGGTGTCATTATAAGAAAACAACTTTCACAGCAAGTTGAAGTTGAAAAGAAGGAAGTCTTTCTATGCAGAGTAGAAATTCAGACCACAACTGTTAATAAGTCCCTATGTTTGGTTAGCACATTATAATTTTATAATGCATTGAACTTTGCCCACTTCTGGTTTCGGAAAAACATGGGTCTACTCTCAGCCAAGATTTTACATATTTAATTCTGTTCTGGGAAGCCTGTTAGCTCCACTTAGAGACCAAAATATGAACCCAGAACAATAACTGCAAGACAACAGATATTTCCCTAGACTCAGTGAATACATGTTAACAGCCTGAGTTACTGAAAAGATGGTGGAAATTAGGAACTTTAGATGTGCTAAATTATTTACCATGAGTGGATTACAGAAATAGCAATTGAGTAAAATCTAGGCTACAGCACACCAACTGTGTGTGTGTGTGTGTGTGTGTAGAAGGAGATGGGGCAAGGCACACCAAGGTGACAGACATGAATGAAGAAAACATCCTGGAACTGGAAGCTCTGGCCCTGGCTACCCCCAGCTGACACCAAGTGGATTAGAAATAAACCGTCCCATTGAGACTTTCCTGAATTCCTGATATACAAAATCATGAACAAAGAGAAATGGTTATGTCTGTAAGTCCTGGCATAGGATAGCTGAGGGTTGTAGACATCCTTTGTGTATCTGTATCAGACTCTGCCTGAAGCAGAGCACCTGGGGATTTTTCAGTGTGCCTATATGTTCCTTTTAGTTTGTTTGTTTAAGAAAGTACAACTTGGGTTTCTGAGATTTGCAACCAAGAGAGTTGTGAATTCTTTTGTGTGACACTCTCTCTTTTAACTCAGGTACAGAAGTGCCAGCTAATCATATTTCTCAGTTCATGACTCACCCTCATCGTTGGTCTGTACAAGGGCCTTCTCTTGCTTGCTTCATTGATTTTTTTATTCATTCCTTTTTTTCCCTGTTCCCTACTCCCATGCCCTTCCTGTTTGTGACACACATTCTAATTTTGATATATATCTTTTTATTTGTGTTTCCTTATAAAGTATATTTTTTCTTTTGTGTACTTACATTTTAGTAGTATGTTAATGATGTTGTATCCACTTCATATATGAAAAACACTTATGAATTTTTTCAAATTAAATGTCATGGTAGCCCATAATTTTCTCCGAAAGTCAATCAGCTTTTATAAATTTCCCCTCTAAGAGATGTACATACTAATGGTGTTTTTATTGACGATTGTTTTTGTCTTCTTGACATTTGTAAAAAGAACTCGTATTTTCTGAATTCACCCCTCCCCCTCCCCCAACACACACACATATACACTTTGTTTTTTAATAGTAAATGTTCCTGGGAAGTGAATTTGGCTTAAAAGATAGAGCATCTGCCTACCACATGGGATGTCCAGGGTTCAAACCCAGGGCTTCCTGACTCATGTGATGAGCTGGCCCACGCGCAGTGCTGATACGCGCAAGGAGTGCCATGCCATGCAGGCGTGTCCCCACATAGGGGAGCCCCGTGTGCAAGGAGTGCACTCCATGAGGAGAGCCGCCCAACATGAAAAAAGTGCAGCCTGCCCAGGAGTGGCGCCACACACACACACGGAGAGCTGATGCAGCAAGATGATGCAACTAAAAGAGACACAGATTCCTGGTTCCACTGATAAAGACTATCAGCAGAAATAGAAGAACACACAGCGAATGAACACAGAGAGCAGACAACTGCGGGGGGGGGGGGGGGGGGGAGGGGCAGGTAGGAGAAATGGGGAAGAGGAGAGAAATAAAATAAAATAATTAAGTCTTTAAAAAAAATAGTAAATGTTCCAGCCGTATGAATACAATACCTCATCTCTTTGAGAGTAAGAGTAATTATATATTTTTGGAAGTTTTCTTCTATTCTTTACATTGTCTTTCTTGTTGTTTCCTTTGAATTTCTTCCTCCCTTCCTTTCCCTCTTCCTCCCTCCCTCCTCTCTCTCTCTCTCTCTCTCTCTCTCTTTTCCATTCATTTTTGTCTGTGTCTTTCTTATTAGCAGCTTTCTGCAAATGTCAGTTGACACCTGGCTGATTCTGATTAGAACCTCTATGTGTGGACATGGTTTATTAAGTCATGAGCGGGGTGGTGTAGCAGAGATTTGGTCACTTTATCTCTGAGGTTCTATTGAGTTCCTAGGTCTCTTCTCTTGAATTTATCAGACACCCCAGAAACAAATCCTCCATATCCCTCTTGAGAGTGGGGAAGGGTTTAATCCTGACTGCCAGAGTTCTAGGAGCCTGCAAATCTTATGCTTTAGTGTTTCTTAACCTAGATTTCCACTTATTTTCAGTGTAGTACCTGACACTCAGGTGTTTCTGGTGTCCATACTCTCTGGATACCAGGTAACTAATTAGACAAATATTTATGGAGTATTCCCTTTGTTCTATGTGTTAGGCATAATTCTAGGTGCTTGGGAATCCACCAGCAATCAAAACAGATGGAAATCCCAGTCCTCATGGAGTTTCTACTCTAACGGGATTAAATCTCCAGTCTTCAATCAGAGTGTTCCAGAGTGAAGGAGGGGCAGTTAGCTGGCTGCAGGGATCTGGAGGTCTAATTGCTCCATATACAGATTTTTAACCAACCTTCCTGTTTTCAGCCCAACCCCACACCTTTATCTTCTGAAGTGCTTGCTGCCTCCAATTTCTGACACTTATTTGGTTTCTGTGGAATGAACCAGCTTGCTTTTTGTTGGCAATTCCCCTACCCTTAACCAGACATTTAGATTTCAGTTTCCTTTGGATTCTAAGTCAGTTTGCCTCTGATTCATCCACTTTGAATGCTATATAATCTCTCCTATTTTCCTTGCTCTTGCTTTGTTTTTCATTCATGGCTTTTTTATTGGGGTTTGGGGAAGGAATGTGAATAATCCTGTGTTCAATTAATTATGTTTAATCATGTTCCTGCAACTCTTATACAGGCACAAAGCCACTTGCTTTATTGGTAGAGGTGCTGGCCTAGATGGTGGTAGTAGTACATTCTGATTTTCTGAAAGTTACATCTCCATAAGCTGTATTGCTTGAATTTAGAATGAGATAAAAGAAAGGCATACAGGCTTCAAGTTTTCTAGGCCCACATAATCATAATTCATTCTCTCTCTTTAAAATCTGCCTTATTTTACTTTCTCGTCACTCAAATAATATTTATCTTTTCTTTTACTTCTACCATTGACTGTCATGATTTCCTTGCTTTGATATTCATGATTAGAGTATTTTGAACTAAATTCATAGTTGTTGCAAATATATATTGTGTTTTATGAAATAAAATAGTGCTTTTTTTTTAAGATTTATTTTTATTTATTTCTTCCCCCTCCCTCCATTGTCTGCTCTCTGTGTCCATTCACTGTGTGTTCTTCTGTGTCTGCTTGTATTCTCATTAGGCAGCTCCAGGAATTGAACCTGGAACCTTCCAGAGTGGGAGAGAGGTGATCATTCTCTTGCGCCACCTCAGCTCCCTGGTCTGCTTCGTCTCTTATTGTTTCTCCTCTGTGTCTCTTTTTGTTGCATCATCTTGCTGCGTCAGCTCTCTGCACTGGCCAGCACTCCTGTGTGGGGCAGCACTCCCGCATGGGGCAACACTTTGCATGGGCCAGCATGCAGCATGGGCCAGCTCGCTGTGGGGACCAGCTCGCCGCGCAGGCCAGCTTGCCTTCACCAGGTGGCCCTGGGTATCAAACCCTAGACCTCCTATATGGTAGATGGGAGGCCAATTGCTTGAGCCACATCTGCTTTCCAAAATAGTGTTTTTTAAAGAGTAGGAAAGAAATCATAGGAAAACTTGCACAGCTCATATTTATTAAGCACTTGCTGTTTGTAAGACACTCTCCTAAGGGTTTGTACACATTATCTCACATAATTTATACTACCACTTACAAGGTAGGCCTAATTATCCCATTTTATGCATGAGATCAGGTCCTACCAATTTATTTTATAAATTCAATATTAAAAAATTAAAAATTGCTGTTTAAGATTAAGAGAAAAAATTAAGGTTTTACAACAAATTAATATTTGTTATAAAATATTCATAAAATGGATCTGATTTATTTATTATTGAAGTCATATGTTAGGGGTTTGAAGTGGGGTTTTGGCATCCCAATTTGCCAAGGCTCCCTGCTGAGGGAACTACATATCTAGGATTAATAACCAATTAGAAAACAAAGCACCAGATTTATTTGATAGAATAGCAGGAATTCTCTGGTAAACTGTGCTGGATCATGAGGGTTGGGTCTGAAGCCAATATGGGGTTTCCTACTCCCTTGAACAAAGACTAGAATGCACTAGAATGCTGGGCCTGTGGAGCAGATTTTTTTTTTTAAGTTAATAAATCTTTTTTTTTTTTTTTTACAGAATTCAACATGTGATCATTCCACTGTGGAGCAGATTCTAATGCACTGACCTAACCAGCTATGCTGGGGAGAAAGACTGGCTTGCCTCATATGTCCTGTTGCAAGACAGAAAATTGGGCAGAGAGTACAAGTATTGCTAGGCCTATCTCAAAGGAGCAGCTTGTGCCCAGGGTGGGATTTCCATAGGGGAACAGGAAGTAGAGAAGGGCCCACTGAAGATTAGCATAGGAAGTAGTAGAGGACACAGGGTAATAGAGTGAGCAGCCATTGAGATGTGACCCAACCACTCAGATTAACACCTCCTCCCTCCTTGGGGGAAAACTATGAAAGGATCTGGAGAAGGGCTCAAAGTGTTGACACAACAAAACTTCTGTAGCAATGTTTTTCAAATTGAAGGTCCCACCCCAACAATGGGTAAAGAAATCAATTGAGCGGGTTGCAACCAGCATTGTTTTAATACATAAAAATAGAAGAAAAATATCAGAGTGCATAGAAAAAAAGAAAAATAAATAATATTCACTATGTATATTACAGAGAGTTGTGAAAATATTGTTTTGAAAGCCACTCTTCACCCTAGAATATGGAGCCAGTCATAAGAGGTTTCTAAAATATTAACATTTCTATCTGGACTACACAGAAATGTTATGAAGGGAATCTTTCTTCTCTCCACAATTCCCCCTCAACTCACAGGAAAGAAAACACTTCTGCCTAGCTTCCAGAAGGGAAATAGTCCACCTTCCTTAGAGGGGAAACTACTCTTGTTTATAAAATACTTCAATGGGCCCTCTGGTTAGATATAAAACAAGATTTAAGGACTAGATTAGATAGGAGTGGTCAAGAAAAAGACATACTAAACTAACTGCAAAGGATAACAACATTAAAAAGATAATTCACCTTGAGTAGAGGGCTTATTCTGAAATTAACCAGTCTGGCTTTGGGGGATGGTGATGTTGGCGCAGAAGGCACCTATTAGGGAGGAACAAAGATTCTGAGGAGAAAGGGTATAGGAGAGAAAGAGTTTGAATTGAATAGAAGTGGACCCTAGTACATAGGCGCAGGATCAGTGGCAGCTAGGACCCCTCTGACTGGTTGGGGAATGATCCATGGATTCTAGGAGTAGTAATGTCTCGCACTGAGTCATAAGTGGTGTTCATGTACTGTACCAGTAATTGTCCTTGGTTGTCCTCAAGTCTTCAGTGAAGCTGGTTAACCACTACAATCCAGCACCAAGCTAGTGACTTATAGCTTATGTCCACAATTGGGGCAAAGTAATATAGAGCCAAGATAGCAGCCAGTAGAAGCACTTATGAAACAGTAGGCAGACACCAACAGATCAATATGGAGTAGTAGTCTTTGAGTGGGAGGTAGCAAGTGCTACCAGGAATCCTCAGAATATTTTTGGGAGGGGTGGTTAGATTTCTTGCAGTCATGTAGGTTTAGGGGCTTGAGTAGTTTGGTTTAGATTTTAATGAAATTGATTGTGCTGCGTATCTTGTTTGCATCTCGGGATCAACTGCCTGCTCTCCACCCTGCTCTGTGCCTCAGGAACCTGATGTGAATGGATTTCATCAATGAACTCCTTTGACCTCCGGCTTCTGGAAGGGTTTTGGCCAGTGGCAGGAAATTTGTATTGTTATAATATGCAATTGGAAGAAATAATACAGAAAGATCTCTGGTATCTTTGCCTAGGTGCTCCTAGTAGTAACATTTTGCAAAATGATAGTACAATGTCACACCAGAATATTGGCACTGATACAGCCAAGATATATCATAGTTCCATCACAGCAAGAATCCTTACTGTAATCCTTTTTTAGCCACACCCATCTCCTTCCTCTCCCTACTCCCACCAGCAGTGTTGTTATCTAGTTTCTCTGTATCCCAGCTTTTAGTATGGTCATTATTTTTATTTAAGCCATTATGATAGGTATGCAGTGATATCTCATTGTGTTTTTAATTTGCATTTCCCCAATGACTGATGCTGTTCAACATCTTTTCATGTTATTTGACATCAGTATATACTCTTAAGTGAGATGATAAGCATTTTTAATGAAACGTGCTGAAAGAATGCAGAATATTTCTATTATTAATAGTAATAGTAGCAGTAATATTGGTCATAATGGTAAGCTTTTTATCTTTATGTTTTTCCTACTGTAATTTTATTTATTTATTTACCACAAATGCATCAAACTTCTACTATGAGACAGGTACTATGAAATTGATCTATCTACTACCTGGGTTCTGTTTGTGTGTATGTATAAATAAAATAAGATCATAGATATGTATGGAAAAAACTTCAAAACTATAAATTATAATTATATTCTTATAGACTATGAGCATTCATTCATTTATTCATTCATTCAATCATCTTTCAGCTATCTGTTGAACACCTCCTCTGCATAAGGTTTTCTGCTAGCCACGAGGTCAACCTAACAGATAGGGCTATTTCCATCAAGGAACTTATAATGTTGAGGTAGATGAAGAACTGGAACTTTTAAAAAAACAAATATAGACACAAATAAATGTAATTACAGAAAGCGATGTGTTCTATCATACAAAGAATAATGGGAACCTAATTTACATTACATTACTTTACAGAGTCAATCACTTTCAAGTTGTACCTAAAACAAATGAATAGGAGATATTCAAGTGCAGTAGTCCAAGAGCATCTTAGTTGAAGGGAATAGCACTGTGTGAAGGCCCTGAGGCAAGAAAGAGCTTGGGGTTTTGTATAAACCCAAAGAAGGCTAGTGTAGTTGAAATGCAGAGCAACAATGGAATAGTGATGTGAGATGAGTCTAGCATGACAGATGTCCCAGATATGAAGCAGGAAAATCAGCTAGGAGGCTAGCAAGAGATGGTGGTTTCCACCAGCAACAACGCTGGTCAAGGGGATGGAGAGAGAAGTGGGTAATTTTGAGGTGAGGGACTGTATTGGGGTGGCAATGAGGAAGATGGAGGTATTAAGAATGACTCCCAGGTTTCTCAAATGAACCATCAGGTTGATGGAGGTGACTTTTAACAACATGGGGGGAAACAAAAAGAGGGCTTGATTTGGGTGGGGGTGATGGTAGGCAGTGGGTAACAGCCATGCTATTTCTAGATAAATGTAAATTCTGAAGGCTGATGTATATCAACAAAAAGAATAATCCCCTTTGATTTTATTTACAAGGGTCCTACAACTTCAACAAGGATTGAAGTAGTTGAGGCTAAAGGAAAAATTCAAGTTCAAAGTACATCATCACCAGTTCTCCTGTTTTTAGGATTTAAAAAAAAAAAAAGTATAATCGGATGTCCACCAGATGGCAATATTTCTTTATAAAAGTCCAGATTTAGATACCATACATTCTTAGCTACATGGAGGTGGATTTTTGAGGGGCACACAACCAGAGTCTAGTCAGAACCGTTGAAAGTATAGCTCAGCCTGCAGAGTTCTAGTAATGCTCATAGGTGGCTTCAGAGGAAGATTCTTCTGTGGTCTCTTATGAGGATGTAAAGGCACGTGGGGTGATGGTGTGTGTACTTAACAGAGTCTGGGGTGCTACACATCATGAAAAGTCTCTTAATTCAAAGGGCTATGAGAAACATTGGAAGATTCACATAACCTCTCTGAACTTCTTTCTTCACCTGCAAAATGGTGTGTTTATTAGTACTGACCCCGTGGGGTTCCTGCAAGTATGAAATTAGGTAGTGCAGGTCTCTAAGGTGCCCAGCATAGTCCTGGTACAAAATAAGCACTGAATACTTGGTAGCTCTTATTATTAATATTATTGCCGTGATGACTCTCCAGTCTCCCTCTCCCAAGACTGCCTTTTCCCAGCCGCGATCGTGGCCATCCTTCCCATTATGGTCTCAACAGTGAAGTCCTCGAGCCTCAGCAAGACCGCCGGCTCTCTTTCAGGTTCTCTGGAGCCGTGGCTCCTGGCAGGTGCTTCTCCTTGACGATCCCGCCTCCCATTTGCACTTACAGGAAGATGGAGTTCTTCTGTAATTGACTTGTCTTTTTGGACAGGCGAGCCAGGAAGATGGAGAGGGAGGAAGCTCCTGAATGGAAGGCAAATGCCAGAAAAGCAGTCCCTTCTAGCATACTGGATTGAATTCAATTGCTCTTTATTTAGTTACCTTTCCTAATCTGCTGAAATGCATACAATTGCTCTCTGTAGATGTGTAATCGTATATTTTCAGCCTTTCAGTTGGGCTAGTTCCAAACACTCATTTTGTCTGGAGTCTGACACAGTATGAATACAGCTCAGATTTGTTTTAGGAAGAAGTCGGCATGATGCTACTGCCAGTAGTTCAGCCACGGGGATTATTTATCCAGCAAGAGTCAGCCAGCCCTCATCACTGTATTTATCTTTTCCCTTTCCTACTAGCTCAAGTCAGCAGATACTTTATTTTCCTTTATGAAACCCTAAAATATCTCTGTGTTTTAAAAACATGCTTTCAGAAATGCTGCCCATTATTGCTCTTCTTATCCATTAATGTTGCTTTATAAGTGTTTTCAGTTGCTCTCTCTTTTTGTGTGGAGATTTGTTGGTGAGTAATAAAGGGGTGATGAGAAGCAGATGGGAACATACCTTTGTCCTGGAGGAAAAGAAAGTTAATTTTTTTTAATCTTTGACCTGTATTGCAGGGAGCAAAATAAATTTTCATGTTGTTAATCGATGTGAAAGATTGCTCAATGGATAGGGTGGTTAAAACTGTGGCCATGTGAAAAACAGGTTCTCATAGTTTCTACCATTTGTGAGAGTACAGTTCAGTTTATAAAGCACAGTATTTCATTGGCTTCTTACATGAATCCTACTTTGTAGGCATGGGCTATTTCTCACATTTTCCACAGCTGATGTTCAGAAAGGTTAAGTAACTTAATTTTTCAGGCAACAAGTATTTGTTGAAAGTGCTACACAGCATTGTAAACAGTGAGCAAAAGCTCTGACCTCATGCAGTTTACTTTCTAGTGGGGAACACATGCATAGATAAAATATATAACATTTCAGATAGTGATGAGTGGCATGGAGAAAATAAAATGGAAAATTGGGAAGGAGATTTGGATAGGAATGTGTTTGGGGGTGAGCAGGCAATATTGCAATTTTAGATATGGTGGTTAGGGAATACCTATTTGAGAAACTGATGTTTTGGTAAAGACCTGAAGGTGATGAGGGAGGAAGCCACTGTGGATATCTAGGGAAAAGAACATTTCAGGAAAAGCCAAGAGAGATGCAAAAAGTCGGAGGAAGAAACATGCTAGAGCAAGTGAATGAATAAGAGAGAGAGTGAGAGAGAGAGCTCAGAGATAAGATTTGGAGAGGTCAGGGAGGAGATCATGTGAAGATTTATGGGTTCCATACAGGGTCATCTGGAAATGAATCAGAACTGGTTCCTGTTCTCCAGCAAAAAAACTTCTACTTACACTGCCATTTCATTTAGTCTCCAGACAAATAAATCCTCAACTCTTTCTCTTCTCAGGCCTTCACAAATGCTGTTCTGCCTCCTGGAACCCTCCACTTCTCACTCTTTGTCTGGTTAGCTCTTTTTTTTTTTTTTTTTATTGATTTTGTAAAAATATTACATTAAAAAAAATATGAGGTCCCATTCAACCCCACCACCTCCACCCCACCACTCCCCCCCCAGCAACACTCACTCCCATCATCATGACACATCCATTGCATTTGGTAAGTACATCTCTGGGCATCTCTGCACCTCATGGTCAATGGTCCACATCATGGCCCATACTCTCCCACATTCCATCCAGTGGGCCCTGGGAGGATTTACAATGTCCGGTGATTGCCCCTGAAGCACCATCCAGGGCAACTCTAAGTCCCAAAGGCGCCTCCACATCTCATCTCTTCCTGCCATTCCCCATACCCATCAGCCACCATGTCCACTTTTCCCACTCCAATGCCACCTTTTCTCTGTGGACCTTGGATTGTTATGTCTCAACTCAAATATCCCTTCCTCAGAGAAGCCTTCCTCTTCCATCCTGTATGCAGTAGATCTCCCAGCTATTCTCTCCCAAAACAGTCTGTTTTCTTCATTGAAAATGTCTTAGGTTTTTTTTTGTTTTGTTTTGTTTGTTTGTTTTTAATGTGTGTTTATTTTCTATCTCCCTTTGTGGACAGTAAACCCTAAGAGAGAGACCCTATATGTTTAGGGGAATAGTGCCTGACATATAGTAGGAATTTGCAGTAGAAGTTGTCTTTTCTTTCTTTTTCTTTTGTCCACATAACATTTTTTTAGTTTCCTGGTTGCCAAAGCAAATACCATGCAATGCGCTGGTTTAAACAATGGCAATTTATTAGCTCATGGTTTCAAGGCTAGAAGTAAGTCCAAATCTTTGGGAAACATCTTTGGAAAGATGCTTTCTTCCCAAAGACTGTGGCATTCTGGTGCTGGCTACCGGCAATCCTTGGTCCTTAGCTTGTCACATGGTAAGGCACATTGTGGTGTCTCCTGGCCTCTCCCTTCTCTTCCAGGTTCTGTTGACCTTCAGCTTCTTGCTTCCTGTTGCTTTCTCTCTCTGTGCCTGAATTTTATTCTGTTTATAAAGGACTCCTTTAATAGGGTAAGACCTACCCTGATTGAGTTAGGTCATACCTTAACTGATGTAACCTCATCAAAAGGTCCTACTTACAATGGGTTCACACCCACAGGAATATATTAAGTTTAAGAACATGTTTTTATAGGGTACATAGTTCCAAACCACCACAAACGTCTATTCCCTTTTTCTTACCTTCCTAATAGTGTACCAGTTCACTTTGGGTAATGATGTTTCTCCTGTTGCGTGTGGTCTTGGTGGAATGGGAAATCTAGCTGTTTGCCTCCTACCATGGAAGCCAAAGGGGGCAGATGCTGCCCCAGACCCTACGCCAGGGGGCAGATTCCATCCATCAGAGGACAAGAGGAAGTGTTAAGTACCAGCAGCTCAGTCCTGACCTCCAGGTGGGAGACTGTTGTGATGGTTCTTGTTTCCTAAGCCTCTATTGCTCCTTTGGTCCCTACCATGGCTAAGTCTGAGATGTGAGAATGGTTTTCCAGCTTCTTATTATTTATCTAAGTCAGTCCAGTAAGTTCCCCTTTTGATTAAGTTAACCAGAGCCTCTTCCTGTTCTTTTCAACCCCCAAATCCCAGCATTTAAGCACTCAATCAATATTTGTCAAGTGAATGAGAAACTATGTTTTTCATTTTACAAATGGAAAATCTGAAGTTCAAAGAGGTTTAGTAGCATGACTAAGGTCATACACTGTCCATATTTCATTGATTCTTTGATGCACCATTTTCACTTTTTTAGATACTGAAAATGACTGTGCATTTTACAATTGATGGCATCTTCCAGTCAATTGGCAGTATTTTTCTGTTTTTAAAGATACATAAAATATCATGAAATAGATTTCAGCTTAGAATCAGTGAAATACAGAGTACTAGGTATTAGATTCAAACATATCTCAAAAGTCTATATGGCTTTGGCTTCCAAGGAATTTACTATCTAACTGTAGAAAGAAGCAAACAACAACAACAACAACAAAAACCACAAACCCCCCCACCTCTATATAATAGCTAGTAAGGTAAAAGAAATGCTGAGTTGAAGCCCTAACCAAGACTACAGGGGTACATGAACTCTGGGGATAGGGTAGGAGAGCCTCTGAGGGGGCATGTAAATTGATCCTGAAAGTGTAAGTATGACTTTGATAGACGGAAAAGTGGAAAGGGAGGAGAGGTTGGGAGGACTAAATTCTAGACTATGGCAACAATGTAGACTCATAAAAGCATGTCAGTGGTATGAGGCTGAGGTTTGGGGAGACTGGATGCTCAGTATTGCCCTTTTCCTTCTCTTTTTCTTCCTCTTCCTTTTCCTTCTCTACAGTAAATTACTCTTCCAATTCTCCCTGTGTTCCTTGTCACAATTCTTTTCTGCTATAACCTTTTTCTGGCAAGTCTCTGTCTCCCCAGCCCCCACTGATCTCCTGTCCTTTCCTCCTAGTTGATTCTGCTCTTGTGTGTGATCAGCAGAAATCCCTGTGAGTACAATAAACAGTAAGAGAAAGAGATTCTGGCTTGAATAACAACAACATGCAAAGGCATGGAGGTGTGATACATAATGTGTTTGGGGAATGGAGATGGTTAGATAGGACTGGAGTTGGTTAGAAGGAATTTAGCCATTCCTTCAAGGATTTTTTATTGAGTGTACAACATGTGCCAGGGACTGCTTTGGGTATTGAGGATATAGCAGCGAAATCAAAAGAAAGCATCTGCCTTCATGTGCCTTACATTCCAAAGAGAGGAGATAAACCAGAAGCAAATAAACACATTTATAAACACATGAATAAATGAAAAAGTAAAAATTGGTATGATTGCACACTCACATATACATGAATAAATGTCAGATGGTGATGAGAGCAATGGAGAAAAATTTAAAAAATGGTAGACAACAAAGAGCGATGGGTGGGAGCTGCTATTCCAAATAGAATGGCCAGGGAATATCTTTGTTGATAAGGCAGCAAGTATCAGAGACCTGAATGAAGCAAGGGATTCTTGTGGTTCTTTAGGTGAAACTTGTTCCAGGGGTGAGGGCACAGCAAATGCAAATGTACTGGAGGTGGGGGCATGCACAGCTTGTTTTAGGAATGATGTGTCTGCCGCTGAGTTGATGAGGGCCGTGTGGCAGCAGATGTATTTGGGGAGGCACCCTGGGCCAGAGAGCATCTAGGCCTTGTCAGCATTATATGGAGTTTGAATTTTATTTCAAGTGGATGGAAAGCCTTTGGAGACATCTGAGCGGAGGAGATAGAATGAGAGATGGATAGGGTCTGACCAGTGAGTGGCTGGAACGCTGCCCTAAAAAGTTTGAACATGATTCTCTAATGTCCCTGCAATTTTCTTTTTTGAAAAATTTAAACAGAGTAAGAAATGTACTCTGATGAATAAATATGATTTTTATGGAACATAGAGAGGCCCCCCACCTAGAGCAGATATAATGAAGTGATTGTTTTGACAGAAACAGGCTGCAGAAGGTTACACTCTCTCCACTCTGCCTTTGGTTGTCAAGGAGATCCCTCTGGAAACCTCTTCTTTTGTATCTAAATGTCACCGTGTAACACTTAGATTTCCCGTGTTCTCCTTTCATTATGTGATTGTAAAGTTCACTGTGTAATTTTGCTCAGAAGTTAACAATTTCACCACCGATGAGTCTCTTCGTTGCAAACTATCATCTGAGATTCCGATGGCTATATTTCTGCATCTTTCTGAACCTGGTTTCCACACTGGGTAGGAGGGAACTTCACCCCAAAAAGTAACTGTGCATGGTCTCTGGGAGATCCTGAGGGTCAGAAACTATAGGTTGGAAGAGGCAGTTTCATTCTGAAAAGCCAACAGGAAAGTGGTGAATTGTCAGCTACAGCAAAGTCTGTGGTGCTGTCTCATTTTTTAATAGAGCACATTACTTCTGTTGCTGAACAATCAGGGTGGTTATTGCCATATTCACTGAAACTCAGTGGCGAAGGGACTTAACTAAGTAGTGAGTTGGAACTAACATCTCGTTTAGTGAGCTTTCCATAGCACTGCACTTTTTCAAGGTATAAGTCAGAAGTAATGGAGTAAGTCAGTCATTCATTCACTCCTTCATTCAGCAAGCTTTTATTGAGTGCCTTCTTTGAACTAAGCCCCATTCAAGGCTCTGGGAATCCCAAGGTGAAGAGAACAAGCTCCTCACTCCCTGATCATTTCCCTCCCAGGCCCATGCAGACGTTGCCCTGCAATGTCAGTTCTTCCCTGCCCAATTGGATGCAGACGGAGAAGACTTTATCCATCAGACTCGGCCCTTTAGATGAAAATCTGTTCTCCATCCCTGGTTTAGGCATGCATGGTCCAGAGTCTGAGAGAGCTGACTCCTAATCAGATCTCCCTTCTGAGAGGAAATTGAGGTTTTTCAATAAGCTCCAGACACAAAGACCTCTGGAGACCTATTTGGAGATTAAGAGAGCCACGGATGTTGCTGGCCCGGGATCAGTCTCTTCCCAAAGCAGTATTTTATAAACTGTTTAACAATGCTGGGGATGGAATATGTTTCTTCCAACTTATTTTGATCATGTGTCTCTACGTTTAATGCACCGTTAAGAATAAATGATGCACCTTCTATCACTTCAGGACAAGAGAGGAAACAGCTTGGTTTCTGTGGACTTTTTACAACATTTAGCCATAGTAGCAACAATTTCCTCTTGCTGTGGGGATACTTGAGGACTTCCATCTGATATCAATTTGCTTTTAACAAACATTTTAAAACGAGGAGAGAGTGAAGTTTCTATGTCAAAATATCTTTCTGGAAGCACTGTCAGTAGTCAACATATTTAAAGAGGAGTTACACCATCTGTACTATTGTCTGCACATCTTAATTATTCAAGTCTTCCACGGCTCACCCAAATCACACAAAAGAGGAAATTAATCATATATATTATGTTTAGACAGATCAAATAAAAACATGTCAGCTACAAATAGCCTACCTGCATTATCTGATTTTGTTCTCATCCTTTCTTTCTTATCTGAAACCCCTGAGTATATTTGTTATCAAGAGATGTTCATCTTCTCTTTCCTCTCTACTATGCCATTACTTGAGTGGCCCCTTTAGCAATTTAATATAGGGCTAATAGGTATCCATTGTTCTGGAGTTGGGGTATATCTGAGTTTTTCCCTTCCAACAAGTCTGCTGCTGGAAGAACTGACCACTGGGGAAGGGGAGGATTGATTTGTATGAGAGCCCAAAGCATTCTCAAAGAGAAGGAGGCAAAGATTCCAAATTCCGCACCTGAGGTCTCATTAGGTCAAGCTGCTGGGGAGGATGGGGGGAGGGGGAGCCCAATAAACCCAGGGCAAGGAAGTGTTCCAAGTACCCTAAAAGAACATTGATCCTGTGGATAGGGATAAGTCTGACAACCTGACATCAAGACCTAAATATTTGTGAGATAGGGCTGGTTCCTGTACAATGCATTATTCATTTTAGTGGCTAGTTACCCTGAAACAATGAAAAGAACTAAGGGAAGAATTCCTTAGAATGAGGATATCATTTGGTCAGAAGATGTCCAAGCAAGGGTGGAAGCTTTTGAAAATATCATCAGAGTCCAAATGAGGGTGCAAGCTTTAGAAAGATCATACAGAACTAGCCTCCCAATGTGAAACTGGGTAGAAGCAACGGCTGCCCTGGACCGATCCATCCACTTCTCTTTCCACTTGGTAGGAGGGACAGATCTGAACATCGTTGCAATGTCTAAGGCCCTGGGAGATCCTTAAACTATGTAGGGTTAGTGAGAAAATACCACTTCTTGCCAAGAAGGCACGAGAGTGTTCGAGTATTCAGGTCAAAAATAAGGTGATATGGTTGTATTAGTACATAGTGGTTACATTGTGTGTGTGTGTAAAATCAACTAGGATTTTACAACTCTTTGGGCATTGCATATCTGCGTCACAGATTGACTATCCTCAAGAATTTGATCCCCTTAGTGATTAAAAGAAGGGCTGTCGTCCTTATCATGGAAAAGTCACTGCTGGGAAGATACAGGGAACTATGCTGAGCTGAGGCAGATACAGAATGGCTGTTAGGTTACTTTGGAGAGAAGAGAAGACCAGAGCAGCCTTATTGGAGTGGCAGAAGATAAGACTTTATCTTGCTTCTCCAAGGTGATATGTGGAAAGGGATTATTAAGGACTCAATCTCTGAATTTTCTAAGCATCATAGACTCTCCTTGGAGGAAACATATACAGGACCTGATGTTGCAGAGTCCTGTGTTGTGAAAGAATTCCTGTTACCTTGAGACTGGGTTTCATGTCTAACATGCTGGTCCACACAAGGTGAGGAGCTCTTCAGGCCGTGATGGAACCCATGAGGTACTAGGACACCCCCAGAGGGTGTTTTAAAGAATAAAATCATGGCCCTGGGAGGAAAAACGTTTGAACTTTGAGGCATGCTCCTGAAATAATGGTAAAAATAATAGGTCATTTGTGTGTGTATTTAAAGCTTTTATCATGTGGCAGTCCTTGTTCTAAAGGTTATGGTTAGAATAAGTCATTAAATTAATGAAATGAAATTCATTGAATCTTCACACCAACCCTATGAAGCAGGTCCTAGTATTACATGTTTGTCATTCCCCCCATCCTGCCTGACTTATCCTCTTTGCAGTTGCCAGGCCTGCTCCCTGTTCAAAGTCCCCATATGCCCTCACGGTTCACTCCCTCACCTCCCCCAGGTCTTTTCTCCAATGTCTCCTACTCAATGAGTCTTCCCTGACCACCCTGTTTAAACCTAGCATTCTCTGTCACCCTTCCCTGTTTGTTGTTGCTCTTCATAACACTTAATCCCCTATAACACATGCGCATGTCACTTATGTGCCCTGTTTATTGTCTGTGTCCTTTATCAGAGAATAAGCTTCACAAGGGATTTTTGTCTGTTTCTTTCTCACTACTGTTTTCAGGGTTTGTATTAGAAAGCGCTTAATAACTGATACAGTGCAGACACCCTCAGAGGCAGGCAGCAGCCCTGGGGCAGGCTTCTGGAGGGCCCCTGCTCTGCCAGGCTTTACCTCTTTAGTTGCTAGATTGTGGGGGTTCTGGAGGGTCCTAGGGCAGAAGTTGGGGCAGATGTAAAGTTGAGGTTGGGGGTAGGGGTTTCTTAACAACTGGTCATGCTGGAACTATGTGTACTGGTGAATCCCCAGTACCTAGAATTATGCTGGCACATGCAAATACTCAATAAATATTGCTTGAATGAATGGATTCCCATTTTATGGATGAGGAGGCTGAATCACAGAAAAATTCAATAATGTGTGCAAAGTCACAGTTATTAGGTGACAAAGTTCAGCATGAGTCCAGTTCTTGTACCAGTCTGAAGCCAGAGCCTGTGCTCTGAACCATTAGGCTCTACTGTTGCAAGATGGCTGATAGGAAAAGAAAGAGAGAGAGAAGGCTACTATTCCTGTATCTGATAAATCACCTTTGCCATTGGAGGAGGGTCCTTATATTCCTACTGGGACAAGGTGGGATGTCCATAAATGAAATGAAATACTTTTGTAAAAAATTGGAAATAAAATTCATGGAGTCAGTTTTCGATTTACCTCTTCCTCCCATGACTGAGTGGCTACTGGGATAATTCACTATGAAACACAGAAATAGCCAACATTATAAAGTAACTTACAGATAAACACAATGAATATTTGATACCACATTTGGTAGGCAAAATAATGCATCCTCCAAAGATGTCCATGTCTTAATCACCTTAGCCTGTGAATATGTTACCTTACATAACAAAAAGGACTTTGCAGGATGATTAAGTTAAGGATCTTGGGAAGAGTTTCCTGGATTCTCCTGGTGGGCCCAAAATAATCCCAAGGGTCCTTAAAAGCAGATAACCTTTTCTAGTTCTGGTCAGAGTGAAACTCAATGATGGAAGAAGTATAGAGAGACATTATTGTGAATAGCTGGCTTTTAAGATGGAGGTAGGGGGACAAAAGCCAAGGAATATGGGCAACTTCTAGAAGGTGGAAAGGCAAGGAAAGAGATTCTTCCTTAGATCCTCCAGAAAGGAAAGCAGCCCTGCCAACACCTTGATTTTAGCCCAGGTCAACCCAGACAGGGCTTCTGACCTATAGAAACCAGAGAGTTGCTAAGTTTGTGTTTGTTATGGCAGCAATAGAAACTATATAGGTTTAAAAAAAATACATCAGCTATATAGGTATGTATCAACTCTACAGGTGAAATTCAGTTAAGTCATCAAAGTGTTAAAAAGACTAAAACAACCCAACTGTTGTTTCTAATTGAATCAATTCAAACTGTTCATAGCCCTAATTACTTTAAAATGTTAATTAATAAATTCATTGATGTCAAATAGTTCTTTTAAAAGAATACATGATTTTCATGATTATTCTGTACATGAAAAATTAAATTAAAAAGGAACTTCTGCTGTATCAATTTATGAATTCATATTTCTTTATTAAATCAAGCATGTCATTACATAGAGCAGACTTCCTATTAGCAAGAGAAGGCCATTGCCAAGATTTTGAACTCCCACAGCTCCCCCCTTGTGACTCCCTCCACAAATTTAATCAGCCTCCAGCCCTGTTATTTCTCCCACCACGGGGATCCCAGCATCAGTTCCTTCCTTTACCTGTCACTGGTTCAGGCCTCATCAATTCATGCCTGGACGGATGAAATGGACATCTAACTGGTCACTTGGTCTCTCGCCTTTTCTCCTCTGATCTGTCCTGCACGCACACTCCATATTCATCTCTCTGAATGACCTTCTCCATCGTGCTGCTCTCCTTTGAGAAAACTCTTAAACTCCTTGTCACTGGGTAGGGTAGAGGTTCTCAGCCACTGTTTAGTTGTGAGGGAGAAGCAAGTGATTTGTATGTATCTGGTAATATTGCTGTGAGGTCTGCAGATGATTTCTCTTTATTTATTTTGGTGGGGGCAGATTTAGTCAATTATATTCATTTCACAAATACTTATTAAGCATATGTTGGTACCTGGCACAGATCTATGTACTGGGGACATGAGGGTGAATGAGGGACACAAGACCCCATTCCAGTGTGAGGAGACAGATCATGATCAGTTAAAAAAACAAAAAATAACATTACTTAAACAGGGGAACATAAGAGAATGACTGGGCAGTTCCTTTCAACTGAATGGTCAGAGAAAATTTGTAGGAGAAGGCTGCATTTGAGCTGGTGAAAATCTGGGAGGGAGAACATTCCAGGAAGAGAGAAGAGCAAGTGCAAAAGGTCTCGGGGGCAAGACGATCAAGTATTCAAGGAGCAGAGGAAAGGAGAGTGTGACTGGAGAGCAGCCAGTAAGGTGGCGAGGACAACAGTATTTGGATCTTAGAAGTCTTAGAAACAGTATAAGAGTTTTGATTCTCTTGCTAAAGTAATAGTGGATTATGGTGGGGGCCAGTGAAGAAGCCGTTGCTATGATCCAGGCCAGGGATTGCTCTGGCTTAGACCATAGGAGTGATAGTGGAGGCAGCAAGAAGTGTACACACAAATCCAGGACATACTTAGGATTTAGGATTGGTAAAATTTAGGATTGCATATATAGGATTATGCAAAGAGACTGACTTCTGTGTTTTGGCTTGATCCACTGGGTGGCTGGTGGTACTATTTATTATGATGAGAAGATGCAAAATTATCATTATGAACATCTAGTACTGTAATGTATTTTCTTGATATATGAGGCACCCAGGGCAATTTGCCCTCTTAAGAAATGGTGCAAGACTGTTACTCTTTAGTAAGACTTTTCTATTTTTTAAAAATAATTTGATAGTGTGCCCCTTTTTACATGCTTTTTTCTTCATACATGTATTTTAAAGAAATTAAAGAGAAAGTATTCTTTCTGTTTACCCACATGTTTGCAACATCTAATAATCTTCATTGGTTTCCCACCTCTAGAAGTTTCTTTCAAAACTCCCATGGTCCAGAAAACCAGATAAAAATGTTCCTTACAATTTTATGTATTTTGTGTGATCTATTTACTTTTTAAAAAAGATAATTAAAAAATTAAGTTTAAAAAATTTTTATGGAAAATAAGAGTAAACAGGATCTGAGTGAAGAGCTAAAAATTTTCCTATGAGTAAAAGATATAAGTTTTGTTTCATAGACTTTTTCACAATGATTCAGATTGCTCAGAAGCCTTTTTTCTTACTAAGTAAAAGAGACTACTGAATAATGATCTCTGGATAGATAAGGAGCTACTGAACTTCAGGTTTCTATATTTTTATGAGTTGTCTGTCTTCATTTTCCATGTTCTCCCTTGTTAACAGCTAGCCAACTTGATCTGGTTTAGCCCAAGCCCATCATGTCATACTTGCTACTATTAAAAATCTAATATATTTGTACCAGTTTTAGTTACTGTTTTTCTATGCTGTTCCTGTGAACTGCCCCCCCTACACATACCTTGCGTCTATTTCTATATCTACCTTATCTCTCTGGGTATCTTTCTTGATAACCTGTCTTGATAAACTGGTCTATATAGAACCGTGACTATAATTTATCCTTTTCAATCCTCAGTTGTGTTAGGGCTGGAATTCTATTCCTGAACCAAAGCCTGGAAGCAAGGACTTTACTAGTATTACTATTACTACTGTCACTATTAGTAATACGACCACTAGCTAACATTTACTGAGCATTTAATGTGACAAGCATTTGAGATAAACTTACTACACACATGATCACACTTAATTCTGCCAATTAGCCAATAGAATAGACATTATTTTGACACTTTTTTAAAATGATGTATCTGAGGCACAGAGAGGATAGATAACTTTCTCTACGTCAAACAGCTAGTTAGTTGGTGATGATGCCAGTATTAGAACCCAGGATAACTGAAAAGCTTCTTCTTCATCATTATCCTATTAACAGCCACCCATAGACCGATAAACAAACTTGCTCCATCTGAGATTAATTCGTGCTACAGACTTTCTCTTTCTATGTCCCTTCCCCCTTAATTGACATCCCTCCATGGTAGACCTCAGATCCATGCCCTATCACTGTCTCATGTCCCTGCAGTTGACTTTTCCATGCCAGATCATTTCATTGGAACTGCTAGATAACCAGAAACCTATTTGAGATGAGGGGTGGTAGGCAATTTGTATTCTTATTTAGCTGCAAACTTTATAAATAGTAAGCAAGTAGCTAATAATTGCCGATTGCACTGGGTAACCAGCCCTATAAAGTAGGTGTCATTGTTCTTATTTTAGAAATGATAAGATAATGGTGCAGAGCTTGTCACTTGCTCAAGATTACATAGCTATTTATCATGGGTCCTGGATTTCAACCGGTGAGTGACTGACTGCAGTCTATCCTCTTATTTAATTTCTGGGAAATATCTCCAAAAAGGCTCTAGCTTTGGGCTAACAGGTTTCTTGTTGTACATGCAGCGTAATATTTCTATTTTATTTCCCAGTAGATAAATGTCCCCATATAAGTTTTTATGGTAATGGAATTTTAAAATGCATTTTCCATCCTCTTGCCCACTCTCTTAAACTAGTAAAATTGATCAATTGTTTTTGTTCACCATTTAGAACACAGTTCATCTTTTTCTTATTTTGGATTTGCACTCTGAATGCTTGCTTTATCTGATTCTTGCTTTGAAACATTTTTAAAAATTGGAATATATTACTGTCTTTGAAGAAGGGGCCTTTTTCTTAATAAAATTGAGTAATATAATTTCGTGATGACAATTGCTTGATTATTCTGCAATAAACACAGTATATCATGTGTAATGCATCACTGAATAATGTAACCAGTGAATGCTCAAAACCAAGAGAAAATATTGAGAAGGCCAATTTAATGGAAAACATGAAAGGGTTTTGGAAATTTAAAAAAATGAAAACACTTGACAACATTCTGAGCTGATCCATGCCTGAAAGAGCTACCGTCAGAGGCTAAGTGTAGCCTTAGCATCTGAATATAATTCCACAAACGTTCATCACACCCCTGCTATGTGGTAGCCTGTGTTAGGTGCTAGGCATGCAGAACTTCATAAGATACAACCCTTATCCCCAGTGAACTCAGAGATGAATAGGGAAGACAGATATGGAAATAGATATACAGCAGTATAGTGAACCAATACAACAGACTGATCTTTAGTTCAAACTCTGATCCCTGATGCTACCCTCCCTTTTGTGGATATTGTGAACAAGTTGCTACAGTGGTGTGCCTTGGGACACAGGTTCAAGGCACAACAGAAACTTACATCAAATGATCCTTTTATTACTTGCACAGAATAAAATGTCCAGAAAGGGCCAATAACCTCAGCACAAAGAGTTCAAAAGAGCATTGGAAAGAAGTCCCCTTACAACTGTTGTCCTGGGTGACTGAAAACTGCTCTGAGTTGAGATCGGTAGATGTTAAATGACAACTCTGCATGCCCACTTTGTGCTGGAGAACAAAGACAAGTGCATACTGCTTGAGTGCGGTTTTTATCCACCCTGAGGGAGGGTGCCTGGCACTGAGCATTCCTGTTCTGTTAAGCATCTGGGGCCAGGCCTTTTCATTAGATTTCACATCCCCCCAGGTTGTGGAATGGCACAAAAGAGAAAAGGAGGTGTGCATAGTGGAAGGGCACAAGCTGGCTGCTCAGTGTGTGTCTGTGACTTCCCAAGAGAAGGAGGTGGGGTAGGTGAGTTCTGGGTGATGGCTGCTTAACAAGCATCTGTTATGTTATGTTATGTTTTCCAATACTCTTTGTCTTTGACTAGTTTTCCTGAAATAGGGGAATCAGAAACTTATTGTTATGCAGTTAAGCCTTGATGAACTGGAAAGGACAATTTTTATTAACTGATATTTTAAAAATAGAATTTTCTACCTTGTTACAGTCTAATCAATTTAATTTTAAAAAATGTAACACTTACACTGAGTCACTTCTGCAGTGGTTCCCAATGTTTATTCTGTATCAGATGCTCCTCAGGGGCTTATTACAAATACTGACACCTGGGGCCCCAACCTTACCTGTATGACTCACATTCATTAGGCCAAGAGTAGGGCCCAAGAACCTGCATTTTAAATGACTGCCCAGGTAATTCTGATGCTAATGGTTTGGGGAGAACATAACCCCACCCTGTCCTTACTGCCAGGTCTGGGCCGGGTTGCCCTTCCTGTGCTCTGCTCCGTATCACAGGAGGACAGGCATGGCTTTTGAGACTCTTTGTTAAGTGGCATCCAGCTGGTTTTGGCCAATGGGAGACACTAATGAGAGATGGGACGGCAGGGGGAAGGGAGAGGTCTCTCTCTCTGCCTTGTGCAGAGTCCTGGGAGTGACGATGTCTCCTCCATGGCTCTAGTGTCTGCTGTGATGAGTCAAGACTTTATCAGGTACTCCTGGCTTCTGAGGCCCAGTAACCCGACCCACCCTCTCTGTACTTCAAGCATAAGGGCAGCCTTCTGTTATTCCTCCTGTTCACTTTGGCGATACCTCAGTCTGACCAATACTGTCAAGGTCCCTCTCCTATCTCTGAGAATCCCTTCACCATTTCCTTTCAAGCCAGCCTGCATCTTTGTAAGAAGGGTACCATCACATGGGTAGAACTCACTTTGCTTGTGTGCACGGAAGTCAAAAGTGCCTGAAAGTTCATGTTCCTTCTGGGGATAGCCCTTAACCAATCACTGACTAGTATAAATACCCCAACTCCCTCACCCCTTGGTCAGGATAATTCTGAAGTTGTATTTTTCATTATTTTCCACAGTGTCCAGGTGGGATTAAGTTCCAGCTGCCCACTTTGGTGCATGGCTTAATAAAACGTCTTTTATTCATTGCCTTCTATTCTTGTAGCACTCCCTCTCTCATCTATCTATATTCCTTGCACTTCCCAATAAACTGCTTGATCTTGGATCTTAGTCTCAGAGCCTGCTTCTGGGGAATCCAAACTAAGATACTTTCAGCCTCTTTTATCACACATACATTCATTCCCTTTGAAACCCTAGGAGGGATTTTTCTTTTCCTGGTTGGAAGCGGCTAGGTGCTAGGTACTAGACACTAGGTACTAAATACTAGATACTGTAACTACTCAGATGAACAAGCATGACTTTTTATCCCTAAGGGGCTCACAGGCTGAAAAGGAAGACAGACAAGCATGGCAAACAGCATTGTGGGATGAATGCAGCAATCAACAAATGTGCACAGCTCAGAAGAGAGAGAGATTATTTGGAGGATCAAGCTGGAAGCTGGGTGAGAGCAGGGAGATCCTCATAATGGAGCTGATAGGCTGGATTTTGAAAGCCGAGTTTTCCAAGTGGTCAAAAGGAGGGGTAAATGGTATTCCTGAAAGAAGCACGGTGTTTTCAAAGCTGCAGAGACATAAAACACTCTTTACTAGTTAGAAACTCATCAGTAGTGTTTCTGGACCATGAAGTGGCAGTTGGGGAAAGGCAGGAGATGCAGTCAGAAGGGACTCAGGGTCAGGATGTGAATGCCTTGTAGTTCATGCTCTGCAGTGGGGACTTTGCTGGCCCCGGGCAGGCCTTAAATAGTTGTGGGCATAGGAGTGACAGGGCTGGATTTGCCTTTAGAGATGTGGCTCTGGGGCTCGGTGGAGGATGGACAGTTTCCTCTGACTTCGTGGGCACAACGCAATTAACCTGACTGAATTTGCCTTTGATGAGCATGGATCTTGCCATGCCTCGTAGAATTCAGATTTTGAGGAATAATATATGCAGATAATATAAATTGATTCCTTCAGTGCATTCATTTATGGAGTGCCTACTCTGTGCCAAGCACTGGTCTAGGCATTGAAGATTCAATGGCAAATAAGATAGGCAGATTCTTGCCCTTGTGGCCTACAAAACGTGGGCATGGAGGCAACATGGTCTAATCTCCCTAAAGATGTTTTTGGGGACACTCAGCTCCTTGAGATAGTCTGTCAAAAAAAGGGTTCCCTGGTAAAATAATTGAGAAATGCTGTGTGTTTCTCACGCATGCTGTGTCAAGAAATAAAATTTGCTAATTAAAAGCTCTGAGAAATCCTAAAGTAAAGAAATCTGATCGTACTCGTTTATTTTTCCATGCAGCCTATCTGTTGTTTTGCCTGTTCAGTGTATGTTCTTTCTGGGAACGACATCCTAATTTTATTCTGGAGACATTCCTGTCTATTGGATACAGTGCTAGAGGGCCATTAATCAAAGTTCTTTGCCTTGCCCTTGCCAAGATATGGGCACATGGCCCAAGATAGGCCAATCAGATGCTTTCTCCCTGGAATTCGTATCTTGAGTGGAGATGCAATGATTAAATATATGGTTAAAATTCCTTTATCCCAGTATTGGTACCTGCTTCCTGGATCTTTAGAGCATGTCCGATTCTTGTCCTTTTTGTAAATAGTGTACTGCATTGCACTGCATAAGGTCACCACACTAAAGGAGGGAAGGTATTCACGTAGTGGACCTATAAGAACTTCCAAGAGAATGATCTAGATCATGGAGACTCTGGGACGTCTGAGAATGTGCTGAACAGCAGAGAAGAGCTCCCTCTGAGGTAAACCTACACTGGCATTCAGGGCATATATTCTCTTCCGAGACCTGCATGCACACTCAATGATGCTTGCACATTGTAACTAAATCCTGACTCTACAGAACTCTGGGTATTCTGATGTTGCTCCTCTCCTTCCACTGCTCTCAGAATGGAGTATCCCTTTAACTGGGGAATGATAAAGGGATGTGGAGTGTGCCTACTGCTAATGGTGTGTATGCTCCAGTATCAAGATTGGATACACAGCCAGGAGTGTGGGCTCATGTGTGCATACAGCTACAGCTTTGCCTGCCAGGGCCCTTGCAAACTTTCTTGAGAAGGGCCTGGCAAACCAAGTGCAAGTGGCTAAGCAAGAGGTTTTGACTTCACTTTATTCCAAGTGGAACATATACATTCAGGCTACTGATTTTAAAAGTAAGTTCTATTTATGCAAGCAGAGCCAACACTCTCCTATCCCTCCTATCCACTCACTTCTTTCTTCTCTCCTCTGTTCCTTCCTTCTCAGGTGAGATAGCCACCTGCCTGGTTTCTACTTTGCCTGGGTGGCCTGAGTATGATGTTTAGATAATATACTAACTTAACAATTTTTACTTTACTTGAGGAAGGAACATCTTATTAAATTTTCACCCATGGCAGTCCCATCTCTGAGCTGCCCCAAATCATTCCAAATATTAGAGTCAGGTTAATTGGACTTTACCTGAAGAATCGTATGTAATACATTTCCTGTCATAACTTTTTTTCTTAAGATTTATTTTATTTATTTATTTCTCCCCACACCCTCATCTGTCGTAACTCTTTTTGTTAAAGAGTTATTTTTTATTTATTTCTCTCCCCTTCCCCTCCCCAGTTGTCTGCTCTCTGTGTCCATTCACTGTGTGTTCTTCTGTGTCCACTTGTATTCTTGTCAGTCTGTGTCTGCTTGTATTCTTGTCAGGAGCACCATGAATCTGTGTCTCTTTTTGTTGCATCATCTTTCTACGTCAGCTCTCCATGTGTGCAGTGCCACTCCTGGGCAGGTTGCACTTTTTTTTGCCCGGGGCAGCTCTCCTTATGGGGTGCCCTCCTTGAGCTTGGGGCTCCCCTACACCGGGGACACCCCTGCATGGCATCACATTCCTTGCGTGCATCAGCACTGCCCATGGGCCAGCTCACCACATGGGTCAGGAGGCCCTGGGTTTGAACCCTGGACCTCCCATGTGGTAGGCGGATGCTCCATCAGTTGCGCCAAATCCACTTCCCTCTGTCATAACTCTTAATGCTCCATTTGTTCCTCAAAACTTTCAGAAGCCCTGATTCCTGGAAATAACACTGGACTGTGGAGGGAGGGACCTGATTTTATTGATGGAAAATATTAAGGCTGTAAAAGTGCATTGGAAAAAGTATAATTTAAAAATAAATAAATAAATGAATAAATAAATAAATAAATAAAAGTGCATTTGAGGCAGGAGTTCCAGCAATGGCTGAGTGAAGAAAATTTTAGAAAATTTTCTAAAATGACCATTTCAGGACCCTGGAAATGGACAAAGGCAAACAATAAATTAAGAAACATTTCTTCATGAAACACTGCTGAACTTTGGGTAAAAAGAGTGGGAATCAGTGGAATTCTTTCCTTTGGCTGGTCCATATTCCTGCCCAAGGTCTGTTGGCACAATAGAGCTACCAGGTCAGACTGCCTATGAAGACTGCTGGAGGGAGCTGACTTCATTGGAGAAGAGGGTACTGTCCATAAAATTAGCAAACTCATTAGACAACAAGCAGGAAGAGCCCCCATGCCTACTAGCCTGAAGTTATGCCCAGAAATTTAACAGGGAGATGTTAGAAGTTATGTAAGCTCCCCACACATTCCTGGCTGATTGGGTAGGTATACATATATGCAAGGAAGTTCCAGATAGGGCCTAATGGATAGTTAAAAGCTGGGCAGATTTGAAATCTACATGACCTCTGTATGTACTCCCAAACCCACACCCATGTTTTTCAGTAGAGATTAGAAGTCTCAGTAACTGAAAGTGTTTGAAGCATAATCTCTAACCAGTCATTAACTATCAAACTATGCAGCTACAGGGGGCAGCCCCTTGAAAACCAGGCTAAAAAATAAAAATAAGAATTAAAAAATACTTAGCAGTCAATGGCTGCACACTACAGAGGAGACAGATATTGCCAATTAAGTACAGATAAGTTACAAACAACAACAACAACAAATAAAATAACCACCAAGACAAACACACCTGGATGCATCTTAATGAAAGTCTTAAAATGCAGCAACAACCTTTTAGGAGAAATAAATCAGAACCCAGAGTTGACATAATATTATATAAAAAATGCCCAATTCAAAAATTAGTATTGAACACACAGACACAGGAAAATGTGACACTCAAGGAAATACACAGTCATTGGAAACTGTCACTAAGTGGATTCAGATGTTGGATTTAGCAAGGACTTCAAAGCAGGTATCATAAACATGTTCAAAGAATTAAAGGAAATCACAGTAAAGAATTAAAGGAAAATTTGACAAAAATGATTAAATAGAAAGTATCAAAGAAATAGAAAATATAAAAAAGAACTAATGGAAATCTACAGTTGATAAGCAAAATAGTGGACATGAAAAATTCACTAGATGGACTCAAAAGCAGATCTGATATTACATAAAAAAGAATCTGTGAACTTGAAACTAGAGAGAAATGATCTAATCAGAAGAATGTGAGAAAAAAGATTGGAGAGAACTGTCCTCAGAAATCTGTGGGACAACATTAAGTGTAACAATATGCATGTACTGGGAAGTGGACTTGGCCCAATGGATAGGGCGTCTGCCTACCACATGGGAGGGCTGCGGTTCAAACCCTGGGGCCTCCTTGACCCTTGTGGAGCTGGCGCATGAGCAGTGCTGATGTGTGCAAGGAGTGCTGTGCCATGCAGGGATGTCCCCTTTGTAGGGGAGCCCCATGCGCAAGGAGTGCACCCCGTAAGGAGAGCCACCCAGCATGAAAGGAAGTGCAGCCTGCCCAAGAATGGCACTGCACACACGGAGAGCTGACACAACAAGATGACACAACACAAAGAAATAGATTTCCAGTGCCACCGATAAGGATATAAGTGGTCACAGAAGAACACACAGTGAATGGACAAAGAGAGCAGACGACTGGGGCGGGGAGGGGAGATAAATATATAAATAAATAAATCTTTAAAAAAATACATGTAATGTAAATCCCACAAGAAGAAGACGGGATTCAGGTGTTTGCAGGGCAGGAGGTGTCTGGACATTGATTTGGTGGGATGGTGACAAGGAGATTCTTGCAAGAGGTAGAATTTTGGATCTCTTGCACAGAGGTCGGAGATCTCTTGCACAGAGGTTGTGGGCAGGACTCTTCCCCCTGGGGCTGGCGGCCTGACTGCGGCGAATCCTGAAGACTTCGTTGTGCTGGCGTGTTTCCAAGCCCTGAGTGGCCTGTTTCCGGGGCTTGCAGGGCAGGAGGTGTCTGGATGTCGATTTGGTGAGACAGTGACAGAAGAGATTCTTGCAAGAGGTGGAATTTTGGGTTTCTGACACGGAGGTCAGAAGCTGTGGGCGGGACCTTCCCCCTAGGGCTGGCGGCCCAGCTGCGGAGATCCCTGAAGGCTTTGTGGTGCTGTGGTGTCCCCAGGCCCCATGTTAACTGGATGCGTGGTTCCCAGGTCTCTGTCCCCTAAACCCTGGTGGCCCACACTCCAGAGACTCACACACCTTGAGTCTGAAATATCATGGACTTCCCATCCCCGAATCCACTGCACCCTGAGGTCTGTCTGAGGTCCTTGATTGCCCTAGCCCTCGGTGTTTTGTGTTGTTGTTGTTTTTTTTTCCTCTCTCCCTAAGCTTGGAGGAGTGTACCAGCTGACTTGGGGTGAGTCTGGGAAGAAAGGAGAGGCTAATCTGCTGAGAAAGCCCAATATACCCAAACATCCTGGGATAGGAAACTTGGTCTGGGAGAAGGTAGAGTCAGAAAATTAATTAGACCTCCCCTAGCACACCTAAGGGGAGGGACTGTAGGAGGTGCTATCCAAGCTTCCAATAACATATTGGGGTTTCTGGTGAGGTGTAGGTGCTCTCACGCTGGAAATAAAGAGTCATAGTCTTCTGTGTTGAGACGGTTCAACAAGGACCTATTTGAATCTCCTACTGGACCTCTCAGGCAGCTTTCCTGCTGCCCTGGGAGAAAGAGAAGTGAGGAAAGGAGAAAGGGGGAAGGTCAGATCCCTAAGCGTACTATTTAACTGCAAAGAGGATTCCTAGCTTGAAACGTTGGTTCTTTTTTTTTTTTGTCGTGGTTGCCAATATTGCACTGTCTCCAGGTCTTTTCTCCTGTTTTATTCCCCAAGGTCCTTTCTCATTTATTTAGTTTTTTTTCTCTTTTTCTTTTTCTTGCTTGTTCCCTCCCCTTTTCCTTGCCCTCCCCTTTTTCTCTTCTCTTTTTTTTTCTTTCTCTCTTTTTCTTCTTTTTTTAAATTTTATTTTCTTTATATAATAGGTGCTGCAGGGAGTGCTTCACACTTGCTATGTTTCCTCATCCTCCACTTCCTCTTTTCTGTATGTATTGATTTTGGCCACCTACACTATCCCCTTCCCCCCACATCTTTCTATCCTCCATCATCTACTGTTTCTCTTACATTCTACCTCCCTTTCTTTGGCCCCCAAATTGTCTGACTTTTTATTTCTAATTCCTTTGTTCTGTTTTCTGTCTTTTATCCACTCTTGATATTATTGTCTTTCTTTTCTCTCTCCCTCTCTCATGAAAACACTGGCCTTTTAATTCATACTATATTCCTCCCCATATTCAGTTGACTATCTCATTATAGGTACTCTACTTACTGCTATAACTCTATAGAACTTACATGAGTCTAATATCCATTCTCCTAGATCTCACATTGTTGTTCTGTTAACATTTATTACCAATACTACTTTATACATTTTCTTTTCTTACTCATTTTGCTTTCCCTGGACCTAATGTTTTCCTTCAAAGTGAACTTAGCCAGCAACAAGAAAATAGAGTAAGAAGAACAAAGTGACAAAGAGAAGACATAACACTTATACACAAACAACAACTAATTAATCCCCAAGACTAGACAAAGAAGCTAAGGAACTGATTAAACCCATCAAGATAAAATGATGACCAGACAGCAACAAAAAACTACAAACCAAACAAATAATCAGGAAAACATGGCTGAATCCAAATGAACAATCTAAGAACCAGGAAGAGGAACAGAGCATCGGACAAGTAATTAAAGATTTCAAAACATATCTTAGAGACCAACTTAATGAAGTAAAGGAAGAGATTAACAATATGAAGAAAACACTTGGAGAGGAAATTGTAGACACACACAAAAAGATAACAGATATGATGGGGATGAACACCACAATTCAAGAAATCAAAAATACACTCTCAGCAAATAGCAGCAGATTAGAAGAGGCAGAGGAGAGAATTAGTGACGTGGAAGACAGTACATCTGGAATCAAACAGATAGTAGAATTGATCGATAAAAAGATAGAAAAAATCCAGCCAGGACTTAGGGACCTGAATGACAATGCAAAATGCACAAACATATGTATTATAGGCATCCCAGATGGAGAAGAGAAGGGAAAGGGGACAGAAAGGGTGTTGGAGGAAATAATGGCTGAAAACTTCCCAAATCTACTGAGAAAAATGAATGTACATGTCCAGGAAGCACAACGCACCCCAAACACCATAAATCCCAACAGCCCCATGCCAAGACATATACTTGTCAAATTATCCAATGCTCAAGACAAACAGAAAATTCTAAAAGCAGCAAGAGAAAAGAGAACCATTACATACAAGAGTGGCTCCATAAGATTAAGTGCTGATTTCTCATCTGAAACCATGGAGGCAAGAAGGCAGTGGTATGATGTAGTCAAGGTGCTAAAAGAAAAAAAAATTTCCAACCAAGAATACTCTACCCAGCTAAACTAGCATTCAAAAATGATGAAGAGTTCAAAATATTCACAGATAAACAGAAATTAAAAGAGTATGCCAACAAGAACCCTGCACTTTGAGAAATACTAAAGGGAGTTCTGCAGGAAGAAAGAAAAAACCAGGAGAGGCAGAGTTGGAGGAGAGTGTAAGAGCAAGAAAAAAGACAAAAAGAGAAGGAAACAAACAAACAAAATATGATAAACACAAGTCCAAACAAAATATGCCTAACATAAATAATTCCTTGAAAGTAATAACACTGAATGTCAATGGATTAAACTCACCTGTCAAAAGATTTAGACTGGAAGACTGGATAAGGAAATATGACCCATCTATATGTTGTCTACCAGAAACACATCTTAGACCCAGGGATTCATGGAGGTTGAAAGTGAGTGGCTGGAAAACAACCTTACAAGCAAATAATAACCAAAAAAAAAAAAAAAAAAGGCAGGAGTAGCTATATTAACATTAGACAAAGTAGACTTTAAATGCAAAACAATTGTGAGAGACAAAGATGGATACTACATATTAGTGACAGGGATAATCTTTCAAGAAGAATGAACAATCATAAATATTCATGCTCCTAACGAGGGCATCTCCAAATATGTGAGGCAAGCACTGGAAAAACTAAGTGAAAGAATAGATGCCTCTAAAATTATAGTGGGAGACTTTAATACACCACTTTCAACTTTGGACAGAACATCTCAAAAAAGAATCAATAAAGAAACAAAAACTTTGAACAGTATATTAGAGGAGCTGGACCTAATAGACATATACAGATCATTACACCCGAATACAGCGGGATATACATTTTTCTCAAGTGCACATGGATCATTCTCCAAGATAGACATATTAGGCCACAAAGAAAGGCTCAATGAATTCAGAAAGATCAAAGTCATACAAAATAATATCTCTGGCCACAGTGGAGTGAAGCTGGAAATCTGCAGGGCCAGAGGCACAGATTACACACCAAGATATGGAAATTAAACAGCACACTCTTAGAAAAACAGTGGGTCAAAGAGGAAATCTCAAAAGAAATTAATAACTACCTGGAAACTAATGAAAATGATAACACAACATACCAAAACTTATGGGATGCAGCAAAAGCTGTACTGAGAGGGAAAATTATAGCCATAAATTCATACATCAAAAAAGAAGAAAGAGCAAAAATTGAAGAACTACCTGCACATTTGGAGGAGTTAGTAAAAAAACAACAAAGTAACCCCACAGGAAGAAGAAAGAAAGAAATAACAAAGATAAGAGCAGAACTAAATGACATAGAAAATAAGAAAGCACTTGAAAAGATAAACAAAACCAAGAGCTGGTTCTTTGAGAAGATCAATAAAATTGACAAACCCTTAGCTAGACTAACAAAGAAAAAAAGAAAGAAGAGGCAAATACACAAAATAAGAAATGAGAAAGAAGATATCACCACTGACCCCACAGAAATAAAGACTATCATAAGAGGATACTTATAAAAACTATATTCCAACAAGAAGGACAATTCAGAGGAAATGGACAAATTCCTAGAAACACATAAGCAGCCTATATTGAGGAAAGAAGAAATTGATGATCTCAACAAACCAATCACAAGTAAAGACATAGAATCAGTCATTAAACCTCCCAACTAAGAAGAGCCCTGGGCCAGACAGCTTCACAGGTGAATTCTACAAAACATTCCTGAAAAAACTAACATCAATCTTGCTGAAACTCTTCCTATAAATTGAAACAGAAGGAACATTACCTAACTCATTCTATGATGCCAACATTACCCTAGTACCAAAGCAAAACAAAGACACCACAAGAAAGAAAAATTACAGACCAATTTCTCAAATGAACCTAGATGCAAAAATCCTCAATAAAATACTTGCTAACCATATTCAACAACATATTAAACGAATTATACACCATGACTAAGTTGGATTTATTCTGGGTATGCAAGGATGGTTCAACATAAGAAAATCAATCAATGTGATACACCATATAAACAGATTGAAGGAAAAAAATCACATGATTATATCTATAGATGCAGAAAAAGCATTTGACAAAATACAGCACCCTTTCTTGATAAAAACACTACAAAAGCTTGGGATACAAGGAAATTTTCTGAACATGATAAAGCGTATATATGAAAAACCAACAGCCAACATCGTTTACAATGGTAAAATCCTAAAATCTTTCCCTCTAAGATCAGGAACAAGAAAAGGATGCCCATTATCACCTCTTCTATTTAACAGTCTTAGAAGTACTTGCTCAAGCACTGAGGCAAGAACCAGATGTAAAAGGCATTCAAATTGGAAAGGAAGAAGTCAAAATTTCATTATTTGCAGATGATATGATCCTATTCATAGAAAACTCTGAGAGGTCTACAACAAAGCTTCTAGAACTCATAAATGAGTTTAGTAAAGTCACAGGTTATAAGATCAATGTGCAAAAATCGGTAGCATTTTTCTACACCAATAATGAGCAAGCTCAGGAGGAAATCAAGAAACAAATACCATTTACAATAGTAAATAAAAAAATCAAATACCTAGGAATAAATTTAATTAAAACTGTAAAAAACTTGTACACAGAGAACTACACAACACTGTTCAAGGAAATCAAAGAAGACCTAAATAAATGGAAGAATATTCCCTGTTCATGGATAGGAAGGCTAAATATTATTAAGATGTCTATCCTACCAAAACTGATCTACACATTCAATGCAATCCCAGTAAAAATCAACACAGCATTCTTTAAGGAACTAGAAAAACTAGCTATGAAATTTATTTGGAAAGGAAAGAGGCCCCATATAGCCAAAGACATATTGAAAAAGAAAAACAAAATTGGAGGAATCACACTACATGACTTCAAAACATACTACAAAGCTAGAGTAGTGAAAACAGCATGGTATTGGCACAAAGAGAGACACACAGACCAATGGAACCGAATTGAGAGTTCTGACATAGATCCTCATATATATAGTCATATAATTTTTGATAAAGCCACCAAACCCTCTCAACTGGGAGAGAATGGCCTCTTCAACAAATGGTGCCTGGAAAACTGGATATCCATATGTAAAAGAATGAAAGAGGATTACCAACTCACGCCTTATACAAAAATCAACTCAAGATGGATCAAAGACCTAAATATAAGAGCCAAGACCATATAGATTTTGGAAAGCAGTGTTGGGAAGCATCTACAGGACCTTGTAATAAGAAATGGCTTCATGAACTTCACACCAAAAGCACGAGCAACAAAATAACAACTAGATAAATGGGATTTCCTCAAAATTAAAGCCTTCTGCACCTCAAAGGAGTTTGTCAAGAAAATGAAAGGAGAGCCTACACAATGGGAGAAAATATTTGGTAACCATATATTTGATAGGAGACTTATAACCTGCATATATAAAGAACTCCTATATCTCAAAAATAAAAAGACAAACAACCCATTTAAAAAAATGGGAAAAAGATTTAAACAGACACTTCTCCAAAGAAGAAATAGAAATGGCTAAAAAGCAGATGAAAAAATGCTCCAAAACTCTAGCTTTTAGGGAAAAGCAAATCAAAACTACAATGAGATACCATCTTACTCCCATAAGATTGGTAACTATGAAAAAAACAGAAGACTACAAGTGCTGGAGAGGATGTGGAGGAATGGGAACACTCATCCACTGCTGGAGGGAATGCAGAAGGATCCAGCCATTCTGGAGGACATTTTGGCAGGTTCTCAAAAAAACTAGCTATAGATTTGCCATATGACCCAGCAATTGAACTGCTGGGTATATACCCAGTAGAACTGAAAACAAAGACACAAACTGATATATGCATACCAATGCTCATAACAGCATTGTTCACTATTGCCAAAATTTGGAATCAACACAAATGCCCATCAACAGATGAATGGATAAATAAAATGTGATGTATACATACAATGGAATACTACTCAGCTTTAAGAATGAATACACTACAAATACACATGATAACATGGATGAATCTTGAGAACCTTATGTTGAGTGAAGCAACCCAGGCATTGAAGGACAAATACTACATGACCTCAATGATATGAAATAAGTAAACCAAGCTGCTTCAGAGAGCTAGAGACTGGATGATAGGCTTAAGGGAAATTAGGGGGTTGGGGAAGGATGTAAGCTGACACCTACCTGGGTGAAATCTATGATAAGCTGGAGGTAAGTGTTTGTACAAGGAAGGGATAAAATGGAGGAATAGGGTTACCTTTGGGTGGCACTTGGCAGGCTTGAGGGAGGCTAGGGATGGGAGGATGGGTAATATGGCCCAAGAAATTGGGGGGAGGGTGGGGAAACATACGAACATAGGAGATTGTCAGGTATTTGGTTGAGAGTATAATGCTGAGAAAACTTTTTAAAAAATATAATAAGGAAGATTACCTGTTTAAGATGCCTAAAGGGCAAAATCTGATGCAGGACTGGTTCCTAGGGAGTGTGTGAGTGCTCATTTTGCCATAATGGGTTATATCATTGGATAGAGACTCATACAATGAGAGTGAAGGTATACCCACATCCTGGGGAGGACTGATGTTCTCAAATAGAGGGAATTGTATCTCTCAAGAAAAATGGTGACTCCCAATGCATTAGGGCAGTTGAGCATGTCAAGCCCTCAGCACTGTTGCAAGTATCTCTGAACATGGCCTGCCAAGCAATGAAGATTGACTGTCACTGTGGGCCCTAAGAGGAGGGGGAAAGAGGTAATGAATAGGTTGAACCAATGTAACTGTGTGGGCAATAGAAGTGCTCCACAAGATTACGCAAGATGGATATAAGACATGTTAAATTATACCCAAAATGTATAGGGGCCTATAGGCTAAAATGTAAATCATAATGTAAAACACAAGATAACTAAAAATTTAGAAAATTGTATAGTCTAAAATATAAAACACAATGTAAACCCAAATGTTACCTTGTTTGAAAGCTATTGTCTCAGTATCTACACATCAGTTTCAGTAAATATAGTATGAATATGTAAAAAGGTTATTGCTGTGGAAAAGAAAAGGGTTTTATGTTGGATATGTGGGAGTACTGTATATTGTATATATGAATTACTGTAATCTAAAACTTTTGTGAAGATAAGCTTAATAATTAGGAAAAAAAAGAAAAAGAAAGGACGTAGACACTGAGGAAAAGATGAAAGAAGTTGCCTTGCCAATTTGCATACAGGGCAACATATATTGCAGTGATGGAATGCAAAATATCAAAAACAAAGCTTTTGCATTTTTAAATTTTTGGATACCCCAATTTATTTTTGCCTTAATTTTTCTAAATTAATATGGATTCTGTATCTAACCTTTAAACTCATCACTTTATTCCATTTTACTATTAATGGAACCTGGCAATATATTGGGCTTCATTTTTGAAGAAGTTTTGGATCACAGAGAGGTTCAACAATGGCAGGGGAGAAATACTGGTGTGGGATGTTATTGACAGGGGACACATGGTTGGCAGGGAGTTCTCTAGGACACATACAAGGGTACATATAAATGTTTGGATATTTTCATAATGGTTACAATTAAAAACAACAACTGAGGGAGTGCTGAGTTCCTAGCCAGGGAAGCTCTATCACAGTCCCTAAAGGAACAGCAACAATCCCCCAAGTGCAATGGCAAAGACCAAAAAAGAGGGAAGGAAGGTCCCACAATGAGCCCTTGATACTAATGACTATGCTTGTAAGCCTGTGCACCTGAAATAAGAACAAGGCCTAGAGCTGCAGGATGCCTAAGAGTTACCTCCTGAGAGCTTCCGTGTTGCCCAAATGTGACCAGTCTCAAAGGCAAACTCAGCATATGAATGTGTTGCCTTCCCCCCATTGTGGGACATGACTCCCAGGGATGAGCCTCCCTGGCACTGAGGGATTACTACCGAGTACCAGCTGATGATGTGGATGGAGAACAACCTTCAATAAAAGGGTCAACTCAGACCAGCAGAATCTCAGTCTACATATTATACCAGGAGTTAAAAATGCTTTTTGACCTGAATAAAAGGGGGAAATGGAAAGGACAAATGAGTTTATATGGCTATGAGTCTCCAAAAAGAGCCAGGAGGTTATCAGAGAGGTTGCCCTTATGCAGACCTCAGCAGAGTCCCAGAGACAGATAAAGTAGATACAATCCCAGGTATTGGTTCTTCTGAGGGCTACAGAGACCCACAGGTTCAATGGTCATGGCAGATGGAATTCAGTGCCATGTCAGTTGGCCTTACTTTGGAGTTTGTGTTTCTGTGTGATGGAGCTGGACTCAGATGTGATCTTTGTCCACGAGCCTCTCCTGTTACTTTTACCAGAATTGTAGTTGGTGCTGGGGTTTAATGTATACCCAGGGAACTTAATCTCTGGACTGACCTTGTGATAGCCAGGCCCTGAGCCTCAACAGACTTGCAACTCCTACACTCTGGTTTATTGGACTTACCCCACTCAGCTAACATGGAGGTGAAGAAGGTCAACCACCACACCAGGGAGCCAAGAGTGCCTACAACTGCAAATAGGAGAATTGCATCCATCATCCATGTGAAATCTAAGGCCCTCTTGATATAGATGTGGAGTGTACACAACCATTCTAGGGTCCACAGGATGGAGGAATAGAGTATGGATTAGAGTGGACTTACTGATATTCTATTCATGAACTATTGTGATTAATAATTGAAGAAAATGTGGCATTGGTGTTGAGAAAGTGGTCATGGTGGCTGCTGGGGGTAGGGAATGGGAGGAAGAGCTGTGATGTGGCAGCATTTTCAGGGGTTGTAGTTGTCCTGGGTGGTGCTGCAGGGACAGTTACCAGCACTGTATGTCCTCCCATGGCCCATTGGGTGGACTGTGGGAGAGTGTGGGCTATGGTGTGGACCATTGACCATGAGGTGCAGCAGTGCTCAGAGATGTATTCACCAAATGCAATGAATGTCTCATGATGATGGAGGAGGTTGTTGTTATGGGGGGAGGAGTGGGGTGAGGGGGTGGTGGGTATATGGGGACCTCATATTTTTTGAATGTAACATTAAAAAAAAAAAAGAAAAGCACTACCTGACCTTTTTACAGAAAAAGTCTGCTAACCTCTGATCTAGGATATTATGAACCATTTTAACAATATAATGTACAGAAGAGAAGGCGCTCTAATTTACTCTGTCATTTTAAGCATAAATGCATTCAATAAACTTTTAAAGATATGCTATGAAGTTTTTGATAGAAAGAAGAACTACTGTTCCTTTCTCAGTAATAAATGAGCAAACCAGACAATAAAATGAATAGAATAGAAAAAAAAGAAAAGGAGAGGAGAGAGAGAGAAAGAATGTGGGGAAAAAATTGAAGAAATAATGTCTGACAAGTTTCAAAATTTGATGAAAAACATTAATTTCTAAAACCAAGATGATCTCCTAAAAAATAAAAATAAAAAAAAAAAATAAAACCAAGATGATCAACAAACCCCAAGTTGGATAAATACCAAAAGAAAAATATACCTAGATGCATAATGAAAATCAAGAAAAGCAGAGACCAAAAGAAAATCTTGAACGCAGTAAGAAAAAATGACAACACACACAAGGGAACAGCTACATATGTGATACCTGGTGTCATCAGAAATTATGGTGCCAGAAGGTGATGGAATGACATACTCAAAGAGCCAAAGGACAAAAAAGGCCAGTCAAGAATTCTATATCCAGCAAAACTATTCTTCAGAAATGAAGACAGAATAAAGACATTCCCAACTAAACAAAGAGTGAAAGAATTTGATGCTAGCTGGCCTACCTTATAAGAAATCCTCTAGGAAGTCATTCAGGCTAAGAGGACAGCAATAATAACTTGAGTAAACAGGAAGAAATGAAGAACATTGGAAATGATAAAAATAAAACATGTAGATATATGTGTGTGTGTGCACACATGTATATATATAAATATTTCCTCTCTTAATCTGTTTAAAAGGTATAAGATTGTATAATGTAATGGTTATGATACTGTACTCCTGAGTTTATAATATATAGAAATTCAACATTAATAGCAATAGTAGCACAAAGAGGAAGAAATGGAATTAGAGTGGAGCAGAGTTGCCATATCTTATGAGAATTAAATCAGTATTACCGGAATTAGATTGTAATAAGATGTATATTGTAATGGCTAGAACAACCACTAAGAAAATAACTTAAAAATATCGCTGAAAAGTAAATTGACTTGCACAGGGTCATCCAGCCAGTTTGTTGCAGTGAGGAACGTCACTTATCTTTCTCAGTTTCTCCACATGTCAACTCAGGCCATAAATAGCAACCATACACTCTCACTGTCAGGCTCTGACTCCCAGCATAGATCTGCCTTAGCTCCTTGGAGCAAGCACCCAGCATGTGGCAATGTTGCAGGCCATTTAGCCTCTAGCCAAAGTTAGAAAATCTGACCTGGCTGAGTAGTGCACTCTGAGTTGCGAAGTCCCCTACCCCACCCCTGTGGGATGGAAATGCACTTGGCTGCCCCTCTCTGAAGCTGGAGGGCTTAGGGTGCTACCAGGAAAGTCAGATTGATTTGGGGGCTCCTTGAGCACCTAAGGATTTTTGATCCTCTCTAAGGGCATTGGATCCTAGGGTCAGTTGACTGTAGCCTCCTGCATTTCCTGTGCTTCCTGTTATGTAGGAGATGATTTTTACTACTCCACTTCATACATATACACACTGTCCCCTCTCCCCACAGTCTCCATCCTCTACCTCCAAAGCTCACTCTTTATGTTTCAACATATCAAACCCTCTTTCTCCGCACCTTGGACCTCTCCACCAGCAGGGCACTATTTGGGATTCATGACATTTTCTTTAGACTTAGTCTCTGATGCCAGAAAGCAAAATTTCTGGACTAGTCCCTCTTCTCATTCATTATTCTCTAAAGTTCAGACTAGTGCTTATAAGACTGTAATATGTACAGGAATCACCTGGGGAACTCGTTAAAATGCAGATTCTGGTTCAATAGTTCTAGGGAGGATCCTAAATTTCTGTATACCTAGCAGAGTCCCAGGAGATGGGGTGCTGCTTTTCGGTGGACCAGACTAGAGCACAGCTTTCTTATAACATCCTCCTAGGAATGTAGATTGACTCTCACAGCTTTATTTTGAGAGTCACTAAAGATACAAAATGGAAAATAGGAGTTTAGACTCTAACAAGCAAAACATTTCATCAGGATTCTGGATATCAACATGTGATTTAAAATTTTTTTTTAATATTAATTTTTTTGTGTGTTTCTGTATGGGTTTTCCTGTAACCCCTGCCTCCTCCTATCTCTCAACAGAGTTAAATATTACACTGATTCATCTTGAAGCCCTTCCAGAGGGGTGTATTGATTGAGATAATAAAAATAACTCATCATATTAATCCATACAACTCTCCATGGAACCATATGTTTATCCATTCATCCAACAGTTTTGAGAATCCGTTATGTCACACAACCTCTGCTGCAAATATACGTATTAATGAGACACAGTCTTTGCTCCTGAGAAATTTCATCTATGGTGGGAATGGTATAATTCTTGAGATATATTCTCAAGGACAGTATTAAAGTGAATTGCTAAATATTGTCAAAGTGCTTGATAAGAACTTGGCTGTAAACCCGAGTAATCCATGATCAGATCATTTAGCAATACAAACTATATCTTCAACAATAGAAACAAAATAAGATTTTATTTCTGAGTAATTGACTTTTAGACTTTCTCCTGCTTATTTTCATAAAGGATCAGTTGGTTTTAAAAGAAAATTTCTGAAGTCTGTCTCTTCACTGTAAGAAATGTCTGTCCTTCTCTTTATGCAGGCAAAATTAAGGAGCATCAGCAGGGGTGTTTTTAAGAGAGTAGCTATTACCCGAATGGAGGCTAGTGATTGTTGATTTCTTTGAGTCCGGATGTTTCTTAGAGACTACAAAAATTCTGAGGTACTTCCAGTTTGGGGTACAGAGTAGAATCACAGAACTTTAGAAGGAACTTTAAAGTCCATGTCGCCCACTCCCTCCCAGAGAGGTGAATTCAAGCAGTCTGTTAGAAATACATCCAGAATTTCTGCTCAGTCTTCCCCTCCAGAAAATCACTATATTCTGACAGTGTCCCTACTAATATTCTCATTAAGGCCAACTAATCTTTCTTTTTTCCTATTTATTTATTTATTTTTTAAATGTTACATTTAAAAATATGAGGTCCCCATATATCCCCCACCCCCCTCACCCCACTCCATCATCATGGGACATTCATTGCACTTGGGGACTACATCTCTGAGCACTGCTGCACCACATGGTCAATGGTCCACATTATAGTTTACACTCTCCCCCAGTCCACCCAGGGGGCCATGGGAGGACATACAATGTCCAGTAACTGTCCCTGCAGTACCACCCAGGACAACTCCAAGTCCTGAAAATGCCCCCACATCACATCTCTTCTTCCCACTCCCCACCCTCAGCAGCTACAATGGCCACTTTTTCCATCTTGATGCTACATTTACTTCCATTGCTAATCACATTAGTTCCAGAATAGAGTATCAGTAAGTCCACTCTAATCCATACTCTATTCTTCCCTTCTGTGGACCCTGGGATGGTTTTGTCCATTCCACCTCTGTATTGAGAGGGTGTTTAGATTCCACTTGGATGATGGATGCAATTCTTCTGTTTGCAGTTGTAGGCACTCTTGGCTCCCTGGTGTGGTGGTTGACCTTCTTTGCCTCCCTGTTAGGTGGCTGGGGTAAGTCCAATAAACCAAAGTGTAAGAGTTGCAAGTCTATTGAGGTTCAGAGCCTGGGTATCACATGGACAGTCCAGAGATTCAGGTCCCCTGAGTATACACTAAACCCCAGCGCCAACCACAGGTCCGGTAAAAGTGACAGGAGAGGCTTGTGTATAAAGATCACACCTGACTCCAACTCCATCACACTCAGAAACACAAACTCCAAAGTAAGGCCAACTGACATGGCACTGAAGTCCATCTGCCATGACCACAGAACCTGTGGGTCTCTGTAGCCCTCAGAAGAACCAATACCTGGGGTTATATCTACTTTATCTGTCTCTGGGACTCTGCTGAGATGTGCATAAGGGTGACCCCTCTGATGACCTCCAGGCTCTTTTTTGGAGACTCATAGCCATATAAACTCATTTGTCCTTTCCATTTCCCCCTTTTATTCAAGATCAAAAGCATTTTTAACTCCTGATATTACCTGTAGGCTGAGATATTCTGCTGGTCTGAGTTGACCCTTTTATTGAAGGCCGTTCTCCATCCACATCATTAGCTGGTACTTGGTAGTAATCTCTCAGTGCCAGGGAGGCTCATCCCCGGGAATCATGTCCCATGCTGGGGGGAAGGCAATGCATTTACATGCTGAGTTTGGCTTTGAGACTGGCCACCTTTGAGCAAAATGGAGGCTCTCAGAAGATAACTGTTAGGCACCCTGCAGCTCTAGGCCTAGTTCTTATTTCAGGCTCACAGGCCCACAAGCATAGTCATTAGCATCAAGGGCTCATTGTTCGGTCATCCTTATTATTGGTATTAGCCATTGCACTTGAGGGATTGTCCATTAGGGAATGCGACAGAGCTCCCCCAACCAGGAGCTCAGCACTCCCCCAGCCATCATTCCCAACTGAAACCACTATGAAAATATCCAAACATTTTTATGCACCCTGCACATATGCCCTGGAGAACTCCCTCCCAACCATGTGCCCCCCACCAATAACACCCCACACCAGTATTCCTCCCCCACCACCATTGAACCCCTCTGTGGTCTAAAACCTCCCCGAAAATGAAGCCCAATATATTGCCAAGTTCAATTAATAGTAAAATGGAATATAGTGATGGGTTTAGAGGTTAGATATAGAATACATACTAATTTAGAAAAAATAAAGTAAAAATAAATTGGGGTATTAAAAAATTTAAAAATGCAAAAGCTTTGTTTTTGATGTTTTGCCTTCCATCACTGCAATAAGAGTTGCCCTGTATGCACATTGGCAAGGCAACTTCTTCCATCTCTTCCTCAGTGTCTATGTCCTTTTTTCTTCTTCTTTTTCCTAATTATTAAGCTTGTCTTCACAAAAGTTTTAGACCATGGGAAGCAGACTTGGCCCAGTGGTTAGGGCATCCATCTAAAACATGGGAGGTCCACAGTTGAAACTCAGGGCCTCCTTGACCCGTGTGGATCTGGCCCATGTGCAGTGCAGATGCATGCAGGAGTGCTGTGCCATGCAGGGCTCTCCCCTGTGCAAGGGAGCCCCAAGCACAAGAAGTGCGCCCCATAAGGAGAGCCACCCAGTGCAAAAGAAAGTGCAGCCTGCCCAAGAATGACGCCACACACAGGGAGAGCTGACACAACAAGATGATGTAACAAAAAGAGACACAAATTCCTGTGCCACTGACAACAACAGAAGCGGACAAAGAAGAACACACAGCAAATAGACACAGAGAACAGACAACTGGGGCGGGGGGGGCGGGCGCAGGTAGAAGGGCAGAGAAATAAAAATAAATAAATCTTAAAAAAAAGTTTTAGACCACAGTAATTCATATATACAATATACAGTACTCCCAAATATTCAACATCAGACACTTTGTCCCTTCCCTAGCAATAATTTTTTTTACATGTTCATACTATATTTACTGCAACTGATGTACAGATATTGAGACAAGAGCATTCAAACAAGGTTACACTTGGGTTTACATTGTGGTTTATATTTTAGACTATACAATTTTCTAAATTTTTAGTTATCTTATGATTTACATTATGATTTACATTTTAGCCTATAGGCCCCTATACATTTTTGGTGTAATTTAACATGTCCTATATCCATCCTTGCATAATCTTGTGGAACACTTCCATTGCCCCACAGTTACACTGATTCCACCTATTCAATACCTTTTTCCCCCTCCCCTCAGGGCCCACAGTGACAATTACTCTTCATTGTTTGAAGGACCATGTTCAGAGATACTTGCAAGAATGTTGAGGGCTTGACATGATTGACTGCCCTAATGCATTGGGAGTCACCATTTCTCTCGAGAGATACAATTCCCTCTATTTGAGAACATCAGTCCTCCCCAGAATGTGGGTATACCTTCACTCTCTTTATATGGGTCTCTATCCAATGATATAACCCACTATGACAAAATGAGCACTCACACACTCCCTAGAAGCCTGTCCTGTGTCAGATTCTCCCCATTAAGCATCTTAAACAGGTAACTTTCCTTATTATATTTTTAAAAAAGTTTTCTCAGCATTATACTCTCAACCAAATACCTGACAATCTCCTATGTTCATATGTTCCTCCACCCTCCCCCCAATTTCTTGAGCCATATCACCCATCCTTCCAACCCTAGCTCCCCTCAAGCCTGCAAAGCCCACCCAAAGGTATCCCTCTGTCCCCATTTTATCCCTTCCCTGTGCAAATACTTACCTCCAGCTTATCATAGATTTCAGGTAGGTGTCAGCTTGCAACCTTCCTCTACCTCCCAAATTTCTTTAAGCCTATCATCCAGTCTCTAGCTCTCTGAAGCAGCTTGGTTTACTTATTTCATATCATTGAGGTCATGTAGTATTTGTCCTTCAATGCCTGGGTTGCTTCACTCAACATAAGGTTCTCAAGATTCATCCATGTTATCATGTGTATTTGTAGTGTATTCATTCTTAAAGCTAAGTAGTATTCCATTGTATGTATATACCACATTTTATTTATCCATTCATCTGTTGATGGGCATTTGTGTTGATTCCAAATTTTGGCAATAGTGAACAATGCTGTTATGAACATTAGTGTGCATGTATCAGTTTGTGTCCTTGTTTTCAGTTCTACTGGGTATATACCCAGGAGCAGAATTGCTGGGTCATATGACAAATCTACAGCTAGTTTTTTGAGAAACTGCCAAACTGTCCTCCAGAATGACTGGATCCTTCTGCATTCCCACCAGCAGTGGATGAGTGTTCCCACATCCTCTCCAGCACTTGTAGTCTTCTGTTTTTTTCATAGTTGCCAATCTTATGGGAGTAAGATGGTATCTCATTGTAGGTTTGATTTGCTTTTCCCTCTAAGCTAGACTTTTGGAGCACTTTTTCATGTGCTTTTTAGCCATTTGTATTTCTTCTTTGGAGGAATGTCTATTTAAATCTTTTTCCCATTTTTTAAATGGGTTGTCTTTTTATTTTCAAGATATAGGAGCTCTTTATATATTCAGGATATAAGTTTCCTATCAAATATATGGTTACCAAATATTTTCTCCCATTGTGTAGATTTTCTTTTCACTTTCATGACAAACTCCTTTGAGGTGCAGAAGGCTTTAATTTTGAGGAAGTCCCATTTATCTATTTGTTCTTTTGCTGCTTGTGCTTTGGGTGTGAAGTTCATGAAGCCATTTCCTATTACAAGGTCCTGTAGATGCTTCCCAACACTGCTTTCCAAAGTCTATATGGTCTTGGCTCTTATATTTAGGTCTTTGATCCATCTTGAGTTGATTTTTGTATAAGGTGTGAGTTGGTAATCCTCTTTCATTCTTTTACATATGGATATCCAGTTTTCCAGGCACCATTTGTTGAAGAGGCCATTCTCTCCCAGTTGAGAGGGTTTAGTAGCCTTGTTGAAAATTATATGACTATATATATGAGGATCTATATCAGAACTCTCAATTCCGTTCCATTGGTCAGTGTGTCTATCCTTGTGCCAATACCATGCTGTTTTCACTACTGTAGCTTTGTAGTATGTTTTGAAGTCATGTAGTGTGATTCCTCCAATTTCATTTTTCTTTTTCAATATGTCTTTGGCTATTTGGGGCAGGTTTCTTGTTGGCATACTTTTTTAGTGTCTGTTTATCTGTGAATATTTTGAAATCTCCATCATTTTTGAATGCTAGCTTTGCTGGATAGAGTATTCTCAGTTGGAAATTCTTTTCTTTTAGTACCTTCACTATGTCATACCACTGCCTTCTTGCCTCCATAGTTTCAGATGAGAGGTCAGCACTTAATCTCATGTAGTCTCCTTTGTATGTGATGGTTCTCTTTTCTCTTGCTGCTTTTAGTATTTTCTCTTTGTCTTGTGCATTGGATAATTTGAGAAGTATATGTCCAGGGGTAAGCCCCTTGGGATTTATGCTGTTTGGGTGTGTTGTGCTTCCTGGACATGTACATCCATCTCCCTCAGTAGGTTTGGGAGGTTTTCAGCCATTATTTCCTCCAAGATCCCTTCTGTCCCCTTTCCCTTCTCTTCTCCTTCTGGGATGCCTATAATGCTTATGTTTGTGCATTTTGCATTGTCATTCAGGTCCCTAAGTCCCTGCTGGATTTTTTCTATCTTTTTATCAATTAATTCTACTATCTGTTTGATTTCAGGTGTACTGTCTTCCACATCACTAATTCTTTCCTCTGCCTCTTCAAATCTGCTGTTATTTACTGAGAGTGTATTTTTGATTTCTTGGATTGTGCTATTGATCCCCATCATGTCTGTGATCTTTTCGTGCATGATCACAATTTCTTGTGTATGCTCTCCAAGTGTTTTCTTAATATGCTTAGTCTCTTCCTTCACTTCATTGAATTGGTTTATGATACGTGTTTTGAGAGCTTTAATTACTTGTTCGGTGTTCCACTTCTCTTCCTCGTTTTTAGCTTGTTCATTGTATTGGACCATGTTTTCCTGATTATTGGTATGGTCTGTAGTTTTTTGTTGCTGTCTGGTCATCATTTTATCCTTTTGGGTTTATTCTGTTGATTATCTTCTTATTCTAGCCTGGGGTTTAATTAATTGTTGTTTTTGTGTGCACGTTAAGTCTTCTGTTTGTCACTTTTTTCTTCTTATTCTATTTCCTTGTTGTTGGCTAAGTTCCCTCAAAGGAAAATATTAGGTCCAGAGAAAGCAAAAGGGGTAAGAAAAGAAAAATATAATAGTAGTGTTGATAGAGAGTGTTAGCAGAAGAACCATATGAAATGTAGGAGAATGGGTATAGAACTCATGGAAGCTGTGTATAGTTATAACTGTAAAAAAGTGGAGGGCCTATAATGAGATATTAAACTGAATATGGGGAGGAATATACTATGAATTAAACATCAGTGTGACCAGGAGAGGAGGAAAAAGAAAAGAGAGGACAATAACATAAAGAATGAATAAATGATAGAAAACAGATTAGAGGTATTAGAGATAAAAAGTCAGAAATATTGGGGGCTAAACAGAGAGAGGTGGAATGTAAGAGAAACAATAAATGATGGGAGGAGAGAATGATGTAAAGGAAAGGGGATAGCACTGGAAGCCTAAATCAGTACACCCAGAAAAGAGAAAATTGAGGATGAGGAAGCACAGCAAATAAGAAATGTTGTCTGCAGCACTAATATAAAAAAAGAGAAAAAGGGGGGAAAAATGGAGAAAGAAAGAGAGGGAAAAAAAAGCAGAGAGAGGGGAGAAAAAAGAAAAAAAGAAAAACAAAAAGCGTGGTCAGGGGGATAAAGAGGAAGAAAATACAAGAAAACAGACTAACAAAAAAGTCCAGACAAGGCCTCAGGCAAAGAATCCTCTTTGCTATTGAATAACCTGCTTAGGAGTCTGACATTCCCTCTTTCTGCCTTCCTCACTTCCTTTTCTCCCAAGGCAGCAGGAAGGCCGTGTGAGGACTCCTGTAGGAAATTCAAATTGGTCCCGGTGAACCAACTCACCTGAGAAAATAATGACTCTTAATTTCTTGAGAGAGCACCCACCCCTTGCCAGGAACCCTAAATATGCTATTGGAAGCCTGCAAAGCACGTCCTACTGTCCCTCTCCCTTAGGTGTGCTACAAGGGGGCTGGTTAATTTTCCACCTTATTCCAGACCAAGTTTCTTATCCCAGGGCATTTAAGTAAATTGGGCTCTCTTAGCAGATTTGCCTCTTCTCTATTCTTAGGCTCTCCCCAAGTCAGCTAATATCTTTTCCAAACTCAATAAAAAGGGGGGTGGGGGACCAGAAAATTGAACCTGCACTCCTTGGCCCCTGTGTACCTCCCACCTAAACTCTCCCACTTCCGGAGTTAGTCCGCAATTGGAAGGGTAGGGCAATGCTGGATTTCCAGGAGTGCTCGGCTTAGGAAACAGAGGACCAGGAGAATGTGGACTCGGGGTATTTAGCGTGGGCTGCAGGGGTTCAGGGGACAGAGGTTTGATGATCACGTGTCTGGCGGACACGGGGCTTGGAAACTCCGCCCCACCGGGGCTCTTAGCCTTAGCAGGGGAGGGATTTACTTTCCCATGGCTTCTGCGTTCAGTGTTAGAAGCCTACATTTCTACCTTGAGCAAACACCACTTCTGCTGCAGTCTCTCCAGATGGATGTCCAGACACCTCCTGCCCTGCAGGTTCCCGAAACAGCCTGCTCTGGTAGGACTCCGTCACCACACAGCTGGTCTTTTGTAAGAGAGATGAGGACGGTGTACTTACTCAGATGCCATCTTGCCCCACCTCTCTCAGATTCCCACTAATCTTATTAATAAATTCAACATATTTGATAATGATGATCAACAGGCAAGTACCTCTTGCCTTATAGTATCCCTACCTATAGGCCAGCTTCCCATAATTGTTATCTTTCTTTTCTCATGAACACACACTTTCACCAATTACAAATTTGCTCAACTCTGAAGGTATTCATTCTGCAAGTGACCTCAGAGAGATAGATAAGAATGCACATATACATCTAAGTACTCACAACAGGACAGAAGAGAAGACTGTTTTCCTCAGTGAGGGATATTCAATAGGCCATGGCCCTCTGCTCTGTCTGAGCAGCCACTTCCCATGTATCCACCCCCCTTTCCATGGCTGGCCTATCTCTCTCTGTTCCTTCCCTTCTTCTCTCCATGTGAAAAAGAGTTGTAAGTTTGATTGGTCAGAGTCCAAGATGGTTAATTGGGCCTTGCTGACAAAATGGGCAAGGTTATTGTGCTTTAAAATGCCTAAGCCCCTTCTCTTTGTCTCCTGTTCATTGCTTGATGAAAAAATGGTTTCTAGATGATTCTGTTGGCTCATTCTCTCCCTCTTCGTTTTGCTTCCTGCCCATGTTCAACCTGAACAGTAAGATGTAAAGATGGAGACTTGGGAGGCTACACCCCAAAATAATCTCTACCAAGACATTGCATTCAGGTTTTAGGCTTAGTAATTAAGTGATACTTTTATTTTTTATTCCTTTTGTGGATAACTCCTTTAAACTCCAATGGAAAGGGAGATAGGTAAAGCAGAATTTGGGCATTGCTGGGTCTCTGCCATAAAATTAATATACCACTCTAACTCCTTGCTGTGTCTGCAGATAGAAAGTAGGGTAGAGTATCAGAGTGCAGTATAGGAAAGAGAAGCACTTTAGGTATTTTATGCAAGAAGGAATTTAGTGCAGTAAATTAGGTGCTAGTAAAAATATCACTGACAGGGCATGAGACCCATAATCCTTGCTTGACCTCCAGGAATGTTTCCAAGAATAACAAAATGTGTCCAACCCTTATAGGAGTTACCTCCTCTAGTCACCCCTGGAAACTCTGGGTGGGGGAACTCACCACCATATAGTCAAGGACACTGCATTGCTCATGAATGACAGTTTCAAGCATCAAGAAGCCAGAATCAGAAGGTCACTACTCCCACCGCCTCCACAGCAACTGCATTTCTACACATAGAAAGCTGGAAAATGGACACTGGGACCTGGCTGTAGAAAAACCTTCTGTCTTGGAGATAATCTTTGCCAAAAGGAAAATAGTCAAAAGAGGGCTGGATCATGTCCTCTGCCGTCTATATCTTGCACAAGTGTATCTAAATGGTGGGCATAATTTGTATCCACATCCTAGCTGCAAGGAGTCAGGGAAACGCAGCTTTTAAGCTTTACAGCTTCAGCCATAGGTGAAGGCATGCCAGAGGGAGGGAGGAAAGAAGGCTGAGAAGGGATAGGGAGCAAATGAAGGGTAGTGCGGGTATGCTATTTCATACTTAAAAACATGTGATTTAATTATTACATGCTTGAGGAAAATCTAGAAAATACTAAAAAGTATAAAGAAAGAAAGAAACATCAGATACTGGTTGAAAGTAAGAGAAACCCTCTAAAATAATTGAAATGCAAAAGAACATTCATGAGAAGGGCACTGGAGTATCTCCTGGCATAAAGAGGCCGCTATCAAGGTTTAAAAAACACAAGATGGGAATTGGACTTGGCCCAATGGATAAGGCATCCGCCTACCACATGGGAGGTTGGTGGTTCAAACCCTGGGCCTCCTTGACCCGTGTGGAGCTGGCCCATGCGCAGTGCTGATGCGCGCAAGGAGTGTCGTGCCACGCAGTGGTGTCCCCCGTGTAGGGGAGCCCCACAAGCAAGGAGTGCACCCTGTAAGGAGAACCGCCGAGTGCGAAAGAAAGTGCAGCCTGCCCAACAAAGGTGCCGCATGCAGGGAGAGCTGACGCAGCAAGATGACGAAACAGAAAGAAACATAGATTCCTGGTGCCACTGATGAGGGTAGAAGTGGTCACAGAAGAACACACAGCAAAAGGACACAGAGAGCAGACAACTGGGGGAAGGGGGGCGAGGAGAGGGTAGGGAGGGAAATAAATAAAAAATAAATCTTTAAAAAAAGAAAGACACAAGAGTAGCTACCTTGTTTCTTTATAATGGTTTCTCAATTCCTGTTATTCCTGTTTCAGGTTCCCACAAGGCTCTGCCATTCAATTTCTCGTTTTCCCAATACTGGGTGGATGCTGGGGCCAATTTTCAAGATCAAGAATTTTTAAATAATGACTGCTTAAATCCTCCCATCCCTCACGTTTGTAATTTTCATCAATTACGTGGTGCCTAGATATTTAACAATTTTGAGCATCAGGAGAGTCATATAGTTTGCAACTTCAAAAGTCATGCTTAAATAAATATTAAGATCAACCAAAGAAAACTAATATAAGAGAAACTTGTTTTGAGTGAGAAAGAGAGTGACCAGTTGAAAATAAGAGCTAGAGAGACAGGGCCAGTGAGATAGGTTTGAGAGCAATTGGCACTGATAACAGTGTTTAGAGTTCATTGGGGTTTAAGGTGGCATTTGATCATGTTCTTCTCCTTCTGAGGTAAGAAACACTAGAGAAATAAATAAAGATGTCAGTAAGTGGAGTTCAGTATATCAGCTTCATTACTAGCAAGGCTGACCTGGTGAATGTGGCTTGGATCTTGTTGCCACAACTGGGTTTCTTAATACCCTCCCTTCTGATTTGAAATTACCAGCTTTATTCCAAAGGTCTACTGTGAAGCATATGCATGAAGCAGAATTTGCATCTTCTACGATAAGTTGGAACAAAAAGTAGACAGTCAACATAGGAACCATGGGCTGTCGTGTCTTAACCTCTCTCTACAAAGAACTGTGTAAAAATGGATGGCAGATTTTTGTCACCCTTCAATTGGATAGATCATTCCTCCTCCCATGGAAGGAAAGAGAGTACATCCAGAGGGGTTTTTCAAATAGCACTCCTTCTTTGAGTGGAAGTTCTTTATCCAGAAATGTGAAGATGGAAGAATAACATTTCCTCTACCGGGGCTGAGGTAATGGATGTAAGACTCCTGGAAGAACATGCAGGCCAAGAATAGAAAAGGACCAAAATAAGGAGTCTGGAGGATTCTCCAATATCACATGATTACAAAGAAAGTTGAAGTAGCAAGAGAGACAGGGTGAAAATGGTCAGAGAAGTAGGGGGAGAAATGGGAAAAAACTGATGTTCAAAAAAACCAAGGCAGGGAGCAGGTGATGCTCAGTGGTTTGAGCACCTGCCTCCCATGTACGAGATCCTGAGTTCAATCCCTAGTACCTCCTAAAAAAAAAAAACCAAAACAAAGCAAAAGACAAGGGAAAGGAGAATATGGGGAAGCAGATAGTGGTCTGAGTAGGATGAGGCAAGGTTGTTGACCCTAGCTAAAACACGTTCAGGAGAATAAACTTATTTTTAAATAACTTAATGGATGGTGTTTGATATATGATAAACCACACATTAAAACAGATGTTTTAGCCTTGGGTAGGAAGAGAGGCTCTCTCTGAGATAGGAATGAAGGTACTTAGAGTAGATTCTGTAACCATGTAAGTTAGAAGAGACGCGCTATATTAAGGGGTTTAACACTTGAGAATTTCTTTTCCAAGCAAAGAAGAGTTTAGTTGTCCAACTGAAATGAGAAAGATAGAGGAGGGGGTGGGGTAGAAAGGTTACGGATATGTGGCAGAGGCTGTTAATTGCCAATCCTAAATCCATTCTCACCTTCTCTCTTAATAATGGTGTCTTGATTTTGTTTAGTTTGGTGGTAAACACAGCTAAAGGACTGAATTTCCCAGCTTTCCTTACAAGTAATGGCCAAGGAGATGGCAACAGTTTAATATGGAAATTCCAAGAAGGCTCTTAAAGAGAGAGAGAGAGAAAAAAAACTCAGCTTGAGGGATGCCCTTTTGCCCTTTTGTTCTTTTGACTTCCTTCTGTCCAGAATGTGAACATGATAACTGGAGCTCCAGCAGTTAATCTGGATCATGAGGCAATCTTGAGGATGGAAGTCATCTGCTGAGGATGGCAGAGGAGACAGAAAGATGCCTAGGTTCTGATGACATTGTGGTGTCTCCACAGCACACTTGGATTTCCATCTGAATTGTTTTCACCTGGTTGAGAAATAAGCTTCTATCATGTTTAGGCTACTATTATTTTGGGTTTCAGTTATATGCAGCCAAATACAATCATAAAATCCTAACCAAAGCAGGGAAGTGTTAAATCTTTGATACAGTCTCTATGATGAGCGGAAAAGGGAACTTACTAGGGTGCAATAAAGGGACTGATGAGCTGAGGCCTCAGCTGAGAGAGGCACCAAACTGCAAAGTTGTGTGCTTTTCTCCACTCTTGGCAGCCTGGGAATAAAAGCAGGGGCACAGACTTGATGGATTCTCCAAGGGCTGTAAGCCATCCAGGCAAGTAGGCCAGAATCAAGGATGCTATTATTGAGTTCTAAGGGTTTGACTTAGGGATCCAAGTTGTACAAGAAAGAAAGTGAAGCCAGATGAGGACTGACAATCTGGGCTAATTGGATTCTTGAAAAGAATTATGGAATTAGGGAAACGGACTTGGCTCAGTGGTTAGGGCGTCTGTCTACCACATGGGAGGTCCACGGTTCAAACCCCAGGCCTCCTTGACCCGTGTGGAGCTGGCCCATGCACAGTGCTTATGCGCACAAGGAGTGCCGTGCCACGCAGGGGTGTCCCCCATGTAGGGGAGCCCCATAAGCAAGGAGTGCGCCCTGTAAGGAGAACCGCCGAGTGTGAAAGAAAGTACAGCCTGCCCAAGAATGGTGCCGCACACACGGAGAGCTGACACAACAAGATGACGCACCGGAAAAGAGACACAGATTCCCATGTCACTGACAACAACAGAAACGGACAAAGAAACAAGACGCAGCAATAGACACAGAGAACAGACAACCGGGGTGGGGGGAGATAAATAAATAAATAAATAAATCTTAAAAAAAAAAAGAATTATGGAATTGTTTTATGGGTTTACAAGTCAGGTAGTGGAATTTCTAAGTCAATGATAATGAGGTCTGGGTCGGCCACAGGGGTGAGGAGATTGCTGCAGTGAAATGGAAATGAAGTTATTGGCATGAAGGAGGGCCAGAAAAATGGGGGCTGTGGTGTCGGGTTGATCACCGAAACAAACCTTGAAGAACCTGAGACAGTTGCTGTGTTAAGGTGTAGAGAATTCCAGGAACCCTCCTCTGTGATACCTGGGAGTGATATAGGGCTTTGAGGATGCCAGTGACTCTGACAGTGAGTGGCAAGGCTGCATGGCACAACCTAATACAAGGGGAGGCCTCTAAACAGGACTGGCAACTGATTTGTGGGATACAGAGCAAAATGAGAATGTGGGGTCCCTTGTTCAAAAATTGTTAAGAATTTATGAAAGGCAACAGCATGGGGTCCTTCTGAGAACAGGACCTGGTGTGACCGACCCTGTTTCTCGATAAAGGTGGCATGGTCATGATCTGGGATGGACAGTGTGAAGTAAAAGAAACTGGCCTCAGCCCCTCCCCCTGGGATCTCGAGGAGTTGCTGGGAGAATAATATCCATTAGAGAGAGCTGCGGAAGGAGCAAAACCCTCTGAACAGAGGCAGGTTTCATTAAATTAAAGAGGTGGATGAAGATTCTATGACCAGATAAAATTAATTTTTGGACAACTCAAATGACTACTGGTTTGGTAACTCCTACCCACCTAATAGCAGGCGTTCAGACTCTGCACTTATCCAGAGTTTCCTAGTTATTTTTGGGAGTTCCCCAAAGAGACCTCATAGGTTATTCTTAAATGGTTGGTCACCTGCATTCACATTCCCTACCACACCCCTGTTCTCCCACCTCTATTCTGGCTCCCACTTGTCCACGTCTACCTCTGGCAAAGCTTCTTAAAGAAACATCATTACTTCTGCGACATGACATGAGAATACATACTTTATACCCAGAGTATGGATTTTGGAGATTCTCAAGGTTGCTAGTCCTCAAAAGGGCAGAAGACTGCTGGGCTTCATGAAGAGATAAGGAGAAGGGCTTTCTCCTGAACTTTGGGCCACTTTTTGACAGGTGGGCCCTGGAGTAGTATATTGCATGTGCCCAGTCTTTCAGTGCTTCTTGAACAGTTACATCAAACTTTATCTTTGTAACCAGAGTCTGATACTTTGTCTCTTCTTTTTCTCTCCCCTCAGACATCCTATTCCTTCTTCTTAACATAAAATCAAAGCTTCAAGGAAGTGGAAGGAAACAAATAGATCCTAGGGTGCCTGTGTGTACAGTGTGTTTCTGATGTGAGTGTGTGTATGCGGTGTGTTTGTATGTATGCACTAGATGGGAAAGAAGAGATATGATCTATACTAGAAACTATCAGCCCAGAGCATCCTGTTACCCATATGTACAATGTTTGCAACAACAGAATCTTTCCCAGTAAATTTCCAAGCTTTGGGTTCTGACCACCTCCTGTAATGAGTAATGTTTTGTTTTGTGTTTTTTTTTTTTTTTTTTTAACATTTACTCAGCTTTTATCTCCCAATAAATATAGAAACCTGACTAAGGCTCCACTTTACCACCTGAAAGACCTGCATAAATCACATAGATACTCTTCTGCTCCATGTAGGTCTTTTCTGAATAGGGGATGAGTCTGGCCATCCAAGTGAGACTAAGAAAACACAGCTTCAGCTCCAGTCTTAAAACAGGCAGATGGAAACCCTGGCATAAGGTCACATAGAAAGTTTCTGGAAAGAAGTCCACAAATAGGCTGTTAGTAATAAAACAGGGCAGAAAGAGAGGCATGGTGAGAGGAATGTGTGAATCACTCCCTCAACACAAATACAGTGAATAAAGCTCTCTAATTAGGTGAAAGGAGCTAAAGGATGTCTGGCCAAAGATCCCTGAGGTGGACAATGACTTTTAAAAAGGCACAAACTAATTAAATTAGACATTTTCTGTTCAGACATTTTCTGAACATGGGCAACATTTCAATTAATGTCATACAGGGAAGATTATTCCTGTGAAAATATGTGATTCTTCAATAAGTTTTAGGGGTATGATGTTGAGGAAGAAAAGAACAGCTCTGAGACAGAAATATGCATTTTTAGAGAAATAATCATGAGTTTGTATTGAAAAGAAGGAAGCTTAATTCAATGAAATACACGGAGAAAGAAAACTTAATTTAATGAACTATATAATGTTCTCACATCAGCCTAGAAATGAAAAACAAAAGAAAAGTTGGTAGACTGAATGTTATATATAATAGCTAGTTTAAGTGAGCTGTGCTGAGAGATCAGTGATTCCTAAACTTTCCAGCATGGGGACCCAGCTCTTCAATATATCACAAGACAGTGTGGTATTGAGGTATCAGGGTAAGTTCTTTGACAAGACTTCCTGGCTTTGAATATCTACCAGATATTAACAAAGTGACCTTGGGCAAATTATTTAACCTGTATATGCCTCAGTTTCCTCCTCTGTAGAAAGGGAATAATAAATGTCCTTACCTTATTTGACTTGCAGAGAGTAAATGCTCAACTATATGTTATCTGCATCTATATCTATATCTATGTCTCGATCCACCTAACTATATAAACATTTTATAGATTCTAAGATTATATTAGCTATATATTAGGATCTTGAGACTGAGAAAATGTATAATGTCAAAATGGGATAAATGGGAATTCTAATTCTAGTTAAGATGTTAAAAAAGGAAGACCTTATCCTCATGGTTACTCCAGGATAAAATAAAAATAATACTGATCTACAGGACTACCAATGAACAGTAAATGTAAGAAGTCTAAATGATCTGCTTTCCAAGAGAAGAGTCCTTTAAAGGTGAACAGTGAGCTACGGCAGCCTCCTGGAGGCAAACCCTAGGTCTGCATATGGGGGACACCATAACCATGCTGCTAATATCCAAAATAAAGGGGAAATCCTACAAAGATCAAAAGACTTTTTTGGACAGAAGACACGCCAATGAAGCTATTGGTGATGGTGCAGACAAGCTTGACACATTGGATTCGGGAAGTGCCCCCAAAATCAGCCTGACAATTCTCTTCAATTACCACCGGATTGATAAGTATATGGCACTGAAGGCTGAATTGAAAACCAGAAAGAATTAATGAAATCCATTCATGGTTCCTGAAATCAGAGGCCTTCTGCTATTAAACCCAAAGGTAAAACTGAGGTCCAACCACCTTGTCTTAAAGGGTGATAAGATCAAAGTGAACAGTTAGCTGTTCCTGCAGCTACAGAGCAGCTTGTCTGGAGTAACCATGGTGAGTTCAGATTAAAGAATTAGTCCCAGAGCAACCTGACACTTGGTGAATACTGAATGATCACTTCCTAACCTTAACGACCAGACATAGGAAAGAGTTTGCTCTCTCTGGGAGAAATCAAACCTAACCATCTCCCCTATTCTTCTACACAAAATGTCCAGTGTGCAATAAAAAAGTGTAAGATGTTAAAAAAAAAAACAAGACAAAAATCATCAGTAGCTGATGTACAGATGATCCAGATATTGGAACTCGTAGATAAGAGCTTTAAAACAACTATTATGAATGTTTTTAAAGATCTATAGAAAAAAGATGGAAAGAATGGGTGAATATATGGGTAATCTTAGCAGAAAATAGAAGCTATGAAAGAGAACCAAATGGAAATTCTAGGACTGAAATTATAATACCTGAAATTTAAAAAAAAAAGATTGGATGAGTTCAGTAGCAGAATGGATTCTGCAGAAAATCAGTGAACTTGAAGATAGGTAGATAATTATTATTCAAAATGGCGAACACAGAGAAAAAGAAACACTGTGTAATATTAATGATTTATGGGACAATGTTGAGTGGTCTAAGACATGCCTATTTGGAAAAGAGAGAGAAAATGGGACAAAACTATTTGAAGAAATTATGACCAATTTTTTTTTTTGCAAATGTGATGAAAAACATTATTCCTCAAATCCCAAAATCTTACCCTATGCAGAATAAATACAGAGTAAATAACACTTACGCACACCATAACCAAACTGCTAATATTCAAAACAAAGGGGGAATCCTAAAAGAATCTAGAGTACATTACAGGGGAACATGAGAATGAAAAGTATGATAGCTGGCTTATTAAAAAACAATGCCTATCAGAAGAAGACAATAGAATGACAACTCTATATTTAGTGAAAACACTCTCTAACAATGATGATGAAACAAAGGTTTTTCTGATAAACAAAATCTGAGAGACTCTACAAATGGCAGACTTTCACTACAAAAACAAAACAAAAGAAAACAAACAAACAAAAAAACTAAAGAAAGTTCTTTCAGATAAGGAGAAGCAATGCCAATGAGACACACAGATATACAGAAAGGATTGAAGATCATTAAAAATAGTAAAGAAGTGGATAAATGAAAAGTGGCTTAAAATGTTTTCTAATTTCTTTTAAAGATAACTACTTGTTTAAACAAAAACAACACTGTATTGCAGATCATAACTATTTAGTAGTCAAATAATTAACAGGAATAGCACAAAGAATGGAAGGGATGAAAATGGAATTATACTGTTGAAAGTGCATATTTACATTATATAACATTATTTCAGATACATTGTGATAAATTTAGGATGCACATTATAGTTCATAGAATAAACTGCTAAAAAGGAATAGAGAAAGGGGAAAGGATAGAGTGAGCACATAATTAAAGAAGATAAAACGGAATGCTAAAGTTATACTTGATTAATCTGAAAGACTATAGGAAAGGAAGATGAAAGAAGCAAATTAAAGGGACAAATAGAAAACAAAAGACATGATCATAAACTTAAATCCTGTGATGTTGAAAATTATGTTAAATGTAAATAGACAAAAAAAAAAACCTTAAAAATCCTAGTCTTTGCACCTAATAATAGAACTTCAAAGGAAAACAGCAAAATTTGACAGAACTTAAGGTAGAAATAGTCAAATCTGGAGGTGAGAGCAGATGGCATTGGAGTAGCTCAGGCTGGGTATAGCTCTCTTGCAAGATAGAGTAGAAGGCATAGAAGTCATCTGAGGGAGCCACGCCGGGGACCTGAAGACCAGGAAAGTGCCATACACATTGTACAGGAGGAACTGAGGATGGAGTGGTGAAGAGGCCAAGGAAAACTAAGTTAGGCCCCATGGCAAGGAACACTGCACATCTCCCACCCCCAAGGTGAACAGCCTTGGTAAAACCTGTGGCTATGTGGCCAATGGAGAGAGGAAAGGACACTCCTTTCTGGGAAGAAGAAAGATGTGGCTCAGGGCCAAGTGTGGTTTCTCTTCAGTGACTTTTACCACCATAAATCAGTTTTGAATTGCTGGTTTGAAAGAGCTAGTCACAGGAAACTTAAGGATTTATCTCTGTGGAATGGTTTCCCAAAGAATGCGATTTGCTGATCAGCTGAGAAAGTGAAGGAAGACAGGCTTGCTCTCCCATTATATTCCTGGGCACTATAGATCTGAACTATGTCCCATTATTGGCTCTCTGTCCTTGATTACTTAAAAAGGGGAAGCTTAACATTTTAGAAAAAATTTAAACCAAAAATCAAAGAAGAGCTGTGAAATAAAACCACTAAGCAAAAGAGAGAAACTGATCAACAGAGAAAAAAATCACCATTATAACCAGATGCCTAATATCAACAAAAGATAACAAACCATTATAAGAAATAGGAAGATATGGCCCAGCCAAAGGAACAAATCAAGAATTTAGACAAGACATAGGATTGAAGACAACTAATCATTGATGGGCAAAAAAGTCTCCTTAATCAATTTAAGGAGATGGAAGAAAATATAACTAAAGAGAAAAAGGATATTAAGATGACACTGTGTGAACATAAAAAACAATTTGAAAGCCCATAAAAAAGTAACAGGGTTTATGAGAATGGATGAGATTAAAAATACATTAAAGGCATATAACAGCATATTTGAAATGGTAGAAGAATGAATAAATGAAATTGAAGACAAAACATTTGAACTTGAAAGACAGGAGAACAGACAAAAAAAAATATTGCAGAAAATTGAACAGGATCTCAGGGAATTGAATGACAACACAGAATGCACAGACTTATGTGTTATTGGTTTCCCTGAAGGAAAAGAGAATGGAAAAGGGATAGAAAAATTTTTTTGAGGAAATCCTGGCTGAAAAATTTTCAACCCTTACAAAAGACATGAATATCAATACTCAAGGAGGACAATGTGCTCCAAACAGAATAAATCTGAATAGACCAACTCCAAGACATCTACTCTTCAGAATGTCAAAGACCAAAAATAGAGGATTCTGAGAGCAGCAAGTAAAAAGCAACTTATTACTTAGAAGGGAGACTCAATAAGGCTAAGTGCTGATATCTCATCAGAAACCATGAAGTTAAAAGGCAGTGGTACAATATATTTAAGATAATGAAAGAGGAAAACTGCCAACCAAGAATTCTTATCTGGCAAAACTATCCTTCAGAAATGAAGGTAAGTTTAAAGTCTTCACAGACAAACAAAAATGGAAAGAGTATGTTACCAAGAGCCTGGATCTACAAGAGACATTAAAGGGGGGTGTTACAGCCTGAAAAGAAAAGACAAGGGTGAGAGCCCTGGAGAAGAGTGTAGAAATGAAGAATATAAGTATGGAAATGGAAAGGGTTAAAAGACAGACAGTAGCAAGATATGACAACAGAAAGACAAGGGATAAAATAGATAAAGTAAGTAAAGCCTTTACAGTAGTAACACTGAATGTTAATGGATTGAACTCTCAAACTAACAGACATAGATTGATAGAATGGATAAAAAAAATAATGAGCCATCTATTTGTTGTCTACAAGAGACTTCCCTTAGATGAAGGGACACAATTAGGCTGAAAGTGAAAGGTTGGAAAAAGATATTCCATGTAAATAGCAATCAAAAAAGATCTGGAGTAGTGATAATAATATGTGATAAAATATATTTTAAACATAAAACTGTTAGATGAAGAATGTTACTATATATATTAATAAAAGGGACAGTTTACCAAGAGGAAATAACAATAATAAGTATTTATGCACCTAACACAGATGCCTCAAAATACATGAGACACACATTGACAAAACTGAAGGAAGAAATAGACATCGCTACAGTAATATTTGGAGATGCCACTTTCAGCATTAGATAGAATATCTGGGCAAAAGATAAATAAGGAAATTGAGAGCTTGAATAATATGATAAATGAAATAAACCTAAAAGACATTTATAGAGCATTACACCCCAAAACAGCAGGATATACATTCTTCCCAAGTGCTCATGGATCTTTCTCCAGGATTGACCATATGCTGGAACATAAGCCAAGTGTCAATAAATTTAAAAACATTGAAACTTTCTCTGATTATAATGGAATAAACTTTGAAATTAATAACAGGCAGAAAAAGGGGAAATTCACAAATATAAGGAGATTAAATTCTTAAATAATCTATTGGTCAAAGAAGAAATAGCATGAGAAATCAGTAAATAATTCAAGATAAATGAAAACAAAAACACAACATATCAAAACTTATGGGATACAGCAAAGGCAAGGCTGACAGGTAAATTTATAGCCCTCAATATTTATATTAAAAAAGAAGAAAGAGCTAGCATCAAAGACCTAACTGCAGGTGCCAGACTTGGCCCAGTGGTTAGGGCGTCCGTCTACCACATGGGAGGTCCGCGGTTCAAACCCCGGGCCTCCTTGACCCGTGTGGAGCTGACCCATACACAGTGCTGATGCGTGCAAGGAGTGCCGTGCACGCAGGGGTATCCCCCACGTAGGGGAGCCCCACACACAAGGAGTGTGCCCCATAAGGAGAGCCACCCAGCACGAAAGAAAGTGCAGCCTGCCTCAAAATGGCACTGCCCACATGGAGAGCTGACACAACAAGATGATGCAACCAAAAGAAATGCAGATTCCCATGCCGCTGACAACAAAAGAAGCAGACAAAGACGCAGCAAATAGACACAGAACAGACAACCGGGGTGGGGGGGAAGGGGAGAGAAATAAATCTTAAAAAAAAAAACCAAAAAACCTAACTGCACATCTGGAGGAACTAGAAAAAGAATAACAAACCTATCCCAAAGCAAGCAGAAGGAAAGAAATAAAGATTAGACCAGAAAAATGATGCAGAATATAAAAAAATAGAGAAAAATCAACAAAACTAAAAGTTGGTTCTTTGAGAAGATCAACAAAATCAATAAACCCTTAGCTAGATTAACAAAGGAAAAAAGAGAGAAGGAGCAAACAAATAAAATCAGAAACAAAAAGGGAGACATTATCACTCACCCAGCAGAAATAAAGGAGATCATAAGAGGATATTATGAACAATTGTATGCCAAAATGTAGAAAATGTAGAGGAGATGGACAAATTCCTGGAAACACAAGAACAAACCACCCTGACCCTAGAAGAAATAGAAGACATCCACAAACCAATCACAAGTAAGGAAATTGAAAGAGTTATCAGAAACCAAAATGAAAATTCCTGGACCAGATGACTTTACTGGTGAATTCTACAAATCATTTAAAGAAGATCTAATACCAATCTTGTTCAAACTCTTCTGAAAAACTGATCAGGAAAAGAGTGATACTGAACTCATTCTATGAAGCTAACGTCACCCTAATACCAAAGACAGAAAAAAAAAAAAAAAAGAAAAATTACAAACCAATTTCTCTAATGACTATAAATGCAAAAATACTCAGCAAAATACTTGCTAAGTGAGTCAACAAACACAAAAAATTATACAACATGATCAAGTGGTTTTTATACTAGGTATGCATGTGTGGTTCAACATAAGAAAATCAACCACTCTAATACACCACATTAATAAGTGAAGAAAAAAATCATATGGTCATCTCAAAAGATGCAGAAAAGGCATTTGACAAAATACAACATCCTTTCCTGATAAAAAAAGTGTGAGAAGAATAGAAGGAAACCTCTTCAATATGATCAAGTGCACATATGAAAAACCCACAGTCAACATTGCACTCAATGGTGAAAGACTGAGAGCTTTCCTGCTGAGACTAGGAACAAAACAGTGATGCCCATTCTCTTCACTGTCATTCAATATTGTGCTAGATGTTCTAGCTAAGAGCAATTAGGCAAGAAAAAGAAATAAAAGTCACCCAAATATGAAAGGAAGAAATAAAACTTTCACTAGCTGCTGATATGATCCTATACTTAGAAAATGCTGGGAAACCACAATAAAACTATTAGAACTTACAGATGATTTCAGAAAAGTGGAGTGATACAAGATTAATAGAGAAAAACCAATAGCACTGTGCAGTGGATGTGGCTCAAGCAATTGAGCTCCCACATCCCACATGGGAGGTCCTGGGTTTAGTTCCTGGTGCCTCCTGAAAACATGAAAATGAACAACAAGCAAAACAAATGAATAAACCAACTCAGGGAAGCCAATATGTCTCAGTGGTTGAGCCCTGGCTTCCCACATATGAGTTCCCGGGTTCTATCCCAGGTCCCCAGTACCTAAGAAAAAAAAATCAATAGTGTTTCTGTACACTACTAATCAGCCATCTGTGGAGGAAGTCACAAAAAAAAATTCCATTTACAATAGCCACTAAAATAATCATATATTTAGGAATAAACTTAACGAAGGACATAAAGGACCTATATTCAGAAAACTATAAAACATTGCTGAAATAAACCTATGTTCATGGATTAGAAGACTAAATATCATTAAGATATCAGTTCTACCTAAACTGTTCTATACATTTAATGCAATCCTGATAAAAAATTCCAATATCTGTCTTTGTAGAATTGGAAAAGCTAATTATCAAATTTTTCTGAAAGGGTAGGTGTCTCCAAATAGCCAAAATTATCTTTTAAAAAAAGAACAAAGTTGGAGGACTCTCACTTCCTGACTGTAAAGCATAGTACATAGCTACAGTGGTAAAACAGCCTGGTACTGGCATAATGATAGACAGACTGACCAATGCATTCAAATCAAAAGTTCAGAAATAGATCACATCTATGGTCAAGTGATTTTTGATAAGGTTGTCAAACCCATTCAGTTGGATCAGAACAGCCTATTCAACAGATGGTGCTGTGGGAACTGGATATCAATATGTAAAAGAAAGAAAGAGGAACACTATCTCAATCTTATATGAAATTTAAATCAAAATGGATCAAGGATCTAAACATCAAAACTAGAACCATAAAACTCATGGGAGAAAATGTAGGGATATATCTTCAAGATCTTGTGATAGGTGGTGGTTTCTTGGATGCTACACCCAAAGCATGAGCAACAATAACAAAAAATAGGTAAATAGGACTGCCTCAAAATTAAACACTGTTGTATATCAAACGTTTTTATTAAGAATTGAAAAGGCAGACAAATCAATGGGGAAAAATGTTCGGAAATCACTTATCTGACAAGGATTTGATTCCCATGTTATATAAAGAGATCACACAATTTAATGACAAAATGACAAGCAACCCAATTGAAAAAATGGACAAAAGACTTGAATAAACATTATCAAGTGGAAATACAAATGGCCAAAAGACACATGAAAAGATACTAAACATCATTAGTTATTATGGAAACGTAGATCAAAACTACAATGAGCTATAATCTCACACTATACAGAATGACCTTTATTTAAAAAAAGAAAGACACAGAGAAAACTAAGTGCTGGACAGGATGTGGAGAAATAGGAACATTCCTTATACTGGTGGTGGGAGTGTAAAGTGGCATAACCTCTATGGAAGAAGATTTGGTAATTCCTCAGGAAACTAAGTAGAGAACTGCTATATGATCTGGAAATCATACTACTAGGAATATTTTCAGAAGAACTGAAAGCAAGGACATGAACAGACATTTACACACCAATGTTCAAAGCAACATTATTCACAATTGCTAAAAAAAAATTTTTTTAAATGTGTCTGTCAACTGATGAATGGATAAACAATGGGGTAAATACATACAATGGAATATTAATTGGCTGTAAAAAGAAATCAATTGGGGAAGCATATGACAACGTGGAGGAATCTTGAGGACATTATGTTGAGTGAAATAAGCCAGGCACAAAAGGACGAATATTGTATGGTCTCACTGATATGAACTAAATACAATGAGTAGATTTTTGGAGTTGTACTGTGAAGTGTAGGTTGGAGGGAGATCGAATATGAGTTGAGAAGAGGGAGTTGATGCTGGATGCATGTAGAATATTTAATAAGGTCAAATGAAAATATGTGGTAGTGGGTGGAGTTGATAGCATACTTTAATGAGTGTAACAAACACTGTTGATTTATGGACGTGATTGTGGCTGAAATGAGTAGTCTAGGGAAGTAAATGTTAGTTAGAGGACAGCTGGAGGATATTACAGGGAATGTGTAACAGTGATTTTGGTGGCATTTGAGAATTGTGGTTACTAATATAAATACAGGAGTGTTCTACTGTAAAGTGTTAAGAATGTGGTGATACATGGGAAAAATACAACTAATGTAATTTAAAGACTATAATTAATGACAATATTGTAATGTTTTTGTAGCAAAAACAATGCTGATACTATATTAATACTAAAGGTAAAAAAAAGAATATGGGGTTTGCTTTTGTGAGATATGAATATGATTAAGCATTTTCTCTTCTTCATTTCTTTCATTCATAAAGAGACCATGACTATGTCATTTAACTAATATGTGTTCATCTATGTATCTTTCTGAACACTTAAGGAACAAATTGATTTTGTGTTGGAATTAGATGAGATAAAAGTGCCTGGATCGAACTTTTTAGGAGTAATGCTTCCATAACTCTTTGAGCTGCCTTTTGTCTACTTTATTTTTTGAATTTGAAATAAAATTTAAAGAAAAATAAATAAGCAAATTCACACTTATAATTGGAGATAACATCCTCAGTAATTTATGGAATAAACATATAAAATAAAAAGAATATAGATTTAAATATATCAACTAACTTCACCTAATAGACATTTGCAGGAAAGCAGACGTGGCTCAACTGATAGAGCATCCACCTTCTGGCCCATGTGGTGAGCTGGACCACACTCAGTGCTGCTGCACTCAAGGAGTGCCATGCCACGCAGGGGTGTCCCTTGCATAGGGGAGTCCCACGTGCAAGGAATGCACCCTGCGAGGAGAGCCGCCCTGTGCAAAAAAAGCACAGCCTGCCCAGGAGTGGCATCATACACACGGAGAGCTGATGCAGCAATATGACACAACAAAAAAGAGACACAGATTCCCTGAGAATGCAAGTGAACACAGAAGAACACACAGCGAATGGACACAAGAGAGCAGAGAACGGGCAGGGGTGGGGGTGAAGGAAGGGGAGAGAACTAAATGAAATAAATCTTAAAAAAAAAAAAATAGATATTTACAGAGCACTGTCCCCAAGATCTGAGGAATACACATTCTTTTCAAGTGCATCTGGAATTTTCACCAAAAATGAATCACATACTGGTCCATAAAGCAAGTCAATACATTTTAAAGGATTAAAATAATACAGAGAATACTCTCTGATCACAAGATTAGAATTTAAAATCAAAAACATTTAGAAAATCCCAAATATTTGGGAATCAAATGACTGATTTTTCACAATTCATTGGCTAAAGATGTAATCACAAAGGAGATTTATAATAATAAATTTTAATCATAATAATAATAAACCCAAAATTTCCAAATTAGTGAGATGCAATTAAATAGATGTGAAGAGGAAATTCATACCTTTTAATGCCGATATTTGAAAAAATAAGAAATATTTAGATTGATGCACTAAGCCTCCTCTTTAAGAAGCTAGAGGAAGAAAAGCAAAGTTATTAAAGTAAAAGAAAGAAAATGATAAAGGTAAGAGTGAAAATAAAAGGAATAGAAAATGTACAAGCAGAAGAAACTCTCAACAGATACTATAAGATCGATAAACCTCAAGCAATAATAAAACAATAAAGAGGAAACACATATCGCCAGTACCAAAAAAAGGATTATAACCATAGCATCTATAGACATTAAAATAATACAAAGAGGATATTATGTACAACTTTAACACATTTGTTAATGTAGATGAAATAGACAAATTATTCAAAAGATGCAACTTACCAAAATTGACACAAGAAGAGGCAACCTGAATAGCTCTTTATCTGTTAATGAAATTAAATTCATATTTAAAAATCTTTTTACAAAGAAAATTCCTGGTACAGATGGTTTTCTTTGATGAATTCTATCAAACATTTAAGGAAGAAATACAAATCCTTTACAAATCCTTTCCCAAATAAAGGTGGTGGGAACAATTTCCTGTTTGTCTTATGAAGCCAGCATAACCTTAACAAGGATATTACAAGAATAGTACAGGGGAAGCAGACTTGGCCCAGTGGTTAGGGCTCCTGTCTACCACATGGGAGGTCCACAGTTCAAACCCCGGACCTCCTTGACCGGTGTGGATCTGGCCCACACGCAGTGCTGATATGCGCAAGGAGTGCCGTGCCATGCAGGGGTGTCCCCACATAGGGGAGCCCCATGCGCAAGGAGTGCTCCCCCGTAAGTAGAGCTGCCCAGCGTGAAAAAAAGTGGAGCCTTCCCAGGAATGGCGCTGCACACATGGAGAGCAGACACAACAAGATGATGCAACAAAGAGAAACACAGATTTCCATGCCACTGACAACAAGAGAATCGGACAAAGAAGAACACGCAGCAAATAGACACAGAGAACAGACAACTGGGGTGGGGAGGAGAAATAAAATGAAATAAATAAATCTTTGAAAAACAAACAAACAAGAATAGTACAGAGCAATATCCCTCATGAACATAGATCCCAAATTCCTTAGCACCTCCTATTCTTTGTGCAACTCGTTGATGATTTGATTACTACATTTGTTATGGTTGCTACAATACCACGTTATTTTGTTTAACCAGGCAAAAATGATCTTTAAAAGAAATCAGGAAATGTTTTCTTTTTTCCTTCTTAGTCTTTTTTATTTATTCACTAATTTGCCATTTTTAGTGCTCTTCAATCCTTTCTGTGTATCTGAGTATCTAGCTGATGTTTTTTCTCCTTATCTGGAAGAACTTCCTTTAGCATTTTCTGTAGTGCAGGTCTGCTGGTGGTAATATCACTTAGATTTGGTTTAAATTCTTTGTTTTTACTAGATACAGAGTTGTAAGTTGACAGGGTTTTCCTCCCTCCCTTCCCATTAAAAATGTCATTTCATTGTCTTCCAGGAGGCATTGTTTTGTTTTGTTTTTAATAAGTTATCTGTCATTGTTTTTTAAAGATTTATTTATTTATTTATTTAATTCCACCACCACCCGCCCCCAGTTGTCTGTTCTCTGTCTCTATTTGCTGCGTCTTATTTCTTTGTCTGCTTCTTTTGTCATCAGAGGCACGGGAAGTGTGGGCAGCGCCATTCCTGGGCAGGCGGCACTTTCTTTCGCGCTGGGCGGCTCTCCTTATGGGGCACACTCTTTGCACATGGGGCTCCCCTATGCGGGCGACACCCCTGCGTGGTGCGGCACTCCTTGCGCGCACCAGCACTGCGCATGGGCCAGCTCCACACGGGTCAAGGAAGCCCGGGGTTTGAACCGCGGACCTCCCATGTAGTAGATGGACGCCCTAACCACTGGGCCAAGTCCGTTTCCCTGTCATTGTTATTCCCCTGTAATGCTCTCTAGGTTCTTTTAGGATTTTCCCTTTATTTGGGGTTTTATTAGTTTATTATAGTGTGCATAGGTGTGATTTTCTTTATTATTATTTCAATAGATATTTTTAAAGTTTTTCACAATTCAAATTTAGCAAATTGAATCTAGTAAGTGGGTTTTACCCAGGTATTCAAAGCTGTTTTAACATTTGAAAATCATAACATTTGAAAATCAATCAGTATAACTCATCACATTAATAATACCAGTTTCTCAACCTATGGACTATTAACAATTGGGGCAGGATAATTCTTATTGTACCATGCATTGAAGATGTTTAGCAGCATGTCTGATTCTACCCGCTAGATGCTAGTAGCAACTCCTCTTCCCTCAGTTTTCAAGAACAAAAATGTCTCCAAACATTGCCAAATGTCCCCTAAGGGGCAAAATCACCCCCATTGAGAACCATTGCCTTAATAGAATAAAGGAAAAATTCTTATGATCAATTTAATAGGTGCTTAAATGTATTTGATTAAATTCTAAACCTATTTTTGATTAAAAATCTCAGTAAAATTGGGAAGCAGATATGGCTCAAGTAAATGCCTACCACATAGGAGGTCCCACATTTTGATTCCCAATGCCTCCTGAAAAAAGAAGACAAACATACAATGAACAGACACAGCAAGGGCAAACAATGGAGGGGGGGGGGAAAGGGGAGGGAAATAAATTAATCAAATCTTTTAAAAAAATTTCAGTAAACTAAGAATAGATAGGGGTGGTGGACTTGGCCCAGTGGTTAGGGCGTCCATTTACCATATGGGAGGTCCACGGTTCAAACCCTGGGCCTCCTTGACCCATGTGGAGCTGGCCCATGCACAGTGCTGGTGCACGCAAGGAGTGCCCTGCCACGCAGGGGTGTCCCCCACATAGGGGAGCCCCACGCGCAAGGAGTGTGCCCCATAAGGAGAGCCGCCCAGCGTGAAAGAAAGTGCAGCCTGCCCAGGAATGGTGCTGGACACACGGAGAGCTGACACAGCAAGATGATGCAACAAAAGAAACACAGATTCCCGTGCCGCTGACAACAACAGAAGTGGACAAAGAAGAAGATGCAGCAAATAGACACAGAGAACAGACAACCGGGGTGGAGGTGGGGGTTGGGGGTGGAAATAAATAAATAAATAAATCTTAAAAAAAAAAAAAAAGAATAGGAACTTCCTAATTCTGATAAGGTATCTAAAAAAGTATAGAGTGAACATCATACTCAAGGGTGGAATATTACATTCCCCCTCTAAATATCAGGAAACAGGCAAAGATAACCTCTTACATCACTTGTATTTAACATTGAACTGGAGGTTCTAGCCTGTATGATGAGGTGAGAAAAAAAAGCAAATCACTTGGAAAAAACATAAAACTGTGCTATTCACTGATGACATGAATGTGTGCTTAGAAAATACCAAGGAATCTACAAATAACTATTATTAAAACTATTCCGGGAATTTAGCAAGGTAGCAGAATACAAGGTTAGCATACGAAAATTAATTGAACTTCAAACAATCGGATAATGAAATTTTTTTTTAAAGATTTATTTTTTATTTATTTCTCTCCCCTTCCCCCCCCCCCCCCATTGTTTGCTCTCTGTGTCCATTCACTGTGTGTTCTTCTATGTCTGCTTGTATTCTTGTCAGCGGCACTGGGAATCTGTCTCTTTTTGTTGCATGATCTTACTGCATCAGCTCTCCGTGTGTGTGGCGCCACTCCTGGGCAGGCTGCACTTTTTTTGTGCTCGGTAGCTCTCCTTAAAGGGTGAACTTCTTCTGTGTGGGGCTCCCCTACGCCAGGGATACCCGTGTGTGGCACGGCACTCCTTGCACACATCAGCACTGCGCGTGAACCAGCTTACCACACAGGTCAGGAGACCCTGGGTTTGAACCTTGGATCTCCCATGTGGTAGGCGGATGCTCTATCTGTTGAGCCAAATCTGATTCCTGGATAATGAAATTTAAAATGCCATCTAAAATAGCGTAGAAACATAAAATATTAGGAATACCTTTTGTATTAGTCAACCAAAGGGTGGTGATGCAAAGTACCAGAAATCTCTAGGCTTTTATAAAGGGTATTTGTTTGGGGTAGAAGCTTACAGTTACCAGGCTATAAAGTGTAAATTACTTCCCTCACCAAAGTCTGTTGCCACGTGTTGGAGCAAGATGGCTGCTGATGTCTGCAAGGGTTAGTCCTCTCTTGGCTCTGTGGTCCCAGCTTCTTACAAAATCAGCTTTAGGCTGGGATAAGTCTCGTCTCTATCCTGGGGCTTATTTCCCTCCAGGCTCAGCTGCTCTGCTCTCTCTACAAGGTCAACTGTAGACTATCAGGTGAATGGCTCATCTGTCTTCCCAGGGCTTCTGTGTCTAATGTAGCCTTCTCTCTTCCCTCACATTTCTGCTTCTCTGAGTTTACTTCCTAGGACTCTAGCTCAAAACTCTTAACTACTCTGCCCTGTCGTTTTCTCTGTGAGTACCCACCCACCAAGGGGGCAGGGACTCAATATCCTACTGATGTGACCCAGTCAAAGCCCTAATCATAATTTAATCAAGTAAGAGTGAAACCTCTGAATCCAATACAATCTAATGTACCCAGAGGAATAGACCAGAGGAATAGACCAATTTACAAACATAATCCAATATCTATTTTTGAAATTCATAAATAATAAAACTGCTACACCTTTAAAGTAACCTATATAAGACTTATACAATAAACAGTATAAAACATTTGCTGAGGAAAATTAAAGAAGCTCTTTAAATAAGTGGCACCAGGAGAGGAGGTGGAAAATGAAAGTGGGTGGAAACAGAGGGAATTTTCAGGTAAGAGTCAGTATGTGCCCTAGAGAAATTTAGTAAATCTTTCATTAATTATGAAATTTCCAATAGGGTACTTTGAGGTTGGGGGGTGGGAAAGGACCCTTAAAAACTCCGTGAATTCTGTTTAACTTCTTGCCTCAGTCCCTCATTCTACTTTCAGAGTAAAAAACTACAACTCATGTGTTTCAAATTTATAAGCCTTTGAGAATGGAAGATCCAAACAGCTATCCAACATATGCTCCCATTCCCTCTGGCTTCTTTTGAAAGAGGGAGCCGAGAAGAGCTAAACTTACATCTACCCAAGGATCACTGACCACAACTTCTGGCAGTATGTAACTTAAGGTTCTTTAAGGGACTGTAACTAAAAAATGTGTCTCCCTTGCTGCCTTCTATTTCTGAAGGCTGACATTTACCATTGTTATTTGATTGTCTTGCATCAAGACATTGCTCCCTGTTACTAAACAATATTTCTTGTCATGATTCATGTATTGATTTAACATTAATAACCAGTATCAATTTATATAACTTTACAGTATATTATTGATAGCACTGGTCTTCACAGAAAAAGCACATTTGGAACATTTTTGTTTTAATATTAAAATTTATCTAATTAAAATTTTATTGTTTCTGGATAGTTAATGAGTTCCAATTTAAAGATTCAATATAATATGCATTATTGGTTATTCTCATCATCATCCATTCACCCTGCAACCTTCTCCAGACGTTGGCAATGTTACCAGTTTCTCATGTGTTCCTCCAAAATTAATCTGTGCACTTAACAATATGATCACAGAGGTATTCTTTTTCCACTCACTTTTAAAAAATGGAAGCACTCTTCTATACCTTTTTAAAAATTAGAAAATAATTTCTTTGAGTTTATTCCATAGCGTTACATAATGAGCTTCCTCAATTATATTTTAAAAGCTTTCACATTCATTACCTTACTTAAAAATAACTGGGAGGTGGGTTAGGCATGATTTACTCTTTTTTCCCTTGTGTGGTAGCAAGGTAAGTTAATAAACCTTCTTGCAAATACACAGAGGAAGTGTTGAATTAGAACTAGGCTACAGAACTTCAAGTTCCACATCCATTGTTCATTTCTTAGATTGGCCTATGTAGTTGACCTAGAAGGTTCAATGCTTTCTCTTTTACACATCCATCTGGATGCTTATATTTAGTGACACTGTTGCTGTGGCGCAGTGTCTAAATATAGTTGCTCTTTAAATGTTTGTTGAGCAAAATAGGATTGACTAATTCATAACCCTGGATGATGACTCACATTTTTATCACTAATACCTCACATTTCCTAGGTGATATATCCTTAACATAAGTGGTGATGGAAATGTTGGGCATGGGTGCAAATATAAGATGTCCTGGTTCCAGTCAAGAGCAAATCAGTTAGCTGGAAAAATATATCCAGTCCTCCAGCTAACAGGCCTGTCCCATGAGGCCTCCAGTCTGAGTTCCGTTTCTCGGAGATAGCATCTTTAATCTCCAGTTTTGCCCTATCATGATTCACATGCTTATTGAACAGAAAAAGATGAACTGGGTGAACTGTGCATTGCTCAGAGATCCTTTTCCTCAGGAATTTGCAAAATATGTTTGTTTCCTTTGAAAGTGATTATAGAAATTCCCCTAGCTGTGTGTTTGCAGAAATATCTGTATTAAGAGGTGGGTGACACTCTTGTGTTTAGTATGAACATATGCTCCCACATTATGAAAGAAGCCAAAGTCCATGATTCTGAGTGTCCTACATCATCCAGAGTTTCACATGTGATGGCTAAGGGAGGCTTCACAGTTAGGTTGCACTTGGTTAGTTTCCTTAATCACCCAGCTTGGATTTTGTTTTATTCACAATTGAGGATTCAAGTACATGCAGAAAAACTAAGTGAACAAAAATTGAAGATATTATTTGACCCACGGGTTATTTAGTAGCTTATCACCTAACTTCCATGAAGTTAGGGATTTTCTAGTTATCTTTAATTATTCATTTCTAATTCCAGGGAATATACTCTCCCTGAATAATTTCAATATTCAAAATTTGTTGAGGCTTGGTTTATGATCCAGATTACAGTCAATTTTGATATTCTTCACAAAAACACTATGAGATAAATATTACCATAGGCCCCTAATACAGATAAAGAAACTGGCACTAGAGAGGTTAAATAAACTTGCTCAAGGTTGAGTTAAAACTGGAACCCAGGCATTCTGGTTCTTTGATCCATCTTCTTAACCATTATGATATACTTCCTCTACCCAAAGGGGAAAAAATGGGTAGAATCTAAAACGAGGCACTATTTCTGAGATCTTATGGTACCTGAATGGTGTCTTCTGAATGAAGGCCTGTGCTTAGCATAGATGTCTTAGTTTACTGTCTGATAAAACAAATACCACACAATGGCTTGACTTAACAACAGGTATTTATTGGCTCATGGTTTCAGAGGCTAGAAGGCTTGTTTCCACACAAAGACTGGCTGCCAGTCTTTGGGGTTTTTTGGCTTTTCCATTATATGGCAATGTAATGTCCAAGTCTTCTTTTTCTTTTTTTTTTTAATTGATTTTGTAAAAATATTACATTAAAATATATATATATATATATGAGGTCCCATTCAACCCCACCACCCCCACCCCACCACTCCCCCCCCAGCAACACTCACTCCCCTCATCATGACACATCCATTGTACCCGGCAAGTACATCTCTGGGCATCTCTGCACCTCATGGTCAATGGTCCACATCATGGCCCATATTCTCCCACATTCCATCCAGTAGGCCCTGGGAGGATTTACAATGTCCGGTGATTGCCCCTGAAGCACCATCCAGGGCAATTCCAAGTCCCAAAGGCACCTCCACATCTCATCTCTTCCTGCCACTCCCCATGTCCATCAGCCTCCATGTCCACTTTTCCCACTCCAATACCACTTTTTCTCTGTGGGCCTTGGATTGGTTGTGTCCATTGCACCTCTATGTCAGGAGGAGGCTCAGATTCCACATGGATACTGGATGCAATCCTCCTGCTTTCAGTTGTAGGCACTCTAGGCTCCATGGTGTGGTGGTTGTCCTTCTTCAACTCCATCTTAGCTGAGTGAGGTGAGTCCAATAAATCAGATTGTAGGAGCTGGAGTCTGTTGACGCTCAGGGCCTGGCTATCATATTGTCAGTCCAGAGATTCAAATCCCCTAAATATATCTTGAACCCCAACACCAACTACAATTCCAGTAAAGTAGGATGAAAGTCTTATGAAAAGAGATCCCATCTGAGTCCAGTTTCATCACACAGAAACACCAGCTCCAAAGAAGGACCATCTGACATGGCAGTGAACCCCATCTGCCATGACCATAGAACCCGTGGGTCTCTTTAGCCCTCAATGGAACCAATACCTGGGGATTGTATCTACTTTATCTGTCTCTTAGACTCTGCTCAGTTGTGCATAAGGGCAATCCTTCTGACAGCCTCCAGACTCTTTTTTAGAGACTCGTAGCCATATAAACTCATTTCTGCTTTCTATTTCCCCCTTACATTAGGTCAAACAGCATTTTAAAGTCATGTTATTATATGTAGACAGGGATATTCTGCTGATCCGCATTGAACCTTTAATTCAAGGTCATTTTCTAGTTCCATCTTCAGCTGGTATTTGGTAGTGATTCCTCGGTGCCAGGGAGGCTCATCCCTGGGTGTCATGTCCCATGCTGGGGGGAATGCACTCCATCAACATGCTGAGTTTGGCTTCGAGACTGGCCACATTTGAGTAACATGAAGGCTGTCAGGAGGAAATTCCCAGGCACAGTGCTGCTCTAGGCCTTGTTCTTCTTTCAGGCATATAGGCTCACAAGCATAGTCATTAGTATCATGCTCTCACTCTCACTGTTGGACCCTCATTCCTTCCTGGTCCTTACTGTTGCACCTGGGGGACTGCCACTGTTCCTCTAGGGACCACGACAGAGCACCCCCGGCCAGGAACTCAGTACCTACCCAGCTGTAGTTTTTAATTGTTGCCACTATGAGTATATCCAAACATTACCATGCACCCTGGACATATGCCCTGTACAGCTCACTGTCAGCCATATATCACCTGTCAATAGTATCCTATACCAGTATTCCTCTGCTGCCATTGTTGAACCACTCTGTGATCTAAAAACTTCCTGAAAATTGAAGCCCGATATAATGTCAGGGTCCCTTACTAGTAAAATGGCATATAGCGATGGGTTTAAAGGTTAGATATAGAATACGTGTTGACTTGGAAAAATTCTACATCCTATCTTTTTTTCTTTTTTTCCTAATTATTGAACTTCTCTTCACAAGAGCCCTAGACCACAGTAGTTCATATATACAATATACAGTACTCCCCCACATCTACCATTAAACCGTTTCCCTTCCACAGTGATATTCTTATAACTTATTCATATCATATTTACTTAAAGTGATGTACAGACTCTGAGACAATAGCTTTCAAACAAGGTGACATCTGTGCTTACATTGTGTTCCATACTTTAGGATATACAGTTTTCTAAATTTTTAGTTATCCTATGTTTTACATTATGGTTTACTTTATTAGTCTGTCGTCCCCTATATGTTTATGGTGTAATATTACATGTTTTATATCCATCCTTGTGTACTCTCGTGAAAGTCCTCTCTTACCCCACATTTACTTTGACTTACAGCTTCTTGCTGCTCCCTATGGCTTTTTCTCTGTGTCTAAATTTCATTCTGTTTACAAAGGAATCCAGTAACCCAGATTAAAGCCCAACCTGATTCAATTGGGCCACATCTTAACTGAAGTAGCATCTTAAAGAGATCCTATTTACAATGGGTCTTCATCTACCAGATGTGGACCAAAACCAAGCACTTGTCCAAACTATAGTATACAATTCAATCCATCACAATGGGTAAAATGTCATGGACTTGTATTCAGTGTCCTATAAAGGAAGCTGGCTATGCAAACATACCGATTCTTGTTTGAAGAGGGATGGGTTGAAGGATCCTTAAGGGAAAGAACTTAGTTTTAGAGGGGAGGCTGTTGAAATAGTCATGCTTGGTTTGTGGACAAAAGATCATTAATGGGGTAGAAGAACAAAACAGAACACTTCTGTTGGTTCTGTCCTTATTCCAGGACTTTTTGACCAAGGCCTAGAAAAAGAATGTGGTAACAAAAAGAGAGTTGCTGTTGTGGGTAAGTAGTGTTTCCCAACTTGACTTGAAGCAGCCACATTTCAGAAGGAGCTATTGGAAAGAATCATGGCAGCCTGACCAGTAAGACAGAACTCCCAGGTCACCTTCCAGGAGTGGCAACATAGGCCCAAGGGATCCTTGAAGCCATTGGCAGATGTGAGAGAAATGCATCAATCTGGGCTCCAATATGTGTCCCTTAGAAGGAGAAGGGTGCCCCATGTATCAGAAGGAAAGAAGCACAGTGACCTAGAGACCAGAATCAGAACATTTGGATATGTGTGCCAGGGGCTCTTCAGCTTGGAAATCACAGATAGAGCGAGAGAACTTTTTTTGGGCTACAGAACCCTAACTGCCCTCTAGGCTGATAAGGCCTGCGGAAATAAGGCAAATGTGTGGCTTTTCTAAGGCACACAAAGTACAGACTATCCTCAAGGAGGAGGGAGAAAATCAATGCAGTGTTTGCAAAGTGCATGGAAGACTTTTTGTGCTTTTTTAACAAATATTTTTGTTATTTGTAATATGAAATAGTGCCAGATAGTAAACTCTATCAAAATTCAGTCTGTCTTATAACTGGAGGGACAATTTGAAAGAGTTGTTGAGGCTTATGTACTTAATTGTATTTTCAGTCTGTCTTACCTTGCTGTGGGCTTTATATAATATTGAAGATGATAGTGTTCTTGTGATGGAACCAGAAGAAAAAATTATCCTGATGCCTTCAAATGCAATTTATTTGGAAAGTCAACAAATCACCATTTGGTTCCTTTTATTATTTTTGGTTCTTCATGGTTCAGAAAGCACATTAACATAAATTATCTCTTTTCTCTTCAGAAGAACTTTTTACTATTCAGGTCTGAATATCCTCCTTTTCCTTTTGGAGAAACTGAGGCACAAAGAGATGAAGTAAAACATCCAGGTCACATGAAGAGAAGTGCAGAGCTGGATCTGAAGTCTATTCTTCTAAATTTGACTCTAAAGTTTTCTGCCTCATCTCATGTTCCCTACCTGTCCATCTGTACATCCAGCCATCCATCCAGCCATCCATCCATCCATCCAGCCAACCAGTCAACCAGCAAAAAAATTTTTGTGTTTAGCATGAGTCAGACTTTGTACTAGGTGCTGTGGAGAATACTGATAGGAGTTAGCCATGGATTCTGTCCCCAAGGAGTTTATAATCTAGTAGGGGATATCAGCTATGGAGTTGAGTAATTCTAAACCATGATATAAAATTATAGATATGAGGAGAATGAATAAAAATATTCCACAGGGGTTCTGGTGCCAAAGGGACAGCTTAGAGTGCATGACAGAGGAAAAAAAAATGGAAAAACAAGTGATTACTTGGAAGAATGCTAGACCATAGGAATGTTCTGTGTGGAGAGAAACTTTTTGAAATTGGTTAGTTGGAGGAATGGCTTAAGGGGAACCTGAAATAATTCTTAGGGGAACAAGTAAAGAAAACGAGAGAGAACATATTTAAAGAGGGAGCAGAAATGGAAGAATTCTAGTCAGTAAAATGACTTTTTCTTAGATTTTGTGCAGTTTCGGAAGCTCTGATTGAACTCAGGGAAAGGGCCTGAGAACTGACTGGAAACCTCTAGATGATGCAGAGAAATAGTGTTCCTAAACTCAAGGAGCATATTCTGCTCGGTATGACTATTTGGAGCATCCTGTGGGTAAAATCTGATTTAGATGTTTCCAGAACAGGTTTTGGAGAGGACATAAAACTACACATGTAATGGAGTTAAGACAGCTAAGAAAATTGGAAACTTGAGATTTTGGAAGTAGGTCTGTTTGGAGTGTTGTGGTAGCAGTTGTGTTGGGCAAAGCGAAGGAGTTTTAGAAACTGAGTTCACCAATTAATTCTCAATGTTTAGATGTGATTTGCATATTTAATATGAAATATGTTTTTTATATAGCATTTATCGTTAAATATATATTTTAGTATGCTTTTCTAATGGCTATTTGCCCTGTATATAAGATATTTTGTGAATGTTAGGAAAGGAAAATAGGAAATATGCCATGAGGAATTATTCCGTGAAAGTAATTGCCCTGAGGAATTAATCTAAAATCTGTCCCGATTAAGATGATACATACATATCTCATCAGAGGTTCCTGAGTTATAGAGATAGTTTGGGAATTAAGCGAGATCAACTCCCAAAAAACAAAATGCTGATACTTCCAACTATCCAATTCAACTAGGTTTGTATGCAGGGAGAAAATGTGACTACATTAGTGTTTTCCTTTCTAGACTGTGAAAATCTGTAAGAGTCTAAGGAGGAAGGAGTCATTTCTACTTTCCCGGAAGGCACCTGGACAGTAGAGGAGTTTATCTGAACACAGTCCTACAGCGTCATCTGCAAGCACGTCCTGTATTCATCACAATTCTTCATAAACTACACTGATGGTGGGGCCATTTAAGTGATATAGATGTTAAGTGCCACTAATTCAGAGGAGAGGGAATCACTCCTGGCAGTAGAGTTCCCGAAAACTTCCTAGAGGAGGTGCGACTTGCATTGGAATTTGTGAGATTTATACTGATAAGAGAAAGGGAAGGGTGTTCCCGAACACTTCATTGTCTAGAGGATAGCGAGACAGCTAAGATGTTGGTGGAAACACTGGAAGTTGGAGATGGAGAACAAGAGCTTTGGAAGTCAGGGCCATGGGCCAGAATAGTAGCCTCTGCAAGGTATCTCTAAGACTGTATACCTCCGAGTGCAAGTGAAAATTTGAGCATGGAGAGGAAGAGAAAAAAGGGAAATTGGATCAAATCTCTGGGTAAAACCTCCTTAATGGGATGAATGGAAGAGAAGAAGTCAACCCAGTCAAATTCAGAAAGAAGTGAAGGGGAATTAGAGCCCAATCAAGGTTGGAAGCAATGCTCTGGGTAAACGAGGTAAAACAGAAACAGGTTTTGAGTGAGACAGATTAGTAAATTATTGTCTTCTTAGTAGCAAGTCTAAAGTTAAAACAGCAACAACAAAAACAGCAGGAGTGCATTGTATGATGCAACTGGAGAGAAAAAAAAGTAAATATATCTTCAGTAAGGAGCTGCACATGTCCTAGAGTCTGTATCCCTTTACTTCGCCATGCTGCAATGCATCCTTCACCAGGGACCTCAGTGTAATTCCCTTCTTGGGGTGGTGCCAACTAACCAAGCTCTTAACAAGCCCTTTTGCTACCCTCTGTTATTGCCTCATTAGTGCCACGAGAAAAAATGAACTTACTGAAAAGCATTTTCTTTGTGACTGTCAGTTAAATTTTTTCAGGGCTATATGTACATGCACTTTGAGAAGAAACTGAGATAGGTTGTCTTCAAAGCCTGCTTAAGAATTTTTTTGAAACAAGAATGTGATGCCCCTTCAGTCTTTGCCTCTCCCCATCCATGATCCCATCCCACACGGAGAAGGATCTGAGATCTTCCCATAAGAAGGGGGATATGGGTGTTTTGTGGGGTTTTTTTGTTTGTTTGTTTTGAGGAGTAACCCAGTAGTCAGCGAGCACCATTAGCATAAGGAAGGGTGTGAGCAAGTTTCCCTTGATGCCTGTGGCATTCTCTATTTTGGAAGCCTGAGAAAGCTCAAGAGCTTTGTCACCATGACGCAAGAAACTAAATTCAGTGCTGTCTGCATGGTTGCAGGGGGGTGGGCTAACTAAAGCCAGAGTAGGTAACACAATGCCTTTCACAGCAATAGCAGGGCCGAGGGAAAAAGCCTCTTCTTGGAAAAAGGCAATTATTATAATACTTTATTATTAAAGATGACAAAAATACTTCCAAGGACATTTATTTGAGTACTCATTGCTTTAGACAAGCACTGAATGTTTCACATACATTCATTCTTCTAATACATACAACAACCTTGTATTTGGACATCATCATTAAGACAATTTTGTCCAAAAAAGGAAAGTCAAATCATACAGATAAAGCAGTCCACTTTGACCATCATATACCAGAAGCCCTTGGGTTTGGAGTTTATCCTTCCAGATATTTCTCTTTGCATTTACATATAGGTGACTACTTAGATTTTGCTCTCTTTCTCCATTATAGACAGCACGGTGTTCACCAGACCTGTTCTGCCTCCTTGCGAACTTGCAAGTAGTTCTCCAGGGTAGAGACCAAGAAGTGGAATTGCTGGGTGGGAGGGAGCATGTATTTAAACAATTTTATTAGAAATGGCCAAGCAGGCCTCCAAAAAGCCCTTTTCAATTTATGTCCACACCAACAGTGTACAATAATACACCATTGCCCACTCCTCAGGAAAACCTGCTGTTATTAATCTTTTTACATTTTGTATCAATCTCATGTGTGAAAAATGATGTCTTGTTATTCTTTTAGTTTGATTTTCTTTGAGTATTAGTGGGGCTAATCTTTCTGCTTCTTTTCACTTTGGCTATTTGTCTTCCGAATGTGAATTACATCTTCATAGCCATGTTTATTTTTCCTTGGGGTTGTTTGTCTTTGTCTTACTGATTTGTTAGACTTCTTTACATATTCTGCATGTTTGTGACTTGTTATGTAGGCTGCAGACATTTTTTCCAAGTATATAATTTCTTTTATTTTAGCCTATGGGGTCTTCTGCCATTTAAAAGTTTGATGTATTCAAATTTATTAATCTTTCCTTCCTTGCTTTTGCATTTTGTGCCTTTATGTATTCTGCCATATTTTATTTTATACTTTTATGGTTTGGTTCTTTAAAACATCTGGAACATATTAAACATATGTATAAGTTCCTTTCTTCTTATTCCAGACACAGAGTATCCTGAGGGGAATGCTAATTACAGAGCTGATCCCAAAAAGCAAGAAAAGCAAATAGAAGTGGACACTATCCCATTTAGAGATGTGCTGGGCAGGTGCTGCAGCCTGTAATAGAGAATAGAGTATTTCTGAAGGCAAGCATCTATGGCCCCAAACAGATTAGAGAATCAAACTCTTTCCAATCTGCTTTTCTCAAGAGGGACCCTGAATGGAATTCTTTCCCAGAGTATGTTCAGAGTTTGTGTGTTAGAGTTTGTGTGTTAGTGTTCTGGCATATTAATAGGGCATTAATAATTTCCACATGCAAAAAAGGCTTTTGTGGTCACATAGGTTTGGGAGAGTCTTGATTAAACAATGCTAAATGGATTTCTATGGGAACAGCTCAATTAGTGAACATTTATTTTTGTCGGAGGCTGTGAGTTGTTTTCAGATGGAAATTTACAGTGTGTTGAAAAATCCATGAAATTATTTAGTCCAGGCAGAATCTTTGCTGCCAGGGAAGCATTAAAAAACATGGGTGGGTAAAGTGGCTGTGGCTCAACTGATAGAGCATCCATCTACCATATGGAGGGTCCAGGGTTTGGTACCCAGGGCCTCCTGACCCGTGTGGTGAGCTGGCCCACGCATAGTGCTGTTATGTGCAAGGAGTGCCATGCCACACAGGGGTGTCCCCCACATAGGGGTACCCCACGTGCAAGGAGTGCACCCCACAAAGTGAGTTGTCCTGTGCAAAAAAAGCTCAGCCCACCCAGGAGTGGAGCCACACACATGGAGAGGTGATGGAGCAAGATGACACAACAAAAAAAGTGACACAGTTTCCTGGTGCTACAACGCAAGAATGTAAGCAGACACAGAGGAACACAGAGGAAATGGATACAGAGAGCAGACAATTGGGGGGGGGGGGAGGAGAGAAATAAAATAAATCTTTAAAAGAAAAACAAAACCAAAAAAAAACCATAGGTGGGGAAGCAGATGTGGCTCAACCAGTTGGGTGCCTGCCTACCACATGGGAGGTCCCGGGTTTGGGTCCTAGTGCCTCCTAAAAGAAGACCAACAGATGCCACTCCTTCCATAATTAGCTAGATGCCTCATCCTTATGCAATGAGCTAGATGCTGTCCCTGCTGCAACAAGCAAATGCCACAAGCTAGCACATGCCACAGCCCACAGGGAGCAGATGTAGTTCAGGTTGTTGGACACTCACCTTTCATGTGGGAGGTCCTGGGTTTGTTTCCCAGTGCCTCCTGGAGAAGGCAAGCAAACAATGAGCAGACAGACAGAACAATCTGAGGGAGGTGGGGGATAAAGTAAATAAATAAATCTTAAAAAAAAAAAAAAAGGATGAATCCAAATCTCCCAGCCCCAAAGATTTTGATTGTGTTGGTCTGGTGTGTTTTGGGCTCTTTTTTTTTTTTTTTTTTTTTTTTTTTAACACTCCCCTGGTGAGCCTAACGTACAGCCCAGGTGGAGAACCACTTATTAGTCCGATGGCTTCACTAAGTAAGACAGGAAAACAAATATTTAAAAGGATGACATATCACAAACTCATTTGGGGAATAGCTGGGACTGGAATGCAGATATCTGGAAGCCCAAATATGAAGCCCACAGCTTTACACTGTGCTACTTTATCCAACGCATGAAGTTTGTAGGGTTCAACCTGGAGCACATATCACAGTCATAGGTTTTGGCACATGCCATCTGCTACCTTGTACTGCTTATTGATTTAGAATGGTCTTAGTTTCCTTATTTATAAAAGGGGATAATCATACCCCTCCTCCCTCATCTCAGAGTTATTCTGAGAATTGAATGAGCTAATGCATATGAAAAGGTTTAAAAAAATATACATTGTACAAATGGAAATAATGAAAATGGGCAGGGAAAGGAAGATAATAGTGCCTAACACAGTGTCCCATTCACAAAGGGGGTGTAGGAGGTATTTATTGAAAGTAATTGATGGTGGGAATAAAAGGCAGCTGTTTTTGTAGAACAGATTCTCCACAAACACACCTGGAATCCCTCACATCCCAGGCAAGTTGTCAGCATCACCTCCCTCAGGGAACCCTTGATTAAGGTTAGCATATTTTCAGCCCCAGGAGGTTAGAACATAAATTTTATATCATTAGCATTCATATGTATATGCATGAACATTTATATAATTTTGCATGCTGTGTTCAGTGGTCTCCAACTTAATAAAGTAGAACACCCTGCGGTGGTCACACTGAGGGTGTCTTTTTCCCTGGACTGGTCCCTAATACGGAGGACAATTACCAGGGCCTTGGAGAGACTGGGAAATGGAGGGAGCTAAAAATAAACTGTAGACAAGAGGAGGAGGCTTCCAGGTGCCGAAAAGGAGACCGCACACCTGCTGCAGCCAAGGGGTCTATGTAGCCCTGGGACTTCCCATGATCCTCATGAAACTGCAGAGGCTTTGGAAACATTTAGGGTTCTGCAGATATCTGAAAAACTAGCCTGCCAATAGGAAATGTGCCTGGGGGACCAACTCACTTAGCACAGAGGCACCTTAGAGAAGTCTGATGGAGGCATAAATGGTTACCATAGATGAACCTGAGCCATAGATCATCACTGAAAAAACCCAAAAAATCAGTGTTGTACATTATTAATTCAAAATATTTATGTAGTAGGTTCTGGGACACAATAGTGAACATACAGAGCCCATCCCTGCACTTGTAAAGATTGCAGTTGAATGGGGGAGATGGACAGAAAGCAAGCTAATGGAAAAGGGAGAATTGAACTTTGTGGTCTTATAAAGGAAACAGCCAAGGGACTGGAAAGGGCTTGAGGGGACAGCTGTTTTAGTCATAGTGGTCAGGAGTGGAGACCAAACCAGGAATGGGAGAGGAACACTTCAAGCAGGTGGAACAGAAGGCGTGATGGACACAGCAGGGAAGACCTGGACACATTCAGGGAAATGAAGCTGGTCCAGAAGGGCTGAGGGTAGACAGTGAGGAGGAGACTGGCAGAAGAGCAGAGGCAGTGGGGACCTAGGCAGGGACCAGACCATACTAAGCCATGGATGGGAGTGACATATCTATTCTACAACAATATCCAGCTGCTTGGGTGATGGCCAAGGGTAATATTCAAGATATTCAACATCCAGCAGGAGTGGATTCCAGTTTTGTGGAGCCTGAAGTTTATACAATTTTGTAGTCCTTCTTTAAGAAAAGGAACTCGATGATATCTTTTCAAAGTTCAAAAACATGAACAAAACCATAAAGCCTCATAAGCACCTTGCTTGGGTCCTTGGAAGGTGTTATGCAAGCAAGGGGCCCTGACAGTTAAGTGTCTTCAACTTCACAGTAAATCCACCTTTGAAAATCTTACAGAGCAGATGCTAACTAGAAGCAGTGGTACAGCTATCCTGAGTGACCCAGCCAAATGCCAGCACTGGTGCAGGAAAGGCTGATGGCAAGGGTCTTTTGGGGCTGGAGAAGTGGAGGAAAATACCTTGGAAGAAGTTGAACAAGGGGTTTAAAGATATATTCATGGGAATGGTGATGACAGCCCTGAATCTAAGCTGCAGAAGGAGGAAAATGTTGGCCAGGGTGAATGGATTAGAGATCTCACAGAAGTTCTAGAATTGTACAAGTGGGGGTGAAGCAAGTGAAGCAAGTGGAGCAAGTGAAAAGCTGGCTGTGTGTTGAGAGAGGAATCCATAGAATCTAGATTTAGAAGTGGTTCATTTTATGGGGATGACAAGGAGCCGGAAATGACCCTGGAGTGGATAACTGGGGTTATGTGGAGGAAACATCCTTGGGATTGAGAGACTGGAATCTGGAACGCAGGATGGTTCTTTCACAGGGGATGCTGCAGGCACAAGAGTTGGGTGGAAAGACACTAAGGATTTTTTTTTTTTTACTTAAAGGGGAACACTCCCCTCTGTGTAAAAAACAGCTATCACTAAAGCTATAAGGCACTTGCCTTAGTTGTTAAGTGTGCTGCAAAAGGAAGTGTGCACAGCATCGGAATTTTTCTCCTAGTGGGGGATTCTGCTACTAATTTCAGAATCACAAACAGACATGACTGCTGTTGTTTTGGGCATAGTTGAATCTACAATTCACTTTCCCGGTTACATATTTTCGTTCTTTTCCTTCCCCTGGGGGTAAGAACCTTTCAAATGTTCATAATCTCTATGGACAACTTTGTCATTAAAAAGGAAAAAATAGCAGCTACTGATATTATATATAATAATTTTTGGTTTGCAATAGACTTTCACATTTGTTATCTGATATGAGATTCGGAATAAATCCATTAAACTGTGAACCTATCTCCATTCTAGAGAGGGAGATATAGTCTCAGAGAAGTTAAGTAACTTCCTCAAATCACAAAGATTTTAAGTATTGGAAGTGCCAAAGCAAGTCCTGAATCCAGGCATTCTGACTCCTAGTCCAGTGCTCTTTCTACCCTATCATAGCACCTTCCCTCATGTCTTTTGTGACTATGTCACCATTATAACTGTTTCTACCAAGTTTTGTTCCTAACTTTTTGTTGTAAGCCTGTTGGTCTCTGCCACAGACTTATTTTTGGTTGAGAGACAGCAAGGCCTTGGGATTGGAAGGCCTTCTGTAACCCCCGGGGGAAACTCATTTCAGCTTGTTTTTATGGGAAATAACTAAGTTTGGAGAGGCAAGGTGGACAGCCAACTAGGGTGAGCCTCTACTCTGCCACCAACTAGCCGTGTGCCCTTGGGCAAGTCACTTCACCTCTTTGACCTCAACTTCTTTAGCTGTGAAATGAAGTTAATTCCTACCTAATAGGATTGTGTGTGTGGTGTGTGTGTGTTATATAAGACTCAAAAGAGGCAATAAATATGAGACAGTTTGGCTAACTATCAAGCACAGCACGTGAGAGGTTTGTCACATGGTTTATCAGGCAGAGTCCAATAGGGAGGGAGAAAGCACACAGTAATTTGAACAGGGAATACTTAATATAAAGAACTTTTAACTATATCAAGGGATTGGAGTAATCAGGGATTGGCCAGTAAGAACTACAGAGAACTCTAAAGCATATAAGGCTAGCAGATAAAAGGATCAGCGACTTCCCACAGAGCTGAGATAGAGCACCCAAGATAGAGCCTCCCTCCTCTAGTTGCCTGAAATCTGGGCCCCACTGAAGAAATCACAGTCATGGCTCACTGGACCGCCAAAAGTCTCTGTGGTAAAGCACTAGCAGAACTTGCTGGAAACCAGACCTCTAGCTGTGTTGGGGAAAGCTGTTCACAAGGAGTTGTCTTATTGGGAACACTCTGCTGCAAAACCAACTGAGGGAGTACCAGAGGAAGCTGTTGAAGGCTACAGGGCCACTATGCACTGCTGGGACTGCAGTCTAGAGTAGCTGCATGTGTTGCAGAAACATTGTGGTGGAGAAACTGCAAGTACTGTAGGAGCTGCGCCCTGAGGGAACTAAATGTGTGCACTGCAGAAGCCAGGCATTGGAGAAGTGTGTGCAATGAAGGAGCCTAGTGCTGAAGAAGTTGAAACCAGGGTGCAAAACCCTTTCTTTCTGCAGCATCTTTCCAGCACCTTCTACTGATAAAGCTTTAGTGCCAGCTGGCAAAGGAAAAAGATTTAACAGGCCCAGACCCATTTTCACAGAGCAAACAAAGAGGGTGAATTTAGACCTGAAAAGGCAATAAATGAATAGCCGGCACACATAAGTAGTGCCACGGCTCTAACCCTGACCTTGGTGAGAACTCACAGTGTTCAAGTACAGGCTGAATGAGCACGACTCAATTAAATTCTGGAAATCTTTCTGAAAGTGGCTGTGAGACTGAGCTAGAGACCTTGTAAAAATGCTTGCTGACCCTGTAAGTAGGCAATAAGAATAATTCACAGATGCCCTTCCTTTTTTGCCTATAAAAAAGCCAGACACACACCCTCCAAGTTCCTATTCCTTTCCTTTTAAATGATCAGCTGAACTGCTTGTCTTCACTAACCAAATAGAACAAAATGTCTGTTAGCCAAGGCCAGGTTAGGTTTCTCTTCTTCCCATGGAAGGTCCCCTGGAAGTTCAAGGTCCCTGAACTTTGGCCCATCCTCAGCAAACAGTCCCTACTTAAGAGCCCCTCCCAGAGCATAAGCTAGACTCAAGAGAAAACATTATCCACTCTGCTATCTGTTCACAGCACCCTTTCATTCCACTTCCTCACACCCATTCTTTCTAGCTGTGTGTACTCCTCTCTATAAAAGAAAAGTCCCTTTTGCCTAACTCTTGAGATGCTAGCAAATTTTACATTCTGAGCATCCTCCCTATTGCAATAGTCTTTTCCAATAAAATATCACCTAAACTGAGTCAGGATTTGTTTTTATTTGACGATAGAAAAGCCTTTCTTGACCACTCTTTCTAAAGCAGTACCCTCTGTCACTCTGAACCCTCGTCCTGCTTCATTTTCCTTTAAAGCACTTTTTCCTTTGCCATAACATGATAACTTCTTAGCTCTTTGTTATCTAATTCCCTCCGTAGACTGAGGAGAGGGATTGTGTTTTGTTCACTGCCGATTCCTGAGAACCTAGAACAGTCCCTGACACATAGCAGGTGTTCAATAAATATATGATGAGTAGAGGCAAACGGGACTATCCAGCAGGGTCTTTCTGGCTTTGTTCTTAGTAGGGGCCTTCCCTCAGGTGGTTTCTGAGTGGGGTTTCAAGGTCATGTTCTCTGCTGGGTCCCAGCTGTCTTCCCTCTTTCCCTATATTAACCTGCCTCAGTGCTTCATTGTAACTTCATCTCACCAGCTTCACTATGTTGGGGTGTGTGTGTGTGTGTGTGTGTGTGTGTGTGTGTGTTTAAAAGTATATGGGATAAATTCCAGGCTGGCCAGCCCTTAGGACTGCTTTCCCCTACACAGTGTCAATAAGAAATTATGAGGTGCCATCCATTTGGAAGGAAAAGGACATATGAAACTGCATTTACCTGGCACTTTACACAAGATTGAAAAAAAAATATCAATCCTTCACATCAAAAAATAAAAGGCAGGTGGAGATGGGGCGGTGGGGGAGGGGGGGAGTTAAAGTGTGCCTCAAACCATCCCTTAGTTCTCCAAATAAAGCCCTATCCCTTCTGCAACTCAAATGAAGCTAAGATGCCAGAAATGCATTTGTATCATGTAACGAAAGTAAAATTAAGAAGACTGGAATCCTGGAGTGGCTCTATTACTCATGATTTATTCACTCCCCCAACAATAGTTATCAAGAAGTCTCAGAAGCCTCTTCTTTCAGCAGAACATTAAAATGAAATTTCTGTTTCTAAAAGTATGGCAGACTAAATGCTCTGACTGACCCTTCCACCAAAAACGATTTAAAAATCTGGATAAAATGTATAAAAAATTTAAGTGCATGCAAGCTTGAGCTAGAAAGAAAGTACAGAATCATTATTTTTTAGGATTAGATGAGACAAATGTGACTGCACAGAAATTTTTGGAGTGATGCTTCCATATTTTGTTGAGCTACCCTTTATTATTTTATTTTTTGAAGTTGAAATAAAATTTACTTAAAAAATTAGGTTTAAAAAATGATTAATATCTGAAACCAAAGTGAAATAAAAAAGGAAGAAATTATTAATTCATGCAACAAATATGGATGAATCCCAACGCCATTATGCCAAGTGACAGAAGCCAGGCAAAAACTGTCTATCTTGAGCTTCCCTTTTCAAACCTCATAGGGAAAGGAGCAAGGGATAAAACAAACATCCAAAATGAGAAGTTTATTAGGAAAGACCCTCTTAATGTTGGAACCCTAAAGGGCTACACCTTTAATGTAAGGGTGGCCAAAAAAATAAACCAGCCCTCGCCCCATGCTAATCAAAAGGGGATGGTAGTTTTTATATCTACACTTCTTTATTTTATCCTGACAGCAAACATGAGATTGCTGGATCAGAGATCAGGCCATCATTTACTTGCAATAACAATGCCTTATCCCCATGCTCCATCTCCCTACTTGGGGGTGATGCCATATGGGCCAATGTTCACCCTGCATGGACACAGGCAGTCAGTACAAAAGGGGGGGACCCTGAAATTATGCATCTCAGAATTTATGTGGGAACTGCTGCACAGCTGCCACCCGCCCCTCTGCAGAGAGGAGGGGAAACCCTTCTCTCTAAAGTAAACGAAAGCTCTCTGGGAAGAGAAAGGACAGGTCCCTGGGAGTTTGCAACCCTTTAAAATGTAAATGAATAATAGCTCCAGGGAAGATAAACCTGTAAATCTCTCCCTGGTTATAGAACCACCATTAACTTCCAAGGCTTGTTTGCCATTCATTCAGATTTTAAACCATGTTGCCAGGAATTTTTGCTTATTCGGAAACATGAAACTATTTGCACTGTTTCCCGACAGAGGACAGATGGGAAAACTGCCTCCTTGGAACTTGGCTGCTTATTGGTTGGGGACGGGTGGTGGGGTGGGGGATGGGGGTGGGGATACCCATCTGAGTGTTCATAAGCATATTACGGCTTTATGTAATTCCCATTACCTGGATGGTCATAATAAATTAAATTAGATACTTAATTGATGGTTCAGCAGCTGCCTAGATACAGCCTAAGGCAGAACTAGAAAATAAAGCAGAAAAAAATAACCAGTATGCAGCAAATAAAGACAAAAGAAATGGAATATGTAAAAAAGAAGTTAATTGAGATGGGAGAGTGAAAAGATCTATCAAGAGCCTAACTGGAGTCTCAAAATAAGAGAAAAGAGAATGGAGGAGAGGCAATGGCTCCAGATTAATAAAAGACTCTAATCTTCAAGTTCAGAAAGACCAATGAACCCTGAGCAGGTTCAGTTAAGAGAAATATACTCTTAGCTGCCTCATAGTGTGTATTAAAAGCAGCAAGGGAGAAAGTTTAACTTCAAATGAACACCTAGACTACTAGAACAAGAAATCATCAGATTCTAAAAACTGAGATATAATTCATAAAAAATTCACTCAAAGTGTACAATTGGTGATTTTGAGTATATTCACAAGGTTGTGCAAACATCACCATTAATTAGTTCCAACATCTTTTCATTATCCCAAAAAGAAACCCTGTACTCAATAGCAGTCACTCCCCATTCTCCTCTGCCGCCAGTCGCTGGTAACTAATAATCTACATTCTGGACATTTCATATTGTGGTAGGGGCCATCCTAGTGCAGCCTGCCACCTTTCCCTGGGACCCAAAATCCAACCTATGCTCATTACCAGGTGTGTCAGCCTGGCGGGATGAACCACAAAGCCCAAGTAGCTAAGGCAACTGCTGGAACATTTCTTCTCCTATGGCCCTGAACAAATGTTCTTGACCTATGCTGACACGTGCTCACTGGAGACAGTCTGACTCTGGCAGGCATGTTTTATAACATCCAGCTCACACCCTGGTGGTGTATCTGTCCCTGGGAGCAAGGGAGTGGGGTTCTTCCACTGTGGCAGCACAGAAACACAAGACAGGGGTGCTGCGTATAGAACCTGTCCCTGGGTTGGCCATGAATTGAGACCCCCTTGGTGATGGGAAACTGACACCCACTAGTGAAGGTGAACTTGTTCTGTCTCTTCTCTCTGTGAGTAAAACATCTTTCCACCAGAGTCTGTGCTGGCAACCCCGACATCTATATTGGGGTGGTTGACATCTCTTTAGGCGTCTCTCCTTCTGACTGACATATAAAAATGGAATCATAAAATATGTGGCTTTTGTGTCTGGTTTCTTTCACTTTGTCTTTTCAAGATTCATTCGTGCTTTAGCTTGAATGGGTACTTCACTCCTTTTTGTGGCTGAATAATATTTCCATTGTATAAGTATATAACATTCAGTTTATTCATCAACTGATGGACATTTGGGTTGTTTCCACTTTTGGGCTATGATAAATAATGCTGCTATGAACAATGGTGTACAAGTTTTGGTGTGAACATATGTTTTCATTTCTCTTGGTTTTGTATCTAGGAGTCAAATCGCAGGTTAAATGGTAACTGTATGTTTAACTTTTTAAAGGAGCTGCCAAACTCTTTTGCACAGCAGCTGAAACATTTTAGATTTGCAACAGAAATTTGTAAGGATTTCAATTTCTCCACATTATTGCCAACGCTTGTTATTGCCCATCCTTTTTATTATAGCCATCCTATTAGGTGTAAAGTGGTACTTCATTGTGGTTTTGATTGGCAATTCCCTAAAGTGTAAATAATGTTGAACATCTTTTCATATACTTATTGGTCACTTGCCTACCTTTTTTGAAGAAATGTCTATTCAAACCTTTGCCCATTTTTAATTGGTCTATCTGTCTTTTTGTTGTTGAATTGCAGGAGTTCATTATATATTCTGGCCACTAGACCCTTATTACATACAAGATATAAAAATATTTTCTCATATTCTGTGGGTTGTCTTTTCACTTTCTTGACAGCACCCAAATACTTTTTTTGAATCCTTAAATTCCAAGTTCAAAAAAATTTTAAACTCTTTTGTGTTCCCCTGTTTTGCTGGTACCCTCTTATATTCTTACTTCACTGGATAAATTTGACAAACACTCACCAACCTAAGCTTACCCTGGATGCATAGTGATATGCCAAGGTGTTGGGAAACTCTGAGCTGGTCATTTCTTTCTCAACAATAAATAGAGCATGACAGCCTCTAGCTAACAACAGTTTAAGACTGGTCATTAAAAGAAACTACATGCATGCAAATACATCCTTTTCCCACCATTCTACATTGTGTGGTTCACACCCAGGGCTATGGGGGCAGGTTGATAAAATGACTGAGGGTCTTCCCTGGGATGATGATCAATATTGACTATGTGTACATGGTTGGTAGCCTGAAGTTTGACCAAATATTTCCAAATCACCCACTGAATAAGGAGAGAGAATGGAGCTAAGACTACCATTTTCCTCAAAACAGGTTGAGACTTTATAGAATAGGAATATATTCAAGTGTTCATAGAGCATTGTCTTAGTGGGTGGAGACTAATATAATAAGCAAAAGAATATTGAATTCCCATCCTGGGAAGTCCTGCTACATTCTCTAATAGAGTGGCAAGAATCCCTAGACTACATGGACTGTGCCTCGTGAAGGACCAACATGCCAGGCCCTTGACATGGATGGTTATACTTAAGAACCTTGTCCTTGTGAAATTGAAACTTAGCCTAGTATTATATATTGTCTAAGAGTTACCTCCTGAAAGCCTCCCTGTTGCTCAAATGTGGCCTTTCTCTAAGCCAAGCTCAGCATATAAACTCACTACCTTCACCACCAGTGTGGCACGTGACTCCCAGGAGTGAGCCTCCCTGTCACTGAGGGATTATTACCACTTGCCAACTATTGATGCATTTGGAAAAAGACCTTGACTATAAGGGGGTCCAAAAACACAAATGAGTTTTTTATGGCTAAGAGATTTGAAAGTGAGTTGGGAAGTCGTTCAGAGGTTATGCTTATGTATGCCTCAGGAAGAGCTCACTGAATGCCACACTGAAAAGTGCCTCAAACAGGGGTGCTCCTGTGGACTCTAGAGATATCTAGATACTACAGGCAGAACAGGTAATCTCAGGAATTAGGCACCTTGTCAGTGGGCCTTAACTTGGAATATATTTTCCCCAACGTAACAGAGTTAGAATAAGTTATAAGTTCTCTATACATGATTCTTCTGCCCCTTTTATTTGAACCTATAATTAACATTACAATTGCTAAAATATACATACAAGAGACTTAAATCTTCAGTCTGTTCATATGCTGGTTGAGCCCTGAACCTCAACAGAGTTGCAACACCCACGCGTCAGTTCATCAGACTTACCCAGCACAACTAACAAAAGGATGATGATGATGGACAATACCCATCCGAAAAAACAGAGAGTATCTACAACTGCGCTATGGGATCTGAGCCCTCTCTCAATCAGAAACAGAGTGGGCTTCACAATCCTAAATCCTCAATATTGAGGAATGAACAAACATAAGGGAGGAATGCAACTATGGGGGACTAAATAGACATTATTATTCTAACAATGGAAAAACGTGTAACATTGATATAAAGGCAGTGGTCACCAAAGTTTCTGAAGTGTGGGAGAAGGAAGAACAGGTGTAAAATGGAGCATTTTTAAGATACTGGAATTGTTCTTAATGACATTGCAATGTTGAATCCAAGCCATTATACATTTTGTCATAATCTATAAAATGTGCAGTTTAAAGTTTAAACTATAATGTAAACTATTGAACATGGTTAGTAGCAATGCTACCATATGTGCTCATCAATTGTAACAACTGTACCACACTAATCAAAGATGCTGTTAATGGGAAAAGTGTGGGAAGAGGAGGAGGAGAAGTATATGGGAATCCCCCTATATTTTTGATGTGTCATTTTTGAAATATAAAGGTTCTTTAAAAATTAACAAAATTTTTTAAAAATCAAGGTGTATTTTATACTTTCACCACATTTTAATTCAGAAAATTCCCATCTTATGTGTTTTTGGTTGGTGTGTCTGGTGGCTTCCCTGTTGGACATCTGAATCTAGACTCTTCTTTACCTCAGCTTAAAGCTGTAGGGTGAATCCTGTCCTTCATTGCAACTAGCATTTCAAATAAAAGTAGTTCTGGGGGAAAAAAAAAAGACTGAAAAATTCCATCCTTGAAAACCCATCCTCTTCCATCTCTCCTATGGAGTCTCCTTGATTCAGTTAACTCAGAATCTCTCACATATTCATGTCTTCCTTCCATTTCCATCACCGCTCCCCTGGCTCAGAGTTTCATGGATGGCTGCCTCCTAACTGTTCTCCTTGCTGTAGTGCACAACATTAAACTCTGCCTTCTACATCACTGTCCTAGGGGCTTCCAGAAACCTGCATCTTGTCAATTACACTATAAGAATCAGTACCAGGAACCAGATCTTTACCTCTTTACGAATAGCAGCCCTCCATAAAGTTTGTTGAAAGAACACATAAGTGAATCATATCACATTTTGCACAAAAATCTTCACTGGTCCCCCATTACTTTTGATCTGATGTCTGAAGAATTTAGCATGGCGCCCAAAGCACTTTCTGAATAATGCCATAATGAACATTTGCAGCTCCTTTGCCTGCCATTCTCTTTTCCTCTCACACCCTTTCCTCCCCTGAACCACAACCACCCTGCACTACTCCCTCGCTTATCACTATCAGCACCTCCATGTCTCTGGCTTTTATTCACTTAATTGCTCTTTCAATAATGTTCTTGATTTACTTATGTATTGTAGCAAATTGAAATTCTTCTTATCCTTTCAGACTCAGCTCCAGGGTCAGCTCTCCTATGCAGAGTTCCCCTGAATGCCTTAGCAGGAGCCCTCCCTCTTTGCTCCCTCTAACAACATTTACTCGACTCACTCTGTCTACTTGCCAGAGGATCGGGACTCTGACTAATTTTCACATATCCCCTCAGTACCAAGCACAGGACCTGGCTAGTAACTGATGTTTAATGAACACATGTCAAATGGAGCTAAATTTTTATATGAAATATTAATTTTTGGTTAATTCACTCAAGAAGAAAGATCGGGGGGAGGAAATGGGTATAGAATAATGTGTAGGGCACTGAATCATGTGCCCCACAAAAGACTTGTTCAGATCTTAATTCACTTTCCATTGCATGTGAACCCATTTGTAAACAGGACCTTTTGAAGATATTGTTATTAGTTAAGGTTAATTAGTGGCCAAATTGAATCAGGATGGATCTTAATTGGTATGACTGGAGGTCCTATAAGGAAAGAGGAAATTTGGGTACAGTTAATCAGAGAAAGCCACAGAAGAAGCCAGAAGTCAGTGGAAACCAGAAAAGCAAACACAGGGAGAGATTACCATGTGATGGAGGCAGAGATGCAGAGAACCCCAAGGATTGTGGCAAGTGAGCAACAGAATGCTACAGACTTCTGGGAGAAAGCATGGCCTTGCTGACATCTTGATTTTGGACTTCTAGACTCCAAACCATGAGGCAGTAAATGTTTGCTATTTAAGACCACCCATTGTATGGCATTTGCCATAGCAGACTTGACAAACTAAGACATAATATTCTCTTGATTCCCCAGAATTTTCAGCTATTTCAGTTGCCACCAAGCTGAAAATCTTTCTCTATGGGATTTTCGTTGCAGTTTCTCTCTTTTCCCTCTTCCCTCTCTGTCTCTGGCTTGCTGCCCTCTCCTCTACATTGCCAGTGTATGTGCTATCAACCTCTTTCTCTCTCTGACTTGTTTGGTGGTCCCACAAAGAGGGAAGAAGATGACACACACTGGGAATGTCTCCATGGTGATCTAGGATGTAATAGTCAGTCTTCCAGTTGCATGCAGATAGAAGAAACTGGAGAGCGAAGCAAGCTTTCAGCCCTCTTTCCCTGTCTTGTTCCATAGTGAAATTCTTGCTTGATAGTGTGAGAGAAGATAGCTCAGACAGGTGTTTCCTCTTCTGGAATCAGAACACTTCTCTAGCACTTCAGTTTTCCCTACAGTCTCTGAGGCTTGTTTAGTGCTCCCCAGAACTGCATTTCCTATAAAGCAAAATCTAGGGTTCAGCCAAAGGACATGAGGCAAGATCATAAAACCCTTACACATCAAGTTGTCTGACCTCCTTATGTAATTCACATGCAAGGATGTGTTCGACCGATATAGGCGCCACACTGAGCACAGGCTTCTGGAGATGGCTCCTCCTTCCCTGAACTTAGTCATTATCATCCCTGTACTAATGCCATGGTCTAGCATCTGCCCTCCATAACCCCTATTACCTCATTGCCTGGCCACCATCCCTTCTTTCCTCACTGTATGTAGTCTGACCAAAGCCTTCTGAACAGTTTTGAAAACACATTTTTCCATCTATCCCTCTCATGCCTACACATTCTTCCCAAGCCCAAACACGCCTCCCTTCCCATACACAACATACATACATGTATAGCGTTAGCCCAGGGCAAAGTATCTATTTACACTCTTCATAATGGTAGTCACTAGCCATATGTGAATATTTGGAATATAGATTAATTTTAAAACTTTAAAAACTATACTAGCCATATCTTAAGTGCTCAAGTGTGGCTCATGTGGCTCATGGCCACGTAATGGGCAATGTAGATCTAGACCATTTCCAACTTCACAGAAAGTTCTATTTGAATATACTGTCACTACGAGGGGTTCATTTGTCTTTCTGGAACACATTGAAGTTTATATGAGCAAAATGATTTTTCATTCCAGTTTTTATTGTTCATCTATTGGTTTCTCCAGAGTACCATTTTCTAAATTGTGACTGTTTCACCAGCATGGGTATACAAATGGAGACGATAATAAGAATAGTCACTACTTATGCAGTACCAATTTTGTACCTCGTACCATGCTGAGCACTTTCCCTGTGTTACTTTTGATTCTCACAATACCCTTTCAGGTTAAATATTTTTATTTCTATTGACAGATACAGAAACTGTAGCTCAGAGAGGTAAAATGCACTCCAGACCAAACAAGCCAGGAGGGATTCAAAACACACATGCCAGGCTCCAAAGTCCTTTCTAGTATATCTCAGTGCCCCTTTAAGATGAGAGATTATTTGAAATGAGATCTCACCCAAACTGAGACAAATGGACTTGGGAGACTTGATACACAATCACTGATCTTAGAGACCTTTCAGTCTAGCTGGGAAGGCAAACAACCTCATTGCGACTGTCATCACATTACAAGCATTTGCATAACTTTATAATTGGCAAAGGGCATTCTCTCTCATGATTTCAATTTTCAGGAAGTATTGTAGTGCTGGGCTTATTAAGGGGAAATAGAAGTCTATGCAACTGGTCTGTGGGAATGCTGAAGAAGGTGCAATTAACTATGACTGACAGGCAGCCCAGAGGACGTGTCACAGAAGCTGAATTTTGATGGATGAGGGGAGTTTCTACAGACAGAGATGTTGTGGAAAGGTCCACCGGCAGGGACAGCTGCATGAGGAATGGTATACACCCAAGCAAGCTCCACCGTCCTTTCTTCCTGCCTGCAGCTGGAATGAGCTTTCAAAAACATAAAGCTGTCACATGCTGGCTTAAAAAGTTTTGGTGGTCCCCATGACCCTGGGATATAGTCCAAACTCCCTGGGATGGTTTGTGAAGCCTGCACAGCCCGGAGGCAGCACCGTGCTTACCGTTTTTACCTTTTGCCCATCTCCCATCATACTGGCGACTTGTTTCCTTCAAACTCACCGAACACCCCTTCTGTCACTGGGGCTTTTATTCATACTATTCCTGTGACTTGAATGGTCTTCCTTTCACTGCGCTCCTGATTTCTCAGAAGAAAGCCTATTTATTATCTTCAGGGTTCATTCAGATGCTTCCTCTGTGTTTTCTGGCTGTCCTGCATTTGCCTCTGTCATTACCGTTACCCCTCCATAGTACCTGTACCACCTGTACCACCACAGACCATAAACAGCTTGAGGGCAAGAACTATGTCTTGTGCATTCTGTAGAGAGCACTTAGCATATAGTAAGTCACTTTAAATTACTCTAGAGATAATACTGGGTTTAAGGTGAATGCATGAGAAAGACCCTAAAATAACCTATACGGTGAATGTGCATGACTCGTGGAATTTACCCACAAAGCAATTCTATTTATGTCTTCACATTTATTCAATAGGTCTAGTTCTTCCCATGCCCTGGATAAAAATGTGGGATGCCCTGTGACATTTCTAGTTATCCTTAGGTTTTATGAACAGTCTTAACTTAGTAATTAGAAAATCAGCAGCCAAATTCTAGCTACCCTAATGACTTGTTAGTCTATCCCCTCCACTTAATTTCTACTATTATTCTCCAGTGATGAGTCCTATTATCTTTCACCTGGAGTGCTGCAGTAATCTTCTAACTAGTCTCCCTCTTTAGACCCCCAATTGCCTAAAGAGCCAAATCTGGAAGTACCAGGGGTTGAAACTGGGACCTCATACATGTGAAGCAAGTTCTCAATCACTGAGCTACACCCTGCACCATCAAATCCAAATTCTTGACTTGGCATTTACAGTTCTCCATGATCTGACTTCAGCTTATTCCTCCATTTTTATCTCCCATCAATCCCTAGCAATCTGTGCTGTCACTAAATCTTGCAGTGTGTCCTGAGCTTACCTGTACTTATGCTGTTCCAGAAGTCTGGGGGCTTTGACCTCAGTTTTTTTTTTTTGCCTACCAAAACTGACTCATCTTCCAGGACATGACTCAAATATTACTTTCTTTAAGAGGCCTTCCCTAGCTCCCCAGTTGGAATTGCTAAATCATTTCTCAGTATTTCCAGGACTTTAAACATGTCCATTGCATTTCAGGTCAACTCAACCTATAATTGTTAAATTCTTCATATGTGTTAGGTGTGTCAAATGTTGGCTAATGCAATGCAAGGGTTTTATGGAGATGGGTTGGGCGGGAAGGGAAGGTCTGTGATTGGTCGACTCTGAAGGCCTCAGAAGAGACAGGAATTACACCTTTTTGTGGTGTGGGGAAGAATATTTTGGGGATGGGTGATAGAGGACAACTGCAGGAGAAAGAAGATGATGAACTAGCTAAGAAAGTCTCCATTTCCTCTTGTGAAATTTCACAGATACTCTAGACCCCTGGGTTCTAATGAAAGCATAAGAAGACAGTGCCTGGATGAGGATGTGTCTCTGACTGTGATGACCTGCTGCACCCCGGAAAGGGGAAAATTAAGTATTCAACTGTAGTCCCATATCTCATAAATGAAGCAAAGGACACTCTAAAGATCTGAAATTTGGCAGCCTGGGGAAAGAGCTTGCCAATATCTTCCCCTATTTTCTGATTTAATATCTTTAGATTATTTTAGGTCGATGAAATTTTATAAAACAATTCTGTGCCAAAATTGCTTCCAAGATGTGGTGTGAGTTGGGGAAAGGCATCCTGTCTGGTTCAGTGTAGTGGGTAGTCTCAGCAGTGTTACATATTCAGCAAAAATGGCAAAATGGAACTTGCATAAACATCTTCATTGGACTCTGGAAACAGCAAGGAATATTCATCACCAGGTTCCATAGCACTTGCTCCAGCCTCCGTTTTGCTTTATATTATTAGTTTGAACAGGCCTGCTGTGCCCAGCAGGCTGTTTACTCCTCAGGGACGGGTACCCTGTGGGTTTCACGTTGGTGCTCATACAGAGAATGCTTTGTTTGCTCATTTTTGGTGAGTGTTTGCTTATTGAAAGGTGGCTGTTCTCTTTGTTTCAGTTTCCCTGCTGTTTAGGATTGTTTTTTTTCAGTACCTGAAGCTGAGGCCTAATTAGGACAAGGTTTCAGGTTCAAGCCAGGTGTAGATACATTGGCCTCATGCTGTTACTTGACCTTTCATGCAAAAAGTTTAGTCAGCAAGCAGACATCCGGTAGTGAGGTATGTCCTGGGGAGGGAGGCGGAGAGTTATATCAAATAAGGTTTTTGCATTCAAGGATTTGATAGTCAAGTGTAGAAAATATGAGTGTATAAATAACATTGGTTGTGTCACTACATGTGTTTTTATAATAATAGCTCACACACAATTGATATTTTAGAAGAGAAGAGACAGCGGTGTCCATCCACATAATGTTCGAGTTGTATTGGTTCATGTGTAATTTTTCCTAAGAAAGGGAAACAAAATAGTAGTAGAATTATTGCCGTAGACTTGTAACTACAGTGAAGAAAAAGCACTCAGCTTGGCAGCTGTACAGGAAGGAGCCCTGTCAGCATATTTTAAAAAAATTAAATATAAGCACCTAGAGCTGGGGCTTGCTTCCTGGAGAGTTGCACCCCAGTCTGGCATAGCTCATGGCAGGCCACCTTTCCTCCTGTGCCCATCTTAATGGCAGCCCAGCTGCATTGTCTCTGTGCTTGCAAGCCAGCACTGGCACCCTTTTTGCCCTGTGCGTTTGTGATACCCCCCCCCCCCCCCCCGAGTCAGAACAAAGCTTTGCACCTATGATATACTTGATGGATAAATGGAAAATGAAAGACTGACCTCTGGATTTCTGTATCTAGCTCTACCTCTGCGTGGAGATGGGAAAGTCCACCAGTGAGACACACAAAGGACTTCTGAGGTACTAGAATTTCTATTCATGAAACTCTGGGAGGGTACATGCATGTGTGTTATTACTCTTTAAACTAGCCAAATCTGCATGCATGTTCTTTCATATGTGGGATATATTTCTTAATAAAACTACCAAAATCCATCTACTCTGCTAAGATACCCACTGTCTTTGCTAGCTCACCTTGCCTCTAACAGGCTTACGACACTTAAGCAAAACCACTCAAGGTTGAAGTAAACCTGCTGTACTCCCAGTAAACATTCAGTACTTCGATTGGTGATAACAATTCGATAGCACTAAAGAGAAAGTTAGACAAGCAGATGAACACTTACATAAAATGAGTTTCCCACCCTAATATTATTAACTTCTATCAATTATAACTCAATTGAACTTTTAATACTAAAATCTTTTGCAAGCATAAAACAGACATTTATCACTTCAGTGAATATTTGTTAAATGCCCACTACGGGCTTAACATTGTCCTTGAATATCGGATACCAGCACGAACAATATAAACATGGTACAAAGAATCTAAAGGGCTTAATATGGAGCCTTGAACATAATCAGCAGCAATAAGGTCTTTGTTACTATTATCATGGTTATTCCCTGAACTCAGCCTGGAAGCTTTGAAGCTTTGAAGCCATTTAGCAGCAACCCCCACACCCACCAGGGAGCTTCTCCCTCATTTTAGGGGTTTACCTCTGTAATAGTGTGCCAGGCAGATTAGGCATATTTAATGCTACATTATCAAAACTCTCAGAAATTTAGTGGTTTTACCAAGAACCTATTTCTTGTTCATATACACTCTGCTTTGGGTCTGGGCTGCATTTCAGTGCAATTGTCCTCCATGTGTAGGCTCAGAATTTCAGACTATTTTGTGTTTGTGACACTTGCCTGTCAACACTTGTTCCCTCAGTCACCACTGCAAGAAAAGTGTAGCTAGAGTCTTTATCACACTTCCTTGTCTAGGGCAATTTATGTGGCTACTTTTACCTTTGAGGGACCTGAAGAAAAGCAATTCTCCAGGGGTTCTGGAAGGAGAAGGTACCCAATGGTGTCCCTGGTGAATAGGGACCCAGCCATGGATTGTCCAGTTAAGTTGCACATTACAATATGCTCTAATGTATTCTGCCCTCTTTTTACAATCAAACAACCCTACACAGACATTTTTATTATTTCAGTTCTCCAAATGAAAAGGCATGTTTTTCTTGCCTAAGACCACTTTTGTTATAGGAGGCAGAGAAAAAAATTCAAGCTCAGTGCTTGACAATAGTAATGCTTTATTGCATCTTTCACATCTCACATAGATGAGTGAATCATAAACATAATTTGTGCACTATGTTTAAGCTCCAAAACACTAACATAATAAGAGGCATGCTTATGCCTGGATATGTACATTATTCAGAGCAATCATCATCAGCTCCAGTTGGTTATACCATACATATTGCTTATTTCTCTACACAGAGAGGAACATTTATTCAACTGGTTTGTCATTGCTTACACTCTCAAATTTTTCTTTCAAAAGCTTTAAAATGCTGAGAAGTGAAACCTGGATTTTTCAGGTAGGCTCAATATAATTATAAGGATCCTAATAAGAGGGGGACCCCAAGGGTCACAGTAAGAAAAAGGAGATGTGACAACAGAAGTAGAGTGTATTAGTCAGGGTTCTCTAGGAAAGCAGAACCAATAGGAGGTATCTGTGACTATCATGAGATTTCACACAATTGTCTCATTTTTTTAAAAGATTTATTTATTTATTTCCCTCCCCTTCTCTCCTCCACCCTGGTTATCTGTTCTCTGTGTCTATTTGCTGCGTGTTCTTCTTTGTCTGCTTTTGTTGTTGTTGTCAGCGGCATGGGAATCTGTGTTTCTCTCTGTTGCATCATCTTCTTGTGTCAGCTCTCCATGTGTGCGGCACCATTCTTGGGCAGGCTGCACTTTCTTTCGCGCTGGGCGGCTCTCCTTATGGGGCACACTTCTTGCGCGTGGGGCTCCCCTACGTGGGGGACACCCCTGCGTGGCAAGGCATTCCTTGCGTGCATCAGCACTGCACTTGGGCCAGCTCTACACGGGTCAAGGAGGCCTGGGGTTTGAACAGCGGACCTCCCATGTGGTAGATGGATTCCCTAACCACTGGGCCAAGTCCGCTTCCCCACAATTGTCTCATGTGATCATGGGGACATACAAGTCCAAATTCCTTAGGGTAGACTGCAACCAGGAATGCTGATGAAGGTCTTTGATGAGTTTCCCAGGAGAAGCTGGCTGTCTGAAGTAGAGATGGGACTTCTCTACCTGAATGCTGAAATCATGTCCCCTTTTTAAGGCCTTCAAATGATTGGATGAGATGTCTCTCATTGCTAAAGGGAGTCTCCTCAGTTGGTTGTAGATGTAATCAGCCATAGATGCAATCAACTCACTGACGATTTAAGTCCACGCAATGTCCTCACAGTACAATTGGGCCAGTGTTCCTTGACTAAACGCTGGGCACCATTACCTGACAAGCTGACATATAAGTATATAACACAGAGGTTGGAAAGATGTACTCTGATGATCTACTAGCTGAGGAATGCAGGCAATCTATGGAAGGTGGGAAAGGCAAGGAAATGGGTTCTCCCTTGGACCCTCCAGAAGGAACATAGCCCTGTTAAAGTTTTAACCCCATAAGACTAGTTTTGGACTTTTGACTTCCCGGCATGATAACACATTTGTATTATTTTAAGTCACTAAGTTTGTAGTAATTTGTTATAGCAGCCATAGGAAACTAATACAGTAAGCAAATAGAAATGCAGCATCCTGAAGTTAGGCCTTATTCATAGTTCTTTCAAGAGGTCACTTAGTCCTTCCTCTTATACTGGCCTTCTTTAAAACTTCCTTATGGATTCCTTCCCTCTGCCTTTCCTCTACTTCTTGAAACTTATCAAAACACAGAGCATGGTGATAAAAATACTTTCAACTTATGTTAGAAATAATTATAATGTGCCTGCTCTAATCCATCTTGGAAGAAGCTAGGGTATAAGTTTTAAATTAGAGGAGGAAGCGGGATAGAAAAGAAATCACGTGGGCATGGGAATCAGACAGACTTGAGCTTTAATAAATGCTCCACCGACTACCAGCATATAAAGAATACCCAGTGTATTCTTTTTGTATATGTAAAATTGAAGTGAATACTTTTGTCCTTAGAGGGCTGATGTGAGAATGAACTAATATAACATATAAAGAAATACTTAGTATATAGCCTGGCATCTGTAGACAAGCACAAACAATGCTGACTATTTTAATAACTTCGTCAGTGGACTTTGCTTCTACTGCATTACACCCATCTACTTCTGAACTTGCTGGTGTTTGAAACCACTTTTTCTAAGAAATCTTAAATTATGAGGATCCCTTTCTCTGATCAGAAGATCTCATCCTTCCATTTCTATATATTTTTTCAGAGAATTTGTAGGTTTACAGAAAATTCATGCAGAAAATACAGAGTTCCTATGTAGAAATTTTTCCTCCCTCATTTTCCCTATTAACACTTTGTGTTAGTGTGGTAGCTTTGTTACAATGGATGAAACAATATTTTTATAATTGTATTATTAACTATTGTCCATAGTATACCTTAGGATTCCTGGTTATGTTGCACAGTTCTATGGGTTTTAAAAGTTTTTATTCTGTTAATATACATATAACCTAAAATTTTCCATTTTAACTACTTTCGAATATACAGTTCAGTGGTGTTAGTTATATTCACAATGTTGTGCTACCATCACCACCATCCATTACCAAAACTTTACTACCACCTCAAACAGAAACTCAGTACAAATTAAACATCAACTCCACATTTTCTTCCTCCACCCTTTGACCACGTAACCTATATTCTAGTTTCTGACTTTATGAATTTACTTATTCTAATTATTTTATAGCAGCAAGGTTATACAATATTATCCTTTTGTTTCTGGCTTATTTTACTCAACATGATGTCTTCATCTGTGCCATCACATATATTAGGACTTCATTCCTTTTTGTGGATAAATAATATTTCATTGTATGTATATCCATTCATTCGTTGATGGACACTTGGACTGCTTCCATCTTTTGGTAATTATCAGTAATGCTTCTGTGAATACTGGTGTGCAATATTTGCTCAAGTTCCTGGTTTCAATTCTTTTAGATAAATACCTGGAAGAAGGATTGCCAGGACATATCAGAATCCTATATGTAACTTTCTGAATAACCACCAAACTGTTTTATATAGAGACTACACCATTTTACATTTTCATCAACAATGAATGAGTGTTCCTTTTTGTCCACACCTTCTTCAACATGTTATTTTCCATTTTTTGAATTATCGCCATTCTAGTGAGTGTGAAATGATATCACATTGGGGTTTTGATTTGCAATTCCCTAATTTCCCTAATGGCTAATGATGCTGAGCATCTTTTCATGTGCTTAATGGCCATTTGAGTATCTTTTTGGAGAAATGTCTATTGAAGTTACTGCCCTTTTTAAAATTTTTAATTATTTTTAAATTTCAATATTATGTCAATATTACAAGATACTCAGTTAATTTAAGATAATAACTACAATAACAATAAATCCACTTTGGTCAGTGGTTACACCCTCCCCCCCCCCCCCATTTTTGTTCATTCCTCAATCTTGAGGGTTTAGAACAATGTTTGCTCTGACTGTTTCAGGCTGAGAAGGGATGTAGATATTATGGAGTAGCAGAATGGAATTGTTTTGCTTCCAGTTGTAGATACTTCTTGATTTTTGGGTGGGGCTGGACCATCATCATCATTTTGTTAGTTGTTCAGGGCAAGCCCAAAGAACTAGAGAATAGGAGTTGGCCACATATCTGCTGAAATGCCCATTTTTATTTGGGCTGTTTGTCTTACTGTGGTTGAGTTGCAGGATTTCTTTATTCTGGATACTAAACGCTTATCAGATATGTAGTTTCCAAATATTTCCTCCCATTCTGTAAGTTGTCTTTTTACTTTCATGATGAAGTCTTTTTGAGGCTCAACAGTTTTTAATTTTGATGAAGTCCCATTTATCTATTTTTCCTTTCGTGTTTTCAGTGTAACGTCTAAGAAACCATTGCCTAATACAAAGTCCTGAAGATGCTTACCTCTGTTTTCTTCTAGGAGTTTTACAGTTTTGGTTCTTATATTTAGATATTTTATTCATTTTGAGTTAATTTTTATAGTATGAGGTAGGAATCCACCTTCATTTTTGCATATGAAAATCCAATTTTCCTAGTAGTGTTTGTTGAGGAGGCTATTCTTTCCCCATGAAATGGACTTGACACCCTTGTAAAAAAAATCAGTTAGCCATAGATATGAAGATTTATTTCTGAACTCTCAACTTGAGTCCATTGGTCTTTATGTCTATCCCTGTGCCGTATCACACTGTTTTGATTATTTGGCTTTGTAATAAGTTCTAAAATTGGGACATGTGAGTCCTCTGACTTTGTTCTTCTTTTCAAAGATGGTTTTGACTATTTGGAGCCACTTACCTGTCCAAATAAATTTAATGATTGACTTTTCCATTTTGGCAAAAAAGGTTGTTGGAATTTTGATTGGGGTTGCTTCGAACCTGTAAATTGCTTTGGGTAGAATTGACATCTTAAAAATATTTAGTCTTCCAATTCATGAACATGGAATGGCCTTCCTTTTATTTAGGTCTTTGATTTCTTTTGCAATGTTTTGTAGTTTTCCATGTATAAGCCCTTTATATCCTTAGTTAAATTTATTCCTAGATATTTGGTTCTTTTAGTTACTGTGGTAAATGGAATTTTCCCCCTAATTTCCTCTTCATATTGTTCATTACTAGTGTATAGAAACACATGTTGATATTGTATCTGATCATTTTGCTGAATTTGCTTATTAGCTTTGTTGTGAATTTTGCAGAATTTTCTATACATATAGGATCATGTCATCTTCAAATAGGGAAAATTGTACTTCTTCCTTTCCAATTTAGAAGACTTTTATTTCTTATTCTTAACTAATTGCTCTGGGTAGATGGGAAGGATCTAACATATCAACATCCCCTCAATTCATCTTCTTCCCTTCCTTACTTGGTCAAAGGAAACTGTATTTCCACAATCAACTCTCTTTCTGGAACACATTTTCTTTGCATTACCCTTTGCAATTGGTATCCAACTCTGAAGATATCCAATCATTTGTTTGCTTTGATTCTATTTCCAGATTTTTGGGTAAATGACTAAAAGGTTTTTAAAAAACCATGTATCTTGGTGCCATATCTGCTTAATAAATATGGAATCTGCAATAAACACTACTAGGCTTCAGCTTTCATAACTTTCCTGTGGGAGAGCTATTTTCATTTTATAGTTAGGAATAATGCCCACTATTTTATAAGTACCTCCAAGAAGTCTGTAGGATGTTAAATACTAGTATGATTTGGAGTCCAAAATGTTAGGATCAACATATCTATGATTCTCTTGATCTTTCCCTCCTCTTGTTACCTCATGGTTATGAGATTGCTGCTGCAACTCCAGAATTTACTTCCATGTTCAAGACAGTGTCATCTGGCGGCGGACTTGGCCCAGTGGTTAGGGCATCCGTCTACCACATGGGAGGTCTGCGGTTCAAACCCTGAGCCTCCATGACCCATGTGGAGCTGGCCCATGTGCAGTGCTGATGTGCGCAAGGAGTGCCATGCCATGCAGGGGTGTCCCCCGCGTAGGGGAGCTCCACGCGCAAGGAGTGTGCCCCGCGGGGAGCCCCATGCGCAAGGAGTGTGCCCCATAAGGAGAGCCGCCCAGCACAAAAGAAAGTGCAGCCTGCCCAGGAATGGTGCCGCACACATGGAGACACAGAGAGCTGACACAACAAGATGACGCAACAAAAAGAAACACAGATTCCCGTACCGTTGACAACAACAGAAAATGGACAAAGAAGACACAGCAAATAGACACAGAGAACAGACAACTGGGGTCGGGGGTGGAAAGGGGAGAGAAATAAATCTTAAAAAAAAAAAACAGTGTCATCTGACATAGTCTCTTTCATTGCTTCACCACCACAATCTACTCCTTAAATTTGGGGTTTCTTTCTTGGTCTCTTCTATTCTTCCCACACACACATACTTGCTTCTCAGATGATCTGGGGAAAAAAAGGGCTTTTGTGACCAACCACACCATACTAATGTTTAGGCAATTTCTGTTTCTGGCCTTATCCTCTTTCTCGATCTCCAGATCTGAATAGCAGCTGCCTAATCTGCACTTGGATATCCATCAGCCTTTTCAAATTAAACATGATCAAAACAAGGCCTTTTATCTTTCTCTTACTACATCTGTCCTCCTCTCATATTCTTAATAGCATTGTCATCTTCCCATTCTCCCATGCTAAGACCCTCCCCAACTCTCCCAACTCTCTTCAACTCTCTTCACCCCTCTCTAATATCTAATAGGTCAACAAATGCTGTCAGGTCTCCCCCACTGTTTTGCTGTAGTTAGGTCCGCATCCACTTTCATCTCCCCAAAAGTCTTACCTTATCTCCACGTGTGGGTAAGTGCTCAATGGAGGCCATCCCAGCAGAGTGGCTGAGAGCCTAGAGCTGGAGCCTGAGAGCCCAAGTTCACATCCTGACTCTGTCACTATCAGTCACATAACTCAGACAGATTGCTCAACCTCTCCATTACTGAGTGATCCCATCTGAAAAACAGGGTTTATAATATTACCTATCTCTTAGGCTACTATTGTGAAGAATAAATGAATTAACGCATGTAAATAATTTTGAATAGTGTCTGGACTCAAATCCTGTAAGTGTTATTGGTATTATCATTAAAAAAAAACCAAACAAGACCAGGAAGGTGTAAAATTGTTTAGCATAGTGCTAATGTTAATTACTATTATTTGTATCTGTCCCCTGCCTTTCAACTTCTGTCCCTGTTGAAGTACTTCCTACCATGTTTCACAATTTATTTCTTAGCATCTGTCTCCCTCACCAGACTGTTTACTTCCCCCAAGCAAAATCTAGACTGCAGTTTAGTCATTGCTGTATGTGTAGCATTTTGCACAGTACCTGTTACAACCCAGGACATGGACACTTGTTCGTCAAGTGAATAAATAGGAAAGGCAGCAAATAGTTTGAGTAGACATCAGGTTCTTTGATCTAATTCTTCCTTCAGGCCTCAAATTCCCCCATACTCCACCCCCACCCCCTGGGAACTCCTCCTTGACTCCTCTCCCAGATGGGTCTGGGTTCTCGTCCCATGTGTTTCCTTAGCATGCTGTGCTTAATTCCTCCTACTGTGAAATTCTCATATTGTAAAGTGATTATCTGCTTACTTGCTCTCTGCCCGTGTAGATGGTAAACTCGTGAAGGGCAAGAGGGTCTAACTCAACACTCTATGCTGAGTGCACAGCTCAGTAGCTGGCACATGGTAGTTGTGTCACATGGTTGTTAACACAAGTATACACATGGTGGCTATTCAATACATATTTGTTGACTAGAAACATGCATGAAGTAATTCTTACAAAGCCATGAGATAGGTATTGACATTATTCCTTTTAACACTTGAGGAAACCTAGATTTAAGGAGATGAAATATCTTACCAAAGGCACACGAAGAGAAAAGTAGGCAGAAGACATATAAAATATGGATATTAAACTTGTCAGCATATAGGTGGGGCTGCATGTGACAAAGTGGCAAAGTAACAGTCATAGATATTTGTTTCTCATGTTAGAGTCTGAGCTGGAAAGACAACACTGCGCCACAAAGTCACCTTCTGGTCTGTGACTCTGTGGGTCCTGGGCGTTGCCGGTGGGCATGGTCTGAGATGGCCACCACCACACCTGCGGTTCAGGCAGCGGGAAGGGGAACCAGGAAGGCGAGAGCACTCCTCTCTCCTTTAAGGACACCGTCTGGAACAACTTGCCGTGTTCACCCTCACTTTTGCACCATGGCAACATTTAACTGTCAGGGTGACTGGGAAATGTGGTCTTCACACTGGGCAGTCCTGGACCCAGATTAAAATTCCATTCCTTTGAAGAATGGAAGAAATGATATTGGGGGTAACTGGTGGTGTCTGCCACAGGCATAAAGCTCCCCTTGTCCTGGTTAGGGGGGAGAGGATGGAAAGGAAGGGGAATAGGGCTGGGGATATATTTAAGTTCTCTTCAACATGTCAATGGCATGTAAAAAATAGGGGAGAAGGTACTGCTCTAGATTTAAAAAAAAACTTAGACATAAAACCAAATATAATGTGTAGTCCTGTTTTAGAAACTGATTTGAATAAAACAGCCATAAGAAAGACAGTTTAAGAATATTAAAATACCCAGATAACTCATGATGGGTTGTAATGTCATACTTAGGAGGTGATAAAGGCATTTGGGTTATAGTCTTTATTTATTTTTTTAAAAGATTTATTTATTTATTTATTTATTTCTCTCCCCTTCCCCCCCACCCCAGTTGTCTGTTCTCTGTGTCTATTTGCTGCGTCTTCTTTGTCTGCTTCTTTTGTCAGCAGCACAGGAATCTGTGTTTCTTTTTTTGTTGCGTCATCTTTTGTGTTAGCTCTCTGTGTGTGCGGCACCATTCCTGGGCAGGCTGCACTTTTTTTCGCACTGGGCGGCTCTCCTTACCGGCGCACTCCTTGTGTGTGCGGCTTCCATATGCTGGGGACACCCCATACGCGGGGACACCCCTGTGTGGCAGGGCAGTCCTTGCGCGCATCAGCACTGCGCATGGGCCAGTTCCACACGGGTCAAGGAGGCCCAGGGTTTGAACCACAGACTTCCCATGTGGTAGACGGATGCCCTAACCACTGGGCCAAGACAGCCACCTCTGGGTTATATTCTTTAGAGATGCATATTTAAATATATAGGGGTGAGACGATATGTGGGATTTGCAGCAAGAGAAGGGAGCGGGGATAGATGAAAAAAAGTGTATGAGGGTTTATTTTACTCTTCTCTTACTTTCAGGTGTAATAAATTTTTTTTTCTCACAGTAAGAAAAGAACCTAGCTCCCCTCTGTCAATAGGAAGATTTTAAACCAAAGACGGAGGTAATAAATAAAGGAATTGTTTCTTTGAAAGATCCAAGTCCTTGCAGAGCTCAGGGAATAGCAGGTCAAATTAATACATGTGTCCTTATGACTAAGCCTCCCTCCAAAATTCTCCCCTGGGAGCTCAGTTTCTTCTTTTAGATTACAACAGCATAGACATTTCAGAAAAGAAAAACAGCTCCTTAAAATGATTAACAAGTTGAATTTGTTGCTGACTTATACTTAGACTCAAGAAAACTATAGCCAAGTCCTGAGGTCCTGGAAACCCTCTTACCCCCCAATACAAATTCCTCTTCCCCCTTATTTTACTTAGTTTATGGAAACTATCTAAAATCCAGAAGAAAAGTAATGTCATCTGGAAATTTTGACCCATGGCAGGTCATAGCTGCCGAGTTTTTTTTCCAAAAGGGATGGCTAAAAGTAATATTTATTTGTTTCTGGGGCTGTTCTGTGCGACTCCACAGGCATCCAGGGTGTAAGGATAACATTTGCTGCCCTCCGTCTGCTTTCTCGTAGCTGGGACCAGTACTGGGAAGTTTCAAGGCAGGCACATCCAAGAGGGTACAGTTCCCAAGCTGAAAAGGTCACCTGTAAGTGACTCTCAGTTTCGGCAGCAGGGATGGTTTTCTCCTGATTCTAGAGTTGTTGGCTTTTAGAGGAAATTAGAAACAAGAAGTACTATATACTCTCTGTCTCACTAATAAAAACAACTTTTCCTACTTGCGGCGCTAAAGGTACAGTGGCAAAATGTTTGTGGTGAACTCTGTGAATGAAATTGCTGATGCCTATTTACACACCCATATAAGCCCAAGTATGTGTAAGCTCACATAAACCCACATATCCCCACATAAGGCCAGCATATATATGCACACATGTGGGGATTAGATTTATTTCAGTGAACACTTGAATACCAGTTTGTGCTATGAATTGCCCCAAACTGAGGAGGCCGACCTGATCCTTGCCCTCAGGGAGCTCAAGTTCTGGTCTTGCTCTTATTTTATGGTGCTACAGAACACCATAAAATTTAATTTTTCCTTTTCTCTGAGGGAGACACCGTGCCCTTCCCACTCAGCTCTGCTTATTGTGGTATCTTACATTCCCCGTGTATGTGGGTGACAGGGGATCCCAGTCAAGCTCAAAGAATCATCTAGGAGAGGATTTTCTCAAATGTCTTTAACAGGTTCACCCCGTGATCTGCTTCCTAGAGAACCTATTCCATTGATCTGATATATACTATATGTTCCTCTCAGAGATCCACGCCACTCATTAGCACATTAATATTTTCCAGACTTTCTGCAATGAAGAACCTATTCAACCTAGTGTATACCAGACTTATCCAACCTTAGAATTATTTACCAAATAACTCTTTTATTTGTATTGCATACGTTGGGAAAAGTCAGTGCAGAGGTACCTGAAACCATTAGAATTTTTAGCTGTGGTCTGAATTAGACAGAGAACGAACATGCCCAAATAGGAATATATATATATATATATTTTTTAAAGTTGGTTCCATGGAGCAAGGCTCAAGACCAGCATGTGGACAACATTCCAACCAACCCAAGCTAAGAGATTAAGGAAAGAAGGGTGGAAAGAATGGAACTTAAAAGCTGGAAAGGCCCTGAGAGAGACCATTTAACCATAAGAACATGGATCTGTATTCTTGCAAGGGTACAGAAGAGTGGAAAAGGGAACACAAATTGATTTCTGTCTTTTAACATCCAACTAAGAAATTGGGGCATCATACTGGTCTGTGACTTGAAAAACTAGAATTCTGTATGAGAATCACAGAATATCATAGGTGATGTGAACCAATGTTGTGTGATGAATACATTAGAAACCATTTTTTACAATGTTCTCTTTTTACAATGAAGTTGAGACCAAAGAAATGAAGTGGTTTTTGTTTGTTTGTTTTTTGTCTTTATTTATTGTTTGTTTTGTTTTAATTGTTGTTGTTTACCCCAAGTCATACAGTTTGTGACCTCATCAGGACTGGAAAAGATTTCCTGGCTCCAATCGCCTCCCCTCCCCCCCCAGTCTGGCTTTCCATTAGACTTATATCAATGTGTTGTATAAAGATGCCCAAAATTCCTACTACAAAGCACTGAAGGGAGATGATACTGGAGAAGTTGTATTCAGATAATGAAAATCTACATAATGTTGAGAGATTCAGACATTGGGCTGACAGTTGGAAATCACTGACATTTTTAGCATGGAAATACTGTAATTAGCTTCTCTTTTTTTTGATATTAACTCACGGCAATATTGCAGGAGGTTCATTTATTTCTATGTGGCCTTTAAACAGTTTTTTCTGTTTTCTATTTAGAAGCATTTAGGATCTTGGACATTTCAAAATAATGTGTCCAGAAATCAGACTGTATTTATTCACTTTGCTCAGCACTGAGTTGAAACTTGATATTTAAAGACACAATGAACACCTCAGTTCTGAGAAAAAAATGTTTTATTGTTTCTTTGATGTTTTCTCCTTCCATTTTTCTTTCCTCTTTCCTTCCAAAACTCCTATTTGTCAGATGTTGGATTGGTTTTTCTACGTCTCTGAATATTTCTCTCATAGTCTCTCTTTATTGCTTTGTTCTATAGTCTGGGAGATCTACTCTACTTCAGCTTCTGAACTTTCTATTGATTTTTTTTTCATTTAGGCAATCCTATTTAAATTTCCAGTTGCTCTCTTATCTCTGATTGTACCTTTTTCACAGTGTCTCAACTTTTTTTTACACGTGCAAGAACCTCTTTAATTTCTCTGTGTATACTAATTATAGGTTTTGTTTTTTTCTTTTGCTCCCTGAATCACCTCCACTTCTACAAGTATTAGTTTTTCAGTATATCAATTTTGATTCTCCAAATATTGGATGATTATTGATTATTCCTTCATATTTAAGAATGAAGAACTGGGTTGAAGATTTTTGGAAAGCTAGGATGTGTTTCCTCTATTGCGCACTTGTATTAGTTAGCCAAAGGGGTGCTAACGCAAAATACCAGAAATTGGTCGGTTTTTATAAAGGGTATTTATTTGGGGTAGGAGCTTACAGATACCAGGCCATAAAGCATGAGTTACTTCCCTCACCAAAGTCTATTTGGAGCAAGATGCTGGACGTGCTGGCTGAGTTCACGAGCGGGCAGGTGGCAGTGCCCCAGGACAGCAACGATGGGGCCTGGATAGAGATCTCCCACACCTTCACCGACTACGGCCCAGCCTCCCCTTCATCCCCTTGGAGCACGTGGGGCAGGACTCCTTCTACTGGAAGGGCTGGTTCGGGCCGGGTGACCAACAGCGGCGTGTGGGTGGAGCCCTGAGGGCGCCCAGCCCCGTGGCCCCCCCCCCCCCGCTAGGTAGACCTTAATGTAGCTGGTAGCACTTTCACCTCCCCACCCCAGTCCTCTCCTGCCTACCCCTGCCTTCAGCCCAGCCCCCACGTGGAAAGAGAGGGTGTTCCGCTGGCCAATTTCCACATGCTCGCCTCTCGCTGGCAGCCCTCTGGAATGGAAGCTGGGTGAGGGCGGGGCCGGGCCGGCTCTGCTGAACCCCTGCCTAGCACAGCGCCTGCCGCCAAGGGGGCGCTCAATAAATGTTCTCTGTCGTTTGCTTTACTCTGGGTTCAAGGTTCCTTCCTTCCTGGGCCTGGCTTCTCTTTCCTCTGTATCCTGACTTCCCGGGTCTTCAGCATCAAAGTTTAACATCAGAAGTTCCCAACTCTGTTTTTTGCCATGCCTTTTATCTGTGAGTCCCCACCCACCAAGGGCTGGGGACTCAACCCCCTAATCATAACTCAGTCATGCCCAGATACAGATCAGATTATAAGCATAATCCAATATTTCTTTTTGGAATTCATCAATTATATCAAACTGCTACATCACTTAATAAGATTTTTCAAAAAGATTTATTTATTTATTCCCAATCCCCTACCCCTCCCTTGTTGTTTGCTCTCTGCCCATTTGCTGTTCACTCTTCTGTGTCTGCTTGCCTTCTCTTAGGCAGCACTGGGAACTGATCCTGGGACCTTCTAGAGTGGAAGAGAGGTGTTTAATCTCTTGCACCACCTTGTCTCCCTGGTCTGCGGCATCTCTTATTATCTCTCCTCTGCATCTCTTTTTGTTGCATCTTTTTGCTGCATCAGCTCTCTGCACAGGCCAGCACTCCTGAGTGGGCCAGCACTCCTACCCAGGCCAGCATTCTGCTTGGGCCAGCTTACCTTCACCAGGAGGCCCTGGGAATTGAACCCTGGACCTCCCATATGGTAGATGGGAGCCCAATCACTTAAGCCACATCCGCTTCCAGGATTGTTTCTTGATACACTCTTTCTTTAAGAACTCTGATGGAAACTCAGTGTTTATGGGCAGAAGTTGTGAACCTAAGGCTTCACCTGAGGGTTAACCGAAGACTTACAATTAATTCCAATATGTTATTTGCACTCTGACACTCTGCTACTTGCTCATTCTAATCCTAAAGCCTATGCAGGATTCTGTCTATCAGAGCAGGCATCTCCTGAGCATATTCTGAGCCTCGACTTCCTTTTTCCTATATCTTGTCCATTTGCTTGCTGTTTTCTGGAGATAGGTAGAAATCTCTCCTGCTGCTAGACACCTTCATTCTTTTTATTCTCATGGATAAATTTCCCTTTTGTTTTTTAAAGATTTATTTCTCTCCCCTTTCTTCCCCACCCCCCCCCCCCCCACCATTGCCTGTGTCCATTCACTGTGTGTTTTTCTGTGTCCACTTGCATTCTTGTCAATGGCACCGGGAATCTGTGTCTCTTTTTGTTGTGTCATCCTGTTGTGTCAGCTCTCTGTGTGTGTGGTGCCACTCCTGGGCAGGCTGTACTTTTTTCACGTAGGGAGGCTCTACTTATGGGGCTCGCTCCTTGTGCATGGGGCTCCCCTATGTGGGGGACACCCCTACATGGCATGGCACTCCTTGCGCGCATCAACACTGTGCATGGGCCAGCTCATCACACAGGTCAGGAAGCCCTGGATTTGAACTCTGGACCTCCCATATGGTAGGCAGACACTCTATCAGTTAAGCCAAGTCCACTTCCCTAAATTTCCCTTTTGATTATTTAATTTTTACTGTATATGAGTGTTGGGAAAGAAGGTAGAAAAATACATTTACTTAGTCAGCCATCTCAAACTTTTTAAGATGAACATTGTGCCAGTTATGTGTCATTTGCTCTCGATCAATTCTCTGCCCTTTCCATGCAAAGTTCACTCCCAGGCTTCCTTACTAATTGGCTTCTAGCTAGTTTTTATGTACATGAGGCATTGGTAGGCTTTTGGAGGGCAAGGAGGCAAAATCTAGGATATCCCATCCCCCTATTTGGATTGTATCTCTTCCAGTGGTATAAGTACCCAACTAATAGGCTTTTTCTCCTTGGTCCCAGATCTCCCAAGTATCTTCAGCCTGTGAGTTTTGGTTAATACCACTTTGTCTCCTTTGTTCTCTTTGTCTCTCTTTGTTCCTCTATGCATTGAAGCTAATCTCTGGGCAAGCTCACAGTCCTCTCTTTGGGCTTTCAATTATCCCACATTGTTATATGAAGGTAGATATGATAATTTAAAGATTACGCAGAGCAACCACCACAAAAATATAACACAAGGGATATGACCCCCAAAACAGAGGAAATAAAAATGAATACTAAAACATACTGAATTTATTCAAAAGAATGCAGGGAGAGAAGGCACACCAAAAAAGAAAAAGAAAAAAATAAGACTGTAAACACCACTGTATCTAATATTGCATTATTTTAAATCAACTAAACACTCCAATTAATGCAGAGATGGTCAGACTAGGTCAAAATATAAGATCACTTTAAATATGAAGAAACAGACTGGTTGAAAGTAAGAGGGTGAGAAAAGGTATATAATGGAAATACTAAGCATAAGAAAAGTGGAAAGTCTGTAACAACATCAGGCAATTAGTAAGTGGAGGAGATGAGATTCAAACCCAGAGAGTTTGCCACTACACTATGGTGTTTCTCCCAAGTATAGTGGGAATGAACCTTAATTTACATTGGGTGTATAAAAATGCCATATTTCATAGTATCCAATGACACACTATTATTTTATGTGCCAGTAAGAGAAAATTCTGTCAAACTATGATATGCCATCACTTGTAATATGCATCTTGATCTCAGACATGTTAAAATATGAAAAATGTGTTTGTTGGAATTGATGAAATATGAAATAACTTCTCTTCTTCTTAATGACTCAACTTAATTTCTGTCTTCAAGACCTAATTCTACAAGACTTTGAAAAACTTCATACCAGTCCTTTTTGGCATTGTTGGGAAAACAATTAAAAATAAAATCTCCTGCCAACCCAGGGAATCGTAAACATTAAGCCAGACTGCAACATACATCGCAGGCTATGGCTAACAAGATTACAAAGAGAGAAAGAAATCTCACTCTTTTATATATCCAGACAGATATAATCTGTTACATACATGTCAATTATCTTTAGCAAAAGGAAAAATAAAATATCTTGTATCTTTATGGCAAGCAAGAAGTTATATCATGGAGCCAAGTGGTTAGATCCAAACTCTCACAGAGATCAGGCACAATCTTCCTTGATGTTCACATTTGAAAGAGATGGCTTCAAGTCCTCTAAGAAGACATTCCTGGAATATGAAACCATCAGGAGGCTTATTTAGCTTTTGTGGCAGTTTGAGATTATTTTATGAATCCCAAAAGAGAAAGATTATGCTTGTAAACTAATCTATTCCTCTGGGTGTGATACCTTTTGATTGCATTAAATTCAGTTGAGGGAACTTTGATTAGATTACCTGTTAAGGTTGCTTTAGGGCTTTTGATTCTACTACATCAGTAAGGCATGACTCAGGTTGAGTCCCTTCCCTCTTGCTGGGTCTGATGTAGTGGACTCATATGGATAGACAGACATGTGACAGAAAGGAGAAGTCTCAATCCTCTGAGGCCTGTGGGAGAGATGAGCCTTTTACCTGATAGCTTACAGCAGAAATTGGAAAGAAAGCAGAACAGCTAAGACTGATATAGGAGACCTGCAAAGAAACAAGCCCTATGCCAGGAGAGAGAGAGGACTACAGGAACCCTTAAACATGAAACCTCAAGAGGATAGGCCCATGGATCTCAAGAGGAAAGGTTGAGCCCAGAGGGGAAGGCTGAAACCTGGGCAGAGATTGGCTGCCATCTTGCTTCAACACATGGCAGCTGTCTTCAGTGAGAAAGCACCTCTTATCATGCCTTTAGTTGGATTTCTCACGGCCTTCGAACTGTAAGCTTTTACCCCAAATAAACTTTCTTTAGAAAGCCACACTTCTCTGGTTCTTTGTTTTGGCATCCCTTTGGCAGACTGAGACAGCTTTTGGAAAGATTTACACACATGTCAAAGAGACAGAGGAAGCATATATAATATCAAGTTTTATAAAAGAAATGCTAAAAGTAGGGTGAGGACTCTTTCCCTTTTGGCAGGAGAGAATATTTGAAATTTATAATTATTTTTAGATTTATGTTTATTCTTACAGCATTTTCTCATTGAGGCTGTGGCACAGCTCAAAGATCTTTTAGACACTGAGGTATGAATGTTTATTGAGGACTGGGGAGTGTGGAATGGTATCTTGGCCTCCCCCAAAGCCTCTGAAACTTCTTCAGACTTGGTAACACTCTTCTGTGCCATGCTTGGGACACGGGAATTTTTGCTGGGCTGTCAAGGGTCCTTTTCTCCTGAAGGCACCGTGTCGCTGACCATCATGCAGGCCCTGCATCCACATCCCCTATATCACTCCCAGAAGAATAGGTGTCCTGTCTTCTGGGGTTTTTCTCTCTCTGGGACTCCTTTCCTTCGAGGATTCATAGAATCCTCTGCTCTCATCTTTCTTATCCATCCAGTTTAGGGTTGTCTACTGCTGATCTGGGGGCAAGTCCAAGAAAAATTGGCTATCTTGGGGAGAGATTTTTAGGATGTTTTGCCTTCAGTCTGACCAGATCCCTTTTCAAAGTCAACTAAGGAATTATAGAAGTTAGATTAAGACATCAAAATTGCAACCCAGTTTCAGAAGATTTGGATTATGAGCAAAAGAGCATATTCTCTGTTGTCAAAAAGTTAGAAGCAAAAACAAAAACCAAAGAAATAAAAAAAATGAAAAAGAAATTTTAAAAAAACAAACATAAAACAAAAACCAGGAGAACAGTTGCCTTCTCCTCTCTCACACAGATGTAAACTCATTTCCACTTGCTGCAGTTTGCTCTGGATGGATATCATCTTTGGATTCACAGCATGAAGAACTGTTTCATCCAGCATTTCTTCCCCACTGCTTCTTTTCTTACTCCACATGAGGACCATTATTTCTCTTTTCTCTTGCCACTCACGATTTATAAATCAGTTCGCTTCATCAAGGCCATCTTCTCCTAACACACACACAGGTCTCCTTTACCCGGTTCCTCTTCTGGTTCCTAATTATATCATTAAAGTCTCTCTAGACTTTGAAGCACAAGCTCAAAGTGGCCCTAATTACAATTGATGGGCATAAGGATACTCCAATGACACATTTATAGCCAGGAAAAAGAGAGCCACAAGTATTCCAGGAAAATGGAGACATTATAATAATAGCCCATCACTTGCAAAGTCCTTGAAAGTCCTCAGAAGTCTCCTTTGAAATCTCTGGCAAAGTTTCTGTCTACCTCTCCATCTTCCTCTAATTATGCCTGTTCCTCTTCAAGTAGCATTGTACAAGATAAGTAAGTTCAAGTATTTATCTGTATCATTTTTATCTCTGGGAAGGGCCCTAAAGATATTTTATACAGAGAAAACTAAGATTTAGAGAAATAAAATTGCTTGCTATAGAGCACATGTCCAATGGAAAGTAGAGTCAGGGTTTGAGTGAGATCGCCTTCCTCTCTGTTGAGTGACCATTCTAGCCCCTCATGCTCTCTCTTCATACCTCAGTGTCTAAATTTTCCATCTGATTTAATGATATTGGTTGCCTGTAAGATTCATTCATTCATTCAGTTAATAGTTATTGTACTGTGTACCAGACATTGTTTTAGGCAACTGGAGGTGCTAAAGTGAACAAGTCAGACACAGCTGCTGCCCTTGCTGAGTTTACACTCTTTGGAGAAGGACAGAGAGAAAAGAAGATAACAATTAAATGCAGTAGCTTCTATGAGAGTAAGACAGGGTTGATCATGGAAACACTTAGTAGGAAGGACAAGTCTCCCAAGTAAGTGAAATTTAGCATTTTTGGTAAAGCAGCATTTTAGCCAGATTCAGCATTAAATGATTGTGGGCTACACTAAGAACAATGCAGGAAGGTACCATGAGTTGCAAAGACCCAACTTTTGACAATGTTGGAATGAAGTTTATCTTGCAAGGTGAGAATGAGGATTGTTTCCTACTGTCTTCCCCAGAAGGATATCTCCACAAGAAAGACAGAAAGAAGAGCCACTGTAGAGAAGGTGCCCTGAAGTTCTCAAGAGAATACACCTCTACATGCCCTCAGGTGTCATACACACAGACACAGGTAGGCTCATGGGAAGAATTCAAAAGGTATGTTTAAAATGGAGAAATGTCCTTAAAATGTCAAATCTGCAAAGGTAGAAAAAACCATGAGAGAAACACCTGCTCTATCTTAATTCTGACTGAAAAAGGAAAATTCAGTTGTTATAGTGGGAGAAAGTGATCATGTAATAGCAGAACTCAGAAGATGGAAGAAAGGAATCTGGACAGGGACTCCAAGCTGATTTTGAAAACTTCAGAAAAGAAGTAAGTGTGATTCCATGTTCAGAAACTATTAATGAGCATATGACCCAAGGGAGAGTCTAATATAAGTAATTTTGATGACAAACTTAATTGCATACAGTAATCCAGGAAAAGAATATGGAAGGCATTTTAAGCAGGCATTTTAATGCATTTTAAATTCCCTGAAATGTCTGCAGGGAACAGGCAGAGAATGTAGATGAGTGAGACAGACTGGCAGGAAGAAAAAACATCTGCTCCTTTACATATATATCATAAATTAAAATATAAACAACAAAGCTTCCTTATGTTACACGACACTATTTTGACATTAACCCATGCAATTGCTTTTCTTCCAAACTGTTTGTTTTAGTTTCCTGGGGCTCCTGTAACAAAATACCACAAACTGGGTGGCTTAAAGCAACAGAAATTTATTGTCTCACAGTTCTAGAGGCCAGAAACCTGAATCAGGGTATCAGCACGGCTATGTTTCCGCTGGAGTTTGTAGGGCTGTGGCAGTTGGCTTGCTGGCAATCTATGGCCCTTGGCTTATGGCATAATTCAAGTCTCTGCCTCTGTCACATATCTGTCTTCTCTCTGTTTCTGTGTCCAAATTTTCTTTCTTTCTGAAGACACCAGTCATAGTGGATCAGGGCCTACCCTAATCCAGTTTGGCCTCATCTTAACTAATAACCTCTTTCAAGATCCTATTTCCAAATAGGATCACATTCATGAAACTGGGGGTTAGAACTTGAACATATTTTTGGGGGGGATACAATTTAATCCATAACAGCATCTCCTACCTTCAGCAGTACCTAACGGGACATAGCATGCATGATTGTGGCAATTTTTAAATAAAAATGTTTCCTATTATTAAGGATAAGCTAGGTTATACTGCACTTAATATTCAACCCCCAAATCACTGCAAGAGTTTATTTCTTGCACAAGCAATTTTCTGTGCAGCTCCATATGACTCTTCAGGGTCAGCTGTCCTTCATGTGTTGGTCTAGCTTTCCAGGCTGCTTCAGCCTTATGCACATCAGCATGTGCTTCCACATCACCACCTCAGCAGAAGAGAAAGTACAGAAACTTGTGCAAGTCCTTGTAAATGCCTTCCCCCAAAAGAGACATGCAGCCCTTCCACTGGCCAAAGCAAGTCGCATGGTCACACCTACCCAGAGGGCAGGAAGTATAATCCTCCTCTGTGCCTAGATGGAAAGGAGGACTTTAATTCAAATTATTAAATGCTCTTTTTAGAAGTAGTTTTATTGAGATTTAATTCACATACCAGACAATTTGCCCACTTAAAGTGTACAAATCAATGGATTTTAGTATATTTACAGATATGTGCAACTGTACCCTCTAGTTATCACCTCTGTATGTCCGCCATGTCTCCCAGCCCTAAGCACCATTAATTGACTTCTGTCTCTGTAGTTTTGCCTATTCCAGACAAAAAGTCATATACCACGTGGGTTTTTTAGGGACTGGCATCTTTTACTTAGCATGATGTTTTCAAGGTGTATCCATGTTATAGCATGTAAAGAATGAGGGTGTTAGACAGGAGATTTTACAATGGGGAATAAAAGACTTAGTGGTGGGGTAAAGGCATGAAAAGTGGCTGATGAGAGCTGTCTTCAGAAATCTCTGGAGTAGAAGAGAAAAGAGAAGTAGTCCATCTTGCTTAGGGGGGCAAGATTGAGATCAATGATTATCTGGAGGCAGATTTCAGCTCAATAAAATGAAGAATTTTTTTAAAAACCATTAAAGATCTAACCAATGAGATGTGCATGGGCATAATAATAACTTTATTTGTAACATACTGAAAAGCTTTATTTGATTTTAGTTTGAAAACTTTCCCCAGAGACCTACCCTGAGACAAGGATTTGAGAGCCGGTAGTTTATTTAGGGGATGTATTAGTGTTCTCTCGGGAAATGGAACCAACAGGAGATATCTGTAAATTGTATGAGATTTTATAAAATTGTCTAAAAGGACTGTGGGGATGCATGAGTCCGAATTTCATAGGGCAAGCAAACCAGCGACTCCAATGAATGTCCTTGAGTTCTGCAGGAGATGCTGGGTGTCTGAAGTAGAGATAGAAATTCTCTCTCTGAAGCCTGAAATCACTTCTTCTTTTAAGACCTTCAACTCATTGGATGAAATGCCACTCATTGCTGATGGCAGTCTCCTCAGCTGATTGTAGATGTAACTAGCCATTTATGCAATCAACTCACTGGTGACTAAAGTCCATGAATGTCCTTGTATTACAATTGCTTACTTGACGAAACAATTGGGCAGTTACCTGGCCAAGTTGACACGTCACAGGAGGTAAAGAGGAAAAATGAATAGGAGGGTTGGAAAGCATGACAGGGAAGGGACATGGCCAAAGAAAGGTTCTTGTGGCAAGCCAGCTACCACAGTGGACAACTGCAGCACCATCCCGCTGGGGAACCCCAGAAGATTGGTAAAGCACACAGCTCAAAGTCATTCCCTTCAAGGACGAGGGAGAAGGGGTATTTACCAGCAGACCCCTGACCGTCATTGATCAAGCACTGCTCCCAGGGAGCATCCATTTCCTAACACTTCAGACCTACTGCCCAGGTTGCAAAGCAGGCTCCTGCAGCAGGGAAACGCTGCTGGGCAAGGACGTGCAGGTGCTGGCTGTTGAGGTCAGGTTGGAGAGCACTGAAGTGGCTGGGGCATGGGGACTTGGGTGGGAGGATTACAGCATCTATATGCATTTATTGAGCACTTCACAATATGCCAGGCTCTTGGCACACATTATCCTATTTGCTCCTCATCACAACCCAATCAGGTAAATATTATTTTACTCATCATATAGATGAAGAAACCGAGGCTCAGAGAAGGTAGATAATTAATAACACAGACAGAATGCAGCAAGATTCAAGACCAAACCACAGCCTGTCTCATCCTAAACCACATGCTGCCTCTCTTAGTGACAACCAATGCTAAGCCTTTGTCTGTCATGGAAGTGCTGGGGGTTGGGGGTGAGCTTGGCAGGAAGAAGCAGGATGGTGTTTGGGAGTCAATTATATGTATGTACATCAGCTCTGGGGATGCTCAATGCCAGGTTCCAGGGGAACTTGTTCCTGAAATTGTGCTTATGGAAACTGTATTAGTTAGCCAAAGGGTGCTGATGCAAAATACAAGAAATTGGTTGGTTTTTATAAAGGGTATTTATTTGAGGTAGGAGCTTACAGATACTAGGCCATAAAGCGTAAGTTACTTCCCTCGCCAAAGTCTATTTTCACGTGTTGGAACAAGATGGCTGCTGACATCTGTGAGGTTTCAGGCTTCCTGGGTTCCTCTGGGCTCAACTCCTCTGTTTTCTCCACAAGGTCAGCTGTAGACTATGAGGCTCTCTAGACTTTGCCTCTCTCCTCAAGGTCAGCTTAGACTATCAGGCGAATGGCTCTGTCTCTCTCCCTGGGGTTTCTGCAGTGTCTAAGGAGCCATCTCTATTCCTCTATGTTCTTCTCCTGGTTCAGGGTTCCCCTCTTCTTGGGGCTTGCTTCCCTTTCCTCTGCATGCTGACTTCCTGGGGCTCCAGCTTAAGTCTTCAGCATGTAACTCCAACATCAAAACTCCGATATCAGAAACCCCCCCTACTCTGTCCTTTGCCATGCCTTTTATCTGTGAGTCTCCACTCACCAAGGGATGGGGACTCAATGCCCTAATGATGTGGTCCAATCTAAGCTGTAATCATAACTTAATCATGCCCAGGTTCAGACCAGTTTACAAACATAATCCAATATCTATTTTTGGAATTCATAACTATGTCAAACTGCTACAGAGCCCAAGAAGGACAAGGAGGCAAGTCTGGACAAGGAGGCAAGTTAACTAGACAGGAGTGTTGGAGTAATCCAGCAGTGAAGGGCATTTGAGGCACCGCGTGGAGTGGCATGCCTGCATGTACTACCAAGGTCTTTTAGGAGAAGGTGGCACCACTGTCCAGGGACCAAGTGTCTCGGTTGCCCCTGGACACACACAGCTGCTTCCTGAGTCCTTTTCTAGCAGCAATTTATTGGGCATAAAGAGAAAGACTTAGAGTCAGAAGACCTGGGCTTGAACCTGAGCTTAGATGCTTACTAGCTATGTGACTAAAACTTCTCTGAGCCTCCATTTCTTCCTCTACAAAATGAGGATAAGAGCAGGCACATATGTTGGGCTCTCTAAAGCCCCCAGGTCAATCAATGTATGTTCCTTTCTAGAACAGGCAGAAAGAGGAGAGGGCCCTATGGCCATCCTGCCCACATCTCTCCCAGCTGTCAGTGCTGTGTGAATGGCCAGCCACTCTGGTGAAAACTAGCTCTGGTCGATTGGTCTGAGCTTTTTCTCTTTTCACCATCGTGGCTTCTTCTGGCTCTTTCTTTCCAGACAGAGAAAACCCTCTGGAGGCCTCAATTGCTTCTGGAAGCCAAGCTGGTGTTAGCCAGTGATAAATGGATTGCTGCCCACAGGAGTGCTGTGTCTGACGTCAGAGACGGCTGGGCACTAATTAAGGGGTTACTGTGTTTACAGGAAGATGGGGAAATAAATGTCAAGACTGCAGGGCACTTGCTGCTGTTTCACAGGTTGAAGCCAGCTCTGACGCCTTCTGAGAGTAGAGGGTTAGATTGCTTGGGGCCACCCAGGCTCTTCAAGTGGCTGTGGCAAGCAAGAACTGGTGCCCAAGGGGACGTCTCACTCACTTGCTCTCTTCTCCCAGCCCCTCAGCTTTCCCCTACTTGTACTTTGTTCTATGAGAGGGAAAAAAGGAGCGAGGAAAATTCCATCAAGTTAATTGAAACATTTATAAAGAATCCACGTTTCCAATCTCCAGTCGGGCTGCTCATGATCCCCTGCAATCCCGCTGTTGGTATTTGGTACTGATGAATCAGTCTTTCTAAACAGGTCCTAAGAGGCTGCTTGGATCTTGGAGGGGCAGGAAATTAAAGCGCTTTGGTTGGGGGTGGGGGTGGGCAGCTGTCAGTCTGAGCTCCCATGCCAGACAGTGGCTGTGGTAGGAGAAAGCAAATGAAGAAACAGAGCAGGGAGTTTAAAGGGGGATATTTGGCATTCACATCACTGTCAAAGATCCAGACAGACCCCATCTAGAACTGATGGCTGCAACACAGGAATTGATTGACCAGGGTGCCTCTGAAGTTGGCTACAAATCAAAGCTACATGCTTTCCTTAAGCCAGGAGCTTAATTAGCTAGAAGGGTTGAACAGACTAAACACCCACACTGTACTCCTGCTCTATAGTTCCTAACTGTGGAAGCCTTTGTGGCACTTGGGCCCCTGAATATCCAACATACAACCCCATGTCAAAAGGGAAATGGGAAAAGGAAGGCTAGAAAGGATGTGGGGTGCAGAAGGTGACACCCCAGGAAAAGAGCTCCCAACAGAGCACAGTCCTGGTAAGAAACTCTGATTAGGAAAGCAATCTTGAAGCCTATTTGGAGTCTGCTGAATCAAACAAAAAAATGTAACTGCAACTTTTGTGCATCAGAATACTTTATCATGAAAGTAGAAAAAATAACCTACAGAATGGGAGAAAATATTTGGAAACCACATCTGATAAGGGTTTACTATTCAGAATATATAAGGAAATCCTACAACTCAACAACAAAAAGACAAACAACCCAATTAAAAACTAGGCAAAAGACTTGAATAGACATTTCTCCAAAGAAGATACGCGAATGGCCAAAAAGCACATGAAAAGATACTCAATGTCATTAACCATTAGGGAAATGTAAATCAAACCACAATAAGATACTATTTCATACCCACTAAAATGGCTACTATTTTTAAAAGTTGAAAATTATAAGTTTTAGAGAGGATGCAGAGAAAAAGGAAAACTCATTAATTGTTGGTGGCAATGTAAAATGGTGCAGCCACTGTGGAAGACAGTATGGCGGTTCTTCAGAAAGTTAAGTACAAAATTCCTGTATGACCTGGCAATCCCACTTCTAGGTATATACCCAAAAGATTTGAAAGAGGTACTCAAAGAGATATTTGCACACAAATATTCCTGGGGGCATTGTTCTCAAAAGCCGAAACCTGGAAGTAACCCAAATGTCCGTGAACCAATGCATGGATAAACACAATGTGGCATATACATACAATGGAATATTATTCAGCTGTAAAAAAAGTTCTGATACATGCAACAACAAAGATGAACCTTTAAGACATCACATTGAATGAAATAAGAAAGACACAAAAGGATAGTATATGATCTCATTGATATGAATTAATAAGAATAAGCAAATTTATAGAGTCAGAAACTACAATTTAATTTACCTGGGGCCAGAGTGAGGGCAGGGAATGGGGAGTTGATGCTTAAATTGTCCAGAGTTTCTATTTGGGACAATGGAAAGGTTTTGGGAATGGATGGTTGTGATGGTAGCACAACATTGTGGATGTAACTAATAGCACAGAATTATATTTGTATATTTAATGTAGTTACAAGGGGAAATTTTAGGTTGTATGTACGTCACCAGGTTAAAATAAACAAAGGCGGATCCTCTATCAGTTGAGTCGCATTCGCTTCCCCCACCACACTCTTACGTCATCTCTATTTCTTTGGAGCTCTGCAACAAATGAGCTCTTTTCCTCAAATTACATTGTTTTGGACAATAATGATAATCCCTCAATTTGGTTTAGACCTTGAGATATTCAGAGAAATTCCATTGGTTCTCTTATGTGAGCCTCACAATAAGTCTTTGAGGCAAGCAGAACAGGTTGTATTATCCTTGTTTCAAGGAAACTAAGCTTTTGAAGGTGAAGAGGCTTGATCAAGGTTTATGCTGGTAAATTCCCATGACGACCTGGTCCCACACAGCGTCCCTGACTGCAGTGGACAACTCTTTCTGTCACAACCCTAGCACAGCTAATATGCTCTGATCCGTCATACATTAATATTTTCCAACTTTTTATCTTTTCTTTTTCCAGAGGGCTTTCAAAATAACAGCTCTGTGAATAAAAATATAGGGTTGGAATGAAAACTCCATTTTACTGATATTACAGATGAAGAAAATGCCTTTTCATTTTTGGCCCAAAGTTTTATGATATAAAGTTTATATGATACTTTCACATTATCTTTGGAATCAAAATGTTTTATAGGTAGTGATTAATGTTAGTTTTTTATCATGGAAAAAGCTCCATCTTTAGACTCAGACTGACCTGGTTTCAAATTACAGCCCTTCAATTTTCCAGCCATTTGGGCTTCAGAAAGGTATTTAACTAAGCCTGTTTTCTCATTTTTAAAAGAGGATAATAATGCCTACTTTGAAGGAAAAATGTATGGACCTGATGAGATAATGGACTTCAAGTACCTCTTACAGTATGTGGCCCTTAATAGTTGCCTAAATGATGGTAGTTTTTATTCATAGAAATAATGACTGGAAACTAGTTTTAGGACCTTGAGTAATCAATCATACCCTCTGGGTCTTAGTTGCCCAAATGTAAACTGAAAGTGTAGGTCTAAATTATTTCTAAGCTATGTTTGTTTCCTAGGGACGCTGTAACAAATTACACAAACTTGGTAGCTTAAAACAACAGAAATTTATTCTCTTACAGTTCTAAAAGCCAGAAGTCAAAATTAAGATCCTGGTAGGGCCACACTCCCTCTGAAGGCTCTAGCAGGGAATCCTTCCTTCCTTCTTCCAATTTTAGGTGATTCCTTGACTTGTGGTAGTACAATTCCAATCTCTGCCTCTGTGTGTACGTTACCTTCCCTGCATCTCTGTGTGTCCAAATCTTCTTCTCTCTTCTCTTATAAAGACACCACTCACTGGATTTAGGACTCACCCTATATCCAGAATGATCTCATCTTGAGATGATGAATTAATTACATCCGAAAAGACCTTATTTCCAAATAAAGTCATATTCTGAAGTTCTAAAAGGACATGAAATTTTTATTTTATTTTATTTTTTTTAATTAGGCCAGTAAAAAGAATTTATTGGGAAATGAGGGAAAAGGACAGAGCTTGCTGAGAAATGGGAGAGAAGGATGGAAAACTACGTACTGAGGTTTGGTGTGGGCTCCTCTAGGCAGAAAGAGTGAGCATGTGTGGTCACTTTTAAGTTATTAATTATTCCTCCACTTGCTAATGCTAAGGGGAGGGGCCCCAGCTCTTACTGGTTGCTCCACCAATGGCGGAGGCCAATGGTGAGGCCTGTTTGGAATTTCTGGGGCCTTCCCTTGGCCCTGGAAGAGTCCCAACTGGGACCTAAAGGTCAAGGTCAAGGTCTCAGCGGGGTCTCGCAGCCACGTTATCTGTCAGCCATGTTGTGGCTCATCTTCTCCTCGTTTCCCTGTACTAATTTGCCTCAACTCCCCCCTCTGAGAATTAATGCCCTTATACTTAAGTGGGTGCTGAGGGGCAATAGTCATTCTTCTGTAGTTATTTCCTGCTGGTTAGGGCAGTAGAGAGGACCTGAAATTTAAGGGATGCTATTCAACCCACTACAAAAGGTCTGATATTTAGGATTGTAAAATCCCTGATATTTAAGATGTTAATATATCTATCTTGTCCATCCTCCTTCCCTGTCTTCAAGAAACCTCCTGCCAATTTCCTTCTTCTTCTCACCAATACATGCATATGTGCACAAACCACACACACACATAAATCTTATTTCTTCTCATCTTCTTGATCATAGAATATTTCTTTCTTTATTTAAAGATATATTTTATTTCTCTTCCTCTTCCCCCTTCCTCCCCCCCTCCCAGTTGTCTGCTCTCTTGTGTCCATTTGCTCTGTGTTCTTCTGTATCCACTTGCATTCTCGGCAGCACTGGGAATCTGTGTCTCTTTTTGTTGCATCATCTTGCTGTGTCAGTTCACTGTGTGTGTGGTGCTACTCCTAGGCTGGCTGTGCTTTTTTTGCACAGGGTGGCTCTCCTTGTGGGGCACATTCCTTGTGCATGGGGCTTCCCTACATGGGGGACACCCCTGCGTGGCACAGCACTCCTTATGCATGACAGCACTGCATGTGGGCCCGCTACCACACAGGCCAGGAGGCCCTGGGTTTGAACCCTAGACCTCCCACATAGTAGGCGGATGCTCTTTCAGTTGAATCACATCCGCTTCCCGAGACTTTATTTTTAATCAGTTTTATTGAGGTATAGTTGCTACACCATCAACTATATATTTTAAGTGTACAATTTGATACGTTTTGATATATATATGTATGAAACTATCACCATAATCAAGATGGTGAACATATTAATATTCATTGTGCCCTAAGTTTCCTTGTGCCTCTTTGTAATTACCCCACCCACTCTGTCTTAGTTTGCCAGGGCTGCTATAGTAAAGTATACAGATCGGTTGGCTTAAGTAACAGAAACTTGTTGTCTCACAGTTTTGGAAGCTGGAAGTCACAAATCAAGGTGTCAGCAGGATTATATTTTCTCTGAAGTCAGTAGCATTCTGGTGGTAGCTTGCTGGCAATCCATACCAATCTCCACCTCTGTCACACAGCCATCTGTCTCCTCCTGTCTCCTACACCTGTGTCCAAATTTCCCCTGCTTATAAGGACTCTAGTCATATTGGATTAAGGTCCACCCTGATTCAGTTTGGCCTCATCTTAATGGAATCTTTGAAGATCCTATTTACAAATGAGTTCACTTCCACAGGACCAAGGGCAAAAGTGCTGAAAAACAAACGATATCCTTTGGTAAAATTGGAGATAGCCAAAGTTGAAGTATAAAAGGAATGTCTTCACTATTTATTAACCTGCATTGTGTTTAGATATTCTCAAAAATATGTTTCTTAACTTGTAAGCTGGGGTCCAAATGTTTCCTGAAGAAACAGGAGCAGAAACTCCGAGAAGGCAGCACTTGATAGCATTGGTGTGAGTGGTTGTATTTCCACCCACATCTTTAGTGTCAGAATGTACCTGAATATTTTATGATAGATATTTCTTCTTAATCAGAAATAAAATAATTTTTTAAAAAGAAAAAAAAAGTCACAAGACTTGAACATTGTTTTTGTAGGGGACATGATTCCATCCATAACATACTTCCCCCTATCCCCTAGCTGTTTGATGTCTAAGATGTGCCCGTGTTGGCATTTTCTTTATCCAGCATGTACAAACACGTGTCTTCCATCAGGGTAGGGATTTTGTATGTATTGTTCACTACTGTATATTCAGAAACTGGTAGCATACAGGAAAATAGGAGATGCTCAACAAGGTTTGTTAAACAAATGAGAAACCCCTTTGTCCCTTTACCCCGAATGCAGTGACACTTCTGAAGCTTTTCTCTGAGTGTCAAGGTATATGCTAGGGTGGTCAATGCCAAGACACAGAGAGCTCTAGGGGTTGGAGCGGTTGGGAAAGTTTCACAGAGGAAGAGAATTGCTTTGAAGCTCTGAGAATAAAACGGGTTCATTGAGGAAGGCGGAGCTATGGCTTGAACTCAGGTCGGGACACCTGGGAAAGATGAAAAAGTAAGGTAGGCTGGTGGCAGTGCATGGACAGGCATCACTGACAAGTGACAAGGATTAGTCCCCCTGGTGCTGTGGAAAACTGGAGCCCTTGTGAAATAGGAGAAAAGATAAAATAAAAACACAGAAAATTTAACAAAACAGGAGCTACTGGTACCCTGGCTGAGAATCATAAGATATCAGAGTTGGCATGGATAGTCAGTGGCCTCATTCATTCAATTTTAAATATTTATTTATTGAATTTATGGTGCTTCTATGATATGCATGCACTGGGACTACAGAGATGAAAGCTATAGACCCTAGGATTAATGAACTCATGGTCTAGTAGAAAAGGGATAAATTTATACACCGATTAAAACACAGTGACCTGTATCCCTTGCCAGGCAGAATTCAAGGTTTGCCCAGGGCCCACTGAGAAGGAAGGCTCCACAGTGTGAGCGGATGTCTGGGCGGTGTGTTGCAGGATGAATAAGAGGGGGAAAGATGTAGCAGGGACTCAATACAGCAGTCATTAGGAACAGTATTTACAAAGAATCACATACACATTGGGGAACTTTGAGTGATTCAGGATGATGAAGGGTGTTGGATACGGAGCTGTGGCAAGAAATGAGGTGGAGAAGTCCCTGCCATTAAGGGTCTGATATGTTGGACAGTTTGGCCTTTTCTTTAAAGCCAAGGATGCTGTTCTGATGGGATTTGCGTTTGAGAAAGGTTGCTGAGACAGCAGTGTGAGTGGGCTAGGAGGGCCAGATTGGAAGCTGTAGATCATATCTCTATGGTATGAATTTTTGAAATGCATATTTGACAAGTCACTTCCCTACTTAAATTTTCAGCAGCTCCTTGTTTCCTGTAAGAGCCAGTCCATTCTGGGGCTTGACCTGCAAGCAAGCCCCTTTCATAATCCAGCCTTGCTAGCTTTTCTAGACTGTTCCACCACTTCCTTAGCCACAGACTCTCTCCCTCTGCACTCTTTCCCTAAGATCCAGCGCTACTGAACTATTAATTGTTCTGCTAATATACTAAACTTCTCAGTCTTACATGCCTTTGTGCTTGTGTCCATTTTTTTTTTTTTTTTTTTTTTTTTGCTGGCTGATTCCTCTTCTTTCTTTCTCCAAGAGTCAATTAAATCTTCTTCTCCCCCAAGAAGCCCTTCCTGAATTGTGGGCAGATTTAACCTTTTTTTTTTGGTAACATTCCCCTTGATCTAGTTTATATCCAAGTAAAAACATTTTCAACCCTGTACCATAATTGTCTGTGTACATGTCTGCTTCTTATTAGATTAGGAGCTTCTTGAGGTCAAGCTTTTTGCTTTGTTTTTTTCTTCCATCTCTGGAATCCTAGAATCCAGTCAGTTCGCTGGGACATAACTCAGACCGGTGAATGGGAAGCTGCAGTGCCCAGGAATTAGAATTTTAATTGGTGCCCCCCAAGTGATTCTTGTGAACACTGAAAGGAGGAGCCATGGCTTGGTGGATATTCTAGGAGGACACCCATTTTTGCCTGCCCTCCCCAAACGCTGCCCTGCAGACTTGACTTGAGCAGTATCTGCTTAAGAGCCCCACCTTCCGAAACATAGTAGGAACAATTGGATTTCCCAAGATGAGCTGCTCATGAGGGATTCATTTTGAGAGACAGATCTGAGGTCGCTGGGCCTCAGAGAGAGTGAGGGTACTTCAGGCATTGATCCATCCCCCTTCTCATCCCCAGCTTTACTCCCAGGATATAAAGCACCATCTGGCAGATGAGGGCCCTGGCGGTTACCATGGTGAAGCGGAGCAGAGCCTGGAAAACTGGGGTGGCATTGCTGTCTCTGACACTTGCGCCCAGTGAAATGTCAGCCTGGCATGTGTACACTGCAGAAAATATTTTCATCTTTTTTTTTTTTTTCCTGGCTAAGTCTTTTAAAAAACATGTGTAGGTCCCATTCTGATCCCTGGGTATTCTCATCTACAGTTAAAAGTTCTTGGAGAACAAGGACTGAGTGTTTTCCTATTTTATTCCCTTTTTCTGGCCCCTCCCCTTCATTCCCTCTCCAACCCCCACATTTCTCATAGCATTTAAACCAGTGTCTGTCACACTCAAAAAGTACTTGTTAGGTTGAGTTGAATTTAGTTAACCTTTAGAGAATCTCTGGCTTTTGTGTTTGCTACTGATTTTTAAAACCATTGATAATGAATGTCACTGGGTATGTCCAGTTAATTTTCATGGCAAGTTCCATTATTTGGCTCATGGGTGCCGCAGGATTGAGACAAGTGAGCAGAGGGCAGGGGCGGTGCCTAGAACTAGGGCTCTGGGCTCCGTGGGACCCGGTAGGGGCCCTGGTTGCACCGCCAGCTGCCTCTGTGACTTGGGGTCAGAGACTTCACCTCCCCGGACATCTCTCATTGTCCTCAAAATGGGGATCCTAAGCACACCTGCCTCATGGGAGTCTAGTTAAGCTTAAAGAAGGCAGGGGCAAAGCCTTTAACGTTATCCTTCACGGTAACTGTTATGAAGACGCTATTACTATTATAACACTATTATTGCTATACCGTTACTATTACAGGTTAAATTCCCAGCTTCGCAAGTCTGAAATCGTTTCCTGGTCTCTAGCGTTCCAGGAAATGTTCTCATTCGCTAAGGTCTTGTCTGGGGCAAGTGTGAACAGACCACACATCTCACCTCCCCCCAGGCCTTCGGTGGGTCTCACTAAGCACGGGGTTTCTGAGGCTTCCATGGGCAGAAGTCTCTGCAGTGGGCAAATGACTGAGCCTGGAGAGGTTTCCCGGGGCAGGCATCTGTGACCGTCAGGGGCAAACTGGCTCAGAGTCTGGAGGCTGCTGCATTCCGTGGGGCTGGGGTAGCCTCATCAGCATGCAGCGCAGGACTGAGGAGGAATCAGCTAGGGAGGGGTGAGCCCAGGAGAGCAACGGCTCTCCTGGTGGCAGCTAGCTGTGCTCCTCTGCAAGCTCAGTCCATTCCGCACCTCGCTGCCCCTCTTTTTTCCCCTTCCAAATCAAGCGTTCCTCTCTTAGGTTTGGCTGGGGTCTTTCACCCAATAGCACATGGCCTAGAGGTCAGACCCCACCCTGTTTGCTCCCTCACCAGCTCCAAGCCTCCCCTGCATAGAGGCTCTGCTCACAGCCCTCTCCCTTCCTCCCCTGTACCATCTCCCCATCCTTGTTCCCAACTCTCACCTCAACCAGTCACTCTCCAGTCCACTCCCACCACACCCCCCCATATGATATGCCTCCACCCTTCTAGGATAACAACCAGCAAAAATTCTTCAAATTTAAATTTTCACTAAAAAGAAGGGACTATTAAAATGGCTCAAAATAACAAATGGAGTATCCTTTTTATTTTTTTAACCAATCTTTTGGAGGCAGAGAGATGAAGGTAGCAATTTTGCTTCCTCCTTCTTGTCCCTCATCGTCAAGGCAATTTCCTGTTATCGTTATCACTTAGTGCAAAGAACAACAGACGGGGAATTAGGTGACTTAACTCAGATTTTAACTCAAGTCCATTGACATCTTCGATTTTTATTTTCCTCCTCTGTAAAATGGAGGAGTAGAAGTAATGTATTTGCATAGTATAGAAGTTATAAATACAGTAATTAGTTAAGCAGTCCTGGATTATGACACTGGTTAACCTGCCACTTACTAGCTGTGTAACCTTGAGCAGGTTATTTAAGCTCTCTGGGCCTCAGGTTTTCCATCTGTTAAATATAAATACTACTAATTAGTATTCATGGAGTTGATATGAGGATTAAATGAATACAACTTAACTCTCAGTGCTTTTTCACCTCCAGGCAATTTCTTGCTGGACTTCCCTTAGAGAAGCCCTTCATGACCCTCCAGAGTGGTTTGGGCCATCTTACTACTGACATTCTGACAACTTCAGAGTCCTTAACACATTATTTTTGTAGTCATTTATTTAACATTGTCTTTCCACTAACTTGTAAATTCCATGAGGGGATATTAGACCTTGTCTAACTGTGTTCTAGTTCTTTTTTAAAAAAATCTCTCCAATATGTGGTTTGTTTTTCATTTTGTCTTTAATAGAGAAGTTGCAGGTTTGCAGAACAATCATGAATAAAATACAGGATTCCATTTACCACTCTACCATTAACACCTTGCACTGGTGTGGAACACTTGTTCTAAGTGATGATAGCATATTTTTATAACTGCACTTACTTCTTAGCAAGTGCCTGGCACATGGATTGTGCTCAGTTGATATTTGTAGAATGACGACTGAATAGGTATTAGCTGTTATTGTTGTGGTTGTTGTTACTAATCTGAAAAGTCCCTTCACTGTAGTATAAATCTACAAGTTTTGGTATGTTAGAAAAATAACTTCATGCGTTATAAGTCTTGTGTTCCCATATTCCCAACTGGTTAAACTTTTCCTAATGCTATTGTACGAAACACAAGTATGTTACAAAATTACAAGGCAAAGCTCTTCTAAATAAAGATTACTTGGTCAAATGTTTGGAAAGTGCCGTGAATCATATTTCTCCTCTCTCCCTAACCCTGCCCCAGGTTGTCACAACATATATTAATTGATTAAAGGCTCTGAGAAGTCCTGCAATAAAGAAATCTACCTATCTCTGTTTAACTCATTCCTCACAGTACCACTTTATTATATATCACTGTTTTAGTTTCCTTGGCTGCTAAAGCAAATACCATGTAATGTGTTAGTTTAATCAATGGTAATTTATTAGCTCAGGGTTTTGAGGCTAGGAAAAAGTGCAAATCAAGGTGTTATCAAGGTGATGCTCTCTTCCCAAAGACTGGCATTCTGGGGCTGGTTGCTGGTGATCCTTGGTCCTGGGATCCTCTGTCACATGGTGATTCACATGGTGGCTTTTCCTGGCCTCTCCCTTCTATTCTGGATTCCATTGACCTTCGGCTTCTAGCTTCTTGTGGCTTTCTCTCTTTCAGTCTGAATTTCATTCTGCTTATAAAAGACTCCATTAATAGGATCAAGACCCATCCTAGGCCAGCCTTAACTGAGGTAACCTTATCATCAAAGGTCCTGCTTACAATGATACCACACCCACAGGAATGGATTAAGTTTAAAAACATAAATATTTTTTCTGTGGTATTTACAGGTCCAAACCACCACAAATATCTACTCTCTCCTTGTATCCAATCATTTGGAAACTGCTGAATTAGCCAATGAGCTTGTTGAAGGCAGGAACCATGTCTTCTAAGTACTGGCATCTCCTAAATGCCTAACAATGTGTTGTACTCATAAATGTGGGTAAGTACAGAGTGAAAGACTGTTCCAGCAATTCCCTTCCCTTTTAAAAAAAAAATTATTTCTTAGGTTTATTTCCAAAAGAACAAATTCTTGATTGCAGTTTAATGTAATTGGCTGTAAATCAGAATGAATTTATTTCTCTCCTTGCCAAGATTAAGCCATGGCAGTTAGTGATGATTATTCATAGATATGATGGAATCACAGGATCAAATCTAATTCAAGCTCTGTCATTTTCTAGCTTTGTAGCCTCAAGCAATTTACTAATTCTTAAACCACCTAGGAGCCCTTGATTTCTAGCTGCCAAACCCCATCCTCCCACAGTTTTTTACATCTTCAAAAGTGGTGCCACCATTGATGTATTTGCTTAAGCCAGAAACCTAGGTGCCTTGTTGGATTCTTTTCCTCCTTACTCTCATTTCTACCCAATCCACTAGCAATTCCTGTTGATTCTACCATCAAAATATAGTATATCTCAAGGCCATCCAGTTCTTCCTACCCCCATTGCCACTTATGTGAGGCCAACGTCACCTCTTGCCTGACCAAACATCCTCCTCAACTGTTTACTGGCTATCCTTTTTGCCCTCTCCCCCTAGAATCTGTCTACCACAATGTCAGCCAGAGTGGTCTTCTTAGGATGTAAATTAGAGTATGGCACTCTGCTTAAAACCATTTAACCCTTCCATTGCACTCAGAATAAAATCCAGGCTCCTGTTCAGGGTCTTTGTGCCTCTGTGTAACTGTTCCACTTCTTGATCATTCTCTGCTTTGTTCTCTGCATCCTTGATATATGAGTTGTCTCTCATTTTCCCAGGGAATCCAAGTTGCTATTGACTCACAGCTCTTATGTATACCAACTCCTCTGCAACTCACCCCGTCTTCACATCCTGGATTCTTTCTTAGAATTTAGGTCTCAGCTTAAATGTTATCTCCCCAGAAAGACTTTCTCCCACCCCAACCACCCTAGCCAAAGTTCTTCTCCCTCCCCTCCTCTCCCCTGCTTTTCCTCTATCTCTGTACACATTCGTTTCCTAGAGCTGCCATGACAAAGTACAAACTGGATGGCTTAAAACAATCAAAATTTATTGTCTGATCATTTTGGAGACTTGAAGTATGAATTCAAGGTGTCTGAAGGGTCTTCTTCCCTCTGAAACTTGTAGGGGAGACTCTTTCCTAGTCTTTTCAGGTTTCTCATATTTTCTGGAAATCCTTGGATGTATCACTCCAATCTCTGCCCCCTCCATCTACATTTGGCCTTCTCCCTTATGTCTAGGTGTGTCTATGTCCAGTTTTCCCTCTTTTTTTTAAGGACACCATTCACATTGGACTAGAGCCAACTGTAATCCAATTTGGCCTCATTGTAACTCATCATATCTTCAAAGACCCTATTCCAAAAATTCACATTTATGAGACCAGAGGTTTAGACTTGAGCATGTCTTTTTGGGGAACACAGTTCGACCCATAGCACCATGCTTTGTTTCCTTTACAGCTCATCACAGCTTTCAACTTTTTTTTTTGCATTTTGTTTGTATCTCCTGGTGGAATAAAGCCTTGATGAGCCAGAGTCCATGCTGTCCTTTATATCCCCAGTAGCTAGCAGAATGACTGCAAATATACAGAGGGTTCTTGGTTTAGAAAAATCCTAAACCCCATTTCCTTAACTCAATGGACAAACATGAATATTGCCTGCCTTGTCTTTGACTGAGCTTTACCACATACATTTGAACTTGTTCTAAAGAATAAATTCAGGGAAGCGGACTTGGCCCAGTGGTTAGGGTGTCTGCCTACCACATGAGAGGTCTGTGGTTCAAACCCTGGGCCTCCTTGACCCATGTGGAGCTGGTCCCTGCGCAGTGCTGATGTGCGCAAGGAGTGCCCTGCCACACAGGAGTGTCCACTACATAGGGAGCCCCATGCGCAAGGAGTGCGCCCCATAAGGAGAGCTGCCCAGTGCGAAAGAAAATGCAGCCTGCCCAGGAATGGCACTGCACACACAGAGAGCTGACACAACAAGATGATGCAACAAAAAGAAACACAGATTCTCATGCCGCTGACAACAACAGAAGTGGACAAAGAAGAACATGCAGCAAAATGGACACAGAGAACAGACAACTGGGGAGAGGGGGAAGGGGAGAGAAATAAATAAAAATAAATCTTTAAAAAAAAAAGAATAAATTCATACTAAAAATATTTACTGAATATTTACTACCATGTGCCAAGCATTGTGGTAATAAATGGGATAAGTCTTGAAGGAGAATGCATTCTGCTATAGTGGAGAGGAGCTTAGACTTTGGAATTAGAAGACCTGGATAATTCCAATTCTTCTTAACCCTTACATCTTTGGTTAAACATTACTTCCTGAGATTTCTTATCCTCAAAAACAAAAACCAACAACCGACTTACCTGCCCTGATTATGTGCCTTCACAGCACCTGATGCCTATATCATCATAGCATTTATCAGTGTAACTAACGGTTTGCTTACTCTGTTTTCCACAGGTCTCCCTGGGATCAGTTTTGTTATTCTTCCTGTTGTTACCCACTCCCCGCCTCCCACCAAGCAGGCACAATCATGCCCTACACAAAATAGGCAATGAGCTGTGGCTCAGTCTTGAATGTGCATCGAAATACACTTTGGAACTTTAAAAAATCTTGACTGTAGGCCCCCACTCTAGACCCTGAATAAGAATAATAGGGGTGAGGCCCATTCTTGTGTGTTTTTGTACAGAGTTATTACTGATTCAGTGGACGTCCAAGAATGAGTATTGCTGTGGTGCCTGTTGACTCTCTGACTGATAGGATTTCCATGCCCTTCCTGTGGTGTGGCTCAAAGGAATTGTCCTGGGGGGAGCGTCTGACAGACACTCTTACACAGTGATTACAAACACTTAGACACAGCTTTCAAGACCCTGTAGCCTGCGGCAGACACTGAGAACTGATTATGGCTCTCTTTCCTGCCAAGCATGGATCCCACCTCACAATCCTTCTCAGCTACTATCACTTGATGAACATTGTCATGAGAGATGAAAACTGTTCTTTTCCTCTGCACCAGCCCTCTTCAATTTCTGCCCTGTGATAAGGAAAGTTCTTGCCTCTGACTACTCTTGGAGCATAACTTCTGCAATTCCACTCCCACACTAGGACTCAGATCATCCAAGCTGCTCATTGAGAGTTGCTCCTTCTCCGGCTTTTCTGAGCTGCCTGCCCACTACCCCACCTCTCCAGGATATTTGGTAATTGTCTTAAGGTCACTGGCTACACCTCCCACTCTTCCCTACCGTCCATGCCCTCTTTCATGAGGTCTCAGCATGTAACAATATCTTTGTATTCTTCTCTGGTGGTTCTAAATATCTGGGCTAGAACCATGTGAAAATAAGCAAATCTAATATAATTATCTGGTGTGGAAGAGTGAACTCAATGTTTAGAATCAAGGCAGGATCCCTGACTTGCTCAGTCATTATTGAGCTGTGTGAACACAGGCAAATCATTTGTGTATTTCTGTACTTTGATTTTCTAATTTGCCAGATGAATGCCAAATAATATGTCTTTCCAACTTCACTGTAATGTTACAAGGTAGCATAAGTGAGCATCTGAAAAGTTAAAAGCCCTGTAGCTCAAAGGTGTTTAATAGCCCTGTGTATGTATTTCTTGGCTCTGCAAGAAAAATTGCTCTCTTTTCTCTAAGATGGCTGAATAAAGAGGGCAGATTTTCCAGAGAGCCTTCTATAGTACACATTCCATTATGCTAATGTACATTCAATTAGAATGTAAAATGTGAGCCAGCAGCTTTGAGGTGTTAATGAGTTGCTACTGAGAAGGACTAGGGAAGCAAATTAAGCTTCAGTCTTGCCAACTCTCCACATTGCCTGGAAACAGCTGCTCAAGTCCTGGGCCTCTGTTTATCTCAACCATTGATTTAGAAGGCAAAGCTGGTGAATGAAGTCTAATAGGTGAATAGGCCCAATTTCCTCCCTGCCTAGACCCACCTTGCTCCAGATCCATCTAATCTAATGGAGTTGCCCATGTCCTCTACTTGGGTTCATGAGCAGACAGACAGAGGGATGAGGGTTGATCATAGGGAGAGTGCACAGCCTACTTCATTGTTACTGGAAATCACTCCTTTAAAAGGTGGAAACATTCCATGTAATCACTGACAGAAGATTGGATGAACAAAAGATGGTATATACATACAATGGAATATTATTCAGCCGTGAAAAGGAGTGAAGTTCTGATATATGCTGTACCATGGATGAAACTTGAAATATTTTTTCCAGTTTTTTTATTGTCTTTTTAAAAAAAAGATACATGGATCACCAAAAAATGTTACATTAAAAAAAATAAGAGGTTCCCATATACCCCACATGCCACACCCCCCACTCCTCCCACATCAACAACCTCTTTCATCATTGCGGCACATTCATTGTGTTTGGTGAATACATTTTGGAGCACCGCTGCACCACATGGATTATAGTTTACATTGTATTTTACACTCTCCCACAGTCCATTCAGTGGGTTATGGCTGGATATATAATGTCCAGCACCTGTCCCTGCAATATCATTTAGGACAACTCTAAGTCCCAAAAATGCCCTAACATCACATCTCTTCTTCCCTCTCCATGCCCTCAGCAATTCCCATGGCCACAGTCTCCATGTCAATGACACAATTTCTTCCATTGCTAGAGACACAATTATTCTATAATAGAATACCAGTATTCACTGTAATCCATATTTTATTCCTCCATCCTGTGGACCCTGGGATGGTGATGTCCACCTCATCTCTAAATCAAGAGGGGGCTTAGATCCCACATGGTTGATGGATGTGATTCTCCTGCTTGCAGTTGTAGGCACTTGGTTCCCTTGTGTGGTGGTTGACCATCTTCACCTCCTTGTTAGGTAACCTGGGTAGGTCCAATGAATTAGAGAGTAGGAGTTGCAACTCTGCTGAGGCTCAGGGCCCAGCTGGCACATGGCCAGTCCAGTGATTCAGGTCTCCTGAATATATACCAACCCCAGCACCAATGACAGATTCAGTAAAAGTGACAGAAGAGGCATGTGTAGAAAGGTCACATCTGAGTCAAACTCCATCACACTCAGGAGCACAGATTCCAAAGTAGGACCCACTAACAAGGCACTGAACTATGGAGCCACCTGCCATGACTGTAGAACCTGTGTGTCTCCATAGCCCTCAGGAGCACCAGTACCTGGGATTGTATCTACTTTGGCTTTCTCTGGGATCCTGCTGAGACGTGTGTAAGTGTGACCCCTCTGATGACCTCCCGACTCATTTTGAAGTCTGTTAGCCATATAAACTCATTTGTCTTTACTATTTCCCCCTTTTATTCAAGATATTTTTCTAGTTGCATCACTAGCTGGTGATTTGTAGTCATCCCTTGGCGCCAGGGAAGCTCATCCCTGGGAGTCATGTCCCATGCTGGGAGGAAGGTAATGCATTTACTTGCTGAGTTTAGCTTAGAGGGTGGCCACATTTGAGGAACATGGAGGCTCTAAGGAGGTAGCTCTTAGGCACCCTGCTGCTCTAAGTCTAGTTGAAATTTCAGGCACATAGACTCATAAGCATAGTAATCAGTATCAAGGGCCATTGTTCTTCACTGGTCTTTGCCCTTGCACTTGACAAATGTTGCTGTTCTATTGGGGACAGTGACAGAGCTCCCCTGGCTAGGAACTCAGCACTCCCTCAGTTGTCATTTGTAACTCTACCTACTATGACAATACCCTATGAATATCCAAATATTTTTATATACCCTATATACCTGCCCCAGAGAACTCCCTCCCAACCATGTGTCCCCATCAATAACACCCCACACCAGTATTCCTCCTCTGCCATAATTGAACCCCTCTGTGATCCAAAACTTCTTCAAAAATGAAGCTTAATATATTGCCAAATTCAATTAGCAGGAAAATGAAATAGTAATGACAGATTTAAAGATTAGAAATAGAATACATACTAATTTAGAAAGCTAAAATAAAGTAAAAAATAAATTGGGGTATTAAAAAAACAAAAAATACCATAGAACTTTTTTTTGACATTTTGCCTTTTATCACTGTGATAGGTGTTGCCCTGTATATACAGAGGCAAGGCAATCTCTTTCATTCCCTCCTCAGTGTTTACATCCTTTTTTAAAAAATTTTTTAAATTTTGTCTTCAAAAAGTTTTAGATTACATTAAGGTCACATATACAATATAGGGAACTCCCATATATCCAACATCAAACCCTTTTCCCCCTTCCCCATGTAGATGTTTGCTACAGCTGATGTTCAGATATTGAAACATAGCTACTAACCATGGTTCCATTTTGGTTTACCTTATGGTTTATATTTTAGACTGTATACTTTTCTAAATTTTTTGCTACATTTTGGTTTATTTTATGGTTTACATTTTAGACTATACACTTTTATACATTTTTGGTGAAATTTAACATGTCCTATATCCATCATTGCACAATCTTGTGGAATACTTCCATTGCCCCCCAGTTATCCCTGCTTCCATCTATTCTATTTCTCTCTCCCCCTCCACTCAGGGCCCACAGTGACACCCAAGCTTCACTGCTTGAAGGACTAGATTCATAGATACTTGCAACAATGCAGAGGACTTGACACACCAGACTGTCCTCCCCATTGGGAGCCACCATGCTCTTGAGAGATACCCTTTCCTCTGTTTGAGAACATCAGGCCTCCCCAGGATGGGGGTACACCTTCCCACTCATTGTATGGGTCTCCACCATATGCTATAACACACTATGACAAGATGAGCACTCGCACACTCCCTAGAAGCCTGCCCCTGTGCCAGATGCCTCCCATTAAGCACCTTAAACAAGTAACCCTTCCTTATTATATTTTCTAAAGAGTTTTCTCAACATTATAGTTTCAGCCACATATCCGACAATCTCCCATGTTCATCTGTTCCCCACAACCCTCCTCCCCATTCCTTTGAACCTTGAAATATTATGTTGAGTCAAATAAGCCAGACACAAAAGGACAAATATTGTATGATTCTACTTGTATAAATATCCAGAACAAACAAACTCAGAGAGACAGAAACTAGATTAGAGGTTATCAGTGCTGGAATGAGGGGCAATGGGGAGTTATTGCTTAATAAGTTTCTATTTGCAGTGATGAAAAAGTTTCGATAATGAATGGTAGTGATGGTAGTATAACACTGGGAATGTAATTAATGCTCCCAAATTTTATATTTAAATGGTTAAAATGGCAAATCTTATGTTATATATATGTTACCACAATTTAAAAAAGTAGTTACAAAATGCTCCTTGGATATTATAAACAAAATTTGAAATGTTAAAAAAATAGAATAAATTAAAAAATAATCAGAACAAAAATGATGATGATTATATAGAATGTCTACTATGTGCCAGACATTGTGCCAACTACTCTATCTATTTAATCTTTTAAAAATTTAGTTTCAAATGATTAAAAATCTTTTATATGTACATGGTTTAAAAAGTTGATTGTTTCTACAAAGCTTATTAAAAGAAAATCAGTAGGTCAGCCATATTCATACCCTGCCTTAACAAATCACTCCTACTACTGAGAGGCAACTACTTTAACCCTTTTAGTGGTTTCTTTGGTTACTTCCACATTTTTCAATAATGTGCTTCTATTACTATTTCTCCATTTCTCAGTTTTGAGATATTATGTATTGACTTCCTGCTATGGGAGATGAGGATTTGGGTTGCTTATTCCTTTCCTGGAAAACATACATATACACAGTCCACAAATTTTCTTTCCCCCTACTCTCGAAATATTCATATTATAATATTCAGTGACATCAATATGACCAGCTGAATACTATCTATAGTTGAGCCATAAGATATATAGTTTTCTTGTGCACTTTTTTCATTTGAATCTACCAACTCTTTTTTTTAGCTTTTCGGCTATCTTATTTTTAGATTACTAAGAGCTCTTTCTGTTTCATGAATGCTGCTTTTAAAAATAACAGCGTACTCATATTTCTTTATGAGGATATATTAATGATAGCAATTTTTTCCCTTTAAAGTTTCTTCTCCCTACAATGTCTTTCTTGTCTATAAATTGCCTGTTCCTTTGGTGTGTGTTAGTTTTTGACTTGATCGTTGAGGTTAGAGGCCTTTAAATGTCTGCCAACCCTGAGCTGTCAGTACATATTTTAAGAGCAGGATATTAAAGGCTGGGTAGAGGTGTGGAGGTGCAAGAACAGGGCTGGTGGAGTGGTGGACTTCCAGATGGATGGGTCAGAATCCATCCAACTTTTCTCTTGGGCTGATCATATTACCCAATGAAGAATCTTCTAGTCTCCATCCCAGAAATGACAAGCCTGCAAGGGAGTGGGGTAAGGGGCCCTCAGAATTCAATATGTGGATTTTCATCAAATCCCTCTTTTTTCAGTACATTATCCGTACCCTGAATCCATATGATCCCCAATCCAAAGTCCCTTTGGCTCATGCTTTCCAAAGAGCCAATGTCTTGTCTTCTACTTCTAGGGAAGGGGCAGTTGCCAGCTCTGACAAGTGCAACAGGGGATTTAGGAGTCTAATTGCTTTGTAAACAGATTTTTAACAGTCTTCTGGTTTCCAGCTATCCCAGTCCCTACTTTCCTAGCTCCAGGGTGCTGCTAATTCCCTAGTCATTCTGGAACTCTGTGATACATTATCAGTTTGATTTTGGACTCCTCCACACCTGGGTTGGTTTCCGCTAAGTCGGTTCCCCTTCAACATTTTGTTTTCTAGCTTTGAACATTTTGTTGCTTTGGTTTCCTCTCATATGCTTTTGCCCTTGTGGGTTTATACCTTTAAGAGAAATCCCTTTATTGTCTTTTCAGTAGGTTGAAAGATAAGAGGAAAACCATGTGTGTTCAATTTACCATCTTTATCCAGAGGAGAGAAGACACCCACACAAAAAATGTAGAGCACCTAAGACTTGGAGATGTGGGTAAAATGACTGGCAGGGATTTGGAGCTAAAAGTAGAACCCAGGTTCCTCATATCATCTTCTTTTCTTACTATAACCCCACAAACTGGGTATTATTTTCCACATATCATAAATAAGGAAAAAATATAATATGATCAATGTTGTAATAACTGTCTATTGTGCCCAGAGGCTGCTCTAATCACTTTATTTATAGCTCTTAATTTATTTCTCCTAGCAAACCAAGGATTAAGTACTATTACTATTAGATATTGAGGAACTGCTGTTCAGAGAACTTAACTAACTCTGAGTCTCCCTCCTCCCAGTTAAGGTAAATCTGTCCCTCACCCCACACTTGGAATTCCTTCTCATTTGGCCTCCTTAGAGACTTCCTCAACTTATCTGACTTGTCCCGTGCCTCCTCCACATCTAAGGGTACTCAAAACTGTGTTATACACCAGGTAAGTATCATTATCGTGGCTCTTAGTTGGCATCAAATGGAAGAGAAAAACATCAGGTGTACTATGGTAACGTGAATCTTTTGGGTATAAGGCAATTTTTTATTTTAAATTATTTAAGAGCATTTATCCCACATTGAAAGTTGATGATTACTTTCCCAGTGCAAGAAAATTTATCCAAATCAAATCTTTTGTAAAATATCCAATCATATTTCTTTCTCAGAAAGATTAAGTTTCAAAATGATAAGGAGGGAAAAGCCAGAGGCATGCTTGACCCTGAACTGAGATCTATTCTGATATTGTATTTTCACTTCAGTGGATGGTCCAATACATGTGTGCAGAGGTGAAATAAGGAGGAAGGACAAAGACTCATTCCATGACCTGAGTGTTTACTCTTTTCTTCATTTACTCTCATTCAAAAAGGTTTAGGAGCTCCTACTATGAGTCAAGCACTTAGGAAAAAGTGTCAAAGCTGCCCTAAATATTTAGTGGGGACTTCAACTTCTTTATAAATCATAGCACACAACCACAATTCTTTAGACATGTTTCCAAAATCCCAAGAACTATGAAAATGGAAAACGTTTGCAAAAGTTTGCAGCACTTTGACAGCAAACCTACCAGAACTGATTTGAAGCCTTTTATAGACTTTACCCCAATTATTTAAACGAATGCTTTGTATTCAGACATATATATATCATTAAAGAATATTAATATATTAAATTTTTAGGATGCTGCCTCAGACTGATGGGGGTATTAAGAATTCCAAAACAAATCTGGCTGCAAGAGTTTCAGTGAATGGATTACATACTGTTTTTATTTGCTAAAACCTGCTAAGGCAAAATACCACAAATAGGTTGGCTTTTACAATGGAGATTTATTTCTTTAAAAGCTTACAGTTTTGGGAAGGGGATATGGCTCCCACCTTCCACATGGGAGGTCACTGGTTTGGATCCCAGTGACTCCCAAAGAAGACAGTGAGGTGGCACAATGGGCAGGTGCAGCAGGCTGACACAAGACACAAAGAAGAAAAAATACAATGAGAGACACAGCAAAGCAGGGAGCAGAAGTGGCTCAAGCAATTACGCACCTCCCTCCCACGAGAGGTTCTAGGTTTGGTGTCTCCAAAAGAAACAAGGAAGACAAACAGGCACAGCAAGTGAAAAACAACAAGGAGGTGGGGAGAAATAAATAAAATAAATATTTGTTAAATAAATTACTAAATAAAAGCTTACAGTTTTGAGGCTGACAAAAATGTCCAAATCAGGGCTTCATCAGGTGATGCTTTTTTTCCTGGGGACCACAGCTGGTGGTCCTGGATTCCTCTTTCATCTGGTGAGGCACATGGTAAGACATATGGCAGCATCTGCTGGTCTCTGCCTTCTCCTCTGGGATCCATTGCTTTCTGCTCATTCTGTGACTTCCTCTCAGCTTCTGGGTGTTTCTCTCTGTGTCTGCAGCCTTTTTCCTCTGTACATCCATTCCATCTATAAAGAACTCCAGTAAGAAGATTAAGGCTCACCTTGGAGTCACACAATCTAATCAAAGGTCCTTAACTAAAGTAATTTAATCAAAAGTTCCCACCTATAATAGGTTTACAGGCATAAGAATGGATTAGCTCTAAGGACATGATCTTCTGGGGTCCACCCACCTAAAGAAAGAGATTGAAATGGGTAGCAGGAATCTAGACATCCATTAAGCACCCTCACTGAATACCAAATACCATGCAAATCATTTTAAATACATGACCTTACTTAGTCCTCAGTACAACCCAGTGAGGTAGGCATTGCAATCCCTGTTTTACAGATCAGGAAATTGGGTCTCTGCTAAGTTAAATAACTTGCATAAATAACAAGAATTTCCAGGATTCAAACTTATATCTGCTGACTGAGACAGAAAATCTGAGTCTGGATGTGGTTGGTCACTAGCTCACATTGTGTCATAAAAGACACATGGCAAAGAGTCATAGAACCATATAGGCTTATCTGTTTAAAAGAGACAAGTAGGGGCATACAGAGTAGAGAGCCACAGATTTTGCTTGGGGGTTTAGGGAATACATCATAGAGGAGGTGGAGTTAGAGATGATGCTTAAGGAGTAGGCAATTATTTTTTTGTAAGCTGGTAAGCATATTTAGTCTTCCCTGCTTGATGGATAACAGACTTCTGGAATGGGTTTCTGGCATGTGTTCTTAATACTCCCAGGAGTACTGCGTAGCGTGTCCTCTGAGTGGAGACTGGGCTGGGGCTTATGGTTATGCAAAGACCTGGTCCCTTGGGGTTCAGAGCAGACTTCTGGGCTTAGCGTTTGCCTGTGGTGCTCAGCTGGGCAGATTTTGAAGCTCAGCATCACTAGCCAAATAAATGACCCTGGGGATATCACGTAGTATATTTTATTTGCTCAGAAGGCTTATTTTTGTCCTGAGTAGCATATCAAACTCCTTTAGTGTTTCAGAACAATGGAAAGAGTTCACCTCGACTTTTCTGGGTTTATAGGAACCTAGATGCCTATGGGGCTTCCAAACACTGGCCTTTTCCTTTCTGGGGCACAGAAAGTGCCTCCATCTCCTGTTTCTCTGGTTGAAAATCTAAGTTTTTAACCTAGAAGGAGCCTGTGAATTTGAAAATTTGGCTCACAATCCAGTATGACAGAATGTTGTTAGCATGTCTATGTTAGGGTGATGGGGTCGAAAGAAAGATATTAATATTTAATGAGGAAAGTGAACAACCAAAAAAACCAGAACCAGGTCAGACTCAGGCTCTAATCACAGCTGAGTATTGGAAGAGGATTCCTAATAGGGCACTTCTACTCTGGGGGCATTCCCAGGGCTGGATGGGCTGGAAACCAGGAATGCTAAGCTATTGTGGATATGCCACTAATGGATCTGTGACCTTCTTATCCTCCTCTGTCAATAGGAAGATGAGTCAGATCATCTTTAAGGTTCTACCTAATCCCATAATTCCCTGTGTGTATTTTTATAAGAGTTTAATTTCACACTTAAAATATTTAGAGATCTAAGCCAAGGCAGGATATATATGAATATATATATATATATATTTTGATGGGAGTAGGGAAGAGGCAATGGGAAGAGGAGTTACAGCAAGTGAAAGGATCACCAAGGGTTGTGCCTGTGGAAGGAAGGTTGAGCAATGAGGGGTTAGAACAATGAGGGTTTAGTGGGAGCTATAAGCCCTGCTCTGAACTGACCACACTGAGTAGAAGCCCTAATCTCTAATGAATTTAATAAGCCCACCCTGGGATGTGCCTTCTCCATCTGCCAGGCTGGGACAGAGCCAGCATTCTTTTTGGCTGCCAGCCCAAGGATAATTATTGCCTAGCCAATTAGCATCAGTCATTATTGTGTGCACCTGTAATGGAAAAATCACTGGGCTGTCTAGTTACAGAGCTTGTTCCGTGCCCACTCCAGGTCTGTGCTCTGTCCAGAATAACAACTATAGCCAACATGGTGTCTTTGTGGATCAGCCCTTTATCTTTCCAGACTGGAGGTTTCACAAATATACTCATTCACGATTGGTGGTGGTAGTATATCAAACTGCACAGTGATTCGTAAAGTACAAGAATGTCTATTATTTCATTTAAAATTTCCTTTTAAAATCGTAGCACTATTAGCATAACATCATGTTAACTTAACTGCAGGGTCTGACTAATGTTTTAGCTCGTCACAGAAGCAGCCAGTGCATAAAGAATCTTCTAAAATGTGTCTACTCATCCCTCAACATATATGGAACACCTTCATGTGCTAGAGCACTGCTGGAAGCTGGTTTTGCCAAAGTGAGCTGGATTTGCTCTCTGCTCTCAAGGGCTTTATAGCTTAAATGGGAGACAAATTAAAAAGAGATAATTTTAATACAAATAATTACAATATAATGCGATATAGCGTGCTGGGTCCTTTGACAGTAATAGAGACAAGGTGCTTTGAAGCAGATGGAAGAAGCAAGATAGATTTACCGAAGTGTGTGTGTGCATGTCTGTGCATGTGTGTGTGTGCATGTCTAGCCTTCACTCAGTGGAGGTAAGGATGCAGCTAAGCCTTAAAGGACAAGTACACACTTATTAAATGGCAAGTGTGGAAATTGAATTCTATAATTTCTGGCAAAGGAATAGAACTGCTAAGTCACAGATTGTATATTGTGGTGTTTGATATAGAGGAAAGAATCATTTATTCAGAAAACTATTATTCATCACTTACTGTTTAACAAGCACTGTGAGATTGTGGTTAGTGTACTTAGAGTGGTGAACAAGAAAGGCATGCATAATCCCTGCCCTCACAGGTTTTACATTTTGGTTGGGGAGAAAGACTAAAAATAAGGTAAAAAAAAATTTTTTTTTAATTGCCAATTGTAGTCTTGTTAGTTTTCTGGGATGCTATGACAAATACCACACAAATATTTGGATTAAACAACAATAATTTAATGCCTCATGATTGGAAGGCTGGAGGTCCAACATCAAGGTATTGTCAGGCCCTACTTTCTCCCAAAGTCTACAGCATTCCAGCAATCCTTCATCACACAGAGATCTCTCTCTTTGTCTCCGCTCTTCCAGTTTCTGCTGACCTTTGTCTTCTGACTGTGTTTGAAATTCCTCTGAATTTATAGACTCCAGTCAAAAGGATTAAGGCCCACCCTGATTCAAATTGGTCTCTGTATTAGTCAGGGTTCTCTAGGGAAACAGAATCAACAGGAGATATCTGTCCATAGTACATAATTTTATGAGTCTCTCATGTGACCGTGGGGATTCACAAGTCCAGGTTCCACAGGCAGGCTGCAAACCAGGGGCTCCAATGAAAGATGGATGAAGGTCCTTGATGAGTTTCCAGGAGACATTGGCTGTCCAAAGACAAGCTGGGAAATCCTCTTTGAATGCTGATATCACTTCCCCTTGTAAGGCATTCAACTGATTGGATAAACTGTCACTCATTGCTGATGGCAATCTCCCTGATTGATGTAGATGTAATCAGCCATCTATGCAGTAAAATCACTGGTGACTAAAGTTCATAAATGTCCTTGTATTACAATTAACCCAGTGCTTGCTTGACCAAACTGGGCACAATTACCTGGTCAGGTTGACACATTAGCCTAACCATCACAGCCTCCTATAACCAGGATCTTCTGAGGTATTATTCACAAATGAATCCACACCTTAACTGGTAACCACATGTCAAAGATACTACTTACAAATGGGCTCACACCCACAGGACTTGTGATTAGGGCTTGGACGTGTCTTTAAGGGGGACATGTGAAAATCTTCAACATCAAGTAAGTAAACAAATAATGTGGATTTAAATTGCAGTCAATTCTATGAATGAAACTTAAAAATAATTATGGGGGAGATATGGGAGGGGAGGGAGGTGAAGTTAAGCTGAGACCAGAAGCAAAAGAAGGGCCCACCATGAGAACAGTGGACAGGAGAGCATCCCGGCAAAAAGAATGGCATGAATGAGACCATATGGGAGAAGGAAGTCTTTGAAGAACTGGGAGAAGACTAATACGAATGAGGTAATGGAAGCAGAGGAGAGTGACATTAAGTGAGGTTGAAGGGAAGAACTATATGCATTCCTACCCCACCCACCTCCTGATCTTGTCTGCTCTTCAGCTCTCATTCACCCAATCCATGTTCTTACAATGAAATCCAAAACTCTAGTCTGGTCCCACCGACCTCCCCTGACCTCATTTCCTATTACTCTCCTTGCTTGCTGCCTTCCATGCTTATTGTCCCTCTTGCTTTTGTTGAACTCTGCAAGCATGCTCTCATATCACAGATTGTACACCTGCCTTTCCCTCTGCCAGGGATGCTCTGCACTCTGCATTACCAAGATTCACTCTCTCAGTTCATTCAGGTTTTTCCTCCAATGTCATCTCTTCAAAGAGGTCTTATCCTCCACCCTAACTAGATTAGATACACTCCATCCCTTGAAACTATTTTTGATAACACTTAATTTTCACTATTGGGTATTTTAGTATACATATCCTTGTTTATCTGTTCATCTTCTTCTTCCTCTAGAATGTAAAATTCATGAAGTACACACGTCAAGGCAGGGTCAGCTTCATGGGTGTATGAACTGTGCAGTCGTACAAGGCCCCATGTTGGAAGGGCTCTGTGCTTGGTGTAATGTTCTGCCATTGCTGTCTTGAAAGTTTTAAAAATTTTATCTTTGAACTTGTGCATCGTAAGTGAAGTCTTATGGAAAAATGGAGCATGCACAGAAGAGAGGATGAGCAGAAGAGATACACTGGGCAGTAGCAGTTGTGCTCAGGAGCAATGACCTAACCACCTAGCAACAAGCGCATATCTTGGGTCAGCCCAGGGTGCTGTGGGGCCCAGTGGCGGTGGCTAGGGCCAGGACCAGGCTCAGATTAATGACGGCAACCATGGCAGCAGCAGCATGACAATGGCTGTAGGAGAGAGGAGGGCATGTAGCAGGGGGACAGCTACAAGACCCTCAGTGGAAACTGGCTGGCACATTCATCCCTAGAGCCCATTCCTGAGGTTTCTGCACAAATATTAACTATTTGGCCTAAGTGCTGGGACAGAACCTACTAGTTCTCAGGTAGTAAACTTTGTCAGCAAATAATTACAAAATAAAAGCACATGCATGGACGTTGCAATAAAGCATATCAGAGAGCTATTTGAATTCTTCAGAATTTGAAATCTGTGGTTTTGAAAACTGCTGCAGCATTGCAAAGCATATATCCACAAGCTTAGAAATAGAAGTTAAATTCAAAGATGGTTGCATTTGATGACAATTACAACATCTTTAAGTGGAACTTCAGATGAACCAAGTATTAAAAGGGAAAACAACTTTAAAATTATTTTTTCTTTGTAACTAAAGATAAGATGATAGAAAGCATCAACAGGCATTTAAAATTATATACAAATCATGAAACATCTTCAGTTTCTTTTTTAAATTTCATTTCTTATAAATCATAAGTCAGAGAAAGAATTAAAATGCCACTGTATAAATTTACATTTAAAATTAAATCCAGACTTACATGTAATTAATTTGTATAAAGAATTAAATTGGAGGTGGACTTGGCCCAGCAGTTAAGGTGTCCATCTACCACATGGGAGGTCCGCGGTTCAAACCCTGGGCCTCCTGGACCCGTGTGGAGCTGGCCCATGCACAGTGCTAATGCACACAAGGAGTGCTGTGCCACTCAGGGGTGTCCCCGCATAGGGATGCCCCATGCGCAAGGAGTGTGCCCGGTAAGGAGAGCCACCCAGCGTGAAAGAAAGTGCAGCCTGCCCAGGAATAGTGCCGCACACGGAGAACTGACACAAGATGATGCAATAAAAAGAAACACAGATTCCCATGCCGCTGACAACAGAAGCAGACAAAGAAGAAGATGCAGCAAATAGACACAGAGAACAGACAACCGGGGTGGGGGGGAAGGGAAGAGAAATAAATAAATAAATAAATAAATAAATAAATCTTTAAAAAAAAACCTCTTTTTTGAAAGATTGTGCCACATGATTTATCAGTTCTAGATGTAATATAATTTATATTTTAAAATAATTTATAAGAAATTTATCCCAATGTTGTCAGTCTATAAGGTACTCTTTACATCTTCAAAACCAGCTACATCTGTAGATTATTTTCAAAATTAAAAATTATTGAAAATTATTTGAAATTTGGCATTTGCCAAGAATGACTGATATTGCTTCAATTTTATTTGTTGGAATAAAGTTGCTGAAAGTATAAATCTTGATCATCTGATAAATTAATTAGCAGAAAAGTAAACCAGAAAAAATCTCATGATGAATCAAATATAAATATTATTGATTTTACTATATAAATTATAACATCAAAAACATTGTTTTGTGTTTTTTGTGTATAACACCAATATTCTCTTTTATGCGTTATAATTTGTAAGTTTATATTGTTTGTCCTGTATCACTATTACTCTTATTATATTTTCTAAGTAATAAAATATTTTTAAGGTAAAACTTTGGTATCTTAGTACTTTTAATGGCACTTTTTTCCTGCTTTTTTGAATAGGGGTGCTACATTTACATTTGTACCAGGTCTTACAAATTATGTAGCTAGCCCTGGTCAGGGTCCTGGCTGAAAACAGAAAGCAGCTCAGATGGTTCAAGAGACTTTAATTAAGGGGCTACTTACAGAGGCAATGACTGGAAGGAGGTGGCAAGATGGCATTGGTTTAAGTGGGCATTCAACATCTCTTTTACAAGATCCTGCCCGAGTGAGCTGTTTTGGGAACCCACAGAGCAGGAGGCTTCAGAACACTGATCTGGAGAGAGCTGGACAAAGAGATAAATTGCTCAAGGTAAAATCATGAGTTTTTTGCCCTTGAGGTGGAAAACTGCAGGACAACTAAGCCCTATCCTTAAGGCAAAAAGCATGGGAAGCCCTGACTTCCACCGGCCACCCAGCAGGAGGGAGCATTCTCCTAGAGTGGAAGGGTTCTAATGAAGGGTGGAGAGGGGTTTCCTTTCTGCGGGTTTGGTTGCCTGGACCCCCCTTAAGCTTTGAGGAGCACACCAGCTGGCTCGAGGTGGCACCAGAAAGAGGAGAGAAGGGAATCTGCTGAGGCAGCCTGATTTACCTAACCACTCTGGGATAGAGAAACTTGGCCTGGGAGAGGGTGGAATCAGGCAATTGACTAGTCCTGTGCTGAAAACTGTGAAGATATCAACTCCCCTAAGGGAGGTGGGCAGTAGGAAGCACTTAATAAGCTTTGAGAGCCTATTTAGGGTCCCCTGGGAGAAGGGGGTGGTATGGAAAAGAGTTGAGAGTCATTTTTTTTCTGTGGCCAGTAGAGATGCCAGTGTCCCATTTGAATTTCAAAAGGGAACTCAACCTGACCAGGACACACAGGCTACTGTGTTCTGCTGTAATGGGAGAGAAAGCAATAAGAATAGAAAGGGGGCAGGGACAGGCTCCTAATCAGCAGAAATCTATTCAACTGCCAAGAGTCAAGCCTGCCCGAGGGAAAGTGACTAGATAGCTTTCTGAAGAGCTAACTGATCTTACAAGAAAGTTAGCTCAGTGGAGGAGCTCCCATCTTGAATATAGGAGGTTCCTAATTCAATTCTGGCTCCTCTTGGAGTAGTGATCCACTGGGATACCAGACCTCCAGCTGACACTTTAGGACTGGGAAAACAAACATTATTTTTGTATTAGCTTCTCTTGGGTCTCTTATTTTTCCTAAAAGAAAAGCTGAAGAGGGCAGGCTATAGGGTCATTGATTGATAATACTGGCAGCCTGGCTCCTCAGGAGCCTAAGAGGGAAAGTTGTTTTTCCTTAGTTTGTGTTTGACTGCTTGTGTGTGTGTGCTCGTTTTGTTTTCTTGTTTTTCTTCCCTCTCCCCAAATGTTTTCTCCCATTTCACTTGTCCAAAGACAAGTGAAAGTAGGTTGTCTTTTCACTTTCTTGACAAACTCCTTTGAGGTGTAAAAGGTTTTAATTTTGAGGAGGTCCCATTTACTTATTTTTTCTTTCACTGTTTGTGCTTTGGATGTGAAGTTCATAAAGCCATTTTCTATTACAAGGGCCCATAGATGTTTCCCTACATTATCTTCCAAGATCTTTGGCTCTTATATTTAGAACTTTAATCCGTTTTGAGTTGATTTTTGTATAAGGTGTGAGATGGTGTTCCTTCCTCATTCTTTTGGATATGGATATCCAGTTCTCCAAGCACCACTTGTTGAAGAGGCCATTCTCTCCCAGTTAAGCAGGCTTGGTGGCTGTGTCAAATATCAGATGACTGTATATGCAAGGAACTCTTAATTCTGTTCCATTGGTCAATATGTCTATCCTTGTGCCAATACCATGCAGTTTTGACCACTGTGCTTTGTGGTATGTTTTAAAGTCAACTAGTGTGATTCCTCCAATTTCATTTTTCTTTTTCAATTTATCTTTGGCTATTCAGGGCCTCTTGCCTTTCTAAATAAATTTCATAGTTAATTTTTCCAATTCAGTAAAAAATGCTGTTTTGATTTTTGGGGGGATTACATTAAATCTGTAGATTAGTTTGGGTAGGATATACATCCTATTGATATTTAGTTTTCCTACCCATGAACAGGGAATAGTCTTCTATTAATTTAAGTCTTCCTTGATTTCCTTTAACAGTGTCATGTAGTTTTCTGTGTATAAGTCATTTACATCTTTAGTTAAATTATTCCTAGGTATTCGATTTTTTTAGTTACTATTGTAAATGGTATTTTTTTCTGGATTTCTTCCTCAAAGTGCTCATTATTGGTGTACAGAAATGCTACTGATTTTTGCACATTGATCTTATAACCTGTGACTTTACTGAACTCATTTATAAGTTCTAGAAACTTTGTTGAGCTTCCTAATGTATAGGATCATGCTGTCTACAACTAGTGAAGTTTTGCCTTCTTCCTTTCCAATTTGGATGCTTTTTATATCTTTTTCTTACCTCAGTGCTTGGGCAAGTATTTCTAACAGGATGTTAAATAGGAGCAGTGATAGTGGGCATCCTTGTCTTGTTCCCAATCTGAGAGGGAAAGATTTTAGGATTTCACCATTGTAAATGACGTTAGCTCTGGGCTTTTCACATATGCCCTTTATCATGTTTAGTAAGTTTCCTTCTATTCCTATCTTTTACTGTGTTTTTATCAGGAAAGGGGCTGTATTTTGTTGAATGCTTTTTATGTGTCTATAGAGATGATCATGTGATTTTTTTCTTTTGATCTGTTTATCATTGATTGGTTTTCTTATGTTGAACCATCCTTGCATACTAGGGATGAAACCCACTTGGTCACAGTGTATAATTCATTTGATGTGTTGTTGAATATGATTAGCTAATATTTTGTTGAGGATTTTAGCATCCAGGTTCATTAGAGAGATTGGTCTGTAATTTTCCTTCTTGTAGCATCTTTGTTTGGCTTTGTTATTAGGGTAATGCTAGCATCATAGAATGAGTTAGGCAATGTTCGTTCCACTTCTATTTTTTTAAAGAGTTTATGCAGGATTGGTGTTCTTTCTGGAATGTTTGGTAGAATTAAACTGTGAAGCCACCTGGTCCTGGGCTCTTCTTATTTGGGGGGTTTTTGATGACTGATTCTATCCCTTCACTTGCGATGGTCTGTTGAATTCATCAATTTCTTCTTTCATCAATGTGGACTGCTTGTGTGTTTCTAGGAATTTGTCCATTTCCTCTAAATTATCCTTCTTGTTGGCATATAATTTTTCAAAGTAGTCTCTTATGATACTCTTTATTTCTGTGGGGTCAGTAGTGATATCCCTGTCCTCATTTCTTATTTTGTGTATTTACATCTCCTCTTTTTTTTTTTCTTTGTTAACCTAGCTAAGGGCTTGTCAATTTTATTGATCTTCTCGAAGGACCAGCTCTTGGTTTTGCTTATTTTTTCTAGAGCTTTCTTATTTTCTATTTCATTTAGTTCTACTCTAATCTTTGTTATTTCCTTCTTTGCTCCTTTGGGGTTAGTTTGTTGTTCTTTTCTAATTCCTCCAAGCGTGCAGTTAGGTCTTTGATTTTAGCACTTTCTTCTTTTTTGATATATGCATTTATGCTATGAATTTCCCTCTCAGTACAGCTTTTGCTACATCCCATAGGTTTTTATATGTTGTGTTCTCACTTTCATTCATTTCAAGGTAGTTACTGATTTACTTTGAAATTTCCTCCTTGACCCACTGTTTGTCTAAGAGTGTGTTGTTTAGCTTCCATATCTTTGTGCCTAATTTGGTTCTCTGGCCCTAACTGATTTCCAGCTTCATTCTATTGTGGTCAGAGAAATTACTTTGTATAATTTCAATCTTTTTAAGTTCATTGAGAATTTTTCTGTGGCCTAGTATGTCATTTATCATGGAGAATGACACATGTGCACTCAAGAAGAATGTATATCCGGCCATATTTGGGAAATACATGTTCTTTATATGTCTATTAGGTCCAGATCCTCTAATATATTATTGTTGTTTCTTTATTGATTCTTTGTTGAGATATTCTGTCTAATGGTGGTAATGGTGTATTAAAGTCCCCCAGTATAATTGTAGAGGCATCAACGTCTCTGCTTAGTTTTTCCAGTGTTTGCCTCATGTATTTTGAGGTGTCCTTGTTAGGTGCATAAATGCTTATTACTGTTCTTTCTCCTTGAAAGATTACCCCTTTTACTAATATATAATGTCTGTCTTTGTCTCTTATAATAGTCTTGCATTTAAAGTCTATTTTGTCTGATATTAGTAAAGCTACTTCTGCCCTTTTTTGGTTATTGTTTGCTTGTAAGATCATTTTCCAGCCATTCACTTGCAGCCTCCTTGAATCTTGTAGACAACATATAGATGGGTCATATTTCCTTATTCATTCTGCCAATCTATGACTCTTGACTGATGAATTCAATTCATTAACATTCAGTGTTATTACTCTCAAGGAATTACTTACATTACCCATATTTTCTTTTGTGTTATGTATGTCATATGTTGTTTTTATGTCTCTTTTTGTCTTTTTAGTGGTACTTATACTCTTCTCCAACTTTCTCTCTCTCTTCTGCTTTTTTTCCTTTCAACCTGCAGAACCCCCTTTAGTATTTCTTGAAGGCAGGTTTCTTATTGGCATACTCTCTTAACTTCTGTTTATCTGTGAATATTTTTAACTCTTCATCATTTTTAAATGCCAGCTTTCCAGGATAGAGAATTCTTGGCTGGAAGGGTTTTTTTTGTACCTTAACTATGTCATATCACTGCCTTCCTGTGTCCATGCTTTCAGATGAGAAATTACCATTTGATCTTATTGAACTTCCTTTGTATGTGATGGTTCTCTTTTCTCTTGCTGCCGTCTGTATTTTCTCTTTGTCTTAAGCATTGGACAGTTTGACAACTCTATGTCTTGGAGTAAACCTGCTGAGATTAATACTATTTGGGGTGTACTGTGCTTCCTGGACATGTACATCTATCTCCCTCAGAAGGGTTGGGAAGTTTTTAGCCATTATTTCCTCCAACATTCCTTCTGTCCCCTTTCCTTTATCTTCTCCCTCCAGGATGCCTATAATGTGTACTTTTTTTTTGCATTTTGTATTGTAATTCAAATCCCTAAGTCCCTGCTAAATTTTTTCCATCTTTTTATCTATCTGTTCTACTGTTTGATTTAAGATGTACTGTCCTTCACATCGCTAATTCTTTCCTCTGCCTATTCAAATCTGCTGTTATATGCTTCCATTATATTTTTGATTTCTTGGATTGTGCTATTCAGCACCATTATATCTATTATCTTTTTATATATGTTTACAATTTCTTCAGTATGTTCTCCCAGTGTTTTAATATCCTTAATCTCTTCCTTCACTTCATTAAGTTGTTCCATGATATTTGTTTGGACAGCTTTGATTAGTTGTTCAATGTTCTGCATCTCTTCCTGGTCTTTGGTTTATTCATTGGACTAGGCCATTGCCTTCCTGTTTCTTGGTTTGGCTTGTAATTTTTTGTTGTTGTCTGGTCATATTTTTATCTTGATTGGTTTATTCAGTTGGATAGTTGCTCTCTCTACTCTTAGTTGCTGTTTTTGTGTGTGTTAAGTTTTCTCTTTGACATTGTGTTCTTATTCTATTTCCTTGCTGCTGTCTATGTTCTATTGAAGGAAAAAGATGAGGGCCAGAAATAGAGAAATAGGTAAGAAAAGAAAAAGAATGATAATAGTAAAAGTTAGAAGAACTATATAAGACCTAGGAAAATGAATATTTAAGTCATGTAAGCAGTGTAGAGTAATAGGAATAAAAAAGTTGAGTACCTACAATGAAATGGGAAACTGAATAGAGAAAAATAGATACAATGAATTAAAAGGCCAGAATGATGAGGAGAGAGGGAAAGAGAAAGGAAAGAACAAAAAGAAAAAAGTTAATACAAGAAAGAAAACAGAATAGATGAGTTAGAATTAAAAACCAGAAAAAGTGTGGACTAAACAAAGAGGTGGAATCTAAGAACAACAACAGAGTGAAGATGGTCAAACACCACACCAGAGAATCAAGAGTGCTAACAACTGCAAGCAGAGGAATTGTATCCATCATCCATGTGGAATCTAAGTCCCCTCTTGATCTAGAGGTGGAGTGGACATCACCATCCCAGAATGGAGGAATAAAATATGGGTTAGAGTGGACTTACTGATATTGTACTATAAAACTATTATGACTAGCAATAGAAGAAATTGTAGCACTGAGGTCGAGAAAGTGACCACGTAGTTCTGGAGGGCAGGGAGAGGGAAGAAGAGATGTGATGTGGGTGCATTTTGGGGACTTTGAGTTGTCGGAAATGATATTGCAGGGTCAGATACTGGACTTTATATATCCTGCCTTAACCTACTGAATGTACTGGGGGAGAGTGTGAACTATAGGGTAAACTGTTATCCATGTGGTGCAGCAGTGCTCCAAAATGTGTTCACCAAGTGCTAGGAGTGTGCTACAATGATGGAGGAGGTTGTTGGTGTGGGAGAAGCGGGGTGGAGGGTGGGGGTATATGGGAACTTCTTATTTTTTTTAATGTAACTTCTTTGTGTGATGTATGTATCTTCAAAAAAAATACAATTTACAAAAATGATGGGGTAGGAGGGTGGGAAGTGGGGTATATGGGAACTGCTTATGTTTTTTGTGTTTTTTTAATGTTTTATGTTTTTTAATGTAATGTTCTTTGTGATCTATTAATTTTAATTTAAAAAGTATAAAAAAATAAAGCTATTGGGAGCAAAAAAAAATAAACACTAAAAAAAAAGAACAACAACAGAAAGCAGAAGATAGAAAAATGAAGGAAGGAAGAGATAGCATTAGTAAACAAAATCAGTATACAAAGAAAAGGGGAAATTGAGGAAGAGAAAAAACAGCAAACAAAAAACAAGCCAGCCTAATTTAAAAAAAAAAAAAGGAGGTGGGGTGTAACAGTTTGATATTATTGATGAATTCCAAAAAGAAATATTGGATTGTGTTTGTAAACTGGTATTTGCTCTGGGCATATGAGATTATATTGGATTCACAGGTTTACTTGATTAAGTAATTATGTAAACCTCTTCTGCCATTAGGAGGTTGAGTCCCTACCCTTTGGTGGGAGGGGATTCACAGATAAAAGACATGGGAAAGGACAGAGTTGAAGGGTTTTTGATATTGGAATTTTGATATTGGAGTTTGATGCTGAAGCCTTAAGCTGGAGCCCCAGAAAGAGAGGACCCCTAAGCCCAGAAAGAAGCAAGTCCTGGGAAGAGAGGAATCCAGGAAACCTGAACCCTCACAGACGACGGCAGCCATCTTGCTCCAACATGTGAAGATAGACTTTGCTGAGGGAAGTAACTTATGCTTTATGACCTGGTATCTGTAAGCTCCTACCCCAAATAAACACCCTTTATAGAAAGCAACCAATTTCTGATATTTTGTATCAGCACCCCCTAATAGAGGGGGGAAAAGTGAGGAAAGAAAAACAAGAAAACAAAACGAGCACACACACACAAGCAGTCAAACACAAACTAAGGAAAAACAACTTTCCCTCTTAGGCTCCTGAGGAGCCAGGCTGCCAGTATTATCAATCAATGACCCTATAGCCTGCCCTCTTCAGCTTTTCTTTTAGGAAAAATAAGAGACCCAAGAGAAGCTAATACAAAAATAATGTTTGTTTTCCCAGTCCTAAAGTGTCAGCTGGAGGTCTGGTATCCCAGTGGATCACTACTCCAAGAGGAGCCAGAATTGAATTAGGAACCTCCTATATTCAAGATGGGAGCTCCTCCACTGAGCTAACTTTCTTGTAAGATCAGTTAGCTCTTCAGAAAGCTATCTAGTCACTTTCCCTCGGGCAGGCTTGACTCTTGGCAGTTGAATAGATTTCTGCTGATTAGGAGCCTGTCCCTGCCCCCTTTCTATTCTTATTGCTTTCTCTCCCATTACAGCAGAACACAGTAGCCTGTGTGTCCTGGTCAGGTTGAGTTCCCTTTTGAAATTCAAATGGGACACTGGCATCTCTACTGGCCACAGAAAAAAAATGACTCTCAACTCTTTTCCATACCACCCCCTTCTCCCAGGGGACCCTAAATAGGCTCTCAAAGCTTATTAAGTGCTTCCTACTGCCCACCTCCCTTAGGGGAGTTGATATCTTCACAGTTTTCAGCACAGGACTAGTCAATTGCCTGATTCCACCCTCTCCCAGGCCAAGTTTCTCTATCCCAGAGTGGTTAGGTAAATCAGGCTGCCTCAGCAGATTCCCTTCTCTCCTCTTTCTGGTGCCACCTCGAGCCAGCTGGTGTGCTCCTCAAAGCTTAAGGGGGGTCCAGGCAACCAAACCCGCAGAAAGGAAACCCCTCTCCACCCTTCATTAGAACCCTTCCACTCTAGGAGAATGCTCCCTCCTGCTGGGTGGCCGGTGGAAGTCAGGGCTTCCCATGCTTTTTGCCTTAAGGATAGGGCTTAGTTGTCCTGCAGTTTTCCACCTCAAGGGCAAAAAACTCATGATTTTACCTTGAGCAATTTATCTCTTTGTCCAGCTCTCTCCAGATCAGTGTTCTGAAGCCTCCTGCTCTGTGGGTTCCCAAAACAGCTCACTCGGGCAGGATCTTGCCCCGACTTAGCCATGTTTTAGTGGGACAGATGGTGAGTGTCCACTTAAACCGACACCATCTTTCCACAGATCAATCTTTTACTTTATTGCTTTTGTCTTTGATATAGTATTTACCAAGGTTTTCCCCATCCTTAGATGATTAAAAAATCTATCTAAATTTACCTATAGCATTCCTACTACTTTATTTTTTACCTTTATATTTAATCCATCTGAATTCATTTCAGCATATCAAAAATAAGTATCAAATTTCATTTCTTCAAATAGTTAACTATGCATTCATCATTTGTTAAATATGTCATAATTCTTAGTGATCTGAAACACTGTTTTTCATATGTTCAATTTATCCATATAACTGATTCTATTTCTAATTCAATAATCTGCCTACATATTCTAACAGCAGCTCCACATTGTTCAGACTAGTCCAGTTATACAGTAATTTTTAATACCATGTTTCAGTGATACTAAGATATTTTTGCTTTACATTTTTTTTTTTTACTTTATAATACCTTTTTATTCAGCAATTAAACCCGCAACATTCCACATAGAGGCTGTTCTGATAGCCTGGGCATAGAATGTAGATGGTGGGCAGTAAAGCCACAATCAACACACAAAGAATATGTTTCATTCATGAAAAAAAATTTGTTTTGCATTCAGTACCAAGACCTTAAATTTATTCATTATTGCAACTTAATCTGGTCTTAACTGACTGACATGATGCCAAATAATTTTCTAAAACATCTGCTCCAGACTATATATACACACCAACAGTGTATCAGCATTTCCATGCTATACATCCTCACCAACCATTTGTGTATCCAAATTTATTTTTCCAAAGTTCTGAATTTACAGTAGTACTTCATTGTGCTTATACATATTTTCTTTCAAAACTAAGAATGTGTCTTACAATAGAAATTTAAGCATTTCATCCCAGTTTAACTTGCAGCATTCAAAACTTTTATGTCTTTATGATAATAATTTAAGTAAGTTTACTTAACATTTACTTAGGCCAATTAAATTTATCCTAGTTGCTTGGATATCAAAAGAAGAAATAGGGAAAAAAGTAAGAAATTTTTCATAATCAACTTGTATCCTCCAAGTGACCATATGACAGAATAAAAGCATTAATAAACAATAGAATAGACAAATATTTCATTGTAATCAATTTGAATCTTCTTTGCCACCAAACATTTTTTTTTTTTGGCTGGAAATATGGCTGCATCTATTCACTGGGGCACAGGAATAACTGAAGCTGAGAAACCTCACAGAGGCCCTGAAAGTGGCAGTACCAGTCTGGGAGTCCAGAGATCTGGACTCTGGAGTTGGCTTAGAGGTCCTGCAGGAGACACTCATCTTTTGAGGGCTTCATTTCTCCGTATGTAAAATGAGGACTTTGGGTCAAATTTTTCCACAATTTCTTACTGCCCTAAAATTCAGGGAAACTATTAGTGAGTAAACAAGATTCACTGATAACATTTATCTCCTTTTATTGGCCTTGGCTTATCCTTAGTCAGTAAAGAGAAACATTAGAAGATAGGGGCTAAGAGAAGGGACCAGAGAAACAATCTGCCAGTATAATCTGTAAATCCAATATTTAACAATTGAATACATAGTATTGTGTAAGAAGGCTAGACAAACAGTGCAGACAGCTATCTTCATGCAGCAGGAACAAAGTAAGTTCAAGTCAGCTGCTCATTGACATCTCTTTTTGCTCCAGGTAATTGCCTATTTGGTTTTGTCTTAACTGGGTACCAGATCTAACTACTAACTTATCTGAAATAGAATCTGAGAGAAAGGGAAAAGGAACTGTTTTTGAGAGGCTACTCAATAACAGCTGCTATCATATTTGTTGCTTCTCATTTAATCCAGAGACCAATTCTGTGAGTTTATAAATTTTTAATCTCTTCATATTAAATTTAAGCTACTATACAAGGATAGAATTTCTGGAGTGACTGTGTGAGAAGCTCAGTGGACCCTCTCCTTAACAAAGCAGTCATTTCATTGATTAACATTATTTCTAAAATTTAATATATCTAGAAATTGACCTAAAAGCATACAGAAATGAACAGACATTTATTAAATAAAATCTACTAAATCTCAGTAAAAACAGCAAGAGTCTATAGCATCTGAGCTACAACCAATCCTCTACTCCCACCCCAGGTCTGTGTTATGAATGCTCTATACAAGGTGGAGGTGGTCCAGGAGGTAGGACTCTCTTTCATCCCAGTTCCTAGAATAAGGACCTTAAGTAAAAACTTTTGACCAATAAGTGTAATACCTTATGCTAACCCAGAGGAAAACTTCAGAAAGACAAGCGGAACAACAAAAACAATTGCAATATATCTGAGTAAGGATGTCAAAGACCACACACTGAGGGGTTAAATAGACTTCACAGAATTAGTCCAGTCAAGGAACTAAACAAACAAACAAACATCACAAAACAAGCCCCGGGGAGGGGGCATCAATATCCAGAGTTATTACAATATAATATCTAAAACATCTACTTTTCAACAAAACATTACCAGACATTCAAAAAAGAGGGTCATGTGACTGATAAACCAGAAAAAAGCATATAATAGAAACTACTTTTGAGGAGGCCCAGATGTTGGGCTTAACAGACAAAAATTTCAAAGCAGCTATTAGAAATATGTTCAAAGAATTAAAGGAAACCATGTTTAAAGAATTAGAGGAAGATATGAAAATAATGACTCATAAAATAGAGAATATCAGTAAAGAGATATAAATATAAAGAGGAACCAAATGGTAATTCTGGAGTTGAAAATGATAATAATAGAAATGAAAAATTCACTAGAAGGATGCAGCAGTAGAGTTAAGCTGGCCAGGAAAAGAATCAATGAAATTGAATACTATGCAGTGTGAGGTTCAGAAAAATGTGGAACATCATTAAGTGCATCAATATTTGCATAGTGAAAATACTGAAGGAGGGGAGAGAGCAAGAAAGAAAAAAATACTCGAAGAAATAGTGGATGAAAACTGCCCAAATTTGATGAAAAGCACTAATATACATATCCAAAAAGTGCAACAAACTTGAAGTAGGAGAAACACAAAGATTTCCCCCCCAAGACATGTCATAGTTGAAATACTAAAAGTCAAATGACTCATCATATCAGGGAAACACAATAAGATTAGCAGCTGACTTCTGATCAGTAACAAAAAGGCACTGGGGTTCCATTTTGGAACTTTTGAGGTTGCCATGTGTGTGGATTATGCATGTAGTCCAGAAGACAGTAGAACATGGAATAAAGGAGAGTGAGAAGGAAGTACAGGATTTTAAATTATTAGTAGATATATGTCAGGAATGACATGAGCCAAGGTGAACTTGGTTTTATTTTAATTGTGTGAACTTCTGTGCCCGCCAGATTGTAAGCTCCTTAAGAATAGAGACCATGTCTTTTCATTTCTGTAGGCTGGGTACCTCCCAAAATGTTATGGATGAGTGGATAGATTTTTGAGGCTTTGCCAGGAATGAATGCCAAGAAAAAGATAAAGATTGAGAACAGAACACTGTGCAATGTCAACATTTAATGAATGAGTGAAGGATGAAGTGTGCACAAAGTGGGTTGAACAGAGGAATGCATAGAGGGGAAAAATTGGGAGAGGATGGTATTTCCAAAAGACAGAAGAAGGGAATCTCAAGAGGAAAAACTGCCATAATAACAATACTGAGCGTTTATTGAACCCTTACTTATGCAATGCACCTGGGTGTGGACTTTTTTTCAATTCTCAAAAAAAAAAAAAAAAAAAAAAATCCCATGGAGTAGGTATTGGGGTCCAGAAAGGCAAAATAAATTGCTCTGAATCATACAAATAGTCAGCAGGAGAACTGAGCTTTAAATCCTGGACAAATGATGTTGAGTCTACGCTCTTAAGCACTAAACTATATAACCTCTCTACCTCTAAGTTTCACTGAGGAGAACATCTCCTAATCAGAGGAAACAGAAATCCTTGTAGAAGAGGTCATTTTTGGGTCCTGAGAGTTGGGTTGGACTTAGGTAGCAGAAATGGGGAAACATAGGTATGTTGCCAGGTTTAGTATATAAAAATGCAGGATGCCCAATTAAATCTGAATTTCAGATAAATAACAATAATTTAGTATAAATATGCCCCCATTATATGTAGCAGACTGCAGTTGGACCATAATTTTCACTCTTCCCTTTAAGTTTTCACTTCTGTACATCACAGCTCATGCTATCCGTTTCTATGGGACACCTTTCCTTTCCTTTTTGCCAGTGTTAATGCTATGCAACTATGAAGGCTTATCTATATTAACTATCACTTGCACACTCTCCTATCTAGAAAATGTATTCACATAGATGGCCTCACTTGATTAAAAAATCAGCCTTGCAGGTAGACAAGATATGCTTTATTATAACCACTCTGTACAGATGAGAAAATTGAAGCATGGATCCAAGTTACACAGATCATTTATTTTTATAACTGGAACTCTGGAGTTTTGTGAAGGCAACTGTCATTCTTTTCCCATTATGTACACTGAGCCCAATCTCAGCCCAATTCACGAGTACTTTGTTGTCTCCTGACTTAAAGGATACCCTTACTGTTTTAAATGTTTAATTTTTATTTTTCCAAAAACTCATAGATTATCTCAAGACAAAAATCATATTTTGTGTGGCTTTGTCCTCTTCCCCCTGTCATGCACACTGATGAACTTTCCAAAAATCCTTATTGAATGGTCTTGAAGATAAATCACCCAGGTCTGAGAATCCTTAAACTGCTCCAAGTACTTGCTTGACTGGGTCAATCATGTGTATCTATGACTGAAATTGTCTTTTGTTTTTTGCGGAAGGCTGAAAATTGCCTGTTTCCAAAATGTGGTTAAATATTCCTCCCTAATATCTCCAGATTAGAAGTTTCTACTCAGTATACAGTCTAGCTACCATAGGTGTGTGCAGAACAAACAGCTGAGAAACAGGCTAGTTTATCTAAAAATAATTCATTCTTTTACTCTTTTCCTCAACAACAAGAATTGACACTTGCAATGTGCCAGATATGTGTTAGGGAGTGGAGATGATAGATGAAAGAGCATTGTCTCTCTGTTCAAGGGATTCAGTCTGTTCAAGGGATTCAGAGGTAGTTAAATAAAAAAAAAAAAATACCAGAGCACAAAGCATAATAGATAAATGACGTGGAAGTTCAGAAGTGGAAGATATTTACCTCCAGTTTGGAAGAATAAGTATAACTTCCTTTATAACCTTGATTCTGCTCTAAAATTCATACAGCTAGTCTTGATATATTAATTATGTGATTGTAGCCTTAGAATGATTACTGTGATTATCTCAAGAATTTTTAAAAGGGCTAAATGCTAATGCAGAAAAATGACAAAATCAACAAGAAGTATTAGAGGAAGCTGTTAAGTACAATGGAGAAGGTTACAAGTTTCCACCCCCTCCCATCCTTATCTCATTCTCTTCTCCATGAGAAAGAGCATGATTCACTCTCTTCTTTTTGCAATCATTGTTCTTTTGCTTAGAGTTGTCTTACAAAATAGGTCTCTTTTTTCTGTTTTCCATGTCTTATTAATCCTAGTATCCTCCAGCAACCATCTTTCCTACTTCATTTCTTGAAACTTCCTACTTTGCTTTATTTATTCACTGTTTAGAGCAGCCAGGACAAACTGCTGTTTGTGATTGTAATTTGGTAGTTGGTGTTCAGTAAATGAGTATTGGCTTGAATAAATAATCCATAAAATAATGATAATACCTCGCAGTGGTATATCATTTTCTAGTTTCTCAAATGTTTTTTCTGTCTCATTTTTTACATTTCAGAGACCTATGATGTTAGTTGGTTCTATATTATGAAGATCATAAGAGAGAAACATAGATCCCGATTGTCATTTGATCTAGGGAAGTACCTTCTAAGTCTAACGCCCCCATGGGTCCATTGTTGCCAGCATAATACCCTAAGAGTAACCCTCACCCTCAGCCCACATCACCACTACTAGTGCATATGAGCTCTTGTTGATACTTTTAAGCTTCACTTTGGCCAGCTTCCTTCCCGCTGGTGGAAGTGCACCTCTATAAAACACCTGCCTGCACACTTGCCACACTTTCTTTTGGTTCTAGATCCTTCTCTAGACAACCACCTTCCTTATCCCTCTTCTTGGGAGTAATAAACCTTTCCTTGATCACACCAAAAGACTGCTGTCATTAGTTTCACCATCCAAACCTAATTTTGGGATGGAGCTTCCCCAAGTCATGGTGAAGTTACTCTTATAATTTTCACAAAAGGACATTCACACTATCCTTGCTAGATGCTTTTAGTCTTCTAGCAATTCATGCTCTTGATTAACAAACTGTTTAGGTTTATATCGTATTATGTTTAGGCTGGCTCTATAAGCTGCTGGTGAGTCTTGTACTCAACTGTGTTCTTTTATGTTGAATTTGTGGAGCTTGCCTAGCATCATGGTGATGCAACACCATGTTTAAGGTAAAACAGCATTGTCCCTGCCTGAGTACTTTTTCCCTAAACTGATACCGTGTTAGTGTGTGGGGACCCAGGTGAACCGCTCATAATGAGGAGGTATCACTGTGTGGCCTGCTGAGACACATAGTCTATGGCAGTTTGAGATTATTTTATAAATCCCAAAATAGAGTCTCTGTGACTCTATCTTCTCCTATACCATATAATAACACTCTACAAGAAGCTAAAGCTTATTGGTGGATCCTTATGTACCTAGATATACCTGAGCCCAGTGAATGAAAAGACACAGGGAACTGACTCTCACTGCTTATTACCTCTCTCACCAGTAAATTATGTAGCATTGTGCTTGACCCATTCTTTTCTTCCTTAATGGGTGACTCTCTTGGTATAAACTAGCAAACTACGAATTAGTTAGCTGACTTACTCCCATTGGTGTGCTGTTACTTAATTTCTCCCCTTGGATAACTGAACCCTAAATTGAGATTTCTATCTCCACTATTTCTACCCTAAAACCTAAAACCCCACCCCATACAATGCTTAGCAGTTGACACCTGGCTAAAATGGCTGCCCTTATCTTTGCCTCCATATAATTCCCTACTGTGACCCCTATAACCACATCAGTTCTGATTTCCTCTCTTCCAGCAACCAATGCTTAATTCTCCACTATTCCCCATCACCACTCCTGCTTTCTACTTTCCTTAATCTACAGGATAATATTTATGTAAGAGTTATAGAACATGTCACCTGAGAACCAAACCTCCCACAATTCTGGGACAGCTATGGGCAGCTCTGAGGCAGTCTATCCTAGGTGACCACTTATATACTTAATTTATTTATGCCCCTTTAACTACTTGCCATCCTCTCCAGTCACCTTCAGGCCTCTGCACTTCCCCTAGCATTCTCAACCTCACCAAGTACTTCCTCATCAACTTTCCTTTCATGGAACCCCTTGTCCTTCCTGGTCTTCCTACCATTCCCCTATTTCCCCATATTGAGACTATTTGGTTCTCACAAGTCTGCATTATATAAATGTGCCCACCAGAAACTCACCTCCAAAGCCTTCTTGGGCTACTGGTTCTCCCATTACTTATACCTGCTCAGGAGGGAGACACAGTTTATTCCTCCATCCCCCCCCACTTCTAATCTGTTCATCCTGGCCTGTGTTCTATGGACATATAGTACCCCGGTCACCCAATATCCAACTAGAGAATTTACCTCTCTCATAGAGCCTTTCCTCAAAAAGGCATATTATTGACCTTTTTACCTATTAAATTGAGCTTCATCACAATCTCTGGTAAAACAGGTGCAGGTATAGATTTTTTCAGTCGAAAACAAAGACTCAACTCATAGAGGCCACAGACAATATCACAACTCCTGGAAAACAACATATACCAAATAGCCCAAGACTTAGAAGCCATTAGTGAGAGACAAAGCTCTCTAGTTGCTATGGTAGCTGATAAAGATTAGCATTAGACTACCAGGCACCTGGAAGTGGAGTATGTGCCCCGAAGCCCCGAAGCCCCGAAGGGAAACTCCTACTGCATGTAGGTCAATAATATCAAAAAGGTCTCCAAAAGAGTTCAACCAACAAAACATCAAACCAAAATAGTCAATATTTTTACTAAAATACTCCAAGTACTTCCCTAGACTCCACTGATTCCTTCTTCATGGAATGACTGACTTCACATTATTTTTCAGGAGCTCTAATGACAATTGCTGGCCTAATTACTTTTGGTTGGCTTTGCAGATTTGATCTATCTCAAATATATCTTTATTTACAGGAAACCTGGGAGGTTGCTGTGCTAACCCAAACATCATGGATTGTAAGAAAGAAATCTTCTGGAAGAAAATAAGGCTCATCCGATTGTGGAGAAGAAAAGAATTTATTCTCAATCTTGCAAGAAGGGTCACACAGCCAGAAAATGTGGCTGGCACCCTGAACAAAGGAAAATGACAAAATTTATACCCTTAAGCCTAGTAAGCAATCCATTCTTTTGTTTCTGCGTAGATAGGATACTTCAGAGGTTACAGCCTATCCGAGAGGTCTAACTTTCCTGTGCAAGTCTCCCAGTTTTTGATTAACAATTTCCCCTATCACATTCCAACCGTTTTGGCTTTTCCTGCTCCTTTTGCCACATAAGGAATGGAATTTAGTGCTGAATTGGTATTGACTTAGCTTTTTCTTGTGCATCCTTTTTACTGGCTGCAGGATTTACTTAAGCTGGTTTCCTTTTTTTCCTGCTTAACCTGGGAGTGGGAGACTGAGGCAGTAGGCTGCCAGGTTACATTAATTAATATTTTCTTCCTCCTTGCTTTGTATTTCCTTTATGTGAAAACTAAACTGATTCCCATCTCTTACAGGATGAATTGTGAATAGGAAAGAAATTTGACATTTGATTCAGTGACAATAAACTCTACATCTCATCTCCTGCTTGTGCTGGTCAACTCCTACACAACAAGGCTCACAGCCTACCACCTCTACCCCTTAAGCTCATGCACCCTCTTTTAAATTTCTTAACAATGGGCTTTGGCCCCACCTATGGGATGTCCCTTGTATAAAATGCCAGTTCACTTGCTATGCTCTTTTCTGGACCTCCTTCAGGGCAACCATCTTCCTTGCCTCTTGCCTCAGTATCTTCTCACCTGTGTGAGTAATAAAGTTTTCTTTGAGCAAACCAAAGGACTATTCTCATGAGTTTGGAGATCCTTAGCTAACCTTGGAGAGGATGTCTCCATGTCATGGTGGGGTTCTTTAACACATAGTTTTTACAACCATTTTACTGGTGAGGAAATTGAGGAACTTTGAAGTAATTCTGAATAATTAGACAATATCTTGCAGTCAACTCTAATATTATCATAACTCACTGAAGCAAAAAAGCAAACAAAAAGTGTTTGATAAGCTTAAACCTGCATTATCTTTTGGTGTGTGGTGTGATGTCAACCAGACAATTTCTCTAAATGGAAATGGCATTTTATAGCTGTGGCAGGAATAAAGAGGGAAGTTTCTAAACCACCTAATAGCAGGGCGGATGAAGCTAGGGACTTGGTGTTCTGCCCTAAAGGCCTGGTGCTCTCGTGCTAGGAGAATGCTTTCTAGGAAGTTCTCCCTATTCTCACTGACTGTGTGGTCATATTGTTGGCATCAGTTTGTATGGGTATCTATCTCTTGCATGAGGGAAAATGTTTCAGATTTCTGCCCCCGCCCCTCACTAATGTCTTATTTGATGCTTAAATACACAGTAAAACCACATTCCTCAGAGAGTTCGGGTCATGATGACATCTCAAATACAGGTATTTCCTGACTTAGCAGAACCATATTGCCCAATCATCACTTTTGCAAAGTTCCTAACATGCATTAATCTGTTTTTTTGCCAAGAGAAAGTCAGTATGCTGAACCTGACTGATAACCTCTTTGTACTTTCTGGTAACTTGTGGCACTCACCTCTGCTATAACCAAGATGTTAGAAGACTCTAAAAAGGTAATGGAGGCATGGCCTAAATGTGTACGAAATCTAGCATATATCATGGAATAGTGAAAAACAATAATGGCTTTCCTGTCCTGAGCATCTCAATTTACACACACTATCTCATAAATCCTCATGGTAACCCTGTGAAGTGGTTACTATTGCCATCTCCATTTTACAAAAAAGAAAGCTTGGGTAAATTTCAGTGGCACTTAGCAAGAAAAGAAAACAGAACTGGTTTTCAAATCCATGTCACTCTGTAAAGCTTAAATTGTAGCCAGTGTCTCTGCTTTGTTTGGTGTCTGTAATAGGCCAAACAATACACCCCAACAATATCTATATCACAAACCCCCCAAACTGTGAATATGTTACCTTACAAGGAAAAGGGACTTTGCAGATGTGTTGTGTTAGGGATCTTGAGATGGGGAGATTATTCTGGATTATCTTGGCTGACTCAATGTAATCACAAAGGTCCTCATAAGATGGAGGCAGGAAAATCAGAGTCAGAGAAAGAGATATGGCAACAAAGCAGAAGGTGGACTGATGCAGCCACAAGCCAAAGAATGCAGGCAGCCTCTAGAAGTTGGAAAAGGCAAGGAAAAGATTCTCTCCTAGAGTATTCCAAAGGAACACAGTCTGAAACCAACACCTTGATATTAGGCTCTTAAGACCCATTACACACTTCTGACTTCCAGAAATATAAAATAATAAATGTGTTGTTTTCGGTCACTAAGTTCGTAGTAATTTGTTATAGCAGCAACATTTTATGTGTACTCATTTTAAGTGTATTCTCTGATAACACTTTTTATCTTGTATTATAAGTACGTGTGTATATATGTATATGTGTATATATATAATACAGGATATAGAAAACACACTACATATACATGTAATGATAAACACATTAAACACAGAATATATTACATATATACATTTATGCATATATATTTCTTTCTGGCACCAGGAATCTGTGTTTCTTTTTGTTGCGTCATCTTGTTGTGTCAGCTCTCCATGTGTGTGGCGCCACTCCCGGGCAGGCTGTACTTTTTCATACTGGGCAGCTCTCCTTACGGGATGCACTCCTTGTGCGTGGGGCTCCCCACGGCACTCCTTGCATGCATAACACCGTGTGTGGGCCAGCTAATCACACGGATCAGGAGGCCCTGGGTTTGAATCCTGGACCTCCCATGTGGTACATGGATACTCTATCCATTGAGTCAAATCTGCTTTCTTGAACAAACTTTTAAAACTCTGATCTATTCCTCTACACATGACAAATTTACTAACAATAACTTCCTTTTTTTTTTTAGTGCCTATATTGTGTCAGGCACTAACTTAGACACTTTAAAAGTAAAACCTCATTTAATTTTCATAACAATCTCTGGTAGAGATAGCTATTTGTCCATTAAAAGTGTATATATCTTCCCCATAATACAGAGCTGTTGCTAGAATTTGGCTGCCCAACTGCAGACTACATACCCAGGTATGGCCATGTAACTAGTTTTTTGCCACTGAATTTGAGCAGAGGTGATGTAATTAAGAAGCAAGTATGCCTTCTCTACTCTTCATTGCCCTTTCCACAGGAAAATTATGTGTTAATAAAGGTAGAACCATAAAGCAGAAGAAGCTTTGGTCTCCTCAAATTGTGTGGAAGGCTGTCCACTAAACAGCCACAATGAAATGTTTTATGAACAAGGAACAAACATCTATTGTGTCAATCTACAGCGACTTGGGTATTTATTTGTTATGGAGCTAGCATTACCTTAAAGTACACCAACTCTATGAAGTCTATAGTATTAATCTAATGTTTAAAGATAGGGGAGCAAAGGCGCAGAGAGATGAAATAACTTAAACAAGGTCACAGACTTGAAAGTGGCAGAGGCAGAATTCTAACTGCAAATATCATTGTAGAATGCCATAATTCTATACAGTGTATCATATAAAGCTGCTGTACACTTGTCTGTTGAACAGACCCTTTTCTTAATACCAATGGTCCTGAATCATAGATTTTTGACCCAGAAAATACATTACTTTAGAGATTATCATTCCTAAATTTCTTAAGGTACTTCAAAGTTATAAACAGGGGGCCTAAAGATGTCAAGTAACTGGCTCATGGTGAGGAGAAAGAGCTAGGACCAGAATTGAATCCACTTTTTCATTCCCAAAATTGTTCCTGTGTGTGATCTTGTTTTTTAGCCAATTATTTTATAGTCAAGTATTTTTACATGATATCACCCATGGTCATAGACTGTAGAGTCTCCCTTGTTGAATGAAAGACAGGGGAAAAAAATTCACTATATGCTACAGTTTGAATTTGGTAAATCCCAAAAAGAGAGAGATTATGTTTGTGAACTAATCCATCCCTGTGGGTGTGAGACCTTTTCAACTGGACTACATCAGTGAGGCATGACTCAGGTTGAGTCTCCACCCTTTTGCTGGGTCTAATAAAAATGGAGACACAGACAGACACAGGAAAAGGAAGCCATCATTTTTGACCCTGCCATGTGAGAGAGGACTAGAGGAATGATTAAGCACAAAGTCCCCAAGAGTCTGGACCCACGTTGCAGCTCAAGAAGAGACAAGCCCTGCTATATGCCTGATAGCTTAGAGCTGAACTCTGGAAGAAAACAGAGCAGCTGAGATAGATATAGAAAGTCTGGACAGAGACAAGCCTTTTGCCTGCTTGCTGTCAGCTGAGCTTGAATCTCAGCAAATACCAGTGACCATCTTGCTTCAACGTGTTGCAGCAGAGTTTGGTGAGAAATTACTTATTATTATTGATTTGGACTTTTCATGGCCTTGGAACTGTAAACTTTTACTCCAAGTAAAAGCCAACCCATATCTGGAACTTTGCATCAGCAGCCCTTTGGCAAACTAAACAGAAATTGATACCAGGAAAGTGAGGTTCATGCTGCTGTAATTACCAAAAATGCTAGAACAGTTTTATAAATGGGTAAAGATGTTTTCTGGAGGAATTGTGAGAGTCTTGATAGAAAAGGCCTAGGTTTCTTTAAAGAGACCATTGGTAGAAATATGGACCCTAAAGTTATTTCCAGTGAGGCCTTAGAAGGAAATTATGAAACTATTATTGGAAACTGGAGGAAAGATGATCTGTGTTTTAAAGTTGCAGAGAATTTGGCAAAATTGACTCCTGATGTTAGATGGAAGGCAGAATTTTAAAATGATGAGTTTGGACATTTAGCTGAGGAGATTTCCAAAGTAAATATGGAAAATGTAGCCTAGATTCTCCTTGTACCTAGTAGCAAAATGCAAGAGGAAAAAGATAAGATGAAAACTAAACAACTGGGTACAAAGAACCAGAGACTGATGATTTAGGAAATTCCAAATTTCTGGAAAACAAGTCACAAGAGGAGATTGTTCCATATAAGGACTTAACTAAACTTGGGACTTATAAGTCAGTATCAGAAATGCAGCTCTCCAGGAAGGACTTGTGGAAAGTCTTATTCTCTGATGGCTTGGACCGCCGCTTCCTGCATGCTAAACCAAAAAGGTTTTTGCAAGATCTTTATGAACAAAACTACTGTCAGCCTGGACTAAAAGGGACAGGGAGGGGAGAGATAGAAGGGAAAATGGCTTTAAGAGGAACACTATGGAACTGAGGTCTGGACATAAGAAATCACCTTGAGCCAAGAAAGGGACCCTAGCCTTGTGTGTGGAAAGGGTGAGTTTTTCCTAACATTTGAAGAGAGTAGATCTTCCTGTCTGTTGTTCGAGGAAGGTTCAGCCACCCCAGGCTACAGAGAAGGCAGAGTGCATTCCCCAATGGTTGGGGAGAGTATAGGTCACCATCCTACTGCTCTAAGGGGGTTGAGCCTAGTCTCCATACATTAGAGAGAATCTGATCTCCACCCTACTCTTCCGAGGGTGTTGGGCCTGTATGCTGGAGATTAGGGAGAATGTTGCCACCACCTCACTGTACTAAGAGGGTTGAGACTGTATCCCAGATATTGGGGAACGTGTGGCTGTCACCTCAGTATTCTTGGATGGTGGTGTCTGGAGCTCAGTTGCCACCCAGGTGTTGAAGAGGGTGGAACAAAAAGTATGACCATTGGGCAAGCCGGTGGGAAGGGCAGGCCCCCATAAGGCCCTGAGGAGAAGAAGACATTGTTCTAGAGATGACTTTCAAACTTTAAAAATCTAATGGAGTATGACCTTCAGGTTTTTGGAACTGTTTGGGACATGTGGCACCTATTTTCCTTCCAAATTCTCCCTATGGTAATGTAAATGTTTATCCTATGTCTATCCCTCCTTTGTATATTAGAAGCAGATAACTTGTCTTATAAGTTTCACAAGTCTACAGCCAGAGGGAACTTTTGACCCAAGACAAACTGCATGCCTATAACTGACTTTTTATGTGATTTTGTACTTAGCATTGCTACTGAAATGATTTAAGGCTTTTGAAATGTTGTGATGCAATGAATTTATTTTGCGTATGGAAATACATATCTTTTGGGGATTCAGAGGGTGGAGTGCGGCAGTTTGAATTTGGTGAATCCCAAAAAGAGAAAGATTATGTTTGTGAACTAATCCATTCCGGTGGTTGTGAGACTCCTTATGTCGGCTTATGTCAGTGAGGTGTGGCTTAAGTTGATTCTCCACCCTTTTGCTGGGTCTGATAAAAACAGAGACACAGAGAAAGAGATACACAGACACAGAAAAAGGATGCCACCATTTTTGACCCTGCAATGCGAGAGAGGACTAGAAGATTGCCTAAGCATGAATCCCCCAAAAAGCTGGGCCCACAGAGCAGCTCAAGAGGAAATGAGACTTGCTATATGCCTGATAGTTTACAGCTGAACTCAGGAAGAAAGCAGAGCAGCCAAGACTGATATAGGAGGTCCCGAAAGACATAAACCCTATACCTGCTTGTCCTCAGCTGAGCTCAATTCTTAGCAGAGCTTGGTGACCATCTTGCTTTAACACATGGCAGCTGTCTTTGGTGAGAAAGCACCTCTTATGGTGCCTTGATTTGGGCTTTACATGGCCTTGGAACTGTAAGCTTTTACCGCAAATATATCGCTTTATAAAAACCAACCAATTTCTGGTACTTTGCATTGGCAGTCCTCTGGCAAACTAAAACACTGTATATTTAAAAGAATTCCTTCAAGCTACTGTACATTATGGGCATATAACAGTGTCTTGCTCAAATGAAATTAGCTTATCTTCATGCTAGAGAAATAAAAGTGGCAGAACACTTAGCAGATGGAGAGCTAAAAGAAAACACTGAGGATTCCACATCTTGGTAGTCTGGAAATAAGTTCTACTAAGGTAAACATAGTTTTTTTTGCAAACAAATAATGGCAATTCATACGTTGATCTTGCACCCAAATTCTCTAGTTTGATTCATTTTTTCTCTAAGCATAGCTGAACCTGTTTGTAAGCAACAGCCATTTTCTATGCTTTTCAATCCTGGGAGAATATTAGAGAATTCCAGTCAACTGGGTAAAACTGTAAAACTACATTTGGGATTTTGCACTGGGTTGAATTTTTGTCATGAGTTCAGAACACAGGACCGGGATAGAACATTTTGCTTTCTACTGTTGTCCTGACTACTGAATCTAACAAGGAAATTCCAATATGGAACAATTTCTCCAAAAAGTCACAATTTCTTTAATAAAAAAAGCTCTGAGAAAAGGAGATCAAAGGATTTGAATATACAACTCACCTTAAATATTGGTAGATCAATTGCTTTTGTGATTCTCCATAAATTTGTATTTCAATTCAGTGTGTTAGGATTAAGGAATCTTAGTGCTGGAATGGAACTTGTGAACATGAAGAGAAGGGTCTCAACTTTTATAGTCCTGGAATTACTTTCAAGATATTAACTATATCTACATATTAACTATGCTATCCATTTCTTAATATTTTTCTGTAAATTAACCTTCAGTTGACCTACTTTTTAAAAATTAGCATCTTTCTTAAGGTAAAATTTATATACATAAATTTGCCCATTTTATGTATGCAATTCAGTGATTTTTAATGAATTGATTTGAGTTGTGCAACCATCACCCAACTCAATTTTAGACCATGTTCATTAACCCTAAGAGATGCCTTCTGAACATTTCCTCTCCTGGTTCTCATTCTCAGCCCTAAACAAACAATAATCTACTTTATGTCTCTTTAGATTTGCCTTGAAATTTCATAAAAGTGAAGTATACAATATGTAATTTTCTGCATCTGTCTTCTAACTCATCTGTCTTAGTTTGCCAGGGCTTTAAAACAAATACTGTAGCTGATTACATGGCACGAATTTATTGGCTCATGGTTTTGGAGGCAAGGAGTACAAAATCAAGGTGTTGACAGGGCCATGCTTTCTCCCAGAGTCTGAAGCATTCTGGTGATGATAGTCCTTCATCACATGGCACTCTTGCTTTCTGACTTCTCCTCTTTCTGTCTTCTGCTTCCATGACCAGCTTGCTTTGCATATAAGGACTTCAGCCATGTTGAATTAAGGCTCACTCTCATTCAGATTGACCATACTTTACCTAATAATAATATCTTTATGGTTTCTATATATGAAAGGGTTCATACCCACAAGAACCATGGATTAGGATTTGATCATGTCTTTTGTGGGGGGTATGATTCAATCTACCATATGGTTTCTCAAGATCTCTGTCTTGCCAACCAGAAACTGGGCTCTGGTTATCCTGGGACTCCATATGGAGTCTGCAAAGCAGAAAAATGTGATCTCCAACCACATGGGCCAACTCCTGGCACTGTACCAGTCTTTCTGTGTGGCTTGGAGGAGTCAACAACTGATCTCCACCTTTCATGCTCCCTCTTAACGATATTTCCTCAGGTTCATCTACAGAAGCCTTTCTACATAGTCAAACTCCACCATCGCATAGCTCCATCAGGGCCATTTGGCCATTGCCATGTGGCCAATCTGAGGGCCTCATTAAAAGGATCCTAGAGATAGGCTCTTAGAACAAACTCAATCAACTGAGATTATTTTCTGCCCTTATTGGGAATTCCTTGTTCATGGGGAATATTGCAATTTCCCATCCCCATTGAGAATGGGGTTCCGTGGGTTAATTGCAGCTGCCAGCATAGGGTAGACACATGCTAAACAAGTCAGTGTTTTGCAGATGTAGCGATAGACATCTAAGGGCACCACAGACTTGTTGCTAAACTTCAGGTGGTTGAACACCATTTGTCCCTCTAAGAATTTAGGAGATGGTGACAGCTTGTGGTCATGTTACTGGTTTGCATACTAGAGTCTCCTTCATTATTGGAATTAATAAGACAAATCACTCCAACAACTAAGAATGCCCACGTACCACCAAAACATAAGAAATCAAGAAAGAGCTACTAATCTATCATTCCTGTCTAGGTCCAGGACAGGGAAGTTTCATTGCCCTGAGCCAAATAAAGTGACATGCACCAACTCTGGGCAGTGCCCTTCCTTCAATTCCTTTTCAGCTATAATTCAAAGACTCGTTTCCCAGAAGCTGCCCATGAGTCTTGGGATAAAGCAATCACATGGCCTAGTCGACATCACTTATGATTGGAACTACAGTGATATCTATTCATCGTCCAACCTTCAACTTCTATTCTTGATTAAGGAAAGAATTCTTGGCAAATGCCTTCCTCTGGACATTCTGTGTAGGTCCAAGAATTTACCTCTAGTAGTGCAATGAGAGTGTTCTCCATCCCTGCAAACTAGTAAACTAGAGCTGCAGTCTTCTTTCATTATTATTAGTTGTGATATCCACATGGCTTGGGGCTGCTTCGAATGCTCTTATTTCTGTCTTTTCATTTTTCATCAAATTCTCTGAGCCCAAGGGAATACTCAGCTAAGCACATCTGGGGAGCTCAGCAGAGACAAGGGTCAGGGACAAGCAGTAATATATATCAGTACTTGCTTCAGTTTTATTGGTATATTCTATTGTATGTATACAGAGCATTTTGATTATCCATTTTCCACTTGACATTTTACTTATGCAATTACTAGTTGACAGGCATTAGGATTGCTTCTATTTTTTAATTTTTATTAATAATGTTAGTATAAACATTCATGTGCACATTGTGTGGATATATGTTTTCATTTCTCTTGAGTAGATACCTGGGAGTGGAATTGCTGGGTCATATGGTAAATTTATGCTTACCTTTTTAAAAATTGCCAAACTTTTCCAAAGTGGTTGTTCCATTTTCCATTCCCACTAACAATGTCTGAGTCATCCAGTTTCTCCACATCCTCCTCAGCATTTGATATTATCGCCATTTTTAATTTTAGCCATTTTGATGGATGTATAGATAACTCATTGTGGTTTTAATTTACATTTCCCCAAGGGCTATTGATGTTGAATATCTTTTCATATATTTATTTGCCATCTGTTTATTCTCTAATGAAATGTCTGTGTCTTTTGCACATTTTCTAGTTGAATTCTTTTTAATGTTGAGTTTTGTGAGTTCTTTATATAATCTAGTCTGGATACAAATGCTTTATAGGATATGTGATTTATAAATATTTTCTCCTAGTCTATAATTTGTCTTTTTACTTTCCTACTAGGGTCATTCATAGAGCAAAATTTTAAAATTTTGATTAACTTTAATGAAAATATTTCAAATTTTCCTTTTGTGGATTTTGCTTTTATTGTCAATTTCAAGAAATTTTTGCCTGCTCCTAGAGCCCCCAAATGTTCTCATACATTTCTTTTTAAAAAGTTTTGTAACTCTACATTTTTCATTCAAGTGCATGCTTCACTTGCATATAATTTTGTATTAGGTGTGGAGTTTGGGTTTAGCTTCATTTTTTTGCCTGTGGATATCTAATTGCTTTAGCACCATTTGTTGAAAGACCATCTTTCCTACATTATTTTTGTACCTTTGTAAAAAATTGGATGGTGTATTTATGTGGGTTTATTTCTGGGTGCTCTATTCTGTCCCATGATGTATATATCTATACCCCTAACAACTACCACACTGTTATATAAGCTTTTACATCAGGTAGAGTGATTCCTCCAATTTTATTCTTCTTTTTCAAAATGTTTTGGCTAGGGTGTTTTCCTTTTTGTATAAATTTTAGAATTAACTTGTCTCTGAATAGAAAAACCAGGCTGGGTTTTTTATAGGAATTGTGATAAACCTATAATCATTTTACTATGTGGGGTTTTCCAATCCATGAATGTGATAAGTCTTTCCAATTATTTGATCTTCTGTGGTTCATTTCATCAGCATTTTGCAGTCTCCAACATACATTTCCTATCCTTTGTTAGATTTATATCTAAGTATTTCATTTTCTTTGGAGCAATTTTAAATAGTATTTTGTTTTTTAATTTCAATTTCTATATATTCCATGTTAGAATATAGACATGAAATTGATTTTTTGCATATTGATCTAGTATCCTTGTGGCCTTACTAAACTCACATATCAGTTCTAGAGTTTTGTTGTAGAGTCCTTGGGATTTTCTATGTAGATAATCATGCCATGTGCACAAAAGAGATGGCTTAGTTTCTTCCTTTCCTACCTTTATTTCTTTTTCTTGCCTTATTGTGCTGCCTAGAACTTGCAGTACTCTGTTGAATAAGAAGAGTGAGGATCAACAGTGTGTCTTATTTCTGATCTTAGAAGGAAAATATTTAGTCTTTTCCCTTTAAGCTTGATGCTAACTATAGGTTTTAAAATAGATATTCTTTATGAGGTTAAGGAAGTTCCTTCCAGTTTTAGTTAGCTAAGAGCTGCAAGACAATAAATAAAAAATGGGTTTGCTTTTCCAATGGAGATTTATTAATTTAAAAGCTTACAGTTACAAGGCTGAGAAAAATGCCCAGATCAAGGCCTCATGAGGCAATGCTTTTCCCCCAAAGGCCAGCCATCCTGAATGCCTCTCTCACATAGGAAGACACATGGTGGTGCCTGGCAGTCTCTGCCTTCTCCTCCAGGTTTCATTGCTTTCAGCTCCTCTGTCTGTGGCTTCCTCTCAGCTTCTGTAGGTTCCTCTCTGCATGCCTCTGCGTTCTGCCAATTTCATCCTCCAGCCTCTGTGACCCTCTCTCTCAGCCTCTGGGGGTTTCTCTCTGAGCTCCTCAGTCTCTCTCCATATCCATCCCATTTATACAGGACTCTGGTAAGAAAATTAAGACCCACCCTGAGTCATTCCCTACTGAAGTAATCTCATCAAAGGCCCTTAACTGAAGTAATCTAATCAAAAGTTTCCATCTATAATAGATTTACTTGCACAGGAGTGGATTAGCTCTAAGGACATGATCTTTTCTGGAGTACATAAAGTCTCAAGCTACCATATTTCTGTTTCTAGATTGCTGATAACTTTTCTTGTTAATGGGGTTTGGCTTTTGTCAAATACTTTTTCTGGGTCAATTAATATTATTATATGACTTTTCTACTAATCCTGTTGATGCACTTGATTACATTTGTTGATTTACATATATTGAACCAGTTTTGCCCATGTGAAGTAAATACCACTTGGTCTTGGTGCATTAAATATATATATATATACTCACACACACATTGATGGATTCAATTTGCTAATTTTTAAAGGATTTTTGAGTCTAAGTTCATGATAGTTATTGGGCCATAGGTTTTGTGTGTGGATGTGTATATATTGTCTTTGTCTGGTTTAGCTTACGGGTAATACTGGAATCATAAAATGAGTAAGAGAATGTTCCCTCCTCTTCTATTTTCTGAACAAGATTGTATAAAATTAGTGTCAATTTTTACATGTTGTAGAATTTTCCACTGAAGCCATTTGGACCTGAAGATTTCCTTTATGGAAGATTTTAAATTATGAATATAGTATCTTTAATAGTTAAAGGACTATTTAGGTTATCCATTTCATCTTGGATGAGTTTTGGATGTTTTTGAATTTTGAAGAATGGTTCATTTCTTCTAAATTGTTTCATTTATTAAAGCAAAGTTATTAGTTGTATTCCTTTATTATTCTTTTAGTAGCTACAAGATCTGTAGTCATATCTCTGATTTCATTCCTGATATTTGTGATTTAAGCTTTTCTCTTTTTATCATTGTCAGTCTTACTATTAGTTCATCAATTTTATCTATTATTTTCTTTAAAGAATCAGCTTTTTGTTTTATTCCGTTTTCCCATTTTCAATTTAATTTATTTGTGCTCATCCTTATTATAATCTTTGTTTTGCTTGCTCTGAGTTTATTTTAGTCTTCTTTTTCTAATTCCTTGAGGTAGGACCATAGAATATTAATTGAGAGCTTTTCTCTTTTCTAATATAAACATTTAAGTCTATAAATTTCTCTCTCGTCTGCATCAAACGACTTTTGATATGTCATCTTTTAAATTTTCTTTCAGCTCTGAATATTTTATTTGCTTTTATACTTCCTCTTGATCCATGAACTATGTTGTTTAATGTCCATAGGTTTGAATAATTTGCAGCTGATTTTTGTTATTGATTCCTTGTTTAATTCCATTATTATCAGAGAACATATTCTGTATAATTTTAATTTTTTAATTTCTTAGGGTTTGTTTTATGACCAAAAATATGGTCTATCCTGGTGGCTATTCCATGAGTGCTTGAAAAAAATGTGTATTGTGCTTTGGCCATGTAAAGTTTATGTACATAGCAATTTTGGTTGTTGGTGTTTTTCATTTTTTCTATTTTCTTAATTATTTTCTGTCTAGTAGTTCTACCAGTTGCTGTGAGTGTTATATTGAAATTCCTGACTATAATTTTGGATTTATCTTTTCCTCCTTTCAGCTCTATCAATATTTTCCTCATGTATTTTGAAGCTCTAGTATTTGGTGCTACATACTTAGCATCACTATATCTTCTTGGTGGATCAATTAATTATTTGATCATTATGTGGTGTCTCTCTTTGTCCTAGCAATTTTCTTTTCTCTCACATGTATTTTAACTGGTACTAAAACAGTCATCCTGCTATTTTTGATTAATTTTTATTGTTACAGACTTTTCCAATCTTTTACTGGTAATTTATTTATGTCATTATTTAGGCAGAATAATGACCCTCCAAGATGTCCACAACCTAGTCCTCTAAAGTGATTATTTTGTACCTTACATGGCAAAAGGTGCTCTGCAAATGTGGTTAAGAATGTTGAAAGATTATCCTGGATTATCTAGATGGACCCAATATGATCACACGGGATCCTTTATAAGGAAAAGAGGGAGGCAGGAGAGTCACAAAAGTTGATGGAATGACTGGAGTTGAGGTCCAAGAGCAGAGATTTAAAGATACTATGCTGCTGGCATGAGCCAAGCAAAAAGGAATATAAGAAGGCTCTAGAAGGTGGAAAAGGAAGGAAACAAATTTAACAGTGGTGCTTCCAGAAGGCATGTAGTTCTGCTGTGCTGAGACCAGCTCAACAATAGGTATGCATGAAGGAAAGGTAACACAGAACTGAAGAAATAAAAGGACAGAAAGAAAGACACAAGAGAGTAAACAAGAATAGGACCCCGGGCTTTACAGCTTCTGAAACTGTGAGTCTCAACCCTAGTTTCTCCATAGTATTTATTTGAAAGCTAATGAGCAACTTGCAACATAAGAAGCAACTTGCAACATCTACAATAAGGTAATTTACAATAACAGGAGACAACTCAGAACATCTTGTACAATAACAAGAAACAACTAATAGGTAAGCCAGTTTCCCACAACACTGCTGATACCTTGGTTTTAGCTCAGTAAGAAATATTTTAAACTTCTAACCTCCAGAACTATAAGATAATAAAATTTTTGTGGTTTTGAGCTACTAAAGTTGTGATAACTGATTATAGCAGCAATAAGAAACTGATACCAGTTGTTTTGTTTGAAGTGAGTTTCTTCTAGACAGCATATTGTTGGATTATTTTTTATCCATTCTGTTCATCTATGTCCTTTAGTAGAATTTGCATTTAAATTAATTATTGGTATGTTAGGATTTAAGTGCCATTTTATTACTTGTTTTCTGTTTCCCCCTCTGTTTCTCATTTCTCTCATTTACTTTCTTGGCATTACCTGAACATTTTTAAAAAAATCAATTACCCTTTATTCATAATACTTTGGAGCATATTGCTCAATATAATTTTCATTAGTGGTTGCTCTAGGTATTACCACTTTGAATGAAGTTTTGAGATCTTACTTCCATTTAGGTTCCTCTACTCTTCCCCCCTTTTAAACACAATTGTCTTAAGCATTTCCTCTAAATACATTGATCACCACATCAGATGGTGCTATAAATTTTGTTTCAACACTCAGATGTGATTTAAAAAACGCATGAATGGAAGATAGTGTATTATATTTGTCCTCTTTTTACCCATTTTGTTGTTCCTCTTTAATTTATGAAGTTCCAAGTCTTCCTCTGTTATTTTCTTTTTGTTTAACGAGTTTACTTTAGCCATCCTTCAAGAGTAGGTCTTCTAGCAACAAATTCTCTTAGTTTTATTTCATTTGAAAAAATCTTTTATTTCCCCTTTATTTCTGAAGCACATTTTTGCCAGATACAGGATGCTTGACTGACAGCTCTTCTCTTTCAGCATTTGAAAGGACCATTATAGTACAGTTTGGCAAGTTCTAGAGAGTTAATATCTGATTCTATCATGGCGGGGTGGAGGGAAAAATATGTGCAAGTCAATAGAGGGGTAAAAGTGGGTGGAGTTATATCTAGGGACTAATAAGTAGTTCATGTGAGGTGACCTTGTATTGTCTGTGAGAGGAAGTGTGGGGACTGAGATTGGAATGGTGGTTATGGGGACAGGTAATTTAAGCCATGACAGGAAGTCTGATTCTCCTCTTATGGTTTTTGAGGAGCCATTGAAGGGTTTGAGCAAGGTAGCGTTATGATTAATGTTCCCTCAGATAAAGTTAATTTTGGGTGCTGTGTAGAAGGAGAAGCAGCCAGAGGCTCCTGCAACAGTCAAATCAAGAAATTTTAAGTGTCTAAATTAGTGTTCTATTTGAAAAGGAGAGAGTAAATTTCCATAAATACGTTTAAAGAAAATATTTATAATTATGTTTATAATTAAATTCAGGCTAGTTACAGAAACAAGATAGTGTTGGTAAGAGTCATACTCTGTCGCAAATTTTATGCTATCACCTGTTTACTGATCATTTTGTCCTCTAGAAGTTTCAGTTTTCTTATCTGTGCCTCTTTTCATATTCAGGAAGGAGCCTTTCTTCCAAGTTCTGACCACAAGACCTGATTATTTGGCTTACCTTCCATTCGTCACTTCCCATAGCTGGTATTTCTTGCACAAAATGAACACAAAGTGAGGTGCAATGCCCTGAAGGATCTGAGAATGTCTCAAGGGTCTTCTGGAGTCTATGTAAAAGACTTGCTTACAGGAAAGCACTCTTACAGACTGGCTGAACATGTGCACAAACCTAGAGCAAAGACGGAAGGGGGTGCAGAAGCAGTTCAACGGCGGCAGGTGGTCTGGGTTGGGTTAGTTTGCAGTTATCAGTGGGAATTCAGCTCTTGGCAGAATGCAGGAATCAAAACTGATTCTGTGTCCTGGTCTTGTCTTTAAGGCCTGCTGTGGGTTTCTGTGTTAGCAGTTCCAGAGTCCCAGACAAACTGAATCACAAGGATTAAATCATCCTCTGTAGTTCTATGTGGCTTGCTCTGGGACATAGCAATGCTAAATGTTGGGCCAGATCTACCCTCAAGGTCTAGAGATACTTTTCCAGGATCCCAAATCTCCAACTACCATTTATCTTGGGCTGTCGAATTTTATGAGGGCACATTACATAGAGAATAAGCCTGGCCAAATAGACCGTTTTTATTATTAGCTATGATTTGGACCTAAATCCCTCCTTAGAGTCCTCATTCACAATGGCCAGAGCTGGGAAAAATTTAAAGGCTCTCTGCCCTGTTAGCTTACAATCTAGACTAAGATATGCCTCAGCAGACAGATGAAGCCTCCTTTACCTGAACCCCTAATTTTGGTTCCTTTATAGTATCTCCTTGGGCTTTCCAGGGCACAGACACCCCTCCCTCACCTCGTGATGAGAGAACGGATATTTTTCCAAAGCAAATATAGGAGCCAGAGATAACATGACATTCAGATTCCAGGGGTCCTGATCATTTTCCTTTTCACACTGAAAGTTCTGCCCCACCACTGTTGCTTCCCTTTCCATGGCCTTGATACAAATGAGTACTTCAGGTAGAGTTGGGGGGTTAGAGAGCAGGGAGAAGCCTTCATCTCTTTCTCTAGAGACCACTTTTCTCCAACTTCCTTCCCAACTATGTGACCAAATCTGTGAAGAAATTGAATTTCATAAATCTTCACACAGTTCATGCAGGTATTAATATCAGATAAGCTGCCTGACAACCTAGCTGTAACAAATCATTGCTTGTTGCTATGCTGCTTTTGAGAGTCCTGAGAAAAAGATTCCATGGGGCAATAACAACTAGTCATGTGTCAGAGGGGCAGCCAGAGTCACAGTTTCACTGCTTGGTGCCTTTGCATACATGATGCTCTCTTACTAGAGCTACCCTTTTATCCACCACAAAACCAAGCTCAGATGCCCTCTATGAAGCATTCCCTGTCCCTCAACACCTCTGCCTCCTCGTCCCAGCAAAAGTATAATAAATCATTTCACTCTCCTGGTACTAATAGTACTCTTCTATTATTGTGTATTACTAGCATGGTTGTTTTTTTGTTCCGTATTGAATAGTAAACTGCAGATAATAGGGAGTCATTGAAAATTTCTGAGCAGGGGGAGAAACAAAATCAGATTTTTACTTCAGTCAGATGACTCTAGTGGTAATGGAGCATGGAATAGTTAGGAGAAAAACCCAAGGCTGGGTCAACTGTGAGGTGCTTTACAATGTGAGAGGTGATGAGATTGGACCCAGGATGGGAATAGAAATTATCTACTTTGATTCCAATATGTTTGATTTTATTTATGTGAAAAATGTGATTTATATCTCTTAATTAGTGATACAGGGAAGGCATAATTGCATGTGGATTAAGTGAGGTCAAGCATGCAAAGCACCTAGCAGGAAGCCTGGAAGATAGGAGGCACTTGGTAACTGCTTGTTGCTTTCCTTCCTTCTTCCCACAGCAGCCACAGGCTGGCTCCCACCATCCTCTTTTAGAGAAAAAGAGCAGGGGAAAGAGTGGTGTGGAAGCAAACAACAGCAGAGGACTGTTCAGTTACAGGTGAAAAAGACTGACCTAAATTGTTTGAGCCAAATAGATGGATGACTTTATCTCTCTGGCAGCACAGAGGTATAATAAATCTATTCATCCAAAATTTGGATGTTACTCATTGACAAGAGGCTGCGTTTCTACACCAAAGAAGATTGTTAAAATTCACATAGCAGGAAAGCTCTTTAAGAGCCTCCTTTTTCTGATTCATGATGGTCTTTTTGCAAGAAAGTAAAAGATTTATTATAAGGAAAGGTTCTAGTGGGTGTTATGCCAGATGCCCTCTCTACTTAGGACAAGGGGAGGGGGCACATGATGGAAACATTGCCAAGGGGATGTATGATCTCATTAGGTCCTCCCCTCTTCTTCGTTTATTGCTGCTTTGGGCCAAGACAGGCCGGAATCAAATCACTCTGACCTTCAACACTGTGTTTATCCTTTTAATTTTAATTTTTTACTTACTGCTTGGAAATAATCATATTTGCCTTGTCTACCACATAGGGTTGTTAGGATCGAGTCAGAGAGAAAGGAAGTAGGTCATAGTGTTAGTATTTACCCTGAACCCATGATTGGATACAGAGGGTTCTTTTCAAAATGCAGAAAAGAACTTGTTGCTTAAGCCTTGTAACAGCTCCCACTGCTCTGACAAAAGTCCAAAATACTCAGCATGATCTATAAGGCCGAGCATGCTCTGGCCCTTCTCATTCACCAGCCTTGTCTTGTATCATACTCTCTCTTGTTCTCCACACCCCAGTTTGCATTGACCTTCTTTATAGTTCCCTTAAGACACCATGCTCTTCCAACCTCAGGGACTTTGGACATACTGTTTGAGCTGCCTGGAATACTCTTGTCCTTCATCTTCACTTGGCTAACTCTCATCCCTCATTTAGGATTAACTTCATTTTTTCATATCACAAATATGTATTAAGTGCCTGCTATGTGTCTGCTGCACTCAATAAAACAGCATTAAATAGGAAGATAAATTCCCTGCTCCCATGAATCTCATCTTCTAGCAGTGGGGAGATAGAGTGAACAAGCAAGCAATGAATGAACACGATAATTTCTTATAGTGGTATAAATTGAGAAGGCTATAAAGGGGTGTTTTAGTTTCCTAGGCTTGTTAAAGTAAATACCATGAAATGCTTTGGTTTGAACAGTGGGAATTTATTAGCTTACAGTTTTGAGACCAAGAAAATATCTAAATCAAAGCACCATCAAAGGTGATGCTTTCTTCTCAAAAACCAGCTGCTGGCAACCCTTGGCTACTCTGCCATGTGGCAAGGTACATGGCGGTGTGCTGCTGGGTCTCTCCCTTCTCTTCCAGGTTTGGTTCCTCTCTGATTGTAGCAGTTTGATATAATTGATGAATTCCAAAAAGAAATATTGGATTATGTTTGTAATCTAATTTGTACCTGGGCATGATTGAGTTATGATTAGGGCGTTGATCCCCTCCCCGCCCCTTGGTAGGTGGGGACTCACAGATAAAAAAAGCCATGGCAAAGAACAGAGTTGGAGCTTTTGGTGCGAGGATTTCTGATATTGGAGTTTGATGCTAAAGACTTAAGCTGATGATGTAACTAGAAAAAGATCTTGAATAAAAGGGTCAACTCAGACCAGCAGAATATCTCAGCCTACATGTAATATCAGGAGTGAAAGACTGCTTTATGACTTTGGATAAAAGGGGGAAATGGAAAGCACAAATGAGTTTATATGGCTGTGAGTCTCCAAAAAAAAGTTGGGAGGTCATCAGAGGGGTAATACTTATGCACTCCTCAGCAGGGTCCCAGAGACAGCCAAAGTAGATACAACCTCAGGTACTGGTTCTCCTGAGGGCTACAGAGACCCACAGGTTCTACAGTCATGGCAGATGGCTCTGGAGTTCAGTGCCATGTCAGTTAGCTCTACTTTGGAGTTTGTGTTCCTGAGTATGATGAAGTTGGACTCAGATATGACCTTTTTACACATGCCTTTTCTGTTACTTTTACCAGACCTGTAGTTCATGCTGGAGTTGGTATATACTCAGGAGATATGAATCTCTGGACTGTCCATGTGACAGCCAGGCCCTGAGCCTCAGCAGACTTGCAACTCCTACCCTCTGGTTTATTGGACTTACCCTGACCAGCTAACAGAGAGGTGAAGAAGGTCAATTACCACACCAGGGAGCCAAGAGTGCCCACAACTGCAAGCAGGAGAATTGCATCCATCATCCATGTAGAATCTAAATCCCCTCTTGATATAGAGGTGGAGTGGACATAACCATCCCAGGGTCCACATGCTGGAGAAATAGAGTATGAACTTACTGATATTCTACTATGGAACTATTGTGATTAGTAATGGAAGGAATTGTAGCATTGATGTGGAGAAAGTGGCCACAGTAGCTGCTGAGGGTAGGGAGAGGTAAGGAGAAATATGATGTGGGTGTATTTTCAGGACTTGGAGTTGTTCTGGGTGGTACTGCAGGGACAGATACTGGACATTGTATGTCCTGCCATGGCCCACTGGGTGGACTGGGGAAGAGTGTAAACTACAATGTAAGCTATTATCCATGTGATGCAGCAGTGCTCCAGAATGTATACACCAAATGCAATGAATGTGCCACGATGACGAAAGACGTTGTTGATGTGGGAGGAGCAGGGTGAGGGGGTGGGAGTATATCAGGACCTCATATTTTTTTAATATAACATTAAAAAAAAGAAGAAAAAAAAAGACTTAAGCTGGAGCCCTAGGAAATAAGCTCACAGAGGAAAGAGAAGCCAGCCCCAGGAAGGAAGGAACCTTGAAGCCAGAGTAAAGAAGCCCCAGGAATGTAGGAATCCAAAAGCCTGAACCCTTATAGATGTTGGCAGCCATCTTGCTCCAAATATACTTTGGTGAGGGAGGTAACTTATGCTTTTTGGCCTGGTAACTCTAAGCTCCTACCCCAAATAAATACCCTTTATAAAAACCAACCAATTTCTGGTATTTTACATCAGTACCCCTTTGACTGACTAATACACCAGTTCTTGCTTCTGTACCTTTCTTTTTTCTCTCTGTATTCATTTGGTTTATAAAGCACTCAGGGGATAAAGACCCATTCTGAATGAGGTGGGTCATACCTTAACTGAAGTTGTCTCGTCAAGAAGTTCTATTTACAATGGGCTTACATCCACAGGAATGGATTAGATTTAAGAACATGTTTTTCTGGAGTACATACAGCTCCAAACCAACACAAGGGGTAATGAGATAGAGAATGCCAGGCTAGAAGGAAGGTGGCAGTAAAGCCAGGTAGAGTACAGTATGTTAGATTGTATCATTTCTCGGCGATGAGCTGTGACCTGATTGATGACAATCAGAGAGAAGCAGTAGCAAGTGAAAATGTCCTCAGGCATGGATGAATTTCGTATAGTCCAGGAAAAACAGAAGGCCAGGATGCCTATAGCACAACAGTGCTGAAAGGTAGAAAAGCAAGGATAAGATCAGAGAGGACTTCGCAGGCTTTGGGTAAGAGCCTCAGATTTTAAGTGTAAATGGATGGATGGAATGATTTTTAATTTACATTTAAATTTGTAAAATATCCTAGAAGCTGTATGGAGAATGGCTAGTTGACATGACAGAGAGGAAGAATGGGAAGGAGACCATTTAGGAAACTCTATAGGAGGCAAATAAAAGCAGTGGAATTGAAGAGAAGTGGGGTATATTTTGGAAATAAAGCCCTTAGATCTTATTCATGGACTGGATGTTAGGGGTGCAGCAAATAGAAGAGGCAAGGTAATTTAGAGGTTTTTGGCTCAGAGGTTAAGCATATGTGTGTCTATGGTGATCCTTTGTGCTATGATGGGGAAAGTAAAGGGGTGTATAACGCTAGGGGAAAAATCAAGATTTCAGTGTCTACTAAGTTAAATTACTTTTTCATGGAAAACTTTTCTGATCCCCAATCACTGTTAGAGCATCATATTGGTAGCTCCCAGAATAACTTCCTTTATAACAGTCCTAACATTTGTCATTATTTTTTCAAAAAGTTTCCCTTAGTAGACATAAGGACAGTTATCCATCTGTCCATTTTAATCCTGTTTCTCAAATGCTTTGCACAGTGCCTGACATATCATTATGATGTGATACAATATGATATAGACATAATTATATGGTGTATAATATAATAATAATAACAAAACAACACTTAAAGAGTGGTTTCTCTATGCCAAATATTATTCTGAGCACTTTACATGGGTAAACTGATTTGATTTTCACAACAATCCCCTAAAATGGATATTAACATCATGTCTATTTTACAGATACATGAACTGAGGCCCAGAGAGAGTAGGTAAGCTTGACTAAGTTCACACAGCTAGCAAACACTAATAAATGAATAACTATTTTACAAACAATATTATATTTATGCTTAATACCCACACAGTGAAATATGTTTCTGTGTTCCCTCTTTAAGCTTGAGGAAAATAAGACATAGACCTGTTTAAGGACTTGGGGAGCTGGGTGGGCTAGGTCTGAATTCTCCACAGTGCTCAAATGAGAAACTGAGAAAGGCTTTGTTGCGGGGGACAGCATAGCACCATGGTGCAGAGCACTCAATCTGGAGCCAGTTTGAAACCCATATCTACCACTTAGTAGCTGTGTGTATGTGTGAAACCTTGGCCAAATTATTTTACCTCTCTGTGCCCCATTTCCATCATCTGTAGATGATGGGGCTGATAATAGTGCCTGCCCTCTTGAAGACTGGGTGTGATAATGTTTGCAGAGCACCTAAAAGGGTAGATGTTATGAGGAAGAATGATAGTTTGCCTATAAGAAATCTCAAGGAGAGAGGGTTCCCCCATATCTTCCCATGGGATAGTCATCAAGGGTTAAGATGCTAAATCAAATAATTATTGAGGTTCAGATTTGAAAATAACCTGATTCACCCCTTATCATAGAGATCAGCAAATTGGGGTATGCTATGAGGCTAAGCGGAGAAGGTACAATAAATTCTCAGGGAATCTCTTGGAGAAACATGAGTCCTTCTATATATTCAAGGTTTTATAATGATTGGGCATTGTGTTAATTTCCTAGAGCTGCTGTAACAAAGGATGATCAATCTCATTATTCATGAATCTGTATTTGCAAATTTGCCTGCTTACTAACATTCATTTGTAACCCCCAAATTAATACTTGCTGTGTTTTTGCGGTCACTTGTGGACATGTGCAGAGTAGTGAAAATTTGAGTCGCCTGATATGCATGTACCCAGCTGTGACACGCTGAAGCTGGGAGGATCCCAGAAAATCCTGTTCTTACAGTTAATTAATTCTTGTGCATGTAAACCTATTGTAGATGGGACCTTCTGTTTAGAGGAGGAATAAAAAGCCACAGACAGAGAAAGAAAGTCTGCAGAGACAGAGAGGAATCCATAAGCAGAGAGAACACCATGAGAGCAAGAAGCTGAAAGCAACACAGCCCGGAGAAGAAGGCGGGGACTGGCAGAGCCTTCATTGTGCTCTGCTATGTGACAGGAGTCCAGGATTGCCAGCAGCCAGCCTTTGGGGAGAGAACTTTGCCTGATGCCCTAATTTGGATATTTTCACTGCCTCAAAACTGTAAGATTTTAACCTAATAAGTTCCCATTATATAAGCCAACACATTTCTGGTGCATTGTTCCAAGCAGCTTTTAGCAAACTAAAACACTAGTTAAGGTCGTTTCAACTCTCATATTGTAAAAAAGTGTCCTTTATGCAGTATTTTTAGTGCCACACTTTTCACATTTTTATGCTTTTCATTGGTGATTTCACTTTTAAAATGGTCCCCAAGCATAGTGCTGAAGTGCTATACAGTGTTCATAAGTACAAGAAGTCAGTTATGTGCCTTACAGAGAAAATATGTGTTAGATGATCTTTGTTCAGGTTTGAGTTAAAGTGCTTTTGGCCTTGAATTCAGTGTTCATGAATCAATATGTTTTATTTTCTTTTTTCTTTTTTTTAAAAATTTATCTCTCCTTCCCCCGTCTCCCAGTTGTCTGCTCTCTATGTCCATTTACTGTGTGTTCTTCTGTGCCCACCTGTATTCTTGTCAGCGGCACCGGAATCTGCCTCATTTTGGTGCATCATCTTGCTGTGTCAGCTCTGCGTGTGTGCAGCACCATTCTTGGGCAGGCTGCACTTTTTTCATGCTGGGCGGCTCTCCTTATGGGGCGCACTCCAAGCGCGTGGGGCTCCCCTATGTGCGTGGGGCGCCCCTATTAGTGTTAGAGTCTGTAAATTCCTCAGTGGCAGGCCTAGTCTCATTCTACTTTACAACTGCCATAGGACCTAACAACTTGCTTTGTCTACAGTTGGCTACTAATGAATATTTGTTGAGTAAATATTCGAATGAATGAATAACAGTTATATGAACTTTTACTGACTATACTTCTGTCCCCTTTTGGACACCCTGTGACTATAAACTCCCATCCCTATGTGGTCAATGTCAGTGCTAATCACTGTGGCCATAGGCAGACCCTGGGTACTAAATGTTCAACTCAACACCAAATTTTTTCTGCTTCCGAAGCACTGGTAGGAATGGGTGCTTGATATCCTATTCATAGTTTCCTACCCTGGTCACATTTTTAAATGGGAAGTTGCAGCATACCTACCTTAGTTTTCCAAACCTTACTAATATTCCAGCCACAAGCCTGAAGAAAATTGCGTTAAGCTTCTCACTTTAAACCCATGCATTGGACCATTCCAAATATATGTCATTAACATGTGAGGGGAATGTAGGGAGATCACTTTTGCCATTCATTTGAGTGTTAGAAACAAATGAAGGCAAAAAATTTAAAAAAATAACTGACATATTTGAGTGATCACTAGGTGCCTTACTTTTTGTACTTTTATCTTGTTGAAAAATGTTACAGGCTCTTAAAAGATGTTTGGCCACAACTGAATCAATTTTTCCTTCTAGGCCTTTGTTTGGATTTCCCCAGGCCACATTATTGCCTTCCCAGATACTTTTGACCATCCATCAACCACCTATTTTAAAACTCCACCTATTATAAAACTCTACTTGGTACAGGGGAAATGACTAGTGAAGGAGGATGTCCCTTTGATGTCCCTTGATACTGATGACTGTACTTATGAACCTTTACTTTTGAAGTTGAAACTTAGCCTGGTATTATAGGGTACCTAAGAGTTACCTCCTGAGAGCCTCCTTGTTGTTCAAATGTGGCCTCTTGGTAAGCTGAACTCAGCATATAAATGCATTACCTCCCCCACAGCATGGGACGTAACTCCCAGGATGAGTCTCCCTGGCACTGAGGGATTACTTCAAAGCATCAACTAGCAATGCAGCTGGAAAAAGACCTTGAATAAAAGGGGGAAAAGTTAAAGACAAATGAGTTTATATGGTTAGGAGACTCCAAAGTGAGCTGGGAGGTCAATCCAGAGGTTACACTTTTGCATGTCTCAGCAGGATCTCATTGACTGACAAAGCAAATAGCAGGGCTCCTGAGGGCTCTGGAGACATCCAGACACTATAGTCAGGGCAGATAGCTCAGGATTTTGGTGCCTTGCCAATGGACTCTACTTTGGAATTTATGCTCCCCAGTGTGACAGAGTTGAACTCAGTTGTGGTTTCCTTATACGTGGATCTTCTGCCCTTTCTATCTGAACCTATAGTTAGTACTAGATTGGTGTATGTCCAAGAGACTTAAATCTTTGGTCTGTCCATGTATCAGCTGGGCCCTGAATCTCAGTGGAGTTGCAACACCTATTCTCCAGTTCATTGGACTCACCCAGGTCAACTAAAAAAGAAATGATAATGGACAACCACCATGCCAAGGAACCCAGAGAGTCTACAATTGCAAGGAAGAGATTCTCATCTATCTGCCCTATGGGATCAAAGCCCCCACTCAATTAGAGGTGGTGTGGGCATCACTATCCCAGAATCCTTGGGATTGGGGAATAAACTATGGACTAAAGTAGACCTACAATTATTCTATTATAGACTTTTCGTGATTCTAGCAATGTAAGAACTTATATCATTGATGTGTACACAGAGGCCACTGGAGGTTCTGAGGGAGAGGGAGAGGGAAAACAGGAATATTATGGGGACATTTTTAGGACTTGGGAGTTGTCCTGAATGACATTGCAATGACAGATACAGGCCAATATATATCTTGACATAACCTACAGAACTGGATGGGAGAGAGTGTAAACTACAATGTAAACTATAATCCACGATTAGTGACAATGCTCCAAAGTGTTCATCAGTTGTAACAAATATACCACAGTAATGAAAGATATTTTTAATGTGGGAAAATGTGGAAGGTTCAGGGAGTGGGGCATATGGGAATCCTCTCTATTTTTTATGTAACATTTATGTAATGCAAGTATCTTTTAAATATGTATATATTTAAAAACAACAATAACAACAAAAAACTCTACTTGGATATCCCAAGTGGATAACCCAAACCTGCTCTTCCTCCTGAGCTCCTGTCATCCACTCACTCAGCTGCCCAAGTCAGAAATATGGGTGTCACCCTCCCCTCTTTCTCCTTTTGTCACATTTAAATTTTTCCAAAGTCCTGTCTAGTTTACCTTCTTGATGTCTCTCCATATTTACTGCCAGGACTTCAGTTCAGGCCATTTTCATGTCTCACCTGCTTTAGCTTCCTGACTGCTCCCCCACCCTATATACCTCTTGGTTCTCCTAATCCATTTTCCTCATAGCCCATGATCTTCCAAAAATAATAATAGTAATATATGATCTTGTCAGTCCTTGGCTTTTAAGTCCTTTCTGTACTCCACAAAATGCCATCTGACTCCTGCATCTCTCTCAAGCCTCTTGTCTCCAACCCATCAGTTCCTTCACTTCACACTTTGAACTTTAGATTCTAAACCAGGGTCTTTCAAAGCATGGTCCAAAGATCCCTCAGATCCCTGAGCCTTTTCAAAGGATCCCTAAGTTTGAAACTATTTTCATAATAATACTAAGAAGTTATTTATTTCATTCTCTTTCTTTCTCTGAGTGTGCAGTGTTTTCTCAAAATCTTATATTGCAACAGTGAAATATTAAGTATGAGAATCTAGCTATCTTCTATTAGGCCAATTATTAATGAGATTTGCAGCAATGTAAATCTATGCCATGCTTCTCTTTAAAATATATTTGTTTTGAAAATGTAGTTATTTCTCATAAAAGATAAGTTATCTATATTAGCATATAGTGGATTTAATATTATCATTTTAAATAAATACATATTTAAACACCTTTCCAGATTTAATTTTTAATATGGTAAATATCAATAGATATTCCCAGAGCTTACTGCAGAGAAAAAACAAAAAGATAACATGAATTTAATGAATATTTATGTTGGAACAAAAATAAGAGCAACAAACTAGGGGCTATCTGGCTCTTACCAACCTGAATCTCTGGGGATGGGGAGCGGAAGTGTCAACAACATGGGATTTGATATCAGATTGACTTGAGTTTGAGGCTGACTCTTGGACAGTTAAGCTACTTTCCTACTTTTCAGTCCTCTACCACAGGTGCTCTAGTACCCATTTCAAAGGGTGATTATAAGAATCACATGCAACCATGTTTTTGTCCCATTCTTAGCAAAGTGTCCTGACTGTGTTGTCCAAAATTACTCCTTCTGCTGCTCTTAGTCCCCCTGTGTTATTTTTCTTCATAACACTTACTGCTGCCTAATATATTACATAATATTTAGGTATTTGTTTATTTTGTCTCCTCCCATTACTCCCCACCGCACTTGAATGTATGTTCCATGAGAACAAGGACTCCATCTGTGTCCTCAGTGCCTGGAATTGTTCCCAGTACCTTGTAGGACACCAGTAAAAATTTGAGAGGTGGATAGATGGGTGGATGGATGGATGGATGGATGGAGAGCTCAACACATGTTAGCTCTTATTAATAACTCCAGGTGTTTTCAAATACTTCCCACTAGATTAAGGGGTCACATTGCATGGCTCCCTTAAACTGCAGGACTCAAAACTGCTTCTTTCTTCCATATGTCATACCTACCATGATGCCCTACCTCTCTTGGTTTGTCCTCATTTAGAAGTTCCAAGTCCTTGTTGTAACACCATCCTATCCCACTGCATTCTGGGGATGTAACAAGGCTACTTGGGAACTTTTCTTTCTGATTCTGCCAGCAAATTGTTTGGTATTTTACTGGAAACTGGCACCCCAAGAAGCTTCTTTACTTCAGACTTTTTTTTTTTAAGATTTATTTATTTCTCTCCCCTCCCCACCCCCACCCCAGTTGACTGTTCTCTGTGTCTATTTGCTGCATCTTTCTTTGTCTGCTTCTGTTGTTGTCAGCGGCACGGGAATCTGTGTTTCTTTTTGTTGCATCATCTTGTTGTGTCAGCTCTCCATGTGTGCGGCACCATTCCTGGACAGGCTGCATTTCTTCTGCGCTGGGCGGCTCTCCTTACGGGGCACATTCCTTGTGCATGGGGCTCGCCTACGCAGGGGACACCCCTGTGTGGCACGGCACTCCTTGCGTGCATCAGCACTGTGCATGGGCCAACTCCACACGGGTCAAGGAGACCTGGGGTTTGAACTGCAGACCTCCTATGTGGTAGATGGACACCCTAACCACTGGGCCAAGTCCGCCGCCATCTTTACTTCAGACTTGATGAAACCAACTACAAAGTGACAAGATTCTATACCACAATGGGGTATTTGCATTTTCCAAGTGCATATTTAGTTTTATTTTTAATCACCATGAAAAAGTGAATTGATTATTCTGCCTTGGGAAAAACATCTTACCTTCAATTTTGTTTGACTTGTACTATCCCTTGGGGTTGAACTCAGGAATCAAAGCATGGGATTGTGTTCCTGGTTTGTGGTGGTTAAGAACTCAAAACTTTAGGAATCAGGTAAATCTAAGCTTGAACCCTGGTTCTACCCCTCACTAGCTGTGTGTCCTGAGAAAATCCTTAACTTTTCTAAACCTCAATTTCCTCAACTATAAAATGTGATTTTGTTCATTTATACATATTTATTCAGCACCTACTATGTTCCAAGCATTGTGTGAAACACTAGGGATACACTGATAAGTAAATCCACACATGACCACATGCTAATTAATCTTATACTCTATCTGGTTGGAAAACCATTAAAAAAATAATGCTGCAAAAGGGAAGTAGAGGATGTGATGGGAACATAAAATAGGACATAATCTGGTCTGGAAAATCAGGGAAGATTTAGCTGAGCTAGTAGGGGTTAAACTGAGTTGGCAAAGAAGATGTGGTAAAAGAGAGAAGAGAGACACATAGGGAACACATAGAAGAAAGTATTAGGTGTACAAAGGAAATGGAGAAATTAACAAATGACTGGACTTGAGCAAAAGGAAGGGTAAGAGTGACTCAAAAGGAGGCTGAAAGTTGTTGTGTTACTAAAGTCAGTGGAGAGGAGGGCACTGTATCTGTCCAGGCTATCTTCTCATTTTAGGTTGGCTCTTTTATTGTGCTACGCGTTAGAGTCAGAGGTAAATGCTCTGGTTTCATGAGAGATTTGAGGAGTCTCTTGCAATCAGCTATGCCACTTTGGGTATCAGGTGACAAACTGGGTAGGGTTTGAGAAAAGGTCATTCTTTCCATTTCTTCATGAAATCCATGACTACTCTGGGACTCCCAACTTTTGCCAGCAATGGGAATATCATCATGTGGTTTGGGACTTTGCTCTTTGGTGCGTTAAGCAGCTCGGGAAAAACATGGCAGATACTAGTCAGGGCAATAGTTAGTTGACCAATTTGTGCACATTTGTAACCAAGAGGCTATAAGAAATTCTTGATGGGAATGGTGTGTACTGCATTATCAGGTAGGGAAAGAATGTGATCTTTTAAATAATATATTTTCTCATGAGTCTGGAATAATCAGAGGTAACACATGTCTCCAATGCAATCATAATATAAACAAAAACCTAGCAATGAAACCTTTATGTGATAATAAACTGGATTTGATAGTTATCCTTTTTATGTCATGGAAGTGAAAGCATTTTACAAATCTTAACTCACTTAGCATGCAAAACAATACTATAATAGAGTGTGTTAGTTTTCTACCACTGCATTACAAATTACCACAAATTTACTGGCTTAAAAGAACACCCATTTGCTATCTCAAAATTTCCAAAGGTCAGGAGTCTGCTCCCAGCATAATAGGGTCCTATGCCCAGGGTTTCCTAAGGTTGCAATCAACGTAGCAGCCAGACTTTGTTCTCATTTGAAGGCTCGATTGGAGAAGACTCCAGTTCTAAGTTCATTCAGGTTGTTGGCAGAATTCATTTCCTTGTTACTGCTTGATTGTGGGCCTTAATTTTTTGCTTGGAGGCAATTCTCAGGTCCTAGAGGCTATACCCAGTTTCTTGCCCCATGGGTTTTTCCAACATGGCTCCTTACTTCATCAAGCTCACAAGGAGAATTGCTAGCTCTAGTCTGTCTAGATGGAGTCCTATATAGCATAATGCAATCATGAGAGTGACTTCTATTATCTTTGCCATATTCTGTTGGGTAGAAGCAAGTTTCAGTTATACCTTCATCAAGGAGAGGATATTACATAAAGATGTGGGCACCAGAAGGTAGGAAGCTTTGGGGGTCACCTTAGGGATATGCATAAGATATCCTCTAAAGGAGGAATTATTATTATTATAATACCCATCTACAAGGAGGAATCAAACAAGTACTTGGCCAACTGTGCACAGTAAGCAGGATACCCTGACTTCAAATTCAGCTGGTCTGACCCCAGAGTCCATGCTTTTGACAACTAGGCTCTGTCACCACACTTAATTGAAGAAAATCCAAGTGTGATTCCTCCCATCATAAACTTTGGCAATTTCTTTACATGGAGACCTTTACTTCTTCAGCTTTCGAACAATAATTCTGATAATCTCATGTTTGCATTTCACTTATAGTTTTAAATGCACTCCATACATTAAAAAATTTTGATCATCAAACAGCACAAATGAGGTAAGGAAAGTATTGGTATTCCCATTTTCCAGATGAATGAAACAGAGTGGGTACATGACCTTCTCCAAATCATACACCACTACTGTGGAAAGGAGATAGAGCTCAGCCAAGGGCTTCTAGCTCCATCCTCCACACTGCAGTGTTATTATGAACCCTGAAAGGAAATTTGCATAAGACATTTTATTCTCTCAGATAATAATGGCGATACAAAATTACTGAATAATAAGGAAACATCCATATTCTTTAGCCTAATAGCTGGGAAGCCTGGCATAATTAGGCCCAAATAGAATTTTAGTTAGGTCAAATGGAATTTTAAAAATGTTTTTAATTAGTTGCCAACATTAAAAAATTGTTAGATTTCCCATAGGAAAAATCTGATAACATTGGACCCACATTTACAAATAGAACTGAGACTAGAAGCAGCTCTCTATAGATTGGGCATAAACTCCCCATCTACCCTCATTTAGACTCCCTACCTGCCTGCTGTGTGCTTAAGTTTGAGATCCTCTCATTTTAAAGCTGAAAAAATTTCAGTCTACAGAAGTTACCAGAGACCACAAGTTAGTCAACAAAGGCAGAGCTGATGGTCAGGTTAGTTAGTACCTTAAGGAGTGCCACTTCCAGCCTGGCACGGAGCATTGTCACACAGGTGGGAATTTGTTTTCAAGTAATAATTGCAAACCTGCTGCATGAAGGACAGCCTCGTCCTCAAATAGCCCAGCCTCATCACACTACTTAATTCACATTTAAATTGTACCGGGAACAAATACATTTCGCAATTTTCAGCTCCAGGTTGCAGAGAAAAACATCTAATAGAGAGCTGCAATTATGAGCAATTTCCCTCCAAATCCCTCGCTTTCTCTCCCACTCTGGATTAATGACCACCTTTACAAAGGCCACCTGGGCTTTCAGAGAGCAAAGGGAATAAACAGGAGGACATACATTACCGTGGTCACCACCCACGCCTGAGTGCAGAGATTGTAGAAATGGCATTTTAAGGATGTGCTTCTACAACTATCAGGGGAACTTGATCTCTGGGAGTCTACAGGCAGTGGGAGTCTGGTAGGATGATATTTGCATTAGCCATGGAGTGACTGTCTAGGGGAGGCAGAGGGAAGGCAGCATCAGTCCAATTCAGCTAATGGTTTGAGGATTAACTCCATGCCAGGCATTGTACACAATGCTTTCATATGTGATATTTTGTTTCACTGGCACAACTCACACAGTCACACAGCAAATAAAAAAGATCTAGGATTAACCCACGTCTTTTGACTTCAAATCCATCTTGGTGACATTGATTACATCAGTATCGCCTTAGGGTACTTATTAACTGTGCTTAGCTTCATCTGTTCTCATCTGTTAAATGCCATAAGCTGGAGGCATGGTGCATTTTCAGTTCTTTTCTTTCAATTAGACCATTGCGGTTCCTTACTGGGGTTACTTTAATATTGAATAAAGTTGAAAAAGCACTGGAGTTGGTGTCAGAAGATATGGATTTTAGTCTTGCTGGATCTTTTCTTGCTGAGCATCTTAAGAAAATTGTTTTTTTAATAATTTAAAAAATATTATATACACATAATAAAATAATCCAAATTGTGTAAAAGGGCGTAAAATGAAAAGCATGTTTCCCTTTCACTAAACTGCCAATCCTCTCCTCAGAGTGTCTATTAACAGTTATTTGACTATCCTTCCTGAAGTTTTTTATTTTTTCTATTATGAATATACAATTATACACACACACACAGAGAATGTATTTACAATAAATGTTGGAAATACGCTATGTTGGCCCATACCATCTCATTCTTTTTATTTAGCTAAAGCCCCATGACGGTCATTTAGGCAATTTCCCATCTTTTGGTAATAATAGTAATAATTGACATTTATTGGGTGCTTATAATGTGTGAGGCACCATTCTAAAAACATTCCTGGTAAGAAGCTGTTATTATTATCCTCATTTTACATTTGAAGAAATGAATATCCATAGAACTTTGGTACTTTCCCAAGTGACACAGCTAGTAGTGGCAGAGATAAGATTCTTACCAGGTAGCCTGACAAATGCTTTAACAAACGTCCTTGCCTACATGATCTTTTGCACATCTGCTGGAATATCTGAAGGTAAGGTCCAAAGCAGTAGAGTTGTTGGGTTAAAAGGTACATGCATTTTTTTTAGCAAATTTTTTTATTGTGTTTTTTAAAAAATATATCTAGATGTTACATTAAAAAATATAAGATAGGGAGCTGAGGTGGTACAAGAGAATGATTGCCTCTCTCCCACATTGGAAGGTCCCAGGATCAGTTCCTGATACTGCCTAATGAGAATACAAGCAGACACCGAAGAACACACAGCAAATGGACACAGAGAACAGACAATGGAAGGGGGGGGGGGGAGAGAGAAATAAATAAATCTTAAAAAATATATATATGTAAGAGGTTCCCATATACCCCACTCCTGCCACATCAACAACCTCTTTCATCAGTGTAGCACATTCATTACATTTGGTGAATACATTTTGGAGCACTGCTACACACCATGGATTATAGTTTACATTGTAGTTTACACTCTCCCCCAGTCCATTCAGTGGGTTATGGCAGGATATATAATGTCCAGCATCTGTCCCTGCAATATCATTCAGGACAATTCCAAGTGATATAGGGGCATTTTCAGTGCATGCATTTTAAAAGTTGTTATTGGAAGTGATGTGGATTAAGCAATTGGGCTCTAGTCTACCATATGGGTGGTCCAGGGTTCAATTCCCAGGGCCTCCTGATGAAGGCAAACTGACCCATGTGGTGAGCTGGCCCACGCAGGAGTGCTGGTGAGCAAGATAACACAACAAAAAGAGACACAGGGGTGAGACAATAAGAGCACAGCAGACCGGGGGAGCTGAGGTGGTGCAAGAGATTGGGCTCCTCTCTCCCACTCTGGAAGGTCCCAGGGTCTGTTACAGGTGCCACCTAAAGAAAAGACAAGTGGACACAAAAGAATACACAGTGAATGGACACAGAAAGCAGACAACAGGACTGGGCGGGGCATGTAAGGGAATAAATAAATCTTTTTTAAAAAGTTGTTATTGCCAAATTGCCCTTCAAAAGGGTTTCATTAATTTACACACCCCCCCCCAAATATGTGTGCATGCTTCATGGGGGTTTATATTTGATAATGTAAAAGAGCTTTGTATTGCTTAAATACTGTTCATCGTAAGGAGATACATAGGGCCTCCGATCTCTTCCTGAGGAGGATGTTTACTTCCTCCAAGTCTCACAGTCACCTCTTGAGACACTGGTTTGCCAGCAGAGCATGTTGGCCATGGGCAGAAGGCTGAAAGCAAACACCTGCTTGCTATCAACAAGGGTGGGGGACAATTTAAGTTACCAGTCATAATGGACCCCCTGCCAGGAATCTTTTGGCATTGTGGGAAAAGGAAAACAGACTCACAGACTGAAAAGTTAGGATAATAATAATACTTAGAGTAAAATTATTTTTATTAAGTTAGATGCTTACATGCATTATATCACAATACCTTTATGAGGTAGATACCCTTTTTATTCCTTTTGTATGTTTGAGGCAACAGGATAGCAAGATATTTAGCTCAGAGGTTCTTAACCTTTTTTGTTCCACGGACCCCTTGCCAGTCAGGTGAAAACCATGGGCCCCTTACTAAGTCCACATTATACTCTTATTTAGTAAGGATATTACACCTACACCAATGCATCCCCACAAGAAAAACGTTTTTCTGAGTTTCAATTCAAGCTCATGGACCCCCTGTTAAGAACCTCTGATCTAGTTGCTTACCAAAGGTCGCAGAGCTGTCAGTTGTTAACGGCCAGTTCCGTGATCTACTTGATGTCGAACCCTAAGTTTTTAATTCTTGCTTATGGTCCCAAGGTGGCTGCCACCTTCTAAGCACCACATCCATGTTCCAGGAAGGAAAAAGGGAAAGAAAAAAAGCCAAACAGGCTTTCTCCTAGCATCTTGTTCCCTTTAAAATATATATATATATATATATATTTTAAGAGGTATCAGGGATTGAACCTGGGACCTTGTACATGAGAAGCAGGTGCTCAAACCACTGAGCTATACCTGCTCTCTCTTTTTTTTTTTTTTTAAGAAGAGATGCCATCTGCCCATATCCCAGGGTAGAGAAAGGCAAGGAAGGTAGAGGATGGGCTGGCTGTTAATTGAGCCAATTTATAGTAACTGCCATAGGCCTAAAGGATTTGTTTTGAAGTTTCATTTGTAAGGAAGCATGTTTTTACTTTTTACTGTGAATTTACCTGTATTTGGTGTGGAAGGATGGTTCTAATGGAGATGAAGTGGCCAAAGGGCTCCAGAGCTTTCCCTCCACATTTACACTGCATTACCCCAGGGGCAGGTCATTGTGAAACTCATGAAGCTTTAGGGCCCCTCACTTTCATGGGACCCTCTAGAGACACTGGAAAGGGCCCTAGGAATTCTTTTTTTCAACTAGGGCCCCTGAATTGTATAAGTGTCAGGCTCCACCAACCAGAATCTGCTCCAATTCACACCCAGTGCTTTAATTCATTTGCAAGCTCATTCAACAGCTATTTATTGAGCCCTCAGTGGCAGGCACTGTGCTAAGTAGTCAGGAACCAGAAATGTGCCAGGGCTACTCCGCCCTCCCAGAGCTCTCTGTAAAATGTCAGAGGAAAGGGATCTGTAAACAGTGAGGACTGTTTAAATCATGCTGAAAATTATAAGAAGATAGATTTATCTGCCACATAGGAGGTGAGGGTAAGATCTTAGAAAGATGAGGCTGCAGAGGTAGGTATGGTTGCTGGACATTATCGCATAGTCTCCTAGACAGAGGGAGCATATGATGGGTCTTCACAAAAGCAGTAGTTTTATCAAATTACATTTCTGAAAGATCAATGTGACAGCAAGGTGGAGAATCGATCCATCTTACAGCATCTGCCACAGTCTGTGTGCATTTTTATTTTCTGACCTTGCTAGATTATTAGTTTTCTGAGGACAGGACCTTTGTCATGTTCATCTCTATATTCCAGGGCTTGGCAGAGTACGGCATATGGCAGATGTTTAATAACATTTATGAATAAGTTACTGAAAAAAAGGAAGTCTTCAGTGGAAGCAGTATCTGGTATTTGGACTTGGTCTTATAGGATGAATACAATTTTTTAAGAAAAGTGTTTTAATTAGAAACTTAAAACCAAATTTTAAAAAGAGAGTCTTACATAACAAATATCACTGGATTCTCAGTTTCAAACTTTTTCAACATGATCATTTTAAACTATCTCACTGACTTTCAATTTGTCCCAAGAATTAAGAACATGATTATAATCACATTAGCTTTTAGGATGAGAAGAAGAAAGTAGGCGCATAGAATTGTTACAACATAAAAAGTTCCATAGGTTCAAGAGGTGTAATAGTTACCCCTAAGAAAAGGAAATAAAAGAAACCCTAACCAATGAAGGACTTGGACACTGGAGGAAGAATCACAATGAATTTATTTGAGAACAAAATTTCGAAAGGCGGAAAAGATAAGGAAAGTTGTCCTTGTGTGAAGGAACAACCTGAGAAAAGGTGGAGAGGGTGCTTGGGGGTGGGCATCATTGAGGCTGTCTGGGGAAAGGGTGCATGACATGATGTACTCACCAAGGAGTCAGGAAAGGAAATTAGGAGGCAGAATGTAGGGGATTCCAATGCCCATTAACCTAAAGGAAAGAGCATTTCAGAACATACCCACAATACTGGTGTCAATTTAGCTAGGTAAGTTTGTTCATTCTCGCTTTCAAAATTTTATTTATCTCTACCCCAGGTTTCTTTCCTCCACTTTTTTCACTTCTCAATGTCAAACTGATAGCAGGTTTGGAAGCCAGTATCAGTACCCTGGAAAAACACAGTATCGGGGCAGTGGGCGTAATTTTCAGTTCTCATTTACTTTAATCCTCACCAACATCCTGAATTCACAAAGTCTGACATTTATTTTTCCAAACTCTGGGCCTCTGGGCCCAGTTTTATAGGTGTAGCTTATAGATGCAGTATTCAAATTCATGGATATGCAAACATACTTCTCAGTGGATTTTTTTATACTTTTGTTAATCTTGAACTTTATGAATTTACTTAGACATCTGACAACCCATAGTATTTTCAGTATGTGCTAAGATTTTTCTAAGACACTTGATCCTTGATCCTAGCTAATGTATGTAAGCAAATTCAAATTAGAAATTGGCTCCTAAATTTTCTGGTAACCATATATAAAAAAAGGAAAATGAAACAGATAAAATTAGTTTTAATAATATATTTTATTTAACCTACTATGTCTAAAATATTATCACTTGAACATGTAATAGATTCTCCATTCTTTCTTTTCATGTGAAGTTCAGAGTATGATTTGTACTTACAATACCTCTCACTTTGGACTAGCTATGAATGCGAAATGTGCCACATTTCAAATGCATAATAGCTGCTTGTGGCTAATGGCTACCATATAAGACAGTGCAGATATAATAGAAATTATAGGTTTCAGCTCCTTCTAACAACACTAACTCCAAAAAAAAAAAAAAAGATTTCTGTCTCTCTCTACTCCCCATACAAGCAGTAATAACGCACAGTTTCTTTCTTACCTATGGATACTTTGGGGATAGACCATAGAGATTATCTTGTCCAAACTTTTGTTTTAGGGTCAGGGAAGCTGCAACCCACAGAAGTAAAAACTCTTGACTATTTCAAACAGATTTCCTCTTGTGCTGGGGCAGTCTCCACTCCATGAAACCTTTCTGCAGTGTTTAAGGAGGTGATATGGTCTGAGCTGAGAAGGTAGCAAGGAATGGCTCTGTCATCTAACAGAGTTTACCCAGTTGGATAATGTATAACTGGAAGATCTCTTCTCTCCACTTACCTTTCTTCTTCCCTAGTAACAAAATCCTGAACTTGGCAGGGCATAACTCTTCTCAAAATAAAGACTACATTTCCCAACCTCTTTTGAAGCTGACAGTGGGATGTGAAGAGAACAACTTCTGGGAAGCATACATAATGAGAAACAACGATGCTCTTCTTCCTCTCCTCTTCCTTCTCACTAAGTGGAATATGTGAGTCATGGTTGAAATTTCATCACCCAGATGGAATTATGAAAGGCAGAGAAGCAAGTGGGGGAATAAGATAGAAGGAGTTTGGGTTCCTCCCACTTTAGATTACCATGCTAGCCTTGGATTGGCTATTGACTTCTTGCCTGTGAGACAGAAATATTTATCTTGCTTAAGTCACTATTACTTTGGGATTTTATGTTACAGATGAACCTAACCTTATCTGTTATAGCCTTTACCCTAAAAGTCTTCCTTGATTTGTACCATGTCCCCCCCTCTCCTACTAACCCAATTTTGGTTAACTATCCTTCCTTTGTTCCCACAGGCCCCTCTAAACACAACTATCATAATGGATTTCCCACTGTATTATGATTATTTATGCGTATTTCTAATTTAATACATTGCATATGTACTGTGTATTTATAGATCACTTCTGCCAGATTGTCCACTGACTCTTTTCTATATTCTTCTTTATGACCCAATTCCCTTTCCACAAATCATTTTGGGTTGGATATTTGATAGCAAGAGGCACTCACATAAGATTTAGAAGGTGGGAAAAGCAAATGTGCCTCAATTGGGCTTCCGCCTACCATATGGGAGATCCTGGGTTCAGTTTCCAGTACCTCCTGAAGAAGGTGAGCCGGTGCAGTGGGCAGGCATGGAAAACTGATGCAACAAGATGATGCAACAAAAGAGACACAAAGAGGAAGGACAATGAGAGACACAAGAAACCAGGGAGATGAGGTAGCTTAGGTGATTGGGAGCCTCTCTTCCATATGGGAGGTCCTGGGTTTGGTTCCCAGTACCTCCTAAAGGGAAGAAGAGCAGACACAGAGAGCACACAGCAAAGGAGCACAGGGAGCAGACAGTGACCACAAACTAGGGGAGTGATAAATAAATAAAAATATTTGGAAGGTGGAAGGAACAGAGAGACCATCATTTAATAAGACAGCACCTGAACCTAGCTATTGAAACATCAGTGTGACCTCTATACTTGAGGGTTTTTCCAAAGCAGTCTCTTGACTTTTGCTCCCTTAGCCTTCCAGAAAGCTATATAAGACTCTAATTCTTTGTACTAAATCTCTCTTGACTCAAAACATACAGAGTGGCTTGTCTTTTCCTGACTGAAAACTGAGTGACATACCACTTATTACAGGTCACAACTTAAAGTAGCTAGAATAGCGGTGAGTAAGGAAAAATTTGTCCCTTCCCTGGCAAAATGTTCTGTCTTCTCTGTGACCGCTTAAGTCTCTGTCCTGTTTTTGTTTTCCATGCCCCAAACAGTGCCTGGCATATAATAGGTCCTCGATAAGTATCTATTGAATGGACATTTTGTCATCCCTTGAAGTTTAGATAAAATGAAACAAAGGTACAGAGAGATGACATGACTGGCTAAAGATTACACAAATCATTAACTAACAGCAAAGCTGAGCATCAAACCCACAACTCCAGATGCCAAGTCTATGAATCTTTCTACATGTTTCTAGGGAAGAGAGAACATTTAAAGATAGCCACACCTTTCTGTAATTAATGGCAGCTAAATATTTTTCTGCCACTTCTATAGTGTTTAAATGAAATTTTAAAAATAAGCAAAACAAAAGTAAAATGAAAAATCTTTTCCACCTAGGCAGCTGGTCCACCAGAAAGAGGGAATTCTACCACAACAAGCATATTAGTTTTGGAAGTACTCTTCTTCCCTGCAGAACAGAGAATGCCCTCCTCACCTAAAGACAATAACACTAGCAGAGGGGAATTGTGGTCGCCCCTCGGGCTGAAGTGTGGTTTGCTGACCTGGCGGGGGGCGGCGGCCGCGGTAGGCCTATTCCAAACCGCTGCCCCTGTAATAGGGTGGTTGGTCGGGCCCACCGCCACCCCTGAAGGAAGCTCGGCATGGGCGCAGAGTGCCCTCGGGTCTCCCCTTCTCGGCAGCCATGCTTCCGTGGCAGCCCCTCCTCCCAGATAGCGCCACACGATGCCTTCTTTCTCCCTGCGCAGGCGCAGGGCGGAAAATTCCAGTCTGCCCTCTTCCCTCCCCTCGACAGCAGCAACAGCCAGGCGTGGGTGGGAAACTCAAGTCTGCCCTCTACCCCAGCAACAGCAGCCACCAATCACTAAACCCTGCCACTTCCCCCAGCAACAGCAACAGCCAATCCCTAATCACCACCCCTCCCCCGTCCAGTACCTCCCACTGACCTTTCTCCAGCAACCAATCAGAAAAGGGCGTGGCTTCGACCAATCAGCCTTCCCCAGCCCCTATAAAACTGTTGCCTCTCCCTCAATAAAGTTGGACTTGCGTGTTTACCTTGTCTCTGCGATAGTTCTTCTGCCGTGCGCCCTCCAGTCCTGAGAGCCCCCGACAAGGGCCTGGCCTCCCTTGTCCCCAGTTTGTCGCCTGCTTCTTCGGGCGACCCCCTCGTCGCCGTCTTCGCTGGGCGACCCCGTCAGCTGAACCACGCAACCCCTGTGAGACCGACCCCTCGTCTGCTGCCGGACTGACCCCTCGTCCCAAGTGGGACCGACCCCTCGTCCCAAGCGGGACCGACCCCTCGTCCAGAGCTGGACCGACCCCTCGTCTGCAGCCAGACCCCACCTCTACCGACCGAGCAAGCCGCCGCAGAATCTCACCCAAAAAAGCAGCCCGACCTGGGAATAGCTCTCCATGCCTGTGGCTAGACATTCCCTTCCCCAACCTGGAAGCATCAGGCAACCTGGCTAACCTGCCAGCAGTGATTAGTGGGAGTACCAGCACAGGTGAGCCACATGCAGCACCAGATGAACCAAGCAGATTAAAACAGTAAAACATGAGTTCTGAAAATTAAATTGTCATTAGATCAGGGCCCACAAAATTAGACCAGGACCTGCATGCTAAACCTAAACAGGAAGACTGCCTATTAAAAGAAAAGATTTAAATAGAGCCCAGAGTCTTCAACATAATAGCCAAAATATCTAATATGCAATTTATAATCACTCATAATCAGGAAACAGGAAAATCATAACTTGAATAAGAAAAGACAGTCAACGGAGATGAGTAAGTTGTTGGAATCATCTGATAAGTATTTTAAAGTAGGCATCATAAAAATGCTTCAACAAGTTATTATAAAATATCTTGAAACAAATGAAAAACATTAAAATTCTTAGCAAAAAATAAGTGATAAAAAGAAAGAAATAAAAAATACAAATAGTAATTTTTTAAAAACACTTTTGATAGTCTCAGTAGTAGAGTGAGGATGACAGAGGGTAGAAAAAGTGAACTTGAGGATAGATTAATGGAATTTAACAAACTGAAACAACATGCAGAAAATGGATAAAAAATAAATTGAGAGCCTCAGCAACCTGTAAGATAAGAACCACCATTTGTGTTATCAATTTTCAGAAAGAGGAGAGAAAGGGAGGGGAGCTGAAAGAGTATTCAAACAAAATACCCAAAAACTTTCTATTTTCAGAAAGACATAAATTTACAGATTCAAGAGACTGAGTGAATCCAAATAGGATGAAGTCAAAGAAATCCACCTCTAGACACATTATAATTAAGCTTCTGTAAACTAAAAATCAAAAAAAGGTTTAAAACAACTAGAGGAAACTACACACTATCTATAGGAGGATATCAATTTGAATGATGGAAGATTTCTCCTCTGAAACCATGGAGGTCAGAAGAAAGTAGCATACCATTTTTTCTTTGATGGAAAAAAGAACTGTCAACTGTGATTTCTATATCCAAGGAATCTAGCCTTTAGGAATTTGTTGCTAGCAGACCTACCCCTTAAAGAATGGCTGCAAAATGTACTTCAAATAGAAAAGGCATCATAAAAGAAGGGATCTCAGGACATTAGGAAGAATAAAGAACAGTAGTAAAAGAAAAATATGGTATTTAAAAGTCATATTTTCATTGAAACAAAATTAAAACACCTTCTGATAGGTTGCCCAATATCTGAAGAAGAAATACTCAAAACAACAGCATTTAAAAGCAGTGATGGCAAAGAATTCTAAATGGAAGTAAGATTGCTGCACTTCCCTCAAAATAGTAAAACATCAGTATCTGTAGACTATGATAAGTTGTGTATGTATATTAGAATACCCAGAGCAACCACTAAAAAAACTGTACAATGTGATATGATAAAAAAAAACACCATAAATAAGACAATATGGAATCTTAAACCCAGAAATTCAAGAAAAGAGAAACAGAGGGATGAGAAACAAAGGAAACAATTAGTAAACAAATAATAAAATGGATGATTTAAGTTTGAACATATAAGTACTACCTTAAATATGAATGGTTTAAATACATTGATTACATGGCAGACTGGATTTTTCCCCCTCCTTCCCTCTGCCCTGCTGATTTTTCTGTCTCTGTCCATTCACTGTGTGGTTTTCTATATCTATTTCTCTCTCTCTCTCTCTCTTTTTTTTTTTTTTTGTCTTCTCTTGTTATCTTTCCCTCTAGCATTCACCAGGATTTGATCCTGGGGACCTCTGATGTGAGGAGGTTACCTGTCAATTACGCCACCTCAGTTCCTGGTCTCTGCTGAGCTTCACCTTGACTCTCCCCTTGATCTCTCTTTTGTTGCATCATCATCTTGCTGCTTGATCCACTTGTGCAGGCACTGGTTCACCATGCAGGCACTGGCTTGCAATGCAGGCACTTGCATGGGCACTTGGCTCACCACATGGGCACTCGCCTTGCTGCATGGGCACTTGGCTCACTGCATGGGTACTTGGTTCACCACGTGGGCACTCAACTCTCCATGCAGGCACTGGCTCACCATGCAGGCATGCTTTTTCTTCTTCTTTTTCACCAGGAGGCCCCAGGGATTAAACCTAGGTCCTCCCATATGGTAAGCAGAGACCTTATCACTTAAGCCACATCCACTTCCCCAGACTGGATTTTTAAAAAAGCACAGCCCAGGGAGTGGAGCCAAGATGGTGGCAGAGTAAGGAGCTCCTGGAGTTGGCTCCTGAAACAGGGCAGTTGATGGTCACCCAGAGCTACCTAATGCACCTTTTGGAGAACACAGGAGACCAGAGGAGTATCCTGCAACATCCTTGACAGTGTGGAAGGAGGAGACTACCCATCTGCACAGAGGAATCATGAATAGAGCACTCCACACCACGGAGGTTGGTGCCCATGGTGTGCAAGCTGCCTTGGGAGTTATTCCATGGTTGGAGTTGAAGTTCCATCTCCCCCAATAAAAACAGGAGGAAAACATGGTGCGGCACTGACTTCAGCTGCTGATAAGTGGATTCAGTGGGTTGAAGTAGAATCCTAGGAACAACTAAACCTTGAGCTGTTCAGGTCAGAGGGAAGCTGGTGGCCACCATTCTGACTCTGCCCCAGGCATGAGGGGAAGTGGTGCTGACTGAAAATCAGTGCTTGTAAGGATTGGCTTCTTTCCATGCAGGTTGGATTGCAGGTCTAGCCTAAACCCCAGTCCCTCCTCCAGCAGGGAGGAAGCTGGGGGGAACCTGCACCACCTCTCTGGGGAGCTACAAGCCATGCTGCAGAGGCTGGTGCCCATCTTACTCTAGGGGCACAAGCCGCCTCAGGAGCCATTCTGTGACTGGAGTTAAAAGCTCCATTTCCCATAAATGGTGGAGGAAGAGATAGATGTCCACTGACCTGATTACTGATTAGTGGACTTGACTGGCTAAAGTATAATCCTAGAGCCAGCTAGGGTCTGAGCCTGTCCAAGTGGGAAAGAGTGGAGGAGCTGCCATCTTGACTCCACCGCCCAGCATGAGAGGGAGCCTGGCTGACTGAAATCCAGTGAAGTTAGGGACAGACTTCTTTCTACCAAGATTAGACTACACCCCTAGCCTAGACTCCAGGCCCACCAGCAGAGGGGTAGCTGGTGGGACATGCACCAGGGTCTCCAGGCAACTGCAAGTGCTCTCTGCTGGCAGAGGCTGAATAGTCAGACATGTGGAGCTGCATCCCTGCACCCCAAGAGAAAAGGAAAGGAGCTGGGTATCCTCTGCCTCTCCGGGAATGGCAGAAGTTTTCAGCCCACACAGATTTGTTGAGTGCCTTTGAGCCCATCTCAACCTCTGTCACCTCACAAGATAGGAGGAGGCTGGTCTTGCCTCAACCTCTCAGGGCAACAGGTGTGGGTTGCACAAGTCCAACTGTTGGGCATAAGTGGCCCCACCTCCATCCCCAATAGGACAAAAGATGGACTGTGTTTGTCCAGCCTCTCTGGGTAACTTCAGGTGCTTTGGGCCCACACAGACTGGTCTGGTGGGTACTTGTGGACCCACCCTCACCCCCCATTAGGGAAGAAGGGGACTGATCTTTCCACAGCCTTTTTGGGGAATTGCAGACCTTTGGCCTTCATGGACTGGACTATTGGATGCCTATGAATCCACCCCCAGTAGGATAGGAAGGGGCTCCACAGCCACTCTGGACAATGGTGGGTACTTTCAGCCAACAGGGATTGAACTGTGGGATGCCTGTGGATCCAATCCCATGTCTTAGGAGGATAGAAGGGGGCTGGTGTTTCCTCAACCACTCCAGGCAATGGCAGGTATTCTCAGCCTAAAGGGAATGAACTGTTGAGCACCCATAGAACCACCCTTACCACCCAACAGGATAGGAGGGAGCTGGTGCTTCCTCACCCTCTCTGGGCAATAGTGGGTGCTTTCATCCTACAGGACTGAACTGTTGACCATTTGTGGTTCCATTCCCACCACTTAAAGGACAGAAGGACAGTACTCCCTGTCCCTCTCAGGGCAACTGCAGGCATATCTGGCCCACAGAGATTAGATTGGTGGGCACTCCAGAGGGTCTCTCCCAGTAGGGAGAGTGTCTGGAGATATATCAGTTTACCTGATCAACTGTGGTCATTTTGGACCTACACAGCATAGATTGCTGACCAAAACTATAGCTCCATCCCTGCCTAAGGTAGGGGAGGAAGGGGCGTGAAGCTTCATCAGTGTCTCTGGGTGACTACAGACAATCTTGTGCCCAACTGGGATTATTATACATGGCTACAGCTCTGTCCCTACCTCTGACAAAGGAGAAAGGTGGGAGAAACTTGATCAATTCCTGGGGCAACATGGACAGGTTCAGCCTCTATAGCTTACTACACCAACTACATCTGTGGCTCCTACTACACAACCAGCAAGGGAGAAAAGATAAGCAATCCCTAAACTAAAGGGAGAAACCACACCCAGAATAAATACATCTATCAAGCCAGATGTAGAAACACCAACAAAATATTACAGTCCATAGGAAATAGGAAGAGATGACCCAATAAAGGAACAAGATAAGCCTGCAGATGACATAAAGGAGTTGGGACAACTAATCTTAGATGTTCAAACAAATCTCCTTAATAAATTCAGTGAGATGGCTAAAGAAAGTAAGGATATTAAGAAAATAATGGATGAGCACAAAGAGGAATTTGAAAGCATACATAGAAAAATAGCAGACCTTATGGGAATAAAAGGTGCAATAAGTGAAATAAAAAATACAGTGAAGGCATATAACAAGCAGATTTGAGGGAGCAGAAAGTATTGGTGAGCTCAAAGACATGGCCTCCAAAAGTGAACAAACAAAAGAACAGATGAATAAAAGAGTGGAAAAAATTGAACAGGATCTCAAAGAACTAAATGACAGCAAGAGACATGCAAACATATGTGTCAGAGGTGTTCCAGAAAGAGAAGAGAAAAGGGACAGAAAGAATATTTGAAGAAATAATGGCAGAAAATTTCCCAACCCTATTAAAAGACATAGATATCCATGTCCAAGAAGCACAACATACTCCCATCCATAAATCCAAATAGACCAACTCTGAGACACATATTAGTCAGAATGTCAAATGCTAGAGACAAAGAGAGAGTTCTGAGAGCAGCAAGAGAAAAGCAATGCATAATGTATAAGGGATACCCAATAAGATTAAGTGCTGATTTCTCATCAGAAATCATGGAGGCAAGAAGGCAGTGGTATGAAATATTTAAGATAGTGCAGGAGAAAAACTGCCAGCCAAGGATTTTATACCCAGCAAGATTATCTTTTAAAAATGAGGTTGTGCTTAGAATATTAACATAAACAGAAACTGAGAGAGTTTATAACAAAAAGACCAGCTTTGCAGGAAATACTAAAGGGAGTGTTACAACCTGAAAAGAAAAGACAGGAGAGAGAGGCCTGGAAGAGTGTCTAGAAATGATAACTGTATCAGTAACAGTAAATAAAAGTGTCAAATATAAAATGATAGACAAAACATAAAGATCAAAATGGATGAAATAAGAACCACCTTTACAGTAATTACATTGAATGTTAATGGATTAAGCTCCCTTATTAAAAGACACAGACTGGCAGAATGGATAAGAAAATTTAAGCCATCTATATGTTGTCTGCAAGAGACTCACCTTAGACCCAAGAATACCAATAAATTGAAAGTGAAAGGTTGGAAAAAGATATTCCATGCATGCAGTAACCAAAAAAAAAAAAAAAAAAGGAAGCTGGGGTAGCTATGCTTATATCAGATGATACAGACTTTAAAAGCAAAACTGTTATTAGAGACAAGGAAGGACATTATATATTAATAAAAGGGATGATTCACCAGGAAGAAATAACAATCATAAATATATATGCACCTAACCAGGATGCCCCAAGATACATGAGGCAAACACTGACAAAACTGAATGGAGAAATAGACATCTCTACAATAATAGTTGGAGAGTTTAATACACCACTCTCAGCATTGGATAGAACATCTTGGCAGGAGGTCAATAAAGAAACAGAGAACTTGAATAATATGATAAATGGACTAAACCTGATAGACATATACAGAACATTGCACCCCAAAACAGCAGGATATACATTCTTTTCAAGTGCTCATAGATATTTCTCCAGGATAGACCATATGTTGGGACACAAAGCAGATCTCAATAAATTCAACAAAATTGAAATTATACAAAGCACTTTCTCTGATCATAATGGAGTAAAGCTGGAAATCAACAAGTGGCAAATAAAGGGAAAATTCACATATATATGGAGATTAAACAACACACTCTTAAGTAATCAGTGGGTCAAAGAAGAAATTTCAAGAGAAATCAATAAATATCTCAAGATGAATAACAATGAGAATACAACATATCAGAATCTCTGGGATGCTGTGAAGGCAGTGTTGAGAGAAAAATTTATAGCCCTCAATACTTACGTTTAAAAGAAAAAAGTGTTAAAATTAATGACCTAACTACACAGCTGGAGGAACTAGAAAAAGAACAGCAAACTAATCCTAAAGCAAGTATAAGAAATGAAATAACAAAGATCAGAGCAGAAATAAATGAAATTGAGAACAAAAAAACAATAGAGAAAATAAACAAAACCAAAAGTTGGTTCTTCAAGAAGATTAACAAAATTGACAAAGCCTTAGCTAGACTGACTAAGAAAAAAAGAGAAGATTTAAATAAATGAAATTAAAAAATGAAAAAGGGAACCTTACTACTGACCCCCAGAAATAAAGGAGATCATAAGAGAATACTATGAACAACTTTATGCTAAAAAACTAGACAATATAGATGAAGTGGAAATATTCTTAGGAATGGAAAAATAACCTACACTGACACTAGAAGAAATAGAAGATCTCAACAAGCCAATCATAAGTAAAGAAATTGAAACAGTCATCAAACAGCTCCCCAAAATGAAAAGCACGGCACCAGGCAGTTTCACAGGTGAGTTCTACCAAGCATTCAAAGAAGATTTAATACCAATCTTACTCAAGCTCTTCCAAGAAATTCAACAAGAAGGAATGCAACCAAACACATTCTATGAAGCCAATATCACTCTAGTACCAAAACCAGATAAAGATATTACAAAAAAAGAAAATGACACACCCATTTCTCTAATGAATACAGATGCAAAAATCCTCAATAAAATACTTACTAATCGAATCCAAGAACACATTAAAAGAATTATCGATCATGACCAAGTAGGTTTTATACCAGGCATTCAAGACTGGTTCAACACAAGAAAATCAATTAGCATAATACACCACATAAATAAATCAAAGGAGAAAAATCACATGATCTTATCAATTGATGCAGAAAAGGCATTTGACAAAATACAGCATCCTTTCTTGATAAAAATACTACAAAAAATAGGAATTAAAGGAAATTTTCTCAACATGATAAAGGCCATATATGAAAAACCCACAGTTAACATTGTACTCAATGGTGAAAAAATAAAAGCATTCCTATTGGGATCAGGGAAAAGAAAAGGATGCCCACTGTCACCACTGTTCTTCAAAATAGTGCTAGAGGTTCTAGTTAGAGCAATCAGGCAAGAAAAAGAAATAAAAGGCATCCAAATTGGAAAGGAAGAATGAAAACTTTCACTACTCGCAGATGATATGACTGAATATCTAGAAAATCCCAAAAAATCTACAACAAAGCTGCTAGAGCTAATAAATGATTTCAGTAGAGTGTCAGGAAACAAGATCAATGCACAAAAATCAGTGGTGTTTCTATACACTAATAATGCACAATCTGAAGAGGAAATCAGGAAAAAAATTCAATTTACAATAGCAACTAAAAGAATCAAATATTTAGGAATAAACTTAACCAAGGATGCAGAGCACTTGTATTCAGAAAACAATAATGCATTGCTAAAAGAAATTTAAAAAGACCTAAATAATTGGAAGAACATTGCATGCTCATAGATTGGAAGACTAAATATCATTAAGATGTCAATTCTACCCAAATTGATACACAGTTTCAATGCAATCCCAATAAAAATTCCACCAGCATTTTTTAAGCAAATGGAAAACAAAATTATCAAATTTATCTGGAAGGGTAAGAGGCCCCAAATAGCCAGAAATATATTAAAAAGAAAAAGAGAAGTTGGAGGACTCTCACTTCCAAACTTTAAATCATATTTTAGCTACAGTGGTAAAAACAGTATGGTATTGGCATAAAGATAGACATATAGACCAATGGAACCAAACTGATGGTTCAGAAACAGACCCTCACATCTACAGCCAACTGATTTTTGACAAGCTTGTCAAACCCTCCCAGTTGGGGCAGAACAGTTTATTCAACAAATGGTGTTGGGAGAACCAGATATCCATAGCCAAAAGAAAGAAAGAAGACCCCTACCTCACACCTTGTACAAAAATTAACTCAAAATATATCAAAGACCTAAATATAAAAGGAAGTATAATAAAGCTTCTAGAAGAAAATGTAGGGAAACATCTTCAAGACCTGGTGGTACATAGTAGATTCTTAAACCTTACACCAAAAGCACAAGCAACAAAAGAAAACACGGATAAGTGGGACCTCCTCAAACTTAAACATTTCTGTGATTCAAAGGACTTCATCAAGAAGGTGAAAAGGCAGCCCAGTTGATGGGAGAAAAATATTTGGAAACCATTTATCCAATAAGGGTTTGATTTCCATTCTATATAAAGACACCATACAACTCAAAAATAAAAGAGCAAGCAATCCAATTTTTAAAATGGGCAAAGGATTTTAGATAGACAATTCTCCAAAGAGGAAATGCAAATGACTGTGGTTAACAGCAATACTATAATATTCTTGCATTAATGCCAAGCTATACTGTGTTGATAATGGAGGTGTATGGAAAAAGTGTGCCAAATACATGCTATGGACCATGATTGGTGGTAATAGTCTGATGATATTATCTCGTAATCTGCAACAAATGTTCCATCAGGGTGTGGAGTTGTATGGAAAATCTACACATCTGTATGATTGTTTTGCAAGTTCACAATATCTGTAACAAAAATACATTTAAAAAATATTATGGGTTGGGGGAAAATACAGCAAATATAAGATAAGGAATATAGTTGGTAGTAATATTTTGACAATGCTCTTGAATATTTCACACCAATGTAGAGTTGATGGAGGGGTGATGTATGAGACCCCTGTGTGATGTTTTGTATGTTTATATTGTAAGTTCACAATCTTTACCATACACTTATTGTTTATGTGTGTTCATGTATGAATGATATACTTCAATTAAAATTTTAAAAAAAAACACAGCCGAACTATATGCTGCCTATGATAATAATATCAAATATAATAACAAGAGCAAATTGACAGAAAAAGGATGGAAAAATATATACCATGAAAACAGTAATCTTTTAAAAGCAAGAATGACTATATTGCTTTCAGATTTTGTAGACTTCATTGCAAAGAATATTACTAGAGAGAAAGAGGACCATTCCAGAATAATAAAAGGATCAATTTTCCAAGAAGAAATAGCAATCCTAAATGCCATGCCTCAAAATACATGAAGCAAAACCTGAGTGAGCTGAAAGGAGAAATAGAAAAAGCCACCATTATTGTTGGGGACTTCAACACCCCACTATTAACATCTTATGGAACAGAGAATCAGAATATAGGAAAGTAAAATCATAATCCAGCAAGAGCACCTAACTGACATATATAGAACACCCCATCCAACAACAGTAGAATTTTTTTCAAGCACACATGAAATATTCACCAAGGTAGATAATACCTTGGGTCTTAAAAAGTCCTAAACAAATGGATAGTGGTGATGGTAGCATACCATTGTGAATATAATTAACAACACTGAATTATATATTTGAATGTGATTAAAAGGGGAAATTTTAGGTGGCATATATGTTAGTAGAATGAATTTTTTTAAAAAATCATAGACTATAGTTAGTAGTAATATTTGAAATGCTATTTCATAGTTTGTAACAAATGTTTCACAACAATGCAAGATAATTACTGGGGGGGGGGGGGAAGTATGGGAGCCCTGTATGATATGCATGTTTGTTTTATAAGTTCACAACTTTTACTATACACTCATTGTTTATATATGTTCATATTCAATGATATAGTTCAATAAAGTTTTATTTTTTTAAAAAGAGATAAATTGGTACATCATACAATGGGACACTATAGCAATAAAAAAGGAAAAAACTACAGATTCTCACATCAATTTAGATGAACCTCAAAAACATTTTATGGAGTGAAAGAAGCCAGATACAAGAGTACCTACTGTATGACTCCATTTTTGTGTAATGCTAATTGTACGAGCTAATGTATACTGTCAGAAAGCAAATTTGTGTTTGTCTGGGGCTTGTGGGGTGTGGGTCAGGGAATTGGAAAGGTGTACAAGGGATCTCTAGATATGGGTGAAATGTTTTATATCTTGATTTTGGTGGCAGTTACATGAATGTGCACATTTATCAGAATTCATTTCCCATATATTTGAAATAAGTATCTTTCATTGTATGTAAATTATACATTATATTTATGTGTATCTCATATACAAATATACTATATCATTTATTAATTATGAAGTTGATTTTTTAAAAAATTTCAATCTAAACAAAAACCACAGACAATAGGCTTATGAGCTGCCAAATAATGCTGGATTTTTAAAAAATAGCTAATATGTAACTTAATAAATACTTTTTACATGAATTTATGAACAATTGTCTCTAGAATTTGTGAGCTCCAATTCTAGGAAGGCTGGACATGCTATAGGCAACTGTTTTGTATGTTTCCAGTTACATATTTCTCCCTTTCCCTAAAGTTGTTACCTCATTTTTCTCCCTTCACTCCCTGGGAAAGAGGAGTGGGACAGTGCATCTTAATTTGCAGAGAAGCTATCTCACCATTAAACCCTCTTACCAGGAAATATTTATCTATCTCTGCACCCATCCTCACTTTCTCCTTGTCCTACTCAAGAGAGGACAAGAGTACCTGTGCCCCAATGTTACCTCCTTCTGCACCTTTTAAATTGTGCCCCACTCATTTTTTCTCACCACCCATAGTAGATTGAGTTATGGACTCCCATTTCGATATGTTCTTAATCTTAATCCTCATTCCTATGGGTGTGAAGCTCTTGAAAATGTTATTTTTATCTAAATGTGACTCAAATGAATGAGGGAGAATCTTAATTTAGATTACTGGAGGCCTTATAAAGAGAAAGCCACAGGGAAGAACCAAAAGCAGGAAATCTGCAGAAACCAGAAGAGATTGGAAAGGACATCACCATGTGATGGGAAAATGATGTGACAATCAAGGAACCCTAAGGACTGCTCTCAGCCAGCACTGGAGTGCTACAGTCTTCAGGGAGAAAGCTAGCCTTGCCAATATCTAGATTTTGGACTTCTCCTAGCCACTCAACTGTGAGCCAATAAATTCTCATTGTTTAAGTTCAAAAGCCCATGGAACTGTACTACCAAAACAGTGAACCCTATTGTAAACAATGGGCTATAATTAACAGTACAATTATAAAAATGTTCTTTCATGAATTGTAACAAATGCATTCACACTAATGTAAGGTGTTAATAAAAAAGATGGCATATGGGAACTCTGTATTTTATGCATGATTTTTCTGTGAACCTACAACTTCTATAATAAAATTCTCAACAAATTTAAAAGTATTGAAATTACACAAAGTATATTCTCTGACTATAATGGAATCAAACAAGAAATTAATAACAGAAAGACAACAGAAAAATCTCTAGACACTTGGAAATGAAATGACACACCTCTAAATAATACATGAGCCAAAGAGGAAGTCTCAAAGGAAATAATATGCACAGAACAAAATGAAATTGAAAATACAATATATCAAAATATGTAGAATGCTGCTAAAGCAATGCAGAGATAAAAATTTATAGCACCGGAAACATTGGACCATAGCAATGTTTCCATAGCAATGGAAACATTGGAAGAAAGCTCTCAAATCAATAATCCATGTTTCTACCTAAATTACTAGAAGAAAAGTAAAATAAACTGAAAGCAAGTAGAATGAAGTTGAAAGCAAGAAACTAAAACATATAGCTACAGTAATCAAAACAGTGTTGTATTGGCAGAAGGATAGACACATAGATCAATGGGACAGAATAAAGAACCCAAAATTAGACCCAAGCAAATATGACCAAATGATTTTTACAAAAGTGTAAAAGCAATTCATTGCAGGAAAGGTGTTTTAGTTTGTCAACAGGTTGCTGATGCAAAGTACCAGAAATATGTCGGCTTTTCTAAAGGGAACTTACTTAGGGGGAGAATCTTATAGTTCCATGGCCATGAAAAGTCCAACCCAAGGCACCATAAGAGGTGCTATCTCTCTCAAATCAGCTGCCACAAATTAAAGCAAGAGGGCTAGCGATCACCTCCTGGTCTCTGCCTTCCCCTGCAGGCTTCCTTCTCAGGTTCAGCAGCTCTGCTTTCTTTCTGATTTCATTTGCAAGTGATCAGGCATACAGTTCATCTCTTCTTGGGCATCTTGGTAGGCACAGACTCTTGTGGGCTTCATGCTTAAGCAATCCTCTAGTCCTCTCTCACCTGGCATAGTGCTTGTCTCTTAGGACTTCTTTCCTTGCAGCTCAGCTGTGGGCAAAACTGGAGTCTTTTCTCTCACATGACCAAATCAATGACAGCTCCCTTTTTCCTGTGTCTCTCCATGTGAGTACATTTGTATCAGACCCAGCAAGGGGTCAGGAAATCAACCTGAGTCATGCCTAATTGACATAGTCCAATCAAAAGCCTGAAAGCAGTCTTATCAAGAATCTAATCAAAGGCCCTTCAACTGAATTTAATGCAATCAAAGGGTATCACACTCACAGGAATAGATTAGTTTTAAAATATCATATTGTTCTTTTGGGGATTCATAAAATAATCTCAAACTGCCATAGGATAGCCTTTCCAACAAATGGTGCTGAAACAATTGGAGATCCACAGGCAAAAAACAAAAAATAAAATAAAATAAACTGAACCCAAATTCTTAAACCTTATATAAAAATTAGCTTGAAATGGATCATGGACCTAAAGATAAAGCATGAAAACATAAGACTGAACAACAACAGCAACAACAAGGAGGAGAAGGTCTTTGGAATCTAGGTATATTAGCCAAAGGGGTGCTGATGCAAAATACCAGAAAAGGGCTGGTTTTTATAAAGGGTATTTACTTGTAGTAGGACCTTACAGATACCAGGCCAGAAAGCATAAGTTACTTTCCTCACCAAAGTCTATGTTTACATATTGGAGCAAGATGGCTGCTAACGTCTGTGAGGTTTCAGGCTTCCTGGGTTCCTCTGGGCTCAGCTCCTCTGTTTACTCCACAAGGTCAGCTGTAGACTATTAGGTTCTCTAGGCTTTGCCTCTCTCCACGAAGTCAACTGTAGACTATCAGGCGAACGACTCTGTTTCTCTTCCTGGGGCTCCAGCTTCAGCATCAAACCCCAACATCAAAAGCCAACAACTCTGTCCTTTGCCATGCCTTTTGTCTGTGAATCCCCACCCACCAAGGGGCAGGAACTCAATGCCCTAATTACATGGCCCAATTAAAGTCCTAATCATAACTCAGCCAGGCCCAGGTACAGATCAGATTACAAAGATAATCCAATATCTATTTTTGGAATTCATAACCATATCAAACTGCTTACCTAGGGCTAGGTGGAGAGTTCCGAAATGTGACAATAAAAGTTTGATACATAAAACAAAAATTTGACAATCTGGACCTCATCAAACTTAAAGTTTTTGCACAGTAAAAGACTCTGTTAATAGGATGAAAAGACAAATTACTGACTGGGGGAAATATTTGTAAACCACCTCTTTGAAAATCACGTATCAACCAACGTAATAGCATCTAGAATATATAATTTACTCTCCAAATTTAGCAATAAAACAATTCAGTTAGAAAATGGGCAGAAGATATAACAGGAATTTCAATGGAGAGTATATATATAGATGATAAATAAGTATATCACTACAGAAATATCTGAATGGCCAAAATAAAAAATTTTGACATGACCGAATTCTGGCAAGGATGCTTAGAAAGTGCTTAGAAAGTGGCTCACTCATACATTATTGGTAGGCATGTAAATTGGTACAGCCACTCTGTAAAACAGATTGGCAATTTATTATAAAATTAAACATGCAACTACCACAAGCCCAGTCATTGCACTCTTGGGTATATATTCCAGAGAAATGAAAACTTATGTCCACACAGAATCCTATACATAGATGTTCATAGCAGTTTTATTTGTAATATCATAACCTGAATATAGCCCAGATTTCCTTCAATTCATGAATGGTTAAACAACTATGGTACATCCACACTGACGAAGACTCATCAGCAGGAATAAGGAATGGGCTATTAATAAGCACAGCTTGAATGAAAATCAAGGGAATTGTGCTGCATGAAAAAAGCCAATCCTAAAAGGTTACATTCTACATGATTCTCTTTATATAACATTCTCAAAATGATAAATTTCAGTATTGGAAACAGATTAGTTGCTAGCAGTGATTAGGACTGGGAGTGTGGAGAAGATAGGTGGTGTAATTATAAAGAACCAGCACAAGAGATGCTTGTGGCAATGGAACTCTTCTGTATCCTGACTAGAGGAGTCATTACAGAATCTACACATGATAAAATTGCATAAAACTAAGTTCACACACATACTCACAAATGAGTGTCTGGAAAACTGGTGAAATCTAATGAGATCAGTGGATTGTATCACTACTAACTTCTTGATAATTCCAAATATTTCCATTGGTGAAAACTGGGTAAAAGGTGTATAGGATCTCTCTGTTTTTCCTACAACTGCAGATGACTTTATAATGAACTCAAAGTTTTCAAAAAATGAACAAAACAAAAAAACCTAACATATATTTAGTTTCTAAATGGAAAAGTTGGAAATAACTCTGAAAAGTTTTTTTTAAGAGGAAGGTTAAGCTGACCATTACTGTAAAAGGTTTTGTCTCCCTGTCAGAGAACATTCTGAAATGTAATAGGGGATGAATTGTAAGAAGATGGTATTGGATTAGGCATGCAGGGCTCAATTCTCTCACAAAAACAGTGGAGAAAGAGCCAAAAGCTGTCCAAGGAACCTACTTTGGGGGTCAGTAGACCTGGACAGTGCTTCACAACTCCCAGAAAGGTGGGGGCAGAGAGATTCTTTGTCTCTTTGAAACAACAAACATGAGTTACCAAACCCCAGAAGCAGCCAGAAAGGGCTCCCCTCCCTGATTCCCAAGATACTAAGGTGGGATAAGACCCTTGGCTCACTGCAACTGACTGAGAAGGGAACAGACACCTTCCTCCCTGTCTGCTGTTAGAAGGGAAGAGGGAGGGGGAGTCAGGGTACTTTTCTTCAGTGAATTCAGGCCAGAAAAGCCTGCTTTGAATCATGGCTCTGGCCAGACTAAAATACGGGAAAGCAGAGATTTCCTTTCTGTGGAAAGATACTTCAATGAATGTCATCTGCTAGCCGGTATGGAAATTGCATGTACAAACTGCTTTTGGGTCTGTCTGTACTCCTGTGAGAAAACCCACACCCCATTAGTGAGCTTGATTTTAATAACTTAACCTCGGCAATTTTAAAGACTTAGAATAAGTTGGACCAAATATCAAAAAAGAGCTGTAGGAAAAAAAGGCAAGAGAGAAAAATTGGCCATCACAGCAAATTTCCCAACATATTCAGATGCCTAGACATCAGCAAAAAACTATAAGCGAAACTAGGAAACAGGAAGAGATGGCCCAGACAAAGGGACCAATCAAATATCCTGTAGAAATACATGATTTAAGACAATTAATCCATGAAAATCACACAACTCTCCTAAATCAATTTAAAGAATTGAAAGAAAATATGACTAAAGAGATAAAGAAGACACTGGGTAAGCATAAGGAACAATTTGAAAACCTTCAAAGAAAAGTAACAGACCTTATGGGAATGAAAGACATGATGGGTGAGATTAAAAATACATTAGAGACATATAGATGCAAATTGTTCAAAGATAGAATTAGTGGTTTCAAAGACAGAGCATCTGAACTGGAAAAGTCAGGAGAACAGAAAGAGAAGATAATGGAAAAAATGGGACAGGGTCTCAGGGAATTGAATGACAATATGAAACACACAAACATATACATTATCAGTATTCCAGAAGGAGAAAAGAATAGAAAAGAAGCAGAAAGAATATTTGGGGAAATAATGTCTGAAAACTTTGCAACCCTTATGAAAGACATAAACATCAATATCCAAGAAGGACAATGCACCCCAAACAGAATAAATCCAAAGAAACCTACCCTGAGACACCTACTATTCAGAATGAAATGTAATAGGAATATAACAGATTTGGAAAGGAGAGTATGTGCTACAAAATTATCATCAAATACTATATAAGAATGTTAGGGCTTTGATCTAAACCCCAACTCTGAATTACAAACTTCTGTAAACTGAGCATGTAGAACCTCCTTATATCTATAAATACAAATAATACTTTTTTCTTTCACATAAACTGATTTCAAATTATTTTACTTGTATTTTTCTTATAGTTTACAAGTTGCTTTCACATACAAATCCAGTTCCATTATCCTAGACACATGGTGTAGACAGAGCAGAACTTTTTATCTTCCATTATAAACATGAGAAAACTGAAGCTGAAAGAACTGATTTATTCAGTTATGAGGCTATAAAATTGTGAAATTGGAAATAAAATATAAATCTTCTGACTCCTGGTGAATGAACTTTTTTGAAGGTGAGACAAAGTCTTATAATTCCTATCTTACTTAGAGGGTTAATTGGCATGGAGGCAAGTGCTCTATGGATTATAAGTCATGGATCTAAGGCCCAACATTGAGCCTAGTCATATACAGCAGGTCTACACTTAACTTTAATATAAATTGGAATGAGATTTGTAGCATGGGGTGAGAGTTGCTACTAAGTCCCAGAAAAGAAAAGCAGGGAATGCTTCTGACATGTTTGGCATCTGTTATTTGTCTTGAAGAATGCCTTGAATTTTGATTTGTGATTTTATTAAGAAGAAATTCCAGTCAGAGTGTTAGTAAAGGCACAGAGGCGGAAAAGTGAGCAATAGGTGTGAGAAAGAAGGCAGGATAATGGATCCAGTGGTTTCCCAGCCTCTTCTACCTTCACCACAGTTACACCACACTGATAGGAGTGTGAATGTCTTCCCTCTGCACCCCTCTGGGGTCCTTCAGCCTTCCAACACCCTGGTCAAGAATCCCTCCTGTACCACCAACCACCATCCTAGCTACCTCACCCCTGATAACCACAGCCAGAAATGAAGGCACCCACCCCTTATACCTACCCACCATGCAGGGGTTCTCCATCTCCAAGTTCCAACGCTCAGAAGGGCTGCCTCTCTGACTACACCCTCCTACTCTTTCCTCTTTCCCTCTCCTTTCTTCTCACTCCCACTGAACCTACCTTTGCTCAGGTTTTATTTTCCCTGCCCCCTCAGCATGGGTGGTTTGATTGCTATTAGGAGGGGTTTGGCTGGAAGGGACAAAGATTTCAAATCAGAAAACAAAAAGTCTAAGAATAGAGGCCATGTAGAGCAGTCATTAAAGGCTTGAACTTTGGGGCCTGATAGCCCTGGGTTTGTATACTGGCTTTGCCACCTACTAACCAATATAAACCAGAGTTTATATAAAGTAGTTATTTATGAAATACTATTTGTAGAATTGTTATTTAATATACATTATTTTATTTAATGCTTAGAAGGGTCCAATATTAGGTGGTTTATGACCATATAAATGACCATATAGCTTATTTTATATAATACTAAGAATGTAATATATAAATTATTTTCATTATAATATAATTCTCTTACAAGAAATTTCCAATAGAGTGAAGGAGTAACTGGCTGAGAGTGTAAACTACAATGTAATCCACTATCCGTGTGGTGTAGCAGTGCTCCAAAATGTATTCACCAAATGCAGTGAATGTGCCACAATGATGAAAGAGGTTGTTGATGTGGGAGGAGTGGAGTGAAGGGGGTGGGGGCTACATGGGGACCTCATATTTTTTTAATGTAACTTTAAAAACTAAATAAACAAATAAAATACTTAGGAATTATATTGAAAAAAAAGAATGATGGTTTTAGCAGGCAGCAATATAAAGAAGGGGAAGTGAGAGTTTTTTCTTCATGAGTATGGAGTGTTTGTAAGTAAAACTTAATGAAAAGTAAAACAAAAAATAGAAGAAAGTGCTACTTGACACATCAGAAAACAAATAATTAACCAAAGCAGTGGCCAACTCTAAAAGTTCCAATGGGAGAGAAGTAATGAAGTATGAATTTACAAGGGGGGTGAAAAAATAAATAGAAGTTGCCTTTCGGATGGGCAAGACTTAAGAGATTTGAGGATATTTAGGATGGAAGAAACTTGAGAAGGAAGGCACTAGCAGAGGTTGGATAGTGTATTAGTTTTCTAGGTCTGCCATAACAAATTACCACAAACTTGGTGACTTAAAACAATAGACACTTATTCTCTCACAGTTCTGAAGGCCAGAAGTCCAAAATCAGAGTGTTGGCAGAACAGTGTTCCCTTCACACATTTTAGAGGAGAATCCTTCCTTATCTTTTCCTGCTTCTGGTGGCATTCCTTGATATTTGGCCAGAAAACTCCAATCTTCATCTTCACATAGCCTTCCTCCATGTATGTTTCTGTGTCTCAAATCTCCTAAGTCTCCCAAATCCCTAAGGCACTAAGCCCATCTCATCTTGAGATCCTCAACTTAATTACATCTAAAAGACCTTATTTGTATATAAATTCACATTCACAGTTACCAGGAATTAGGACTTGGATATATCTTTTTGGAGAACACAATTTAACCCACTACAATTAGATATGCGAAAAACAAGCTAGAGGACCTGATTCATGGAGTCCTGGTGCAGCAGAAAGAGATTGAGTCAAAGGTACCTAGGGAGAGAAGTTTGCCTTTGATAGAAGGAAGTCTACTCCTTTTTTATGTAGTCTGAAGGAAATAGGAGAAGATACAATGCAGTTAAGAAATAGCTAGGGAGTAGGAAAGAAACTGAGGGGACTCATGTTAAATGACTGAATTTCCTCTGTAAAGACATCTGTGGAGATTTGATGGGGGGAGAATTTTGGAACTTGGAGAAAAGCAATTTGAAATAGATCAAAGTTTGGGGGGGGGGGGTGAGTTATGACAACCCCAGGTGCACAAAGGGGTTGCTGTGTAATTGCAAGAGCTCTGATGAGGTTGGAGAGCATGACTTTGAATCAGAACCAAGGCCTGGTTCCCTGACTTACCCCAACGTCTCCTGGCATTTTAGTAGCAAGAGCAGAGGAAGCAAATGGGGATGTATTCCCAGGAATGGCTATTGATAAGGCAGATTCAGCAGAATGACAGGATGACAAAGGGAATAAATTTGAAGAATGAACAGTATTTTGAGAACAGATCAGGGAAGGGGATGAAGTGGGGAGGCAAAGCATTTCAAATTATCAAAACCAAGGCAGATGCATGATTTAATTTTAGGTCAGGAATAAACACTACTTATAAGATTATGCTGCTGCTATCTTCTTCATCAAACAATTATAAAAATATGCTACAATCAATTGCAACAAATGTTCCACATTAATACAAGGTATGATAATAGGGTGGTATATGGGAATCCTGTATTTTATGCATGATTGATTTTTAAACCCACAACTTCTCTAATAAAGAGAAAAAACAATTTGGAGTTAGGTTCTACCAAGTTCTTCTTGGGGAACTAAGCCTGAGATTTTTTTGACCCTTTGGACTATATCCCAAGTCTTCCTAATACTGATATCTCCCTGACAGCTCTTTGATATCTTTTTTTTTTAGGTACCAGGGATTGAACCTAGGACCTTGTATATGGGAAGCAGGTGCTCAACCACTGAAATACGTCTGCTCCACTCTCTGATATCTGATATCTTGAGGGTGAATTACTGCATTCCTTCTTAAAAACAACACAATAATAGCCCCCTTGCAAAATCCTTGGAGAAATGTCATCCTGAGATAATCAGACATGTATTAACCTAAGAAATGAAAGTTAATAACATATTTCTCTGATTTTAGGAAAAAGGGAATGTAATCAAGTTTTCCTTTCCTCCAAATGTGTGATATGTAGGCACCAAGTCCACCAGTCCGTAAAGACCTCATTCATCCATACCCCTGCCTGTGCTAGGCCTGTACCCCTTGGACTCATGCTCACATGTTAGGAATCAACTGAGAGATCACCTTCTCCACAAAGCTTTCCTGAAATCATGGAGAGGAAATTATCTCTTCAGAGCATAATGATTGCATTGTATTGTGAAGAGATAAAAAGAGACTAAAGAAATAGCATTGGTCTGGGAGACAAAGGAGTAGGTTTTGAGGCTTGACTATCACAGCTAGAAAATACTTTAGCTACTTTGTGCCTCAGTGTCCTCCTTTGTAAAATGGGGTGATGATTCCTACATTTCCTATTCAGTTAGTTTTCTCTGAAGATCAAAGAGATTATTACATATGGACCTGCTTGGTAAACTGCAGAGTATGAAACAAACACAAGTACTACATTTACTCAATGACTCAGATCCTTCCACAGTAATACTAAGGGAAATTAATGAATTGTAGAATTTTAGAGTTTCAAGAAACATTGCAAAAAATAGTTTCTTCTTTTAAATTAGTCCCTTTGTAATAAAGTGATTTTTAATACTGACAATAGTTTCTTAAGAGTAAACATTCTTTATTTTATTTTTTATTTTTAAATTTATCTCTCACCCCTTCCCCCTGTCCCCCCACCCCTTGTCTGCTCTGTGTCCATTTGCTGTGTGTGTTCTCCAGTGTTGGCTTGGATTCTTGTCAGCGGCAGTAGGAATCTGTGTCTCTTTTTGTTGCATCATCTTGCTGCAACAGCTGTCTGTGTGTGCGGTGCCACTCCTGGGCAGGATGTAATTTTTTCATGTGGGGCGGCTCTCCTTTTGGGGTGCACTCCTTGCAGGTGGGGCTCCCCTATGCAGGGGACACCCTTGCATGTCATGGCACTCCTTGCGTGCATCAGCACTGTGTGTGGGCCAGCTCATCACAGGGGTCAGGAGGCCCTGGGTTCGAACCCTGGATCTCCCATGTGGTAGGCAGATGCTCTATCAGTTGAGCCAAATCTGCTTTCCTAAAGTAAACATTCTTAATGAGGTATCAAGAGAAGATTTTCACTAAATACATTTAGTATCTTTCTTGTGGAAAGGGGTGGAGAGAACACAGAAAGAGTGTTTTAGTCTGCTAAGCTGCCAAAATGCAGTATCTCAGAAATGGTTTGTCTTTTACAAAGCTAAATATATTATAATTTATTAATTTATAAGCTTACAGTTCTGAGGCTGTGAAAATGTCCAAATCAAGTCACCACCAGGTGATGCTCTCTCTTTTTGAAGATTGGACTCTGAATGCCTCTGTCACATGGCAAGGCACGTGATGGCATCTCCTGGTCTCACCCTTCTCTTCCAGTTTTCATTGCTTTCAGTTTCTGGCTTCCTCTTGTTTTCTTTCTGCTCCTATGACTTTCTCTGTGTGCTTCTATGGATTTTACTCTGTGTCTTTCTCCATATTCATCCCATTTATAAAGGGCTCCAATAAGAGAATTAAGACCCTACCAGTGTAATCTAATCAGAAGTTTTCACCTACAATAGGTTCACACCCACAGGACTGGACCAGCTTGAAGGGTCTGGGGTCTGCAAAAGGCAAGAAGAAAAAATAATAACAGGTTCAGCTCCAGTGATATCTATCATAGTGCTTCAGGAACAATTTACTGAGATAATTTCCTAACCTCAATTAGTATAAAATATCTGATTAAAATTGTAAGATAGTAATATTTTTTAAAATAACACATACTTTACATCTAACACCAAAAGAATGATCCATGAAAGAAAAAAATTGTTAGAGTTCATGAAAATTTAAAACTCCTGCTCTGTGAAAGAGACTTTTAAAAGAATGAAAATATAAGCCATAGTCTGGGAGAAAATCTTAACAAAAACAAAAATCTCCAAAATATACAAAGAACTCTTAAAACTCAGCAATAAGAAAACAAACAAACCAATTTAAAAATGGGCAAAATACCTAAAAAAACCTCTCACCAAAGAAGACATGTAGATGACAAAGAAGCTCAGCACCATTTGTCATTAGGGAACTATAAATTTAAACTAGATACTTATTCAAGAAGCTAAAATAAACAAAAAAATTGACAATATCAACTGCTGATGAGACTGCAAAGCAACAGGAATTCTTATTCATTGCTGGTGGAAATGCAAATGGTACAGCCACATTGGAAAACAGTGGGAGTTTCTCACAAAACTAAACATAGCCTCACCATATGATCCAGCAAATGTGCTCCCAGTATTTATGCAACTGATATGAAAACTACACAGAATACCGAATAAATGTTTATAATAGCTTTATTCATAACACTAAAAACTAGAAGCAATCAAGATATCCCTTAATAGGTGAATGGATCAACAATCTATACAATGAAATATTACACACTTATTTTAAAAAATGAGCTATCAAGCTGTAAAAGACATGGATAAATCTTAAGTGCATACTGCTAAGTAAAAAAGTCAGTCTGAAAAAGCTACATACTGCATGATATATATGACATCCTGGAACAGGTAAATTTTTAGAGATGGTAAACATTTCAATTATTACTAGGAATTTGGGGGGTGAGGGAGAAAGTGTATAAGTGAATCACAGGGGAGTTTTTCTTTTCTTTTCTTTTTTTAAGATTTATTTTTTATTTATTTCTCTCCTCTTATCCCCTCATTGTCTGCTCTCTGTGTCTGTTTGCTGTGTGTTCTTTTGTGTCTGCTTGCATTCTTGTCCTGCAGTGTTGTGGGAAACTGGCTTACCTGTTCCTTATTGTAAATGTTACACCTGTTCTATTGTAGATGTTGCAGTTGTAGATGTTGCCGTTGTTCCCTATTTATAGATGATGTTGCTGTTCTAATAGCAAACAGCTGCTCAGTAGTTTCCAATAAGTACGAGGTGGAAACTAGGGTCGAGGCTCTCAGTTCCAGAAGCTGTGAGTCCCCTGGTCCCATCTTTATAGTCTCTCTTGTGTCTCTTTCTCTGTCCTTTATTTTGTAAAGTTTGGCATTGCCTTCCCTTCGAGCTGACTGCAGCACTGTGGCACCAGGAAACTGTGTTGCTTTTTTTGTTGCGTCATCTTGCTGCATCAGTTGTGTGTGCAGTGCCCTCCTGCGTGGGCTGTGCTTTTTTTACATAGAGCGGCTCTCCTTGCACATAGGGCACCCCTACGCAGGGAACACTCCTGTGTGGCATGGCACTCCTTGCACACTGCAGCACTACATGTGGGCCAGCTCACCACATGGATCAGGAGGCCCTAGGTTTTAAACCCTGGACCATCCATATGGTAGGCTGACACTCTATCAGTTGAGCCACAATCACTTCCCACAGGGGATATTTTAGGGTGATGAAATTATTCTGCCTGATACTGAAATGGTGGATACAAGACATAAGGCATTTGTCAGAACCCATAGAACTTTACAGCACAAAGAATACTTTTTTGTGTATTTAAATTTTAAAAAATTAGAAAGTTCAATGATTCCAGGAAGGAATGTGGAAAGTAACAAAAGAATCTAAATGTATTACAAATGTATGAAAACAACCTCACTGGAGGTGGAGGAATAAGATACTGATCTAAGTAAATTTGGCAAGTAGTTTTTTGTGCCAGAAAATAAGAAAGCACTAAACAAAACACTGCAGTGATGGGCATATATCAAAGGGCTATAGGAGCCAACTGAAAGAGCTCCCAATGGCCAAACCTGGAACAATCTGAGCAAGAAAAGAACTAAAATAATATCGGATTACAACCCAAAGTATAAAATCAATATTTATGAGTCCATACTAATATAAATAAAAGGATTAAATATAGAGAGAAGAAAGTAGACAAAAACCCCATACAGAAGAATTTACAATAATTTATGTAGATACTCCACCCTTAAGGAGCATAATTCCCTACTCCTTAAGTGTGCACTGGACATAGTGATATCTTTCTGAATAGTACAATAAGGAAAGTGAGAGGCAGAAAAAAATAACTTTACAGTAAAGAAACCTGCCAGGTAATTAAGGTTACCATTAACAATAAGTCATACGGATAGAAGATGCACGTGATATAGTGTGATGAGAATGACGTTTTACTTCTATGGTCTTCCTTCTGAAAACATATTACCCGAGACTAATGATGGGGAAAATATCAAACAAATCCCAGTTGAGGGACATTCTATAAAATACCTGACCAGTAATCCTCAAAACATTCAAAGTCAACAGAAACAAGGAAAGTCTGAGTCGTTGTCATAGCAAAGAGAAGTCCAAGGAGACATGACCACTAAGGTCAAGGTAATATCCTGGAGTGGATCCTGGAACTGTAAAATGGCTGTAGGGAAAAAAATGAGAAAATCTGAATAAAGCATGAACTTTAGTTAATAACGATGATAATATTGGTTCATTAATTGTGACAAATGCACCATACTAATGTAAGATGTTATTAAGATGAGAAATTAGGTGTGGGGTATATAGGAATTCTCATTACTATATTGACTTAGTTCTGTAAATCTAAAAGCAGTCTAAAATTAATGCTTACTTAAAAAGAATAGCAAATACCTATGTAGTGACTGATGGTATTCTAACTGCCTTGTGGGTCAAATAAAAACTTTTTTAAAAAATGCCATCCCATCATCACCTTGCAGTCTCTGGAGTTGGTATCCAATCTTTCTTGGATCAGCCTCCTCTGTACTCAGCCCTGCCAGGCCATAGCCATTTCACTGAATGCTTGACACTCCTTTTCTACTTTTTCTTTTTTAACCTTTGTGCACAGCACATTACCTGTCACATAACCAGTGCCTGCTAGTTGCCAATATACAAGTTCAAATTTCTCCAATCTTGAAAAATTATCCTGCTCAGGATTAGAAATGTAGGTACATCATGATTATAATTATTTCATACACATAATTCAATATACATACAAACAAAGGGAAAAATAATGGAGTCAAATATAGTGAATTACTAACAATGATTGTTAAGAAGGTAGCATTCCCAATCTCACCCCTCTCTGATCACTTTTTCCCCTTCCTCCTCTCTCTATTAAATTTAACAAATATTTATGGAATATTCGCTATGCACAATGAACTGCTCTAGGCACTTGGAATAGTGCAGTGATCAAAATTAATTCCTTGCTTTTATGGAGTTTACATTTTAATAATGGAGACTAATGAGATGAATAAAAAGAAATTATTTAAAGTGTTTATGTTATGAATATAAATGTGTGTCAATGTGTGTATGTACAGTGGCATGTGCGGATTATGGGATGTGTTGGTTTAGAATCATGTGTCCAAACATTCATTCATTTATTCATTCAGTCTAATAATTTTGCTTTAATTAAGTTGCCTAAGACCCACACCTTTCCTCTGTGGAATCTCCTAGGAGAGAGAAGACATGAACAAGGAGAGTGATAGGAGAGATTGGAGAGATTGCTTCTCATGAAAAATTTTTTTACTCTTTTTTCAAAATTATCATTATATGATTATACTAGTTTAATAACTGAAAAAAAGTAATTAAATTCCCACCTATGATAATGTGTCATCCTCTAATAACTATTCAATCCTTCTCCACCACTTTCAGAGAAAGACATTAAGATTTTAGTTTCTATTTTTTGTTTCCATGTCTTCTTTCCCCTGTTCATTCTTCAGTTTGCAGAAATGTTTTTTGCCCCCACTGTGCCACTGAAACTGACCTAAGATAGCAATGAACCCCCAATTGACTAAATCTGGTGTAAGTTATTGTATAGAAAGCATAATATTGAATAATGATTTATCTACTCTGCCAATCTTTGTGTTATAATTGGGATTCTTAGGTTATTTACTTATAGTTACTGATATATCACGACTTAAATCTGCCATTTTATTATTTTCTCTTGTTTGCTCTGTTTCTTGTTTCTCTGTTTCTGTCTTTTTTTTGCCTTCCCGGGGGTTATTTGAATATCCTTAGGATCTGTCTTGCTTTCTTTGTACTGCTTTTGAATACATCATCTTATATAGTTTGTTAGTAATTGCTCTGGGTATTATAATATACATACATAACTTATCACGGTCTACTGATAATGGCATTTTATCACTTCAAATGAAGTACAGAAACCTTATTTCCCTCCAAGGCCCTCGGCCCTCTTCACTTTTTAAATATAATTTGTATTTAGTATTTTATCAACATATACTGAGCACCAAGCACATCAGATGGTGTTATAATTTTTGTTTCAACCATTAAATATGATTTAGAAAACTTATGAGAAAATTTAAAGCTGAAAATGCCTATTTAAAAATAAGATCTCAAATCAAAAATCTAGCCTTCCACCCCAAGAAACTAGAAAAAGAACAAACTAAAACTAAAGTAAGCAGAAGGAAGGACATAATAAAGATTAGGATGGAAATAAATGAAATAGAGAGTAGGAAGGCAACAGAGAAAATAAATAAGAAAAGTTATGTCTTTGAAAAAACCAACAAAATTGACAAATCTTTAACTAGAATGAAAAAAGAAAAGACTCAAATTGCTAAAATCAGGAATAAAGGAGGGGACAACACTACCAGCCTTATAGAAATAAAAGGATTATGAAAGAATAGCATCAACAATTTTAGGTTGAAATATTAGATAACCTGGATGAAATGAACACATTCCTAGAAGCTCAATGCTGTTATCTTAAGCCTGTTGGTGTATTGGTAGGGCATGCGGAAGGGTAAGCATTCTACAATCATGTGTTTATCTCAGTCTTTTAGTGGTCCTGTGTCCCTGGTCTGAGACCTCCACAAGTATTCCTTAGCACATTCCCCCTCTGGTGAGATAGGAACGGTACAGTGTCCTGAGCTGGGTAATTGCACCTAAGTGGAACAAAGTTCTGAAAGTCTTCACCCCTGAAGGGTAGGCCTTTTTGGACTCTTTTTGATGGAGAAAGCTCTAGACATATTTCAAAGTGGTTACTTTGCACCCCACTCCCCCACGCCCCCCCATTACCAGAGAGATAAGGGAATTTTTCTTGGCTGTTTACTATGAGTACCTGGTAGAGGTCCTTGAAGCAAAATCCATGAAAGTCGGGCTTAGGGACTTAAGACTTTGGTCTCCATGAATTTCTTACACTCATGCTAGTTTACAATCAGCCAACAGCAAATCATCAAAATTGCTATATGTGTTCCTAACAGTTTATTGCTCTTGTGGTTTCTGCTCCAGGTAAGCTGATCTCAGATTTGATCCTCTGTATTTGCCTTTCTTTCCAGATTTTATGGTGGCAATTTGTTCTGCAACCTCAGTTCTCTGATGGATCCAAGAAAAGTCATTGATTTTTAGTTTGTTTAGATTTTTTTCTTGTTGTAAGAAATGGGCATGATAACTTCCAAGTTCTTTATATATTGGAGGTAAAACCAGAAGTCCTGGGCAAAGGATTTGAGTAGATGTCTCCATATACAAATGACCAATAAGCACATGAAAAATTTCTCAACCTCATTAGTCAAAGGGAAATGCAAATCAAGCACATACTAAAATGGCTAAAATAAAAAAGACAATAATAAGTTTTAACAAGGTTATGGAGAAATTGGAACCCTCATAATTTCTCATGCTATTGTCAAATTGTACAGACACTTTGGAAAACAGTTCAGCACTTCCTTAAAACGTTAAGCATAGAGTTCTTATATGACCCAGCAATCCTACTCCTAAAAGAATTGAAAAACATATGTACACATTACAATTTTCTTTCTCATGATATAAGTTGTGGATCTTTTGCTCTTATCTTACAAGTCTCTGAGGCTCTGTTCATTTCTTTCTAATCTATTTTCTCTCTGGTATTGAGATTTCTCAAATTCTGTTGATCTATACTGAAGTTCATTGATTCTATCCTCTATCTTCTCCACTCTACTATTGATTCCATCCAATGATATATATAGTTTTTTGGTTACTGCGTTGTTCTGTTTTATAATTTATATTTGATTCTTTTTTATGACTTCTATTTCATTGTTGAGGTTTTCAAATTTTTCACTGGTTTAAAGTAATGAATAATTGTTTGTGGAAATATTTTTATGACGAATGCTTTAGAATCCTGTTCAGATAGTGCTAACATCTGATTTATCTTGGTATCTGTTGATTTTCCCTTTCTTTTTCTCATCCAGGTTATGATTTTCCTGGTTCTTGGTATGATGAATGATTCTATTGCATCTTGGACATTTTATTATTATAACCAGACTCTGGATTCTACCTAATCATTTTTAGCAGGCATTCCCTATAAAGGTATAATGTGAGGGCCAAGTGGTTGTGTATTTTCAGCTTCCCACAGGGGTCCACTTCCACCACTCCAGCAAATGTGGAGTGCTGACACACTGCATTTTTGCAGTAGAATGAATTAGAAGTTAAACTTCCCCCTCAGCTCAACTGACACCTTCCCTGCAATAGTGGGGCACAGACACACCCTGCCTAATTGCAGCATAAACCCAACTCCCCACTGAGCCCCATTGATGAGAGGACAGGGAGCAGAGTACCAACTAGTTCAACCTGTACAGCATCATTCAAGACTGAGCTCCCCCACAGTACCCTGCTAACATGGTGGTGGGGTGGCAGAGAGAACTAGAGTGCTGACTTGTTCTGCTTCCACCCCTCCTTCAGTCTTCATTGCTGCCTTGTGGGATAGAAGATTAGCTCCCCACTGTGCACTGTGCAACCACTGACACAGGCCTGGCAAGGGAATCAGAGCTTTCACTGCCTGCTCAGCCCTCTTGATAGCACCTGGCTGAGGGAATCTGCCAAACTGAGAAGAGAATTACCTCCCTGCTCTATCCTGTGGAAGGACAGTGGAAACCAGTGGAAGACCAGCTCTGTGTAGGGAGTGAGGGAGGGTGAGTTTTTGCTGTTGGTATTTGTCTGGAATAGGGCTGGAATTGCCAAAAAAGGTGTTCTGTTATTAGGTTATTATTTTCATTGTCCTTTGGCTAGGGGGAGCTGGAATTGGTGTTTGTTTTTTGGTTTTTGGTTTTTTTTGTCTGTCAGTTGGTGGTTCCAGCATCTGCAGTGCCCTGTCTAGGATATTTGGCAGACAAACCCAGGAACCACCATTTCACCCTTCCTCCAGTCCCAAGGTTCTTAGGCAGTCTGCTTTCTCTCTGCCTTTAAGTATTTTCCTTTGCCTGCTTGTTATGCCCAGGGATTTTTAGTTATAAGGGGAAGGACCTGGGAGGAATGGGGCTGTAACATCTTTGGTAGAATCAGACCTGTTGATAACTTTCCAAGTACTTATGTTCCCCAGGACTCTGACCTTTTATCTTACTTCTTCTTTGCCCCCATAGCCTTACCACAAGATAAATGCTGAAAACTCACAGATCACTGTTTCCCTTTCCTAGTCTCAGTTTAGTTCCCCACTGGAATTCTCCACCTGGTTGTCCCGTCAGAACCTTACAACTATGTTGTCCAAAATGTAACTTATTACCCACATGTGCACATAGGTGTTCCCCCAAATAGGCTCTTCTTCCTTCATTTATGAAATTGGTTAATGAACCTATCCATAACTCACCCAGAAATCCAACTCAGAATCTTGTCACTCACCTTACTTTCTCCCTTTCTTTCAGACTCCAATACATCACCATGCTCTGGCCATTCTCTTTATTAAAATAGGTCTGAAATCAATCCCTTTTTCTGCGTTCGCTCTGGTGATGCCTAGAGCATTTACCCAAATTCTCATTCCGCGGCTATTCTAATAGCTTTCTAAATTGTCTACCTGTCTCTCTCCAGTGCATCTTCTACAGACTCCAGAGTAAACCTTGAAAAATATAAATATGATAAAATCTGCTTAAGTTCTTTAGTAACTCCTCATTACCTCCAACTGATGAATTCTAAACCCTTAAATTTTCAGACTCAACTTATAGGATTTGCTCCATCCATTTCTGGAAACATTCTGTGATCTCTCAGACCTCACACTTTGTCCATGCCTTTGATCACACTGTTCTGTCTGCCTGAAATGTTTTTCTCTCCTTCCTTCATCTCACACCTGATAGGTCTAAAAGATTTCAGGCAGGTGGTCTGTTCTGGGAAAACGTCTCCAAATCTCTTTGTGAAATGCTTCCTTCCCTATTCCTAAAACACCTATGCATATTGAAATTTTGATATGCTTTTGCCTCTCATCATGGATTCTAGGGAGAGTTTGTGGAAGCTTCCTTTTCCATTTCTGTATAATATGAATGGAAAACAGAAAGGCCGGAGCCTTCATCTTTTGGTCCTCTTGGAGAGGTGGTATGCCATGGTGATTAAGAGCATAGACCCTGGAGTAGAACACCTGGCTTCAAATTTCTAGCTCTGCCACTTAATAATTTTGTAATGTTTATATCAGTGTCCCCAACTGCTAAATGGGCATAACAGTATCTACTTTGTTGTATTGCTATAAGGATTAAATAATGTAGAATATTGGCATGTAGAAAAATTATATTAATGTTTGCTATAACAATGTAGAACATTGATATATAGACTATCTTTGCTATTATCTTAAAATATTCTTATACGTTACTGAGCGTTACCTGCAATATTAAAAACATGTCCTTCCCTGTCTAATGGTTAATATTCCCCATTCAAACCCTTAGTAATCCCTTTGCTTATCTACAAAGAATAACAGTGAAAGTAATGCATTTTTTTCTCCCAAGGAGAATTCTCCTGGAAAATAGCTAATCTAGAAATGGAATTACTCTGCTAGGAACTTTTTCTCAGAACTATTATTTTTAAAATAGAATACATAAAAAGCAATATGGTAGTACCACCTAGGTATTATCTAATGGTGGAGAATAATTACTGTGAAAGTGATTAGGGGAAATCTTAGATAATTAACTAAAATGGAACCACTAAAGTGATTTCCTAAGCTAAAAATTCTGTCTTACCACTGTGAAATAGATGCTTACAATTCTTTCTCAATAGTGTGCTTCTTTCTGAGAAATCAATCTATAAGAAATCATTTTAAGCAATATAAATGGCTCAATAAATATATGTTGAATAATGACTATTTTACAGAAAACCCACCCAGATTAAGAATCTTTCTCAAATATTGGGGAAAAAAAGGACTCCAAAGCCAGGGCGTACACAGACGTGTATTTCCTTGCTCAAAAAATTTGTGATCAAGTATAAAATTAATCTTTAAAAATTTGTCCTTAAGCAAGAGTTTCTCCATTTTCAAATCTCAACCATTTCTTCATTTACCACACCCCCCTCATCTCCCATATGTATTATTTCTTGAGGAAAGATATTCAATGAAGCCAAAAGCTGAGGTCTGTTTTTCACCTGCAAGAAAACAGCACAGTAGGCATCCTCTTCAACGATGCCTGGAGTTCTTTGGAATGTCAGACCAGGAAAGGTTATGGATACAAATCAGGTCTGCATTGCAGGGAATCCTTACAAACCTTCTATTGGCTATTTTCAAGAGAGCAAACTCATCTGGGAGTGAAATTTTTATCAGAAACCTTTACCAGATGTGGTTTAAATTCTAATGCGATTGATAATTTTTGTTGTTGTCAGATGAAAAAGAAATGTTTTACAGCTGGTTACATGCAGGAATAGCTTTATTAAGTAATACAACACTTTTTAAAACTATGTAGAATACCCAAACCTTTTCAAATGCCTTAAGAAACTACTAACACATCTTTGGTAAGCAAGTTCCACATTCACAATTTTTTCTACTCCAATGATCAACTACAGATTTATTTATTTTTCTCTTGGTTTAGTGTACCTTTCTTACAGCAATTTGTCAAAACTTTTGTTACACACATTGCTTAACAATTAAATACACTATGGAAAGAGTACTGGACATTAACAAGACTTGAAATGTTTATAGTAATGCACAATAATAGGGGTACCCAAAGGACAGTAGCATCTTTCCATTCATTTTTGTATTTTATTCTCTTTTTTAAAACATTTTCTCTAAAGTCCCTCTGTCAGGTTTCATTTCTTTAAATGCATCATGTTATCTTTTTTCTTCTCAAATATTAATGTTTTAGCAATCTGAATTCTCTTGGTTGAGAAAAAGGAAAGTTATTAACTTACAAGGGACATTTATTGACACCTACGTTTTACAGCCTAAGCCACAGCACATACTTTAAAACACAAAACTCAATTCGCATACAGGTGGCACGTTACACTGCGATTAATCTCTGCTTTCCGCACGGCAAGGAGAGGCAGGTCGGGCTCCTGACGCCCAGGGCTCACATGACCATGCATTTGTCGAGCAGCTTCTCGGTGGTCTTGGGCACCTGGGCGTTCTTCTGGGGAATCTGGAGGCAGCCGGCAGGCTTCTTCTCGTGGGTCAGCAGCGTGAGGAACAGCTCGCGAACGTTGACGTCGGTCTTCGCGGAGGTCTCCAAGAAGGCGCAATTCCACTCCAGGGCGAAGGCGGCTCCATCCCTCACCCCCAGCTCGCGGCGGCTCTCGTCGCTCTTGTTGCCCACCAGCACGATGGGGCACTTGTGCAGGTTATTGCCTTTGATCTCGCGGATCAGCTCATAGAAGGGCTTCAGCTCCTCCAGGGTCTGCTTCTTGGTGACTGAGTAGACCAGAATAAAGGCATGGCCCTTGGCAATAGCGAGGCGCTTCAGGCTGGGGTAGCGGTGGCTGCCCGTGGTGTCGGTGATGTGCAGAGCGCCCACGCTGTTGTCGCAACTCATCACCTGGCGGTAGGTGTCTTCAATGGTTGGCAGGTACGCATCGCGGAAGGTACCGCGCACCCACCTCTGCACCAGCGCGCTCTTGCCCACACCGGCGGAGCCGATCACCACCACGCGGTAGTCTTTGCTCCTCCTCTGGGGCATGAAAGCACGGATGATAAGCAGAGTGGGCAGAGGCCGCAGCCGGCGCATCAGCCTTTCCTTGAAGCCAAAGCAGCAGTTGCCCATTGTCGGGAATTGGCGGGGAGCCGGGTGCGCAGATTCACTGGGCGTTAGCCGGTCGTAGGGGTAGCCTAGGACCAAAGAAAGGGAGAGGGAGAGACGCGGGTCGTTACCTACAAAGCGGTCAGGGCACCTGCCTGGGCAGCTGCCGCCCGGGGATGGAGACCCTGGGTAGGGTCCACGCTGAGATACAAAAGAGGAAGCAAACTGAAAAAAGAAAGTACCTGAGCAGAACGAACAGGACACCCACACCGTAAGCCTGGAGTGGCTGGGGGCCCGCTGAGCTATGGACAGGAGAGCTACATCTGACCTGGCGATTTGCAGACCAGTGACAAAGTGCGGAAAAGAATCTATCTAGAAAGGTTTTTATTTCTTAAAATTCTCACTACAACCCTTCAAGAAAAACCTCAGTTTCTTCATTTGAAAGATGGGGCTAAAAATGGAAAAGAGGGCACAGTTTAAGAGAAATCAGTGGGAAGAACTTACTATACACGGAGTCTGAATGTCAAAGGGGCATTTAGAACCACACTGCCACGCTGGTTAGAACCACAAGACCAGGAACGTGAAGGAAAAGGAGGGATTTTTGGTGGCGGTGGAAGGGACGGTGGGGGTGGTGGGAGAGAATAGACTGAAGGCGGGGCTGTGGGTGATCGGCTGCCAGCATGGTGTGGCTGAGCAATGGGAATGGGAACAGATAAGACCTGGTGCGCACAGGGGCCGGCTTCGAGTCTGGCGGAGCAGCGGGAGAGGCTGGGGCGGCACCCTTGTCCGCACCTCGCGGTCAGTGCCTGCGCCCCTGAGTGCTAGTCGTCTCAGCTCCCTTTTCCTCCTCTCCTTCCGGGCTGTAGATCCAGGCTCGCTGTCCACCCCAAGGACCCCCTGTAGGCAGGACAGACTGGAAGCAGGAGACGCTCGCTCGGACCCTCTTCCGACGACCTCTTAAGCTTACTCTTGCGATGGCCACGCGCGCTCTGGTACACTCTTTAATTTTCGGTAAAACCGCGCTACTCTACTCTCATTATCCCAGCACTGGCTATAAAATGAGAAGCCGTAATAGTGAATACCTTGCCCACCTTTAACTCTCCCCCCACACACACACACAGTAATCAAACCTTTCCTTCTCAAATAAGCACTTGTCGCTTTTACCTGTTCAATACTAAAAATCGCCAGCATCTCAGTGCCAAGTGCGATCAACGATCAACGTCTGTCGATGGCTGCGGGCAAGGGTTGAATGCTGCGATCCGGGTGTGGTCTCGCGCCCTGGGGCTGATATGCTCCGCTCAGGGGGCATACATAATTGTGCCAAGTGACACCTGTTACCAGCAGCACGTGTCCCCTAGACACCCAGGTATCGATGCCCGCTCCCCGACAACGCGCCCACCGGCTCCCACCCCGCAACAACCCACACCCGTTAGCCCACCGCACCTTGCATTGGTGTGCCGGAAAGAACGGCGGAAGATGGCTTTTACCTCTCTCAGAGGTGCGAACGAGCGTGCTAGTGAGCAAATTCCCTCCACTCAGAACGGAAGGTAGTTACCAATCGCCGACTCTGAGCAGCAGCCAGAGCCCGGTTAAGGAGAACTGGCGAGGTCGGAGGCTCCGCGAGAAATGCTTGAACAACTGTTGGACTCCGACTGGAGACCCAAGCCAGGGAGCGCAGGCTGGGAGACTCCAATCTCTGGATGCGCAGGGGAGGCCTGGCCGTAAGGGGCTGGCTGAGCCCAGCTGCGGACCCCGCAGCCCGCTCAGCGTCCCCCACACCTGAGTGGCTGGTCCCACAGCCCAGAGGCGGGGGAGTGGTGTGGGGAGGAGAGCAGCGGCTCTGCTGTTGCGGTGGGTGGCATCCGTGCCCTCCTTGTTTCAGCTTTCCTGGTGTCAAGGATTCCATCATGGGGATTGATCAAGGATAGCTACACGCCAAACATTAGAGAGAAGATAACACACACGCAGACACATACCTCTTCTTGCCAGTACCTGGGAGTACAAGGCACTGACCCATTCAGATGAGATGCTTAGAGGATTTGTACACTCAGCTCCACCTAGACATCACTCTTCTACCAGGGATCCTTACCACCTCTATGCCCTCTGCTTCCTTCAGGGTTAACCTTTTCCAAGCCAGGCTGTCTGCACATCCCTGCAAAAGGGACAGTTAGAATCTTCCCCACCACTGCTACCAGATGCTCACACAAGCCCTTCCATTTAGTTCAGTCAACAAGTGTCTGGCACAAACCCCAGTTTTGGTCCTTTCAAGGAAAGTCCATAGGATAGTTAATTTTATATGTCAATTTAGCTATGCTATGGTGTCCAGTTGATTGGTCAAATACTGGCCTAGTTGTTATTGTGGAGGTATTTGGAAGATGGGCTTAGCATCTACTATCAGTTTACCTTAAGTAAAGGAGATTACCCTCCATAATGTGGGTGGGCCTCATCCAATCATTTGAAGGTCTAACAACAAGTACTAGAGGTTTCCAGAGGTTAGAAGATTTTCTGCCTCAAGACTTCAATATCCATTCTTGCTGAAATTTCCAACCTGTCAGCTTTCCCTGGGGAATTCAGACTTAGGACTTCAACCTCACCTTTCTGGTAGTTTGCAGCTTGCAGCCTTACAGTGCCAGCCTCCATGGTTGTATAAGCCAATCTCTAAATACAGACACAAATGTAAACATATACAATTATCATGTTGTTGATGTATCTCTGGAGAACCCTGATTGATAGTCCAAGTAATCATTTCATTCGAAGAGTCTTCAGGATCTGCTTCATGAATTTCCTGTGGTTTAGACATAGGTTCCATTTAAGAGGGATTAGTTATATCCTCAGAACTCAGAGATACTAAGCAGCTATATATCCATCACCACTGTTTTGCATAGTAGGTCTCACGTAATCACCTTTTAAAAAACCCATATGAAGCAGAGCAGGTTTTTCTTTAGTTTTAAAATGAGAAAACTGAGGCTCTAAGAGGTGATCATAGTATCTAAGTGTATCTGCTTTGGAGTCAAGGATTTCCGGCACTTACTAATAAACCTCTTAAAGCGTCAGTTTTCTCATTGATATGCTAATATCTATATAATGTGCTTAGAATAGTGTGTGTCACAGAGTAAACACCCCAAAATGTTGGCCATTGTTGTTGAATTAAACTTGATTTTCCTCACCTTTTAGAATCAGCACTAGGATAAACTGAGAACACAGCACAATTAATCATTGGAAGCTTATGAGATGAGACTTAGTTGCTTGTCTAACTCTCGCTCACCCTCACCTTCACCCCCTAATATATCCGCCATCTCAAACAATATCTCTGACCCTCTTGCTTAATGAACCCACTTGACCTGTACCTCCTAAGGCAATTTGTCATATTCTCCATAATCCGCCTGTCCCCCTCCCCCAAACTCTTCTGATCCTTTCCCTCTAGGTTCATTCCTTTGGCTGCAAAGACAGAGTCAGCTAATCATGTTATATTGCATGTCTGTACAGGACATGGGTTCTATTGTTCTCCCCTTACATTATGTTATTTAATGTTTACAACAACCTTGTAGTTAGGAATCATTGTCCTCATTACAGATGAAAAAGGAAAGCCCAAATCAGAATAGTAAATGAGCCCTAGACTTCCTCAAAATTAAAACATTTTGCACCTCAAAGGAGTTTGTCAAGAAATTTAAAAGACAGCCTACCCAATGGGAGAAATTATTTGTTAACCATATATCTGATAGGAACCTACTACCCAACATATAAAAAGAAACTTTATAGCTCAAAAATAAAAAGACAAACAACCCATTTGAAAAATGGGCACATGATTTGAACAGATACCTCTCCAAAGAAGAAATACAAATGGCTAAAAAGCACATGAAAAGATGTTCAACATCACTAGCTATTAGGGAAATGCAAATCAAAACTACAAAGAGATACATACCATCTTACACCCATTAGACTGGTGGCCATTAAAAAGACAGAGAACTACAAGTGCTGGAGAGGATGTGGAGGAATGGGAACCCTCATCCACTGCTGGTGGAAATGTAGAATGGTCCAGCCAATTGTGGAAGACAGTTTGGCAGTTCCTCAAAAAACTAACTATAGACCTGCCATATGACCCAGCAATTCCATTGCTGAGTATATACCCAGAAGAATTGAAAGAAAGGACATGAACAGATATATACACACCAATGTTCATAGCAGCGTTATTCACTATTGCTGAAAGTTGGAATCATCCCAAATGCCCACCAACAGATGAATGGATAAACAAAATGTGGTATATATACAAGGGAATATTACTCAGCTGTAAGAAGGAATATACTACTAACACACAGGATAACATGGATGAATCTTGAGGACCTTATGTTGAGTGAAGCAAGCCAAGTATTGAAGGACAAATATTACATGACCTCACTGATATGAATTAAGCAAATTGAGCAGACTCAGAGAGCTAGAGTCTGGAAGATAGGTTGACAGGAAATATAAAGGGAGAAGACGGTTGTGAGCCAATGTCCATGTGGCAAAAATCTATGATAAGATGGAAGTGAGTAGTTCTACTACTCGCTTTGAAGGGATATGACAGGGGTGTAGTGATACTATTAGGTTGGGTGGTGCAAGTTTGACACAGGGGTAAGGTAGGGGGGTGGGTTGGGCAGTCCATGGAACTAGGGTAGAGTTGGGGGAGGAAGCAGGTGGATTGGTGGATATGTGGTTGAAACTACAATGTTAGGAATGCTCTTTTGGCAATATGACAAGGAAGGGTTACTAGTTTAGGGTGTTGGATGAGAGGGGGCATTTAGTATAGGGTGCACCCAGGGCAGTCATCTAGAGAATGTGTGAGTGATCATTTTGTAATAGTATGTTGTATCAGTGGGTGGAGACCCACATAATGAGTGGGAAGGAGTTGGACTCCCATCCTGGGGAGGCCTGATATGTTCTCAAATAGAGGGCTGGGTGTCCCTTAAGAGCATGGGCAGTTTCCAAAAAGGGAGGATAGACCAATGTGTCAACCCCTCAGTGTTGTTGCAAGTAACTATGAATCTTGTCCTTCAAGGAGTGAAGCCTGGTAGTCACAGTGGGCCCCACAGGAATAGAGAAGATGGGAGAGGGAATATTTAGGGGCCAATGGCAGTGTTCTGCATGATCTTGCAGCGATAGATGCAGGCCATGTTGAATTTCATCAAAAATTTATAAAAGTGTATGGTCTAGAGTATAGATCATAATGTAAGCTCTTGACCATGGTGAGTGGCTATGCTGCAATATTTGGACATCAGTTGTAAAAAATGTACCATCCATATACAGAAAGATTATTGATACAGGAAGAGGGAAAAGGGGGAGAATGTTGGGTATATGGGAGTCCCCCGTGTTCTGTATGTGACTTTACTGTGACCTAAAACTTCTTTGAATACAAAATGAAAAAAGTAAGACACTGGGGAAGAAATGGAAGAAAATGTCACTGTACATACAGGGCAACAAATATTACAGCGATGAAAGGCAAAACATCAAAATTTTTTTAAATTTTTTTTTTTAGATTTATTTTTTATTTATTTCTCTCCCCTTCCCCCATCCCCCCAGCTGTCTGCTCCCTGTCCATTTACTGGGTGTTCTGTGCCCAGTTGTATTCTTGTTGGTGGCACTGGGAATCTGTGTCTCATTTTGTTGCATCATCTTGCTCATCAGCTCTCCTTGTGTACGGTGCCATTCCTGGGCAGGCTGCACTTCTTTCGCACTGGGCGGCTCTCCTCACAGAGTGCACTCCTTGAGCGTGGGGCACCCCTGCGTGGCACATCACTCCTTGTGTGCATCAGCACTGCACATGAGTCAGCTCATCGCATGGGTCAGGAGACCCTGGGTTTGAACCATGGAACTCCCATGTGGTAGGTGGACGCCTTATCCATTGGGCCAAATCTGCTTCCCCTCGTTATTTTTTTAATATCCCAATTTTTAAATTTTACTTTAGTTTTAATTTTTTTAATTACTATATATTTATTAACCTATTATTATTTCATTTTCTATTAATTGTATTTGGCGATATTCTTGGCTTCATTTTTGAAGAAGTTTTGGATCACAGAAGGGTTACAACTGTGGCAGGGAAGGATCATTGGTGTGGGGTGTTACTGAGGGGGGATATATGGGAGGAAGTTCACCTGGTCATACATATAAGGTATATAAATGTGTTCAAACGTTCATTGGGCATTGTCACAGTGGATGAAGATTCACACAATAACTGAAAGAATATTGAACTCCCATCCTGGGAGCCCTGCCACATTCTCTAATGGAAAAGCAACAATCCCCCAAGTACTGGGGCAATGACTAGTAAAAAAGGATGGTCCTTTGATAGGCCCTTGATATTGATGACTGTGCCTATGAGCTTTTGCTCTTGAAATTGCAACTTAGTCTAGTGCTGTAGGATGCCTAGGAGTTACCTTCTGGGACCATATTGCTCAGGTGTGGTCTCTCTCTAAGACAAACTCAGCATATAAATGCATTACCTTCCCCCCAGCATGGGACATGACTCCCAGGGATGAGCCTCCCTGGCACCAAGGGATTACTACCAAGAACCAACTAGCAATGCAACTGGAAAAAGACCTTGAATAAAAGGGGGAAAAGTTAAAGACAAGTGAGTTTATATGGCTAACAGACTTCAAAGTGCGTTAGGAGATCACCCCAGAGGTAACACTTATGCAAGTCTCAGCAGGATCTCATAGTGCCAAAGTAGATACTACACCAAATAGGGGGACTCCTGAGGGCTCTGGAGACACCCAGGTCCTACAATCATTGCAGATAGCTCTGGAGTTGGGTGCCTTGCCAGTGTGCCCTACTTTGGAGTTTGTGCTCCCAAGTGTGACAGAGTTGGATTCAATTGTGACTTCTCCACACATGCCCCTTCTCTCCCTTCTATTTGAACTTATAGTTGGCTCTGGAGTTGGTAGGTATATGTTCAAGAGACTTGAATCTTTGGGTTATCCATGTGCCAGCTGGGCCCTGAGTCTCAGTAGAGTTGTAATGCCTACTCTCCAGTTCATTGGACTCACCCCAGACAACTAACAAGGAGGTGAGGATGGATAACCACCACCAAGGAACCAAGAGAGTCTACAACTGCAAGCAAGAGAGTCCCATCCATCAGCCATATGAGGTCGAGGTCCCCTCAGTTAGAGGTGGTGTGGGCATCACCATCCCAGAATCCTCAAGATTGGGGAATAAAATATGGATTAGAGTAGACTTACTGGTATTCTACTATAGACTTATTGTGATTCTAGCAATGGAAGAAATTATATCATTGATGTGGAGACTGTGGCCACTGGAGGTGCTGAAGGCAGGGAGAGGGAAAAAGAGGTATAATATGGGGGTGTTTTTGGGACTTGGGTATTGTCCTGAATGACAGATACAGGCCATTATATATCCTGTATAACCTGCAGAATTGAGTGGGAGAGAGTGTAAACTAGAATGTAAACTATAATCCATGCTAGTGGCAATGTTCCAAATCTGTTCACCAAATGCAATGAATGTACCACACTAATGAAAGAAGTTGTTAATGTGGGGAAGGATAGGAGGTGTGGGGAGTGGGGCTTATGGAAAACCTTATATATTTTTGTGTAACATTTTGTGTAATCAAAGTATCTTTTAAAAAATAAAAAAAAATATTTAAAAAGATGACCCCTATATCCTTTGCTCCTGGTGTTACTTCTATGATTATGTTTTGTTATATGGCAAAAGGGAGATTATCTGGGTAGGCCTAATCTAATTGCACAAACCTGTTAAATGCTGAGTTTTCTCTGACTATATTTGAGAATTAAATTGTCATTAGATTCACAGTTCACAGAATTATGTCAAGACCTGTGTGGTAAACCTAAGTGGGGTGACTGCCTGCTAAAATGAAAGTCTTAAATAGGATACAGAGTCTTCTAATATAAGACAAAATACCCAGGATACAATAAAAAATACAATGAAAAAAATCACCCTTTATACCAAGAACCTGGAAAATAAAAACTTGAAAGAGAAAAAAACAATCAAATGACACCAACACTAAGCTGAATCAGATGTTGAAATTATCTGACAAAGATTTTAAAGTACTGATCATAAGACTACTTCAACAGGGAATTATACATTTTCTTGGAAAAAAATAATAGAAAATCTCAGCAAAGAAATAGATGTTATAAAAGAGGTCTAAATGGAAATTACAGAACAGAAAATACAATAATAAAAATTTTAAAGCTTGCTTGATACAATCAGAGAACTTTAGGACAGAGCAATAGAATTTATACAATCTGAACAATAAAAGAAAAAGACTGCACAGAGGTAGAATCTGGAAGTTAGGTTACTAGGATAGAAAGGGAGTAAAGAGCAGTAAACTCAATCTGGACAGAACCTGTGATAAGATGGATGGTGGTGGTTTGGGCATGGATAGGGATGAGGGTGGTACAGTGATGTGAGTGGCATTGACAGTGCTGGAGTGGGAGTGGGATTGGGGGAATGGGTTGGGCAATCCACTGAGCTGGGGGAGGGCTGGATGAAGGAATGGGTGAATGTGTGACTAGGTGAACTCTGGGGAGGATGAGGGCTGTGGCTGAGAATACAATGATGGGGGTGCTATTTCAGGATCTATGGCAGGGGAGTGTCACTGATGCAAGGGGTCAGTGGCGGGGAGAGTGTGGGGTGGGGTATTCCTGGGGCATGCCACTATAGAAAATGAATATGTTCATGTTACACAGTGTTTTCTTGGTGGATGGAGACTCACACAGTTACCAATAAAACATTAAACTCCTATCCTGGAAAGTCCTGCTACTTTCTCAAAAAGAATGGCAAAACTTCTGGAGTATAAACTTAAGTCAAGAAAACAGACCAGTATACCAAGACTTTGATATTAATGCTTGTACTTTTAAACCTTATTCTTACAAAATTGAAACTTAGCCAAATAACAACTAATGCCTGAGTTACCTCTTGAAAACCTCCGTGTGGTCTCTCACTAAGACAAACTCAGCAAACAAAATCACTACCTTCCCCCTATGTGGGAGATGATTATCAGGGATGAACTTCCTTAGCCCCATGGAATTACTACCAAGTGCTAATGAGTGATGCATTTGCAAGATATCTTGATCAAAAGGGGGAAACATTAAACACAAAAGAGTTTTTATGGCTCAGAGACTTGAAGTGAGTCAGGTAGTCATTCCAGAGGTTCTGCTTAAGCACATCTCTGGAAGATGTCACTAACTGCCACAGTAAACAAAACCTTAAATAGGGGTGCTCCCAAGGGATCTAGAAATAACTGGACATTATAGGCAAGGGACATAGCCTCAAGAAATCTGCACCCTGTCAGTGACCCTTATCCTAGAATATATGATAATCTATTTACCCAAAATAACAGTGTTAGACTCAATTATAATTTCCCTACTCATGGTTCTTCTACCCCTTTTATTTGAACCTATAAAAGTACTATACCCATTAAATATATGCCCCAGAGACTTAAATCTTCGGTCTGTTCATATGCCAGTTGAGTCCTGAATCTCAGCAGAGCTGTAGCCAATACAAATCCAGTTCTTTGACTTGCTCAGGACAACTAAAAAAACAATGATAATGGACAACCCTCATCCCCCAAAACAAAGAATATCTACAACTGCAAGCAAAACAATTCTTTCCAACTTCCCCATAAGATCTAAGCCCCCACTCAATCTGAAGCAGAGCAGGCATCACCATGCCCAAATCCTCAAGATTGAGAAATGAGCAAACAAAAGGGGGGAAATGCAACCACATACCAAAGTAGACATTATTATTGTAGTAACAGAAGAACTTGCAACACGATAAAAAGATATTAACAGAGGCTCCGAGGGAAGGAACAGGGAAGAATACATGAAATATAGGGCAATTTGGAGGCATTGGATTGTTCTGTATGATACTACAATGGCAAATATAGGCCATTATACATTTTGTCAAAACATAGAAAACTATACAGTGCAATATGGAAGCCATAGTGTAAACTATAGACCTTGCTAGCAGCAATGCTTCAATATTGGTTTGTCAATTTTAACAAATTAACCACACTAATGTAAGATGTTATTAATTGGGGAAAATGTGGGAGGTTATATGAGAATCCTCTATATTTTCAATATAACTTTTCTGGGATCTAGAACTTCTCTAAAAATAAAGTTTATTTTATATATTTATATATATGAAGTGTCTCAAGGACCTGTGAGACAGTATCCAAAATTCCAGAATTGTATCATTGGAATTCTGGGTGAAGAGGAGAAAGAGAATGAGGCTGAAAACTCTTTGAAGAAATAATGGCTGAAAACTTTCTAAATTCATTAAAAGACACAAACCTACAGTTTCAGGGAGCTGACAAAACCCTGAATGGGATAATCCCAAGGAAATCAATGCCAGGACACATAACTAACTTCTGAAAACTGAAGACAGAAAAAAAATATCTTTAAATCAGTTAGAGTGAAATGACAGATTGCCAAAAGAGAAACATTAATTTTAAGGATAGCATATTTCTCACCTGAAACCATGGAGGTCAAAAGGAAGTGGTATAGGAAGACTGAGAAAATGGTAGAGTAGGAAGTTCCAGAATCAATCCTTCCACCAGAAGAACTATTAAACATGCAGAATCTACCTGAATCAATGATTTCAAAACTTCAGTCTCTATTAGAACACTGTAGAACAACCAGGAAAAGTGGGAGGAAGATGCTGGTAAATTACAATAAACACCAATAAATTGTTCTCTCTCCACGTGGTGGTTACTATTGCCCAGCTTCTGCTTTCATGGCAGACAGCAGTCAGGTCTGGGCCCTTGCATAGCTTTTTGGTGCCAGAAAGACACATCAAGATCTGCTTCTCTCAGATACAGGGTTGGCACAAGCCAATTACTGATCACAGCTATTGAATCAATACTTCGTATTGCTGGGGGCCCTGGCTCTGAGGACAGCCCTTATTTCAACTCACCCCAAACAAAGGTGGTAGAAGAGACTTAATGGTAAAATATTTTATCAGAGTTGCAGAGGACATTTGAAGGACTGCATTTGATTGACAATTCAATAGAAGGCCGTTTTGGGGAGTCATGAAAGAAATTCCTGATGCCCTCTGGCCCCTCCCTAATCCCTTCTCATGTACAGTTTGGAGTCAATGATGCTCCCTTATTGGGTCCCTGGCCTTGTACAGGCTGGGAAAGACTAACTTTGAAATTCCTCTCTTGTGTGCCTTCCTCCCAGAATTTGCCCTCCAGGCAAAAGCAGCTTGAGACTATGAAACCAGTATAAGAAACTACTGAGATGTGGAGTGGGTGTGGCTCAGTGGTTGTGTAGCTGCTTTGCATGTACAAAGTCCCAGGTTCAATCGCTGGTACTTCCTAAAAAGAAACAATTGAGGTAGACATACTGGGGCATAGGCTTATCTGCTCTAAGTCTGGCAGGGGAACATCATGGAAAAGAAGTTCTGCCTCCTGGGAAGTAGAGGGGCATTCAAACTCTTGTAAACAGTGGAACTGCTAGGTCACTAGCAAACATAAGCCCAGGATAAGACACAAGCCCAGAAAAGACATGCAGGACCCTGAACTTTGCATTCATGTTGGGTGAACATTCCCAATAGGAGGACTGACATTCAAGAAAATCTGTCATATCAACAACTGGTTAAAAACTCAAGAAACAGATGTCTTAGGGAATAAATCCCAGATTTAGCACTTTAAAATATTAAAATGTGCAGTGTACAATAGAAGATTACAAGACAAAGAAACAGAAAATAATGGCCCACCCAAAGGAAGAGGACATAAATCCAAAAACACTGAGGAAGAAGACCAGACTGTGATAATACCAGAAAATGACTTTTAAAAAGTGATCTTCCAACCACCACACCATGGAGCCTAGAGTGATTACAACTGAAAATGGGAGGATTGCATCCAGCATCCAGGTGGAATCTGAGCCTCCTCTTGACATAAAGGTGCAATGGACACAACCAATCCAGTGTCCACATAGAAGAGGTGGCATTGGATTGGGAAAAGTGGACATAATGGACAAAGGGTATGGGGAAAGGCAGGAAGAGATGAGAGGTGGAGGCGTCTTCGGGACATGGAGCTGCCCTGGATGGTGCTTCAGAGGTAATCACCGGACATTGTAAATCCTCACAGGGCCTACTTGATGGAATAGAGGAGAGTATGGGCCATGATGTGAACCAATGTATATGAGGTGCAGAGGTGCCCAAAGATGTACTTACCAAATCCAATGGATGTGTCATGATGATGGGAACGAGTGTTGTTGGGGGGGGGAGAGGGGGGGGTGGGGGGGTGGGGTTGAATGGGACCTCACATATATATTTTTAATGTAATATTATTACAAAGTCAATAAAAAATAAAAAAATTAAAAAAATAAAAATAAAAAAAAATAAAAAGTGATCTTCAATATGTTCAAGGAGATAAAGAAAAACATGTAAAAAGAACTACGGGACATCAGGAAAACAAAGAATGAACAAAATGAGAGTCTTAATAAAGAGATAGAAATTTTTAAAAGAACCAAACAGGGGAGCAAGTGTAGCTCAGTGATTGGGTGTCTGCTTCCCATGTACGAGATTCCAGGCTCAATTCCTGGTTCCTCTGAGTTAGGCTGAGGAGCAGAAAGAGAAAAGAATTATAAGAAGTGAAAATAGTCTAGGAAACCTCTGGGACACTATCAAACATACCAATATATGTATTTTAGGAGTCCCAAAAGGAGAAGAAAGAAAGGGGCAGAAGGAATATTTGAAGAAACAATGACAGAAAACTTCCCAATCTTAAAAAAAGATACGATGTGCACATCCAAAAAACCCGTAGAATACTAAACAGGATAAACACAAAGAAAAATAAACCCCATCACAAACTGATAAACATGTTGAATGCAAAGGACAAGGAAAGAGTTCTGAAAGCTGCAAGAGAAATGTAACATGTTATGTACAAGGGAGTCCCAATTAGATTATATGCTGATTCTTCACCGGAAGCCAGAAGGCAAGAAGACAATTGATTGAAATACTTAAAGTGTTGAAAGAAAACAACTGCAAATAAAGAACCGTGTATCAAGTGAGACTTTATTTAAAAAATGAGGGAGAGGGAAGCGGACTTGGTCCAATGGATAGGGCATCCACCTACCACATGGGAGGTCCATGGTTCAAACCCTGGGTCTCCTTAACCCGTGTGGCGCTGGCCCGTGTGCAGTGCTGATGCGCACAAGGAGTGCCCTGCCACGCAGGGGTTTCCCCCGCGTAGGGAAGCCCCACGCACAAGGAGTGCACCCTGTAAGGAGAACCGCCCAGCGTGAGTGAAAGTGCAGCCTGCCCAAGAATGGCGCTGCACACACACAGAGCTGACACAAGATGACTCAACAAAAAGAAACACAGATTCCCAGTGCTACTGATAAGGATAGAAGTGGTCACAGAAGAATACACAGCAAATGGACACAGAGAACAACTGGGGGCAGGGAAGGGAAGAGAAATTTTTAAAAGCCCTTTTAAAAAAAAGTAATGATAAATCTATGGTTTTGGACATACAATGTACAAAGATATAATTTTTAATAAGTACAAAGAAAGTAGGGGGATGGAGAGGTATAGGAACAGTGTATGTGTATGCTATTGAAGTCAAGCTGGTATCTAATCAAATATTAATGTTATATATTTAGAATGTTAAATTTGACAACCACAAGGAAAATATATGAAAATTGTATCCATATAGAAAAGAGAAGGGACTCAATATGGTACAGTAAAAAATAAAAATAAAAAAATTTTAAAACCCAAAAAATATAAAAGTAGACATTGGAAGATTTGAGGGACAAAAAAGGTGTAAGACTTACAAAAACTAAATAGCAAAATGGCAAAAGAAGTCCTGTATTTTCAGTATTTACTTTAAATGTAAATAATTTGTCAATGGGCAGATACTAGCAGAAGGTGTAAAAAAGCATGACTCAAATATATGTTATTTATAAGAAACTCATCTTAAATTCAAAGACGTAAGTAGGTTGAAAGTGAAAGGACAGAAAAATACGTAACATGAAAGAAGTAACCAAAAACAAGCTAGGATAGCTATATTAATATCAGATAAAATACACTTTAAGCCATAAACAGAAGAGGCAAAAACAATAATTACATACTGATAAATTGGCCAATTCAAACAAGAAGATGTACCAATTATAAATATATATTCATATAACAACAGAGCCCTAAAATATGTTAATCAAACTGGCAAATTTGAAGGAAGAAATTTACAGTTCTTCATAAATAGTAGGAGACTTTGATACACCACTATTAATAATGGATTGAACATCTAGATAGACGATCAGTAAGAGAATAGAAGACTTAAATGATACTCTAAACCAACTAGACCTAGCAGACATATATAGAACACTTCATCCAACAGCAAAAATATATGAATTTTTCTTGAATGCACATGGATCATTCTTCAGGATTGACAATAACATAAGTCACAAAACAAGTCTTAATCATTCAAAATCATACAGTACATTGTGGGATGAAGGTAGCAATGAATAACAGAGGGAGACATGGAAAATTAACAAATATGTGGAAATTAAACAATGTGCTCAATGTACTCTTAAAGAACAAATGGGTTAAAGAGGAACTCACAAGGGAAATTAGGAAATATCTTGAGGTGAATGAAAATTAAAATACAACATAACAAACTTATGTAATGCAGCAAAGGCAGTGCTGAGAGGGGAATTTATAGCTCTTAATGCTTATATTGAAAAGGAAGAAAGATATCAAATCAGAGACCTAACTGCAAAACTGGAAGAACTAGAAAAAGAAGAGAAAACTAAGCCCAAAGTGAGAAGAAGGAAAAACAAAGATTAGAGTGGAAATCATTGAAATGGAGAAAAAGAAGAATAAAACAATAGAAGCAACAAAACCAAAAGTTGACTCTTTGAAAAGATCAATAAAATTGACAATATTCAGGTAGTCTGAAGAAGAAAAAAAGAGGACACAAGTGATCAAAATCAGAAGTGAAAAGGGGTACATGACTACAGAACCCACCAAAATAAAAAGGACAATAAGAGGATAATAAGAACAACTAAAGACCACCATACTAGATAAGCTAGATTAAATGGACAATTTCATAGAAACACATAATCTATCTTTACTGACTCAAAAAGAAATGGAAGGTCTCAACAAACCAATTATTAGTAAAGAGATTGAATTAGTAACCAAGAACATCTTAACAAGGAAAAGTCCAGGACTAAATGGTTTCAGGTGATTTTAACAACATTCCAAGAAGAATTAACAGAAATCTTGCTCAAATTCTGCCAAAAAAAAAAAAGAGTTGAAGAAGAGGGAATACTAATTTATTATGCAAGGCCAAGATCATCTTCATACCAAAAAAAAATAGATACCAAAGGAAAGAATATTACAGACCAACATTTCTTATGAATATAGATTCGTGCAAAAATCCTCTGCAAATCAAATCCAACAGTACATTAAAAGACTTATATACAATGATCAAGTGGAATTCATCCATGGTGTTCAGGGCTGGTTCAAAATAAGAAAATCACTTAATGTAATGTACCCCATTAATAGAATGAAAGGAAAAAAAATCACATGATTGTCTCAATTGACATTGAAAAGGAATTTGACTATATTCAGTACCTCTTCTTGGTTAAAAGCACTTAGAAAACTGAGAATAGAAGAAAAGCTTTTCAATGTGATCAAGGACATATGTGAAAAACCCATAGCTAATGTTATACTCAATAGAGAAAGATTGAAAGCTTTCTCTTGAATATCAGGATCAAGACAAAGATGCCCACTGCCACCACTGTTATTTACTTTTGTACTGGATGTTCTAACCAGAGTAATTGAATAAGAAAGGAAACAAAAGTCATCCAAATTGGAAAGGAAGACATAAAGCTTTCCCTATTTGCAGATGACATGATCCCACATACAGAAAATCCTGAAAAATCCAGTAAAGTTCCTAGACCTAATAAATGAATTCAGCAAAGTGGTGGGGTACAAGATCAACACCACCAAATCAGTAGTGATTTTATACACTATTAATGAACAATCAGAAGAAGAAATCAAGGGAAAAACTTCCATTTTTAATAGCAACTAAAAGAATCAAATAGCTAAGAATAAATCTAATCAAGGATATAAAGGACTTGTACACAGAAAACTAAAAAACATTGCAAAGTAAAATCAAAGACCTAAATAAATTGAAGGACATCTGAGTTCATGGACTGGAGGACTGAATATTGTTAAGATGTCAATTCTACCCAAAGAGATTTGCCATTTCAAAACAATCCCAATCAAAATTCCAACAACCTTCTTTGCATAAATGGAAAAGCCAATCATCAAATTTATATGGAAGGTAAGGGACCTAGAATGGCCAAAGCCATTTTGAAAAAGATGAACAAAGTTGGAGGACCTATACTTCCCAGTCTTAAAACTTATTACAGAGTCACAGTAATCAACACAGCATGGTACTAATACAAGGACAAACATACAGACTAATGTAATCAAATTGAGAGCTCAGAAATCAACACTCACATTTATGGCCAACTGTTTTTTTGACTAGGGGGAAAAGACCACTCACCTGGGAAACAATAGTCTTTTCAACAAATGGTTTTGGGAAAACTGGATCTCTATTTGCAAAAGAGTGACAATAGACCCCTATGTCTTACCATACACAAAAATCAACTCAAAATAGATTAAAGACTTAAATATAAGAGCCAGAAATATAAAACTGCTAGAAAAAAATGTAGGGAAGCCTCTTCAGGACCTTGTGTTAGGCAATGGTTTCAGAATTTATACCCAAAGCACAAACAACAAAAGAAAAAAAAAGAGACTTCATCAAAATTAAAACTTTGAGCCTCTAGGACTTTATTATGACATTATTATAACCTGCACAGGGAAACGGACTTTGGCCCAGTGGTTAGGGCGTCCGTCTACCATATGGGAGGTCCACGGTTCAAACCCCGGGCCTCCTTGACCCGTGTGGAGCTGGCCATGCGCAGCGCTGATGCGCGCAAGGAGTGCCTTGCCACGCAAGGGTGTCCCCCGCGTGGGGGAGCCCCACGCGCAAGGAGTGCGCCCATGAGGAAAAGCTGCCCAGCGTGACGCCTACACTTCCCGTGGTGCCGCTGATGACAACAGAAGCGGACAAAGAAACAAGACGCAGCGAATAGACACCAAGAACAGACAACCAGGGGAGGGGGGGAAATTAAATAAATAAATAAATCTTTAAAAAAAATAAATAAATAAAAAAATAACCTGCACAATGGAAGAAAATATTTGGAAATCACATATTTGATAAGGGCTTAATATTCATAATGTGCAGAGAACTTCCACAACTCAACAACAAAAGGACAACTCAATTACAAAGTGGGTAAAAGACTTGAATAGATATTTCTCCAAAGAAGATATATAAATTGTCAAAAAGCACATGAAAAGATCCTCAACATCATTAGTCATTAGGGAAATGCAAAGCAAAACCACAGTGAGACAGCAAAACCACAATGAGACACCATTTTATACCTACTAGAATGGCTTGTATTTTTTTTTAAGATTTAAAAAAAAATTTCTCTCCCTCCCCTCCCCCACTTGTCTGCTCTCTGTGTCCATTTGCTGTATGTTCTTCTGTGATTGCTTCTATCCTTATCGGCGGCACCAGGAATCTGTGTTTCTTTTTGTTGCGTCATCTTGCTGTGTCAGCTCTCCATTTGTGTGAAGCCATTCTTGGGCAGGCTGCACTTTCTTTCACGCTGGGTGGCTCTCCTTATGGAGTGCACTCCTTGCACATGGGGCTCCCCTATGTGGGGGACAACCCTGTGTGGCACGGCACTCCCTGCGTGCATCAGCACTGCACATGGACCAGCTCCACACTGGTCAAGGAGGCCTGGGGTTTAAACTGCAGACCTCCCATGTGGTAGGTGGATGCCCTATCCATTGGGCCAAGTCCGCTTCCCAATGGCTTGTATTTTAAAAACAAGTAATTACAAGTGTTTGAGAGGATATGGAGAAATAAAACACTCATTCATTGCTAGTGGGAAAGTTAAATTGTGCAGCCACTGTGGAATTCAGTTTGGCAGTTCTTCAGAAAGTTAAGTGTAGAATTACTATATTCTAGAAATCCTACTTCTTGGTATATACCCCTCAAAAATTAAAACCAAGGATTTGAACAGATATTTGTACTCTGCTGTTCACAGTGACATTATTCACAATCGCCAAAATGTGGAAGCAACCCATGTCCATCGACTCAAAAATCAATAAACAAAATGTGTTATATATACACACAGGAACATTTTTCATTGTAAAAATGAATGAAGTTCTGGTACATGAAACAACATGGATGGACCTTCAAGACATCATGTTGAGTGAAATGAGTCAGACATAAAAGCATGAACATTGTGTGATCTCACTGATATGAAATTTAGACCAAACAAACTCATAAAGAGTCAGAATCTAGAATATAAATTACAGGGGACAGGTTGCAGGTAGGGAATAGGGAGTAAGGCTTAAATGTACAGAGTTTCTATTGGGTCAATGGAAAGGTTTTGGTAATGGACGGTGGTGATTTTAGCATAAACTGTGAATGTGACAACTGTAGTGAATTATATAGTTGAATGTGGCTAAAGGGGAAGTCTTAAGTTGTATATATGTTAGTAGAATAAAAATTTCTTTAAATCCATGGAACTGTTTTTCACTTAGAGAACAAACAGGGAACCTTAAGTTAAATGATGCACTATAGTTAATAGTACAGTTATAAATATGTGCTTTCATCAATTGTAACAAATGTACCAAACCAATGAAAGATGTTTATAGTAGGGTGTTACATGGGAATCCTGTATTTTACGGATGATTGTTCTGTAAACCAACAACTTCTCTAATAAAAAATAAAAATTTAAAAGTGGCATGACATTTTTCAAGCACTAAAAGAAAAGAGCTGTCAACAACAAATTTTATAGCGGATTTAAATTCTAATATCTCAAGAATTACCTTAAAATAAAGTAGTGTAAATATGTCAGTCAAAAGGCTGAGATTGGCAAACAATATATACACACACACCCCAACTATATGCTGTTTGAAATGAGGACAAACGCACTTCAAATTCAAAGACAAAGGTAAGTTGAATATAAAAGGATGCTTTAATATACTTTTATGAAATATATGGAACCAGAATTAAAAACACAATCCCATTTGAATCACAGTAAGGAAAATGAAATACTTAGATGTACACTTAACAAAGTCTGTACAGGATCTGTATTTTGAAAATTATAAAATGCTAATGAAAGAAATCAATGAAGACTTAAATAAATGGAGAGTCATAACATGTGCATGGATTGGAAGATTCACATTAGTAAAATATCAATTCTTTCTAAATTAATCTACAGGTTAAAAGTAATTCCTGTCAAAATCCCAGCAAGGTTTTTTTTTTTGGCAGAGACAGGCTTATTTTAAAAATTAAATGGAAAGACATGGGACTTAGAATAGCTGAAACACTACTGAAAAAGAAGAACAAAGTGAGACAAATCAGTATGGCTGATATTAAGGTTTACTATAAATCCATAATATTAAAATCATGCTGTATGGAGAAATAGACATATAGGTCAATAGAACAGAATAGAGAACTCAGAAATAGGCCATGCAAATATTACCAACTGGTTTTTTACAAAGATGCAAAAGCAATTCAATGTAGGAGGGATGGTATTTTCAAAAAATGATGCTGGAGGCAACTGGGCATCCATTGGCCAAAAAGAAGGAAACTTCATCTAATATTTATATTAAGACTAAATTAAAACAGGTCACAGATATAGATGCAAGTTTATTATACTGTTAGGAAAAATATAAGAGAAAATCTTTGTGATTTAGAGATAGGAAAAGAGTTCTTAGAAGACACAAATAGCATGACCCATAAAAGGAAAAATTGATAAAGTAGATCTTACCAAAATTAAAATTTTGCTCTGCAGAAGACCCTGCAAAGAGAAAAAAAGACAATGTAGAGATTGGGAGAAAATCTCCATATTTGCAAGCTCCATATCTGACCAAGAACAAGTATCTTGAATATATTATGAATTCTCAAAACTCAACATTTAAAAATAATACAACTGAAAAATGGGAAAAAGCCATACATTGACATTTCACTGAAGAAGATATACAGATGGCAAATAATCATATGAAAAGTGTTCAACACCATTAGCCATTAGAGAAATGCAAATTAAAAGCACAATGAGATATCACTAAACAATTACCAAAATTTACTAAAATAGAAAGTAGTGATAATAAATGCTGGTAAGGATACAGAGACACTAGATCACTTATATATTGCCAGTTGGAATATAAAATGGCACAGCCACTCTGGAAAACAGTTTGGTAGTTATAAAATTACACATGCAATTAAACATACAATCCAGCTAGTGCATTCTTGGGTATTTATCCTAGAGAAATGAAAAATTATGTTCACACAGGAGCTGTACATAAATATGAATAGCAGCTTAATTCACAATAGCCAAATTCTGAAAACAATTCAGATGCCCTTCAATGAATGAATGATTAACAAACTGTTACGCCCATACTACAGAATACTACTCAACAATAACAAGAAATGAATTACTGATACAGATAAAAACTTAGATGAATCCCAAGAGAATTATGCTGAGTGAAAAAGTTAATCCCAAAGGATACATGTTGCAAAATTCCACTGATAAAGCATTCTTGAAATAACAAAAACATAGAAATGATGCATTAGGGGAGGGAGATGAGAAGGAGTTGAGTACGGCTATGAAAAGGCAACAAGAGATTTTGATGGTGATGGAATGTTCTATCTTAACTATTGTAGGTACACAAAACTGCATATGTGATAGAATTTCATATTACTAAGTACACAAACACACAAATGAGTGCAAGTAAAACTAGGGAAATCTGAATAAGGTCGATAGATTGCATCAATGTTAATATCCTGGTTGATATGCACTATATTTGCAAGACATTACCATTGGAGGAAACTGGGAAAAGGGTACAATGAATATCTCTATATTATTTCTTACAACTGCATGTAAAGCTACAATAATTCCAAACTAAAAGTTTAATTTTAAAAAGCACTTGCAAACAAGCTCTGACTCCCCACTGCCTTCAGAATTAAGTCCAAGCTCTTTAGCTTCATTCTCCAAGCTCCCTGCAAACAGACTCCAAATTACCTTTCCAGTCTTACTTTCACAAACCTTCTGCAGACAATAGCTGAAGGAGTTCCCCATGTCTCTGCTTCTCCACTCAGCTCATGTGATTCCTGTTGTTCAGAAGACTCCCTCCATCCCTTTGTCCACATGCCCCTAACCTAGTCTTCCTTCAATGAGCACCTCCAAGTGGCCCCTCCGGAAATTCCTTCTTCCTCCGAGATCCCGTAGCGTCTTAATGCTTCATATTGCAGCTATGTGTGTACTTGCTTTATATTATCCATAAAACTATAAGCTTTTCTTAGACAGGACAGAGAGTCATTTATGTCTGATACACCCAGATTCTAGTAAGTGCTGGCATTAGCACTTGGGATGCCGAGATGGTGTGCTGGAAAGCGCATTCCATCCTGTGAGAAGGGAGTAATTGAAGAAGTACCAAACCAGCTCTGGAGGCAGCCTGACTTCCCCTCTAGTCCTGGTTCCACCACCTATTAATATTTTGGCCTTTAACTTTATCCCCAATTTCCTCAACTGTATAAAAGAGCAATACATGGTAAGTAAAACTGTATTAAAAATCACCTTCCTCAAAACCTGGCACATACATACACTGAAAATGCAGCTGGAGTTCGAAGACTTGAATGTATGCACTTAAGTAAACAATTTGTTTTCTTTGTACACTCAGATTCCTCATCTGTAAAATGGGGCAATAATATCTATGAATGAAGTAAGATTAACTGAGTTATTTGTGTGAAAGCACTTTAGGAATGTAAAAGCGCAATATCCAAGGAAAGTATTATTGGTGGAATGTGAATGAGCTAACATTTCCTAGGGTGTTCACCCAGAGTCAGGCAGTTTTCCATGAGTTAGCTCATTTAGACCTTATTATAATTCTCTGAGCTGCCGACTATTACTATCTCCATTTTACAGATGAAGAGAGTGGGCATAGCAAGGTTGGCTAAGTGGCAGAGGGTGCCTACCTCCAGGACTTCTGTGTTAGCACCATAATACCTCTCAAGGAGAGACACATGGGTGATGTTCACAACTTTCACAACTCTAATTTTGGAAATCTCTTGTCTTTCTGTTTCTTACCAGGTTCTTCTTTTGTTTTTAAGCTCCATAGAAAAACTGATAATAGCTGTGTTCCCCGCATTTCACATGGAAATAAGTATCTTCTTTGCAACTTTTTGATTTCCAGGACTAAGACTGCTTAACAATCCCTTCCATTGTCCCGTATCAGCTTCTCCTCCATTCTTTTTTTGTTTTATTTTATTTTATTTCATTTTTAAAGAAGCTTTAGATTACAAAAATGTTACATAAAAAATATAGGGGATTCCCCAATGCCTCACCCTATACTTTCTCTCCTTGCACCCCCCCCCCCGCTACAAATAGTTTGTAAACTCGCAGAGATAGCATCTCTTACCTCAGAGAGAAAGGCCACCAGACAAAACTCCTCCAGTGTCTGCCCCACACACATCCTCCAGCATTTTCTCTTTCCTCCATCCAAGTTTAATACCTTTATCAGGTCCCTTGAGTGCTTGTCAAGCTGGGAAATCACCTGGGATGCTTGTTGAAATTATCCACCACAGACCTACAGAATTAAAAACTGGAGGTCAGACCTGGGTGTCTGCATTTTGACAAGCTTCATCAGGTGATTTTGATACAGAAGAAAGCTTGAGACTATTTTTTTAGAATATTTTTGAACAATAGTCTTTGTATCTTTGATCCCTTACTCTCCATTAGATTCTCTTAGCCTACAAAGTTACTCAACTCTCTTCTATCCTAATAATAATATAACAAAGGGTAATGGTGAAGAATAATGTTAATATCGGTAAAACACTCACAAATGTACCTAGTAGATAAACATATGTGTTAGCTCTTACTATTCTTATATTTTTTAACTAAACTCCATAATTTATTCAGATTTCTTTAGTTTTTTATCTAATGTCCTTTATCTGCTTGAGGATCCCATCTAGCATATCATGTTACATTTCATTATCATGATTGCTTAGGCTCCTCTTGGCTATGGCAGTTTTGCAGACTTTCCTTATTTTTGATGGCCTTGACAATTTTAAGGAATTCTAGTTAAGTATATCATAGGATGCTCTTCTATTGGAATTTGAATTTTCTGTTAATTAGATTGGGGTTATGGGTTTTGGGTAAGAAGATCCTAGAGATAGAGTACTACATATGGATCTGTATTTTATACTTTGAGTTATAATCCCATATAACTTTTTTTTTTTTCTCAAATTGTTCTAGCTTTGGCCATTGGGAACTTTTTCATTGGCTTTTGTGTCTTCTTTGACATACCCTAATCGATGTGTGTGTTTTTTTTTAAGCACTGCCTTACTTTCTGGTACTATAAGTTGCTCCAGGTTCATCTTTCCTATTTCATGCCCTAGTCAAAGAGTCAGTAATTTCTCCAAGGATCCCTGTCATTTATTGGAAAATGGTATTAGAAAACAAGATCAAGATATTAGATGTGCTTGTTGCTACTAGGGTGTCATTTCTTTTAGGCCCTGCTAGTTGATAGAACAAAAATCTTTGTGTATACTGGCCTGTCCATATGTATAAATATAAGTACAAATATAAATATATAACTATCTGTATCTATAGTAACTTAAATGTGAGTTCTTACTAATGTCTACAACTCCAGTCATTACCCCATGAAGCATTTTCACCTCCTCCTCTTCCTGATTTGTAAATTTCCACTCCAACAATGAGAAACCTGACTCCCACCATCTGCCACCCATTTAATTGTATACATGTATACACATGTATACACATATACATGTATACAGTATACATGTTTAATAGTGTCAGAATTTGTTAACTGTATTCTCCTTCCCACCCCAAAATACATTTATTAACTAGAGTACAGTCCTTTGGGCATTCCCTTTGCCTTTACTCTTACAGTCTCCATTCATTTCCAAAGACAGTAAGGTCAGCAGGTTTACCTACCAGGGTAGTTATAATATAAGTAGATTCTCTTGTCACAGGCTGTATTCTTTCCTGGGATCTCCCAACTTCCTAATTTATTATTTTTTAATTTGAATACATTAAAGTTCACTATGTTGTAAAATTCCATAGGTTTTGACAGAGCCTAATATATCCATCAATACAGTATCATACTGAATAGTTTCACTGCCCTAAAAATCCTATGCTTCACCTACTCATCCCTCCCTTCTTCCCCAGAACCTCAGACAACTACTGATTATTTTACTGTCTCTGTAGTTTTGTCTTTTCCAGAATATCATATAATTGGAATTGTATGGTATGTAGTCTTATCAGCCTGGCATCTTTCACTTAGCAATGTTCTTTTAAGTTTCCTTCATATTTTTTTGTGGCTTGGTACCTCATTTCTTCATATTATTGAATAATAGCCCAGTGTATGGAGGTATCACAGCTAGTTTATCCATTCACCTATTAAAGTGTATCTTGGATGCTTCAAATTTCAGGCAATTATGACTAGAGCTGCAATAGACATTGTGTAGAGGTTTTTTTGTGATAAATAGCTTGGGTTGCAATTGCTGGATCATATGGTAAAACTATGTGTATTAGTCAGCCAGAGGGGTGCTGATGCAAAATACCAAAAGCCTACTGGCTTTTATGAAGGGTATTTATTTGGGATAGGAGCTTACAGATATCAGGCCATAAGCATAAGTTACTTCCCTCACCAAAGTCTATTTTCATGTGTTGGAGCAAGATGGCTGCCAATGTCTGCAAGGGTTCAGGCTTCCTGGGTTCCTCCCTTCCAGGGTCTTGCTTCTCTCTAGGTTCAGGGTTCCTCCCTTCCCAGGGCTTACTTCTTCCTGGGCTCAGGGTTCCTTTCTTCCTGGGACTTACTTCTTTTCCTCTGTGAGCTTACTTCCTGGGGCTCCAACTTAAGGCTTTAGCATCAAACTCCAACATCAAAAATCCTCCAACTCTGTCCTTTGCCATGTGTTTTATCTCAGTGCCCTACTGGCACAAGAGGTTTATATAATTACTTAATCAAATAAATCTATCAATCCAATATAATCAAATATGCCCAGAGGAAAAGAGCAGTTTACCGCATAATTCTATATTTCTTTTTGGAATTCATCAATAATATCAGACTGCTACACTATGCTTAGTTTTGTTTTTTTTTTAAGAAACTGCCAAACTGTCTTCCAAAGTGGCTGTACCATTTTGTATTTCCACCAGCAATGAATAAAAAGTCTTCTTGTTTCACATCTCATTTAACAATCTAGCTATTTGGCTTTTAGCCATTCAAATAGGCTAGTAGTGGTTATCTTTTTTTTTTTTTAAGATTTATTTTATTTATTTCTCTCCCCTTCCCACCCCACCCCAGTTGTCTGTTCTCTGTGTCCATTTGCTGCATGTTCTTCTTTGTCCACTTCTGTTGTTGTCAGCAGCATGGGAATCTGTATTTCTTTTTGTTGCATCATCTTGTTGTGTCAGCTCTCTGTGTGTGAGGCGCCATTCCTGGGCAGGCTGAACTTTCTTTCATGCTGGGTGGCTCTCCTTATGGGGCACACTCCTTGTGCATGGGGCTCCCCTATGCAGGGGGCACCCCTGCATGGCAGGGCACTCCTTGCATGCATCAGCACTGCGCATGGGCCAGCTCCACACAGGTCAAGGAGGCCCAGGGTTTGAACAGTGGACCTCCCATGTGGGTAGATGGATGCCCTATCCACTGGGCCAAGTCTGCTTCCCTAGTAGTGATTATCTTGTTGCTGGTTTAATTTGTAATTCTCTAATGTCAAATAATGTTAAGCATCCTTCCACATACTTATTTGGCATCACTATATTGTCTCTGGTGAAGTATTTGTTCAGACCTTTAGCCCATTTTTAAATTGAATTATTCATTTTCTTATTGTTGAGTTTTAAAAATTCTTTGTATATTTTGGATAAAATTCCTTTATCAGATAACGTGTTTTGCAAATATTTTCTCCCCATATGTGGCTTGTCTTTGCATTCACAGTCTCTTTCATGGAGGAGAATTTTTTTTTTTTTAATTTTAGAAAAGTCCCACCTATTTTTTTATCTTAAATGGATCATATTTTTGGAGTTATAACTAAAAAGCTCATTGTCAAACCCAAGGTCACATACATTTTCTCATATTTATCTTCTAGAAATGTTATAATTTTGCATTTCACATTTATGCCATTTTTAGTTCATTTTTGTGAAAAGGTTAAGGTCTGTGTCTAGATTCAATTGTTTTTGTTTTTGCATGTGTATGTCCAATTGTTCCAGCACCATTTTTTTTTAAAAGACTGTTGTCTCTCCATTGAATTGACTTTGCTCCATTATCAAAAATCAGTTCACTATATTTGTGTGGGTCTATTTTAAAGATCTCTATTGTGTTCTATTGAGCTAAATGTCTGTTGTTTCACCACTACCATGTTGTCTTTTTTTAAAAAAAAGATTTATTTACTTATTTATTTCTCTCCCCTCCCCACCCCCCATCCTGGTTGTCTGTTCTCTGTGTCTATTTGCTGCGTTTTCTTTGTCCTCTTCTGTTGCTGTCAGCGGCATGGGAATCTGTATTTCTTTTTGTTGTGTCATCTTGTTGTGTCAGCTCTCCGTGTGTGCAGCACCATTCCTGGGCAGGCTGCACTTTTGCACTGGGCGGCTCTCCTTATGGGGTGCGCTCCTTGCACTTGGGGCTCCCCTATGTGGGGGACACCCCTCTGAGGCAGGGCACTCCTTGCACGCATCAGCACTGCGCATGGGCCAGCTCCACATGGGTCAAGGAGACCCAGGGTTTGAACCACAGACCTCCCATGTGGTAGACGGATTCCCTAACCACAGGGCCAAGTCCGCCGCCCTACCATGTTGTCTCGATCACTGTAGCTGTATAGTAAGTCACAAAGTCAGTAATGTCACTCCACCAACTTGGTTCTTCTTCTTCAGTATTTTGTTGACTATTCTATTTGTTTGTTTGTTTACCTTTCCATATAAACTTCAGTATAATTTTGTTGATATCCACAGATTACTGTGATTTTTACTGGGGCTGTGTTTAATCTATAAAACAAGATAGAAATAACTGACATCTGTTAAATTTGATTTGCTAATATTTTGTTGAGGATTTTGTACCTCTAGTCATAAGAGACCCTGGTCTGGTGACTTTCCTTTCTTGTAATGTATTTCACTGGTTTTAGTGTTTGGATGATGCTGGCCTCATAAAATGAGTTAGGAAGTGTTCCCTACGCTCCTAATTTTCAAGAAGAGATTATAGGGAATTTTTGTCATTTCTTCCTTAAAAAATTGGAGAATTCACCAGTCAAATCATCTGGTCTGAGACCTTCTTTTGTGGAAGATTATCAATTATTGATTCAATTTCTTTCATAGTTACAGGCCTATTTAGATTATCTATTTTTCCTTGTGTAAGTTTTAGTAATGTCTTTCAGGGAATTGGTGCATTTCATCTAAGTTAGCAGATGTGTGGACATAGAATTGTTCATTTATTACTTTATTATCTTTTTAATATCCATGGGATCAGTAGTAATGAGGCCTCTTTCATTTCTTATATTCAGAATTTGTACTTTCTCTCTTTTTTCTTGGTTAGCATGGCTAGAGGTTTGCAGTTTTATTGAACTTTTAAAGAACCAACCTTTGGTTTCTTTGATTTTCTCTATTGTTTTCCAGCTTTTTAAAAAATTTCATTGATTCTGCTTTAATTTTTCATTGTTTTCTCTCTTTAGCTTGCTGTAGGCTTAAATTCTTTTTTTCCCTAGTTTCTTAAGGAGAAAGCGTATATAACTGATCTTAGAACTTTCTTCTTCTTTAAATATATACATTTAATACTATAAATTTTCCTCTAAGTACTGCTTTCACTATATCCCACAAACTCAGTAAGTTGAATTATCATTTTCTTTTCATGTAAAATATTTTAAATTTTTTGAGATATCTCCCTTGAATCCTGTGTTAAGAAATATGTTGTTTACTCTCCAAATATTTGGGGATTTTCCATATACCATTCTTTCATTGATTCTAGTTTAATGTCATTGTGCTCTGGGTATATATTTTGTATGATTCTATTTTTTTCATTTTTAAGGTGTGTCTTATGGCACAGGATGTGGTCTATCTTGCTGATTATCCATGTAGACCCAAGCAGAATGGGTATTCTATTGTTGTTGAATGAAGTATTCCATAAATGTCAAATATATCTAGTTTCTTATGGTTCTGTTCCATTCACCTATATCTTTACTGAATTTCTGCCTGCTGGATCTATCAATTACTGAAAAAGGGGTGTTGTACTAGTGAATATGTCTATTCCTCCTTGCATTTTTATCAGGTTTTGCTTCATGTTTTTCACACTGTTTTGTTAAATATATATGCAGTATGGATAATGTCTTTTTAGAGAATTGACACCTTTATCATTATAATACCCTTCCTTATCCCTTATCATTGTTTTTCCAAATCTGATATGTCTCAAGTTAATATAGCTAATTTTCTTTCTTTTGACAGTGTTGGTATGGTATGACCTTCTCCATCCCATAACGTTTTACTTTCTTATGCCTTTATATTTACAATGAATTTCTTACAAACAATATATAGTTGGTTATTTTTAATGCACTCAGACAGTATCTATCTTTAACTCATAGATTTAGACCATTCACATTTAAAATGATCTTTGATACAGTTGATTTAATATCTACCTTGTAATTGTTTTCCAATTGCTGCATTTGTTTTTTGTTTCTTTTATATTTCTCTTTTTCTGACCTCTCTGGTTGTAACTGAACATTTCATATCATTCACTTTTTTCTCCTTTCTTAACAATTATATTTTTTAAAATTACACTTTTTAAAAAAATTAGTGGCTGTCCTAGAGTCCACAGTGTACATTTAAAACTAATCTAAGTTTATTTTCCAATAACACTATACTGCTTCACATGCAGGGCAGGTACCTTATAATGGTATAGTCCCAAGTTTTCTCCCCATCCCTTATAACATTGTTGTCATTCCTTTCACTTATACATAAGCTATAATGACCCATAATTGTTTCTATTATTACTTTGAACATAGAGTTATCTGTTGGGGCAGTTAAAAATAAGAATAGAAAATATTTTATTGTACCTTCATTTATCCCTTCTCTGATGCTCTTCCCTTCTTTATTTAGATATGAGTTTCTGGTCTATATCATTTTCCTTCCCCTTGAAGAACTTCTTTTAAAATTTCTTGTGGGGGAAGCAGACTTGGCCCAATGGATAGGGTGTCTGCCTACCACATGGGAGGTCTGCGGTTCAAACACCAGGCCTCCTTGACCCGTGTGGAGCTGGCCCATGTGCAGCGCTGATGCACGCAAGGAGTGCTGTGCCACACAGGGGTGTCCCTCGCGTAGGGGAGCCCCACGCGCACGAAGCGTGCCCCGTAAGGAGAGCCACCCAGCACGAAATAAAGTGCAACCTGCCCAAGAATGGCGCTGCACACACAGAGAGCTGACACAACAAGGTGACGCAACAAAAAGAAACACAGATTCCCGGTGCCGCTAATCAGGATAGAAGCGGTCACAGAAGAACACACAGCAAATGGACACAGAGAGCAGACAACTGGGGGTGGGGGGAGAAGGAGAGATAAATAAATGAATCTTTAAAAAAAAATTTCTTGTGGGCCAATAGTAACAAATTTCCTCAGTTTTTTTTTTCTAATCAGTCTTTTATTCTCCTTCAATTTTGAAAGATAATTTCATGTAATATAGAATTCTAGGTTGGTGTTTTTTCTTTTAATATGTTAAATATTTCACTCTGCCTTCTTCTTGCTTGCATGGTTTCTGGTAAGATGTCTGATGCAGTTCTTACCCTTATCCTCTATGGTAAGGTATACTCTCCACAACCCTTGGCTTTGTTCAAGATTTCCCCCTTGTTTTTTGTTTTTTGCCATTGAATGTTATATGCCTACATGTAGACTTTTAGGTATTTATCCTGTTTGGTGTTCTTTGAATTTTCTGGATCTGTGGTATGTCTGTCATTCATTTTGGAAAATTCTGTCATTATTACTACAAGTATTTCTTTTGCTCTTCTACCTCTTCTGATGTTTCAGTCATGCATATTTTGTACCTTTTGAAATTATCTCACATTTCCTGTATATTTTGTTGTGTTTTATTTTTATTTTTATTTTTTCATTCCTTTTCTCACTGCATTTCATTTTGGAATGTTTCTCTTGACATATATCCAATCTCACTGATTTTTTCTTTAGTTCTGTCCAATCTTCTGCTGAGCCTATTAAAGGCACGTTTTTGTTATCATTTTCTTTTGATTCTTTCAGTTTACCTTACGCATCTGTTCTTTCATGTCTACTTTTTCCATTAGTGCCCTTAACATATTAATCACAATTATTTTAAATCTCTATATAATTCCACAACTGAATCTGGTTCTGATGCTTGCTTTATCTCTTCAGTTTGTGTTTTTTCTTGCCTTTTAGTATTCTATGTAATTTTTTTGTTGAAAGCCAGATATGATATATTGGTAATTATAACTGAAGTAAATAAAGTAAAGGCCTTTACTAGAGGTTTTTTTGTTAATTTGGGTAAGAGTTGGGTAAGTGGTTAATGTTTACTGTAGTTGTAGGTACCAATGTTTCACTTTCCTCTAGTGTCCTTGTGTTTTTCCCCTTCCTTTGTTGTCTTTGGGATTCCCTAAAAAGTCCTTTATATATATTCTTGTAGCTCTTTCGGTTGTACTCCAATGTTATTATACTGAAGACTGTTGACATGGTGTTACAGCGTGAGGGAAGGGAAGTATTCTATAATTTTATGATTAAATCTCAGGTTTTTCAGTGGGCCTGAATCTCTGGGCTATGACCTTTAGCAGTGTTTCTCACTGTTTCTTTTTTTCCTTCCCTTTGGTGAGATAGAAAGTCTAGAAGTAGCTAGAGCTGGTTCATTGCCCCCTCCTCCGGTAAATAAGGCTCTGGTAAAGTTGTTTCCCTTACCCTAGGGATTAACTTCAGTTTTATTTTACATAATTAACTATTTAATCCAACTTTGTATTTAGTGTGTATTGATCTAGTTTTATTTTTCTTACATAGTGAGAGGTTTTCCCAAGGCCACCTACTAATCAGATAGACATTTTTAATAAGAAATAAAAGTGTTGAGAGAATTCCAGGGTGGTATAGATAACGGGGAAATTTTCGTAGAGGACCTGCTGTCTGGCAAGCACCTTGAAGGGTACAGAGGTCGTGGGGATACAGGCATTCCAGACAAAAGAGCAATATTAAAAGGGCACAGAGCCAAGGAAGCATCTATGGATGAAACAGTAGTTAAATTGAAACTCATCCTAGAAATCATCTGTGGTCCAATTACATCGTTTCTGAGTTAAACAATTTGCTCAATATTACACATCTAGAAAGGTGCAGGGCTGGGATTCAAACCCAGGAAGAATGACTCCAGAACTAATTTTCCTAACCACAAAAAGAAGTCCTGCCCAAGGTGGACCAGACAATTAGACCCAGAGCCAAGATGAGGCCTTCAATCTTTGTCTTCAAACTCTTAAACCTTCTACTCTCCAACAGGTTTACATCCTGAAACATAATTATTGCCCGAAACATCCTATGGAGATTAAAGTGATGGAGTTGACAGAGCCCTTAGGGGTCAAGGGAAAAAAAAAGTTTCTATAGAGATTCATAAATGATATATTCTCATGAGGCAGTGAGGATTTGTAGGCTAGCACTAATTACAGCCTTATATAAGTTCCCAGTGCTGTCTTCTTAATTAAATGAACCAGAATCTTTCTTGGTAAAATTTCCTTGATGATCAAGTCTGTGTAAGTGAAAACTTATGCCCCAGACTCAAGGGAATAAACCAACCAACTGAAGCCAGCTCTCACCTTGAGGGTGGGGCTGGGGTCAGGAGGAGAGTGTCAGGCACTGTGATGGGACTGGTAGAGAAGGATCATCGTTTTTGTTTTGTTTTTTTTTCAATATTTACAGTTTAGAGTGTTTAAGAGAAATTAGAAGTAATAGATTGGATGTCCACATAACAAAATGAATGGGCATTAAAAACCTAGTGCTTACTGAAAAAAAGGTAAGAAAATGGGATGAGATATATGGTACCTCATAATTTATGTAAATTAAAGATTTGTGCCCACAAAACATTATTATACATTTTTTGCAACAAGAAATACATATGAGATACATACTGTGGCAGTTTGGTATTATTAATGAATTCCAAAAATAGATATTGGATTGTGTTTTTAAACTGGTCTGCTCGCCTGGACATATTAGATTGTATTAAATTCAGAGTTTTCACTTTTACTTGATTAAATTATGATTAGGGCTTTGATTCAGCCATGTCAGTAGGATGTGAAAATGAGACGGCAGAAGAGAGAGTTGAGTTTTGATGCTGAAGCCCCATGAAGTAAATACATGGAGAAGGAAAACACAGACGATTTAATTTTGGACTCTGGAGCCCTGGGAAGAAAGTCAAGCCCTTCGCCTGATAGTTTGCTACTGAAGAGACCACAGCTGAGAAAGCTGGGAAAGAAAGTAGCCCCAGGGAGAGAGATGAGCCTTATGCTAGCCCACAGCTGGGAATGGAAGGAGTTGGGACCACGGAGCCTTAGGAGGAAGAGGAAGGCTGAACCCTCACAGAGACGAGCAGCCATTTTGCTCCAACATGTGGCAACAGACTTTGGGTGAGAAAGTACCTCTTATGGTACCTTGAGTTGGTCTCTTTATGGCCTTGTGACTGTAAGCTTCTACCTCAAATAAATACCCTTTGTAAGTGCCAACAGATTTCTAGTACTTTGTATCAGCACCCCTTTGGCTGACTAAAACACATATCAGACATGTTACAATGGTTGCCTATGGGAGGAAGGGAAAGAGAGTGAACTAAGCTGGATAAATACATCCTTATATAAAGTGTGTGTGTGTGTGTGTTACAACCCTAAACAACAATAAAATGCTTGAGAACAGTGTTCCGAAATGATTCACTTTTGAAGCTCTTATACTTCCTGATATATTATAGAAAATGTAGTAGTAGCTGTAGTTGAAGATGAATGACTACATCTCCAGGCTCTCTGGTGGTTCTGAATGTGACCTGCTGTGCATAGCAAAGGACCCTTCTTCCTAACACCTCCCTCTTCTTTTCCTTCCTATTCTCTCCTTTTAAAAACATTAATATCAATACAGGTGTTAGAAAATTCTTCCTTTTCATGAATCAAATCTCATTATATTCATATGGACTTGGTTCTTCCCTTTGACAACCCTTCAAACCAAACCAGTGCTGTTCAATAGAACTCTCTGCAATGAGGGGAATGTTCTATATCCATGCCATCCAATATGGTAGTATCCCCATGCAGCTATTGAGCACTGGAGATGTGGCTAGTATGACTGAGGAACTGAATTTTTCATTTAATTTTTTTAAATCAGTTTTGTTCACATACCATACAGTTCATTCAAAGTATACAAACAATGGCTTTCAGTAAAATCACATAGTTGTGTTTTCATCACCCCAATCAATTTCAGAACATTTTCATTGCTCCCAAAAGAAAAACCCCAACCTTCTTATATGCCCCTATTATTGACACAGCATTGGTGTGGTACCTTTGTTACAATTAATGGAAGAATGTTAAAATAGTACTGTTGAAATGTGGCTAGTGTTACCAGGGAACTGAATTTTTTCATTTCGTTTTATTTTAATTAAATTTAAATTTAAATAGCCACACATGGCTAGTAGTATTAGACAGCACAGCTTCAAATATATGAATACAAGGCCTGTCAATCCTTGTGCCTGCTTGTTTTCTGACTAAACCTCTCCAACTCTTCAAACATTCTTTACATAATATGGTCTTGATAGCTCTGCCTTCTTGCCCTTCCCCCAGTCCTCATTATATACCTATTAATACTCTCTAATTTATCAATGTGTGGCCTCCCATGAGACACAGAGCTCCAGATGTAACCTGACTAGCAAAGAGTAAAGGGAAACTTGCCCATAACATCGGTGGAAATGCAGCCCTGTTGATTACATTAGTTTGAGGTTATTTTTTAGCCTTTGAGAAAAATATAGTTATGAATTTTTAAAGTGTGGAGACATTCCAGGGAGTTGGGGATGGGCCAGGAATTTACCTAACACTGATAACTTAATTTACCAAGGCATCTTAATCTAGAACAGGGGTTCTTAACAAGGGGTTCTCAACAAGGGGTCAATGACCTTGAATAGAAATTTTTAAAAAAATTATTCTTGTGGGGATGTTTTTGTACAGGTGTGATATATTTATTAAATAATATACCGTATAGTATGGACTTGATAAAGGGTCCATAGTCTTCAGCTGACTGGCAAAGGGGTCGGTAGAACAAAAAAGGTTAAGAACCCCTGGTCTAGAATGTTCTGATACTAAGGAGAGAATCCCTGTTCCTAACCTGAAATAACCTTTCAGCAACAAGAATATATTTCAGGAAATTGCAAGAAAACAAGGGTGCTAGTAATAGGGCATGTGAGTAAATACATTTTTAGAAGGTAAGAGTTAATGTCCATGTCCACAAGAAATCAATCTCAAAGGGAGTATGTTCATCTGTATGTTATTTTAAGAAAGCTTCACATAGGACAATGCAGGCCAAGTGAAACATGAAAGTGACAAATACTTTGACAAACATCTTTATCTCTTTTAAGTCTCTGTTAAATATCATCTGAGCATATTTAAAATATCCTTCAATTAGTAAGTTATCACACCCATGCCTTTTGGATTTTTTCCCAGGCGTACTGTTTTTACAGAAAGTATGGCCCAGCCCTACCTAACCTAATTTAAATGTGCTATAGTATGTTCAGTCACAGGTTGACTTTTTTCCTGAAGATAATGAAATTTAAGAAATTTTTGTTATATAAACTTCAGTATGGATCACTCTGCCTTTTATTAAGTTGTAATACTAGTCCCATTCTAGCTATTTCTTCATGTCATTTTCAATTATTCCTCATTGGCCATGTATTAAATACAGGTTATCCACTGTAGTCACTTTCAGAGAAAGGACATAATCAGTATTGGCTTTTATGGTACTGTATTAGTCAACCAAAGGGGTGTGATGCAAAATACCAGAAATTTATTGGATTTTATAAAGGGTATTTATTTGGGGTAGAAGTTTACAGTTACCAGGCCATAAAGCTTAAGTTACTTTCTTCAACAAAGTCTGTTGCCACATGTTGGAGCAAGATAGCTACCAACATTTGCAAGGTTCAGCCTCTCTCTTTCTTTTAAGGCTCCATGGCTCCAACTTCTTCCAATATCAGCTGTAGACTGGAATAAGTCTCGTCTCTCTCTGGGGGTTCATTCCTCTCTGGACTCAGTTGCTCTGTTCTCTCCACAAGGTCAAATGTAAACTCTCAGGCTCTCCCTCTTCTTGAGGCTTTTGTTGTGTCTATGGACCCATCTCTAGTCCTCTGTGTTCTTCTCCTATGTATTTACTTCCTGGAAATCAGGTTTAAAACAACTCTACTCTCTTCTCTGCCATGTGGTTTTCTCTGTAAGTCCCTGACCTCCAAGGAGACGGGGACTCAACATCCTACTGATGTGACCCAATCAAAGCCTTAATCATCATTTAATCAAGTAAAAGTGAAACCTCTGAATCCAATGCAACCTAATTTGCCCAGAAAAGCAAAACCATCTTACAAACATAATCCAATATCTATTTTTGGAATTCATAAACAATATCAAACTGTTACAGGTACCTTTCAAAATTCATCTTTATTTCACCTGTGTCCAATTTTTTTATTTGTTCAGCAAATATTAAAAAAATATTTATAAAGGTGAGCAAAATAGGAATAATTTACACCTTTTTGGAGCTTATTGACTTGTATTTATTTGAGGGAGCAATATGGGATGAGAGATTGTACAGTGAGCTGATAGTGATTAAAGAAAATAAACAATGGTCCATTTGAAGCCAAGTTGTGTTCAATGTAGCATTCTGATATATTGGGTTAATAGGCAGATGGTGGAGCTGGAATAGCAGGATTCTCTTTGAATGAGCAATTAGGTAGGGTGAATTATGTACCCCAGTATACATATGTTCTTAATCTTAATCCATTTCCAAGTGGGTGTGAACCATTTGAAGTAGGACCTTTTGAAAATGTTCTTTTTCAGTAAGGTGTGGCCAACCAAAATCAGGGTGAGCCTTTATCCGTATTACTGAGGCCTCATAGATAGAACTCCTAAGTCCCAGAAGCCAGAAAAGAGAGGACATTGCCATGTGATGGGAGGCAGAGATACAAGGCAAGGAATCCTAAGGATTGCTAGCAGCCCAAACCAGAATGTACAGACGCCAGGAGAAAGCAAGTCTTGCCCGTACTTTGATTTTGGACTTTTTCTAGCTTCAGAACCATGAGCCAATACATTCCTGTGGTTAAGTCAACCCATTGTGTGTTATTTGTCACAACATCTTGGCGAACTAAGACAACGGATTAAGGTGTCTTTTAGCAAAGAGCAATCCAAGGAACAAAGAGAGGTTTGGCTCAAAAACAAAGATTCTCAAAGGAGGGGAAGGATAACTCAGAGTTCAGCCATAAGTCTTTCTTTAATTAGTCTTCCTAGCATCTCCATGGAGCTGACTAGCTGGAAAAGTTCAGCATTGAATTCAGGTGCGCCATCAGGGCTCAAGGGAATACCACTCAGGTGTCCCTAGTCAATATAATAAAACTTAAAAGTGAGCTATTCCTACTAGAAACTCAAACACAGCTTGATTTCAGTGCTCTGGGGCCATCAGAGTACCTCCACAGTTTGGTTCTTAGAGGGTCGGACCAGAACAGCAGCAGTCTCTTGGAAGACTCTGGAGTTCCTACCCAATAGAAAAGGTGGCTCTTGAGGAACACATGGAGGCAGTGTCCACAGGTCAGTTTGGAAACGTGGGAACACAGGATTCCGAGTACTATCCTTGACAATCTCCTTGCAGACACAGAGGAAAGGGGCACTTAACATTTAGGGACTGGGGTTCCAGGTTGAAGAAAATATCCCTTTTGGGAAGAAATATGGAAGTCAGGGCATTTCCTGTGTAATACTAAGTGTCTCTTCCTGCCTGTGTGGCTAGAGGAAGGAGGGGTCCTTATTAACCATTCCATGTCTGGTTTTTCTAGTAGAGATTCTGACCCTTTTTTAGCAATTTCATTCAGAACAGAAAGTGACATAAAAATAGCTAACAGGTATTAGGAGCTAACTTATGTGTAAGACATTGTTCCAATCACTTCCCTTGTATTAGTTTATATAATCCTCATAACAAGCCTATTAATATCTTCATTTTACACGTGAAGAAACCACAGCAAAGAGAGGGCAAATATCTCGTCCAAGGTTCCACCTCTAGTAAGTGGCACATTATAGATTCAAACACAGGCTAGCTTCAGCGCGTTGGCACTTAGCCACTATGGTTTCTTAAATTAGAGGAAAGAGAAGCCTAGAAAGAGAAGAATATTTAAAATGACAATTATCCTCATTTTAAAAAGAAGAGATGCATTTTTCTTGCCCTTTAGTAAGAGTCTAATTTTTAAACATTCTTTTTTATTGTTTCCATACTCAAAATGTGTTTGCATTCTAAAATACTCATTGGCTAAACAAAAATATTCAATTGTACTGTCAATAAGGGAAAATAAATTTTTCAGTCCATTCTGTCATTTCAGCAAGACTCAGATGCTACAGTTATATGCTCCTCATTTTACAGTTTTGAAGTAAAATGCTACTCAATCTTTATATAATTTCTGCCACTAAAATTGAGCTCCCCAAGCTGGCTTTTTGTAAACAAACATAAATTTTAGAACAGTTTTAGATTTACAGAATTAATGTGAAGATATTACAGAACATTCCCATATATACCACATCTAGTTTCTCCTATTACTATCAACATTTTGTATTACTATGATATATTAGTCACAATAAATTAACCAATAGTGATAGATTACTATTAGTTAAAGCTCATACTTTCTTCAGATTTCCTCAATTTTTCTATAATATACTCTCTTTTTTCTAGAATCCTAAATGGGTTCAGGATACCACATTAAATTTAAAGTTTTAAAATATATTTTATAGTTATTCAGACATTCTATTTCTCCTTGTATTAAATTTAATAAGTTGTGCATTTAAAGGACTTTGTCCATGTTATGTAATATCTCACGTTTATTGGCATAAAACTTATCGCATTATCCTCTTAATTTGCATGTTATTTCATCCTGCCCTGTCTTGTCAGGAATTTATCCAGTTTGTTGGACTTTTCAAAGAACCAACTTCTGGCCTTTTGATTTTCTGTTGTACATTTATTCAATTTTCTTATTTTTTGTTCTTATTTTTGCCTCCGTCTTTCTGTCTTTTTTGACTGAATTTGTCATTCCTTTTCTAAAATATTGGGTTGTAGTCTCATATTGTTGATTTCAATATTCTTTTCTAATATACCTATATAAGGCTACAATTTTCATTTTATGCTCAGATTTAGTTGCATCTCATGAGTTTGGAACTATCAATGTTTACTTTGAACTAGTTCAAAATATTTTTAAATTATTTCTTGTAATTTTCTTTGAAATTTAAAAATAATTTATAAAATTCCAAGCATGTTGGTATTTTATAGTTATGTTTGTAGAAATTACTTTCTAGCTTATTTCCACTTATAGTCATAAATTTGCAGAGATAGGCTTTAGAGACTAGCATATGCTCATTGTGCATTCTAAAACTGTTGGGTGACATTCCATGTGCACAAGAGAAGAATGTATATTCTGTATTTGTTGGGTGCAATGTTCTATGTGTGTCATTAGGTTGAATTTTTAAATTATGTTCAAATTGTTTATATCCTCACTGACCATTGTTTGCTTGTTTTATGAGAAAGGCAAGTTAAAATTGCTCACTGTTGATTGTGGAATTGTCTATTTCTTCTTTTTGTCCTTTCAATTTTTGCGTTATACATGGGTAGGTACATACAAACTTAGAATCATATCTTACTGGTAAATTGAAATTTTTATTATTCTGTGTTTTAGTTTCCTTGGCTGTTCAGGCAAATACCATGCAAAAGGATGGTTTAAACAATAAGAACTTAACAGCTCATGATTTTGAGGCCAGGAAAAAGTGCAAATCAAGGTGTCATCAAGACAATGCTTTCTTCTAAAAGATTGGTGTTCTAAGGCTGGCTGCTGGTGATCCTTGGTCCTTGGCTCAGATGTCACAGGTTAATGCACATAATGGCCTCTCCTGGCCTCTCCATTCTCTCCCAGCTTCCATTTAATTTAGCTTCTTGCTTCCATTGGCTTTCTCTCTGTCTGCCTGAGCTTCATTCTGCTTATAAAGGACTTCAGTAATAGGATTAATACCCATCCTGATTGACGGGGGCCACACCTTAACTGAAGTAATTTCATCAAAAAGTCCTATTTACAGGGAAGCAGCTGTGGCTCAATCAGTTGGGCTCCCATCTACCATATGGGAGGCCCTGGGTTCATGTCCTGAGGCCACCTCCTGAAGGCAGGCTCACCCGCACGCTGCAGAGAGCCACTGGTCCTGGCACCATGGAGTGCTGCCCAGCCCACAAGTGCCACGGAGAGCCAACTCAGCCAGGTGATGCAACAAAAAGGGAGACAAGCAAAAACACGGAAGAGCGCACAGTGAATGGACACAGAGAGCAGACAGCAAGCAAGCTGCAAGCGGGGGGCCGGGGATTAAAAAAAATTTTTTTAATGAAAAAATAATCTTAAAAAGTCCTACTTACAGTGGGTTCACACCCACAGGAATGGATTATGTTTAAGACCTATTCTGGGATATATACAGCTCATATGTCCCTCTTTATCTCTAGTATTTTTTTTTGTTGTTTGTTTTGTTTTGTATTTGTTTTTTAGGAGGTACCAGGGATTGAACCTAGGACCTCATACAACATAAGGAGCACTCAACCACTGAGCTATATCTGCTCTCCAATGAGTTGTTTTTTTCATAAACAATTTAGCATTATAATATGTTCATTCGAAAATCATTTTGCAGACAGCCCAAGCTACATGTTACCTGTTTTGTTTTGTTATGTTTGTGATTTTAATGTGGATATTAGGAAATTTTAAATTACAAATGTGGCTTATATTATATTTCTTTGAACAGTGCTGTTCTATAGGTTCCATAATTTTTGTTTGTTCTTAATGTTGATCTCATCCAGTTTGATAGATTCTGTAGATGAATACCACCCTCAAATGCATGCATATTTATAAAGTGTAAAGAGTAGTAAGGAGACTACTCTTCTAGCACCTAGCACAGTGCTATTACTTGGTAATATTTAATAAATTATTAGGTAAATGAATTAATGAATTTTATTGAAGCAAAAATACATGAAGATACATTGATCGACTGCTACACATTGTTGCATTAAGCTGGGAATCATACAGTTCAAGAAAGCCTTTGTACATGCCTGGAAACTGTAACTTTGGGGACTTAACCAGTGGCTCACAACTTTATCAGAGTCAACATCAACATTTTAAACATATATTTCTAATGTTCCATTTGCTATCCTATAAAGAAATTAATAGGAAATATACATTTTTAAAGTAATATGATACACTCTTATAGAATGGAGAAATAAGTAGGAAGTAATTTGTAATAAAATAGTATGTATTTCAACCTTGAAATGGTCAGGTACAACTGTGCTAGAGATATAATAAAGTTGGCAGGTGTTTGCTCCTATGAACAAAGAGTAAATATGGATATGAAAGAAATAAGACAATACTCAAATAATATTGTTGACAATTTTCTTTATATTTAACATTTTAAATAAGGGGTAAATGAGCATATGTGTATGGTATTTCTATATTTTTATCTGTATCCATCTCTCTCTATATAACCATTGTGAATGTGACTGCTACAAATGCCAACTGCCAAGATATGCTGTATTGTTTATTCAAATACCAGGAGTGGTGTTGTCATTAATGGAATGTTTTGAAGTGGTGAACAATCCTTGGTAATGCCCCGAAACAAAGTGCAATCTTCCTTCCATTTACACAAAGTAATATTCCTGGAAAATTCAGTATATGTTAAATCCACACAAAAAGTCCTTCTTAAAATGGAGTTGGGGCAGCAGACTTGGCCCAGTGGTTAGGGCGTCCGTCTACCACATGGGAGGTCCATGGTTCAAACCCCGGGCCTCCTTGACCCATGTGGAGCTGGCCCATGCGCAGTGCTGATGCATGCAAGGAGTGCCCTGCCACGCAGGGGTGTCCCCCACATAGGGGAGCCCCACGCGCAAGGAGTGTGCCCCGTAAGGAGAGGCGCCCAGTGCAAAAGAAAGTGCAGCCTGCCCAGGAATGGTGCCGCACACACGGAGAGCTGACGCAGCAAGATGACGCAACAAAAAGAAACACAGATTCCCGTGCTGCTGACAACAACAGAAGCGGACAAAGAAGACGCAGCAAATAGACACAGAGAATAGACAATGGGGTGGGGGGGGGGGGAAGGGGAGAGAAATAAATAAATCTTTTAAAAAATGGAGTTGGGTGCTTGGCTCTGATAGCTATAGAATTTTTTCATCTATGTAAATTTTCAGTGGTGCATCAGAATTTGCGTGGTACTATCTTCTTTATTATAGGGAATTTAGGAGATTTGGTTCTTGTTCACCAAACCCCACCTTGTGGCAATCAATTCCCCACACACCCAACAAATTTTCCAAAAACCCCTGGGGAGCACTACCATCCCTGTGGAGAACCATAGCTCTATGCTTGTATCTAATCTGTCTCGAGGTAGGGCTGAATCCCTTACCCCGCTCTCTTTCCCAAACCTGTAAACACAGTGCATGTGCTCCAGGGCAAAGCAAGCTCATTTCATTTCAAATGCATATCACTGAATTATATCTATAAGCATTTGTTTTTGTTTCTTTCTTATCTTCTTCCAGAAAGGATGTTTTGGTGAATTGGAAAGAGACCTAATTGAAGACAAGGAAAAAACTATCTGGTTGGGAGAAAAGTGGAAGAAAAATAAGCAGGCAGAATGAAAATGGGGGAGAACCTAGTACTTAAAACACATACTCCCAGAGCTTATATACTTGCTAAAAGTGATAAGTAAACTAGGTTGACAATTTAACAAGTGATAATAGATCAGTTACATAATTCAGTTGTCTATAAGAAAAAAACAAATTACTGTCAAGGTAAGAGAGTGGACTCAGAGTCAGACTGCTTAGATTCCACTTAGCTTCTTTCTTACTAGTGGGAACCTTGAGTAAATCACTGTGTGCTTCAGTCCTCCTGCCTAAAAAACATAGGCAATATTTCTTGCCAGTAGAAAAATGAAAATAACTTATAATACCTCCTGCATAAGTTTATTTGGGTGATAAGTTGATGTACATAAAGTACATAAATAGAAGCTAGTTCTAAGTGTTATGTAAGCATTTGTCAAGCAAACGAGCAAAAACAGTAGCACAGTGAAAACACAACTTTTCCTAACAGTTTCACTGAATGCTGCATGGTTGAAATCACGTAGGTTGGAAGCAGGTGAGAACCTCCACATTCATGAATGCTAATCTGCTTGTGCTTCAGTGCCAGAAACTGTAACCAGAGAGCAGAAGATCAGCAGCCAAGGTGACACAGCCACTGTTAGCTGTTCTCTCCAGTATACCATGACTGGTGCTGCCTAGGGAAAACACACAGAGAAAGGGCCCATCAGCTCTTCTTAAAGCAGTGGCATGATGTGCTTAGGGAATCCATGGAACTTCAGCCTCTCCCAAACTTTATCTGGTTTTCTTCACTGTAGGTAAGTCCAAAAGCTTCCAAGGGAAAACGAAGATATTTATTCCAGTTTATAACTAGCCCTGACAAACCAGCTGGGGAGAGAATTTTCTATAACATGAGAACCATGCGGCTCCACCACAGTCTTTTTAAAACTTTAGCACCAGCGAAGTAAATCTTTGAGGCTTTCCCACACTCCCCATCTCCATCCCACCCTCACCAGTTGCAAACCCCTCTCCGTAGTTTCTACTGTGACACCACATCCAGACTTGCCTCACTCCTCAGAGTCTGCACATTCACAAATCTCCACCTTCTCCCACTTCCCTCTTACTCCCCAAACTCCCACATTGTCCCAATTCAACCACTTACTGTAGTTTCTGAACATGTCACCTTCCTTCCATGACTCTTAGACTAATATACATTCAATGCTAAGAATATAACAGAAATCCATACACAACAGAGCTTACCATTATTAAAGTGCTAGTTACTAAATAAGCAACTTCAAAATATTGTACACAGATCTAGAAAGGCAATACTTAACCCACAGGGTGGGTCCCCTAATGGGGACAGTTCAGAAAGAGTGGCAGTAAGCAGCTTTGCAAATGTGTGCTCATTATAAATACACATGTTCTTCTTTTCATGAGGGAAAGTATAATCTATATTTCAATCATAGTGAGAGATATTGGCCAACTTGTTTTAAACTTTTTTATACCCTTAGAAATTCATTGTTGAGATCTCCAACTGTCACTGGACAGAAATGAAATATCTTACTGGAGATTTTAGTTTTTTAAAGGGATGTTGACCTATATGCATGTGGGTGGCAATAAGTACCTTCTGTACAGCTGCTGGGATCTGCAAGGCTCTCTGCATACAGAGGCATGGATGGCCAGAACTCGGTGTGTGGGAAGTGAGGAGAGGGTGGAGTGCCCACCAGGGGCCAGATGTGTGCCTTTACTATTTCCCTTAACCCTCTCTCTCTGGGTTAGGGGAACCATTTTCATCCTCTTCCGGCATTCCTGCAAGCCTATAAAAAAGGAGTATCTGCTCTTTTGGGGGAGGGTGTTGGGAAGTTAGCTTCTGTTCATTCTTCTACCTCTAATTTACTTCCCAAGGTGGGGATGACTTCTCTTCTTGGTGAAGGTGGAAGAAAGGCTCTGAACAATGGGCTCTTTGATTTTTATGCTAGTTGTGCATAGGATAAGAGACTTTTCTTCCATTGCTTCTGTTTCCCTATGGTAAGGACAGTTGGTTTCCAGCCCAGAGTCTTCATGGAGTAGAGTTGTGCCATTTTGAAGGTCGTTTCGTTGCAGGTCCAATGCAAGTTCTCTAAGCTAGCTTGATCATCAATAAGGCTGCTATTTTCATTTCTATCTGATGAAAATGTGATTATTTCTCAATTGGCTCAGAACCAGAGATGTCTTACAGCCCAGAAAGAGCTAGAAGCAACCTTCAAAATGATATAGTTCAAGCTCCTTATTGTGAGGTAAGGAAACTGAGAATTGTATACCCCTTCTGCTGGCCCATCCTTCATGACCCCATCTAGCTTCTGGCAACAAAATAAAGTGTGGTCCCAAGGCTGCTAGAGTGTCTGACCTGGCCCTGCTGCTATAGCCACTGCCCAAACCCTGTCACACCTGGAGGATCCTGCCCTGCATTTGACCCTCACTGGGTCTCTGCTTTCTCAGAGTAGACCTCTTGCCCAGATTGTTCTCACTCACATGGAAGCACCCGTGTCTTCTTTCTACTAAACACTGATCAGAACCTTTGCTTTGCTGGGGACCCTAGCATTTGTGCCCTGTGATATATTCATGTTCTGTATCTGTCCCTGGTGGATTAAAACCTACATACAGACCTCCTACCTCCTTGTCCTGTGCTCTTTCTGCCCACTCCAGGTTGGATACATGCTGTGAACTCTATAGCTCGTCTTAATATCAAACTCTATTAAGTAGAAGAATAGCTTTATCTCACTGTGTGATTCAGAGATGGTTGCTAGGGAAACCATTGGGGATGTGTTTAATTTGTAATCCTGAAATTGCCTTAAATTAGCTGTAATATATGCTCTAGCCTCAAAAGTATTGGGACTGAGCTGACTACCAAACAGGTGAGGAGAAAAGAACAACCACAGGTTGGCTCCCATTGAGATCTATTCACACTCCTTATAAAGTGTTTTTTCATTACTTTGCCAAAAAGCTTAAGGGATTAAAGAGAGAGTCAGAAAGGAACAACACAGTGCCCTTCTAATGGACTAGGAAAGCTAGAAAGACAAAATAATATAGTCCCTCTCTTCTTCTGAATTCAGGTGGTCATGGCAGTGTTTGGAAGGAGCATTACTAGTAATGGAGATGGATAAAATGAACACCTAGAAGGACTTTTTTCCATTTTAATGGATTCAGAATCCTAAAATCATAGTTTGTACTGGACTGGTAATTCCAAATCAGGAGAACCAAGCTCTCTGCAAAGTTTCATCACCTGGCAAAACCAGGATTGTCTAAGTGTAGGATCACAATATCAGATTCAGAAGAATACCCAACCTCTTCTGTTTTCAGATGGCTACCCACACTCTGCTCAAACATTTCTATTGATGAAGAGCTCACTCCTTCCCAAGGAAGCCCATGTCAATAAAACAACCCTAATTTTTAGGAATTCTGCCTTACAGTGAACTAAAAAAAGGCGGGGACACATCTCTTCCTCCATGCAGTTGACTGGTTGCGCTCACAGTGACTCGAATATGTGTCCAAGAACAACCTCTGTCACATGTACCCACTACTGGGCAAGACACACTGGCCCTGGTACCCAGGACTATTCAGACAGCTGAGGAGTCCCATCTTCAGGCAGAGAGAGAAGCACTCTGGAAAAGGGTAAACATTACTTGATGTTGCATTTGATTAGGAATAAAAGAAATAATAGCCTGTGTCTCTCAGGGCTTGCAATGTTCATCTCATTGTGATGAAACAAAATACCAAAGTGCAGTCCCTATTACCTAGGATAAATATTCACATGAAATTCTTCTTTATACAATACAGTTTGAGAACCATTACCATCTGAATGGACAGATTATGACTCAGGGGCTCCAGATGTAGCCATGTGTGCTAAGTCCAGTGGGGTCACTGTGTTCTCTTTTGAGAACAGCATAGTTCCATTAGCACAACTGAATATCACATTAGCTCCTGGCAGCTATGTCCTGATAATGACTCATATTAGATTTTAGAATCAGTGAAAACCTCCAGGCTAGTTCTCCTTTGTTGGTGCAACATCACATGGCATCCAGCCCCAGTACTGTTGAGATTGTGAATGTCCATGGCCCCCTCTAGTGCCTTGTCTGTTTTGACTGTCAAGGTCGGGACTGCACCTTCAGCATTCTGAATTCAGGATTGCAGGGACTGCAACTTCTTGCTTTGTTCTCTGGCACCTCTCCTTGTCTGTAGGGCCCCAAGGAAGTCCCCGCCTGTGGATAGTTGATTTCACTTGCATGAGCTCAGCCTCACCAGCTTTAATTTGTCCAGACCAGCATGTTTCGTGAAGTAAAATGTCTAATCTACCCATTGTTTTCCATTTTCTAGTTCCCTGACAGAAAAGTTAGAAGAAAGGCATGAGTCAAGAAGTTCTGCTTTCTTTCTCATCTGTTGAAGTATCATAGTTTATCTGAGAATATATTCAGAACTTTAGAAAAAGACTTCCAACCTGAGTATTTATATTTTGTATATCCCTTTCACATTCATTAGTTATGCTAGTTATTGTGCTACTTGATTGTTTTAATGAAGAGTTCTTGGATCTGTAAAACTGGCGACATTTTCCAACTTAATCAGTTCAATTTCTCTTATGGAAAGTCTAGTTTGATAAGTGACAAAGCTACAGTAAAGGTACCTCTTCGTGGAAAAGAAAGCCAGGAAGAAATACATGGTCATGAACTGCACCTTTGCACATTCCAAGTCTGAAACGATAGCAGGAGTCACTGTAGCAGCTCTGTGGCAAACCAGGAACTCCAACTCTTAGGTGAAAAAGGGATCCTAGCTTTCCCTCAGGACTTTGCTCAATATTTAATAGGAAACTAACTGCCACGTAAAACTGGGGAAATACATAAAGGATTATTTTTTGCAGTGTGTGTGTGAGTAACTTCAGCCCTTTATTAGGGAGTCAGAACAGTCTGATCTAGAAAGAAGGGATGGAAAGACTGGGTTATATCCCACAACTGCATCTGTAGGAAACATATCAGTATTATACACCTAAAATCATAAGAGTGGACAAAGGCATTTCAGTAGTAAAGAGGAAAAAGGAAGCAATGCTCTTGGCCTCAAATAGGAAAAGCATGGACTTGGGGTGGGGGCAGTAAGAGAAGAAAAAAGACAGTAATCTATAGTCATTTTTCTACTTATTTTATTGAGAAGAATGACTTCAAACTTAACACTGGCCACTGAAGCCAAAATTTTAATATGGAATGCCAAGTACATGGCTCTAAAATTACAGAATTCCTTGGTGCGGAGTTTTGATGGGAAGAATTACAGCTAAAACCACAGTAGTGGATGGTGGTCAACCAAGATAGCAGCATAAGACACTCCTGGGTGCCACTGCCCCACAGAAACTTTGAACCACTTGCAAAAACTGGCTGAGCCATCTTCCTCAAAATTCGAAAAAAAAACAGTTAAAGGGTGAGGGCTTAATCAAGAAAGCAGACTTTAAAAATGGGAGGAGAAGCTTCTGATGCCCTTGTTGGTTCCTCCCCCACTCTTCCCTGTCCTGTTGGGGAGTTAGTCTGCACTCGCTTGTGGGTCTATTCCAGAGGGAGAAGAGTAACCCCTATGTACATACTGAGGTGCCTGTATAGTCAAGCCGACCTATCAGGTGAAGCCTGAAAATCAGAACCTGGAAATTGTCTTAGGCTCACCCTCCCAGGACATACCCTGCAGGCAGAAGCGGAGTGCCCATAGCCAAAGCTGTAGAAAAACAAGTAATCCCAAGTGGCCTGGGGTGAAGAAATTCCTGTTTTAAGGAGGGAGAGAAAGTCTATTTCACAGGGTATAGGGGGCCACTCAAATCCCTGTAAATATAGGGATTCCAAAGGCCAGGAACAAACCGAAGCTCCGGAAAAGATTCAGGCTCAAAGAATGCACTTCACATTGACCTTGGGCCAATCTTCCTGATAGGAGTACTAAACTAAAGGAGAGCACCCGGTCAAAGCAAAGCCAATTTGCAAAGGCTGTGAAAGGTGTTTTTCCTGTTGGTTGGTTTGTTTTTGTTAGCTTAATTCCAGGCACTCAAATTCATAGAGTCAGACTAGAAAAAGAAGTTACAGGGGTGGGGTGGGAGATAAGGAATGCGGAGTTAATGCTTAATTGGTACTTAGTTTCTTTTTGAGGTGAAGGAAAATTTTGGTAGTAGGTGGTAGTGATGGTAACACAACATTGTGAATATAATTAACGCCATTGACTGAAATATTTGGATGTATTTAAAAGGGGATTTTTAGGGTGTGTGTGTGTGGTTTTAGGAGGAACTGAGGATTGAATCTAGGACCTTGTACGTGAGAAGCAGGTGCTCAACCACTTGCACTACATCCACTCCCCTAAAATTTTTTTTTTAAATGTAGGACTACACAATACAGTGAACCCTATTATAAACTGTGGACTATGTTAATAGTACAACTATAATAACATTGTTTCACACTAATGCAAAGTGTCAATAATAGGAAATCTCTGGGTATGCAAGGGATATATGGGAATTCTGCATTTTCTGCATTATTTTTCTGTAAACCTAAAACTTCTCTAATAAAAAAAGAAAAACCCACAGTAGTCATTCCCACAGCAATGCGCTATATTTAAAATGTAGAGACATCAATAATGTATACACTCTTAAGTGGTTTATTAAAAGGCACTTAGAACTCACTCATAAAGAGATAAATGATGTGCACAGCAGCCAGTCCTAATGGCCAAAGTGGGTGAGTCAGCTGTGAATGTTCCCAGAGAAATGTCAGGTGTGGGCGAGCAGAAATGCTCTAGAGAGAGATTTGGGGAGCCCTGAAAATGGGCCTGGAGGACAGTGTCCTTAGGATTCCTGAGCATCTGTTGAGCTCTGCAGGTTAGCTTCACCAAAATGCAATTTGGAGGAGAAAGACAGCCCAGTACCCTCCAGGTCTGGAACACCCCAAGGCAAGAGCTGGGGAAGTTGTAACTTGATTTCACCCAGGGGGTAAACCAATCAAAACTCTATTTCAAAAACTTGTACCTCAGTGGATCTAGGAATCCTCCATTAGCTTTTCAACAATGCCTGTCATAGTTTCACTATGGCAGCTCAGAGATTCTCTTGTATATACAAGGTACTCCCCTGCCTATGGGGGAAAAATGTGAGGCTGATTTGTTTTCTTACTGTGTGTGAGCAGGCAGCCACATGAATGTTCGTCGGGACTATAGGCATTTTGTGCCTTAGGGGTCAGAGATGCTCAATATCCTGCCATGCTCGGTCAGTTTCTCAAAATCAATATGATCCTCATTGTAATACATTATGCTTTGGATGTTTGCAAAAGGCAAACTCCCTGACAAGAAGTTGGTACCCCTTTAAGTTGGTTTCAGTAATTTGTACATTAAAATGATTGAATCCCAATCTTTTCTAATTTAAATTTTAAAATCTCTTAAATTTAGAAAATACAGATCAGCATAAAGGAATGAAAAAAAAAATCTATAGTCCCACTATTTAGATACAGTAATTACTAATATTTCAGAGTCTCTCTTCCCATTCAGTTTTGAAAATGGAACAAAATGGTGCATACTATATATTTTAATTAGCTATTTCCATTTACTATATTGTGAATAATCTTCATCTTTCTTAAATATATATTTCCGTACATTATTTTTAGTTTCAGCCTCATATTCAATCTTATGAATGTACTAAAGGATATACTCTTGTTTGGCTATCCTCTATTGATGATCAGTTAGATTTTCTCCTAATTTTTTATTGTTGTTGTTGTTGTTGTTTTTGCTTTTAACATGTTGAGGTCAGTAATCTTTCTTTTCTTCAGTAAAGGATTTTTTACTGCCAGTGAGTGAAAAGATGCTTGACACCTGAGAGGGTAAGACAATATTGTACAAAGAGTTTAAGATCTATAATCAGGATCTACAATCAAGCAATTTGCTTACTAACCACATGACCTTAAACCAACCAGTTCAACCTCTCAATGCCTCAGTTTCCGCATCCATAATAGAAGAATAACGATATTTACCTAGTGGGATTGCACAGGGGATTAGAGAGATAATATACATAATAGCACTCTTAAACTGTAATTTACTGATAACAAAAATAAATATTACCGTTTTTTTGCAAGCCTCTCATATGTAAAGGCACTTTCCAATGCTTTACATACTATATCTCATTTAATACTCATGGCAATCCTATAAAATACTATTACAATCCATATTTTACACAGGAGGAAAATGACACATGAGCACTAATCTACCCAGCCATGATCACACCATAGACCCATGGCCCAGGCTCAGAGATGAGGACAATTTTCTAATTTGGTTCTAACAATAGTGAGGTGAGTGAAGTAGGTGTTTTGCAAGAGAGGAAAAGAGGCTCAGAGCAGCTTGTCAAATGTCACACTACATATCAGAACAGAAAAACAGCAAGTCCTGACCCCAAAGCACTTGAAAAGGACATATTCCACCCCCCCACACCCTCACCTAGCATATTGGAAAAGGGTCTGGTCTTTGAAGACCTGGCTAGAAATCCTGGCTTTTCCACTTAATAGCTGTGCATCTTTGGTTAACTCCACTTCTCAAATTCTCAGTTCCTTCATCTTTTAAAAGAGATCATAAAAAGGAATAATAATGCTTACCTCACAGAATTGGCTTGTGGACCAAACAAGGTAATGGAGTATATTAGAACTGCCCACCACTGCTGTCCTCCTTCCTCTGAGACAGTCTAGCCACCCCTACCACCTGGCCCTTGGTATTCTGTAGCAGAGGCAAGGGACCCCCTCCTTCTCCACTAAGGTTGATTGGTGGAGATGGGTAGTTAGCTCAAAGAGTAGTCAGCTGACCTCCAGGGAGCAGGGTTACGCTGCTGGCAAAGTTTGATATTAAAACTACAGTCAAAAGTCAAGAAGCAAGGTGAGATTAAGCTTGAGACTTATTAAAGGGACTAAAGTTTTCACAGGAGGATAGCACCCTCTAGCTCTCACCAAAAGGAAATGCAATTCCTCTCTGGGGAACACCATCCTCAATTTGGGTTCCTAGGATTTCCACAGAATAAGTTCAACAAAATATGCACTCTCAAAAAAACATAACTAAACACACAAGAAAGCAAACCACTACAAGTAAGAGGCAGAAGAAACAAAACAAAACAAATTTAGACTTCCAAGGATTTTAGAATAGAATAATCATATATATAATGTGAAATAACTATGTATAAAATTCTTAAAGAAATAGAATATGAAGTCACAGTAATAAGCATGCCATGGCAGACTATCAAAAATGAAATGGTAGATTTGAAAAAGGATTAAATATCACTTTAAGAATGAAAAATCTTATTAATTAACATACAGCCAATTGCATGGGTTAAACAATAGAAGAGAGAATTAGTGAAGCAGAAAATAGAGTTTAAGGAATTAGATATAGCACAATGAGAAAAGATGATCAATAAGAAAGAAATATTAATAAATGATGATTATAGATTCCAGGTAAAGATAGTGGATTGAATACATGCATCTACCTATTTTTCTCTATTTATTTTTAAAAAAGATTTAGATTACATAAATATTATATCAAAAATATAGAGAATACACATATACCCCACCCCCTCCCACACTTTCTCCCATTAACATCTTTCATTAGTGTGGCACATTTGTTACAGTTGATAAACCCATACTGAAGCATTGCTACTATGGTTTACATTATAGTTTATACTTTGCACTGTACAATTTGTAGGTTTTGACAAAATGTATAATGGCCTGGATCTATCATTGCAATGTCATGCAGGACAAATCCAATGTCCCAAAAATGCCCCGTGTTACAGCTATTCTTCCCTCTCCCATCTCTCAGAAACTCTGGTGGCCACTGCCTTTACATCAATGATAAGAGTTCTTCCATTGCTAGAATAATAAGTATATATATAATATATATAATATAATATATAATAATATTATATATTATTATTATAGAATAATAATGAGTCTACTTTAGTCCAATGATCTGGAGAGTAGGTGTTGCAGCTCTGTTGAGATTCAGGTCTCAATTGGCATATGGACAGACGAAAGATTTAAGTCTCTGGGACTTATATGTAACAAGTATAGTGTTAATTATAGGTTCAAATAAAAGGGGCAGAAGAGCCATGAGTAGGAAAATTATAAATGAATCTAATTTTGTTACCCTGGGGAGCATAAATTCAAAGTAAGGCCCACTGACAGGGTGCCAAATTCCTGAGGTTGTTTGCTCTGCCTATAGTGTCTAGATGTCACTATAGCCCTCAGTAGCCCTGCTGTTTGAGGCAATATTTACTGTGACAGTCAATGAGATCCTGCTGAGACTTGCATAAGTGTAATCTCTGGAATGACCTCCTGACTCAGTTTGAAAACTCTTAGCCATAAAAACTCATTTGTATTTAATATTTCTCCCTTTTGGTCAAGGTTTTTTTCCAAATGCATCACTAGTTGGCACTTGGTAATAATCCCTTGGTGCCAGGGAGGCTCATCCCCAGGAGTCATGTCCCATGCCAGGGGGAAATTAGTGCATTTATAGGCTGAATTTGGCTTAGAGAGAGGTCATATTTGAGCAACAAGGCTTTCAGGAGGTAACTCTTAGACAAAATATAATAGTAGGTTAAGTTTCAATTTCACAAGAACAGGGTTCATAAGTACAACCATCAATATAAAGGACCCAGTGTAATGGTCTCTTCTCCTTCACTAGGCACTTCCTATGTATTGGGGGATTCTTTGTTTTTTTTAGTAATTAACTTTTTTATTTTTAAAGAAGTTTTAAATTACATAAATGTTACATAAAAAATATAAGGAATGCCATATGCCCCATTCCCTTCCCTTCCCACACTTTTCCATGTTAACAACATCCTTCATTAATGTGGTACAGTCGTTACAATTGATGAACCCATATTGAAGCATTGATACTAACCATGGACTACAGTTTACATTATAGTTTACACTTTGTCCTGCACAATTTTGTAAGTTATGACAAAATATACAGTGGCCTGTATCCATCACTGCAATGTCATGCAGTACAAATCCAATGTCCCCAAATGTCCCCATATTGTACCAATTCTTCCCTCTCCCATCCCTCAGATCCCTCTGGTGACTGCTGCCTTTACGTCAATGATAAGACTTCTTCCATTGATAGAATAATAATAAGCCTATAGTAGGATAATAAGTCTACTTTAGTTCATTGTTTATTCCCCAGTCTTAAGGATATTGGGATGGTGATGCCCACTCTGCTTCTGAGAGGGGGCTTAGATCCCATGAGGCAGATGGGTGAAGTTATCTTGCTTGCAGTTGCAGCCACTCTCTGTTCCTTGGCATGGGTATTGTCCATCATCATCTCCTTGTTAGTTGTCCTGAGTGAGTCCAATGAACAGGAGAGTAGGTGTTGCAACTCTGCTGAAATTCAGGGCTCAATTAGCACATGGACAAACCAAGATTTAAGTCTCTGGGACATATATTTATCAAGTGTAGTGATAATTATGGGTTCAAATAAAAGGGACAGAAGAGCCATGTGTATAGAACCTATAAATGAGTCTAACTCTGTTACCCTGGGGAGCATAAATTCCAAAGTAAGGCCCACTGACAGGGTGCCAAATTCTGAACTGTTTGCTTATAGTGTCTGAATATCTCTAGTGTCCTGAGAACCTGTTATTCTAGACACTGTTTACTGTGGCAGTCAATGAGATCCTGCTGAGGTGTGCATAAGCCTAACTTCTGGAATGACCTCCCAACTCACTTTGAAATCTCTTAGCCATAAAAATTCATTTGTATTTACCATTTCCCTCTTTTGGTCAAGGTCTTTTTCCAGATTCATTACTATTGGTGCTTGGTAATAATCCCTCAGTGCCAGGGAGGCTTATCCCTGGGAGTCATGTCCCACACCAGGGGGAAGGTAGTGTGTTTATACGCTGAGTTTGGCTTAGAGAGAGGCCACATTTGAACAACAAGGAGGCTTTCAGGAGGTAACTCTTAGGCAATATATAATACTAGACTAAATTTCAATTACACAAGAAACTTCATAAGTGCAATTATCAATGTCAAAGACCTGGCATATTGGTCTATCTTCCTTCACTAAACATTGCCCTTGCACTAAAGGGATTCTTTCTGTCCTATTAGAGAATGTAGCAGAACTCTTGGGGGATTCCTGATGCTGTAAAGTGGGTTTTCTCTTGTCATTCAAATATTTGTTTAAATATTACCTTTTGGGGAGGTCTTTCCTGATCACCCAACTTAAAGTAGTTAATCACTGTTACATCTACCAATTTTAATATTTCTGTATAGCGCTTATCATGTATGATGGTTTTCTTCTCTACTCTTTTTTTATTATATCAATTTTATTGATACTTATTAATAAAGCATAAATCCATCCAAAGTGTACAATAAATGGTATTCAATATAATCACATAGTTGTGCATTTAGCACTTCAATAATTTTTAGAGCATTTTCACTATTCCAGTAATAATAATAACAATAATAAACAAAAACTAAATATACAAAACTTATCACCTCTTGATTTCTCTATACTTCCCCTACCATACATAGCTGCTATTCTGTTTCCTTCTCTCTAATTGTATTTATATTTTGTAGACAGTCTTATATATGCAACATCACCCATATTCATAATTTACATGAGGTTTCACTATGTTATACAGTCCCATATTATATTTTTTAGCTTTCCTTCTAGTAATATAAATGTCCTTAGGCTTTCCCTTTCAACCACTGTCACACCCATATAATAGCTCTAAGTCACAAACACCATGATGTGCTCTCACCATTTCCATTCATTTCCAAAAATTTACAAACAACCTTTTAACCAATTCTTCACAGATTAACCATCAGCTATTTTCTCTACCCTCACTCTATTTTCTAGCACCCTATATTCTAATTATTAATTACATTAGTTTACATAATATATTTAGTTCATAGTAGCTCAATCATATAGTATTTGTCCTTTTGTATCTGGCTTGCTTCACTCAACATAATGTCCTCCAGGTTCATCATGCTGTCATATGCTTCACAATTTCACTTCTTCTAATAGCTGCATAATATTCCATCTTGTGTATGCATCACAATATATTTATCCATTCATCAGTTGATGGACACCTGGGTTGTTTCTAACTTTTGACTATGATGAATAATGCTGCTATGAACATTGGTATGTAGATGTCTATTTATGTCACTGCTCTCAGTTCTTCTGGGTATATACTTAGCAATGGTATTGCTGGATCACATGGCAAGTCTATATTCAACATCCTTAGAAACTGCCAAACAGTTCTCCACAGTGGCTGTGCCATTCTACATTCCCACCAACAGTGAATAAGCATTCCTATCTCTGCACATCTTCTCCAACATTTAGTTATCCAACCTTTTAATAGTGGCCAGTCTAAGGTGTGAACTGATATCTCATTGTAGTTTTGATTTGCATTTCCCTAATTGCTAGTGATATTGAACATTTTTTCATGTGTTTCTCTACCATTTGTATTTCTTCTTTGGACAATTGTGTTTTCAAGTCTTTTGCCCATTTTTTAATTGGGTAGTTTGGTTTTTATTGTTGAGTCATATGATCTCTTTATATGTCATGGATATCAAATATATATCAGATAGGTGATTGCCAAATTTTTTTTTCAGTTGAGTCAGCACATGCATCTACTTTTATTCTCTTCCCCAAAACATTTAAAACTACAATAAGACATTTTTAGAATGACATAAACCTACAAGGATGGGCAGAATGTAAGAAGAGAAAATAGAAACAAACTTCTGGAAAAGGGAAGTAGATGAACAAGTTATAATAGATTTATCAGAGCTAAGAAAGCCAAATTCTAAATTGACAGTGGAAAAACAATTGAACCAATTCAATTTGCATGCTAAAACAAACCCAAAGAAAGGAGAAAAAAGAACATAAGACAGAAAAAAGAAAAAAAGACACTAAAAATAACTGACCAAAAGAGAAAATATTGATAAATCAACTACATTAATATCATCAAAAGACACCACACGGAAAGTGAAAAGCTCCAAACTGGTAGAAGATATTTGTAACAGATATAACTGACAAAGAATCAATATCCAGATTATATATTTTTAAATTCTACAAATCAGAACAACGCAATAAAAAATGGGAGTAGAGTTCTAATAGATATTGCACAAAAGAGGAAACATAGATGGCAAATAAACATATGAAAATCTTTAATCCTTTACTAATTGGGGAAGTGAAAGCTAAGACCAATGAGATACTATTTTACACACACTAGATTGGGAAAATTAAGACAATACCAAGAATTTGTGAGAGCATGTATTAAAGAGAATTTTTATACACTGCTAGTATCAGTGGAATTCATATAATGACTTTGCAAAATAGTTTCCTCCTATATATTAAAAAGGAAAATCTGCAAGCTCTATGACCTATCAAATCAACTTCTAAATTTATACCTAGAGAAAGTCTTATACATGTGCATTGGAAGACATGTACCAAAATGTGAAAAGGAATAAACTAAGTTATGGGTTTCAACATGCATGAATTTCACAAGCATAGATTTACAGGACAAAAATGTAGATTGCATAAAGTATGATCTTTTCCTAATGCCCCAAACAAGCAAAGTGAAGTAATGTGTTATTTAAAAATTCATAAATATATGATTAAGTTTATCAGTAAAGCAAAGGAACATAAATAAAGAACCATAATCTCTTTTTAGCTATTTTTCAATTCAAGGGCCCCCAGCATCCATCAAAGGGCTCCTTCTGAGTTATATTTCTAGAGAACACAGCACATGAGTTCAAAGCCCAGTGACTGGCTGGGAGCTGTGTGGACCCCAGGGTAGCACGGGATCTGGATGATGGCAAGAGGAGAAGCAGAAGCCACCAGCCTCTGCCAAAGGCTCCTGCAACAGAGTCAGTGCTGCTGCCTGGCCACCAGGTCCTCTCCCTATCCTGCTCAGAGAGACCTCTTTACCCTCATCTCCATAAGCAGTCACCCAGCAAGAGGATAGGTTATTCAACACAGTCATTGTCATGGAGGTGAACAAAGAGGCAAGTCACGACCTTAGTCTGGAGCCAGTGGTTTGCCGGTCCAGCCCAGTGGAGAAGCACAGCAGGACCAGTCAATTTCCCCATTCATCTGTGCTCATCTGCCCCACACCTGAAGAGGCCAAACAGAGGGTTATAGACCAGAGTCAGTGTAGTGAACCTTCTTCTCTCTGCTTTCCTTTTCAGCTTTTATGATGTCATGGATGACCTTGGATCATGTGACTCCAATGATCTCTGAACAGGGATGATCTGTGATCTCAATTCAGACACTCAGTGAGTGATTGAGGCTGGAGGAAAGAAGCACCATTCCATGGTGAGGGGAAGAAATTGGTGAAAAGTGATAAAGAGTGGCTAACCTGGGTGCTATTCTTGTTTTGCCTCTCTCTAGCCATATGACCCTCTTCCAAAAAGAGAGGGCTCAGTTCTCATTCAGACATGATGCAATCCTCTGGAGGGCATTTACATGTAGGGGGAATTTTGGGGTCATCACAAGGATGGGGGACCCTGCTGACCTTTAGTGTCAGGGGTCAGGGTGCTTCCTGCCCTTCAGTGTCAGGACCACAGCAGTGTCCCTATTGAGGGGCAGTGGACCTAACAGTCCTGCGAGCCTGCATTTCTACAAATCCTCTATATGATGCTCACTGCCCACGGAGAAAGATGGGATATTTTATGAAGCATGCAGCTCTCTGCCGAAACCGCATGTGTCCCCTGGTCCTAATTTTAGGATCTTTAGGGCTGTAGATGCTCTATTCTCACTAATTTCCTGCTTGGAAGCTGAGTTGCCCTTGCAGATTTAGTTGAACTTGGTTGAAGTGGATAATTATGACCATTTGTCGGCTAGTACCGTCAGGCAGTGGGAGCAGAAAACCGGCCTGCTCCGGTTCTAACTGCAGCCTCAGAAAAACGGTGTGTTCTGGGCTTTGTCATCCTGTGCAAAGCTCAGCAGTGCCCTCCTCTGGGGACACTGGAAACATACACAACTGGCTGCTCTGAGAAAATGACTTGACCATAAGGAGAAAAGGCCTTGGCCCCCCATGCAAGTACCTTCGTAAACACTAGATAGAGGGAGCCCCCTCTAGGAGAAGAAACCACAGGCCAGGGCACAGAGCTCAGTGAGGGCAAAGAAAAGTTTATTTCAGACCTCACTGCTCTCCTGACCAGGCATTCTTGTGCAGTGCACAGACTGTACAACCATACCTAGTGGTGGGACCCTCTCACTCCCAACCAATCCAGTGACTCCTTCTTGGCTTCTTCCAGGAGTCTGTCTCTCTGTAACAATCCTGCGGCTGCCGGAACCCAACAGCACGATGTGTGGGCCCCACCTGGGCTCTGGTTCTGAAGGGCCCAGGACACTTATGGGGTGTCCAATCCCTTTGGCCTCCTGCCATTCTAGTTCTAATTTTCTTTTCTACCACTGCACCCCAGAATATTCTAGGTGGGCTACTTTATTAAATGCCCCCCAAACAAAGCTTGCAAAATATCATCTCCACACTTTCTGACACTCTTATCTTCTCCATTTATACAACTTCTTCAAGGCCCAGCTCATTTCTGTTCTTCTGAGAAGGCCTCTTTCATACCCGCAGATCAGGAGTTACTGAAAAGCACCCATTGTGCCTCCCATTGGTAACTGGCTGTGAAGTGGGCTATGGGTGGGAGGCTGTTTATCTCTTGGTAGATAACCTGAGTTGGGAGTATGGGACAATGAGAAGCTACAGCCTGGCCCTTGGTAACCATAGCAACGACTCCAGAACCAGGAAACAATTTAGCAACGCAAACTCTATATACACACCAGTCAGTCCAGAGAGACTGATAATAGTGTGGCCGAAGCTTAAATAAACTTAAACTCGGCCTCGAAAGGAAAATATAATATAGCCTGTGCATGAATTCAAAATTATCCAATTCTGTATCCAAGTGTGCCTAGAAATCCAATTAAGTAATATAGGCCCTTTAGACTCTGAATGTTCAGAAAGGATGTGTATTCAAGTTTGCATCTAGATGGAATATGGGTAATATGTTAATTCGAAACCTATCTGGTACTCAGACAAACACTTAACTAACAAAGAAAATCCTTTTCTTTCATAAAAGCACCATTTGACTCCCCACCCTTTATAAAAGAAACTTGAAAATCCTGTTCCGGTTTTGAACAGAAAACTCCCAAGTCCAGCCCGCCATAAATAAATCTTTTTCCTGCCCAAAATCATTCCTGAGTCCTGGCCTTTCTATACGCAAATAATTTGAACCTCTCTCGACTTCTACAACAGCTGCACAGTTCATGTACGGAGTATCTTGCTCCCTAACAAGATTGTAAGTTCCTTGAAGGTAGGAACCTAATTTAAGAAGAGTTGACTTCCATGATCCCCTACTTAACCGGTCACTATAGGAATAAAGAGCTTCTCTTTCTGATCTCTAATACCCAAACTAATCAACAAACAAAACCAACCAGCCTTTCAAGAGCAAGGAATTTGGCTCCCTGCCTATATTGGCAATGAGGACATTGAGACAAGGCGAGGGCCAAATGTGTGATTCTGGTTTAGTTAGTTGTGCTTGAACCTGGCCTGGAGTGCTTTGGCCCCATCTTAAAAAAGTGTTTCATTCTGGAGACGCTGGCACCCCTGTGGTTTACAAACCTGAGTGCCACAGCAGGAAGCTCTTTCCCTCAGTCACTCTGGCTTCCTCACATCCTTAGTCTTTTGCCTCCCAGGACAATAAAATCAGCCATGTCTCTATAGGTGGAGCCTTACATGTAAGTTGTGTGAGTCAGATCCTTGAGTTTAAGATAAGAGATGCTTTGGGTGGGTTTTTTAAAATTTTGGCAAGTTTGCAGAAGACTTGGACCAACTCAACAACTCAAATTCATAAGAACTCAGCTCAGCAAATGTTTCTGAAAATGCCTGGAAAAGAGCACCTTTGCCCTTTTAGTTTCCCTGGGAAGACATTCACTCTACAGGTAATTACTGAGCACCTCTGTGTGCCAAGGACAATTCTAGGCTCTGACCATACAACTGGGAACAAAACGTACAGAAATCCCTGCCCTTAGGTGCTTCCCCTCTGGCCAGCGCCCCAGTTCACTTTTCATATGATCTCAGCAGCTCTGCAGGCGTTGGAGGCCACAGGAGTGCCTGGGGTAGAGAGAGCAGACCTGCCTGTCAGAAATAGCTCCTAAGCTTACTGTTCGGGGTGCGGTCTGTGAAGAGCAGCACCCGCGTCCACCGGAGGGCATGACAAATTCAGACACTCAGGCTCCTCCTCAGTCCTTCCAAATCAGAAAGTGCATTTTAACAAGATCCCCAGTGAGCCATGTGCAGGTAAAGGTTTGAAAAAAACTACCATACAACACTAAGTCCATGAGCTGTCCCAAGATAAATGGGAGCAGAATGGTGAGGTGAGTTTGAGAAAGAGCACAGCCTGTACCTCCTTAGCATATTCCAGACTCAAGTCTCCCAGGAAAGGAACTTGCTCAAAACTCCAGCTCTCCGCAAACTTATTTGATAGCCGAAATGTAAACATTCAGTGCAGCTAATGTCCTGTGAAACACACCTTGGGAAAAACTGTAGTGGACCCCTGGTATTCAGAGTCACCTAAAACTATTCTGAAAGAAATAAGCCCATGGTGTGATGGCTGGCACTTTGCGGAGGCACAAATTTGAATCATTTGCACTGTCAGGCTGGCCTCAATTCTGGAGGGAACTGACCAGGGGGAGGGTGGGACCTAGGGATCACACTGTTATGTGGTTGGGTTGGTCTCCCCTTATCACTAAGTCTGTGATTACTCATAGCGTAATGCAAACATACAAGGAAAAATGGCCACCACAAATCTGGCTGCATAGAAGAAACCTGTGGCAGTGACCCCACTAAGAAACATCAGAGACAATGGTATTTTAAGGGCCTGAAAAAGGCAAACAATTGGGACAAGCTGTAAGGTTCCTGTTACTCCATCAAATTATTAAATGCTGTTTGGCTGGGTAAGTGTTTGTATTAATTTAGCCTGTAAATTGGATGTTGCCAGCATTGATATCGAGTACTGGCTTATATAGACTTGCCGGTTGGAACTTTTAAGCCTATGAGAAATGAAAGTCTATTCTGCTAGTTGGAAGTCTTACTGTTTGTTGTTAAAGCTTTATTAATCAGTAAAACGTCATTTGGGTAGACTTTGTAAAAACAAAAAGGGGGAAATGTGGGAAACTGGCTTACCTGTTTGTTATTGTAAATATTACACCTGTTAAATGTAGCAGTTATTAGATGTTGCGGTTGGAAAAAAAATTAAATCAACACTACGATTTAAATTGTTGATTAACTTGTGGTGTGAGGATATACCCAGGATATACTCATTTGGAGAAAGTCAAAAGCCCGTATGAGCATATCTGAGAAGGTTCTAGATTCCATGGATGTCAGGGATCTATGATGATGGTGGTGGTGATGGTGATAGCTACTATTTATTGAGACTTTATTACATGTAAGGCATTGTACTAAATGCTTTATATAACTTATATACTGCTGACAATAATGTTATGAGATGGGTAGTGTAATCCCTGTTTTACAGATAAGGAAGCTGAAGCACAGAGAGGTGAAGTAATTTGCCCAAGATCACAGAGTTGGTTCCTCAGTTTTATCCCTTTTACGCTGAATGGGACTTCTGAAGATCTAGGTGACAGGTGACTGGTGGAGACCAACCTAGCCCCATGATGGTCTTTAGGTTCCCACCATCCCCTTGGCCAGCTACCCCTGGAGCTGAGAGTCTTGCCCAGAGCCCCAGCCTGGCAATGGGCATGATTCAAATTCGTGCCTCAGTGGTAGCATTGCAGTCAGCCAGGCTGTGTAATACGGAACAGCCCAGGGCAAAAGACTTAACCCCTCTAAGATTTAGCATGCTCATCTGTGAGTGATGTCAATGAAAGCATCCATGTCCTCGGGCTGTTGTGAGGACAGATGAGTTACAATCCTTCAATGCTGTGCTGCCGCATAATTGGTATTAAGTAGAGTAGCTATTTTTATTGTTATTATTTGGGAATTGGTTAACAAAAGGGGTGCGATGGTTAAGTTCCTGTGTTAACTTGGCTAGATTACGGTGTCCAGTTGTTTGGTCAAGCAGCACTGGTTTGATTGTTACTGTGAGTATATTTTGTGGACTTAAATCATCAGTAAGTTTATCATATCTATGGCTGGTTACATTTACAATCAAATGAGGAGATTGTTTTCAACAATCAGTTAAAGTTTTAAAAGAACTGATGATTTAAAACATCAGAAAGAATTTCTGTCCTACTTCAGCCAGGCAGCTTCTCCTGGGAAATTCTTTGCAAACTTCATCAGCGTTCCCAGCATGTAGCTTGCCCTATGGAATTTGGACTTGCCCACCCCTAAATTGTGTGAGCCAATTCCTGTAAAAATACTCATAATATTTTACATTATATGTATGTTAGTTCTGTTTCCCTGGAGAACCCTGACTAATACAAGGGGCATCTGGGCTCACACCAAAATAGAATACTTTTTAAATTTGCCTTTTGAAAACATCAACAAATTTTATGGCATTTTGAAAAAAAAATGAAATGGGAAAAAATATGTTTTTCCCTTCCTGTCAAGCTGATATTTTTGTACAAGATTGCTCATACATTATTAAAAAAAAAAAAAAAGCATTAGCAAATAAGAACCAAGGGCTTCTAAAAACATCCTCCTCCTGTATTCTGCAGCTCCTCTGCTCTCTCCCACCAAACAGCAGTCACTGATGTTTCATCAGTGCTCCCGGAACCAGTCCTCCACCTTCCTGGTCAGTAGATGCAATTTATTCCCTGGAGTTGACCTGAAGCCTTCTTGCTGCAGCTTTCATCTTTTTCACCATTAACTTCCAGGTTAACCCTGTCTTTTAAACACTGAACTGGAGAATCCAAGATTATAAGAGACGGCTCTAAGAGATGCAGGGAAGAGATTTCAGCCCCTCCAGTGGCTTCATTGCCCTTTACTCTGAGGGCCTGGAGGGGGTGGGGGAAGAGGCAGGGGCAACAATTGTTATGCTCCTGCTGTAAGCATGTACTTCCCATGTATTAATCCTCAGACAACCTCGTGGGGCAAGTGACTGGCTTGAGGCCACACTGTGGCTGAGCCGAGAGAAGAATGTGTTTTTGCCTTTCCTCTATGATGCCACCTGATGAGGCAGCTGGCAGTGAGAGCTGTGTCGGCAACAACATCCCAGTGGAAAGCAGGGGCGGTAGTTTGGAACTGTATGTACCTCAGAAAATCATGTACTTAAAATTAATCTATGCCTGTGTGTGTCAATCTATTGTAGGTGGTACCTTTCCATAAGTTCACTTCAGTTACGGCATGACCCAGGGTAGGTTTTAATCCTCTAACTGGAGTCCTTTATAGGAGAATGAAATTCAAAGAGAGAGAAAGCCTCAAATGTAGGGAAAAGGACTTGGCCCAGTGTGGCGTCCGTCTACCACATGGAAGGTCCGCAGTTCAAACCCTGGGCCTCCTTGACCCGTGTGCAGCTGGCCCATGCGCAGTGCTGATGCACACCAGGAGTCCAGTGCCACACTGGGGTGTCCCGCACATAGGGGAGCCCCACGCGCAAGGAGTGTGCCCCATAAGGAGAGTGAAAGAAAAGTGCAGCCTGCCTAAGAATGGCACCACCCACATGGAGAGCTGACACAAGATGACGCAACAAAAAGAGGCACAGATTCCCGTGCTGCTGACAACAGAAGCGGACAAAGAAACAAGATGCAGCAAATAGACACAGCGAACAGACAACCGGGGTGGAGGGGAGGGGAGAGAAATAAATAAATAAATCTTTAAAAAAAAAAAAAGAAAGCCACAAATGCAAGAAACTGAAAGCAACAAAACCCAGAAGATTAGGGAGTGTCCAGCAGATGCTGCCATGTGTTGTTCTATGAAACAGAGGAGTCCAGTATTGCCAGCAGGCAGTTGTTGGGAAGAAAGCTTCTCCTGATGATGCCTTGATTTGGACATTTTTCTCAGTCTTGAAACTGTAATCTTGTAAGCTAATAAATTCCCATTGTAAAAGCCAATGCATTTCATGATATCTTCTTTGAGCAGCTTAGCAAATTAAAACAGCAGATTATGGAATAGTTAAGAGCAGACTCGAGCCAAACCAGGCTCAGGTACTTCCTAGCAGTGTGACCTGGGGGAAATCATCCCACCTCTCTGTGCCTCAGCTGTCTCATATGTAAAATAATAGTACACCTCATAGGACTGATTTGAGGATTAAATTAGTTGATAAATATAAAGCTTTTAGACTGCCTGGCACAGAATGATACCTTAATGCTAAACTATTATAATTATTCTTGTTGTTATTGAAACAATTCTCACTAATGCATGAATCTTCATCCATTTTGGTTACTAGTGCATTCTGAGAACCTAGAACAGTGCCTAGCACTTAAAAGACATTTAATAAATATTTGTTGGGTGAATGAATATTACTATTCAATCAGACGAAACTGTCTTTTGTTATGCAGCCATTATTTATTTTGGCCAGCAGAGGACAGCAAATAACTATAGTTCTGGAAAAAGGTGGTTTTTAAATCTTAACATTTGAAGGCTGAAAGAGCTGTCCCTCCTAAGCCAGGATGGTCATGCCCCTGTGTGTCTGGCCCCTGTCCCTGCCCACTTATCTTTAAAGGTTAGAATGGTTGACAGAAATTCCAACTTACAACAAATCTTGGTTCAATTCTTCCCACGGACCTAACTTATTTTCTACCTCTTTCTCTTCCTTTTCCTTATCTCTTCGTTTTTCCTGTTCTCCTCTATCTTTCTGATTATCTGTCTCCTCCCCATCCCTATACAATCTCTCCTCTGCATCCATCAATTATTACTATACATTCTCCTATATTTTATCTGCACAATTGCAGCTTGTACTCCAAACCATAAAGTCTAGGGTATTCTTATACAATAGTCATCCCAATAGATGAATGCTGCTAAGTGCATTATAACACAAAGAGCATCTAGTGTGATGAAACTAGACTGCGAGAAGCACTGTAATTTGGCCACGGACTCAGCAATTGGTTGTAGGCTTAGTGTAGGAGCCAAGATCTTGGCTTACCAATTATTACCCAGGGCAGCTGCCTGGGTGGGCTGGGGACTGTAACGGGCCATCATCACGGCCTATGTTCCTCAGCTTACTCCAATGCTGCCCGCAATGCTCATGTTTCCTCTGTGACCCAGTACAGGTCTGTCTTCTCAGGACAACGCATTTCTTTGGCACTGAGGGGCCCAGACTAGCAAATCACGGAGGAGTTCCTTGGGAGCCCTTGGGTAGCAGAATCCTGGGTGCCCTACTTCTTATTGGCAGCATGGAAGACAGGCTGGGATGTTTTCCACATGTGCCAGGCTCACAGTAGCTCCAGAGTCTCATCTCAGAGGTCTCCTACTAGCATGTCCTCCCAAGTTGCTTAAAATCCTATCCTTTCCAATTATTACTCAAGGAAGCATACCATGATGAATATTTGCAAAAAAAAAAAATATTTAACTGAGATCCCTAATAGAAAACACATTCCATATGAATTGTTAGGTTAAAGAAAGAAAAACAAAAAAGGAAATGCAAAAAACTAGAAAAAATATGCATGACCTATTCCATTTGGTTAGGGAAGATTTCCTTACACATTAATGCAACTATTGAAACTCTAAAAGATTTAAGATTTGACTGCATAAAAATTTGAAAGCTCTGTACCTTAGGAAACATTCTAGACAAAATTAAAAGCTAGTGACAGATTAGGAAAAATATTGGTCATACATACAACAGACAAAGGGTGAATATCTTCAATCAGTCAAAGATACACTTTCTAAGAGGAAATTGATAAAGAACCTGAACTGACCTCCTAAAATAATAAATTGATAAGAACACCTAACATGAGCGATGTTGCTGATAATCCAATAAAAGCAAAATTGAACTTTTTTGGCCTGGAAAATTTCAAAACTGCCAAGTATTAAGTGAGGATACAGAGGTACAGGAACCACCTCTCCTCCTGCTGCTGGCACATTTCTGGAGACACTTTGAGCTTAAAGATGCCCATAATAAATGCTTTTATTCACAACCTGGATCACCATCATTCTATTTACTCCTTCTTCCCCTTCCATCACCCATCACTCCTGATCCCTACACTAATATACTACTCCATGATGACAAGGACTTTGTTTACTGATCTATCCAAGTGCTTAGAACAGCATCCAGTATATAATAAGATTCTCAATAAATTCTCCACAAAGGAATGATTGATCTTTTGTACCAGTAATTCTACTCTTAGGAATTGGTCCTAAGGCAACAGAGAACTACCAAAAAATGTATAACTAAGGATGTTCATTTCAGCATACGTTATGATAGTAAAACTTTGCAGACCATTTAAATGTCCAATGACGGGATTAGTAAACAAATCATGACACATCTATATTAGAGATACAATAAAGCCATTAAAAATTATGTAGTGGAAGATGATTTAATGACATGGAAAGATGTTCTCAATATAGTGTGTTGTGAAAAAGGCAGATTACATAACCCTGTATAATACGCCCCCAATTTTATGTTATACATATGCATATGTGCATAGAAAAACTTGTGTAAGAACATAGCCCACCATTTTAACAGTTATTATCTCTGGGTGGTAGAATTATGGAAAGTTTACAGTGTTTTTCTTTATTCTCTTATGTATTTTGCCAAAGATTTTACAATAAGCCTGTTCTGCTTTTGAGACCAGATAAAAACACCACCACATTCCTCGGGCCTATTCTAGTCCCAAGTGCTTAATGGCCCTGGAACAGGAGCGTGGTAGATCTCCCAGTGTCCTCCCCTCGGTGGACAAGCCTGAAGTGTGGGCCACGCAGCTTCTCAGAGGTCCCCCAGAGCACACAGTGTAGCCTGTATTTCCTCTCCCTTTTCTCTGCCTTAATTTCTCCCTCCCTCTCAGAATTTCCTGAATCATTTTTCAGATAAATCACTTGCACACAATCCCTAGAGCTGCCATAACAAAAGACCACAGACTTGCCTCTAACAACAACAGACACTGATGCTCTCACAGTTCAAGAGAACAGAAGTCGCCAATGTCAGCGTATTGGTTCCCTCTGGAGGCCTGAGGGGAAATCTGTTCCATGCCTTTTCTGGCTTCTTCTGGTGGCCAATCCCTGACGTTCCTTGGCTTGAGGCTTCGTCACTCCATCTGCCTCCATCTTCACACGGCCTTGCAAGAAACTTAACTTAGTTTCTTCCATTGTGGGAGTTGCCTGTATAAAATTTCAATCCAGTTAGCAAGGGAGGAATATCTGCCAAGCATGGTGTGGTGGAAAGAACTTGCACTTGGCCACTCCCCTGGCTCACTTTCAATCTGTTAAAGCTGGGCACAGAACGCTTGTCCCTGCTTTGCTGAGAGTGAAGACCATCCCAACCTTGATTCTCCCTAATGGAAAGTTTCTGCATATAGGAGCCACCTCAGTGAGCTCAGAACTTCAGGACAGGTAAGGGTATAAGCAATGAGAAGGAATCTGCAGCCACAGAATCAAGAAATACAAGTCCATCTGCTCACACCACCAGTCCCCCACAACTGCAATCCAGCACATCCTTTTCTTTGCACCCATTTGGATTAGGTGCCCTATATTGCTATAGGATATGGATGTGATTAACAAATACAGCTTGTGCATGATTCTTAGAATCAGGAATGGTGAGTAGGGAGTTCCCTAAAAGACAGCAATTATCATAGAGTGGCCATAAATCCCCCAAATTCCAAGGTCTGACTTTGGTCTCGAAGATTTGTTTAGTGATAGCTGTCATTTTGCATTTGACCAGAAGAGGGCAGACACTTGCTGTCAATGGAGATGAAGACAGGGCAGATCATTTTTAGGCTGGAATAACATTTCCCAATAAGGTCATTTTGCTCTAACAGTTGTAGCTCAAACAAAATTCACAACTATTCTGCTGCAAATGGGCTACTTGAAACACAGTGAAGTTCTTGGAGACTGAAGATCTCTTTCTGATTCCAACTCTGCCATTTTCACATACATTCTTGAGCAAATCCTGCTGCAGCTCTCTAAGCCTCAATTCTTTATGAGATATGCCCCTCACTCTGTTAACTGGGAGGGGGTAATATTAGGGAGAAATATGCAAATTATAAAGTTTCATGTATTACAAAACACACACATGCATGCACGAAAAAAAGGAATTTGTGATGATGGTGATGATGATGATGATGTGTGTGTGTGTGTGTGTGAAGGAGTGAGTTGGATAAAGGAGAGAGGAACTACCGAGGAAGGTTCTTCTGGTCTTGGGTGAACTTACATATGTTTAAGTTCTCCCATAATTGAAACCAATTCATGTTTCATGTTTTTTTACTGGGAAGGGATTTAACTTTGTACTTTTATTTCAAACTGTGCTCATTTTCAAAGTTAAAGATGTATTTTACCAATTGAATTTGTGTGTGAAAAAGCAAAATATAACAGGGAAATATATAAAGTCCTATTTAAATTTAAAAATTGTTTGAGGGAAGTAGATGTGGCTCAAGCAATTAGGATCCCACCTACCACACAGGATGTCCCTGGTTCAATTCCTGGTGCCTCCTAAAGAAGACAGCAAGTTGGCATGATGGGTAGGCATGATGATCTGACACGAGATATAAGGATAACTTAATGAAGGGAAGCAGATATGACTCAAGTGATTGGGCTCCCATCTACCATATAGAAGGTCCTAGGTTCATTTTCTGGGGACTCCTGATGAAAGAAAGCTGGCTTGTGTAGAGAACAGGCCATGGGGAGAGCGGATACAATAAGATGATGCAACAAAAAAGAGACACAGAGAAAAGACAATGAGAGACACAACAAGCCAGGGAGCTGAGGTGGCTCAAGCGATTGAGTGCCTCTCCCATGTCAGAAGGTCCTGGGATCGGTTTCTGGTGCTTCCTTAAGAGAAGACAAGCAGATGCAGAAGAACAAGCAACAAATGGACACAGAGAGCAGACAGCAAGTGCAAGCAGCTGGGGCAGGGGTAAATTTAAAAAAATGAATCTTAAAAAAACACAAAATTAATGAGAGACATGACAAAGCAGGGAATAGAGGTGGTTTACGCAATTAAGAGTCTCCCTCTCACATCAGAGGTCCCTGATTTGGTTCCCAGTTCCTCCTAAGGAAACAAGGAAGATGAACAGACACAGCAAGTACAAAAACAGTGAGTGGGTGAGGAGAAATAAATAAAAACATAAGTCTTTTAAAAAATTGCTTGATTACAGAGGAAGGAATTGATTGTATTAATTTTTTTTTCAAATCTAAGTGTTTTAATGGTCACATGGTTATGAGAAGCAAAAAAAAGATGTGGATATTAAATATATGTATGTATGTGTGTGTATATATTTATATATAGTGCTATTTCTTAGGATGTCAATTCTCATATCATCTATGCCAGCCAGAACACAACTGAAAGATGTATTGTAGACTGGGCATCTTATTTTGGAACAATGAGAAACCAGAATGTATTTAACAGGCAAGCTGTACTGGGGGAGCTGTTGGAAACCAGGTCTTGAGGAGAGTTGAGGAACTGAGATGTTGAGCTTGGAGAAGATCTGAGCAGCACAGAACATACAGGAAGGTGTTCTGTAGAAAAGGGTAAAAGTCACGGAGCAGTGGTCTGGGCTCAGTACCAAAGAGCTCAGAGCACTGTCACGGGAGACACTGAGCTCCTGACAGTAGCTGGGTTAAGGAGGTCCTGGAAGACCCCTCTGCTGGCAGTAGAAAAGGGGCAGGCTGCTTAAGTTGTCTAACAAACCAAGTTATCTCCTTCCTGTGCAAAGCAATAAGTCATGCATCAAAATGTAATCAATGAGATCCAGTTTGTGGAAGTTAGAATCCCGTAGCACATGGGAGGAAGAGGACCTTGAAATAAAGGGGACAAAGATATGGGCTCATGAAAGTCAGACTGAACTGGAGGGTTAAGCTTAATCAACTCCAGTACCACATCCTTATGAAGAATGTCAGCAGAGGTAGGAAGGTCTGCTCCAGTCAAGAAAAGAAGCGAGTCTTGCCAAATTTATGTTTGCACAGCGGTCAGAGACAGATTGAGATTAGCTGAAGTGTGCTCCCTCATTCACTGGCTTTCTCTGAATTCTCTGTGCTAAGAGCTTTTTAGGGAGTGATGGATATTATCTTTGAAGGGGCAGAGCTAACCCCTCAGGCTTCACTGTGGTTGGGATGAAGTTCCTTTCAAAGGAACCCATTTCTCTTTCCATTTATTCTTTATCCACCCAAAACCCTTCTGTTTCCTCTTTAGCCTCCAAGGTTACCTGATAATAGTAAGAAAGGAAGTGTCTGGGATGTTTGGGCCATGGATGTGCATTCTTCATTGTAAATGAATATATGGGAATTATAACTTATAAGGATTCCCCAGTGTTACCAGCCAGCCTCTGAATCCTTGATCATAATTAAATAACGAGTTGATAAAAAAGTTTCTAAAACTGTAATGAGGATGATGATTGAGCCCATCAAGTTGCTAACACCTGTGAGTCCTCCAACCTCCCCCTCTGACATTTCTTTTGAACTTTTTAAAAGTATCTGCAAAGGCAATAGGGATGTGACTTTCAAGGGCTCCTCCAGATCTGATAATATGGGTTGAGTGATTCAGGAATCATCTTCCCAGCATTCAAGAATTGGTAGAGGGAAGCAGATGTGGCTCAAGAGATAAGGCCTCCACCTACTATTTGGGAGGACCTGGTTTCGATCCCTGGGGCCTCCAAGTGAAAAAGAAGAGAAAGCATGCCTGCATGGTGAGCCAGAGCCTGCATAGTGAGCCAAGTGCCCACGCAGTGAGCCAAGTGCCCATGTGGCGAGCCAAGTGACCACAAGTGCCTGTGTGGTCAGTGCCTGTGTGGTGAGCCAGTGCCCATGCGGTGAGCCATGTGCCTGCACAGCAAGCTAAGTGCCCATGTGGTGAGCCAGTGCCCCTGCAAGGAGTCAAGCAGCAAGATGATTATGCAACAAAAGAGAGATGAAGAGGAGAGGGAGGGGGAGAAAAAAAGGAATTGGTAGAGTGTTTTATTTCAATTCTGAGAAATGATGAAAGCTACTTGGAGGTCACATATAGAATCACTTATTTCATTATGATGGACATTTCTTCTCCAAAGAGAAATGTAGGAAGAACACATGGTGAAACCCAATAATATAAAACTGATTTTGCTTTCTATTTCAAAGTGTATATCGCTTGCTGAATTCATTTGTGAAGCATCTCATTTCTAGAAGCAGACAAGTAGAAAATTTTAGATTTCTATAATAATCTTCCAAAGTTATATGAAGAATATTTTCATGGTGATTTCTAAATCTGGTACACATGGCTAAAATTTTTTTTCTAGGTTGATGGACCTTACAAGAGAAAGGGCTTTTGTTCACCTCTCAAAGAGTTTCATGAACTTTCCACTGAGTGGAGATGGCTGCGTTCAACCTGTGTTCTTGAAACTAAGGCCTGCTTTAGTGAAACTCTGACACATTTTATTTTTGTAAAGAAGATAGGTCATAGAGAGGGACATGCTGCAACCTGTCTCCTTTTGATCTCGAGTTTCTCCTGCACCCTTTGTTTTCCTTTCCTTCCTGTCTCAGGATGAAAGTGCCCTTTTGCCCCTCTACAGTGAACTCATCAACTTGTGCCCTACATTCCAAATCTCCAACGTTCCCTAGGCCCTACCTGACTTCCTTCCTTTATGGCTGACTCTCACCCCTACCTCCCACTCTCCTTCCCATCCTTCCACAGTGAATCTGCTCTACTTTACTTCTGCCCATCTTCTGTGCTCGCCACTTCGTATAGTCACACACATCCAACCACCAAATCCAATGGGTTTTTTTTTTTTTAAAGATTTATTTTTATTTATTTAATTCCCCTCCCCTCCCCCGGTTGTCTGTTTTCTGTGTCTTTTTGCTGCATCTTGTTTCTTTGTCTGCTTCTGTTGTCGCCAGCGGCACGGGAAGTGTGGGCGGCACCATTCCTCGGCATGCTGCTCCCTCCTTCGCGCTGGGCGGCTCTCCTTATGGGTGCACTCCTTGCGCGTGGGGCTCCCCTACGCGGGGGACACCCCTGTGTGGCACGGCACTCCTTGCATGCATCAGCACTGCGCATGGGCCAGCTCCACACGGGTCAAGGAGGCCCAGGGCTTGAACCGCGGACCTCCCATGTGGTAGACGGACGCCCTAACCACTGGGCCAAAGTCCGTTTCCCTCCAATGGGTTTTTTTCAACCCTTAAATGCTATTGAACTTCTTGGGACTTTTTTCTTTTCCAGGAATCTTGTTTTCTTCTGTTTCTTTAATACCCTGCATTATCCTGCTGTAGCTACTTCCTTTTCTTCCTCATGTATTGAATGTGACTGTTTCTCCATGTGTTGTCCCTGGCTCTTCACTCTTCCTGATTATCTTCTTTAGTGCTTTGATGCTCTGCCTCAGCTGTTGTTCACTAACATTTCTGTTAGCTTGTCATGACTTTCTCCAGGAGATGGCTTTTAAAGCCCAGCCTGGGCAACTGCAAACTCATCATCTTGCCCATTGTGGTAAGTCTTTTCAGGCTGTTTGCCCTGCTCAAATGGATTCTCCATTCTGTGGATACTGCCCTCAACCCACAGCATAAGCCCCTAGTTGCCATCTGACCTGACTTCCTGGTCATACATGATTGGTACTCTCCAAGCTTTGAAATGACAGAGCCAGATTTGAATTACTTGTTAATTAAATTAATGGGAAATAAAGGGGAAAAGCCCATGAATTTCTGGTATGTGAGATCCCTTAGAGCTGTCCCAGTTTGTACTCTTTTTGGTTAATTCAGCTTCTAAGGAATCCTTGAGCTAGGAAAGTTCTAAGGAAGTCCCTCTTTTAGTTAAGCTTCCTAGGGTTGGCTTCTCCTATTTATAGAACTTTAATGGGCATACTGACACTTCTTTAGGAATCTATCAGTGGCCCTATTATACTCTCACCCAGCAAGGGCTTGAAATGATTCTGCTCTTAGTTTCCCTCAAGCCCACTCAGACTTATCAGTTTTATCTCCAAAGTACCCCCCTCCTCTCCAGGGCCTTTGCTATTGCCCTGGTTCCAGGCTATGTGATCTCTTTGCTGGACTTGTCCAGTCTCTCCATGCTCTACTTTTAAGTGTTGTCATACCACTTCTCTGCCCACAGGCTAAGTCTTATAACTCTTACTGTAGTGTTAAAAACCCTTCTCATTCTGGCTCACAGATGCATCAGGCTTATCTTCTGCTATTTCTACTTCTTCTGCATGCCAGCCAAGCCTGATGATCAGCTTTGTCCAAACATTCCACGTGTTTTACTCCTTTTATTCTTTTTCTATCATTCTTCCCTTGCCCTTTGATACTAGAAACATCTTACTTCTTCTTTGAGGCCTTTCTCTGGCCTTTTCCCCAATTCCTTAGGAGAAACTTTCCCTCTGCCCTCTGGGACATGAGAATACTTCATTTTCCCTGCTAGACTGTGACACATAGGCTACATTTGATTCCTATAAACCAAACTGGTTGATTAGTAAGTGGATGTTGAGTGTGTTGGATCATACACCATCAAACATTTACCAGGATAGGAAAAGACCTGGACAGAATAGCCAAAGTCAATTTATTTCTTTCTGTCACTGCTTACCATTGGGTTTAGACAAGATCAGGGAAAAGAATGGGTGAGGGTTGTTGAGTGAGTGAATTAAATGGACTGTGCCACAGACCTCCAGGCATCAGTGTCTGAAAAACAGTACACTCATGAAATTGTGTTTTAAGATGCCAAGAATAATAGACTCATATGGCTTTATAGTTTATAAAGCATTTCCATATACATTAATTGATTTAATTTGCACAGCAACCCCATGGAGCAGGTAAAGTTTATTAATGCCACTTTGTAAGTGAGGGAACACCCAGGGCATGTGGCTTGAACAAGGTCACCAACTAGTAAATAATTGACCTTCAATAGGAAACTGTGCCTTCTAATCTCAGAGTTCCCTGTTCTTTCTCTTGCTCTATCATGTTGCCACTCTTGGGGCAGCATTAAAATACAATGAAACAGGCTGTTTGGGGAGACATGGGATAAGGCAGGGAAGAATCTATTTCCAAAGCATAGAACTTTTGTTTTCCACTCTTGTTGCCACACATATGAACATTCAGTGCCAACCTCGGGAAGTTAACTACCCAGCACAGAAAATTTTACCCTATTTCCAGAAATAGTTACTTCCCCCAAACACTTTGATTGATGGCAAAATATTTTAATTTTTTATAAAGCTGTTTCCCCTTTCCCACCCCACATAATCAAAATGAAAAAGAATCTACATGCAAGTGTATTAGTTTGAGCAGGAGGATATGTGCATATATATATATGCATATACATACAGGTTTATTTAAATGACCTGATCTACACTTTTGGAGACTGTTTGAAGCATCTTATCAAAAGAAAACACATTTTAAGCAAGAGGTTAAAAAAGCTTTTCAGACCCAACGGCCATTTAATACAATAAATTCTACTAGAGTAGTTTAGCAAACATTTTTAAAAACCCACATCCAACAGACTGGTTAGTACTGGATACACAAGATCTGGTTTCACAGCTGAAATGCTCCTGGTGCAATGGGCCTTCTCATGAAATTCAGCTATTTTACATTATGCCATAAAAAGTAAGGACACATCTCTACTGACAACTTAAATAAGAACTCGGTAGGCTACTCAGTGATATAAATAGGAAAAATAATGTGGTCATGGACTAGGAGTGAGAAGAGTATGACACTAGTCTATCTTGGACTGTAAAGGATGTTTAAATTTACCCTAGAAACTAAAACAGGAAAAAAAGTCAAATATTCCACTCTATGTAGACCCCACCTGGCCCAAACCATCCCCCAAAGAGTATACCCCCAACACAAGAGGTTTACTAACCACCTGCTACAGATGTTACTATGTAACTAATTAACAATGATCACAGAGAACGTGTCATACCAGAGGTTTTTATCATACACAGCACATTAGTGGCTGCACAATCTTCCTCCAAAAGCTATCATCAGAAGGCAAACTGACAAACGTCCGTGCTGCTGGCCCAAGAAACCAGGGCTGGGAGGCACGAGGCCGTCCTTTGTACGCGGAGCCCTCTCTGGCACGCTCTCCACTCTAGTTAGAGGGGCTGGGATGTGGGAAGACAGTCCCAGCCCCAGCCGGGTGCTGCAGCCTCTTATTCCTGGGCCTCCTTGCGGGTCAGCTTGTAGATCTCGGTGGGTCCGTCCACGTGGGTGATGGTGGTGGTGAGCTGCAGTTCTTCCCCACTGTGGACGCCCAGATTGCCTGAAACAGGGTATTCGGTGTTAGATGTGTTCAAGGAGGAAAGAGAAGCAAGCTGGGAATCATTTCAGTAACCACCGCCCCCTTGCTAGCCCTCACTCACATTCTGAGCTCACAGGGAAAGGGCTCCTGACACCTAAAACAAGGGCTAACGCCCAAGCCTTTCTACCTGGCCTTAGCAGCATTACTTACAATCGGCTTCCTTCTTTGTTTCCCAGAGAACAGTCACTAATGATATGAGTTAGCTCACCGCTGATATTCTTCCTAGCAATCATTAACATTTAATGAGATTATTTTGTGCCTGTTGCTAGTCTTTATATGGGATCTTACTTCATCTTCACAAGAGCCCTCTGAGGTGGGCCTCAGAAACCCGGCTTCCAGCATGGTCAGCTTCATACACCCTTGGGCCAGCTGCAGACCAACAGGGTTCAAGATAAAGCTGGTGAGAGGCTCTACTCAGGCTGCCTGGGATCAAGCTGAACCATTATTTGTACAATGAGAAAGCTTTCCCAGGTCACAAACTTGCATTCTTGTTGCTGCATCTTCCAGTCCACCCCTTAGTCAAGCACTGGCAGTACAAGCCTCCCATTTCTTGGTCAAAGGTAGTTCTGGATTTCCCTATCTGTGTTAGCCATCAAAACTTCAAAGCCAGTTCTGTGTTCTGCCTGTCTGTGTGAGCCATCAAAATCCCCACAACCCCTGTAGACCACACATTAGCATCTCCAAGTGTTTACCTAAGGAATTCCTTTCACTGAAGAACTTCTTAGAAACAGACACCAGAATGTAATTCTACCAGAACACTAATTCTTTAGGCTTAAAATATGATCCTTGTTTTCAATTAGCAGGACCCAGAAAAAATGTGTGTGATTCTGCAAATCACTTGGAGAGACAGTAAAATCTGCTGTGTCTTATTTAAACCAGCATCTATATTATTCTAGTAGCTAGATTATCGTGCTTACCATGCACCTGACACTGTTCTAAACACTTTACAAATATTAATTCATTTCATCTTCATACCATTCCTCTGACAGAGGTTCTATTATCATTCCCATTCTGTAGAAGAAGGAACAAAGACAGAGAGAGACTAAAGCCTAAGCTGGCAAATAGTCTGTGGGATTCAAACCTGAGTAGTGGAGCTGCTGAATCCAGGCTCTCAACCTCTAAGGTATGCTGCCTCTTCTTAAATATTCAAGTTCTCAACAGCAATGAGACTTATAGTAAAGTGTGAAGGCCACATGTGGTGTGCTATGGTTATAAATATATGGATACCATGATTTGGACAAATTGTTCAGCATATTAATTTTGCTTTTTTAATTTTGCAGTACACATTACCAGTACACTGACAGCACAGAGGGCTGTTATTTATGGGTATTTACCATATGTACTGTTAAGGGCTTAACATGCCTGCTAGCTGTCTCCTTATAAAATGGGAATTATATTTCACAGATGAAGAAACTGAGGCTTAAATAGGTAACTATGTTCTTTAATGTGATCACTGGGCCTTTGTGTGGCAAAATCTATGACTCACATGTGATTTCATGTACCTGGAAGGCCTATTTTCCCCCGTTAAGGAATGGATGTGGGAATATGGCACTAGCATAGCAAGAGTGAGGATTTCTCCATTTGTCTTCCAATTCCATCAACTACTACTTCTGCCAAGGTCTTGCTCCATCTGTTACTTTCCCTCTCTCTTGTTGGCTCCTGCTCCTCTGCACACAAACATTCTCAAAGTCTCTTCCCATTCAAGACAAAAAAAAACAAAACAAAAAACCCTCTTCCAAAATGTGATGGGTTTCTTGAAGGGAAGGGAAGAGGAAGGGAAAGGATACTGAAAGGGATAGTAAAAGGAAGGGAAAGGTGAAGGAAAAGGGGAAGGGCAGAAATCTTTAGTTTGCAGTAGGGCTCTCTCCCTAGTTATTACTCCAATTAATCTCTGCAAAGTAACAGTAGGACGAAGGCCTATTTCCTTCTAATGATTGTGAAATGAGACTAATCTCTGGCACCAATTTAACCTCAGTGAACTATGACAATGGATCTATATCGAGGATGTCATATCCATAGCTATGTAGCTGCTGTTTGTTTCTAACTTCCTGGAATGCATACTGAGAACCAAGAAAGCCACATAAGTTGGATACAGCTCTCTTTAGCTGGTAGAATTTTAATGGCAATCATTTGTGCTTCTGTGGCCACTCTAGTTTAAAAAAAAAGGGAAGAAAAGAAAGGAAAACTGCTATGTGAGAACCCAAGACTGCTTCACAGAATCATGGGAGAGATGGGTGGTCTTCTAACATTAATCAGAGTTAACTAATTCTATCCTCACAACTACCAAGGCAAATGAACACACCATTACACAGATGTGAAAGCCAGAGAGCTTTCACACCATGCAATCATTTTTTTTCCCCTCAAGGTCATACACAGTACATGCTGGAGCCAGGATTCAAAGCCATCTGTGCCTACTTCCAAAGCTTATGTTCTTTCCAGGAACTCCATTCTTTTATGTGGAATTTTCCCCAGTCCGCCACCTCCCTCCCTGCTTACTGAATCTTATTCACCTTCAAAGATAAGCTCAAAGGATAACCCTCCCTAATGAAGTCCCTGGTTCACAACAAAATGAGAAAAACAGGAAAAGTATAGTATTTGTAGAACTAAATTATTTCCACACAAAAGGCTCTCCTTTATTCTAACCTTATGCCTTTTCTACAGTTCTAGCATTATAATTTTATGTTAAAAAATAAAAATAGTGGATCGTTGTTTTTCTTTAAGCTTAGGGTGGATAAGACATTTCCTGTCTACCTCCAAAGCAGCATCTGGGGATGGAGCCAGGCACTCAATGACAGGCAACAGCTAGAAGAAGGACTGGGACACAGTAAGATTTGGAAGTTTTGAGTGAGCTCTTAGGAAGCAGGTAGGTTCTCCCAAGAAGGTGACTGAGGTGCCTGGTTTTAGGAAGGGATGGTAGTAATTCTTTAGTCAGAAAGATAATTTTAATTGATTGGGGCAAGTGTGGTGGCTTTATTTACCCCACATTTAAACCTGTTCTTAGTCTTTTTTTAACATTTTATTAAGAAGCTTTATATTAGAAAAATGTTACATCAAAAATATAGAGGATTCTTATATACCCCACCCTGACTGTGTTCTTGGTCTTACTCTTCATTTCTAAGAGTATGAACCAATTGTAAATAGACTCTTTTGAAGTCGTTATTTTTAGTTAAGATATGGCACAAATGAATGAAGTTGGGACTTAATCTGAATTTCTGGAGTCCTTTACAAATATAAGAAATTCAGAAATATTAAGAGAAAGCAATGGGGAAAGGCTGGAAGCTAGTGGAAAGCAGAAGGAGAGGCCAGTACTACGTGACAGAAAAGCCAAGGAACCCAAGGATTGCCAGCCAGTCAGACACTACTGCCCCCAGGAGGAAGCAGGCCTTCCAGTCTCTGAAACCCTAAGACAGTCAATGTCCATTGATAAACCAACCCATTGGGTGGTACTTGTCACAGCAATCAGGATATAAGACAGCAAAGAAAGGTCAGGTCACTTCTAGGACAAGAGGCAGAAAGGGCCTGATTATAAACAGCAGAGCAGGAGGTGCCAGACTGGTGATGTCTTGTCACCTGGTTCCTACTTTTACTGCGGAATGCAGAAGGACCCATTTCAGAGTCTGGGTCCTGCCCTGGTGATAAGACAATACCATCGCACTCACAGACATTACGGAGAAGCAAAGTTGCCTGTGGGGTGGGTCATCTAACTTACAACCAGGGGAATGACCCCAACAGAAGGGTTCACTGGCAATGCTTCATGACTCAAACACTTACTAAGAAAATAAAAGCTAAAGCTATATTTCCTGTGAAACAAGCAGCAGGAGACCTTAGATGCTTCTGGAAGTAAAACTGACATCACACAGTAACTAGCTACTGAGACATGCAAACCCAGGGTGGCTGCTATTGCTTCCAGCAGATTGAGTGTACTATACAGAAGGCGTTTAGTGCCAATAGAATGGAACGAGTTGGCAATTAGAGTGCCTCCTATTCCCTTTGCCATAGTCAGCCAGTCAGTACTTCCATTTTTCACTTCTTTTCTAAAACCTTCTGACAAGAATTTTACAGATGAAGGAACATAAAAATGAAAGCTATTATCAAGAGTTGCTTTATTTCATAAGGAGCTCCAGTTTGTTTTTTTTTAAAACATGAATTGATGAGTGAGTGGGTTTGGACTGTTTTTTCCCATGTGTGTGCAGAGCATCATTTGCGTTGTACCCTGGGGAGCTGGTGCTTTCGCTCCGAGCTCAGGGTTAATACCAGCTTGGTGCAATTCATTTCTGCCTGGGAAGACATCCAAAATGATTCACAAATTGGTTATGGAAACAGGTAAGAAGAGCAACTTTGATGAAAAGGCAGCAACAGGGCAGAAAATGTGAGTGTTCTTTAAAGAAAAAAGGACTAAACTTGTGTGTGTATGTATATATATAATGATTAATGTGTATGTAACTGCACCACCACTCCAGGTGTGGTAAATTAACCAACAGGAAGGTGCCCAGAACCTCATGTTCCTGCAGTACAAACATGCTGGCGGACCTCCACCTTGGAGCTGGCTGACCACGTTCTGTGTTTCGGGCAGAAGAGGAAGTCTTGTCTCCCAGACCAGAAGAATAGCCCCTGAGAACAGGGACTGTGTTTTTTCTCACACTTTGGAGCCTCACCTTACTCCATCTTATCAAACCTAGCATAGAGCCAAGTAATGAGGAGCTCTGCTATTCATTTGTGAGAGTCACTTGCCTACCCATAAATTAAGAGAAAAAGAAATAGATGAAATGCTCTTTGGAAACCTACCCTCTCTTGAGCTTGCTGCCCAATTTGTTTTGGTCCATTCCTTGACCAAGAGGGAAAAGCAGCAGTCCATGCACTCAGCATCTATTTCCTTCCTAGTTACTCCCTTCTGACACATGCACCCCTTGGCTTCTCTCTTTGCTGCGCAAAGAAAACAACCCTCCTCAATGGTTCTTTCTCTTTCTTTATTCCCTTGGGCTTCTGCTGCAGCAGAAACTTCTTGTCAAATTCCTGGAAGGGGGCTTTTTCTAGTAGTTCATCCAGGATCAGTTTCAGGAATGCAAGAAGCACCACACACCTGAGATTCATTCTCCATAGCAAGAGATCTGAATTTTTGGTTCCAGATCTTAAAAGCCAAGGGGGTGGGGAAGCCCGAATCATCCTAAAAATAAAACTTTCCACTAGAAAGAAAAAGGAAAATGGAATGACTGGGGAAGGAGAAGGAAAGACATCCAGAGACCCAGAGAATTAAAAAATACAGTGCATCCTCTTGACAGTTTTTTTTTTTTTTCATTTTCCAAGTAATATTCCAAACTAGCTCTTTCCAAGGAGCTCCAAAATCTTGGCAAGTGCTCCATAATTCCTGGATACATTGGGCAATCTGGTGGCAAATGGAGAGAGGGAAAGTAAAAGAGAGAGGGGAAGGAAAATGATCAGAGAACCCAATATGGGAAAGACCCTTTCCTAATGCACAAGGTGATGGCACCATGAAAGAAAGTGGAAATTTTGGAAAGATTCCAGGGACCCAATGGGGCTGCTGTGCAGTTACAACTGTCATGTCATCATAGAATTGTTAAGTCCTGTGAATTTTGAGTTTGTGATTGGCATAGGGTCCCTAAAGAGTCTGCACACTAAATTGCTAGAAGACTGTTTTTCAATAGAGGGTCCTATTGGCATTTTGGGCAGGACAATTCTTTATTAAATGGGATTGTTTTGTTCATTGTAGGATATTTAGCATCCCTAGAATCTGGACACTAAATTCCTGTGGCACATCATAGTCATAAAGACAATCTAAAATTCTGGACACTTCCAAACATCCCTTGGCAGGGTGGCAGCCCCAAGGGTATGACCTCCTGTTGAGAACTAGGCTTGGTTTTTTTTTTGTTTTTTGTTTTGTTTTTAGGTCAGTTAAAAGAATTTATTGGGAAACAGGGGGAAAGAACAGGGTTTCCTGAGAAATGGGAGAGAAGGACAGAAATACGCACATAGATTTGGTGCAAATTCCTCTAGGCAGAGAGAGCAAGTTTTGGCTTCTGTGGTCACCTTTTAAACTACTGATTATTCTGCTAAGGGGAGGGGCCCCAGCTGTTACTGATTTCCCGACTAATGAGGGAGGCCAATCGTGAGACCTGTTTTGAATATCTGGGGCCTCCCCTCAGTCCCAGAAAGTCCCAATTGGGATCTCAAGGTCAAGGTCTCACAGCCATGTTGTCTGTCAGTCATGTTGCCGAGCCAGCCGCCTTCTGCCTTTCACTATACTAATCTGCCTCAACTTCCCCCCTCAGAGAGTTCATGCCCTTACTCTTAAGGTGGTGCTGAGGGGCAATAGTCCTTCTTCTGTAGTTACTTCCTGCTGGTTAGGGTGGTAATCCCTCCCTGACAGGGTGTAAACCTCTCTGGCTATTCTACTGAGGTTGAGAGAAGATGGATTTGGCACCCTATTTGGAACTGGATGAAATTCCTGCATGACAAATAAGGCGTTGATTCTGTAAGAGATGAACCTAATTAGAATTTTGAAGATACACTAAAAGATAAAGAGGGTGGTGATGAGCAGGCCCAAAAAGGGGGCCAGCCATGGCATACTGGACCATGAGAGTGAGAAAGGCCAGGTGCCTTCAGAGGCTGCATCCTCCCAAAGTTCATGGTAAACAACATTCTTCCTTGAGTTCTTTTATGCTGTTGGTTAATTCTAGGGAGAGATTGTGGTAGACCTGCTGGGTTTGAGTATAAACTGCCAACTGCAGGAGAACTAGTTTTTTAGTTATCTGTGAATTTTATCAAGCTGTCTTCAACAAACCTATACCAATGGGGAAGAGAGCAAATCTATTCTCAGTTGCAAAGATTCAAGCCTTGGAGGGTTGCTGTTATGATAACACAGGTGCTGATGATAGCTGCTTAACACCTGGCTCCCCACTCAAGAATCTGACCCAGCCTTTGCAGGGTTGACCAGAACTCTGGCTTCCCACTTGCTGATGTTAAGAGTTTGACAAATTCTCACCAGCATTTGGGAACTCATCACCTGTGAGAGGTATCAGTCCCTGGGCTGTCACTTAGGGACAGGAGCTGCTCTCTGTTTCTTCCAGGAAGAAAGAGAACCATAGACTCCCATAGTTCAAAAGGACTTTAAGAGATCACTTTCAGCTGAGAAACATGCTACACAGAGAGGTTAAGCGGTTTGGCAGTAGTTATAAAACAAATACAACCAGAAGTCCTTATGTATATAAAGTGCTCTAACACATAATCAGGACTCAATAACTATTACCCATTAGTCTTATCATTCTAATACCCCAGCAAGTCCAGCAACTGCTTTATGTGGTATTTCCCTGGAAGGCAGGAATTCCAACTACTTGGATTCTTGTCAGTATCCTCAAGTAAAGGACAAATCAGTTTGGTTTCTGCCAAAGTCCAACAGCATTCAAGAAATGAAATCAAGATTCTTTTTTCAAAAGCCAGAATTCCTTCCTGCTAGTGTTATGGAGTTGGAGGTCCACAGTTTGTGAGGCTGCATGTTCCTATTTTCCATGCATATAGTAAAACCACTGAGTATTAGCAGTAGAAAGGAAGCTGAAGGACTTGTGGGGCAAAGATGAAGGCTGGTTACCTGTGGAGCTTTCTAGAAGGTTGGGCAGGTAAGGGAGGAGTAGTAGATGAGGTCAAATTCTTTACTCTGACCCAGAACCTATGGGCAGAGGTGGGCCTGAAAGTGAACGGGACAAGAAATCTTTACCCCAAAGATGTCCAGGAGTAGGAGAGAGAGAAGCCGGCTGTCCAAGCTCTTCTTGCACAGAATGGGCAAGAATATAGTACAGGAGACAGCTGGTGGTTGAGACCATTCCATCATCCTTGACCCTCAACTCAGGATAGTCTCTTCTTCTCTCCTCTTTATCTCACACATATTTCTACCCTCTTTCAAGATCACTGGCCCATATGAGAAACATGAAGGCTAATCTAGAGCTCATTTCTAAAGCATTAATCCATTCAACATTTTAAAAGCACCTTTGAGAAGTGGTCCTTGCCCGTAAGGAGCTAAGACTTAGGCAAGCTCATCTACCACATGTGGCCTTACCTGGTGATTGCCATGTGAAAAGTATAATCACATTTCCTCCAGGCCCGTTCCTTAGAATACTGGTCCCAAAGATATAACACCCAGAAAAAGGGTTCTGGGGCTAAATAGTAATTTTGGGAAATGCTCTTATTCCTCCCCCTTTCTTCTTAAGAGACTCACAGTACAAATTAATGTACTAAAGGCACTAAGATGTCTTGCATTAATCTCATTAATGCTGATTAACTGAGTATTTCTCAAACTTATTTGACTGCTGAGACCTATCGACATTCCATTGAACATACTTTGCTGGATTCTAATTGGAGTGATCAAGGGAGGATTAAGGAAGAGGTTGCACTTTGGCTGAGCCCAAAAGATGGATAATGTTTCAGGGGATGCCCAAAAGAAAACACAAGCCATTCATTCAACAAACACTAGATAAACACTTACTCTGAGCAAGGATAATCCTTGGTACTAAGGGGTACATGACGATCTTAATGCAGAGTGAAGGGTACTGGCACTGATTTGAGAAAGTACATCTTATGTTTTGAGACTAGCAAGTACCTGGCTTGGTAAAGCAAGTGTAAAGAAGAAGGAATAAAGTTGTGGCAAGATAATATAAAGCTAAGTATCCAAAGAAAAAGAAGCTATCAGAGCAATTGTTTACCAGGCCACATATTATGTGATAATAGCACTGGCCTTGACAGAGATATTCACTTTCTCCTGCCACTGGCTAGCAGAGAAATCCTGGGCATAGCCTAGGATTGGCTAAGTTCTCTAAGGTTCTGTTCAGCATGAACATCTCAGTGTTCTAGAATTATAAGGTAGGAAAAGACAGCACACATCAGCATTAGAGGACAGGAGGACAGGAGAATAGCTACTGGCTTGGAGGTATATCAAGAAACACATTTGCCTAAAAATGAGGAGAAAAATGAGGCCTGTTCCATCTTTACCTCTCAGGTTTTGGTCTCCCTCTACCTGACATCTTAAGATTACACTTCTCAAACTGGAAGAATAAATGTGCATACTTTCCAATAGACTCAGGTTGCTCAAAAAATGAGGAAAACAAATTTAATTTTTATACTAAAACCCAGTGCATATTTTATAGTAGAGCATAATATTCCCAACGTATTTTAAAGATTAAATAATGAGGACTTAAAGAAATATCTGGCTTGTATTGGCTCCTTTGGCTAATGGTTCCAGAGGCCCCAGAGGTGCACACTTATTGTGGCCCATTAATAGTATTCTTGGAAGAAAAGCTTAACTAAGAAATCTAGAGCCTTAACTATTTAAACCTTGAAGATGCAGGAGCCTAACTGTGCTGAGTTAAACTGTGTTAAAGAAATTGGAACTTACCATTAGATTGATCTTCCCCATAGTTCTTGTGGGATGGTGCATACAAGAACATCAAGGCAAAAACATACAGGTTCCACATCCCATAGATGCCCGTGAAAAAGGCACTATTCACTTGGACTGTGACACCGCCCCATTTCCAATGGCCTTCAGTCACCTATGGAGAAAAGACAGTGACATTCAGTTGGGACAAAGAAGAAACACAATACTGACATAGGAACCAACCAGTACAAAAACCAGGTTTTCTCCATAAGGAAAAATAAAGGGCTATGCAAGACTCCATCTTTTAATCTGAATTATACCAGCATGATTTAAGATTGAGGGCTTAACATGTATCAGGCATGCAGTTCTCACCTTGGCTGTACATTAGCATCACCTGGGGAGCTTTTTAAAAATCCAGGCGCTCAGTCCAAACACCAGGTTTATTAAATCAGAAACTCAGGGGCATTGAATATTTTTAAAGCAACCACAGTATTAGCCAGGTGGAGACCACTGGACTAAAGGCTTTACATGCATTATTCCATTTCACACTCTTCACCAAAATAAAGTAGCTACAATTATTCCCCAACAGGTGAGCAAACTAAAGTTTAGAGAGACCATGTACTTCCAAGGTTAAAGAGGTGAGTTTGGATTCTAACACATGCCTCATCTTTGGAGCTCTGACTCTTATTACATTGGACTGCTTCTCAAGACAGCCTGCGGAGAAGCAACAAGCTAATTAAAATACTCCAGTAGGTTTCTATCTCTGTGCCAGGACGCCCTCTTCCCTCTCTCTGTGGGTCTCTGCTCACACTTGATCACACCAGAAACACTGTCATTAAAGTACACATCCCCTATCAAAATCCTACGAAACTCCTGCACAAATGTTTTTCTAACTATCAGGGCCACACTAAGGTTTCTACTTCCAAAATTTCAGTCCACTTCACAGATTTTTAGTTATACGATCTTGCATAGCTTATAAATTGTCATATATGAGAAAAATGCCTTCCCCACTAGACATGGGTTCCTTGAGGGTAGGAGCAATGCAGTAGACTTCTGTATCCTCCACGATGTCTGGTCTGATTCTGAATAGGGTAGGTGCTCATTAAATGCCTGGTGGGTCAGGCAGAGGCATGCACTGGTATGAATTTGCAGAACTAAGTTTATAAGTTTCTTGGAATAAAATAACTGAGAAATATTTTCTTTATGTTCTACATTGATTTACAGGTATTCTTCCTCTTTTGATGCCTTGTCTTAGTACTTCTGAAGAGGTTGGATGTAGGTGGGGGTATCAAAATCGCACAAGAATCTCAATATATACAAGTCTGTTTCAACCCTCCCTCTACTCTTTGAATTGGGAATTTAAACACAGCTGAGCAGGTGGTCTAGAGCTTTAAAGGGGAGAGATGTCAATGAGTTACAGGTGTTTTCATTCAAATATTGCTCTCTATTGTATTTATTGTCCCTTAAACAAGTAATTAACGCAGATTTTAGCAAAGCTAAGCTTTTTGTGTAACTATAACAAGGAGAGCAATAGTTAACATTTATTCAGTGCTAATGATGTGCCAGACATCATTCTAAACATTTTACATGAAATATCGTTAGTCTTGATAATAACTATGTGAGGTAGATAGGTAACACTTTCATTCAACACATGGTTAAACTGTGGCACAGAGAAGTGAAGTAAACTTGTCCAAAATCACTCAGCCAGAGAGTGGTAGCTCTGTCTTCAAAGAATATGTTCTTAATGTTATAAAACACAAGGCTAGGAATTTTATCTTTTTTCTTTTTAAAGGTTTTTTTATTTATTTCTCTCCCTTCCCGGCCCCCCCCCCCCACCCAGTTGTCTGCTCTCTGTGTCCATTTGCTCTATGTTCTTCTATGACCACTTCTATCCTTATCAGCTGCACCAGGAATCTGTGTTTCTTTTTGTTGCATCATCTTCTGTCAGCTCTCCCTGTGTGCAGTGCCATTCCTGGGCAGGCTGTACTTTCTTTCGTGCTGGGCGACTCTCCTTGCGGGGCGCACTCCTTGCGCGTGGCGCTCCCCTGCGTGGCATAGCACTCCTTGCATGCAGCAGCACTGCGCATGGGCCAGCTCACCTCAGGGGTCAGAAGGCCCGGGGTTTGAACCTTGGACCTCCCATGTGGTAGGCGGATGCCCTATCCGTTGGACCAAATCTGCTCCCCAGAATTTTATCTTAAATAGTGGTCAGTCTCTGAAGTTAGTACATGAAGCATATGGTATAAGATCAAATTTCCTTTGAGAATTCACTCAATTGCCCATGATGGATATTTATATAGCACATGTACACAGGTTTGTATATTTGAATCTGTTTAATATACATGCACTATATATCCTAACCATTTTAACATGTGGTATATACTAAACTACATATATATGCAAAATATAATTTTATAGTAGAACCACTAGAATGAAATATCTTATGAAGCACATGGACTTAAGACTGACAGAGGAAATAGTAGATTCATGACCCTGATCTCATACTTGCTCTGAGACGAATGTTGTTTAGAATGGAGGGCATATGTATTCATATCATTTAATTTGTAATCTCTAAATGTATTCTTTCCTGCTGAGGGCAATGGGTTGGATTTGCATAAATAAACTGTGCCTAAAGTGTAACTCCATGTTTGGAGAAGGATTGGGTTTTCCCTTCACTTCTCTCCATTTTTCATGCCCAATATATCCTGAGCTCTGAGCGCATGCCTACCAATATGTACCCTAATAATCAACCTCAACAGACAAGGCCTTATAAGTCCAAATTTTACTAATCCCAAAGCAGACGGGGACAGCCATTCCTTTTTAACTTTCAAAGATAAAAATCAGATACTCTCTAACCTCCCCCAAATCATCTCACCCTCTGCATAAACTTTACATCTAAAAGTTCCTGTTTTCTCCTGGTTTTACATTTGAACAATTTACTTTTGTGTGAAACCATCCAATTATGCCCCTGGAGCCAAGTGAAGGTCAAATCCCTTTACACCCAGTAGTCTTGACAACCAACATTCCACTTAACAACAAGACTTCCAAATTCCAGACACAGGCCCTCTTACTGGAAATCTTTCCTCTGTAACAGAATGAAGTGGTTGTGCACACACAAAAAGAGCTGAGGACAGGCTCTCTTGGGTTTTGCTGCATGTGGCTTGACCTAAGTGTTGGGCACCTGGCGGGGGGGGGGGGGGGGGGGGGGCAGGGAGAGGAGGGAGAGGGTCCCCTTAGTGAAGATTGGTGACCTTTTCCCCTGCATTGCCCTTCTGTTCCCTGCTGCCTGCCACCTCTAAATGGAATGTCTCTTTCTTTTCCAGAAGAGCTGAAATATCAGACTGTGATGTACCATCACTGGGTTGCTATGACTGAAGCCGTTAAAATGGCAGGCATTAAAAGACTGCACCTCAGCACCCAGTTACAAAGCCTCAAGGTCACTGCATTCCACAGCTTCCCCTCGGCCTTTCATTCCTAGCCTTAGAGCTTCAACACCCTGGCGAGATCCCCTTGCATTATATTTCATGGGGCTTAAATGTGAGCTCTCCCAGCAAGCCCAGGAGTATAATGGGGGTTTTAATACATTCCTTTCACCTAAGGCTGGGATCCATTTCAAAAAGTTACCCAATAGGTTCTCTTTTAGGTGAGATCATTGCTGAGACATTCCAAAATGACATTAAAAAAATAAATCCTCTGATGACTATATTAATACAGTACCTGGGACACTGAGTTATGCCTGAAAATGTCTTAGAAGTCTATAAATAAACCTTTAAAAAAAGTAGGAAGAATCTGAGGAGCTAATGGAATCCAAAAGGCCTCACTGCTCCCCGCTTAGAGTTGAAATCCACCCCAGACCGAGACTGTGGCAGCAGATATAAAAAGCCAGCCACAGGCAGGAACTGTGCTAGAAAATACTTGGCAATGGAATATTAATCATCTTCTCTAGAGAAAAGCCATAAATGATTTGCTCCTTGAAGGACTGGCCTCCTCTGCTTTAAAAAGGTGCACTAATTAACAAACACAAGGTTAAATTCTGGCAACTTGCAGCTGCCTTAAAGATCAGCAAAAGGTCCCTCAGGTGGGAGCAGCAGTCTCCAGAGAAAAGAGGAGAGGACTGATGTGTGGGGAGAATGCCTCCAGCTTTCTAGAGTGGTAGAAATGTGCATTAGGATGGAAAGCGCCCTTTCTTCCAGCCTTCCTGACAAGGTATCTTGGTATTGCCTTTTATTCCTCTACCCAAATTCCTTGGGTTTCTGTTTCTCCATGCTCTCTTGGCACTGATGCATATCTTGGGTGTGGTGTCACAGCACATTGCTGAGTGACTGGAGGAACTGGAAAGCATTCTGGTCACACCAGAGAATTAGCCAAGGAAAGGGCATGCCACAGATGCCCTTGTTTGAATATGGGTGTTTGAGCCTCAGCTGGTAGAATAAAAAACTCATTCAGAATTGGAAATATTTTTATTGCATTTGGAGTGGAGAATGAGATTTCCAAGGTTTTATAAACAAACAGCCTGACACAAATATAGCACTGGTATAGGTCAAGGCAGATGTAGTGAATAGGTCTCACGGAAGGTATTTAGATATATGTTTACTGTCATTTTCCACACTCAACTGCAGTCTCCAGCAGAGCCAGCAACCCTATTACTTCCCAGTGGGCGGAGCCAACAGAGGCCTCAAAGCCCCTAACTTGGGTTCCAGTGGGTGTCCCTGGATAGAATTCAAGAGATCCATGAAGTGAAATGGGAAAAAATTTGTTTTTATGTTCACAGATCTGTAAGTGAAAGTGAGCATTTCCTTTAATTATGAATATAGAAAACAAATCCCAGGATTATTAGCACTTCCTGTAAAGTTTCAACAATAGAAATACCAAAATTTTCGTATCATCTTACAGATTTATCTGTAATATGTATAATTGTAAATATATATATACATATTTAACTTCCTTTGAAATCTATATTATTTTATTCATTTAAAAACATTTTAGGAAGAGGCCCACTCATAGGTCTCATCAAGTTGACAAAGGAGTCAATGGCACAAAAAAGTGTACAAGCTCCCGTAGTAGAGGGAGACTTGCTAGCAGAGTGAAATAATTCTTGTTCTAAGGCTCTATCTGCAAAACTAAAATTCTCTATTTTGGCCAACTATAAGGATAACAGAGCATTGGCAAGAATTCAGGAGGACTCAGTTCTATTCCCAAAGTTATTATATGTCCTCTGGCAAGACATTTAGCCTGCTTGTTATTCACCGAGTTCTGATATGCATGCTTACCATGTGCCAGGCGCTCTGCTAATCACTTTGCAAACATTAGTTCATTCAATCCTTGCAGCCACCTTCTGCAGTGGCACTATTGTTACACCCATTTTACAGGCACAGTATGAAACCTTAGAACTGTTAAGTGAATTAGCCAAAGTCCCACCCAACTGGAAAGTAGCAAAACTGCGAAGTCTCTCTGAAGTAGTTACATTTCATATGCTAGCAAACTGGGATATTAATTCCTAGCCGACTTACCACACAGGACTTTTGTGAGGCTCAAATGAATGACAGATACATAATACATTAGGTTTAAAGAGAACTTTTTACTTTCCAAAACAAGTTACCAATATTTCAAAAATTATTATCTTTATCCCTGTTGAGATTTTTCAAGTATAGCAACATTGTGCATTTTGGAAATAATCAGTAGAAAGATATAAGTTCTATTCAAAAGGACTTTTGAATTATTCTTCATGCTTAGGTGGCAATTATTACAAAGAATGGCTGATGAACTATATATATATCTTCATACAGAGGGATCATATTAATGACTAGGATAAGGATCAAATTAAAACATCGCTTGTTTGCTTTGTTATGGGGCTTGGAAAGTTTATTCTCTTAAGTAAATGAAATATGGGTCCTTCAATTTGACTACAGACATTTAGTTTCTTTAGCAACTATTTTCTGCCACAGGATTGTAGTAAAAGGAAAGTTCAGTCCATCTCTGGCCAAATGATAATGAATCTCAGACTAGAGCAACCTAAATGAACACAGCTTGGCCATTTGTCCAGAATTACAGCCTCTCTGTTCTTTTGCTCAGCCACTCTACACAATTTTCTGTGCAGAGTGGAGGGGCTTCCCAGGAATATTCTGACATCTCAGGGTTCACTCACCTGACTTACGATGAAGAAGATGACAGTCATAGCAGCACAAGCCAAAGTGATAAGCATGAGGAACTTGAACCTGAAAATTAGCCCCTATTAGGAAAAGAGGGAAAGGAGAAGTTTAGTATTTAGCCACCAGCAATCCTTTTCTCCAAATATAAATCTATGAAAAGCTCATTAAAAAAAGTTCTATAAAACCAAATCCCTAGGATTGACTAAAATAATTTCACATAGTAATATTTCTCCTGCAGAGGTGAATGTGGCTAGAAAATTTCTTGAACCAAATATTTCCTATATTCTTATCTTTCAAGAAGCAGTGATACCAAAGCCTGAGAAATTATATTCACAGCACATCACTAGGCTGCTAATTTCCCTGCTAAGCTGGTTATGCTTCTCTGCAAGGGTTCAAAGTTACCAAATCCAAGTTTTCTGTGGTTGTAATAAAATTCTGCTCCAGTGAACAAAAAGAAATGTGCATATTAATCAACATGAAGTGGATTTGGTTGCATTTTCTCATGTGTCACTCCAGCACTGAAGCAGGCAAGCCTCAGATAGTGCCTGTGGTTTCCTGAGTGCAGGATTTAAGGGAACCTGTGTCCCAGGGAGGGATGCCTATTATTCAGGGGCTCTTATTTATAGATCATGGCATTTTAAAAAAACTTGTGATTCTATAGTTTCTGCTCCTACTTTCACAGGGAATTTAAGCCAGTGTCTCCACGGATGGCCACCTAAATATGAGCCCAAGGGATTCCTGAAATATCAAGAATGTGTTGTCTGCATTTGAGATTTCAGTGTTTTCTCTTGGACGAGGCATACAATCTATGAACAGAGATAACTGAACTCTGAGTATCTGCTGGATATTTTAGGGGGACCATTAGAGACTGGAAGTCAGGTGACTTGGGCCAATCCCCAGTCTTAAAGTTGAATCTAGGTGGGAGAATCTGGATCTTCTAAAGCCTCACCCCAAGCCATATGCCAATTCTACCATAGTCAAATCTCCCAGACAGTATGCCCCTACATTCCTCCCCCATCCCAAAGCTGAAAAACCTGCTGAACAAGTTTACTCTTTATTGGAGACAAAGAAATTTCTACCATGAGAAACTCCAAAGATTTAGATGGGCCACCTAGATGTTTCTCACAGGAGGAATTAGCCTCTAATTTTGCCCAGAGATCCTACTACTATTAGGATCTCTCAACATCACTGTGTATTTGAAAGAGAACACACAGTTGTCTGTGTGTCTGTGTCGTGTCTGTGTGTGTGTGTCTCTGCTGGTGTTTACATATCAGGCAAGAGACGCTGAATACCAGCCGTTCCTCCAGAATGAGTTCAGAGAGTTTCTCACCTCATAGTGCAGTCGCCGGACCTTGCTCATAGCCGGCAGGCTAGACTGCTTCCCACTGATGTTCCGAAACACCTGAAATACCATGAAGCACAAAAACAGGAAGTAGAGGCAGAGGCATATTCCGGCCACGATGATGAAGGCCATCTGAGGGTATCCGGTCAAGGAAGCAGCCGACTAGCCAAGGGCACAAGCTGAAAGGGCATAAGCACTTTCCCCCTGCAAAGTTGGTGATATTCTTTTTGTCTCCAAGTATTTAAGCAATTTTCAGGGAGATGAAATATTAAAACCTGGCATTCTAACGGCAGCACGAGAGGTTTTCTGACCCAACAGTACCACAATGGTTGTCCCAAAACTGTTTTCTAAGCCAGGTAAGAAGAGGAATGGTGCCTTGCTTGTAAGAAATGGAGAAATGCAGCATCTAGGACCCACTCCAAACCTACTAAATCAGAATCTGACTTTCAACAAGGTCCCCAGTGCACAATAACATTCAAAGGTACTAAAATGGTAGATATTGGTGATTAAAAGCTGCATTAAAATCATTGGAGGAGTGAGTTAAAAACATAGATGTCCAGGCCCCACCCCAGATATATGGAGTCAGATTTGCCTAGGTTAAGGAACCAAATATAACTATATTTGGTGGGAAGCAGACTTGGCCCAGTGGTTAGGGCGTCTGTCTGCCACACGGGAGATCTGCGGTTCAAACCCCGGGAGTCCTTGACCCATGTGGAGCTGGCCCATGTGCAGTGCTGATGCGTGCAAGGAGTGCCCTGCCACACAGGGGTGCCCCCGCATAGGGCAGCCCCACGCACAAGGAGTGCCTCCCATAAGGAGAGCCGCCCAGCATGAAAGAAAGTGCAGCCTGCCAAGAATGGAGCCGCCCACATGTAGAGTTAACGCAGCACAGATTCCCATGCCGCTGACAAAAACAGAAGCGGACAAAGACGACGAAGCAGCAAGTGGACACAGAGAACAGACAACCAGGGCAGGGGGATTGGGGGGAAGGGGAGAGAAATAAATAAATAAATCTTTTAAAAAAACCACAAAACTATATTTGGGAACCACTGGATTAGACCCTGGATTTTTATAGGAATAAGATTGAGATGCCCTGGAATCATGGGAAGGGCAGGAGCTACCAGGTCCGCTGGATATGGGAATGAAAGTACTGAAGTAAAACCAGGAATGAAGCGCTGCTTACAAATTTCTGTCACCAGAGTGGGTAGAAGGATATATGGCGAGGATGTGATTTTGTGTGTGTGTGTGTTGGTGGGCGGGGGCAAAATACTTTGAAATCCATTGATGAAAACCTGAGACCAATGTTTTGGATGCAACTGGAGAATCACCAAGGTTTGGTGCAGAGTGAGATGGCTTGGGAAGCAGGTGACCTGACTCCAATTCCTCTCCATTACAATCCCACATTTTAACAACTCTGAATTCAGCATGCATATTTCATTAAATAATACAGTTAATGAACTTTCTCCTTCTTTCCTAAAAAGCTGTTACTAAATCTAAGGTGCTCTTTATAATCAGTGGTCTTCTGGAATGAGAGGAATGGGGTAACTTGATGCAGAACTTTGAGAAAGTATATTTACCTCTCTAGGCCCCCCATCATATCTGTAAAATGAAAGGACTGACCGGCATAAATAGTCTCTGGGTTGTGCAGTTAACATTTTTTGGTGCTCTGGGAGAAGAGGGGCTCTATTCTGTCATCTTTAAAGTAATAATACTACTGATTCATTTTCTTCATAAAGTTCTTGTGACACTAAGAAAACCAATATAAACATCATGGCTAGACAAAGCATGTTTACCAGCACATGGCAAGACATCATTATCCATCAAGGAAGAGTACAACCGAAGCCTTTCTCTTCACTCCAGAGGAGTGTTTTTTTTCTCCCGGAGCATTTAACATAATTCAGGAAGATAAAATATTTAAATCCAGCATCCTAAAAGGGATCAGCTAAGACTGTTGCTTCTGCTTCACGAAGATGACTCAGGCAGAGTTTCTGCCAACCAACCAGAAGGCTCAGTGACTCCTCTGGAACTAATCACCTTAGCCTTATCACCACTCAGTCTCAGAAATGAATAGCAGCAGCATGGCATGCCAACACGCCAAGGTCACTTTAAGAAGCCTCAAACACAGATGACTTCAGAAACAGACTCTCACACAGGGATGCAGAGATGAACCTATGTAGCTCCAGGGAAAAGCTAGTCATGCTTCAGTCTGCAGTAAACAAGTGTATAATGGATAATTTACACTGCAGGAAAACCAGCAACTCTGATCCTTCTGCTGTGGGGATATGCTGACACCTCCCTTTTTTGCTTCCTCTCACCTGGGCTTGAAAGCCAATATTAATTCTTCCCATCATGTTCCGTAATTGTGCTGTTATCATCAGTCTGAGCTTCAAATATTTGGCCAAGCACATATGGAGAGCATCAGCAGTGACTTAGAAAATGATCTTGGGGACCAAGCAGCTATGGGAAGAAATAAAACTCTGAGCCCATCAAGGAAGGATACAGCCAACTCTGTTCCCACATCTGTAGTCCAGATACTGTAGAAAGGATTGGTAAGTTGTACCCCTCTACAAAGAAAAACAAGATGAAAAGGCAAGACACAATTAATAGAAAAGCAAAGGGGGAATGTTCCTTGGAACATTAGCTTAGCTTTACAGCTAGAAGGGTGGAGGCTGTATTTAGACTAAAGAATGTCACAGAGAAATCTAAAGAAAAAAGGAGCTTTTAGAATATAAGCAGCTCAAACATTCTGTAACTATAAAGAGTTTTGTCTTCAATTTAATCACAAACCTCTTCTGTAGCTGTGATCAGGTCCAGTTCTTTCATCCCAAAGCAAAGATTCATAACTACAATTCTCCTTTCTAAATACTCCTCCTTAAGTGATGGGAGAGGACATAGCAATGGGCATTTCAGCTCTGAATCCCATAGGCACTTACTTACCTCTCGCACATGTCAAATATGAAGAGGCAGAATGAGCCAACAGCGATTGGTCCAACTTGCTTCCAGTACCCAGCAATGTGATTCCGCTCATGCTGATCCTAAGGAAAACCAAATTAAGAAATGAAATAAAGAGGGGGGGAGAGCAAGCAATTCTGGAGTTGAGTCAGTCAGGCAAACAAGAGTGAATAAAAGCAAAATCTCTTATTGGGGAAGTCTGGCACATAAACAAGTACAAAGCCATTGATAAGGGCTCTGGTGGCAATAAGAACCGGATGCTATAGGAACACAAAAAAAGATCTGACACCCTAAGCTAGGTAATTTTATGGTCCCAAAATAACTCATTCACAATTAAACCCATATATGACTTACAACTTTTGGAATAGAAGTATTTGTGAAGGTAGGATGGTCCCCAGAAGACCAACCAGAGATTGAAGAATTAAAATATGGCAAACATGAGAGGTCTCCTATAGTTAGGAAAATAAACATTTTTCCCTATCTTGGTTAAAAACAAGAATGACTTTACTTCATAGATGTATACAAAGACACTAAGGAAAATAAACTGGAGGAATGCAAAGTGAGAAATGGGAAGAGGGAAAAGACTTATCTTAGCATCCGGGCTGGGGCTCAGCTCAGGTGGAACTGTCCATACCATCGCCATCCAGGTAATCCATCCTGGCTGCTGTCCTGCTGCTGTACGAGATATCCCTCCATTCCTAGTCCCTCCTGCCAAGGGCTCATTCTCAATGATGGCCTGTTGAGGACCTTTTCACATGTGGTGTCCAAAAAGAGACAAAAGCCTCCCTTCCCCTCTCTTCTCAAACAACATTTTGGGAGGACAGCAAGTCTTTAAGGGCAATGATCATACCATAAGGGAGAGGGTTTGTGGGAAGATGGTGGAGCAGGAAGCTCGAGAAATCAGTCTCTCCACCAGAACAATGATTACACAGGCAAGAACTGTCTGAATCAACTATTTTGAAACTCTGGAGTCCAGTAGAACACAGTGCAGCATCCAGGGAAGAATGGGAGGAAGAGGCTGGTAAATTGTGATAAATTCTAGTAAACTGCTCTGATTGGTGTTTACTGTCACCTATCCCCCCACTCTCATAGCAGGCAGCACTGGGATCTGGCCTCTGGTGCAGCTTGCTTGTGCCAGAAAGGGACATACAAACCTAATTTCCCAAGATCTAGGGTGGGGAGAGGAGGGCCCAATCACTGTTGCTCTTTTTTTTTTTTTTAAGATTTATTTATTTATTTATTTATCTCCCCTTCTCTCTGCCGCCTCCCCACCCCGGTTGTCTGTTCTCTGTGTGTATTTGCTGCGTCTTCCTTCTTTGTCCGCTTCTGTTGTTGTCAGCGGCATGGGAATCTCTCTTTTTGTTGCATCATCTTGTTGTGTCAGCTGTGTGTGTGTGTGGTGCCATTCCTGGGCAGGTTGCGCTTTCTTTCGTACTGGGCGGCTCACCTTACGGGGCGCAGTTCTTGCGCGTGGGGCTCCCCTACACAGGGGACACCCCTGCGTGGCAGGGCACTCCTTGCACGCATTAGCACTGCACATGGGCCAGCTCCACATGGGTCAAGGAGGTCCGGGGTTTGAACTGGGGACCTCCTATGTGGCAGACAGACGCCCTAACCCCTGGGCCAAGTCCGCCGCCATGATTGCTGCTCTTGACTAGCTACTTCGGATCACCAGGGCGCCAGCTCTGAGGTGGCCATTGTTCCAATATACCGTCAACAAACCCAGCGGAGAGGACTTAAAAATGGCACACTTCCTCAGAGGTGTGAAGGAGACTTGAAGGGTTGCATTTCCTGATGCCAAGTCAAGAAAGCACAGCTTTGAAGAACTATGGAAGATGGTCCTGGAGCTTTCCTATCCCCTCCCCAGGGCAGTTTGGAAAAGGCCAGCACTCTTCTGTTTTGGTCCCTGGCATTGTACCAGATGGGAAGACTAGCTTGGGAAACTCCTCTCTGCCTGATCCCTTCCCAGAATTTGTGCTTCAAGCAAAAGCAGCTTGCGAAAGCAAAAGAAATATAAGAAACAGTTGAGGTTGGAGGCTTTCATCTTGGGCTGACTTTCCGGAAAGGAGGGTGGAACTCTGAAGGAGAGCACCAGACAATGCAAAGCCAATTTTCAAAGATGGTTAATGCTGTTTTTTGCTTGGATGTGTTTAGTTTTGTTAGCTCCTGACACTCAAGAAATCTGTTATATCACTAGCTGGATACAAACTCAAGAAACAGACATCTTAGGGAATAAATCCCAAAGTTAACATTTAAAATATTAAAATATACAGGGTGCAACAAAAGATTACAAGACAAAGAAATAAGAAATGATGGCCAATCCAAAGTAAGATGATAAAAATCCAGAAAACATCAATGAAGAAAACCAGCCATGGATATAATGGACAAAGACTTTTAAAAAATGATCTTCAATATGCTCAAGGAGATGAAGGAAAATAAAGAGAAAGAACTGAAAGATACCAGGCAAGCAAAGAAGAAACAACATCAGAATCTCAAGGAAGAAAAAAAATTAAAAAGGGAACAAACAGAACTTTTGGAGTTGAAGACCACAATAGCTGAAAAGAAAAATTCCCAGGAAGGTTTCAACAGCAGATGGGAGCTACCAGAAGAATTTGTGAATTCAGAGACAAGATAATTTAAATGAGTCGGGTTGCGCAGCAGAAAGAAAAAGATTATAAAATGCAAAAATAGCCTGAAGTCTCTGGGATACCATAAAGTATAATAATATACACATTATGGAACATGCACCCAGAAGGGAAAAAAAGAAAGGGGCAGAGGGAATATCCAGAGAAATAATGAAAAAAACTTCCCAAATTCGGCAAAAGACATGAATATCCACATTCAAGAAGCACAGACAACACCAAGAATCTTAAAGAGAAATACAACCCTTTATATAGTGATCAAACTGTTGAATGCAAAGGACAAAGAGTTCTGAAAGCTGTAAGAGAAAAGCAATGTGTTATGTATAAGGGAATCACAATTAGACTGAATGCCAACTTCTAATCAGAAACCATGGAGGCAAGATTGGATTGAAACATAGAGAAAACAACTGCCAAGCATGCATTAGAAATCCAGTGAGACTTTCTTTCAAAAATAAGGAAGAGATTACAACATTCCCAGATAAACAAAGCTCAGGTGGTTCTTTACCACTAGGCCTGCCCTATAAGCAGTGTTAAAGGGAGTTCTTCAGACTGAAAGGAAAAGAACAGTGGACATTGGTTCAAAGCAGCATAAAGAAAGATCTGCAGTAAAGGTAACCATCTGGGGTAACTATAAAAGTCAGTACTGTTATACTATATTTTGGTATGTAACTCAATTTCTTACCTCTTACAGATATTAAATGCAAATGCATTTATGGCATTACATAGTGATAAAGGGGTGAATTCAACAAGAAGGTATAAGCATTATAAATATATATGAACTGAACTAACAGCAGAGCCCCATAATACAGGAGGCAAATACTGAGAGATGTGAAATGAGACATAATTGGTTCTACGTTTACTAATAGGATACATTAACATATCACTTTCAATAATGGGATTTAAGCCAAGACAAAAAAATCAATAACAAAATAGAATGCTTGAATGATACTCTAAATGAACTAGACCTAACAGTGAAGAACAGGTCACCTAACAGTAGAATACACATCATTCTCCAGGATATACAATGTTAGGTCAGAAAACAAGTTTCAGCAAATTGAAAACTATTGAAACCATATAATGCTTCTTCTCTGAATACAATGGAATGAAAATAGAAATCAGTAACAGGGAGAAATGGAAATTTAACAAATATATGGAAAGATTAAACAATGTACTCTTAAACAACCAATGGATTAAAGAGCAAATCACAAAGGCAATTAGGAAATATCTTAAGGTGAATGAAAATTTTAAAATATACCATACCAAAAGCAAAGACAGTAATGCTGAGAGGGAAATTTATAGCTCTAAATGCTTGCTTTAAAAAAGAAAAGGATTTTAAATTAGGGACCTAACCTCAAAACTGGAAAAACTAGAAGTGCAAACTAAACCCAAAGCAAGCAGGAGGGAAATAATGATTAAAGCAGAGATAAGTGAAATATGGAATAAAAAAAAAAAAAAATAGAACCAGCAAAACCAAAAGGTGGTTCTGAAAAGAAAAAGGGATAGAAGTCACAAATAACTAAATTTAGAAATGCAGAGGGGATCATTATTATTGACCCCACTTGAAATAAACAATACTCCAAAAAATTAGAAAACCTAGATGAAATGGAAAAATTCCTAGAAACTCACAAACTACCTTCACTGACTCAAGAAGTGGTAAAGATGTCAATAAACCAATAACTAGTAAAGAGATTGAATGAGTAATGGAAAACCTCCCAACAAAGAAAAGTCCAGGACCAGATGGCTTCACAGGGGAATTTAAACAAATTTTCCAAGAATTAACACCAATCCCACAAAATCTCTTCCAAAAAATTGAAGAGAAGGGAATACTCCCTACCTCATTTTATGAAGCCCAAGTCACCCTCATAACAAAGCCAGAAAAAGATACCGTAAGAAAAGAAAATTATAGGCCAATATCTCTTATGACTATAGATAGAAGTATATATAGATGAAAAAATCCTTAACAAAATACTAGCAAACTGAATGCAACAGCACATTAACAGAATTATACATTGTACTCAACTGGAATTTATCTCAGGTGTGCAAGGGTGGTTCAATATAAGAAAGTAATTTAATGTAATGCACTACATTAACAGAATTAAGGAAGAAAAACAAATGATCATCTTGATGGATGTAGAAAAGACATTTGACAAAATCCAAAACCCCTTCTTGATTTAAAAAAACAAGAACATTTTAAAAAATTAGGAATAGAAGGAAACTTCATCAACATGTGAAAAGGTTTATTTGAAAAACCCACAGCTAACATCACACTTTATGGTAAAAGACCGAAAGCTTTCCTTTGGAACATCAGGAACATGACAAGGATACCCACTGTCACCAATGTTCTTCATCACTGTACTAGAAATTCTACTCAAAGCAATTAGATATAAATAAATAAAGATACAATTGGAAAGTAAAATGTTGCCTATTTTTTGATGACACAATCTTACATATAGAAAATCCTAAAAAATCCAAAATAAAGCCGCTGGAGCTAATAAATTATTTCAACAAAGTGGTGGGTACAAGATCAACACCCAGAAATCAGTAGTGATTCCATATACTATTGATTAAAAGTCAGAAGAAAAAAATTTTTAAATCCCTTCTAAAATGGCAACTTTTTAGAACCAAATATCTAGGAATAAATATGACCAAGGAAAGGATATATACCCAAAAAAACTACAAAATATTGCTAAAAGAATTTGAAGAAGATTTAAGTAAAAGGAAGGACATTTCAAGTACATAGATTGGAAAACTAAATATTAAGATCTCAATTCTACCCAAAGTGACTTATATATTCAACACAATCCCAATCAAAATTCCCCCAACTTTCTCTGCATAAATGGAAAAACCAATAATCAAATTTATATAGATGGTAAGGGATCCCAAAGAGCTAAAGCCATCTTGAAATGAAGAAGGAAATTGGAGGACTCACACTTCCTAATCTTAAAAGTTATTACAGCATCCAAAACAGCATGGTACTGACATGAGGACAGACATATAGATCAATGGAAACAAATTTGGAGCAGAGAAATCAAACCTCAAATTTATGGCCAACTGAATTTTGAGAGTGGGGGAAAAAACCACTCCATCAGGAAAGAATAGTCTCATCAACAAATGGTGCTGGGAAAACTGGATCCCCATTTGTGAAAAAATTCCGGTGGACTCCTACTTCATACCGTATACAAAAAAATCAACTCAAAATGGATCACGTAAATATAAGATCCAGAACTCTAAAACTTCTAGAAGAAAATGTAGGGAAGCATCTTCAGGACTTTGAGTTAGGCAATGGTTTATGTAACCTTATACCCAAAGCACAATCAACAAAAGAAAAGCTAAATAGGACCTCTTCAAAATTAAAAGTTTTGTGCCTCAAAGGACTTTATCATGAAAGTGAAATGACAAGCTACAAAATGGGAGAAAATATCTGGAAATAACATATCTAACAAAGGTGTAGTATCAGAATATATAAAGAAATCCTTCAACTTAACAAAAAGACAAACAATCCAATTTGAAAATGGCCAAAAGACTTGAACAGATTTTCTCCAAAAAGGATATACAAATGGTCAAAAAGCACATGTAATCCATATGGTGCAGCAGTGCTCCGAAATGTATTCACCAAATGCAATGAATGTGCCAAAATGATGAAAGAGATTGTTGATATGGGAGGATGGGGGGTGGGGTATGGGGCACGTGGGAACCTCATATTTTTTAATGTAACATTTTTTGTGATCTATGGATCTTTAAAAAAATACATATCAGTTTTAAAAAAAGAGGACATGAAAAGCTGCTCAACATCATTAGCCCTTGGGGAAATGCAAATCAAACCACAATGACACACCATTTCACACCTACTAGAATAGCTGCTATTTAAAATATGGAAAAATTTTGGTAATGGATGGTATGATGGTAGCACAACATTGTGAGTGTAATTAACACCAATGAATTATATTATTGAATGTGGTTTTTTTAATCCATGGTACTCTCAATCACTTTTAAAATATGATTTCCTGTCTGTGAAAACTGCTGAGACCAGGGAGGTCAGTATTTCAGGGTAATAAGGGTTACTAGAACATATAGACAAATTGCCAGCTAGTTTGAGCCACGACACAAGAAGAGCTGAAGCTACAGCCAAGTCAAAGGAAAGGAAATAATAATCATGTGTTTGCCATCTAAGTCCTTTACTCACATAATCCCAATTCTCACAAAAACCCTATCAATTAAGCCTCTAAATCCCATTTTACAGATGAGGAACCTACAATTCAGAATGATTAAGTCACTTGCCCAAGGACACTCCAAAGCTCATACCATAATCACTAGCTCATTCTGCCTCATCCACAGCTGGAATTGAAGAAGCCTGGCAGTGTCAGCTCAGCAGTCTACAACAGGAACCAGGGTATAGACATCTGGCACTCCCCCAGGGGATTCTTACCATCATGTGCTCGCCACAGAAGATGATCCAGAAGGAGAGAAGCATTGCATAGAAGATGCCCTGTCGGATATCACCGAATAACAGCATCCAGGTCCAGTCAAATCCGATGGAAAACCATTCCACTGGAATATTGATAAAGGTCATGGAAATCCCAAGGGCAAAGATGACTCTGATGATGAGAAAACATCAGGAAAACACCTTTATGTTTAAAAGTCAGAAGCCAGTTTTGGGGATTGCTATTTATTGGGAATGAAACCACATGATCAGATTTCTCAGCTCTCATGATGAGTTTCTGCACAGGGGCACAAAATGTCCCATTTAGTTGGCAACATCACAGAATGAAGGAGTTTTACATTAGCTATTCTGTTTGATTGAACCTAACCTCCTTAATGCCCCAAATAGTGTTGCTGCTCTCCCTTGCCTTCTTAAATAGAACTCACTTAATACTTGTCCTCTCTTAAGGGTTCAAGTTATTAGCTTCATCATAAAAACACTCTTACAATGATATTCTCAGCAACTGTGAATTACACAAACATACCTGTTAGAATACTAATGACACCAAATACTTATAAAATATAAATTTGTCTACTTTGAGTTTTTTTTAATTTTCCTTTTCCCCATTACACTATTAACTGTGACTTCTCTATCAAAATATTATTCATTATGTCTCAGATTTATTCATACTTTCATTCACCTCCATGAAATACACATTTATTTAGCACTGATCATGTGCCAGGCATTGTGCTAGGATTACAGATACCTAAATGGTGAATAGGGCATGTTCTGTCACTCATGGAGCTACACTTTAGCAGGGAAGCCAGATGAAGATACAACTGAAATAAAGGGTGATAAACAACACATTAGAGTTATGCACAGGCTGCTACTGGGACCTCTGTCTTTGACAAGAGAAAAATTGAGCTGAGTTGTGAGTTGAGATTAGGCGGTGGAAATGGACATTCCGGTCAGAAGGAAGAACCTGGATGAAGGCACAGAAGCATGAAATAGCATAAACCACTTGGGGATCTGCATGTACCAAGTATCAGGAAGTAAAAGGAAATGAGATTAGAGAAGAAAGATCTTTGTATGTCTCATTATAGAATTTGAAATCTACTTTGAAGGGACCTGGATCCAAGAAAGAGTTTAAACAAGGGAATGGCATGATTCATTCATTCCTCCATCAAAAATATTTATCGAGATCCTACTATGTGGCCATAACTGTTGCAGATGTTGGGTATATATAGCCTTGAACAAAATAGACAAGGAGCCTGCTCTCCTGACACATGCATTCTGGTGGTACAAGAGGGAAGTACAGGGGAAAGACAATATACACATACTGAATGAGCATTGTGAAGAAAAATTAAGTAAAATAAGAGAATGAAGAGAGATGGGGTCACTATTTTATGTAAGGTAGATAATAAGAGCCTCTATGATAAGAGACAGAGTATAGCTTAAAGGAAATGAGGAATCAAGCCACAAAAATATCTGGGGAAAAGCATTTCTGATAAAGAGAACAAGTGCAAAGGCCCTGGGATGAAAGTATGCCATGCATTCTTGAATACCATCAAGGGACTGGCAGGTAGTGGGAAGGATAGGAGGTGAAATCAGAGGTGACAAGTAGCCAGATCATGTAGGGATTTGCAGGATAGGGCAAAGGAGATGAAAACCAATGGAGAGCTTTGAGGAGAAGAGTAACTGATCTGATTTATACTTGAAAAGGACAACTCTGGCTGCTGTGTAAATAGAATATAGGAAGGAAAATGGTGGAAGCCAGGAGAGTAGTAGAGAAGCTATTTCTAATAATCCAAGTGAGAAATGATGGTGGATTAGATTAAGGTGGTAGTAGAGGAAATGGTGATGTATCTGGTGGACTGGACAACAGGTATGAGAAAAGGTAGGGAGTAAATGATGACCCCCCAATCTCTAACCTGAGCAACTGGAAGGATGGAGTCGTCATTTACTAAGAAGGGGAATACTGGGAGGAGGAGCAAGTTTGAAATGGAAGGAAATCAATTATTTATACATGATCCATTTTCAATACAAAATGTTAAGGAAACAGATATATGGGTCTAAAATTGGGCAAGGTTAAGCTGAGCATATAAATAAGAGTCATCAAAGTGTAGATAATTTTTAAAGCCATGAGAATAGATGAGATCACCTAGGGAATTAGTATAGTTAATAAAGAGATCCAAGGGCTGGGTCCTAGCCCTAAAGTTTAAGAGGTTGGAAAGATGGGAAGAGCAAGCAATGGAGACCAAGTAATGGCCAGAAAGGGAGGAGACTAATGAAGAGAAGGTGAGGGAAGATCAGTGAAAGAAAGAGGGGTGATCAACTACATCAAAAGCTGGTGATGAGTCAAGAAAAGGTGAAAAATGACCATTGGATTTGGAATGTGGAGGTCATTGGCGACCTTATGAAGAACAGTTTTAGTGGAGTGGTGGGGATGAATCCAGGCTCAAATGGGTTCAAAAGAGAATAGAAGAAGATATGGACAAGAATTTTGAGGAGTTTTGCTATTAAGAGGAGCAAAGAAATCATGTAGTGGTTTCAGGAAGTGGGGAAAAGTGAGAATATTGGTTAAGAATAGGACATGGCAGAGCATATTTGTATATTCATGGGAATAATCCAGCAGAAACAAAAAATTAAAAATGTGGGAGATAAAGGGGGCATATCTGCAGGAACACTGTCCTTTTGTAAGTGAGCGGGGATGGGCATAGTTAGCTCATCAATCCACTGAAACAGAGAAAAGTCTATGTTTTTGGCCATGGGGATAAAGAGCACAGACAGAAATATGAGAAAGGTAGAACCCTTAGAATTTCATGACAATTTTCATGTGAAAGCTGAAGGAGAAAAAGGAGCCCAGGATAACTCCTGGTTCAAATCAGCAGCCCAACTGACAACCTGACTTCTTGAATTATACCCCAACAAAAGCAGGAGCATGGCAGGTCATGGGATGTCACTTACTAAAGAATGCTCTGAAATCAGCTCTTACTTTTCCAGAAGCACTGGGGGTCGGGACATCATGGTGATCCTTCTCCAGTACCACACCATAATGATGAAGATGCTGGGCGTAAGGAAGGTCTTCATGGCAAACCACACCTTGGTGAAGCCTCCATTTTGGTGGATTCCCTAGACAGAGATCAATCATAATTTTGAAGCCGAATATATTTTAGTATTATTTTCTACCATAAACTGCATTTTGGGAGAGGTGGGCAGAGACCTTGTCTGTTGAACTTTTAAGATTCAAGGGCACTCACAATTTATAGCATGTTCTGTCCTTATACTATCCCTGACCCCTCCTCAGACAATGCAGAAATATGCATTAAAGGTATGAAAATGGACCCACTCTATCCTAATGGAATGATTAAGAATATGATTAAGGATTTTTCCATTAAGGATTTTCATTGAAAAAAAAAAGGAATAGAGCCATCCTAGGTGCCAAAAATGTAGACTGGATAAATATTTTTAAGATAAATCTATACAGTAGAATGCTAAACAGTATTGTCAAATATATTTACATTATACTCACAATATATCATTAAATGAAAAAAGTAAGGAGCAAAATAGTGTGTTCAATGTGATCCCATGTTTTTGTACAGGAAGGATTATATATGTATATATGCTTAGAAAAAGTGTGAAAGGATGTCTATCAAAATCTCAAACATGGTTATCTTTAGAAGGTAGGATTTGCTAATAACTTTCATGCTGTTCTGTGTGTTTATATATACTTGTTAATTTTTCTACAATAAATATATTTTTTGTGTAATCTTTTATTTTAAAATTTAAAAATGGCCTCCTTCTTTCATGTTCTCCATTTTACCCTATTGAACAAATAAACTAGAAAGAAGTACATAGCCTAACATCCTGTCTTAAACATTTGTACTTGCAATGTAAAACATGTAAAAATAAATACTTTCATCTGGTTATTCTTTATGCAATCATGATCATTACAATAAGAGAACAAACTAATTGCCTTCTTTTCTATTTCTATAATTGCTCACACAAATGAGTTCAATTTATGTTCTCAGCCATTGTGGATATATCATTATTCCTATTTTTCAGAGGAAAAAACTGAGGCATGGGGATGCCAAGAGTGAGATGGAGTTTCCTTCCAATATACATGCCCACGAACCAGTACCTTCTGTGACACAGCTTGCTTAGATCAATTAGATCTGCTTACCACCAGCCGAATATCCTTTATCTCCCCGATCCCAACGTTGATTTTCTTCTTCTCATTCACAGGCAGTCGGATGTTAAGGAGGTAGAACTTATGAGCCACAGACCCGATTTCCATGAAAGGAAGTACATCACATTCATAGTACCGGCCCTCATGCTCCAGGGTCTGAATAGAAGGGCAGAGGGCATAGGGTAGGGTCACTATTTCCAAAGACTATTGCCTTGAGGCCTTATCTATCTTTTAAATATACAAATCAAAACTAAAATTAGAATTCTGCAAGCACTGCTGAAAATATATACTAATACAAGCTCTAATTCAGCCTCAGATTAATCTTCCTTAAGGAAGCTGATTATCCTCTGTGGCAGCAAGAGGAGGGTTTTCTGATATATTTCTAGTCAGGGTCTTATTATACTTAGAGAAATTGAGAATCTGAGGAGCAAGGGAGCAAAAATTATTCCATCTACTGCCACTGACTTGATGCATGCCTTGCCCACGATTGCAAAGGTAGTAGAATTGGGCATGGATCTTACAAATCTGACATGGGAGAGGGTATGCTGATGCAGCAGAAGAAAAAGAATGACTTTGTCTAAGACATTGCCCAAAGGCAAGTAGTGTGCTGAAGAGGGCACCGCGCTCTGAGATAAGAGGCTTAGATTCCAGTCCTGCCTCGGTCCCTGGCTGGATGTGTGTGAGGCCTGGAGAGGTCGCCCCACCTCAGGTAATTGGCCTCTCTCTCCCCCTACGTAAAGCAAGAAGTTTAAATAAGTTGATCTCCAGGGTACCTTCCAATCAATTTCCCCAGTCAGGGGTCTCTGTATGTCCCCCACTTCCCTGTCTCTAAAGAGAAGATACCACTACTACTCCATGAGATACATCTGCCTAAATTCAACAAATTCAGAGAGACATGTTGAATTCTGGAATCCTGCCTGGCTTACCTGTCTGGGAGACAAATTCACTGTCTTCTGTTAGGGACTTTTCTTTTCCCACTGCCTCAGGTAGTATTTAGGGCATTTAGGAAGGAAAATTCCTTCCTCCAGCTCTCCTTCCTCTCTCCCATCTCCTTCAACCCTTCCACAACACAGGCAAAGACTGGCTAATTAGGACATATTACAGCAGGTGGCAACTTGATTTTTTTTTTTAACTTCACAATCCACCAGGGACTAAAAAGCTTTAAAGCAATTTTTCATTTAATCTTCAGACTCAATACTAAATTTCACTGCAATCAAAAAGAAAGATTTGATGATTCACTTCCTTCACACCTTTCAAGGTTTAATATCTTTCTTGAAAGGGATCAACACATCCTAAAGATAATTAAGCAAACTTCATTAAGAAGCAGTTGCAGGCAAATACCCCTCCCCCTCATTCTCTGCCTCTCCCCATGCCCTCCAAGAGTATACATAAAGGGGAGAAATGAATTTTCCTTTTTCTGAGGATGAAATTTCATATCTAAAATCCCTTTAACTTGGATGTATAAACCAATCTCAGCTCTGAAAGACGCAATCAACTTGTGGCAGACAGCTAATAGAAAGGTTTTAATTAATTTCCTCCACTGCATACAAAGACCTAAAAAGGTTAAGATATTCCTCTCTCCTGTTCCCTCCAGTTTCTCTATATTGTTCCTTTCCCCCTACAGATCATCCCCCAAGGTCTGCCCAAAACAATGCCAGATATCCTTTGTGGGGAGCCGTATTTAGTCCTCGACACTGAGTCCAGGGCCATGGTTCTCAAACTTCATCGAGCTTATTTAGTACATAAGCACATGAATTGAAAGCCTGTTAAAACACAGATCCCACAACCTGTCCCCCTGAGAGCTGATTCAATAGGTCTGGAATGGGACCTAGGAATCTGCATTTCCTACAAGCTCTTCTCTTACAAGGTGAGGCTGCTACTGTCTTTGGACCACACTTTCAGCAGCTTTGGGGAATATTGGGGAAGGAATGGGGAATAAATGCCAGGTGCTATATTAGATGCTTACATGTAGGGTACCTGGCTTCTCCCAGTTTGTGCCTTTTGTCATCGTGTATTACCAACCTGGTTAACATTCCCTTTTACTCTCAAACACATCCCAGAGTAGATGCTAAATTATAAGGTCACCCTGTTTGTGTGCATTACCTCATATGACTGGTCTTTACAAAGACTTCCAAAACAGGTATTATTTACCCAACTTTACAGAAGACAAACTGAGGCTTGGATGGATTATGGAAGCTTGCCTGAAGTTACACAGTCAGCCTGGCATTGAAGCCAAGTATTTTTGCTCATAATCCATGCTTTTAACTTAGTTTAAAAATACTGTGACTGACCCTGCCTGATAGTATTTCTTTTTAGTATGGATAGGGCTGGGGTATGGAACTTGAGGTTTCAACCTGCCATTCTTACATATTTACAGGAATCCTAACTTTGCAGTTATAGGATAAAACCTATGGCAAAGTTAGGAAAGGCCAAGACCAGGAGAGGGAAGGAGCTAAATCAATCAGCAGGATGGGTACTGCAAAGGAGTCCAAATCCTTCAGGAACAACTGATCTAAAGATGTCAACTGAGAAAAGACATAAGCAGAATGTGCCTCAGTGGAAAGTTTGGCCTCTCAAGGGTGTCACACAAAGAAAATGAGAACATTTCTGTGTCCAGAGGACATCAGAGATCCCCTAGCTGGTGGTGTTCCGTGCCAGCACCCTTGAGAATATGAGCAGCCATAAGGAACAGTAGCCTTAGCTCCCTTACCTGTGCAGGGACATTCAAGGGTGGGTGAATGGGCATGGGGGTGAGTGGGTATCAGAATCTCAGGAGGGTGTGTGTGAAATCATCACTGTGATTTGAAAAGTGCCCCCAACTAATCCTGATTTGGTGTTTATACCATCAAATCCCACTCTCCTCTGTGGGTCACTTTCAATTAAGGAGGAATCTAAGGCCTTTGCCCAGAAGACAATGGCTCCCTACTCTCAATGTAGGATGGTAACTTCCTATATGGGTAAATGAGTCCTCCTGGGGAAAATGGAGAAGGTAGAGCCCTATGGAAGGGTAAGATGACCAAGAGGTATCGAATGCTGCCAGATTTCCTCCCTCAGGTCCCCAATTTGTCTGTGGTATTCCCTGGGACTGTGAGCCCTCATATCTGCATGTTAACTTTGGAAACAAACAGATGCCTAGGAAATAGAGAAGGAGGCATAAACATTAACCCAATATGAACTGATTACAGCTTGGCAAAGTTCTTCAAACAACACTTATAGCACTTTATCAAAGAACCAAGAGTTGCTCTATAATGGCATTTCAGAGAAACAACCACATCATTTCTAACAGATAGTAAAGAGAAGGGCACTGCAGAGATTTCATGCCTTTGCAAAGTTGGTAAGAATAGGACTAAGACAAAGGATAATGACCAAACTTTGTGGGTCAGGCATGCTAAGATATAAGGCACTATAAACTGTGAAAATAAATCTTTCCATATACCTGATGTAGTAGTTTGATGTTATTGACGAATTCCAAAAAGAAATATTGGATTACGTTTGTAAACTGATCTTTTCCTCTGGGCATATTAGATTATATTGGATTCATAGGTTTACTTAATTAAGCAATTATGTAAACCCCTTGTGCCAGTAGGGTTTTGAGTCCTCACCCTTTGGTGGATGGGGACTCACAGATAAAAGATATGGCAAAGGATAGAGTTGGAGGGTTTTTGATGTTGGAGTTTTGATGCTGGAGTTTGATGCTGAAGCCTTAAGTTGGAGCCCCAGGAAGTTAGCACACAGGGGAAAGAGACGCAAGACCCAAGAAGGGAGAAACCCAGGAAGCCTGAACTTTTGCAGATGTCAGCAGCCATCTTGCTCCAATATGTGAAAACAGACTTTGGTGAGGGAAATAACTTATGCTTTATGGCCTGGTATCTGTAAGCTCCTACCCCAAATAAACACCCTTTATAAAAACCAACCAATTCTGGTATTTTGCATCAGCACCCCTTTGGCTGACTAATATACCTGGGGACCAATAGAAACTCCATCAATTTAGACATCAAGATATTGTACCTTGGGGGATGTGAAAGTGCACTTGAGTTTTCGTGGCACTCTCTCATGGGCCATTTCTATCCATTCAGCAGCCATATCATCACGATAAGCCAGGGAAACATCCATGGAAACTTCTGCGTTTTCCCCTGCAAAAGAAAGGACATGAAATTCAGAAATGGCCTCTGAGAAGGTACCTGAGAAACAATTCAAGAATTCTTATAGGCTTTGCCATGGAAACCAACCAGAAAAAGAGACATTAATTCCTTCCAAACTCCAAACCTAAAACTCCAAACCTGAAGACTTAAAAGTCATAGAAGGAAAAAAACTAGATGCTATATCTACTCCCCTAGCTGCTCTGCCAGGCACTCAAAGAGCTTCTGCTTAAACTCCTCCAGAGCTGGGCACCTCACTCTGAGACAAGCTCAATGTTCTGTCAGCTCAAGTGGGCAGATTCTGACATTTGGTTAGAATTTATCCTCCTGATCCTAGGTTTTCCCGTAGGAGTCACACAGAAGAGGTCCCTCTTACAGAGAAAGCACCACAAGTACTTGAAAACCATGCCACATCTGCTGGCATTTTCTCTCCTCTCTGCTAAACCTGACCATGTTTTTCAACCACTCCTCCCAGTCCAGGACATGATTTAAGTACCCTGGATACTCTTCTCCGGGCATGATCTAGTCTGAAAACATCCTTAAAATCATTCCCAAGAAGCTTTCAAATATAGGGTCTGCTACCGTTCTGAAGGCTCAAAACCCCTTCTTTTTATTTTAGACAAAGTCAATATAAAAGCTAAATGATTTTTCCAGAACTAAAGAATTATATACAAATAGGAATAATGAGTATGCAATAATACAAATGAACTGTATTTCCATATCTGTAAGGATCATAAATGGGTTTAACTCACCACACAGCTCATTAAGGAAATTAAATGAATAAAATGGCATCTATCCATTTCATCTGTTTTTTACTATGTTGAGCAAGTTCAAAAGAAAGAGGGGACTTAGAAAAATAAAAGCTTAGACCTCATTTCTAAAATGATTTAGAGAGCCAGTTCCCACTGGGATTATGAGATTAGGTTCAATTCTAATCTGTCTATTCCATCTTGATTTGAGTAAATCTCAATATCCAGAAGCCTTAGCTTGCTCATCTGAAAAGTAATACCCACCCCTCCAGGGTTGTTATAAGGATTAAATAAGCTCAATTAGGTGAAAGCATTGGCATGTTGCTTGGTATGCAGTAGGTGATTGATAAATGTTAACTGAACCGGCACACGTACAGGTCAGAGGGATAACAGACAAAAATAACTATTTGGAAAATTAGGGTTTTTCTATCAATCTACTGGCCCAATGTGGCTTAACACTGATTTGACAGAATGGCTCATCTCTGGTTCTCAGAGGAAATCTAGGAAGAGGAAGAAATGATGCACATTTCTTATGTAATAGATATACATATGGTGCACATTTAAATGAAAACACCATTTAAGTGAAAGAAATAAAATGATGCACATTTCTTAGGTTGAAAGTGCAGAAAAGGGATTTGAGGCCATTCTGATGCAGACAAAACCCTCAATGAATAACAGCATCCTTCCCCTATCAGCTATTTCAGTTTTCATGTAGGAATTTCCATTAAACATGGTACAATGGCAACTGTCATTTTCCTCCTGTATCACCACCAAAAAGAGTAAAGGAAAACAAGGGTATTAAGTCACAAGGGGAAAAAAAGACTGTAGGGACATGAGCAGACCAGAGATTTCAACTTGAAAAACAGATGGAGTGGACTTTTCTGACAGCCACAGTCTTGAACCTAGCCCAAACAGCTAATTTGAACACATTGCAGGGAGTTGCCACTCACCTCTGACCAAATGCCCTTCCTGGCTTCCTACAGTGCTCCTAGGAGGGTTCCAAGTGTGGCTCACCCAAATGTCTAGAATTCCCTAAGCTGAGCTTTAAAGGGGAGGGAGGGGAAGGGGGGCAGAACTGCTGAAACAGATGCTGCACCATTTTAGGAAACTGACTAGAAAAGCATGGTGTAGTCCCAAGAGCACAGAACCAGAAGCCAGGGAACACTGGTCTTTATGTCTTGGTCTCTGCGAGTATGGGTTCAAACCCGAGAGCAAGCCATGTCTACAGGAGGCAGCTGCTGCTTAGCTTCAGCCGGTAGTTCTCAGATAGTACATGCTAGTCTGTCATCAGATTTGAATTTTTCAAGAGAAGCCAGAAATTCAGATGTTTATGGGACAACACCCAGTTTTCAAATGTCAGTAACTAATTCACTAAAAACAAAACAAAAAACTCCCTGCACGGGTCAGCTAATAAAATATCAGGTTACCCCTGAGGCAATATTCAATCTCCTCTTACTGTCATGGCCATCACGCCACCACTCTATTTTTCCATTTAATGATCAAGTTTTTTCTAAAACTTTGTTATTGTTCATTAAATTTATAACACGTTCTGCCCAGTCCATACACTTAGCTACTTACTTCTGGCACAGTCTGGGGCAGATGTGTTACTATTCCTGCTTATAAGATGAGAAGTAAAGGCTTGGAAAGCTCCATTCCAGGGGCTTCTAGTGCTCCAGTGCCTGCAGTCCTAGGGTCCTTGCATCTTTCATGGTGTAAGTAAACACTAGAAATAACAGGGATAACGACCTCTACAGATGACACTCTTGTCTCCCTCATGAGACCCTGTGATATACCTCTGACATGCTCAGGTTCTTTACCAGTTGAGAGAGGACTTATCTCCCAGGATTTTGTATGATTTAATTAGTCATTGTATGAAAAATGCCTAAAACAGTGCTTATTGCACCAAGTATAACTATTGTTAGTTTCATTTTATTACAGAAGTAAAATTCTTATACCACCTTTAATCTACAATAATTACCAGGCTTAATGAATATGGGGGGCTCCCCACTATGAATCTATATCCAAATCTGGAGCACAAAAATCAAAAACAGGAAAGCACTGGGCAGGGGAATCCTGCAATGCTGTGAAGTCAGCCGCCTGGGACATTTCCACTTTTGCCTCCGATGGATTCGGAAATAAAGTTCAGCTTTAATGACTACGTTGCTTGTAATAAAACACTGGTTTCATGACTCCTGGGATACTGCGTGGGCAATAATTCACCCTGGAGATAATGAAGGCAAAGAATCTAATTTGGACTCCCTGGAAGAATGGCAAGGTCAGGGCACGTTTAGCACTTAGGAAAACCTTCCCTATAAAGCCAGGACTCTGGTTGTATCAGTTCTGCGTAGTAAAGTTGTAAGGTATTGGCATGGGGCATTTAAGGATCAAAATCCCTGGTTTTCCACACCTATCCCAGATTGGCAACTTTGCTCTCCTATAGGCTGGCTGAAATTCACATTTCTCAAATGACTTGGAGACATGTTTTAGTTGGGTAAAAAATTCATTCAGAATTCTGAATTGTGTAGAGAGGTCACATCTGAGTCCAACTCCATTACACTCAGGAACCCAAATGCCAAAGTAGGGCCCACTGACAAGGCACTGAACTCCAGAGCCATCTGCCATGACTGTAGAACCTGTGTGTCTCCGTAGCTCTCAGGAGCACCAGTACCTGGGGTTGTATCTACTTTGACTGTCTCTGGGATTCTGCTGAGTGTGCATAAGTGCGACCCCTCTGATGACATCCTGACTCTTTTGTGAAGACTCTTAGCCATATAAACTCATTTGTCTTTACAATTTCCCCCTTTTATTCAAGGTCTTTTTCTAGTTGCATCACCAATTAGTGATTGGTAGTAATTCCCTCGGTGCCAGGGAGGCTCATCCCTGAGAGTCATGTCCCACACTGGGAGGAAGGTAATGCATTTACATGCTGAGTTTGGCTTAGAGAGTGGCCATATTTGAGGAACATGGAGGCACTAAGGAGGTAACTCTCAGGCACCCTGCAGCTCTAGGCCTCGTTGAAATTTCAGGTACACAGGTTCATAAGCATAGTCATCGGTATCAACATTTTGAAATCACTCTAGTTTTTCCTTCTACCCCAAATAAATACCCTTTATATAAGAAATAGATTTCTGGTACATAGCATCAGCAACCCTTTGGCTAAATAATATACACCCTCTATATATTTCAAACAGTATTTGCCAGTCAGGATGGTATAAAGCATGAGTTTGGGGACAAACAGACCTGGTTTGAAATTCTTTGTTTTCTTGGCTGAGTGATACTGAGTAACTTCCAGTTTCTACCTCTGAAAGATAGAAATATTGGGACCAACTTCCCAAGGCTGTTGACAGGACCAAATACTTGGCAAACAGTAGGCCCTCAAAAATATTAGTTCTCTTTCCAACTATTCCCAGGACTGTCTGGAGAAGGGGGAGAACAAGGTACAATAAGAAGAAATAAAGAATCATTTTATGGTTGTTAAAAGTTTTACATTCCCTGAGAAACCTTGATTTTCCTGGGCCCTTGCCCTGAGCAAAAACTAAAGTGATTTCAAAATGTTCATATGCATTCCAGCATTCCATAGGGGAACCCCAGTCACCAGGGATTGTTTGGGTAACCTCAGAAGGAGGCCATGCAGATGATCCTCCTCCCAGCCTCCAGCAAACATATAATCTGGGGGTTATTTATGCCAGTGTTCCTTGTATTTCCTTGATGCTTTCAATTAAGGAAATAACAAAACCAACCCTGTCCAATATCCATGGTTAGGCCTTGCAAAAATGGACTCAGCTAATTATAAATTTATCCCTGACTGTTTTCACACCCTACAGGCCTGGGTGTGAGCAGTTATAAAAAAATGAATGAGGACAATTATTTTGCAAACCAGCCTAACAGTTTAGTTCACATTATGTCTCTCCTCTTTCCCCATCACTTCAAGCATTTGCACTGGTGGAGAAACACTTCCCACACTTAAGAAAATATTTCTCTAAGCATCTTCAAAATTATCCCTTATGGGGAGTGGATGTAGCTCAAGTGGTTGAGCACCTGCTATCCATGTATAAGGTCCCGGGTTCGATCCCCAGTACCTCCTAAAAACAAACATATGAAAAAACAACTCTCACTGGGGAGCAGATGTAGTTCAGTAATTGAGTGTATGTTTCCCATGTATGAGGTCCTGGGTTCAATCCCAGTACCTGCTAAACAATACAAAAAATAAAAAAGTCCTTACCATACTCTGAAGCAATATCCCATAGTTGAAGTCAACTGTCTATGAAACATGACTAGGTCAGGAAGACATTTTGCACATCAGATCCTTTGCAAAATGACATCTCTCCAGTTAAAAAACATCTACTCTGTTGGACCAAAGACCAATACTGCTAAGGGCTGTACATGTGGATAAGTAAGTAGGCACATCAGTTGCTTTATAAATAAATGACCATGAAGTACCAGTGAAAATAGTAAAACTATATCCTCTGGTGTTCAGCAGATTCTAGAGTAGCTCCTTCCCTTCTAAGTTAATGCAATCACCCTGAAGGGTCTCTCTACCTGCTTCTGGGACATCAGTCACCATCTCCCGTTTAGGTTTCCCTCCTGAGTTTCAAATCTACTATTCATTTCCCACTGGACGGAAATTTGGTCAAATCCCTCTGCTAGGTATCTTTCAGACTCATCCCCTTCTCCCTCTCATTGCCACTGCCTTTCTTTGGGCCACCATCATTTCTGGCTAGGCAATGGAAATGCTTGCCCAGTTCCTGTCTGATTTTCACACTGCAACCAGAGCAATGATTTCTAAAATGCAAAGCAGGTTGTGCCAGCTTTAGAGCTTTCAATGACTTTGTATTGCTCTTGGTCTAAAGTTAAAACTCCTTAAATGGCACAAAAGGCTAAGACCTGGCTCCTGCTTTGCATTCCAGGTTCTTATCTTACAAGCCCTTTCTCATTCCTTAGACAGTTTGGTCACTTCCAATGTTGCCTCTCCCCCCTACCAGTCTTGGAAGATGGGCAAGAATTCAGGCTCTGGGGAGAGGAAGCCTGTGGTCATAGCCCTCCTCTACCACTTGGTGCCTGTGCAATCCTGGGCAAGTCACTGCACTTATTTATAAAATGGGGATAATGGCAATGCCCATCCCCTACAGTGGAGAGGATTAAATGAGATAATGCATGTCAAGGACTTAGCGCAGCGCCCTGGCATATAATAATAAGCACTCAGTAAATGTTGGCTGCTATTTTAAGGTATCTACTGTAAGGCTGCTACTTGAGGTTCCTAATGCTGTGCTCAAGGTCACCACTGGCACACCGAATTTTAAAGAGGTGACCCTTTTGCAAGGGTGAATGACAAAGAGGTCCTGTGCCTCTGGGCTGTAGACAGGACTCTGAAGTTGGTGCTCAGCATCTCCAGACTAATTCGTACTTGTCTTCTAGAATTCCACTCAGTTTCACTCACACCTTTCCTTACCCACCAATCCTCTATAAGCGCCTTTCCTCTGCTCCTACAGCCCCAGATTCATCCAGCACTGACACTTAACACACTAGGGTGCTACCTCACTACTTACCTGTTTCTCTGTCCCCCTGCCCACCTTCCATTTAGATTGAGAAGTTCCTGAACTCCAGGGACAGCCTCAGCCTTGTTCACAGCTCTATTGCCTATGGCCTTAATCAATAGATAATCATTATATATTTGCTAATTTAATGAATACCAACCTTGTTTCTCCAAATACCCTTACAACCCAAAATTCCTGTCACTCTGTCATCTCTGTGCCACACAAGTGTGGTCAACACTGCAGTGGGGTTTGGTGGTATTCACACTTCCTTTCCACATTGCCTGCTCCCCTCCTCGCCCCTTCCCCCACATGCATGCATAAGCACACACACACAAACATCCCAACCCCCCACCCCCCAGGAAAAGGATCTTCTTCAAATGTGGCCCAATTGTCCCACTAAGGAGCCATGTGCCTGTTCCCTAGGGCTGGGGCAGAGGGCATTTTTGAGGAATGTGATCCTGAGGAAGCTACTGTCTCTTTTTCCCTCTTCTTTCTGAATGATAATACAGGGATGTCCTAGGGTTCTGCTTGAGAGGTCCAGTGTGGGCACAGGAAGACATAGGACCTATCATAACCCAGGGGGCTAGAAACCCAAGAGTCCTCTGACCCATGCTGATCTAGGGCTCAAGGCTTAAGCAGTATAAGAAATGGATGGGTCATTGTCATCTGTATAGTTTCTGTCTAATCCATAGGCATTCAAGAAGAGATGGGGTTTCTGACAAGAGATTCCAAGGAAGAAAAATTATACAGCCCTCATTTGGGCACAACATGCCCCATGTCATGTCTCTAGTAGCCTACCCACGACTGCCAGAGCTAAAAAGGAAAGAAGCCCATCGGGAACCCAGAACCTGTAACAGTTAGCATTGCCACCAAGATGGAATCACTACATCTCTAATGCTAGATGGACCATCTGACCCAATTCATTTTTTCCTCCACCAAATAATTTTAAACACCTACTATTTTTCATGTACAATATTAGGGATAAAAAGGCATATAACACAAAGTCATTGTCCTCATATTATTCGCAGTAAAGTGGGGAAGGCAGGTGTACACATAAATAAGTATAATTCCATGTGGTTAATACTGTGATAAAAGTTCATTTAAAGTACAGAAAGGGGTCAAGGGCACTGAGGAGGGAGTGAAGGAAGTAGCACAGAAGACTTCCAGAAGTCGTCGGGATCACAGGATGAGATTATAGGATGAGTAGAAGTACACTAGTAAGAAGGCAGGAGACAGAATTTCTAGCAGACAGTTGCATGTACAAAAACCCATGGAAGCATGAAATACCATTGAGTTGTCAGAGAAGTCAAACAACTCAAAATGGTAGGGAATGGGAGAGGTAGTGGAGAGAATAGGCAAGGCTGGAGAGCAGCAAGGGTCTGATGACAAAGGGAAGAGTCTTGCACTATACAATGCAGGGTTTTTATAGTTGGTTTGTTTTTTTAGGGATGTTTAAGCAAGGAGGAGATTCTGGCAGCTGTGCGAAAAACACATTGCAAATGGGTATGGGGGGTGGGGAGCCAAGTGGCATCTAAAGGAAATTGAGGCCCATTACCTTTACCCAGTTTTCTGGGTTAGTTCTCTGATCTCTTAGAAGATAGATATCAGCAGAAGAAAAATTCAGATTTCCAAAGGATTTGAATTCGATGATGAACTCAACATTTCCTAACCAAGGCTAGAGAAATTAGAACCATCCAAGCTGGCAAGTGTTAACCCTGGAAAGCAAAAGTGGCAACAGCTCTTTCCTATTTGACCATATAATCAACACAAATATGGAGAGAAAACAAACTTGTCAGCCAAGGGAGCAAAACACCCAGTGGGCTTTTTTGCTTTCTCCCCAGGATGTTGTCCATGCAAGGAACATTTAGAATAGCTGACTTGATGATTTGATGATCTACCTGCCTCTCTCTCTTGCTATCTCTGAATACAATTAGAGAAGAGCACTTCATTCACACTGAATCTAAAAATAGATGATGGCATAGTTCACAGACTGACAGCTGCATTCTCATACAGTAACCAGGAAAGGAAAGGGATGGCTAATTTAACTTAACAACTTCTAAAACAAATAGCATGGAAGAAGTCCAGGATAAAGAGAAAACAAAAAGGTCAGTAATTCAAAGAGTTGGAGGAGGAATGGGGTCACCTCCTGGCAGTTTATTAGCTCTCCCAAAATCCTGCAAAAAAAAATCCACCTATTTTGCCTAGCTCTGCCCAGACTCCTCAGACAAGAGCTCTGGCAGACAGATGGGGCTGTGACAGGAGCCAAACAGGACCAGGTGGAAGGGCCACAAATTTCCCTCCTAACTTCTTTACATATCACCTGGACACCCACAAGCTAAAAAGAGTCACTATATTTTCTAGATAAGATAAATGAATGCATTTCCCTCCCACCACATCTAAATTACATTCTGCTTAGCCTGGGGCAAAAGAAAAAAAGGTTATTCAGAAAATAAACTTGGATCATTAAGGGGGAGAAACCAGGTGTCTAAAAGGAACATTCCCCTCAGTCCTAAAATGTTTTCTGTTTTCTGCCTCAGTCTGCCTTGCCCAGCCAGGGGATTACGGTTGGGTTTCAAAAGAAACAAGGGAATGCTTGTGGATGGGAAGCAGATCCTCTCTCCAGCTCTCCCACAGATCTGTGTTGGCTCTCAGGACTGCTGCCAGCCAGCTAAATGTCAGATTGCTGTACCCTCGCATTCCCTCGCGGCACTGCCTCCATTGCCCTGGTGACTAAGCTGTTTCAACAGCTGTGTTATTGCTGGAGTTGGGCCAGTGTTATTCACACAGAGTATTTGTTTCATAGGCTTACGTGGGGAATTACTGCACTCAGCACTGGGGGTTCTCTTTGCAGATAAGTTCCTTGCCTTGATCAATCAGCCAGGGCATTTGCTGAAGGTGAGCTCCAGGCAGCCACAGAGCGCTATGCAGCTGCCGCCTGGTCTTCATAACCCCGTAATGTGTGGGGATGTGTGGGGGTCTAGTGGGAGAGCGAGGAGGAAGCATAACTGAAAACAGGACCCTTGGCCGAACCCTGGAAGATCTCTACTCCTCCTCCCTCAATAAAGCCACCCACCCCTCAAAAAGCGTTAAGCCGGATTCTCTTTTCCATGCTTTGCCTCCCGCCTTCTCCCTCATTCTCTTTCCTTTCAGGTGGTATTAACACCCTCTTTGCCTCTGCCAGTCTCCATCATGTGCATCACTCCACAAACTTGCTCTGAACACCAAGTCTGGGGCTGGGTGCCTCCTGTGTCCTCCTTCCTCAGCCATGGGCCTCTGTCGTCATGTTGTTTATAATCAATTCTGTTAGATCACCGATGATACAAGTAGGGCCTGTTGACTTGTCCTTCTCCCTCATGATTTTACATCTTCAGTCCTTTGGTTCAGTGTAGTAGGCACTCAATTACAAACTGCTGAATAAATCAACCCTAATTCACCAGGTTGAGAGCTGATGGGGACCCTTGTTTCCTGTAGGCAGGACCAATTTCTATTTCTCACCCATTCTAGGCAGAATCTCCATTCATCCATGAGCCTAGTTAGCCTGCTCTCCCTCTGAAGTTTGCCTCATCAGGAGCAATCAAAGTCAATCTCTGATATTGAAGAGATCTCAAAAATGTGAGTATTCTTATAAAAACATTACAGTAATGATAATACGGTACTTTCAAACCAAACAATGACACTTAAGCTCACATTTTTGAGTGCCTACTATGTGCAAGCATTTTCACCCACATACAAAAGTCTAGCCAGATGTAACAGTCATCTCCAACCTCAAAATGAGGAAACCAAGGCCCCGAGTCACACTGCTCGTGCGAGAGGGAGGCAACATACGAACCCAGGTTTGTCAGACCTTCACAACTCCAGTTCTTTCCCATTATGCCACTGGTCACAAGCAAGGAAATCCATTTCTTGCTCTAGGAAAGCCACAAAATTAGCTGTACAAATTGAGTAAGTCACTTTACATATTGTCTTCTTTCATTAAATACTGGATCATCTGACTACTAGACTTCTAGTTCTAACACTCCTGAGTCTAGAAATCTAAATTAACCCCAGTAGCTGTTTGACTGGCTCCTAGCTTTTGAGGCACTGTGGCAAAAACAAAGAACTATAAAACAATTTCTGCCCTTAGGGCACTTATAATGAAGTTGGGAGCAACAAGGGTTTCATGAAAGCATGAGTTACACTAATACAAGAGTTAAACAGTAACAAATAGAAAACACCAGAGTGCTAGACTACAAGGCACCACTGCTATAGCAACTATACAAGGACAAGGTGGAATCCAACAATGATCGTTCCCCCACCCGGAAAGAGAAGAGAGGGAGAACATATGGAAAAAGGCAGCCACCAGAAGGGATTCTGTCTTTCACGGGAAAGCTTTGTTTCCAACAAGTTTCAGAAAGTAAAAAGTAGGCTAAAACAAGCTTTTTATTTCCAGTGCACCTTTTCTTCATTCCCATGAATGAATAGGGGACACAAATGAGAGCAGGCAGCCAGGGAGAAAAATAATATGACTGGTGGTTCCTGACCTCTTGGATTCCTGCCGACAGAGAAGCCTGAGAGGCAACATTTAATTGTGGAAAACCAGCCATGCTCTCCTCTTATCTTTTCCTCTGTGACTTAAACCCACAATTACTGGCAACCCCTAGATTTCGAGTCACTCAGCTGGTGGTGGCAGCTATGGTCGTATCTGTAACTGAAAAGCTAAAGGGGAGTCAGGTTTTACCTGCCTCCGAAGGCTGCCTTGTGTGAACACAGCCCTAACTCAGCTTTATGACTTCTCCCATTAAAAAGTTCACAGATGCCCTCCCATTGGGAATACCTCCATGCAAGAAGTACGGATGGAAAAAATTGAAATGTGATTTCTAGCTGCTGTATAATTCAAAGGACAAACAATAAGTCTCAAATCCTGAATTCCACATTTCATTTCAGCATTAGATATGTGATTTTCAGTTCCTTTTCTTGAGGATATAAACCCAAATTTCTTAGCTTAGGCATCAAGACGACTTACCAACGGCCACCCCCACACCTCCTCAGGAACTTTTTTTTTCTAATATGACTTTCTTCTACAGCCTAAGTAATGGGTTTACTGTCTCTGAACACAACATATTATTTCCCAGCTTTTTCAACTGAAAATAAAACAAGTGACCTTGGAGAAGTCACTTCCACAATTTCAGTTTTCCAAGCTTTAAATCTTGTTCTCACAGTAGTGGCCTCACAGGCACTGGTGGAAATTTAACCTTGAACATCAAGAGTTGAGCATTTATAATAGATGCACAACAAATGTTTCCTTCCAAGTTCAACCTCTTGGCTTGAATTTGAATCATTCAGAAAACTTTTTCATTGCCAACCCACGTCTTATTCTTCCCTTAATACTCTTTTGCTCAAAGAAGTTGTGTCTCCCATATACCTCTGCTCCCATCTTGAATTATTATTTCCAAGCATTTTAATCTACATGCTAATATATTTACAGTCAAATAAATCATAAATCTGTGGGCATATTCCCCTAAGGATGCTGAGAATTTTTCACATCCTCTATGTTAGGGTGTTCTCCAAGTGTTTAACTTCTGATTAACATGCAATTTGGTACTCAGAGGTCCTACAAGTACTATGAAGTTGAAGCACTTACCTTGGAATTCATAAATCTCTTAATTCCATGGATGAGCTTCAGGGCTTCAGTTGAAACATAAATGCAAAAATGTGTGGAAGCATGTTGTATTAGGCTGCCAAAGGGTTGCCAATGCAAAATACCAGAAATCTGTTGGCTTTTAAAAAGGGTATTTACTTGGGGTAAAAGCTTAACAGTCCAAAGGCCGTTTGAAAGTCCAACTCAAAGTACCATCATAGGTACTTTTCACCAAAGTCAGCTGCCACATGTTGAAGCAAGATAGCGGGTGAGCTCTGCAGGTTTCAGCTTTCCCCTCTGAGTTTCCTCTCTCAGGCTCAGCTACTCTGCTGGGTCCCGATTTCAGCTGTAGTCTGGCAATCGGCTTGTCTCCTAGGGCTTCCTATATCAATCTCAGCTATCCTGCTCTCTCCCCAAGGTCAGCTGTCAGTTATCAGGCATATGGCTTATCTCTTTGAGGGGCTTTAGCTGTTTGAGATTTCCCCTTTCATGGCAGGAGCAAAAATGACAGAGCTCTCTCTCTTCCTATGTGTCTTGTCTGTATGTCCATTTATATAAGACACACCAAGGGGCAGGGACTCAACTCAAGACACCTCACTGACATGGTCGAGTCAAAATAGTTCTCAATGGGAGTGGATGTAACTTGGTTGAGTGTCTGCTTCCCATATATGAAGTATTGGGTTCAATCTCTGGTACCTCTTTTTTTAAAAAAAAAAAAAAAGCAATCTTAACATATAATCTAAGACACCTCAGCTGAATTTAATGCAATCAAAGGGTATTACACTCAAGGAATAGATTAGTTCACAATCTTTCTCTTTTGGGGATTCATAAAATAATCTCAAACTACCACACATGTGTTTCTCCCAAGGTAAGAGCCTTGATTCAAATTAAGAACCACTACCCTGAGCTAATAAAAGGCTTGTGGCCAGCATCATCCTTGGCCCTTGCTCTGCACAAGTGGCCCTGCTGGCTGACTTTCTGGACTTCTATGTTCTCTCCAGAACTCACATGCCTCCTCTCTGCTCCAGTCCAAGCCCTCACCTTTGTTGAACATTTACTATGAACCAAGCACTTTCTCTATAAAAGCTTCACTTGGATTTTTCTAGTTTAAGTCTTATAACAGTTCTGGTGCTACTGCTATCTCTATTTTACATATGAGGGAAATGAAATACAAGGAACTTTAGAAACTTGTCCAAGGTCCTATAATTCGTTGGGGATTCAGCGCAAACACTCTGGCTTTAGAGTGTTTAACCCTGTGCTACAGCATCTCTCTAAGCTCTTTCACTTCCTGGAACAGCCCTTGGATGGCTAGATTCTTTGTCATCATATAGCAGGTACAGTGAACTCCAACATCTTCTTTAAGGCTCTAAACTTCAAGACTCACTTTATTTTATTTTATTTTTTTTAATTTTTTTATTTTTTATTGACTTTGTAATAATATTACATTAAAAATATATATGTGAGGTCCCATTCAACCCCACCCCCCCACCCCCCCTCTCCCCCCCCCCCCAACAACACTCGTTCCCATCATCATGACACATCCATTGGATTTGGTAAGTACATCTTTGGGCACCTCTGCACCTCATATACATTGGTTCACATCATGGCCCATACTCTCCTCTATTCCATCATGTAGGCCCTGTGAGGATTTACAATGTCCGGTGATTACCTCTGAAGCACCATCCAGGGCAGCTCCATGTCCCGAAGACGCCTCCACCTCTCTTTAAAAGTTACCTTCTCAGTAAGTTAAATATTTCTTTTCCTGTGTCCATGGAACACTGCTTAAAGCACTAAATGCACTGGTGTAGTTTTTTATGTTTCTCCCTAAACTAGATGTGAACTCCTAACTAATGATTTTGAGTACAACTTGAGTGTATTCTGTGCCAAAGGCTATGCTAAGTACTGGGGACATAAAGATGAACAAGACACAGTCCCTGCCCTCAAAGAATTCAGACTTACAGAATAGAGCTGTAAACAAAGAAATGCGATGAGGTGTTTTGAAATATATTATGGCTGGATCAAGATTTATCTTTTTATCTTAAATACCCTGAGCAAAATACTGGGACATAGAAGAAGCCCAACAATTGAAGAATGAATGAATGAATGAATGAAGTTGGTAAGGGGGCCTCAGATTCTGGACTGTTAAAAAGATCTACCATCTATTCATGAAAACTCTTTGAGGTTATTTCTACACTGACTCACCTAAAAACTTCTTCCTGTGTTGGTGTCTATGATACATTTTTTAATGTCAGACTAAAAATACACTTCCAGTACACCAACACTGTCTGCCTACCCAAAGACTAGAAATGAACACAAGGTAACACATAACAGAATGAAATACAAAACTCACTCATTTCAACAGTAAGCTCACCCACTGACTGGGTGGCGTCTTTCTAAAATTGCTCACACTTGAGGATCTCTGAAGTCACCTCTTTACAAAGCCAGTAGGTACTCATGGGACTTTTATAGAGCCAAAGAATCTTAGGTGAATCATGGACTCTCGGTAGCAGAGAGTTAAAATAGATGAAAGCTTCGAGGTCATCTAGTATAATTTCCCACTCAGTACAGGAAGCCAGCTGCTCCATAGCACTGTCAACAGGTGCAAGTAGGATCAAGGCACTGAAGTTCTAAGACCCCTCTATTTCTCAGCTGGGAGTCCTTGGGCAAATCATTCAACCTCTCTAATCCTCAATTACCTCACCCTGCAGGAAAGAATTGTTGAAGTGATCAGATGAAATGAAAGTAAATTTTTCTTCATCAGAGTTCATTTGGTTACAAGAGACGATTTCACCCCATTTAAGCAGAAAAGGGGAAATTAGCTGTAACAATACAGAAGTATCTCAGGAAACTCTATGGCTGGAAAGCTTGAGGGACTAGAACCAGGAAGAGAGTTGTCAGGAGTAAAGACACCGCTTGGGGTCATTCACAGTCATACCACGTGGTCCTACATCTCCACTTGTCTTTTCACATCCAGTCTTTTCTCCTGCCAGCCAACTCCCCCTATTTTTTTTTTTTATGTAGTTGGTAAACGATGACTGTCCATGTAGCCCTCAAGATTTTCCAGTAAAAGTGCCAATGTAGGTGGACCTAGTATTACTGAATTCAATTTCTTCAAAGAGAGAATCTGATTAATCCCCTTTTGGTCCAGGGCCTGTCCCTAATCCATTCAGGATGGCTGGAGGACTGATCATGTGGCCAGCTGCCCTCTTAGCAGGGTCAAGGAAGCAACTCTCTGAGGAAGGCAAATTCTGCAAGAAAGGGGAATATGCAGAGGCAAATAACTGGCAAAGAGGACCACCAGTATCTTTGGTATAAAAGTACTTTGTAAAGAAAGCATCACTGTGTGCATGCTATTGTTGTGATCATGTTTATCAGCCTCACCAACTAGCTTCTACTTGACTACTCCCAGGGACAGGCTGCTCAGTACTTGTAGAGACAGACAGCCTTCTCATTTCTCAACAATTCCAACCATTGAAACTCTCTTTTCTATGTGATGGCAACTTTTTAAAAGATACTAAATGTGAGTATTTGCAATCTTCCCCCAGAACTTACCTTTTAACAGGAGACATAATCTTGCTCATTTAGGTCACGCTTGAGCTTTTCTTTCTAGTCATAATATGAATAATGGGCAAGGCAAGAAAGATAGAGTCTTTGGATAATTATTTTAGGAAAGAAAACCTAGACCAGGATAATTAAAACAAATACAACAGACCCTCTTCTTCTTTTAAAGTCTTACTCTTACCTCCCCTACACTAACACATTACCACTAACAGAATCACTTCTACTGTCTGTGTGCACACAGTAGGCATAGGGGGAAATTGTTTTTTCCAACGTAGAATCTCTGGCACTTTTGCAAGTGGAATCTACCTTACTTAATAAAGGACTTTCCTACCTCTATCTAACATCTTTTGTTTTGAAAAGTTTCATTCAGAAAATAATTTTACTCCATTTTTCCTTAGGTTACCCAAAGTAAAGGTGCGATTCCCCATAAAGAAAGCTATGTTATGATTAGCTGGCATTTACATACTGAGAAAAACACCCCGAGTTAGAAGAGGATGTAAAAACATAAATCATCTTCTCTATATTGGGGATGCCATCATGAAATCTGCTGCCTGCTTTAACATATTCTTCAATGATGTCACTAGGCTTTTATTTTAGTAACCAGGATATAACTTGTTATGGATGCAAAAGAGAATCTCCTCATTTATATTCTAACCTCAGAGCAGGAAATGAGACCTGTGGGTGATCTGCAGCTGTGGCACTATAAACAGGACCAGCCTACCTCCTAGTCTAGATTCTAGAGTGCAGTGCATTCCCTGAATTACAGATTGGAAGATTTTTTTTAAATGCACCATTTTAGAATGACCAGAGTAACTTTTGTCCAAGAATATTTGAGGTCGATTTGGTGGAAGGCATACTGACCTGAATACATAATAGTGTACTTCTTATATGTACTACCTACCTATTCACAGTGTTCATATACAGTTAGGAGGTCCTACTTTGCCTTGAGCCAGTGATGCTACAGTGGGCAAGACTCACTGTGTTAAGGTTTCTTCCTCTGTTAAATTAAAGGAGTAGTCTTTGAAAATTTTTGGGTCTTGTACCTGACCAAAGCAAGAAATCCTCTTATCTCTAAAAAAATATTTATAGGTGAATATAACCCAGACTTTGCATATAATATCGGGGGGCTCACCTACCCCCTGAATTCCATCCATAGGCTGCCTGGTTGAAGATTTGTAGGCCAACAACCTTGTAATATTTCTTCTAGTGCTAAAGGGCTGTGATAACATGATAGATGTTTAGTAAATATTTTACCAAATAATTCAACACTACAAACCAATGTTTTAAGACTAGAGACAAACTCAATACAATTATACTTCCCAATGTTAGTAATTGGAAATTGACCAGTAAGTCAATGAAGGACTGGAAGTGTTAAGGGACTGGAAAACCAAGCTATGTTTATCATGTATATCATTGATGTTTATCAATATAAAAATCATGGTAAGATTTTGGAGGAGCCCAGCTGTTTCTTAATTGGAATTTTTCATTTGGAAATACACACGACAAAATCATCAAGCGAGATATAGCGATCCTGAAAGCGTTAGAGTAACGCTGTCCAAGTAATGTGTGTTCCAATAATCACACCCCAAATAAAGCAAAGCCAAACGTTCCCACGCTCCTGCCAATATAAACATGGTCACATTGGTTAATTGCAAAGGGAGTACCGTACAGGCATGCCTGGAGATTTCCTCAAAGGCAACGATAATCTATGAATGAAGTGAAAAAACTTCACTATTCTCAATCTTTGCTCTTCCCAGTCTTCTCCCACGATTTTACAGTTTCTCTCTATTAAGTCAGTAGGTAAGATCAACCCATGCTAAAAACTTCTGTAACTTAGAATCTGAAGGGGATTCATTGCTCTATGAGAAGAAAGGGGCCTTCCCTTTCACCAAAGATATCAGGAAGGCCATGTGAGATCTCCCTTCCAAAATTCAAATGGGACACTGGTGAACCAGCTCACCACAGAAAATAATGACTCTTAGTTTCTTTGAGAGAGAGCACCCACGTGATGCCAGGAACCCTAAATATGCTACTGAAAGCCTACCAAGCATGTCCTGCTGTCTCCCTCCCTTAGGTGTGCTAAGCAGAACTAGTTAATTGTCTGACTCCAAATTCTCCCAGACCAAGTTTCCCTATCCCAGGGCATTTAGGTAAATCATGGTCTCTCAGCAGATTCACCTCTCCTCTCTTCCTAGCCTCTCCCCAAGCCAGCTGGCATGCTTCTCCAAGCTCAAAAAAAGAGGGGACCAGGCAATTGAACGTGCACTCTTTAGGCCCCTCTGCACACCTCATCAGAACCCTCCCACTCTTGGAGTTTGTCAGAGACTGGAGGGCTAGGGGAATGCCAGGGTTCGGAGAGTGCTGGGTTCAGGAAACACAGTCTTGGGGGAATGCGGGGTTGGGGAATTTGGGTTTGGGAAATTAAAAAAAGAAGAAGGGGAATGTTCAAGTAAGCCCATCGCCAATGCTGACTTCTTCCTCACCTTCTCCACACTCCGTACACTACTCCAGTTAATTCTCCTCATCTTTTTGGTTTGAGATTTTTTGGCTTATCTTTTGGGGTGGGTGTCAGCAGATGGAAAGGAAACTTGAGTTTTTTGTGTTTTTTTTAATCTGTGTCACTGACTTGAAATTCAGGCAGGTAAAGAATTTTTGAAGGTAACTTTGAAAATCTTGATGATACCAGCCTAAAATAAAAACTATCCAATCAGAAATGTTTCTTAAAAATAGATTTTTAACAAGGTCATGAATAAAAAAGAAGTACTCTTTGGGGGGGGGGGGCCGCGGGGAATGTTAGGGGAGAGCAGTTAGAGGTTTCTTCTTAGTAGTTTCTTCAACACATTTTATAAATGAGGGCCATCCACGAAGGCATGGAAATTCAGTTGTGAGAAGACCATATTACTAACAGCCTGTTTCATCAGAGTCGTTGTGCTTTTTATTGATATATGGAATCTTTCTGCCCCTTAGCTTTTTGTGGACTTTTCCCAAGAGGCATCAAAAATGGAATTAAGAACCACATGGAATTAGGAAGTTCAATTATTGGGTGGCCAACAATAAGTACACTGAAGGATTCCCTGACTGTCTTCCTCCTACAAATTCACTCACCATTTTGGATAATGTGACAATTTATTTTGTAGAGCCAACAGATTGTTTCTTTTTTCTGTCAAACTGCCTGCACTTGGTGTCTATCTAACATTTCATGATGGATGCACAAATGAAAGAACACAATTGAGTCATAAAGTTAGGTAACTCATACTTTCATTTAACTTTTCTATAATCTAAAACCTCTTTAAAAATATTATATTAAAAAAATTCACAGATGTAATCAAAATACAAAGTTCTCCATTCCCCCCTCCCATTTATTATTTCTAAGTAAAGACATAAAACAGTAACATTCAAAGAAAGAGGCCAAGGATTTCCTCTTGCAGCAAAGTAACAACTACCTTTTCAAGATCTTTTATACATCAATGCAGTAAAGGATTCAGAAAAAAAAGTTAGGTAACTTTTCTCCCAGGACACTTGGCCACCAAACCTGAAAATGACTGTGTAATAATAAATATATATTTTTAAAGACTATCAGAAGTCTTTTTTTTATCACCCCCCTTGCGGCCTTTGTGTGTGTGTGTGCTGTCTGCTCTCTGTGTCCATTCGCTGCAGGCACTTCTGTATTCTTGCTTGTCTCCCTTCCTTTTTGTTGTGTTACCTTGCTGAGTCAGCTCTCTGTAGTGTCTGTGGGCCGGGCGGCGCTCCACGGCATCTGCAGTCTGGGCAGCGCGCCATAGTGTGCAGGCAAACCTGCCTTCACAAGGAGGCCCTAGGACACGAACCTAGGGCCTCCCATATGGTAGATGGGAGCTCATCTGGTTGAGCCACAGCCGCTTCCCTGTGTAATAATATTTTAATTTTTTTTTAACTAGAATTGAGTAGAAATGTTATATAGAGATGTTTTCAGGTTAAGGGAAGAAAGTCACTCATGACTTGTAGAAATAATTCCACCAGTTCAGTTAGTCATTTGCAATAATGAGACAAGCAAATAAGACTTAACTCTTTTTTTTTTTTAAAGATTTATTTATTTATTTATTTAATTTCCCCCCTCCCCTGGTTGTCTGTTCTCTGTGTCTATTTGCTGCATCTTGTTTCTTGGTCCGCTTCTGTTGTCATCAGCGGCACGGGAAGTGTGGGCGGCGCCATTCCTGGGCAGGCTGCACTTTCTTTCACGCTGGGCGGCTCTCCTTATGGGGAGCACTCCTTGTGCGTGGGGGTCCCTTACGCGGGGGACACCCCTGCGTGGCACGGCACTCCTTGCGCGCATCAGCACTGCGCATGGGCCAGCTTCACACGGGTCAAGGAGGCCCAGGGTTTGAACCACAGACCTCCCATGTGGTAGACGGACGCCCTAACCACTGGGCCAAGTCCGTTTCCCAAGACTTAACTCTTGATTTCAGAGTACAGCCAGGACTCAAGGCAAAATATGACTTTATTACTTAAGAAAAAAACAGACTACCTGGGTTTCCCCCACACCCCAAGATTAATGGTATTTCTTCCACCTGGGGAAATTTTTTTTGGACCATCTAATAGCCCTAGGCTTGCTACTCAAGCAGATCAATATATCTTGAGGCTTTCTGCCAATGACTCTCAGTGCTTCAACAGCCTGTATATTTGAAGGCTTAGAAGAAACATGTCAAAAAATCCCTGTCTTTGATCTCTTTACTCAGGTTCCTCAAAAGAACCTCCTTCGAGAGTCTGGGCTATGCTTAGAATGTGACTTACAGTTGTAATCATTAGAGTGGCATTCCATTAAGTGGGTGCCATTTTAGCCAACCCAAACCTACATTTCCTAAATGTATACTTCAATTGGGTAACTGAAGATACACTTTAAAAGTAATGAGGGAAGCGGATTTGGCTCAACTGATAGAGTGTCCACCTATCACATGGGAGGTCCAGGGTTCAAACCCAGGGCCTCCTGACCCGTGTAGTTAGCTGGCCCACATGCAGTGCTGATGCGCACAGGGAGTGTTCTGCCCATGCAGGGGTGTCCCCCGTATAGGGGAGCCCCACGTGCAAGGAATGCACCCCTCAAGGAGAGCCACCCCACACGAAAAAAGCACAGCCTGCCCAAGAGTGGCACCGCACACACAGAGAACTGATGCAGCAAGATGATAAAACAAAAAGAGATACAGGGAAGCAGACTTGGCCCAGTGGTTAGGGCGTCCATCTACCACATGGGAGGTCCGTGGTTCAAACCCCAGGCCTCCTTGACCCGTGTGGAGCTGGCCCATGTGCAGTGCTGATGTGCGCAAGGAATGCTGTGCCACGCAGGGTTGTCCCCCGCATAGGGGAGCCCCACGCCCAAGGAGTGCACCCCGTAAGGAGAGCCACCCAGCGCGAAAGAAAGTGCAGCTGCCCAGGAATGGTGCCGCACACATGGAGAGCTGACACAAGATGACACAACAAAAAGAAACACAGATTCCCGTGCTGCTGACAACAACAGAAGCAGACAAAGAAGATGACGAAGCAAATAGACACAGAGAACAAACAACCGGGGTAGGGGGGGAAATGGAGAAAAATAAATAAATAAATCTTTAAAAAAAAAAAAAGAAAAAGAAATACAGATCCTAGGTGCCGCTGACAAGAATGCAAGTGGACAAAGAAGAACACACAGCAAATGGACACAGAGATCAGACAACGGGGGGAGGTGGGAGAAAAATAAATAAAAAAGAAATCTTTAAAAAAAATAAGTAAATAAAAGTAATGATATATTTGGGCAAGTCTTTTAAGAGAACATTTCTTTAACAAAATGGGGTACACAAACTCTGGAGAATATTATCAAATAAGACAATTTGGCTTTACAAAAAAATCTAATGCACACAGATAAGCATTCATTTTTCCCAATGATTAACCATATACCCAGACTCTAGAACACCAACACATGAAGTGGTTTATGGTGTTTTCTGGCACTGTTTCTGTCTGTGCACATTCCTCTGTTTCCTAAATTCTTCTCAATGAAGAGCTGAAGTCCTATGTCCCATTCTCCCCTATAGAAGTAACGTGTTTGCACCTTGACAAACATGTTAATTTGGTGCCTCTATTCATATTTGTAATTGGTAATCATCGAAAGTCAATTATTCTTATTTATGAACACCTATATGTTTCTGCATTCTCTTCAATTTACCTCCTTCCCCAGCTCTTATAGACTATTGTTTAAAACTACCACTATTTAAAAGTTGAACTAGCTTTTTACACATATCACCAAATGACAATTATAGGTTTTTAAAAATGTTTGTTTAAAAGATGAAAAGTAGATGTACTGTTTGAAATTATTTTAAAATCCGGATTGCATTTTTTGTGTATTATGCATGGAGTATCTTCTTTCTTAATGATCAAATAATATATACATTCCCAATCTATTTTATTACTATAAATTTTCCTATAATGCTCTCATTTTCCCCTCAAAGGGACCAGCCTGATTAAATCTTAGAACTGATGAAAAATTAACCAGCTTTTATCATGTTAATCAATGCTTTGCTAGTTTTCTAAGGATTTGTCAAGATCTGAAATCCTAGGTAAACTCTGTATCAGCTTTAAATTGAAAGGTTTAATAGGAATAAATATTTAACCCCAAAATGGCCAGAATCAATTTTAAAATATTTAGTTTATTTTATGTTAAAAAAAATATTTCAAAGGTAGCTGAAAACTCTAATCAGAAATACCTAGGATATCTGAGCTTTAATTATATACCCCAAACATGAAAGCTCTTCTCATTGTGAAAATCTGAAACCCATTTCATAGATTGCCTGGAAGAGTTTAAAGAAAAAATAGGATTGGTTCTGACTTTCCCTTAAATTTGAGGTAATATTCTTACTGGTGAATCTTTGATAAACAGGAAATCATCTACATATAACGAGATCTTGCTCATCACACCTCCAACCTTTCTCCTGTTATTTTCGCTATTTATTGCTCTCAGAAGGTAACCAGAATGATAAAAATGTGAAAAACAAAAAAACCTGGGTAGGCAATCTTGTGCATACTTAATACAAGGATCAGAGGAAAACTTAGACCTGCTGAGTTTTACAAATATTATAAATTATAATTAAAATATACGTGTACCTAAATACCTATACCTGCAACTAAGTGGCATAATATCACCTCTTAATTAAAGCCCTGCTCAGTGTCCATGGACAAAGGTATTGAGGATCAAATTTAAGGGAAAACAAAATTCCACAAGTCCAACATGCAACCTTCTCATATTAAAGTCAACAGATGCCATTTTCCTCCCACCACTGCTCCTTCTCATCAAAAGTGTTTTTGGATCTGGGTTTCTTGATAGCGATATGGTTTCAGTTATTTTATACATTTTCAAAGAAACTATCAGTCATCTATCTTGCTAATTTTTTAGTATGTCCCTATTAAGTACAGGGCCTCATGCTACAAGAAATTTACGTTTGTTTGTGTTTTTTTAAAGTAAGAAACTTCAGTAAAATCTTCATATAGTTCAGGGATTGTTAACCTTTTTTGTTCCACAGACCCCTTTGCCAGTCAGGTGAAAACCAAGCACCCCTTCTCAGAATGTGATGGTAGGTAGTTTTATGACACTCAACATTGGTGTGTCTTTAAATTAAATTTTAGGATTATTCAAAAATTCAATTCAAGCTCACAGACACCCTGAAATCAGGGACCATGGACCCCTGATTAAGAACCTCTGCTATAGATGAAGATTGAAATATATTTTGGAGCCTGAAGAAATATTTAAAATAGAGAAAACATTAGATAAATCCACAATTAATTTACACATAAAAATGTTTTTTCACAGCCTCACTAACACTTGGGCATTTTTAATATTTAGGACTAATATTTGCTGGGTACAATTTGGTCTGTGAAATTATTAGCATAATTAAGATTATTTTTGAGTTTCTAAGTTTGGGAGAAATACTCAAGATTTGGATTTAAAATTATTTCATTTATACTGCCAAAGCTTAAAAATATGAATATTGAGCTTTCAAATGTATTTAAAATGAGGGTGGGGAATCCTAAAATATTCAATCTACTTACAATGAACATAACTTTGTTAGTAACTGACAAAAACAAAGATAGCAAAAGGTATACAAGTTACTTCACATTACTGGAAAAGTTTCTTTAAGAACACATTTTCAGTTATAACAGAATCCAGTAAATATACCTAAGAATCTTTCTCCAGATTTTGAAGTCTATTTTTAATTTTAGAAATTTACCATCAGCTTCTAAAATTTTGCATAAATTCACCTGAGACTCTGGAATATTTTACTAAATGATTTTGATGCCAAGTTCTGAACACTCACCTCAACATCTGCCCCTGCCTCCCATACCCACACACATTCACACACATAGCCCTGTCTGGAAAGCCTTCCTTTTCCCTGAAGTCTTTTCTTTAAGGGCCCACAGCCTCCCAGGTATAGCTTGGTTGCAGCACCAAGCACACTCTACTGTATTGATAAGTTTATTTGCCCTTCTTCTCCCCTTGACTACGAGCCCCTCACGGTGGGGTCCTCACCTGTGTCCACACGTCCAGTGAACAGTACAGTGCTTGGCAGTAGCAGACACTCAAAAGATACTTTGAAATTATGAGTAGGAGAAAGAATGGACAAGAAAAAGAAAACTCTGCATTCTGGAAAATGATCTCAACATCATCTGTTCCTTCCAGATACAATGCCAATCAAACACATTGCTCCAACTCCTAAAAAAGTGTTAAATTAATTTCATTGTATATCAAGATTATTGCTGATACAGGGGCATTAGAAGAAAAAAAAAAGCTTTAATTTCATGGACAGGCCCCAAGAAGAATTGTCTTCAACATGCTTCTCTCTCTCTATCGGCTGCATCCCTTTTCCCCTACTTCACCAATAATAGTTTCTTCCTTTTCAACCTAAGATTCTCATAATGTCCCCAGATGCTACACGTGGATCTGGGAAGCAGATCCCCACATCCATGAATTGTTTATAAATTCTCATGCCCTCGGAGTCCTGAACTGCAATTTGGTAAGCCAAAATGATAACCTGGATTAGTGGGAAATGAGGGCGTACAGGTTGCCACTTCCATGTTGAAGGAATCATTTTCTAAGGGGATTCCTGTTTCAAAGCCCAATGGGAAAAGACATTTTGAAATAAGGGACCTTCCACAGCCCTCAAACCACTCTTCTCAGGTGTGCCCCCTCATGACATTAGAGGGGTAATGCAACTTGGTGGGTAGGGCAGGGTCCCAGCTCTTCCACTCTCTAGGCTTCTCACCTAAGACATGCTCACTCGTGCCCAAATCGTCTATCTGGAAAACAAAAAATAGCAAGACCTACCTCAAGGAATTGGTAGGAAGATTAAATAGGTTAATACACGCAAATTGCTCAGAGAACTGCCTAGTAAATAGTAAGCAGTCAATAATCATCAGCTTTTATTATTATTAATAACTTCTTCTGTTAGAACTGGCTCTGAAAGAACCTGAGGAAGGATATTCTCGAAGGTATGAGAAGAAGAGTGCACTTACTGATTTGGTTGTTCAGCTTAAACGCAATGTCCAGTTGCAGGATAAACAGCATGAATTGGAACCAAGGGCTCATCTCCATGGAGGGAAGGGGAATGTGGACGGAAAACACAATGTCATTGGCTTCGATTTCCCGTGGAATTGCTTCATCGATGTCTCGGATCTTGTCGCACTGGTTGGATCCCCAAGGCATTAACCATTTTGTCTTGTGATGGTTTTTATGAGCATCCACACATTTTACTGACATATAGGACACAGCTGTCGTGGGCCCAGGAGCTGGAAAGAGAAAGTTTTTCTGTTTTAGAAAACTATCTGATTAAGTAGTCATTTCTGGCTAACATTCTTGCCACTACTGTCTTCTTCCATTTCTTGTACTGCCTTTTCCATTTACGATCAGTAATACCTAAGCCCTCAGAGACTTCAAGAGGTGTCATAAAAATGTCCCCAAAAACCTTCCTGTTGTGTTTTCAATGGCTGATTTTAAGGAGTACATTTGTAACCTGTTTGATACAGATACCTTCTCACTCCAAAAAATGTCACAAAATCAACTATGCTACAGTTACCGCTTGTCTGAAGGGCTGGTGTTCTAAAAAGTACAGTCTTTAAGGTTAGGAACTTGGGTCTGAAGCCTGGTTAAACAATTTAAAACTTACTCTCAGGTAATCTTGGGTTGAGAGAAACCATTATGTTGACCTTGGGGCCCCAATTAGCATGGTCCCCATCAGAAAGTGAGAACGACTGATGCACTAAAATATAATCTGTACATTTCAAGAGAGCAAATAAAATTTGAAGTGTATAACATTAAAAGTCACTATTTTGTCAGTACTAAAAGGTTACATACTTATAGTAGAAAATGTGCAAAATATATAAATGTTCAAAACAACATTTACTCAAAACCTCAACAGGGGAAAGTAACCAATGTTGGAAAAATATCAAAATACAATCCTTAACTTCATTTGTTTTAGGACGGGGAGGAGGAGGAAGAATATTATTTACTGGATACCCAGACACTGGACTAGACTGTCACATATTTTATCTCATTTAATCTTCTAAACTGTCCTATGAGAAAGAAAGGCTAGGGAAGCGGACTTGGCCCAGGGGTTAGGGCGTCCGTCTACCACATGGGAGGTCTGCAGTTCAAACCCTGGGCCTCCTTGACCCATGTGGAGCTGGCCCATGCGCAGTGCTGATGCGCACAAGGAGTGCCATGCCACGCAGGGTGTCCCCCGCATAGGGGAGCCCCACGTGCAAGGAGTGCGCCCCGTAAGGAAAGCCGCCCAGCACAAAAGAAAGTGCAGACTACCCAGGAATGGCGCCACACACATGGAGAGCTGACACAACAAGATGATACAACAAAAAGAAACACAGATTCCCGTGCCGCTGACAACAACAGAAGCGGACAAAGAAGAAGACACAGCAAATAGACACAGAGAACAGACAACTGGGGCGGGGGTGGGGAGGAGAGAAATAAATAAATAAATAAATCTTTTTTAAAAAAGGCAAGAAAGGCTAGACCTATATAAAACTTTAGCAAATTAAAGACAATATAAATAGGCTCAAGATCTCATCATGTTTCGTAACTAGATTGTGTCTCAAAAATTTGTACCTCACAATACATCCTTTGCTATTCTCCGATAAAACCCCTAGGTAAGTTTGAGCATCGTCCCTCAGCTCTCAGGCCTGATTACAATGGTGAGGAGTAAGCAGTGGAGGAGGTCTGTAGCACATGACTCTCCTGGGGAAGGCCAGGTTATTCCTACAAGTGGTCTTAGTTACTCCTGAGGAGTCTCAATCCCAAGACCTTCATTATGCCATTAACCATTTATTATAAATTATGTTCATTGATAACATAACTTAGTTACCAGAAATCAGCTAAGTGGTCTTCCCTGCTGTGATTGATACTTGATTAGTTTTAAAAATCAAAGTGATTTTAAAAATCTCTTGTGGACCTAAGGATTGAAAACATTCAGTTCATGGTTTAACATTTGAATTTTTTGCCAACTCTAGTGGAAGATCTTTGGATAGGTCATGCCAACTCTGCACTGCAAGAAGCATGTCACATTTCCTTTTTAGATGGAATGGATTTATGTGAGCAATTCAAATAAATAGCAGTACTTTTAAAATTAAATACAACTTTAAATTAAAAAATGCAATGTCCTTTCTATGCATGCATAGATTTAAAAATTTATGAATGAATTGAACTGTATAACTTTAAAATGCATACAAATGTAAATATGAACACATATTTTTACAAAATAAGATTGTATCATATATAGTTTTACAGCCCTTTTTTCATTCACATAGAGAAACGGAATAGCTATGGTGCCAATCTGCTTGCTGTCAAATCTTGGCTCTCCCATTTTTAGCTGTCACCACTAATCCATGCTAGGGAAATTGAGAATGTTACTAACTTGTCTGTGTATTTGTTTTAACATCTCTTAAATGGAGATTATATTAATAATAGTACCAATCTCCCCCAGTCACTGCATGCATTAAATGAGTTAATGAATAAAAAGCACTCAGAACAGTACTTGGACACAAGGGAAATATAAAATTAATATTAGCTACTATATTATAAACTTACTTTATATAATAAAAATTTTCAATTAGTGGTTGCAAAATATTCAATCACATGATATACCAAAATTAATTAACTATATCCCCTATCAGCTTGAAAAGCCTGCCTTAAATAAGAGTAATTCTTTGTTTAATATTTTTTGTTAGTAATGAATCCTACCTTTTCCATCAATTTATGGCATTTTTTTTTAATACAGAGAAGATTCAGATTTCATAGAGAATCTTTCTTTGACTTTATGCTTTTTTTCTTTGCTCTTGGGCTTGCAGAGACCTTTTTCTCCATATTCAATAAACAGCAACATTTATTGACTTATAGTTTTATTTTTTAAATTTTATTTTTTTAGTATTTAAATATTTGATCTATCTAGAATTTGTTTTGATACAAAATGAGTGAGGTTCTAGCCTTTATCTTTTTTCTAAATATTTGTTATCCTTTATTGAACAGACTTCCTTTTCTTGTTGATTTATGATATCACCTTTATCTTATGTATACTAGTATGTGTTTCTGGACAATCTACTCTTCCAAGCATTTGGCCATCAATTCATGGGCTAATATGTTGTTGTGAATCCTATACATTGACAGTTTATATTAATATCTGACAAATCAACCCACCTTCCCCCAATCAATTTCAACTCTATATCTTTTTGCTGGGATTCAGATTGAGATTACATTGAATCTATAAATTAATTTGGTCAGAATCATTATCCTTTTCCAGTATCTAGTATTACCATTCAAGGACAGTGACTGCTTCCCCATAAACTGGAATCTATTTTTAAATGTTATTGAAAATTTTCATAGTTTTCTTCATGTGGATCCTGCTAGTACAATACATTTTTATAATATATTTATAAAACTTTTCTCTGACTGGTAGGAGTAAAAGGAAGACATTATAAATTATGATTTATGTGCGTGGCTTAAATACATATAATTCTGTGCCTATGATACTTGGCACAACAGTGCTTATAGAGATTCCTGAGCAGAAAACCATCTCTTATTTAACAGAGATCAGCCAACAACTACAGGAACAGGCAAAGCATGGGGAAAACCACTTAGGAGTGAAAAGTGTTTACTATTAATGTTCTATCCTACTTCTAAGATCAAATACACATTCTTTAAAAAAAAAACTTCTGTCTTTAAATATCTCTCCTAATGGTAAATTTTGAGGACATCATTAAAATGCAAGTAGTAATATATTATTTTTGTATAAAGATGGGGCAAGGACTTCTAAAGCTTACCAGAAAACTCAGGACTACCACTAAACTCTAGCTGAAAGTCCTTCCATGTGACATGGAGTAGCCACTAGTTCCTGCTGGGCAAGTTTTCCTTTAAAACTCAAAACTGTACCATTGAGACATTTTATATCTAATCCATCTAGAATCAGACAGCTGGCTTATTATTAGAAATATGAGTCAATCAAGCTTTGGTTATCCTGACTCAGCTAAATGGTCCACTGACAGTAGAGATACCAAAGGGTACATTTAACTGAACCCTTTTTAACTTCTTTAAATGTGGCTGGAGAAATAAACAGTGAGACAAAAGTCATGAATTCCATTTTTGGCTAACAGACTCAAACTGACTATTTGCTGCAGAAAATAGTTACTACATTTTAAAACTTCTATTCATCCAAAATGAACCTAACCTTTTTTCATTTCTTTATTTTTTTTTTCCTTTTGAAAAACAAGTCTCTCACTCCTCAAACCAAAATGAAAAATAACTAGCTGAGGTCCTCAGTTAGGCTCCAAAACCACATTCCAAACTTAATAACAGAGAAGCTGAACACTTTACGGGCACAAAGGCCCCATTTTTAATGGACATAGTGAACGCCTGCCTTTGTAGCAGCCTGCATTATTTTCGCTCTTTCATTACTCTTGTGTTTCTTGCATAGAGGAAAAAAATCCCAGGAATACTAATATTTTCATAAAAATCATGACAATGAACTTAGAGAAGCTTCAAGTACATCTCAAGCTATGCCATCAGAATCACAAATATTGTTCTTCACTTGAATAAATTAATCCTCTAGTCTCAAAAGCCCTTTGCATAACTTAAAAACCTGAAGATAATTCAACATTTTTCAATTCTTCCAGCAATCAAAGGCAAAATACTTGTATAGAATATAAGCTAGATATTCTGATATTCAAACAGTTAGTGGACACCTAATGTTCCCCCAATAATATATTTACAGCTCAAGACAACTTCCTACTCCAGGTAGAGATGAATTCCCAGTTGATTATGTAGAAATCATATCAAGGTAAACTAAAAGCAAAGCTTATAGTTGTAGCTGGTTGCCTACTATAGAAAATATTTTCATTAACTTTATCCAAAATTGTGACTACACAGATCACAAAACAATGGCTAGAATCAAAATGTGTTGGGATGTATTTCTGTCTTTCAGTTTAAAAAAAGAGAAAGCTTTTATTCTAAAACAAGAGAGCAAAATGGAAGAAGTTCAAATTATCTGCCAACTTTGAACACGCCACAATCATTTAGCTGACAGGAAGATGTAATGAAGACCCCACTTAGACACAGGTACAGGCCTCAGAGTTTGGTCCTTTAAGAAGTGGTTGGATGGATTCAAGTCAACAAATTGAATCGTGTTTGCTCAGGTGAAAGCTAAAAATAACCTATCCTCAGTATTCCTAGGATAGTAATGCAATATCACCCAGCTGCCCAGGCACACATTATAAATGTTCCCTCTACCTATCAGTAGCATTGAGTTTTGTTGAAAACATTTGGGCCAAAAGCTACTTCTATATCAGTGCAATTTAGCAGACGGAACAGTTTGGCCAAAAATTAACATGCCCAATCATTATGGACTGGCTATGACTGGTTAAGACAGCATTTAGTGTGTGTACAGATGTTATAAAATTATGAGCTACTCATGGCAAACACTGGCACTGGCCTACCTCAAGTTCGGTTGTTCTGAATACGTTCAACATAGTCCATTTTTCTTTTTCTATTTGCGTTGTTTTAAAGATTTATTTTATTTCTTTATTTCTCCCCCTTCAACCTCTTGTCTGTGCTTGCTGTCTGCTCCCTGTCTGTTTGTTTTGTGCTCTCTGTATCTGCTCATTCTCTTTTTAGAAGGCATCAGGAATCGAACCTGGGACCTTCTATATGGGAGGGAACCACCCAATCACTTGAGTCCCTTCCACTCCCTCAGAGCATCCACAGATGCTCATTGCATCTCTCATTGTGTTTTCTCACTGTGTCTCCTCATTGCATCACCTTGCTGCGTCAGCTCACCATGCTGGTCCATCACATCAGCTTTTTATCTTGCTCATCTTCTTAGGAGATGCTGGGACCTCCCGTGTAGTAGGTGGGCCCCCAACTGCTTGAGTCACTTCTGCTTCCCTTCCATATTTGAATTTTAACACAATATTTTTGGCATCTAGCTCTCTACTATAGCACACAAATTACAAAATGTGATATTACATGACATTTAATTTTAAACGAAACAAAATAAATGAAATTTCTAACAAATTTTAGGCTGTGAGGAACTATGCAAACACAACCTGAAACTTCTTTGAAAAGACGTTTCTCAATTGCATACATTACTAAAGTTGATATTTCATTCACCAAATGTGTCTTAAGTACCTACTCTGAGCTCGGCACTAAGATAGGGGTTGGAGTCAACCTCCTAGATAACAGCCATGTGGAATGTACTGTTAATGGGGAAAACAGATAAATTTTTAAAATCACAGGAAAAATTAATTAGAATTGTGGTGAACGCTATATTTATCCTGATATTACCTGAGAAAGGACAACTGTCAGATATTTGTGAAGTAGAAGAAATGAATTTACTAGAATGAGACTAAAAATTCCAGTCATCATTATAATGTAACCTTGAATAAAAATGTAAGTGAACAATGACTAAACATGAACTTCTTTTAGAAGACGATTCATTGGCTCCCATCAGCTTCTTGTTCTCTCATCTGAAATGTCTGTCTAGTCTACAAGGTTACTATCTAGCCCACTACTACCAGGTATCATGCTCAAAGTTGAGTCAACAACAAATCATTAGCTCCCACACCCTCCAGAACCCCTAATTAAAGTTGGATAGAGACACAACACTTGGAAAAGTTAAAATAAAACTAAAACAACATGTTGACAAGATATGTGGTCTCAATTTAAGAAAAAAAAAAAAGACTATTTCTTTATCACAAGTAAAAAAGATCCCTTTAACAATTACCTTGGAGTATTACTGTTATGCAGGCACTGTCTAACTAAGGTTAGAGACAAACAACAGCCCAAGGCTGCTCAGGGTCTAGTGAGAGGGCCTGACAGGTCAGTAAAATTAGATCCTGATAGAAAACTGCTCTAGAGCAGGGGTTCTTAATAAGGGGTCCGTGCACTTGAATTGAAATTCAAAAAAACATTATTCTTGTGGGGATGTGTTGGTGTGGTTAGGACATACGTATTAAATAATACTTGTGGACTTAGTAAGGAGTCCGTGAATTTCATCTTACTGACAAAGGGGTCCGTGGAACAAAAAAGATTAAGAACCCCGGCCCTAGAGGAGGTTTGCATAGGAGGCTTCAGGAGCAGAGCAGGCTGGGATGACTGCTTATAGGGGACCTGGATTTGGCCTTGAAAGAGAAGAGGTGTTTGCCAGGATTAAAAAGGGGAGTGGGAAAAGCTCTTTCGAAGAGCACGTGCCAGGTCATAGAATATGTGGAAAGTCACAGCACTTTCTGCAGATGACTGTTTCAAAATTTAGAGATCATTTTATAGGTGAAAATGGAGCACTACTCTCACTGGTCTGTTTGTCCCTCACTTTCTCTAACCAGGAGAAGAGTTCTACTTGGGTGGGCTGGCTTCAGCTCTAACTACCCTCGTCTGTACTCTATAGAGCAAAATTAAGAAAGAATAAGAAGAGGCACAGGGCTCACAACTAAAATAATTTGTTTGGGAGATGTTTCCTTCTAATACACCTATCTCTGTCCTGGAGCTAGCCACAAAGACAGACTTGAGACCAGCTGGGAGAGGGTGGAGGATAGTGGGGTAGAAAGAGAGAAGCTCCCTTCACATTCCTGCAACAGGCCTTTGAAGTCTCAATCATCTGGTAAGAGCCTTCACCTAAATTAAAGGAAGAATGTCTGCCTCGCAACAAAGATGATATTTAAAGATTAATCTGCTTCAGGCTACAAGGGAAGGAATGAAGAGAAGAAACCAGTTAAAAGGGTAATTTGTGTTTACAAGCATTAACAATCAGAACCCCTCAAAGTCTGAGAACCTAATGATTTTAAGCAAAAATGATCAAAGATTTCAGAAATACTTTAGAAAATTTCATTTTTACAACAGCATTTACCTAACAACAACAAAACATATATATATTGATTTAAAAGCACACAGGCAATTGCTAGCAGATACATTCTTTTACTGACTCGAGGGAGGTTGATTGCTAATCTCAACTGAAAATCAGCTATCATGGTTGTTGCACCCGTAAAATAAAAAAATGTTTGGTTTATTTATATTCTCTACCTTGTGCCATAAAAATCTGGAATTACTAGAAAATGAATAATTAGCTTTATTAGAAAAATAATTGGGGCTGACTTAAAAGGATAGACTTAATGTTTGGGGGGGGCAGTAAAAATTACTCGGCCTGGGCAGCAGACTTGGCCCAGTGGTTAGGGCGTCCGCCTACCACATGGGAGGTCCACGGTTCAAACCCCGGGCCTCCTTGACCAGTGTGGAGCTGGCCTATGCGCAGTGTTGATGTGCACGAGGAGTGCCGTGCCACACAGGGGTGTCCCCGCGTAGGGGAGCCCCACGCACCAGGAGTGCACCCCGTAAGGACAGCCGCCCAGCACGAAAGAAAGTTCAGCCTGCCCAGGAATGGCACCGCACACACAGAGAGCTGACATAACCAGATGACGCAACCAAAAGAAACACAGATTCCCGTGCCAAGGATTTCAACAGAAGCGGACAAAGAAGATGCAGCAAATAGCACAGAGAACAGACAACCAGAGGGGAGGAGAGAGAAATAAATAAATAAATCTTTAATAAAAAAAAATTACTCGGCCTATGTCTATACCTACAAAAGTAGAGAACAAAGGCAATAAACTGGGTAATTTATGCTCCCCAAAGTTTTATCCGAAATCTAAAGCTAAATGGTTCAATATCCATTTCACTTTGTAATGTGGAGACAACTTCCACTGCCTGGCTATGAACAGTACTTACAAGTTAAATTTTTAATTATATACCCAAATAGGCTCTAAACTTTTGCCTACTTTAATATCTATACTTGCCTTAATGAGAATGTATATAAAATGTATTTGGAATTTAGGCCTTTGGACAATCCCAGGGTTTCCTTAAGGATTTTTTCACATGCATAAAGTGTGTGGGAGGGGAGAGGGGAAAGAAATTAAGGGAAAATAAAAGGTTATTGGCAGACACCAAGACTATATTAACTCTTAATATTTATACAATTATAATTTTGATTCATATGTCCAGAAAACACCTATGTAACATAAAAAAATCATCAGTTAAATTTGGAAATTTAATTGTTAGATTACGTTCCCTCCAAAATTCTGCATGCCTTTCTCAAGCTCAAAGGACTCTACTTTAATTCTACCTCAAAGGAAACGTGGGATATACTATATTACTTAAGTAGCCAGATCATGTTATCTGGTTGAGTTGTGAGGTCTTAGACAATTAGCAATACTTTGAGTCAATTCTGCTTGCCGTTCACTCCAGGTCAGTTCCTAAAAAGATTTCTCAGTGTCTACCACAGCGTGAGTCCAAATTTCAGAAGGTCTTGTTCTAATGACTGCTTCAAAAGTTTCAGCTAAAGAAAGTGTAAACACTTGTTTTGTTAAACTGACTTTGTGCTTACAAATGAACTGACTCAGCCTGCTAATTCCTTTATAAAATTGCCCTGAAATTACAACGGCCAGACACTCATTCCACCTCTGCCACTTACTCTGAAAAGGAAATTCTCCTATATTTCAATCATACCATTTAAATCTTACTAGATTAAGAAATGAAATATTATTTCACAATTCAATCTCAATTGCTGGATAACTGAAAATTGTTCTGCAGGGCCTAGGCATGGAGAAGGGATTTTCGGAATTCTCATACCTATTTTCTGGTACATGCAATGGGAGGACTCTAAAGTGAAATGTAATTCATTCCTGCCAGCAATTTTCAGGAAGCAGTTAATTATGCTAACATCTGTTTTGGGAAAGTTAAATTTTTTTTAACACAGCAGAACATTCCTCTAAACTACTACCACCAAAACACACACACATACACACCACACACCAGACTTGAAAGCAAAATAATTTGTACTGCACACACACAAAGTCAAATACTTAAAGTAGTTCCCTAGTGTAAACTTATGAATAAATGACAGACATTTTGACAGCAGAGTTACAGAAATTGAAGCAAACACTTGTTTAATTCATTCTGACTTAAAAGATACTGAAAATTATTGTACGTTTACCTCTTAGGCTGATGAGGATTATGTATGCTTGGCCTACAACCTCAATTGTTCTGGAGCCAAAGATAGAACAGCTTTGAAGAATTGAAGAATTACCCTATATTTGTCAGGATCTATGCAGCAAACAAGCAGCACCACTTGGCTTACATTACTTGCCTGGCTTGCATCCCATGGAATTAAGGAGCACTGGAACCAAGAGGGAAAAAAAAATAGAGTGCTTTGGGACACCCAGCCAAACTCTTACATAGTATTTGAAATGCTGCGGTAAACATGAAATTATTTTAGGTTCAAGTTTGATGCCAGTTTTTTTTTCTCATTTTGAAAAAATAATAAAGTGCACATAAAGGGCCCTGCTACAGATTTAGTACATACATTTGCCCTGCATTAGACATACTAATTAGAGGAGCAATTCAGTGACTTGAATTGAGATTAAAAAATTGGTCTTCACCTTTGGTGTCCAGCAACAAAGACAGGCTAAATCAAGAAACCTAACAGAAGTACATCAAATCACTAATTCTAACCTCTATCCCTGGAAACTGCCTGAAATTACGGTTTCTCCATCACTCCAGAAATAAAACAGCAAAAATTAAATACACATGAAGTGAACACAAAGACCTCCAAAGAAAAACTAAATGGCTCATCTGTTGACGCAATTGCTCATTGCTTGGCAAACCAGTCATCAGGGCTGAAATTCTGACTTTGTGCCAGTGCTTCAAAATCAGCAACCTTTTAGCCAAAAGGCTGTGGAATGCAGCCAAGACCACCTATGGAAAGTGAATTATAGCATCTTATAATTTACTACCTTGGGCTATGATCTCATAAACCCAGCATGGAAGGCGAACCAGCTCTTGTGTGGGAAATCTCTCACAGCCCCTGTAGAGGCCCCCAAAGCTGCTCTGGCAGAGCTGTGGGGGTCAGAGGTGACAAAAAAGGTGGATGAGTAGCTCTACTTCCTGAGCAAGCTCTCTACTGGCAAACTTTTGTATTGGGATTTTAGGGTTAGGAAACCCCAAAATAAAATATTCCCAGAGAAAGAGGTCAGCTGCTCTGTTCTCTGTTAAAAAGTATAGAGTATACCTTTTATACTCTATAAATTTCCACAAGGCATTTTCCTTTTATCAATATTGTCCTCAATGTTAATAATCAACATAAAGAGTAACTAATATGTCGATTTCACATTATACTTTACAAAGCACTTTCACACATATACCTCATCTAATCCTCATAGAAAACAGGTAAAATCATAACTAACCCTATTCCACAGTTCAGATGATGAATGTTTTTTTCCCATTAGTAAGCTGTAGAGCTAGGGCTAGAACCCAGGTGTGACTTCATACCCAGTGCTCCTTCCAGTACACCACAGGCCCTCTCAATTGTCCATTTACATTTATTAGCACTCACGATTTAATAGGTCTCTCCAATTATCTGAGAGTCAATTTGCAGTGCAGAGATGAGGAAGACTGAAAATGGCCACAAGAAGCTTGCTGAAGCTTACAGGCAAGATTCTAAACCCAGCACTGGGTTAAGCACCACACAGCATGTTTCAGCAGTTTAGCTTCTCTGGGAGGTTACAATCAGAGACAAGGTTCCTCCACAGAGTTACTGGATGAAGTTACAGAGAGTTACTAAATGCACTCAACTCATCCCAATCTAATGGAGACTCTCCGTGTTTCACTGGTACTTTCCTTGTAACTTCAAATTTCTAGGCCAGCAGGCTAGGGATGTTAGCCTAGTGAAGATCAGATGCAGGAACACATCATGGACTATCATGGAAGATACCTAGTACACAGAGACCTAGAATAATTATTTATTATTCAGAGCCATCTATGGATGAAGTTACTGACAATTCAGGTAGGCCGACATTGGGGCAATTTGACTTAGGAAAGGGTGAGTTTTCCATCCATGGAAACATTCAGGAAGTGCCTGAATAGATGAGAGGCTGAACTAAATAATAAGCTTCTTTAAGTAACACAAAAATGAAGAGTCTCCTATCCATGCATATAGGATATTAGGACTCTGAGTAGAGTCCTTAAGGCCTAATATATTATAAAGCTGTAGCACTTTACGGATTTTTTTTTTCCTCCATTTTCTGACCAGTATCAGCCAAACAGATAAAAGCAATTATAGGAGCAAAAGTACAGGGCATCTGAAGGGTCAAAAATTTAGTATTGGCAAGTACAAGCTGATCTTAAGGTCAAGCAAGAGCTGCTAATGACTTTATCTGGAATTTCACAAATGCCAGGAATGATCATATCCTATTTCCTGATTATTCAAAGAAAAGGCAGACACATAATTGTGAATTCCCTAGAATTGGGGTCAGGGGGAAATTTTAAGGGTAAACTACAATTTTAACATTCACTTTCTTAGAAATTGCTTTTTTTTAACCACTGGAATACTAAATTAAAATCAGTATTTGAACATTTTCATCAGTTCTAAATTCTTCCCAAGAACTACCCTCCTTCCTTCAATTTGGTAATCATCTACTATTTGCCTCCAGCATTTGAGGCCTTCTCTGATTTTTCTTCAGTAACAAACAATCCTTACCTCCTTTAGTGCCAATATCACCTGGCCTATGTCTTTATTATAGCAGTCTACTTAATGTAACCTAGCTTCTGCACCCTACTAAATTAGAAGGGCAGAAGGAATTGTTCCTGTCTGTGGCAATGAGTATAGAGGCTTCAACATGTAAGTCCTCCAAACCTGTGCTAAATATTTATATTATAGTCCTCTTGGGTCTTTATATCATAATATATACATAAACATTAATTTATGCTTGTATTTACCCAACAGTGTTTTATGAAACATCTATTAGGCATTATTTTTTAAGTGCCGTAGCAGATTAGATTCATGGGCTACCCATATCAAAGTACAAAGAGTAGACCTGGGAGAGCATTTAGAGAAGCCGCAGCTGCTTTCCACAGTGCCAGCCTCCCAATGTTACACACGTCCCCACTTTGGCTCCCTCCATATAAATACTTACGAGGCTTCTCACAGATCTATTTAAACCAATATAGAAAATAAGTACTGGAATTCTTGGGATCAAACTAAAACTATCACCACAATCCACAGGAAGAAGAGTAATTTTACACATCTTAAGAAGTAAGACATAATAAAAAATGGTAATTTTTAAAAGTTTCCCCAAAAGGTTTGTATATGTTTAGATATTTACTCTTTAAGCACTCTTGAATATAGTTCTTAGAAATTAAGGACTTAAACAGTTGTCTATCCAAGTCAAGTACTGCCCTGAGGTGATCAAGGCCTGGGCAGATAAAAAGAAATTGGGAGGCAAAATGAGATAAAATATTCACATTTTGGCCTTCAGTGATCATAATTGATAGTTGTATGATTGGAAGATTTTATGACAAAATCTATAGTCAACACTCTTTTGGTCATTTCAACTAACATCCTCCAGACAAATCCCACAAAGGAGAAAACAAGCATCCCCTTTAAAGGCATCTGCCTGTTGGACAGAGTTTCTACTTCAGACTGAACCAAGAAGATCCTGTCTTCACTAGCTCAATGAGTATAATAAGATTACAGGTGCAAAAATATTACACAACTCCTAGGCAGGATTTATGTATATAGCACAAGATATTAGGAACATTGGAAGGACAGATTAGAAAAGCACTTTAGGGTGACGGAGCTACAGCTACCTGAGGCTGCAGCCATAGCTACACTCATTCACCATCTTTATGTCAATATTTTGTTCAAATTCTGAGCTCTTCACATTAAGAGCTGCACCTATCAATTCTATGTATTCCTGACTGCCTGATCCATCCCTTTACCTCAGGATTCTCCGCCTTAGCACTATTGACATTTTGAGGCACATAACTGTTTGTTGTGGAAAGCTGCCCCGTGCACTGCAGGATGTTCAGCAGCATCCCTGGCTTCTACCCACTAGATGCCAGTAGCATCCACCTCCCACGCTCATGGCAACCAAAAACGTTCCTGATATTGCCAAATATCCCCTGGGGGGCAAACAGTTCCTGGATGAGAAACCCTGCTTTACCCCAATCATCCAGGCTTAGAAGAAAAATGTATGCCCCATTAGGCCATTCCATGAGGCTCCTTTACTGAGTTTGCAGCTACAGGGAGTCTAAGTTCTCAACAGTGCCTACCCAGTATAGCCATCTATACGCTGGACTGAGTGCACCAGCCTGTCACCTACAAAGAATAAACGATAATGACAGCTACCATTTATTGAGTATTTCTTATATGCCAGGCACTGTGCTAGGAGAATAAACTGGATTGCTTTCCATTCTGGTACTATATTAAGTGGTAGATATTATTATCTCCATTTCGAGACAAGGAAAATGAATCTCTGAAAATGTATATTACTTCTCCAAGGTCATAGTCAATAAATTTAAGTGGTTGAACTGGCTTTGAACGAAAATCCATTAGCGTGCAAAGTCTTTCTTTGTCTTAGGCACCACTATTTCTCCTTATGAAAAGAAACAAAGCAGAGATATGTGAGGTATGTAGGATATGTTTGCCATAAGTTACATGAGTTAAAATGGTGATGGGGTTCATGTAGGTCTAGTACAATCTGAGCTTCATTAATGGCACCGAAGTGACCAGTTCATAGACTGGGGTAGGACTTAGTATTCTCCGCACCGAGCTGAACACCATCAGTGTGGATGTCTTTGTTCAAAGGACATAACAAGCCGATTTTTGAATTATAGATTTCCAACTGAAAACAGGAAAATGGTGGTTTCCTCTAAGTAGAAAGCAAAAGCAGTAGCTGGTTGCCATGGTAGCAGAGGTAAACTTACACTTGACTGGAAATACAATGACCAGAAAGGGATAGCAAGTAAGGTGGAGTCTAAACCAGACAAGAGTTTCCTGTGGAGAAGAGAAAGTCAAAGAGAAATGATAGTCATCTTCAATTATGGAAAGGTCATCATCTAAAATAAGGGAAGCACATGTTCTAGATAATTCCGAAAGGAAAATCTGGGATTCATGAGTGGAAATTACAATGTGGTAATGGAAGCCAGTTTTCCAGTGAATGATAAGAAAGAATACTTAACTGTCATAGTGTTTCAACTGGATTGAAAAATGAAACAGGATGGAGAATAACCATCACCGAAATGGAAAGGTACTGGTAGGAAGGTCATTTCCATTGGGAGACCCCAGTATGGTTGAAGTTCGACCAGAAAAACTACCAGACCCATTCCAAAGGAAGAATCTCTGTTTCACTAGAAAAGAACTGGTAAACTGTGGATTTTCTGTTGAAAACTGGCAAATGGGGAGGGGGTGTAGTTCTTCATTGAGTAGAAAGTACCGGCAGTAGCTCATCCCATAATAGAAGGAAACTCTGATCGTGCCTGGGAAGAATATATCATTAGGTGAGATCAGACACAAAACGGGAAGAATCTTGGGATATTTTCCCCCTGTTCTAGAGAGATGATCAAGGGATAAGGCAGTAAGGGTAGGAAAATAAACAAACAAGAATTAAGCAGTTCTTTCTGCTATCTTCCAACACTAAGACACTGATGTATCTTTCATGAAATTTACAGCCAACTCTCATTATTTTGGCTTGAAAACGCCGTTTCATTTTTTAAAGAAAATAGACAACCATCCAGCTAGGGAATAATAGACAACCATCCAGCTAGAATAATAATTGATTGTCTTTCTCCTAAACACTAATATTGACTGGTTTCAGGACCCTTTATTGCCCTAAAACAAAAATTCATTACAAAACATTCTTCCACTTGATTGAGTGCATAGATAAGACAGGGCTAAACTCACTTTCCGCTTAGAAAACCAACCCCACTGCGAATCTGAAAGCGCTGTCCTGGAAAATGAGACTTTTACGAAGTCAATCTCTATAAGGCATAACATCTTTGTTATACAAGAGAGATGATGAAAGAATAGGTTTTCCTTAAACATATACACACAAACTACGCTATTTCATCTTTTCATATTAAATATTAATAATACGTAAGAAAATTTTCCCTAGCTCTTCATCTCCAGGGCACTCAGCACTGAGTCTCATTATTTCACATAAAATCCATTAAGTGGGTACAAAAGATCATCATCCTCCTTTGATTTCTAAGAAAGCAACTACAGAAAGATTAAACAAGTAAGTTGTCTAAGGTCACTCAGTAAGTCAAGATGCCTGTATTTGCCATTCAGAGATTGCTTTAGGGTTATAGTGCAAACAGACTAAACCTCATAAACTCATAGAAACCCCAAATTCTTACCCATCTCCTCTCCATTTCTCACATATACATGAAATTTTTATCCTCTAAACCCAAATCTGTCACTCTGTAGCTCTTGGACAAGGAAATCTTACCAAGTCTGGCACTACCCTGCAAGCAGCCTGGCACCACACTTGGCTTTACTTACCAATCAGTATGGACCCACTCTTTACCACAGGAAGTCAATTCTGCCTGGTTGCATCTGGGAAATTTTTAACCCCTCCATTAGCTGTAGCATAGTTGGTTTAACTCAGAGGAGACAGAGGACAAAATCATAGTGGTTTTTAAAAAAAATGCCGCCACCACTCTGATTACAAAGCAGGCATGATTAACGAAGTTCCTTTTATGTCCAAGCTCCATTCTGAGAGAAAGAGAAAGAGAGCTTTCCGCCCTCCTTTTTTGATTGTGGAGTCTTTTCCTACTTGTCTCATCACCCACACAATCTGTTCACAGCCCAAACAGACAATCCAGCCAGTCTGTGGAGAGTTCCTAAAACATTTATGTCATGAAAGCAGACAGAATGAACAGGACCTCAAGTCAACAAAGGATGATGGGACATGCAGCAAAAGAGTTCACAAAGGAAAATACAGACAGAGGCCGTGGGCTGAATGAATTTGCCCACAATGGCTAGCACAATGACAGTCCTTAAGGGTATTTGTAAACCTTCTGGTCAATTTACAGCCACCCCTGGGTATTGTTCCAAAGAAAACTCCTTTCCTTTTAGAATGGAAGATTTTAAAAGAGAATATAGACAATCGACAAGTTAGGGAAGCCCAAATCAGTACTGCAGTCTCTCTAGACCTTTAAACCTGAGAAAAACTAAGACAAAGATTCTGGTTCCAGTTCGACCACCTAAGATGATCTAGATAATGCAGATATAACAGCACATTACCTGGCACATGGTAAGTGTTCAATTTATGTCATTTAATATTTTTTATCATATGCTACTGTCTTATTCATGATACTTTCATACATGTACCACTTGACTCCTCAGCTGAAATAGTGCCAACTCATTTGTCTTCAGTGCATTACAAAAAACAAGTGCCTTCATATACATTATCTTACTTAAACCTACAGTTTCTAGTATAGATTACAGGTGAGCTACTAAAAAGCAAGTTAAGGTCTCACAGTAGGAGTGGAAGAGGCCCTGGCTGGGATCTCAACTCTAATTTCACATTCAGCACTCTCTTCACATAACACCACAGAGGAGAAGATTTTTATATTTTCTGTCCCTCTATAGTTCACATGATTTAGTAAAGTGTTAAGAGAAACTTCAGTCATCATCTATGACAAGTTTCCAATCTGTGGATAACCTATAAGACTCAGGATTTAATTTGAGTGCCTTTAACAACAACAACAACAAAAGAAATGGTAGGGGAAAGAAGAGCATATTTGGCTTGGAGGAGAGAGACAGGCCTCTTTGTTTTTAATGTGCCAAAGTAAGAATAATAACAAAAAAGTCAATCTTCTCCCACAACAACTCTAAGTGTTGGTAGAGAAAGGAAAGCATTATCAGATCCTCGTAGCAAAAAAGATAAGGCAAAAGAAGCATTAAGGATTAAGTATATGTCCAAGGAGGCAGATGGAGCTAGAACCAGTACTCTTGATATTCGGCTCATGGATTTGTTTCTATTAAGCTCAATTTTAATTCAGAGCCTTGAATTAGGAGACTCTTGTCTTGAATTATGCACATCTTGCTTCAAATGATTTCTCTATACTTCCAGGCCCAGGTCAAACCCTGATACCTGAACAAAAACTCAGTAAATTTCACCCAGCTTATCCCTTAACAATACATTGTTTTATCTTATTGATCTTGCCTCGTCAATCAAATTTAAGTTCCTCAAAGGCAAAGGCCACAGTGCACTCTTCCTAAAGTCCATGGCTAACCTAGTTCAGGGACTGTAGTAATGAACGTGTGCTGGCTCATTCCTCACTCTCTTTCACAGACTCCCAGATGGCCTGAAGAAGCAACAAGTCAACTTAATATCTACTGAAGTTTCCCAGCCACCCCCAGAAATACTGCTCTGCTTATAGTCATTAAAGCTTCTCCTTTGCCTTCAAGAACCTCATTTCAGCTGCCTGGACACCCTGTTGCCATCCATTTCACACAGACATCCAGCCTAGCAGGAGCATGTGTTGCAACGAGCTTTACTTCAAAGCTGACAGCTGGACCGAGTTCCAGGAATTGCCGAGAATGATCTTTGCCAGCCACTGTTATACCCTACAGTGGTCCCTGCACACACATGCACACACAGACACTTGGACACATGGACACACTACGCTAGTTGGCAGAGTTGTGCCTGACAAAGTTTGGTTCAACACTTGATTTTATTTACTATTTGTTAAAAAAGACCTATGCCATCAAAAATGTCTAAATCCTCCAAATACACCTCTGCAATACAGCGGTAGCCTCCATCAAGATTTATCTTTCCCTAAAATGAAGACATATTAAGTGCATCAGTCTGTTCTCTTAAAGGTGCAAGAGACAGGAAACGTTGCTCAAAGTTCCTGAGCAAAAGTTCAGTCAGTCAGTCAATGATGGAAAACTGAAAAATGTCCATAGACAAAGTAGTCTTCAGGTAATGGCTTGTTTAGAAAATCAATTTGTGTCTCAGATTTCAGTTATTTACAGTTCGTAAATCCTTCCTTAAGTTGTTGTATTCACTTCATTCTCAAGCTTCATTGGAAGGACTCTAGCAGTTGCAGGTCCATTTTCTCTACATTCCAATTTAGTAGGAAAAAGGGAGAAAGCCTCTTCCTGGTTGCTGCCACACAAGTCTCAGAATTCACACTGATTAGACTAACTTAGAGCATGTGTCCACTGCAGCCAGCACTTAGTTTGGTTGTGTTCATTGGAGAAGGAGGTGAAGCTCCTCTTATACCACATAGACTTAGAGTAGGGAAGAATAAGTATTGCAAAGAAAACTCAGGGTCTTGCTACTTCAAGAAATAGGTTGGATGCTGGGCTGCCAAAAACTAACAATTGTCCTTCCCAGTAAGTCCTCCTTCTTCCTCTAATCTCCAACAACTTGCATTACAGGGACGATTAGTTTTGAAAATAGTATACTAAAGGAAAGAAAAAATCTAGGTAAGACACAAAGACTACAAATAGCCAGTGAGCATGTAAAAATGTTTACCCTCATTTGTAATAAAAAAAAAAGTCAATTAAAATAATAAGATACCATGTTTTAATCACAGATTGTAAAAAAAAAATTTTAAACAAAAATAATGCCTAGTACTGGCTAAGATTCAGGGAGATGGACACTCCCAGACCTGACTAATGAAGTATATGATGGCTATCAATTATCTAAAGGACAAGTTGGCAAATAACATCAAAATCTTTAAAAATAGGCATGCCTTTTAAACTAAGATAAATTCACAGTGAAATTGCTAAGGAAATAAAGTCACACATATGAATTTAACTACAAAGAAGGTTCTCCTACTACTGTTTATAATAACACTCCCAAATTGGAAATAACATAAATGTTAGATAATTGGAAATAATTCAATTTAATCAACAATTTAATAGGAGGTAATTTAATTATGGTAAATCTATGAGATATCATGCTGACACTTCCCATGCACACTTATCAGCATACCTTAAATAAGGGAGAAAGGTACACCATGGATGAGTTAATAGAGTTAAGGCAGTGGCCACAGCATCACTCACTAGACAAATCTAGTAAATTTGTTTCATCCTCATCTCCTAGACACTCCCTAACTCCTTATTTAAGATTTACCATAGTGTTCTAAAGACCCAGATTTTGCCTAAGGGAAAGACCAAAACATCCGGGCACCCTTGGTAGGCTAAAATGTGTTATTCCTTCAAAGAGAGATAATTTATATATTTGTTTAATAATTATTTATGGGAACGGTTGAGTGCAGCATGGGAGAAGGTGATGAAGATGGGCTACAGATGGCATTTCCTTGTCCTGAAAGATAGTCCCCCAAAAGTAACACTTGGTTAATATACAATGACTTGTATAACAAATAATTCCATATTAAAAACTAAGCTTTTTTCCAATTCTTCATCCTATCAAGTAGCAATTAATTTTCAAATCCCCAGAGTTCTTCCCACCACTAACAAATCTACTACTTTCCCAATGAAAACTCACCACAAACTCAGTTATTCTCTATCTTGATTTCCATAACTTCAAAATGTAAATGAGAAAGAGAAAGTCGGTGTAGCTCAGTGGTTTGAGTGCTTGCTTCCCATGGACAAGGTCCAGGTTTCAATCCTGGTACCTCTGAAAAAAAAAATGTCCCTGGTGGACTGGGCTATCTCAGGGTATTATTGATAAGATCAAATGAGGTGATAGCTATGAAGGTGCTTTGAAGATGGAGAAAAGGAATACATCAGGAATAGATATCAGGAATATCAATTCATCATCCAGATTTAACACACGTGCAACAAAGCACTCAACAGCCCATGTCATGCCTTTCATTCCTCTATAACTTCCAAAGTTCTTTTTCAGCAGTCATTTTTGAAAACCAGTTGTTTGCCTGCAAATCTACCCCACACTAAAAGAGCAGGTCCCTCTCTACTTTCAAACTGACCAGACAGGGATTATAAAAGCTTGATGTTTCTAGCTGTTGAAATTTAGGTAATTAAATAAGTGGAAATGGGGATAGGGATGCCAAAGATAATCCAAAAAGAAGACGAACAAGTCTCCTATAGACTGGAGTCCTGAAAAGTGGAAAAGGGCATTAGTATGACTAAGGAGAGGTTAATGATTTTCATATTATCTCCTTCAAGTTCTAACAATTAAAATTCCTAAAAGATGTAAACTTCCGAGAATAAGCATTCTATTAGAATAGGTACATAGTGTCAGCTAATAGCTATATATATATTATATAGCCCTACTGATATTTTCCCAAAGGAAAGCACTGCTTAAAAAATGTTGATTTTGTTTTGTTTTTTGGTAGGGCCATGCCTTAGTCTAAAGAAATTTCTGCCTCTAGACTGTGGATTTATATAGTGTTTCTTCTACAGTCTTTTCTCATTTTGAAGAATCGTAAAAGTTTAAATAAAGCATGGATGAAACAATAATTACTACACTAAAGTTCTTTTTTTTTTTTTACACTGAAATTCTTAAATGCCCTCCCTTTTTCAACCCCCATCCCAATTACATCCCTCCATTGAGGATATTTACAATCCTCCATGACACATGCTCTGTACCTTCTTGGTTCAAGGAAAACACACCTACAGCATTTCAAATTAACTACTGACCCTTGCTCTCACACTATAAACAAACCCTTTTCAAAATCTCAATTGCATTGTGTCTACATTGATTAAAGCTTGAAGCCTGGTGACCTCATGTGGTGTTAACTTCTCCCATGCACCAACAGCATTCGCCTTTCTACTCAATTACCCCCTTTGGTGCCAGAGGATTGCTACCCAATGAACATACACAATGGACTTCTGCTTCATTACACTAACCAACAGCAGGATAGAAATAAGCAGAAGAGGAATAAACAAGCTAATTTATCATGAGGACAGAGCAAGCTTTCACCAGTCTCGCCATGGAAAACTTCACTGGTTAACGGGAATATCAATAGTCTAGGGGTGATGTTTATGATCTTACAGATTATAGACAGAACCACAACAGAAACTCAATGATTAAAGAATTTTGCAGATTAGCAGGAGTGAACACATGTACACAAAACGCATGACTCAAAATTCTGGAGTCTTACATAAAACCTACTGAATAATTACTTGGTGAAGCCCAACCTAGGTCTTTGGATAATGTAGACTGACACCCTGGTAATTTGCCTGAAGTGTTCCACCTAACTGTGAGGCCCCTCTTATTGATCTTTGACAAGGTGGTCAGGAGGGACCTAGCCTCTTTGTGAGAGGGATCTGGTTGTCCCTCCTTCATTAGGCACGGCAAGGGCACAACGGCTGCTTGAATTAACAGCTTTGGAGGGCTTCAGTCCCAGTTCCCAGACATTAGCACCATCATCCAGAACAAATTAAAAGTCTCACAGCAATTAAGCAGATTTTGAAAATGAATTTCCCGTGGTTCAATGACTAAACAAGCAATATTGACTTAAGTATTAGAGAGGAGTTTTGGAGGAGGAAAGGAGGACTGCTGAATTTCCAAAATAAACATGCAATTGGTAGAAGCAGCATAAACATAAACTTCTGAGCCTCTGCCAACTTGGCTTTTACATTTCTTTTATGAAAACGTGGAAGTATTTAGTCACAAAAGGTGAAGGAATAAAAAATTAACATAGAATTTTTGTATCAGAATGGCAGATTTCAGGAGGATTTTTAAAAATTCCTTTAGCATCATTATTTCCTTATTAAAAATAAATAAAAATTAGGAAGGGACAAAAATATATCTGTCCCAGTCACTAGAGTTTAAATCAAACAAGAAATATATACCCAAGTCTGGAACCCATCTACCTCTCTCTGAACTAAGTGTAGAACCTTCCATGTCAGCCTCCCAAAGGACCCTTGGGTGATTTACTTCCAGGAACTAATTTCTGGGTTAAAAGAATGAGACTACAGGTAAGGCTCAAGAGTTGAACACCAGCTTCCCACATGGGAGGCCCCCGGTTACATACAGTACCTCCTAAAAGCAAAAAAAAAAAAAAAACAACAACAAGCAAACAAAGGAAAAAAACAACTCAGGGAGCCAATGTGGCTCAGTGGTTGACTGCCAGCTTTTCCATGCAAGGTCCTGGGTTCAACCCCGTCCGGTACCTCAAAAAATAATAATAATAATAAAATAGTACCTAATGTTTCCTACATGTTTACTGTTTGCCAGGCACTGTATTGAGGCCTTTTCAACACATTATCTCATTTAACCCTCACAGCAAAATCAGAAGACAACATCCAGCTTTATGACTCCAAGTTTACCCATTTGAGAGATGAGATAATGTAGGCTCTCAGATTAGATCATTTATCATTTGTTCAAGGCCACTCAGCCAACAAGTGATAGAGCAAGGGTTAGAATCTAGTTTTTCTGACCCCAAATTTCCTGCTTACATTTACAACACCAAACTCCATTTCCGGTATGATTTTATACAGCTGTTAGAGGACTGGATAAGTTCATAACAACAACAAACAGTGCCCTGTTTTAGAGGGAAGGAATTCATGATGACTTAGAAGACTCAGGCTAAGAGGCTAGGAAGAACTCCATCCCCCTTCCTGTGCCTGTTTTCTTTCCATCACCACCTCTCTCTCCCCGAACTCTGTGCCAGCTCTGTGCGCCCTCTCCATTACTCCATCCTCAGCTGGAAAGTTAGGCTAAGAGAACGCCAAGCCCAGCTTTTGTACAGCTTTCTCCTTGTTTTTAGCTTCCTTCCCTTTCAGCTTACACTGCTTCTGAAATCTCGGTTCACCCATCTCCACCTGGCTCACACCCAAGTCAACAGGCCTGGCTCTTGCCCACAGGCACATATTTAGCACAGTACGTTTCAGTACTTTGAAGGAACCTCAAGGTATGTACGGATGAATTAATTCCCACTCCAGATCCACAAGCAGAACACAATGGAATGCAGAGGTGGTTGTTTGTACTTATTATGCTTTCCTGTCAAGGACAGTTATGAAAACTGACATCATAAATACATTACTGATCTCTAAGAACAACGATAAAGAAATCTGGCAAATCCTTACAAGGGAAACTTTAAAAGGTGAGTTTTCCATCTTTAAAAGTTTATAGAAATTAAGTCACTTCAAAATAGACCTCAATGAACATAAGAAACACGTTTACTTCTTAAAGACAATAAAACACAAAATTCCATTATCATTCTAATAGCCAAAATTTGGAAAGGCATGTACTTGTGTGTGTACGTCCTTCTCCTAAGCTTTACCAGTATAGACAACTAGCCACAGCCAATTCTCTTCCTTTATAAACATATAGACTAGACACATTAGTTAGCATTAACAGCAGGCGTAAGTAACAGAAACACTCCACTGGTGATCAGGAACCTCCGTTCAAACCTTATTTTCTCATTGTGCCCCCCTGTGAACCTTAGTTTCCCTTATAATGGGAGACGGTCCCTTTCCAACTCCAAAAATTATACAATTTTGCTAATCTAATCAGTGAGATGACTCCATTCCAAAACACTACAGAGAAGATGATACAATTCTTTAAACTCAAGCGAATAATCTCATTTAAATTATAAAAGAATAACTCAGAATATAATGTTAACAATCTTAGGGCAGACCTTAAGGTTGAAGCATTTTATCTACCATTGCAATGGGTCCAAAATGCAAGGTATTTATCTACTCATTTATTCAACAAATATTATTGTGTACCTGCACTGCACTACTCTGGTTGCCACTGCAGATAAAAGTGAGCAAATTAGACCACTCTTCCTCCCATGTTTCTTATAATCTTACAGGGCTTATATTTTAATCATTATTTCTGTTTATAATTTCTTATAATATACAGCACGATGATCCTAGTTAATGTTTCAGAAGTAGTTAATATTTTATAAGACTTGACTTTCAAAGGTCTTTACCATTTATGTTATGTCTAGGAGGAAAAAAAAAATTTCCCAATGGATGATGACTCCAATTTTGTAATGTAAAACAGAACAACTGGGATTCGCTTTGCAGCATCCATGGATAGAATATTTCTCTTCTATGAAATGAGTGATATCCATTTAAAAATCTTGCCACCTGGGCTTTATGCTATAAGCTGCCATGAAAGGGAGCCTAGCATTTAAAATGAGAAAACATTTAAAATTCAAATTAAACCTTGGTGAAAACTACCAATAACTGAATCAAAAAGAAGTTAATCACTCTAATTTACAAAACATGTGAATGTCATGCTTCTTAGATGGTTAGCTAGCATGGATCAGGCCTAAGAAGAAGGCTTTAAAAAAGTAATTAGTGACAACTCCTACTTCAGGGAAGAGGCTAGCATAGATTGATATTCTCCCATTTAAACCTACAACTTCCCTGTGAACCAGAAATTTTAGATGGGGAAATTGAGGATCACAGCATATAAATGGTTTGTCCAGTTTACAAAGCCAACTTGGAGATTACAAACAGATAACAAACTAGATTATACCCACCCAATCAACCATAAAACCAATGCTATCAGTTAGAAATCTGATCTTTTTGAATGGAAGACTCAGTAAGTCTGTCATAGAGCAGAAGTGTCACATGGAAAACCTTGAGCCAACACCATGTTATTTTGTAGAGCGACTATGTTCTAGGAATCCTATAAGCCTAACTTATCAACAGATCAAAATTACTATAAAAATACTGCTTAGTGGGGTGAGTTATTTTAAAGCGAGATTCAGGGAGAGTTAATAACTTCTCATAGACAGAGTGTTATCTGTACCTAACCTAAATCCTGGTCAGAGATATTGCTGCCTTATATACATACTAATCTTGATTTTGTCCAACTCCCAAAGAGGCTGCTCAACTTCCCCTAAACTGTATTTGCTCTCTTTTTTATAACAGGTTGGGTGGGGAGGGGAGGAAGATAATGGGGGAATTCTTTTGCTGTTAAAAAAAAAAAAGCTAATTGAAAGGTGACCCCAGGGTCTTTTAAATCTTAAAAATATCCAGCCGTCTACAAATTATCCTGTTTCTCTTACGCCACTGAGACGACTCTGCTCTGTTCAGGCATGTTAAAAGAATGGTGCTGGGGATTTAACAGGAGTATGCCAAGGACCTGCAAATTCTGTAAAATCAGTGAAGAGAGGGTTTGCATAAAAGAGTGTTGGAGGCTCCACAGTAGCCTGTCACAGCCAAACCCTACCACCCCTGACAAGTCTAAAGAAGCTGATCCTTTTTAAAATAGAAGTGGGTGTTGTAAAAGAGCAAAGTCTGAGATACAGTCTTTTGAAAGCCTAAGTAGAAAATCTTATCTATATCTTCCCTTAGCCCAGGCATGCAAGGGCTAAACCAGGAGCCTATTTCATACAAGCCAGAACTAGCTACACAGAAGAAAAAAGAAAGGAATGTGAGGACTTGTCTTTTCCACTTTTGACGTATTCTGCTCTCCAGCAAGTTACAACCTAAATGAGAGCAGATAAAATATATAAGAACCAGAGTAAAAGGAACAGGACCTCAAAGAGGCCTGAGCTGCCTTGAAAGAGGGCTGCATTTAACAAAACACGGAACCCAACTCTTTGGTTGCGATCTCCTGAAGGCATCATGTTAAATAGAGACTTAAAAGTCAAGATTCTTTACAGCTAAAGACAGCAAGACAGGCTTCTTGGCAATCAGATAGTGCAGAAAAACTCGACGCTTTGTGACTCTCTGCTCAGCTTCAACAAAGAGAAAGGCAAAAGAGGAAGAGTTGACAGCATAATATTTGAACCTCTGGAATCACAAAAAAAATTGCTTTTCCATCACAAAGGCTGGGGCCCTCAATATTTTAAGCCATATTTTGGCAATATGAATTCTCTGCTGCAATTACCTTCAAAGTGAAGAAATGGTGGAGACTACAGATGAGGAACTTTGTCAGTTATTTTATATATCAGACTGAAAAATAATAGGTCTATATTGCCTTCCCTCGAGCCCACTATAAATTCAGAATTATGCCTGCCACAAACATTCCCAAAAGCACAAAAGCTAGTCACAGATTTTTAGTCAAAGGAAGTCTCAGACTGATGAAGCTAAATGCATGGACTGTCTTTGGATTGGATAGTAAGGACCATATTGAGTTGTGTGTTTGTGTTTTTAAGAGTTTTAAATTTACAAAATTTCCCCAGGCAGGAGGAAGGGAATGTACCACACCCTTAGCAAGCAAGGCAAGAATTTAGTTGTGTGTTTAATTCTGGGGTGTTCTTTAAAATCCACACAGAACAACCTAACGCCGTATATAATTCTGTTGCTCTGCAAGAGATGAGCTAAGAATATTAAGTATACAAAGGCAAGTGGGAAAAGAATTAAAGTTATTGCTATTTTATTTTCAAGTAACAGAAAAGTTAATAGAGCTGTAAGAACCTCAAGTTGGGAATTTTCTGCACATTAACTCTGTGGCCTCAGACAGAAATCAGATGTTCTTCGTGTTCAAGCTCAAAAGAAGATCTATCTTTGGAGCTCTGGCAGGCATTAGAACCTGATTCCAAGCCATGGCTCTGCCTCTGATTGTATGAACTGAATCACTTCCCTTTCCTCGGCTTCTGATTCCTCCTAAAATGAGGTAGGACAAGGTGGTCTCCAAAGCCTTTTCGTCTGTACAATTTAATGCTGATAAGCACCATAACTTCCATTCAGGCCAAATAACACCAAAGTGTATGGATACAGGGGACTCAAATAGCTGCTCTCAGGGAAAGTAATAAAATCGCCCAGCATTAAAGTGGAATCAATTATTATACTAGCCTATAATATAATAATGCAGCCAAAGAGGGCTGATAAATGAAATAACTTCCCTGTAACAATCCCAGAGACCCCAGAATCCTGGGCATTCTTATTCTGGAGGGTGACTTTTAATACATTCCCTCCCTCTGTCGTGCTGCTACTCACTCCTATTTCTCTTAGATGCCAGTGAGTTCCTGTGGCAACTTGTTACAACTGTTGTGCGTTTAGAAAATAACAGAACTTCGTTAAAATTGTGTATAAAGCCAATGTACATACAGAGACCCCAAGTAAAAGCATGAGGGGTTCTCTTGGGAATAAAATGTGTATACTTTAGGAAAACAATTTGGACCTGTCTGCTTATTCACTAGTTCTTGGCAACAATAGTAATATCTAAAGTGTTCAAAAGGCTCATTGAGACACTCGATTATAATATGGGAATTAATCTCAGAAAGCAGGATGACCTCCCTGCACTTTCACACACAAACTGAGTAATGCTTTGGGTCATTCCCATTCCTTCTGCCTCAACTGATCCATAGACTGAAGTCACTGCTATAGCCTGAATCTGAAAGTGTTTGACAAAGTGGTAGTGGCACAAGGAAGAAAAAAGAATGGATAATAAACAGCGCCATGTTTAAGTTCCTATAGATTTAAGACTCAGAAACAGAGAAAGAAAAGCAGGAGAAACGGATAGGAGGTTGAGCAGATGGTTTCAGTCAAAAGTCCTATGGAAATCACATCTCTGGCGGGCTCAATAATGGTGAGGCATGTGGCCTTCAGAGGTTATATCCCAGAGATATTTAACTGTCCATGAGGTAGGAGAACTCTGTTCCACATCACAACTGAGGAGGCAGCAAAGAGCTTTTGTCACCTGTTTGAGATGACTGAGACCACAGATTGCCTACAGAGTCCTAGTCAAGTTTCTCTCCACTACATGAAGCTGCCCTAAGGACAAGAGCTCTTTTTTTGGGGGGGGGAGAGTCAGCCAGGACCAAGGCAGCAGTTAACTAGCTCCCAACTAGTTCTCATGAGCTCAGCCTTATTAACCTGGAGAGCTTGGGAGGGCGGGTAGAGAGGAATGGACCGGGTAAACCATTTACAGATCCATACCTTTTTTCGAAAGAAAAATCATAATGCCCTGCCAAAATAAATATAATAACTTGGCCTCCTTCTTTCAATTACGTCTGCTCTCTTGGAAATTTATAGTTGTGGATAGAGCCTCTGAATTAACTCAGAGAATTAATCAGAAGTTAAAAAAGATCCTATAATTCCTGTGGGCCAGTGAAGAAAGAACACCCCCTTTGCCAGGGAATAGTAATAGAATGAAGGCGTAAGGGGAAAGAGGCCCAGTATTGAAACAGGCATAGTGGATAGAAACAGCAGCTCAGTTTGCGAGAGAGAGGGTAACATTGAAAGTAGGTTTTAGAAATTTAGGCACAAGCTGTGTTCCAAAGAGATGCTCTAATTTCTTTATAAAGGCCTTAGTTTTTCTCATCCACCTTGAATCCACATTTACTCCCTTTGTCACACTCATGCTCCCCTCCCCTCCATTCAGTAACTGCATTGAGGACCTACCATGTCAGACAACATTCAGTGGGACAGTCCTTTTGAAAAGTCTTCAGATACAACTATCAGCCACCCTTTGCTTCTTTCCTCAAGGCTGTTCATTTTAACCTGATTTATCCTGTGTAACAATTTCTTTTGGGGGGAAGTAGGGGTGTGATTTTCTCAGGTTCTACCCTCCCCAGCCAGCACCAGTCAATGTTTACAACGACTAGTATGAGTAGTTAATATATATTAGGAGTTCAGATCCCTGGTTTAGGAAGTAAGCATGTTAGCAGTTAGTAACCATGCAGAGGTGAGAATGCGAGGCTTGGAAAAGGGATAAAAGCAGAAAGTGGGGAGACTAAGCTTTTGTCATCCATTTAATCTGTCTCACTGGACCCATGGACATGGAAAGGTCCACGGACATTGAAGGGACAATGCCCCAGAGGACAGTGGCATTAGGCTTAGGAGTCATTAATGCAGCATGGGCTTCAGTCCCAGCTCTTAGTTACTATTTCTGTAAGCTCAGAAAAGTTCCTTCAACGAGCCTCAGATTCTTCTGAAAATTGGAGAAAGTAACAGTACCTGTTTTTCTGGGTTTTTTTATGAGCCTTAAATAAACCAACACACGTCAAGTGCTTTCCATAGTCACCCAGTAAATCCTCCAAAAGCAATAGATCGTAGTACCAGTAACAATCTGATTATTGCTTTTGCCCCCCTATGAAATAGGGATGGAATGTGAGGGGTACAGGAAGGAGAGATGGTAGTAAAAGGCTAAAGAATATTAGTATCTTTTTCTATTGTAAAATATATGAGACTTCCTTTTCTATAATTTAACAATCCTTTCAGATCAGCCCTATTCTGAAAAGGAACTTTGGAAAAGCTTTTCATCACCAAGTTTGAGAATTTCAATGCCTGGACGGCTCTTCTTCACCTGATTCCCCATCTCTATCAGGGCACTTTCTCTGGGAACCATCAATATCTGGAAGATTGTCTATAAGTCCACCACTATAACATTTAAGAGAAGAAATAAGACCTCAGTAAACACGCACAATCGTATCATGTCTTCTTGCTCCCCCTCCTCCAACATTTTTTAGAGCAGGGGTTCTTAACAAGAGGTCAGTGAGCTTGAATTTAAATTTTTAAAAGTGCTGCGATCTGCATGGGTGAACTGAGAACTGGAGGGGAGGCGACAGGAGCTGAAGAAAGACACACAAAGACAACGACAAGATTAGAGAGGGCCAGGTGGGCCAGGGCTAGCTGATGGCAAAGCCAAGGCCCCCGGCTGGCACCACAAGCTTTATTTAAACCAGTTAACTAGGTCATTGTTCTCAGAGCAGGGGCTATCAGGCATGAAGTTCTTTGAGGAGGGTTTTCTTAGAGTTTCTTCTTATCAGGACATTGCCTCCTTTCTGCTTACTTGTAGGTACTGACGTGGCTGACCACACCCTCACCTCTCTGCACACACTGATCCTCCCTAGCAAAGTGGCTTGAGCCCTGCGCATTATTTCGGGACCCCTACAAAAAGCATTATTTTTGTGGGGACGTGTTGTTGCAAGAGTGATATATTTATTAAATAATACACAGTACAGTGTGGACTTAGTAAGGGGTCTGTGGTTTTCACCTGCCTGGCACAGGGGTCCACGGAACAAAAAAGGTTAAGAACCCCTGTTTCAGAGACTCCACCAGAATGATGGGCTCCAAATCCATCAGCACTTTTTTCCTAAGAACAAAATATACCTACTCCTGGTATCTGCATGGCTACTCCTCAGAGCCTCTCATTTGGAACACCTTTTTATATATGAGTATGTATAAACAAAAATTATCCTTTGGAGAACAGAATTTTCAACTTCCAGTAAGAGGCTTTTCTCTATTGCTTCACCATCATTGCCAATTCACACCCTCTAAAATCCTTTCCAGCTTCAGTTCTCTCCTCCCTTCTTCCTTTGAAAAATTTTGACTTAAAGAACCGTATAATCATGGATGGTGCTTCAGAGGTAATCACCGGACATTGTAAATCCTCACAGGGCCCACTGGATGGAATGGAGGAGAGTATGGGCCATGATGTGGACCATTGACTATGAGGTGCAGAGGTGCCCAAAGATGTACTTACCAAATCCAATGGATGTGTCATGATGATGGGAACGAGTGTTGCTGGGGGGGGGGAGAGGGGGGGTGGGGGGGTGGGGTTGAATGGGACCTCACATATATATTTTTAATGTAGTATTATTACAAAGTCAATAAAAAATAAAAAAATTAAAAAAAAAAAAAAAAAAAAAACCACAATGAGATACCATTTCACACCCTCTTGAATGGCTGCTATTAAAAAAAAAAAAAAACAGAAAAAAAAAAAAAAAAAAAAAGAACCGTATAATCATGTTAAAACCACTAACCAGAGAAAATAAAATTGAGTAATCTTCTGTAAAGTAGCAGAATCTTAAACACTGTATGATTAATGAATTGGGCTACTCAGCCAATTGGATGATTCTTACAGGTAGGGGCTTTGGTTGGAACTTGTAAAGAACTGGTTGGACTGGCATACCCAAACTTCTCAAAGAAGGTGTCCTCCCCTAGCCTTGGCAAGGCACTACTTTGTTAAGTACAGCTGGACTCTGTTTCATTTATCATCATATTTTCTTTTCCCTTGTAATGTTCCCCAGTGATTAAAAATGAGAAATTAGTTGCATTTTTAGTGTTACTCATTATGTCATGCTGCATTCAAACCATTTTTATTTAGACCTAAAAAACAAGGTTTGGGGTGGTAGGGTAGAGGAACACTAGAGGTTGAGAATTCTGGCTCTCATGTCAGATTGAGTTCAATCTTAGCTTTGATTCTTACCAGTTAGATAATTTTTAGCAGTTTTACTAGACCTTTCTGCTCCTGGGTTTACTTCTATGTAAAATGAATACAATAACACCAATTTGATGGGGCTTTTGTATGAATTAAATTAGATGTTGGGAAGCAGTTGTGGCTCAAGCAACTGAACTCCTGCCTACCACATGGGAGGTCCCTGGTTCGGTTCCCAGTGCCTCCTAACAAAGACAGAGAACTGGCATAATGGGCAAGCAGTGCAGGCTGATGCAACGAGATGATGCAACAAGAGACACAAGAAGAAAAAACATAATGAGGTCCTAATAAAGCAGGGATCAGAGGTTACCTGTGCTTCCTAAAGAAGACGGGAAGCTGATGCAACAGGCAGGTGCAGTGAGCTGACACAAAAGGATGATGCAACAAGAGACACAGGAAAGAAAAACATAATGAGAGAGATAACCAAGCAGGGAGCAGAGGTGGCTCAAGCAATTAGGGACCTCCCTCCCACATCGGAGGTCCTGGGTTCAGCTCTCAGTGCCTCCTAAAGAAACAAGGAAGACAGACACAGCAAGTGCAAACAACAAGGGGGTGGGAAGGAATAAATAAATAAATAATTCTTTTTAAAAAAATTAGATGTCAGGTTACACAATACACATTCAATATTACACATTATTCATATTTTAACATTCTAATTTCGATATGAAATATTAATATAATTATCTGATGGTATAATTAGCAAAACTTCTAATTTCACATGTTCTCTCAATCTCAATAATGACAGCTATCTTCATGCTAAGAAAACTCATCTAAAGAAATCTTTTACTTGTGGATCTTGGATTTCTTAATGCTCTTCTAACCTAGTAGATCCAAGTTCCAACTTCCCTCTTTCCTAACCCCCAGTCAGTAATTATGGCCCTAATCTGGGCACACACAGTAGTCTAAGAAATACTTTGCAAATTAGACAAGTAGCACACAAGTGCACTAAATCTAAGGACCTTCATACAATCTCAGCAAATTCTAAATTCTAAATCTCCATTGAAACACTTTTATAAGGAAGAGAAGGTCAGAATACCTTTCTCAGTCTGTATGTATAGAAAATTCTAAAGGCCAAATTTATTTAAAAATGTCAACTAGCTAAAGCAGCAAGAGACTTGAAAACCTCACAAAGCCATGCATAACACTATTATTTCGAAGAAATGTTCCTCATTTTTAGTAGGTTAAAAAGAAAGTTCCAATAGCAGGCTAGACAGGCTGTACCAAAAGAATGATTAGATGAAAGAATGATTAGAGATTATTAATACAAGCATGGTTTTGTTGCAATAACCATGCAGTTTCATTTTATAAAGTTAAATAATGTGACTTGGATTACTAAAAATTTATCTTAAACTTTTGCAAGAAGAATTTGTGAGGTTGCACAGCACTCTTACAAACCACATTAGATACTTCTAGTAGCTAACAAAGAGAAACGACACGGTTTGAGTCAGATATGAAACTTTAGAAAACAGAATCAAAAATAGAAAAATGTGAGCTAACATCAACCAAAAGCTAATTTGGGCTTTTCACTCATCACCAGTGATCTTCAAACTGTACAGAATATAAACAATTGCATGATTAATATATGTTAACATATAATTAGCACCACAGAAAGATTAAAACATAATGCATTGGGGGGCAAACTCATATATACTATGCACAACTGTAATTTTAGTTAATTTCTTAAAATTCTGCAACTCTCCAAGTAAACAACAGTAGCAGAAATAAAACTTACATGAATGAACTATAATCAAGGCCATCAAAAGTTCCCATTTAAATAACTGCAAAATGCTATAAGCTATATAATGAAAAGACAGTTGATAAATCCATAAAATTGAGAAAATTGATTTTATGCATTCTGTGGCCTCCATATTGAAAAAAATTTTAAAAGGCCACTCACGTAAGTGAACTGTTGAAAGAAAGAGAAGAATCTTTCCTAAAGAAATAATTGGTGATTGGCTGGCACTTATTTGGCATCTATCTTTGGGACATTCTCATTTATGGTATACTTAAAACAATGCAGTAATTTTCTATTCATTCAGTCCTAATCTTCGTAAGTTAATAGTTTTAGAAGAGGTGAGAATAGTGACCTGCTTTCTCAACCATTATACCCTCATACATGACTAATTTAAGGCTGAGTAAATTACATATAATGTGCCAGGGATTCAAGTTCATGATTTTAAGTCTGAACTCGTTTCAGGATACATGGTCTCCTTCCCCACCCCCTCAACCATTCCTGCAGGTGCCTCTCCATGAACTAAATCCACTAAACAAGAAATCAATGGAAAATTATTTTTTAAATTTTCTGTAGGCTTACTTTTAAGGAGGATAAAGATTTAAAGATTTATTTTTTATTTATTTCGCACCCCTCCCCCCCTGTTGTCTGCTCTCTGTGTCCATTTGCTGTGTGTTCTTCTGTGTCCACTTGCATTCTTGTCGGTAGCACTGGGAATAATTAACAATTAGGGAAGCGGATGTTGCTCAAGCTATTGAGTTCCTGCCTATGACATGGGAAGTTCCTGGTTCAGTTCCTGGTGCCTCCTAAAGAAGGTAGTGAGCTGGTGCTATGGGCAGGTGTGGCAAGCTGACACAATAAGAGACAGAAGAAGAAAAACATGATAACAGACACAACAAAGCATGGAATGGAGATAGCTCAAGCAGTTAGGTACCTCTCTCCCACATCGGAGGTCCCAGGTTTGGTTCCTGGTGCCTCCTAAAGAAACAAGGAAGATGAACAGACACAGCGGGTGCAAACAGTGAGGTATTGGGGAGAAATAAATCTTTTTTTTAAAAAAGGAAACAATTAGATGCCTGATTTTATAATCAATCAAAAACTTTACAAAAGCATGGCATAAGTCAGTGAATTTTTAAATATCTCAAATTCTACCATATAATATATTGCTTTCCAGAGCCATTTTGCAAAATTCCATTACAGATTTAGCAGTATGATGACATTAAAGAATATTTAAATTAGCTAAGTCAAACCATAATCCCTCCTACTTGTTTAATGTCTAATGTTTAAATTTTCTCCACTAATTCTAGAGGGTTGCAAAAACCCAGCAGTCTCCAATGGGAAAGAAGCCTGCCTATGACCTTTTGAGCTTTTTGAGGAAGAAATATTATATACTGTTTTCTTTGTTAAACTTTATTGACATAAAAATCTTTTTTAAAAAACCTCACCAGTCTCAATATCATATAAAACTCTCTAAGTTTTGAAAGTCATACAATTTTAGAACTGAAAGGAACCTTAAACTCATTAATCTACCAATGTGGAGGTGGAAGCCTGTCTTTTAAGCTAACTTACCCAGTCACTTTCTGGCACATGGTTTGTCATTTGTTTGGGTTTTGTTTTATTATTGTTGTGTGTATATGTGTCCGTACAATCAGGAACTTTGCCATTTAGATCTTCTCCTTCCCAAGCTGACATGTTTACTTTCATCAGGGGTGAAGGACAGTGATTTAGGGGGGAAAAAAAAAAAAAAAAAGCCTATTTTATGGCTGGTTAACAGAGAAAATTTAACTTTCTCACTTGACCTACTGTAAATGTATTAGAAAAACACTTCACAACCTGACTTCTTAAATAGCAGAGGTGTTGAGCAGTGGAGGTTCTCACTGGGAAGAGTGGAGAAGGAGGTTTCTGAACTTTACTTTCAACCTACAAACAGTTCCTTCAACTATTGATTCCTCTTGCCCAAGTGGCTGAAGTACTGATTGATTCTTTGCTCAGTTTCATCTGCTTTCCAGCTTAAGAAAGTCTGGTGAAAAACACATTGCTTACCTTTTGCTGATTTTTCCCCCTACTTCGGGGGCTTGTAACATACCCAAGTTCCTAGATTTGATATGAAGAGCAAAAAGTTACTCTGATAAAGGCTAAGTCACTTTCAAAGTGACTGATCTGCTCAGTCTTCAGACTAGAACTAGGGATGTAGCCTTCTCCACTGAAGAGGGAAAGGAACTAGGCAGTAAATTTATATTAATTACCGTAAAGAATTGTTATACATAGATATTTATCTTTTTCAAGAAAAGTTGGCTCTGAAGCAATCTATTATGGTAAATATAGTTATAGGTAAGACTTCTCACCGACTTTTTGAGGTTGTTATCAAGTTTGGGTTATTAACCAAGTTCTAAGTCAAAACAAACCCCAGCACCTCTTACTCCAGAGGAACCATGTTTGAACTCTTCTGACCCTATAGCACCTCTCACGTCCAGCAGCCATTCACAGGTGTCCACGGACCTTCTCCACAGCATGACAATTCCAGAAATTAATCTAGTTCCTGAAGTGCCCTAAGAAACCTACAATGGATAATGGGCTCTTCGAAGCTAAGAGATCAGCTTTAGAAAAAAGAAACACCAGCAAACACCAGGGAACTCTATAATGGTTCACTGCTTGTGCAAAAACCTCAAAGAGGATGAAGGTCAGACAGGGATAATAGGCCAATTTAATTCTGAAAGCACAAGGTGCAAGAAATTTTAATTATGGTCTGCCACTGAAATCACACAAGATCCAATGGCATCTAGCTGCAACTGCTCATCAAGGGAGACAAGAGGTGTAATTGTAACCGCTGCATAATCACTGTGAGGGCACAGGGAAGGCTTGCCTTCAGCTCCCAGCAGAAGAGGTATTAAGAGCTTCGGAAAAATCAAATACAGGGAAACATGGAGATTGCACGTAGCCAAACAGGAGCTTGCAACACGAAAGCCAAACCGGTCAGGATGTGTGTGTGTGAGTGTCTGTGTCGATGGTGAGGATTCCAAGAAAATAAAGAACAAGGTGTTGAGGACCCGCGCTTAGAAAACTCTGAACCCCTTTCTGCTTTGTGGATACATACACACAACACACAGAAAGAAAGGCAGGATCTCCTCCTGAAATTGTTCTTGGGGAAGCTTCTCGCACTCCTTTGTTTAAGACAATTAACTTGATGTTACAGTGATTTTTCTGTACCAGACACCCTTTAATTTGTTCCTTAAGCCCAAGTCTGGAAACAAAACGCCACGCACACGACTCAAGGTGCCCAAGCCCGTGCAGCTCTCGCCGCGTCGCAGCTCGCGTACCAGCACCGCTCTCCTGCCCACGTCGCGCGGGCTCTCGCAAAGGGACGCCCGGAGAACGTCCCTCAGTGGACTAGCTCCACTCCGCAAAGTTTAGCAAAGCCGCAAAGTAAGGAAGCTGAACCTTGCACCCGCGCTGGCTGCAAAGTTTGCAGTGAAGTTTGTGCCGAGAGCTCCTAAATCTTGGGGGAGGGAGGGAGGGAAAGGGCGATCGCCAGTGTGTGGAGAGGTGGGGAGGATGGATGGAGGTGGAAAAGGAGAGCATGCAGAGGCAGGGAGAGGAAGCGAGTTTTTTCCGAGTGGAAAGTCCGTTCTACAGTCTTCATCATCCAGAAGCCTCTTCGGCTCGGAGCGGCTAAGGAGGTCCTCGCCAGAGGACGTCTTCCAGGGCGGGCACCGCGGCCGGGGCCGGGAGCTGTCAACTGCACCGGGTTGCAGCGTGCGGAGGGAAGCGGGGACTCTAGGTGTTGAGGGAGGACCAGGGGCTTCAGGCGCTCAGGCTCTTAGGGCTCTAAGAAGTGGGGGGAGGGGAGATTCACGAAAGGGCAGGCGGCCAAAAGCAACACCTTTCGGATACGCTTTTCCCCTCCGACCTTTCCAACTTCCCTCGGCGCCAGCCAAAGACTTTCTCCCACCGCGCCCCACCCCATCCCGTCTCCCAGTCCACAGCTCCGACTAGTCTGAGGCCAAGGCGGGAGGGAGGAGCGGGAGCGGAGGGCGCGAAGGTAGGGACTCAAAATGCAAACCCGACCCCCTTAGCAGAGACAACCAAAAGCATTTACACATGCAACGACACAACCCTGTAACCGGCTCCCGCTTGCGCCAGGCGCAGTTCCCCGACTCTTCTGTTGTTCCTAATAAGGTCGATTACGTTGCCCTCCGGGAGCTGATTGGAAGGGAACAGAGAGGAAAAGGGGGGAACGCGGGAAAAAGCAGGGCGGGGGGGGGGGGGGGCAAGGAATCAACTTTGTAACCAAGCGCTTCCTCGTCCGATCCGTCGCCATGCTTAAGATTCCCACCCCCGCCCCCCCTCCTTCCTTTCAAGTGGATACTGAAACTAGGCCAAAACTTTTCCCCCTCCTTTTCTCTTTGCCACTAGACTGGATTGTGCCCTACGGAGCCCCATGGAGCTCTGCTTTCTTAAGCACAATAGCCGGACTAATTAGATCATAGAAGCAAGGCAGTGATACAGTAACAAGTAGTCCAAGAGGCAAAGAGGGAAGGGGCCAGAAAAGAGAGAAAAGGAGAAAAGTTTGCAGCTCTCGCACTTACCAATCAAGCCTCCCACCAGAAAGGCGATGATTTGGAACACGAGCAGAATCCCACCAACAATGCACAGCTTCTTGGTGCTCATGTTTTCTATAATTGCCCCAGCCATTTTTGCGTCCCCCTTTTTCTTTTCTCCTTAAAATAAATGTTTTAGGGTGTGCTTTTTGCTCCCTCCCCTCTCACTCTCCCTCCTCTCTCGCCCTCTCTCCCGGCGTTGCAAAACTTCTGGGGTGCCGGGAGCGCTGCGAGGATGGGACCGGGACGCAAAGAGCCCGCACGGATTTTCCCGGCACAGCCGGCTCGGGCTCCCCCAGTGCCCGGAGCTGTGATTGTGGCCGCTCCGCCGCCTGTGGACGCTTAAAGGAGCAGGGAAGCGAATCACATGACGCCGCCTCCCTCCCTTTCTTCCTCCCTCCCTCCCTCTCGCGCTTCCTTCCTCCCTCCCTCCCTCCCTCTCTTCCTCTCCCCCTTGCCCTCCAGTTCGGAGCTACGGTCGGCGGCGTCCAGCTCCTGGTTCTGGCAGGCACCCTGTCCCGCCAGGAGCTGGTATGATGTGGAGGTGGTTGTTGTGAGTGGGTTCTCCCTACCCCGCCTCTCACAGGTTTCTTTTTCTGTTCTTTAAGTGCGAGATTTAAATCACCCGTGGGTTGCTTCATAAGCGTTTAACTTACACATTGACTTTAGGAAATGGCCCCCACCCCCACCCGCAACTGCTAGCATTCTCTCTAGGAGAAAGGAAGTGAGTTTTGCCTAATAGATGCTTAGGTCCAAGCGCAGAGATGCAGAATCAAGTATTAGCTCGTCTTCCTCCTGCCTGGTCCCAGCCTCAGTAATGGGGCATGTACCCAGTCAGATCCCCCCACTGCGCCCCTTGGGGAACCTGCCCTCCAGCCAAATCAGACCACTGTTCATCACCACATTATCCCCCACCCCAATGGAGTTCTAGAACCTTGACCCTGGCTCTAGCCTTAAAAGGTTCAAAAATCATCTCATTTGCAAAGTCTTTCTAATTTTCCACGCCATCTTCTTGTAATATCTCAGGGAACTGAGCCCCTACGAGCCTGTATTCACATTGTAAGGACTTGTAGGTACACATTGGTCTCCACCAATGAGCTGAAAAAGCCTGGTAGATAGGGACCGAGTTTTAGTCATCTCTGTCCCACCTGTCTCTGCTCCCCCCCCCTCCGCCCCGCCCCCCAACACGATGCCTAACTAAGTTCTAGCTCTAGTAGGCGCTCGGTAAACTTCTGTAGAATAAATAAGTGAATGTGAAAGCAAGCCCACTGTTTGCATTTCAAAAGCCCAAAAGAGACCTTATTTGATTTAGATGGTACACATATTAGGTTGCAATGTTTGTTGTCTCTCTTTGAGGAGGTATTTATACTTCACTTGGGGGTGGGAGTGGTGCTCGTTAGAGATTTCTTGCTCTATTAAGTCTAGATCCTGGGCCTGGTTTTTCATATTTCATAAACTGACCACTTACAGTGTTGCCCAATAGACCACAGAAGTTGTCATGCAGCTTACACTTAATAGAGGTGTTCTCTTCTAGTCTCCAACTAGACTAGATTCTTCTAAAGGACAGGTACCAAATGTGATATATATAAAACTCTCTCTCCTACGTTGTATGGTATGTGAATATATCTAAGTAAAACTGCTGAATAAATAAATAAATGTTCAAGAATAGCCAGAAATAGCAGCTATGTACAGCAGGGAAAGCAGAGATTGAGAAGTGAAGAATTTTCTTGTTTGTCATTTTTTTTCTTTTTATTAATGGAGTAATGAGAATGTTCTAATAAGATTGAAGTGATGGATGCACAACTATGTGATTATACCAAATACCATGGATTGTACACTTTGGATGAACTCTACTCTTTATTAATATGTATCAATAAAATTTATTTGTTTATTTAAAAAGACTATTTCCTTGGCATGTAACAGTTCTTAACATTTCTGGGGGTATAATTGCTATTTATTCCTTTTTTAACTCAACACTTTATCCAACAGTCACTGTGTCCTGTATGTGTTTCATACTTTCTTTTCTAAGCACCAAGGAAATCAAGATGTCAAGATACTTGCTCTTGCCCTGAAGGAGTCCCCCAGTCTAGTTATTTGCTGAATAGTGACTAATCAAATCAGAAGAAGGGGGAACTGTCGTGGACAATAGTGGTCAGAAGTACTTAGCCAGGACCCAAACATAAGATAGACCATTGTGGGAGTCTTTGCCATTTCAGAAACTTACATCTTTCTTCCTCCCTCCCTCCCTTCCTTTCTTCCTTCCTTCCCTCCCTCCCTCCTTCCCTTCTTTTCTTCCTTTCTTATAAGATAATTTGTAGGTTTACAGAAAAAAATCATGTATAAAATATAGTGTTCCTACATACCGTCCTATTATAAATACCTTGCGTTGGTGTGGTGCATTTGTTAGAATTCACGTAAGAACCTTTTTTATACTTGTACTAGTAACTACAGTCCTTCATTTACAATAGGGCCCACTGTTTGTGTGATACAGGCCTATGTTGTTTTTTAAAAAAATTTTTATTCTAGTACATATATACAACCTAATCTGTATGGATTGATGGAAAAGTTTTGGTAATGGATGATAGAGACGGTAGCACAACTTTGGAAACATGATTAGCAGCATTGAATTATATATTTAAATGTGGTTAAAAGGGGAACATTTTATTTTTGTTAGGGGTAGATTTCCAGAGCATTAAAAAAAAAAAAAAAAGGAGTGAGTATGCCCTTCTCACCTCTGCAGCTAGTGAACTCCACATTCTGTTTTCTCATCTCAGCAAGCTGCTGGCTTCCACACATTTGAATAATAATGATGCCTTCGGGTTAGAATTTCTGTTTAGAACCAAAAGATATTTTTAAAGTAAGCTCAATAGGATTCAATATCAAGATTTATTCTCCATTTGATATTACATTTTACTATTTAAGAAAAAAGAGATGGTGTCCCATACATTTCAAGTGTGAATTAGAAATGCCTTGTGCCCATAAGAAATGTCTCATTATGGGATTTTTCCTTTTGGAGAAATGAAAACGTTCTAAAATTGACTGAGATGATGATAGCACAACTCTGTGATGAAAATGAAAGCCACTGAGTGTACGCTTTGAATGGATTATACAAAACATGGAGCTGTATAATGCAGGCATTCCAATGGTGGAAGATGGACTGTGGTTGACAGGACAAATATGAGAATGTTCCCTCATGAACTATAACAAATGTAGAATACTAATATAGGGTGTTAGTAATCGAGTGGGTTGGGGAAAAGACACCAAATGTAAGATATGGGCAATAGTTAGTAATAATATTTTGATTGTGCTCTTTCATAGTTTGTAACAAAATTTTCACAATGATGTAAGGTATTGATGGTGAGGTGATGTATGGGAGCCCTGTATGATGACATGCATGTTTGTTTTATAAATTCACAACTTTTACCATATACTTATTGTTTTTTATGTTGATGTATGAATGATATACTTCAATAAAATTGTATTATTCCCCCTAAAAAATTATATTACTCCCCCTAAAAAATTGTATTACTCTCCCTAAATGCCTTGTCTAGTTGAATTGATTTCTTTGTCTAAGATTAATGAACATCTTGATTCATTTTTCTATCAACTTCTACAATAACCCACATGTTTCACTCTCAAATGCATCTCTTCACAGTAACTCCAACTCATTATGTTCCAGTTTCCTCAAATGGAGATGAAAGGCTTGGAATAAATAATTGGTTCCCCACCAAGGTGATCCTCTATTTTGAAAGAGCATTTATTATAATCAATTCATTTGTTTACCCATTTTAATTAAAAAGAAACATTTCTAATTACTAATCAGTGCTCTAACTTGCATGAGATTACCAGTATTGCAAAATGGAGTTAGGGGGTAGTGGGAAATGTCTATTGAATTCATCACTATGCACTGCTTTAAAAAATTAAATTTTAATATAACAATTTTTTTTTTAAGATTTACTTATCCCCTCTTCCCTGCCCCCCATTGTTTTTGGGCTCACTGTCTGCTTTCTGTGTCCATTTGCTCTGTATTCTTCTGTGTCGGCTTGTCTTCTCCTTAGGTGACACTGAGAACCAATCCTAGGACCTTCCAGAGTGGGAGAGGGGCCCTCGATCTCTTGCACCACCTCAGCTCCCTGGTCTGCTGCATCTCTTATTGCCTTTCCACTGTGTCTCTTTATCTCGCGTCATCTTGCTGTGCCAGGTCTCCGTGTGTGCCAGCTCACTATGTAGGTCAGCTTGCCTTCACCAGGAGGCCCTGGGCATCGAACCCTGGACCTCCCATATGGTAGATGGGAGTCCAATCACTTGAGCCACATCTGATTCCCAATAGGTCTTTTTAAATATTAAAAATAACTGTTAGCCTCTAATTATCAAAGGAGTCAATATAGACCAGTAGAAAAGAGCAGAGTGAGGAAGCTAGATCTAGCATCTTCTCCTTGGCTCCATCTTTTGCTATGTATAGTCAAGGGCTGATACACAGTTACATACTTTGAGGCTCAGTTTCCTCATCTATTAAAAAGTGATAAACATAGTATTTATCTCTTGGCGTTCTTGCAAAATAGAACTGTTATTATCATTATTATTATGGTATTTAGGGACCCTTAAGGGAAATCAACAACTAATATAAAAACTAGTTCAATTGATTGTTGATAATCCTCAGTCCCATCATTTTATCATGTTAGGATTTTTTAAAAAATATGTTTTAGGAGAAGTCTGTGTGGTTTAACTCTACTTGACAAGGGTGCTAAGGCTGCACCCAGTCTCAAAGTCTGAACAAGAGTCAGTGAACTTTACTGAAAAATTCTCTACTAAAACTCTTCCTCACCACTAGGGAAATGCTTTTCTTGGGTGATAAGGTAGTTTGCCCCAAAGACAGGGAGGATCTAAGGGTATGATCCAATGATCCAACTCCTCCAACAGAAACCATTCATCCCAATTCCATTTCAATACACTTCAAATAAAAGATCCTGACTTATCCACTAATTCATTCAAAGCATTTGACATCTAGAAGGTCTTGATGTTCAATGAATATTTATGACTGAATGAATGAATGTTTGAATAAAGGAGTATCAGGTAGACTAACTACAAAATGCCCCCCCCCCCCCACCCCCCACAACTCCCATAAAGCCTTTACTAACTCTGTTCCTACCTGGCACATGTATGCTAGGCTGTTTCTAGCACATATATCCATATATGTGGTGTGTTGCCTCCCCAACTTCCTTGCGAGCGCCTTAGAAACAAGACAAGCGTGACCTGGGCCTTTGTCTCCCTCACGGCCCAGCACAGCTCTTTGCCCGAGGAGGGCTCAGTGCCTACAGCTGAGAAAGCCCCCTGTGGAAGCCAAGGGCAGCATATCATTGTTATTGCACTAAATGGAATGTAGAGTTCTAAAATCATTGAACATACCTCCTTAAACATCCAATTTACTTCTCAGAGAGACCTAACATAAGTAATAATCTCACTCTAAAGCTTTGCATTCTGCTAAATAGCTTTTCTCCATAAAAGGCATCCCTGTGGCTCCCGGTTGTTCCTATTTTCTCATAATCAGTACCTATGAATGTGAGTAGGCACTATGGGTTCACACTCTATTATTTAGTGTCACGTTCACTCAGTGTAAAGAAATATATATATGTATATCTATTTAAATCACATCTTCTTTTAAAATGCTTATTCTTTTTTTTCCTCAAACCAAACCACCCTTCCCTTCTGTCTTTGGGCCTCATTGTCTTATTTTGTATGGAAATTCAAGACCTCTTCTGGCACCTCCTTTGACACACGAACCTTGGGTAGGAACCAATCAAAGCCCAGGGCTCAGAAGACTGACACCTGAACCTGATCTCTAGATGAAATTGTTGAACAAATGCCCTCTACCCCCTTCCTTTTTACACATCAGCACCTACCCTCCAGACTTCCATTTCATCTTTTCTTTTGCATTCCTCATGCATTTAAGATATCAGATGTATTCAATCCCAGTTACAAGTCTTTTTGATATACAAATGAACTTGGAAAAATTTCATTCTTTGAGACTGATGTTTCTCATTTCTTAGAAAAGGGACTGATGGGGCCAAACAGATACCAGCTAGGTTGCAGGGATCATGAAATAAAATAATGTAAAAAGTGCCTCCCACAGTGCTTGACACAAAGAGGGCCCTCAACAAATACTGCATGTTGTAAGGGAGAGATTTGTGTTTCCAGATACAAAAAAAAAAAAAAAAAAAAGTAAAACCCATAATTACAGTCTCCTATGAAATTGCCTCTTTGAACCCAGACAACCTGGAAGGACAAGTAAGAAATTTTATAGGTTTCCAGAGGCTTCTGGTGGGAGGGAGCCTAGAGCTTGAAGTAGCCAGCCAGCCTGCTATTGTTTCCCAGGGTTGAAAGAGGCCTAAGCAGAGAGTTAGATTTCTTCCAAATGGCAAATCTCTGAGGTCTCACGTTCTGGACTCCTGGGTTGTTGGCTTTCATTGCATTAGCTCAACTGTTTCACCCCACCCCCACCCCCATAACTGTTCTCCTCCCCATCTATCCCCCCACCTTCCTGGCGCTCTTCAACTCCTCTCTATCTTCTCCATCCCTCCCCAGGGAGAGTGGCAGTGGGAGAAGCCCCTCATTGGCCTAAATACTTCTGCCCTGGACTGTGGTCCTGTGATAAGCAGAGAACTTCCCATACTATGCCTGGCACAAGTTCAGCACTCAAATGTTTTTTAATGGAGGTCCCTGTCTATCCAAGGGGTTCTGAAACATGCCCCACCCACATGGCCAATGGCAGGAAGAGGGACTCAGATCTCGCCCCAGCCTTACCCTAGATGGAGTGAGAGTAGGCCCTGACTCAGGCCAACCCCCAATCAGAACCACTTGGGAAAGTTCAAAATCATCACTAAGGAGCTCAGCATAGCAGACAACATCCAATAAAAGCCGCTTAGAGTGTCTATATGTAATGGGGAAGAAAAATTTGTATGAGGATAAACAGATGAACGCCACGTACGCTGATATTTCTACTGAGACCTCAGATACAATAGCAGTTAATAGCCCCTAATAGTAATGCCAATAATTGTAATAACAACAAGAACTTAGACCAATTGTTTCCAGTACACTAACCACTGCGCAAAATGCTTTACATGTGTTTCTCCATTAATTCATAAAGCAATCCTATGAGGTAGGTACCACAGTATTTTTTTTAAAAAATCATTTCAAAAAGAAGAAAGCAGATTCAGAGGTTAAGGAATATGTCCTTGATCACACAGCTAGTAAACTGGGGATTTGAGATTCTAAAGTAGATACAACACACCCTTCATTCTTTCAATGAGTAAATAACTTCTTAAGCGCCTGGGAGGAGCCAGGACCAGTTCAAGACAATCTAGTCCCAAGGCCTAGCTAGGGCAGAGCAGGGAGGCCCACAAAGTCCCTGCCCTCCGGGAGCCTGCTTCCTAGTCTTAGCTCTTTTCTCCTTTATACCTGCCTTTTCCTTTGAACTCACTGAAGCCCTCTGGTCTGCGGAGGTGAATAGTAAGTAAGTCCGTGGGGCGTGGAGGCACCTCACTCCTGCTTGCCCCATAAGCTCTCAGGAAACCTTCATTCAGAAGCCCTTTTCCTGCCATTTCTGAGATAGGCTTGTTTTAGTGTTTCCCAGCTTTCCTTTTGTTTACACATTCAGCTCCGGTTCTCTCCCTCAGCACTTTAAGTCCCACTCAGATCAAACGTCCTCCCATTAGGCTTTAAATCTTTGCAATTTTTTCTTTGCTGGTATATTTGCAGCTAAGGGCATTTCCAGGTTGAAGATCAATTTTCAAGTCAAATGACTCATAAGAGTAATTGTTAAGCACAATTACAGAGGATATTCTTGAAGTATACACATTAGCAAGACACTCAGCACATAGAATTTATTATTATTTTTTAGGAGGTACTGGGAATTGAACCCAGGATGTTGTACATAGGAAGCAGGTGCTCAACCACTGAGCTACATCTGCTCCCCCATGAAATTATTTGTTTAGCTAATTTGCAAATTGATTATGAAAATGTTTTTGTTTTATCTTATTGTTTAATTGGGAAACCCCAATAACCAATTCTCTTTGCCACAGAGTTCAAGTTGCTTTATAAATATTTTTAATCTTAATGTAACAATTTGTGAGGGCAAAAATGTCCCAATTTCTGATATATGTCTTAGCTTTCTGAAAAATCTGATACCTACGGACTGAGTGACTTGATGTTTTCTTTCAGAAATATTTATTGTATGTTTATCATATGCCTATTCATCTTGTAAGTTTTTGGATACAAATGTGAAAAAGATAGATATGGCCCTTGCTCTCAAAGTTTATCATCTCAAATATGTAAAAGGGTCGTGTTGATGCAATGAGTCTATTAGCCGAGACAGTAAGTCCTAAAGAATCATTGGTGTAAAAAGCATGGAGCAGACAGATCTGAGAAAAGAAGATGGCAAAGGGAGCTCTCCTGGGCTTGGTCTACAAGGTCCTCCACACTCTGGCTCCATTTGACCTTCACAGAGACAGCATAATATAAAAGTTAAGAGCATGCCGCCTACAACAGTGTGCCTGTGCCAGTCCATTGTTTTGTGCCTTAGTTCCCACATCGGTGAAATGGGAATAATAATACCCTCCCCAAACACAATGACTATGAAGACAAAAGTGTTTACAACAGTGCAAATGAGTGTTTGCTAAAAGATAAGTTTTTTCCCTCTTCTGTCACTCTCACAAGGATATTTTGGATTCTGCCCACTTTAAACATTTCGATTAACCCCCAAAGCCTCTGCTTTTGGCCTTGTATACATTATTAATTACTATTATTATTGCATACTCTTTATTTATTGGACATCTCCTGTATCCAGGACTTGATGCGTAATTATAGAAGGCAGTATGAGGAGCACAGATTAAGGGGCAAACAGACCAGGGTAGAATCCTGGCTCAGCCTTGGACGGACTCTGAGACCTGGAGTGAGTGACTTAATGTCTCAGAGATTCAGCCGAGTCATCTGTAAAATGAAAACGAAGTTACCTTCACAAAGGCTGTAGCAAGGATTAAATATATTTAATGTATAATGGGTTTAGCAACATTCTAGGCATTTGATCAGCACTCAGTAAAAAGGAGGAACTAGAGGAGGTGAGGAGGAAGAAGATAATCTTGGAGGTAGATACCATTAATTAGTAAGAAAACTGAGGTCCAGCTGCCCTCAACACTGCGCTCCATCCTGCCCCTTTCAGGGACTCTTCCTCTACCTGTGCCCTGCTCCCCTCAATTCTGGAATCCTCCTTGACAATTCTCCCTCATCGAACCCTGCTTTTTAAGCTGGGGGTTGGAACAAATCAAGACGTCAAGCTCCCAGGACTGTTGAAACTCTGATCCTGAGATATTTTTTGATCACCACTCCCTAGAAGCAGATACAGTATTTCCGTTGGGTAAATCCTCATAAAACTTTCTCTGTTATTTCCCTTCAAACATGTTATCCCACCTTGTGGTTATTTGGGTCCTGGTTATATCCACTCAAGTAGATCACATATTCTTTGAGGTCAAGGGACTGTGGTTTACTCAGAAGTCTTCATTTAATTCTAGTAGGATTCCAGGCCCTGTTCTGGCTCTTCCAGATGTTCGCTATGAAGTTGTGAAGTTGCCCCATGCCACTTTATCTCTTTCTCTCTCATGAGATAGTTTATTTCTTGGGGCACAGAGAGAGAGGGAGAACCATAGCGTATGAGCACTCTCAGCCGCCTCCAAATGGGTCTATACTTCTACAGGTCTTAGACCCATTTAGACAGCTGGCCAGTGTAGCCTGTGGTTAAGAGCATGTGCTCTGAATCCAGACTGCCTAGGTTAGACTCCTGGCTCTGCTATTTGCTGGATGTGTAACCTTGAGCAAGTTACTAAGTCTATCTGTATCTTGGGTTCCTCCTCTGTAAATGAAGACAGTAATAATAATACATGATCCTGCTCACACCCTCAGGGTGGTGGTAAGGATTAAATGAATTACTACGTGCAAATTGCTTACTCAGGTACTTGGTACATGGTATGCACTCAGTAAAAGTTAATTATTATTGTTCATTATCTTCCATCACTGCCTATGACCAGCTTCTTCAATGATCTCCTTTCACACCTTTCCTCAATCTCAATCTCAAGCCTTCCCCATTTTATAAAGATCCTTTCCTTACGGATCCCTGCCTTCTCCTTAACCCATCACCTTCACTGGCTTCCAGGAAGAACAGTTCACACTTGCTGACTTGATGCAGATAATCTACATCCAACCCATCATTCACTGACTGCTCTGACAAAAGTCATGGGTGCTTATCCTACTTGATGTCTCAGAAAATTGACACCATTTATATCCATTATTTGGAAAATCCCTCCCCACATCCTTGACTTCAGTAACTTTACCCTCTGCTGGTTCTCCTTCTACTTCTCTAACATCTCATCTCTCTTTCACTGGCTCTATTTTCTCTGTCAATTTTTGAATGTTAGTATTCCTTGAGAGCTGGCATTCTCTCCTTTACCTCACCCATTCTCTTAGAGTCATGGACAAATCTGTATCTTCAGTCCTAATCTCTTGCCTGAAATTTAGACTCATAGAGCCAATTACTTCCTGGACTTCTCTGTCTGGATAAACTACATGCAACTCCAAATCAGCAGAATGTCTTACTGTCTTTTCTTCCCTATCTTAGTTAATGGACCAACTCTCCATCCAGTGATGCAAATTACATACCTCCAGGTCATCCTTGTTTCCTTAATCACATATCCAATCAATTATTCAGACCAAATTCTTATTCATAATGAGCCAGCATCTCCTCTCCACCTTCCCCACCTCTTTCCAAGTGCAGATTTTCATCATCTCCCCAACTTAGGTTATAGAAAATCTTTCTTTTCAAGTCTTCAACCTCTGGAGATAATCCAGTCTGCACACAGCTTTCAAAATATGATCATTATAAACCATAAATCTGATTTCCTCATTTCCCAAAGGCCTTAGTTTGCTTAAGTTGCTATCACAAATACCACACAATGGGTTTTGACTTAACAAAAAGGATTTTTTTGACTTATAACTTTAGAGGCTAGAAGTGCAAAATCAAGGCAAAAATCAGTGAGGTCGTGCTTTCTGCTGGAGAACAGTGGCATTCTGGTGCTGGCTTGCTGGCAATTCTTGGGATTTCTTGGCTTTCCCATTACAAGGCAATGTCCTCTCCTTTCTCTTCATAGTTCCTGCTGACTTCCTGCTCTGGCTCTTTATAAAGTCTCCAGTAATCCAGATTAAGACCCACCCTCATTCAGTTGGGCCATACCTTAACTAAAATAACATCTTTAAGAAGTCTTATTTACAATGAATTCACACTCACAGGTATGCAGATGAGGATTAAGAACATGTATAAATTGGGGTACATAATTCAGTCTACCACACTGAAAACAACCCTTCAGTATTTAGACATGTCTATAGAATAAAGTTTATCTTTTAAAACTTATATATTGCAAAATTTTATTGAATATTCTAATATCTACATACTGTGAACTACCTTTTTCCCCAGACACACCAAGGTACTTCTTTGTTCCTCCCCGAGTATATGTAATTTACAGCCTACCACAGGTCTTTCTACTTATAACATAATAATGGGATAGGCCAGTTGACCCCTAGGTGGTGATACCAAGTTATGATCCCATGAAATTCTCCCTCTTGTATGACCTATTTCAAAGTACTGACTATCCAGAGTCCCAAGATGGAAAACTAGAATCATCTTAGACCGTTCCTTTATTAGTGCGATTAATAGACACTGAGCATATTATATGCCAGGCATCATAAACAATCCATCTTAATAACAACCCTAAAGACTTATATCAGTCTTATTATGTGATAGGCACTGTTGTAAGTGATATATATAGATACAGATATAGATATATTTATATATAAATAACACTTAGAACTAAACTAAAATAATAATCAAATGCTCAAATGGTTGCAGTGAGCATTAGATGTTCTGAGTGTATAAAAATGTGTGTGTGTGTGTATATATATCACTTAGAACATTTTTATCCTCATCACACCATTTGAGGTATGTACTATTGTTGTTATTATTATATTTTAGATACTGTGAAAATTTAGTCTCAGAGAGGATTGGTAACTTGCCCAAGTCACACAACTAATAAATACTGGAGCTGGTAATAGGGAGGTGATGTATAACCACCACACCAGGGAAACGAGAGTGCCTATAACTGCAAGCAGGAGAATCACGTCCATCAGACATGTGGGATCTAAGCTCCCTCTCCATTTAGTACTGGAGTGGACATCACCATCTCAGGGTCCACAGGATGGAGGAATAAAATATGGATTAGAGTGGATTTACTGGTATTCTGCTATAGAACTATTGTGGCTCCAGCAATGGAAGAAGTTGTATCATTGATGTGGAGGCAGTGGCCACTGGAGTTGCTGAGGGCTGCGAGAGGGAAGAAGAGATAAAATGTAGGGGCATTTTCAGGACTTGGAGTTGTCCTAAATGATATTGCAGGGACAAATGCTGGACATTATATATCCTGCCATAATCCACTGAAAGGACTGGGTGAGAGTGTAAACTACAAAGTAAACTATAATCCCTGAAGTGTAGCAGTGCTCCAAAATGTATTCACCAAATGCAATGAATGTGCCACAATGATAAAAGAAGTTGTTGATATGGGAGGAGTGCGTGTGTGGAGTGGGATGTGGGGTATATGGGAACCTCTTTTATATATATATATATATATATTTTTTTTTTTTTTTTTTTTAAGATTTATTTTGTTTTCCTACCCTTTCCCCCCACCCCTGTCAGTTGTCTGATTTTTGTGTCCATTTGCTGTGTGTTCTTCTGTGTCTGTTTGCATTCCTGTCAGCGGCACTGGGAAACTGGATCTCTTTTTGTTGTGTCATATTGTTGCGTCAGCTCTTGGTATGTGCGGCACCACTCCTGGGAAGGCTGCACTTTTCTCATGCGGGACGGCTCTCCTTATGGGACGCGCTCCTTGAGCGTGGGGCTCCCCTACGTGGTAGACACCCCTGAATGGCATCGCATTCCTTGCGTGCATCAGCACTGCACATGGGCCTGCTCCACATGGGTCAGGAGGCCGTGGGTTTGAACCCTGGACATCCCATGTGGTAGACGGACACTCTATCAGGTGAACCAAATCCGCTTCCTTTATATTTTTTATGTAACATTTTTTGTGATCTATGTATCTTTAAAAAAAAAAAAAGACAAATAAATAAATAGATAAATATGGGAGCCAGAATTTGAACCTGAGCAGCACCAAGGTCCATGCACTTAACTATTACCTTCTTGTGCTTTTTTATTCTAATAATAGTAATAGTAATATCTCAGTGTTTTTTGTTGTTTAGTTTTTTTGTGTTTCTTTTTTTTTTTTTTTTTTTGAGGTACAGGAGCTGGAGATTGAACCCTGGACCCGGACCTTGTATGGCGTTCAACCACTGAGCCACATCAACTCGGAGTAGGTTTTTTCATTTGTTTGCTTGTCGTTGTTTGTTTTTGTTCTTAGGAGGCAACCGGACTGAACCCGGAACCTCCCATGTGGGAAGCAGACACTTAACTGCTTGAGCCACATTCGCTCCCCTTAAGTTTTTAAGGTACTGCTCTGAAAACATTGTACGTATTCCTTCACACTCTTGCTTTGAGGCAGGCACTAATTTCCTCCCCCTTGATTATCTATGTAAATGGACTTTACTTAAAGAAAACAAAAAAAATATTCAAACTGGTAACAGAAAAATTAGGAAATGAACACTCACTTTTTTAAAAAAAGAGTATGTTTTAATGAAAAATGAAACAAAAAAAAAGAAAAAACAAGTAAAAGAGTATGTTTTTACTCCTCTATGAATTTTGTTTCATATTTCTTGGAATTGTGGAGTCTTCAGATCACTTAACACATGCTTTTAGCCTATTTCCAGGTTGAGAGTGAAGGTCATGTATCTTTATTCATTCAACCATACACCCATTTAACAAACAGTTATTTAGCATTTGCTGTATACCTGACACTAGATAAATCAGAGATGTTTCTGCCCTTAAGAAAGCAAAATTCTAGAAAAGGAAAAGGACATTAAAACCAATAAGCACAATGGGGTGTGGCAGATAGAATTGCAGAGACCTTAGAAGATGGACTCTAGAGCCAGGCATCCAGGGTTTGCCACTTATTTGCTGTGTGACACTAGGAAATTCATTTAAACTATTTCTGCTTCAATTTTTTCATTATACCTACCTCATAAAACTGCTGTCAGGATTGCAAATGTTTATACGTATAAAGGACTTAGGCCAGTTTCTGGAACATGGTAATACTAAACAAAGGGCAGCTATGGTTATTATTATTACTGTTGTTAGTAGTAGTTGTCATTGTCATCATCAAATCACTCATCATGTAAAAGGACACTAGCATTTGGGAGCAGTAGCAAAGGAGAGAGTGGCTTATTTTATATTGGAGAATAAGGGGTTCAGATAAGTCTTTAGAGGAAAAAAAAGATAACTCTAGATGAGTTTTTAAAAGATGGGTAGGTGTTTTCCAGGTATCCAAGAAGGAAATAGATGGGCAAGGTTAAAATCAGAGAACAGTAACTCCTAATATTCATGCACCAGGCTGAAGGGTTGGTGTAATATGTCTTTGTCTCTCCAGAGCATATTGCCTTAGAGACCTACAGCCATGTAAGATGGGAATATAACAAGGGTGGAGAAGTGATGTTTTCATTATGATTAAAGATCTTTGAAAACTATCCTTTGACACCAAGTTTATTATTAGGCTGGAATAATAACACCTTTCCCCATACGTGTATAGCACCATTTTAGTACAATTTTAAGATGCTATCTCAGTAAACTTCACAACAAACCTTGGAGTTCTGGCCAATTATTATTATCCCTATTTTCTATAAAGGAAAGCTGAGGTACAAGGATGAGAAGGAAGAAATCCAGAACTGTTTAAAAAAAAAAGTTAGCTAGTGGATCTAGAAATGGGACTCTTTCTAGCCAGCTAATGGCCAAAATAACAATACACTAATTCCACACTCTCCTCACATCTTGCTGCTCATCTTTGGAAAAATAGGGTAAAATGCTGTAGCTAAAGAAGCTAGGGTTGGGTTAAAAGACAATCAGAAATAGTGAGGGACATGAAACAAAGTGTTGAAAGGACTATGAGTCAGGTTTGTCATAAGGAGTAGAATGGATGAGTTGTGGATTGCTTGGACAACTTGCTAGAAGAAAATTCATATTTATTTATTCATTCAAAAATTTTATTGATACATAACTTATATACAGTCAAGTATACAAATCATAGGTATACACTTTGATGATGCTTTATATATATACACATAAATATGATATGCTTTATATATATATATACATGTATATAATATATATGATATAGAACCACCCAGATCAAAATATAGACTATTTCCAGCATCCCAAACAGCTACTTTGTGCCACCTCCCAGCCAATTACTTCTCTCGTGCTAACTACTCTTTATGCCTTAATCATCATAGATAAGGTATTCCTGATTTTGTACCACATAAAATGTTTTTGCCTTCTTTTGACTGATGATTTTTTGCCCAAGATTATTTCTGTGAGATTTATGTTATTGCAAATAGCAGTAGTTTATTTCATTGTGTTGTATAAATATATCACCATTTATTTATCCGAATGACATCAGAGTTGCTTCTAGTTTTTGGCTAATATGAATAAAGCTGCTATAAACATTCTTGTATATGTTTTTGGTGGACATAGCCATCATGCCTTTCTGCTGGATACATAGGCAAAAGTGGAACTACTGGACTATAGATAAAGGTATATTTAATGTTAATAGATACTGTAGAAGAGTTTTTCTAAATATACCAATTTATACTCACATTAGCAATGTGAATTCCACATCTTTACCAACAGTTGGCATTATTAATCTTTTTAATTTTAGCCATTCTGGTGGGGATGGATGAGTATCTCATTTCGAGTTTTGTTTTTTTTTTTTTAAGATTTTTTAAAAATTATTTCTCTCCCCTTCCCTCCCCCCCCCCCCCAGTTGTCTGCTCTCTGTGTCTATTCACTGTGTGTGTTCTTCTGTGTCCACTGGGATTCTTGTCAGTGGCACTGGGAATCTGTGTCTCTTTTGTTGCGTCAACTTGCTGCATCAGCTCTCCATGTGTGCAGTGCCACTCCTGGTCAGCTGTGCTTTTTTCTCACTGGGTAGCTCTCCTTATGGGGCACACTCCTTGCACATGGGCTCCCCTATGCGGGGGACACCCCAGCGCGTGGCATAGCACTCCTTGTGTGCATCAGCACTGTGTTTGGGCCAGCTCATTACACAGGTCAGGAGGCCCATGGGTTTGAACCCTGGACCTCCCCTGTGGTAGGCGGATACTTTATCAGTTGAGCCAAATCTGCTTCCCTCACTGGAGTTTTAATTTGTATTTCCAAGATGAATAATGATGTAGACTTTTGGTCATTTGGATAAACTCTTTTGTGAAATGTTTGTTGAGTTTTTTCCAGTTTTAAATCTATGAGTGTTTCTTTCTTATTGATTTGCAGAAGTTCTTTATATATTCTGGATACCTATGTCTTTTCAGGATTTGTATTACAAATATCATCTCTTACTCTGAAGCTTGATTGTTTACTTTCGCATATAGACTTATGATTTATCTCATTAATATTTCTATGTGATTATTTAAGTGACCCAGAATAATTTCTTTTCTCAATGAATTTCAGTGGTGCCTGTGTGGTAAATCAGGTAATCATATTTGTGTGGATCCTTTTCTGGCCTCTCTATTCTGTTCCATTAGTCTATTTATCTCAACTTATAGTGACACTATACTGTTTTATTATTTGACTTTATTTTATCTTTTTTAATATTAATGTATTATCATTGATTTACAGAAATAATTGATATACTGTAAGTATACAGATTTTTTTCTTATTCGAAATTGACTTGACACTCTGAATTTTCTGAATTTCATATAAATTTTATAATTACCTTGCCAATTTCCAAAAAAGAATTGCTGGGATTTTGACTAAGACTGCAATGAGTCCATAGATTAATTTGACAACAAAATGACATCTTAATATATTGAGTGTTCTAATCAATAGGCATAGGATTGCTTCCATTTATTTAAGTCTTCTTTAATTTCTCTCAGCTATATCTTATCAGAACTGCAGAAGTCTTGCGTTTCTTTTATTTGATTTAAAAATTCATCTGTAAATTCTTTTGTTTTCCTACGTAAATAATCATGTCATATGTGAATGATTATATTACTTCTTTCTTTCTAAACTTTATAGCTTTTATTTTGTTTTCTTGTCTTATTTTATTGACTAGTGTGGTAGTTTGAAACTACCCCAAAAAACCATATTCTTAAAGTTTATCCATTCCTGTGGGTGTGGATCCATTTAAAGTAGGATTTTGTATTGAGGCTACTTTAGTTCATGTGTGACCCACCTCATTCATAAAGGGTCTTAATCCTCTTGCTGGAGTCCTTCTAAAAAGAATTAAACTCAGACAAAGAGAGAAAAACCACAGAAGCAAGAAGCTAAACGCAACAAAACCCAGAAGAGAAGGGAGAGACCACCAGACACTGCCATGTGCCATGCCATGTGACAAGGGAGTCCAGGATCATCAGTAGCCAGTCTTCTGGAAGGAAGCATCAGCTTGATGATGCCTTGATTTGGACATGTTTCTCAGCCTCAAACTGCAAGTGAATAAACTCCCATTGCTAAAGTCAACCCATTTAATGGTAACTGCTTTCAGCAGCCTAGCAAACTAAAACAGCTATTTCCTCCCAAACAATGTGGAATAGAAAAATCATCACTATTATTTGATATTTTTATTGAAAATTTTAGTCAGCACAATCAGACAAGAAACTAAAATGAGAAGTAAGGAGGAAGTAAGCTTAGAATTATCTGTAATTGATATAATTATAAAACTTAAAAATATAAACAATTCAAATAATTATTGCAAGCAATGAAAAGCTCATTAAATGGCTGATCACAAATTCAACATAAAATAAATTACTTTAAAGAAATGATAATCATCATCAAAAAAAGAGAAGGAAATATCTCTTGGATTATTACTACAAAAAGTTGTAATTCTAGGAATTAATTTAACAAGAAGACCACAGTAATTAAAAACTCCACAGAGGCACATGAAAGAAGAGTTAAAAAAATGAAAAGATATCCTCTATTTGGAAGAGCACTTAACATTAAAAACATATTAGTTATCTTTGAAATCATCCTCTGCTGGTTATAAAACTAAGAAACAGACATCTAAGGAAACAAACTCCAGAGTAAACATTTAAAAATATTAAAATGTACAGTGCACAACAGAACAGGAAAAAACAAAGGAACAGGAAATGAAGGTCCATCCAAGGGAAGATGGTAAAAATACAGAAGACACCAATGAAGAAGACAAGAATGTGGACTGTGTTGTTCGAAACTTAAAGGACCACAGAAAATAATGTTCTTAAAGCTGATCTATTTCTATGGGTATAAACCAATTGTAAGAAAAGCTCTTGATTAGGTTTTGTCAGTAAAGAACATTTTGATTAGGCTACTTCAGTTGGGGTGTGACCCAGGTGGCTGGTAGGTCTTAATCATTTTACTGGAGCTCTTTATGAATGGGATAAATATGGAGAAAGAAAGAAAGAAAGCCACAGAAGTAAGATGCTGGAAATGAAGGAAGAGACCAGCAGATGCTACTATGTACCTTGCTATGAAGACAGAGAAGTCTAGGATTGCTGACAATTGATCTTTAAGGAGAAAGCATCACCTGATGATGACTTTATTTGGACATTTTTCTTAGCTTCAGAACTGTAAGCATGTATGCTAATAAAACCCCCCATTGTAAAGCCAACTCATTTCTGGTATATTGCTTTCAGTATTGCTTAGCAGAGTAAAACATGGACATACTGAACAAAGCCTTTAAAAAATGATCTTAAAAATGCCAGAGGAGATAAATGAAAGTACAGAGAAAGAACTAAAGGATATCAGGAAAAAAATGAATGAACAATATGGGAGTCTAAGTAAAGCAATAGAAATTTTAAAAAGGAACCAAGCAGAACGCCTGGAGTAGAACACTATAACAACCAAAATGAAAAATACCCAGGGGAGTTTCAAGAGCAGATTAGAGCTGGCAGAAGAAAGAATTTGTGAATTTGAAGACAAAACACTTGAAATGAGTCACGCTGAGAAGCAAAAAGAAAAAAGAAATATTGAAAGTGAAATTAGGGCGGCGGACTTGGTCCAGTGGTTAGGACGGCCGTCTACCACATGAGAAGTCTGCGGTTCAAACCCCTGGCCTCCTTGACCCGTGTGGACCTGGCCCATGTGCAGTGCTGATGCATGCAGGGAGTGCCCTGCCACGCAGGGGTGTCCCCCACGTAGGGGAGCCCCATGAGCAAGGAGTGCGTCGCGTAAGGAGAGCCGCCCAGCGCGAAAGAAAGTGCAGCCTGCCCAGGAATGGCCCCCCACACATGGAGAGCTGACACAAGATGACGCAACAAAAAGAAACACAGATTCCCATGCTGCTGACAACAACAGAAGCGGACAAAGAAGATGCAGCAAATAGACACAGAGAACAGACAACCAGGGTGGTGGGGGAAGGGGAGAGAAATAAATGAAAATAAATAAATAAATAAATAAATAAATAAATAAATAAATATATTTTTTTAAAAAAGTGAAATTAGCCTAAGAGAGCTGTGGGACACCATTAAGTACCCCAATATAAGCATTGTAAGAGTCTCAGGAGAAGAAAGAGAGAAAGGGGCAGAAGGACTAGTCAAAGAAATGACAGAGAACTTTGCAAACTTATTAAAAGGCATGAATATACAAATCCAAGAAGCTCAGAGCACATCAAACAGGATAATCATGAAGAAAAATACAACTCTCCACACATTTTTTAAAAAGATTTATTTATTTATTTATTTCTCTCCCCCACCCCCACCCCAGTTGTCTGTTCTCTGTGTCTATTTGCTGTGTGTTCTTCTTTGTACACTTGTGTTGTTGTCAGCAGCATGGGAATCTGTGTTTCTTTTTGTTGCGTCATCTTGTTGTGTCATGTTTATACTGTTTGATGTTCTCTGCGCACATTAGGACCATTTTTTAAAAGCCTTTGTCTAGAATGTCCCAGGTCTGATCCTCTTCATTGATGGTTTCTAATGCTTTATTATATTTTTTTAAAGATTTATTTTATTTATTTCTCTCCCCTTCCCCCCTGCCCCACCCCAGTTGTCTGTTCTCTGTGTCCATTTGCTGCATGTTCTTCTTTTTGTCCACTTCTGTTGTTGTCAGCGGCATGGGAATCTGTGTTTCTTTTTATTGCGTCATCTTGTTGTGTCAGCTCTCTGTGTGTATGGCACCATTCCTGGGCAGGCTGCACTTTCTTTCGCGCTGGGCGGCTCTCCTTACAGGGCACACTCCTTGCGTGTGGGGCTTCCCTATGCGGGGACACCCCTGTGTGGCACGGCACTCCTTGCACGCATCAGCACTGCGCATGGGCCAGCGCATGGGCCACACGGGTCAAGGAGGCCCGGGGTTTGAACCGCAGACCTCCCATGTGGTAGACGGATGCCCTAACCACTAGGCCAAGTCTGCTTCCCTAGTATTAACTTTAAACTGCCTTCAAGAAATGCACTTTCAATAGACACAGAAAAGTGAAAATAAAAAGGTTAAAAAAAAAAAGATATGAGTTATTTCTGAACTGATGTAAAAACATAATGAAATTCAAGTTTTTTTTTTAGAAACTTGGATAAATGACCCTAAAATATATATGGAAAAATAAACATGTAAGAACAAATTCAAAAAAGGAGAGTCTTGAAGGGGATTTGGCCACTATCAGGTATAATATTTAAAACTTTGTACCCTGACCTCAGATTAAACAAACAGATAAATGAGGCAGATTAGAAAATCCATAAATAATCCCAGATAAAAATCAGAATTTTAATATATGTTCAAGGTCTCATTTTAATAAATTAGGAAAATATGGAGTGTTGCCTGAATTATGTTGCTAAAACTGGTTGAACATTGAAGAAAAGAAAGCTGGTTTTCTCTCTTCTCTTTTGTTACTAAAATAAATTCCAGATGGCTCAATGACTTAAACATGAAAACATGGACTAATATTACTTCAAAAATAATTTTGGCATGGGCAAAGTCCTTTTAAGCATTTTTCAGAGCTCTCAAGCCATATAGGAAGGTTTAATATCCAAATTCATATCTCAACTTTTTTTAAAAAAATCAATTTTGTACCTCCATACAGTAAAAAAGACCAAAAGACCAAAGGAAATAAAAAAGATTGGGGAAAGTATTTGTAATAAAATATGACAAAGCATCTTTAAAATACAAAAAGAAACTCACAAAAATTAAAGTAAAAGGTAAATAACGGATTAGGGAAAAAAGGCAAGGGCATTTGCAGAAAATTATTAATGGACAAGTAACACATGAAAATATACTCAATCATATTAACATTTTGAATATGCAAATTAAAACAAGAATAGAATGTTTTTTCCTATCCAAATGAAAAGGTAAAAAGGTTACGTAAAACCAAGGTTGAAGGGAAATAGGCATTTCTATGTATTGCAGTTAGCATAAATTATTATTAACTTTTTATGGGAAATTTATTGACATCTACCCAAACTGCCAATGAGCATATCCTTTGGCCTCCGTTTTGAAATTTATCCTACTTATATACCTGCAAAAGTGCTAAAAATTATATATACATATGTACAGGAATTCCACACTTTTGTGGTAGCGTTGTTTTATTAGTAAATGTGAAATATTTTCAATGGCTATAAATGGATGTGATTGTTACCAGTGGTTACCTCTAGAGAGTGGGATTTCAGAGTAGGAAGGAAAGAAGGCAGGAAAACTTCATGTACCCTCTCATATTTTTCTATTCTGTTTGTTTTTTATTATGAGACTGTTATTACTTGTGTAATAAAATAAACTAACTAATTTTAAAAAGAAATGAGGAATTTGTATTAACTTGTAAATTCCCAGAAAATTGCTCAGATATCTCCTTTGAGGCTATAAAAAGTTCCTATTATTTTATTTATTTTGATTTGCCATTTCTTTGTAATTTACCTTTAAAAGTAAATGCAGTTCATCTTAACTCTTTTGTTTAGCCCAATTGCTAGTAATTCAGCAGTATTGTTTTCTATTTTTTTTCTTTTGTAAACCTTTGTGTTTATTTCAAATTGTTCCAAAACTTGAGACATAATGATTTTGTGCATTAAGAATTAAATCAGTGTATTTAGAAAAATCCTGCAGGATGCAGTTGAGTTCTGTATTTTTCAGGAAGATATCAATCAATCTAACATAAAACAAGTCACAACCATGCCATTGTAATAACCCTTTCTTTTAATTACAATCGAGGCTAGAAGGGTTTAGGATAAATATATGGTAGGCAGCACTGTTAATGGGCAATGTTCCACTTTAAACACAGTTCCACAGCCCTAACTGTTAATGGGCAAAGTTCTACTTTAAGCACAGTTCCACAGATCCCTAACTTCGAGAAACATGATTTTTAGATAACTAAAGGAACAGAAAAATGGTAGATTCACTATTTATCAGTTGGCTTTAGATGTTAGTATAACTCTAATGCCAACATTTTTATTCTTTATTTTAGGAGAATATTATTGAAGTCAAAGAAACTATCTCACGATGATTGAAAACATGGTGGTATGAATTATTTAATGAATGCAGAATGTGACATTTAATTAACACACTTGCAAATTGTCCAGACATTCTTTAAGCAGAGAGATTACAGAGAAGAAATTGATGAGGTACACTAACTCAAAGGCAAGGATGTCCCTCTGGACTATCTTCTTTGAGTCTTCTTGCAATTCACTTGCGCCTGGTTTACAGGCTTCACTAACATTAGAATTCAGTTGAACAAATACGTTTTCTTATGAGCCTACTATGGGTTTGGAGCTTTTGTCAAGTCCTGTGAGGGCAATAGAAGAAGTATATGAAATTTGAAAGACATTATTTGTGGAGAACATTGGGAGTCATGGTGTAGCAGTAGCTCTTGCCTACCATGAGCAGAGGATAGGCCAATTTTACACTAGACTTTGGCCTCAGGAGTAGGAATTGTAGAGTAAAAGGACCATAGAGAATATGCTGCATGGGCTTGCCAGACACTTTACAAACTGTTACCTTAACAGCCTAGGTTTGGAATGCATTAATTACTTATGGGTAGCTTATTTGGTCATTTATTTCATTCAACAAGTATTCATTTGGTGACTATTACATGCTAGGCATGTGCCTGACACTGGGAAGATATTGATGACTCACATGGTCTTTCTGACTTTCGGGAACTTGTAGACAAAAAAGTAAATTGAGAACTAGGTTTTCCACATCTCAAAAGATATCTGGAAAGGCCTTAGATTCATGTGCACACAGGGAATTATTTTTCATAGTGGCTTCATGGTCCAATGCTGAGAACCTGTGAGCTTTCTTGTGCTTACAAAAATGGTTAGCACAGGGTTAAGAGAAAAGACAAGAAAGTGGGGGTCCCTGTGTTTGAGTCCCAGGTCTGCACCTTTCTAGCTATGTGAATTTAAGCAAAGTTTTAGCCTCTCAATGCTCTACTTTCTTCATCTCTAGGCTGGGGCTAATGAGAGTTCCTAACTCCCAGAATGATTTTAAGGATTGAATTAGCTAATATGCATATGAAGTTATAACAATGCCTGGCTCATAGTAAGAAATACACTATATTTACATTTATTTGTTTTAGGTCTAAAGAAGTATTACTGGCTTCAATATTCAAAAGGAGCACTGTAAAATTAATTCAATATAAGTAATACAGATTTAAGCATCTTACAATCTAGCATTATGTCATCTAATAAATTGCAATTCAATTTCACTCATGTATTTAGAAGGGGTATGGATGCATTTAACATATTTGACATGACATGGGGAAAATCTTTCAATTGTTAAGAGTCCCTAGGGACCATAAAGATTATAAAACATCCATGAGCACAGAAAAATATTTCTATTACCTGGCATTATGTTAAGTGATTTGCCTACATTAATGATCCACAATGTCTTATCTACAAATCTGAAATACGTAAGTTCTGAAAACCAGGCTCTCATAAAGTTGTTTATAATTTGTATTTATCTCCCTTAATGGGAATATATTCTTATGCCTTGTTAAAGAAATATTAACATGTATGACAAACTTGAGTATTTTCCAGTAAATATTCATTCATCCTCTCTTCTCCCTTGGGAGGAAATCTATTTCCTTGACTTTAGGCTTGGCCATGTGACTTGCTTTGGCCAATGGAATGAGAGAGGAGATGATGGGGGCAGAAGTATTAAATTTACTTGTCCAGTTTGGTTTGTGTCTGGCCTTCAAATGATTTACCAAGAGAAGAGCCTGTCCCAGGGAACTACGGTTCAAGGAAAATGAGAAGAAATGCACAAGTTTCCAAAATTATAGCTTGGAGCTAAACCAGCCAATCCCAGATAAAGCCAGATAACCTGCAGCCAGAAGCAGAGTATAAATAAGAAAAATACATGATTGCATTTGTAAGCCACTGAGTTTTAGAGTTTTGTTACTAATAATTATTGTGGCAATAGCTGACTAATACGATATATTTGATTATGGAGTGCTGTCCCAGACTCTTGGTGGTGTTGCATAATATTCAGCACGGGCCCCTTATTTCCTTTGTAAACATGCTATCTAAATTTTGAAACACATTCAGCCTTAGGGTTTTGGATAAGAAATTGTAGATTTGTATTTTATATATTCTTACAGTACTCCAAAGAGATTAACAGTAGGAGACTTCAATATACCCTTTCCAATAATGGATAGACTGTCTAGACAGAGAATCAATAAAGGAGTAGAAGGCTTGAATGATACAATAAATGAATGAGCCCTAACTGACATATATAGAATACTTCACCCCGCAACTAGGGCTAACACTTCACCCACTTCACACATACACATCCTTCTCCAGTGCACATGGATCATTCTCCAAGATAAGCCATATATTAGTTGACAAAACAAGTCAATAAATTAAAAAATATTGATATCATACAATTTATCTTCTCTGACCACAATGGAATGAAGTTGGAAATCATTAAAAGAGAGAGAAATGGAAAATTCACAAATGTGGAAATTTTAAAATGCACCCTTAACCAATGGATCAAAGAAGAAATTACAAAGGAAATTAGGAAATATCTTGAGGAGAATGAATATGAACACACAACATATGAAAACTTATGGGATGTAGTGAAGACAGTACTGAGGGGGTAATTTATAGCTCTAAATGCCTACATTAAAAATGAATAGAGATCTCAAAACAGAGATCTAACTACCAAACTGGAGGATCCAGAAAAACAAGGGCAAACTAAACCTGAAGTGTATAGAAAAAAGGAAATTAAAATATTAGAGCAAAAATAAATGAACTAGAGAATTTAAAAAATAGAGGAATAGAATCAACAAAACCAACAGTTAGTTCTTTGAAAACATCAATAAAATTTACAAAACTTTAGCTAGACTGATGAGGAAAATGAGAAAGAATATAACTAAATAGAATCAGCAATGAAAAGGAAGGCATTATTACTGACCCCACTGAGATAAAAAGGACTATGACAGGATCCTATGAGAAACTGTATGCCATAATATGAACAACTGAATGCTCTTTCTATGAGGCCAACATCACCTTCATACCAAAGCCAAATAAAGATATCATAAGAAAAGAAAATTACAGACCAATATCTTTTAGGAAATAAATGCAAAATTCTTCAACAAAATACTAGAAAATGAAATCTATTAATAACAGCACATTAAGAGAATTATACACCATGATCAAGTGGGATTTATCCCAGATACATAAGTATAATTCAATTAGTAAAATAAATTAATGTAATACATTGCATTAACAGAATAAACGGGGAAGAGCATAGAAACATCTCAGTTGATGCAGAAAAGGCATTTGACAAAATTAAGTACCACTCTTTGATAAAAACACTTAGAAAACTAGGAATAGAAGGAAACTTACTGAACATGATAAAAGACATATATGAAAAACCCACTACTAACATCATATTCAATGTAGTCAATGGTGAAACACTGAATGCATTCCCTCTAAGACCTGGAATAAGACAAAGATGCCCACTGTCACCACTGTTATTCAACATTTTACTGGAAGTTCTAGCCAGAGCAATTAGGTAAGAAAAAGAAAAGCCACCCAAATTAGAAATGAGGTAAAAGCTGTCCCTATTTGTAGATGACATGATCCTTTACACAGAAAATTCTGAAAAATCCATAACAAAGCTTCAAGAATTAATTAATAAATGAATACAGTAAATTGACAGGGTACAAGATCCCACAAAAATCAGTGGTGTTTCTATGACCTAGTAATGAACAATCAGAAGAAGAAATCAAGAAAAAACTCAATTTACAAAAGCAAGTAAAATAATCAAACATCTAGGAATAAATCTACCAAAGATATAAAGGACTTGTACACAAAAAAACTACAAAACATTGCTAAAAGTAATCAAAGAAGACCTAAATAAATGGAACATTTCATGTTCATAGATTGAAAGTCTAAATACTGTTGAGATGTCAATTCTACCCAAAGTGATTTACAGATTCAAAGCAATCTCAATCAAAATTCCAACAGCTTTCTTTGCAGACATGAAAATGACAATCATAAAATATATATGGAAGGGTAAAAGGTACCAGGTAACCAAAGCCATATTGAAAAAGAAGATTGATGTTGGAGGACTCACCCTTTCCAATCTTAAAACTTATTACAAAGTCACAGTAGTCAAAACAGCATGGTTCTCTGGAGGACTTTATACTGAGTGAAGCAAGCCAGAAGCAAAAGGACAAATATTGTATGATTTTTCTATTATGAATTAAATATAATAAACAAACTCATGGAGTTAATAGCTAAAATATAAGTCACCATAAAATAGAATGAGTTTAGAGAATGGAAAGCAGTGGGTTTTGGTAAAAAGATTGTTTGGAAATGTTTGGAAATGAATAGAAATGGTGAAAGCACATCATAATGTTTGTAATTAGTGGCACTAATATATGGGCATGACATTGGTTGAAAGGGAAAGTCTAAGGTTGTGTATATCACTAGAAGGAAAGCTAAAAAATGAAACAGTATAGTGAACCAACCCTCTTGTGAAAAATGAATATGTTTAAGAGTGCGTATATAAGAATGTTTTTCTCTGAAACAGAACAAATGGTTGTTGATGTTACAAGATGTAAATACAAATAAATTCTGGAAAGGGAAATAGATTAGGAGTTCTATATGGCAGGGGAAAGATAGAGTGATTGAGAGGTGACTACTAAGGGATAGGGCTCTATCCCTTTCTTTCTTTCTTTCTTTCTTTCTTTCTTTCTTTCTTTCTTTCTTTCTTTCTTTCTTTCTTTCTTTCTTTCTTTCTTTCTTCTTTCTTTCTTTTGTAATGAAAATGCTCTAATATTGATCAAAGTGATGAATGCACAACTCTATGATTATTCCAAATGCCATTGATTGTACACTTTAGATTGATTTTTATGGATATGGCTCAGAAAAAAAAGAACAGTCTCTTCAACAAATAGTGGCAGGAAAATTGGATATCCGTAAGCAAAAGAATTAAGGTGGATTCCTAACTTTTATCATTCAGGCATTCCTCAGAGGAATTGTGTATTCTCTTCCAAAATAAGGTAATAAAGCAAAAATTGCAACAGAGTCATATGAATTTTTTGATTTCCCAGTGCGTATAAAAGTTATGTTTATATTATACTGTGGTCTATTAAGTTTGCAATAGTATTATGACTAAAAAAAATTTTACATGTGTTAATTTAAAATATTTTATTGCTAAAAAATGCTAACCATCAACTGAGCTTCAGTGAACCATAATCTTGTTGCTGTTGGAAGGTCTTGCCTCGATGTTGATGACTGCTGGCTGATCAGGGTGGTGTTTGCTGAAGGTTAGGGAAGCTGTGGCAATTTAAAAATAAGACAGCAATGAATTTTGCTGCATAGATTGACTCTTCCTTTCATGAAAGATTTCTCTGTTGCACACAATGCTGCTTGATAGCACTTTACCCACAGTAGAACATCTTTCAATTTGGAGTCAATCCTCTCAAACCCTGCTGCTGCTTTATCAAGTAAGTTTATGTAATATTCTAAATCCTTTGTTGTCATTTCATCCAGCATTCACAGCATATTCACCAGGAGTATATTCCATCTCAAGAAACCACTTTTGTTGCTTATCCATAAGAAGCAACTCCTTATTCATTAAAGTTTTATCATTAGATGCCAGCAATTCAGTTACATCTTTAGGCCCTACTTCTAATTCTAGTTCTCTTGCTCTTTCTACCATATCTGCAGTTACTTCCTCCACTGAAGACTTGAACCCCTCAAAGTCATCCAAGAAGGTTAGAATCAACTTTTTCCAAACTCCAGTCAATGTTAATATTTTGACCTACTTTCATGAATCATGAATGTTATTAATGGCGTAAAGAATGGTGAATCCTTTCCAGAAGGTTTTCAATTGCCTTTGCCCAGATCTATCAGAGGAATCACTACCTATGGCAGCTATAACCTTATGTAATATATTTCTTCAATAATAAGAATTGAAAGTTGAAATTACTCCTTGATCTACAGGCTGTAGAATGGATGCTGTGTTAGCAGTCTTGAAAACAATATTAATCTCATTGTGTATCTCAATAATTTGGAATGAATCTTTTTTTTTCTGAGCAGTAGGTCTCAACAGGGGACTTTAAGTATTCAGTAAACTTTGTTGTAAACACGTGCTGTCTTCAGGGCTTTGATGGTCCATTTAAAGAGCACAGGCAGAATAGATTAAGCATAATTATTAAGTGCTCTAGGATTTTGGGAATGTAACTGAGCATTGGCCTCAACTTAAAGTCACCAGCTGCATTAGTCCCTAACAAGAGGGTCAGTCTGTCCTTTGAAGCATTGAAGCCAGGCATCAGCTTCTTTCTGGCTATGAAAGTCCTTGATGGCATCTTCTTCCAATAGTAGGCTGTTTCATCTCCAATGAAAATCTGTTGTTTAGAGTATCCACCTTCATCAATGATCTTAGCTAGATCTTCTGTATGAATTCCTGCAGCTTCTATATAGGCACTTTCTGTTTCACCTTCCTCTTTTATGTTATAGAGATGCCTTCTTTCCTTAATCCTCATTAACCATTTCCTACTAGCTTCAAACTTTTCTTCTGTAGCTTACTCACCTCCTTCAGCCTTCACAGAATTGAAGAGAGTTAGGGCCTTGCTCTCGTCTTTGGGCTAAGGGAATGTTGTGATTGGTTTGAGCTGCTATACAGATCACTAAAATTTTCTCCATATCAGCGAAAAAATGCACTAATAGACTTATTCAAGGTGAGGTTGCCCCAAAACTTCAATTCATAAAAAATGCAGTATCTGCAAAGCACAGCAACATGAAGCACAATAAATGGAATTATGTCTGTATACAAAACTCAACTCAAAATGGATCAAAGACCTAAATATAAGAGCTGTAACTGTCAAACTCCTAAAACAAAATGTAGGGATCCATCTTCAGGACCTTGTATTAGGCAATAGTTTCTTAGGCTTTACACCCAAAGCACAAGCCACAAAAGAAAAAATAGATAAATGGGACTTCATCAAAACAAAAAACTCTTGTTCCTGAAAGAATTTTATCATAAAAGTAAGTCAGCAACCTACACAATGGGAGAATATATTTGGGAACCACATTTCTGATAAAGGATTTATATCCAGAATATATAAATAGATTCTTAAACTTAACAAAAAGACAACACAATTTTAAAAATGGGCAAAAGACTTGTACAGACATCTCTCCAAAAAAGATATATAAATGGCCAGAAAGCACATGAAAAGATGTTCAACACCTTAGCCATCAGGGAAATGCAAATAAAAACCTTTATGAGATACCAGTTCATACCCGTTAGAATGGATACTATGAAAAAAAACCAGAATATAACAAGTGTTGGAAATGATGTGGAGAAATGGGAACACTCATTCATTGCTGATGGCAATGTAAAATGCTGCAACCACCGTGGAAGAGTTTGGTAGCTCCTCAAAAAGCTAAGTATAGAATTACCATGTGACCCAGCAATCCCCTGTGAGGTGTTGACCCCAAAGAATTGAAAGCAGGGACTTGAACAGATATTTGCACACTGATGTTCATAGCAGTATTATTCGCAATTGCCAAAAGATGAAAGCAACCCATGTGTCCATCAACTGATGAACTGATAGACAAAATGTGGTATATCCATACAATAGGATATTATTTAGCCACATAAATGAATGATGCTCTGGTTCATAAGACAACATGGATGAACCTTAAAAACAGCATGTTGAGTGCAATAAGACACAAAAGGTCAAATACTGTATGATCTCACTGATATAAAATAATTTGAATCAGAAAAGTCTTAGAGTCAGAAACTAGAATATAGGTGACCAGGCAGGGATTGGGTTATGTAATGGGCAGTTTACGCTTAAATTGTACAGTGGGTTGATGGAAAAGTTTTTTTGTTTTTTGTTTTTTTTTACATGGTAGCAAAGAATCACATGTTTTGTTTGCTTTTACAAGAATCTTCTCTGTCACTGTCCCACTAAATCAACATCCAGACACCTCCTGCCCTGCAAACACCTGAAACGGCCCAGTCCAGCAGGACTCCAACCCTACTCAGCCACTTCTTTGCAGGAGAGATTATAAGGTGCACTCACTCAGACGCCATTTTGCCCCCCCTCCCGGAAAAGTTTTGATAATGGATGGTGTTGATGGTAGCACAACATTTTGAACATAATTAACAGCACTAAATTATATATTTGAATGTGGTTAAAAGAGGACATTTTAAGTTTTGTAATTGTTACTAGAATGAAAATTTTTAAAAGCAACAAACTTAGGACTGTATAACTCAGTGAATCCTAATGTAGACCATAGACTATAGTCAGTAGTACAATTATAAAAATGTTCTTTCATCAATTTTAACAAATATACCACACTAATGCAAGGTGTTAATAATAGAGTGGGAATTCTGTATTTTCTGCATGATTTTTATGTAAACTCACAACTTCTCTAGTAAAAATAATACAAAAAATGTTTTATAATTATTTCTGTTTTTGCAAATATTAAAATACTTTATAAACCATTAAACAGCATTGTTGCATATTAAGAGTAAATTTCACTTTAAATCAAAAAAAATGAAATTGTAGGTTTGTATTTTATATCATTCTTACAATACTTCAATGAAGTATTCCCATTTTACAGCTGAGGAAACTGAGTCTTAATGGTTATATAATTTGCCCAAGGTTTTACCTCTAGTAATTGATAGAGGCAAGATTTGATTCCAGGATCCAGGAAAAGAATTGTACCTCTAAACATTAGGCTATGTTGCTTTTCACAGATGGTTTTAATTAATATGTAGTAAATCTGCACAACAACAACAAAAAAACATGTTTTCATTGGAGTCATGTCCATTATTTTTATTTTTTCAAAAAATTCTAATAACTCTGTCTCTAATTCTTGGGGGAAAATATTGTATCTGTTTTGTATTTGTTGCGATATTCAGTAGAAGACTTTTTCCTAAGAGGCTGAAACTTTAGGAGAGATGTTAGTCTGAAGTAATCATTTTAATGGTGGAAATAAGTTAATTCCATGAAAGTTGATATGCATTCATTGTTCCCTGCCTGATGTTGGTGTGGGCTGACTGCTCCTATTCAGATTTTCTAATAAGCCACTCGCTTTTGCCATGGAGTCAAATTTTTATTCCAGTGTCATTGATGGATTTCATAAACTAAACTGAGAACGATTTCCTTTTTGGGATTTTTTTTGACTATCAGAGCTCCTCTGGCTAATATTAGTCCTTTTTGGAATTTAGCTGGTTGCTAAACATTAAAGGTAACAAGTATATTGAGGTTTATAGTACTGTCAGAAATTTTTAAAACTTACCTTTTTTAAGGCAAGTTTGCCTAAGTCTTTGTTCTGTTCCTGGTCGGAATCAGATATCCCAGTCTTTAAGTGGACTCAAAGTTCATTTAAAAGGTGTACGATAACATTATTAATTTTAGCTATCTCTAGAGGTGATTCAGACTCTTTCTAGGTTGGGTAATTAGGTCATTGTTACCTCCCTAAGCCTTATTACATCAAGAAGTAGTTTTAATTCAATTTGAAAAAAGTATGCTAACTTTAGAATGGTTTCTTGTCAACCAAGGTAGATTCCATCAAAAAATTATAGGATTAATTGTATTGAACATTAGTGGACAACAGCAAAGTCAACAACTATTAACTCTTACAACTCATATTTCTTTGAAACTTTACAATACAGTGGAATCAACACTTTAGCACACAAATTACCATTCTAATTATAGAAATGATTTTAAATATTTTATCTTCCTGATTTAAAAAGTAATACTAATCTCAATAATGAATATAGAAGAATCAAAATAATTTTGAAATAAAAAGAGAGCAATTAATGACCACAATCTCACATCTAAAATAAAGCAAGTGAATATTTCAGGGTATTAAAGGAAAGTATCAACAGGAGAATAGCCTAGTAGATTGGAGTAATTCAAACTTTATTTTTAATTCATTTAAGCTATGCTTAGACTTTGAAGATTTTGTGACTTGAATAATTTATTGTTTTAATTAAATCTTGATAAAAATGGCTGAAGTCTCTGAATTTCTTGTTTCCCTCATAATCTGGCTTCTCTATATTCCACAAATGATGGGGAAGCAATTTCTGAATTTACTAATTTTCCCATGCTCTGTTTTCTTTGTGTTGCATAAATGGAAGAAAAATTATCAAAGGCCAGGAAACGGGCAGGTTTTCTAATGCCTGGTTGAAAAAGCTGGGAAGTGTTAGTTTTATTAGTAACCATCTTAAAGTGTTTCAAAAAAAACAAAAACTAAACACACCAATTCACAAATTGTTTTTTTTTCAAACACTTTGGAGGCACTCCACAACAAAAAACTTCACTTTCAAGTTGTACCTTCACCACGAAGTAGATATAAACACAGTATTTGTAATAAACTAGCATTTTAAAATTAATTTTGACTAATCAAATTATAGAGAAACATACATGCTGTGATGTTAATTTCGTGTTTCAAGGTGGCTAGGTAATCGTGTCTAGTTGTTTGGTTAAGCACTGGCCTGCTAGTTACTGTGAGGGTATTTCATGGATGGGATTTGTAAGTGTAATCAGTTGACCACATCTACAGTTAACAAAGGAGATTGCCTTCAGCATCCTGGGTAGTCTTCTCTTATCCAACCATTTGTAGGTCTTAAAAGTCAAAACTGAGGGTTTTGAAAGTCTGAAGAATATATGCCTTAACTCCGGCATTGCGTATGACAGAATTTCTGACCAGCCAAACTTTCCTGGGGAAATTTGAACTAAAAACTTCACCTTTATGGGAGTTCCCAACTTGCAGTCTGCCTAGGGAATTAGGACTTGCCAGTCACCATGACTTCATGAGCCAGTTCCTTATAATAATGAATATCCACTTGGTCCTGTTTCTCTAGAGAACCCTAATACACACGGGAACATCCATGTATTTATGTATGCGTAGTGTATTTGTGTGTGTGTGAATGTGTGTTTATTATGTTTACGTGCATGTGTATGTGTATGTGGATATGGATATGGGTATGGATGTGTGTGAGTATATATATATATACATTCAATCTTTGTTTAGAGCTTCTCAATCTAAACAGAAAATGTAGATTCAAGTATATCTTCAAGGGAATGGAAAGGATTAGGTATATGCACCTGTTTTGCATTCTTTGTTGAAAATGGATCTTATGAAGAGGGGTGCACATGCTTCCTTAAGTGAGTCAAAAGGATCAGCATTTGTAGGGAGGGGAGCAGTAGAGGAAGTTGATTCATTTGTCTGTTTATTTCATAAGGGACCTCAAACCAGTAAACCCATGCTTAAAACAGTGCCAATATTCAAGGACAAATCCAGGAACTTAGTCAACTTGTAAATGACATTTATGGGAGTTTAAGAATATAACTGTCCTTTTTAAAATTTATTTATTTATTTTTGAAGTACTAGGGACCAGGTATTGAATGTAAGACATCACATATAGAAAGCTGGTGTTCAACCATCAGCCACATTGGCTTCCTGGAGTTGGCTCCTTTCTTGTTTTGCTTGTTTTTTTTTTTTTTTAGGAGGCATTGGGAACTGAAGCAGGGATCTCCCATGTGGGAGGCTGGCACCCAACCGCTTGAGCCACATCTGGTCCCTATAACCTCCCTTTGATTTAATTATTATTTTTTTAAAGATTTATTTATTTATTTCTCTCCCCTTCTCCCCCCCCCCCCATCCCACCCTAGTTGTCTGTTTTCTGTGTTTATTTGCTGCGTGTTCTTTGTCCACTACTGTTGTTGTCAGAGGCATGGGAATCTGTGTTTCTTTTTGTTGCGTCATCTTGTTGTGTCAGCTCTCCGTGTGTGCAGCACCATTCCTTGGCAGGCTGCACTTTCTTTCACGCTAGGTGGCTCTCCTTACGGGGCATACTCCTTGTGCGTGGGTCTCCCCCACGCAGGGACACCCTTGCATGGCAGGGCACTCCTTGTGCTCATCAGCACTGCGCATGGGCCAGCTCCACACGGGTCAAGGAGGCCCAGGGTTTGAACTGTGGACCTCCCATGTGGTAGACGGACACCCTAACCACTGGGCCAAGTCTGCTTCCCTTCCTTTGATTTAAAATGCTAACCTCTCTACCAAAACAAAATGAAGATGTTGAAGTTCCTCTATTCCTCCCCTTCCCCACAAAAAATGAGTTGGTTTTCAACTGATGTTTGCTTTTTTCACAAAAAGGTTTCTGTTAACAGTGATACAAGTATCTATCAGATATACATCAGGTATACATCAGAAAATGACCAGCCTTAAAACATCAGCACAGCTGGGTTAGTGGTACCTACTGAATATCAGCCCTACCTGCTAGGCTTTTTCAATCCTTTTTTTGTCAACACAATAATGGCCCAGAGAATATTCATATAATGTTCAGATCTAAAAGCAACAATAATAATTGAATTCATAATAAAAACAACATAATAAAAGAACTAGCCCTTACAAAATGAATCTGAGATTAAGAACAATGTTATAAGGTTTTTCTCTATTTGTTAAGAAGAATACTGCTATTAGTGCTGAAAATATATCCAGGGTGCTTCAAGTCTACAGTCTGGGACTTGCTATGTCTTAAAGAATTATGAATATTAGGTTTGAGCTAAATATTTTTTTATTGTTTTATCCCCATTCCTCAAAATTTTTTTATAAATCAAAATTTATGGGTTTGTCAATGCTAATGTCAAAGGTGTGTGAGTTTGTTTACTTTTTTCTTCAGGAGGTACTGGGGTTTGAACCCAGGACCTTGTACATTAGAAGCAGGCACTCAGCCACTAAAGTACATTCACTCCCCTGTTTACTCTCTTTGATACTAGAAATTAATTGAATCAAGAAAAAAATTAATCTGGCCTACTAATAGCGAGTCTTTAAACCTCTGCACAGCATCTCATTTGTTTTCTCAACCCTGTGAGGTCAATTGCCCCATCACCATGAAGCAATTCAGGTTCAGAGAGATAAGTGATTGCTAAAAGGTGCATGACTTGTAAGTGATGGAGCAAAGCCTTAAACATATCTCTTCTGCCTTTCAGCACACTCACCATAGAGAGAAAGAGTAAACTGGGAACATTGAGAAGCTCCCAGGAATCCTCACTTTTAAATGGTTAGAAAATCACACAGAAAACCCATGTCCTCATCTCCTTTAATATTTTCCAGCTAGTGACCTTGACTGTGGAGGCTGGTCTTTTGAGGGGAAGCGAGTGGTGTCACAAAAGATAACATCAACCCAGTGTCACCTTACTAAACAATACTTGTAGTTTCTCTCTAAATATTCATTAATAGATTAAATAGTTTATGTCTATTGTGAGGCATGACTGCTAGAAGTCCCATAGTATCCATTCTCTGTCCTTCAATAGAACTCTCACCATTTTCCTCAGCCTCCCTTGTAGTCAAAGGGATATAAGCAGAGATGATGTGTGTCTCTTCTGGGTTGAACCTTTGGAAGGAAAAAGTATGCCCTTCCCTTGCCTCTTTCCCCCTTTCTGCTTGAAGAAGTGTAGATCCAGAAGAATGTGTTAGCAATCCACCTATGTGCAAGAGGACAACACAATTGAGAAGGACAGAGATAGAAGATACATGGTTTTATAACACTGCAAAGCTGCCTTATCATCCCTTATTGAGAAAATAGTACATATGAGAGATAAATACAATTCTATTTTATTTAAACCACTTTTAATAAGTTGGGCTTTTGTTTTAGCAGTTAAGCTTGAAATTTGGAATTGAAAGGGAGAAACCAGGCTTATTCTACTTTTTCAAATTATGATGTTTAATTGTCCTCTCTATTTTCTAGATCTACTGTGTCTACTGCTTTAGTGGTACTGGCATTTTGTGGATTTGAACAAACATGTGGTATTCCGATAGGAAATCACAATCTTAAGCTCTAAGCATATCCTTGTTTGACTGATGGTCAGATTGCTCCTGTGGTTGTTTGGTTGCCAGGTGAAGAAATTATTTATGTGTAAGTTTTATTAAACACTCAGGTTTGAGAGTTCTTTGAGTGAAGGGCCTGTGTCTTATTCATTTTTTTATCCACATAGTCTCCTGCACAAGGCCTGGCACATTGCAGATGCCCGATGAATCAATGGATGTTCAATGCACTTGGGTTAGAGAGATGGTGCATCTAGTTAAGTAAGGTAAGAACCCTGGTCTTGGGATTTCACAGGTATTATGGTTGGGGAGAGAGGGATTGATGCCAGTCAGCTAGTCAGTTAGTGTGGTGGCCACAGCAAGTAATTAGTTCAGAGACTGCACATGAGTAAGGTCAGGCAAATCAGAACTAATCCCAGAATTTTTGTTTCAAGTACAGGTAAAGAGAGATCCTGTTTCTGCTAGAGTTGGGTCTTGATGCTGCTGGAAGACATTTTACTTCCAGAAATGGAGAATTTTCTGAGAACAGAGCCCACCCCTGGAAAGAGTAGGAGAGAGAGAGTAAAGGCAAATCCTGACGACATTGTCTCAGTCTCCGGATCCAGGTCTACCCGTGAATTTTTCAGCTGTGACCCAAGAAATTACTCCTTTTGCTTAGCGCAGTTTCAGTTAGTTCTGAGTAATAAAGAACACATGGATTTTTGTGCTAGAGCCATCTCTATCTCCTTGTGCAGTCTTGGGAAATCATTTCACCTTTTTAGGCCACATTTCTTAATGTTGAGATAGTTGGACTTGATAATTACTAAGGTCCTTTCCAGCTCCACCTTCCATGATTTTTTCTTCATATATATATAATTTATTGTGATTGTGTGGTATGGCTGCTGGTAGTTATATATATATATATATATATTCATATATACATATATGAATCTACTAATGTAATACTATTGCATCTCAGTGAAGCTCTCCCACAAATTGTTATCATTCTTGCCCGCTTCTGGCCTCCTTTGTTGGCTTTATGCCTCTTGTCCAGGTAGGAGGAAGCTATGGAAGAGATCTATATCTCAGGGCGTGTGTTATATTTTCTTTAAGTGAGAAATTCATCTTATTTGGTTTCCTTCAACTTGTATAGGGATTATTCCCTACCATGGTGAAACAAGACATGACCCACATTAAAAAAAAAATTCCCCACCAGATATGGAATCTTCAAGAATTTATATATAGAAATGCCTGACTTTGACCACCCAGCCTATCATTACTCGCTATCCTTTCTTTATCTTATTCATTATCATATTTATACTTTCATTAGAATCGCTATGGTTTGAGGCAGCATTTGAAGTTTTGCAGGTTATGCCCTCACCTCTCTTTCCTGCAGAATGCTTTCTTTCATACCTTCTCTAGCTTATGCGATTTTGAGTTAACACCTTACATAGTACATTCTTCTCTAGAAACAACCCAAACTCTCAAACTTCCTGCTTAGACTTCCAAAATCACTGGGGGTAAGAACCACACACATGCTATGTCACTCTATCAGCTTTTACTATCTATCCAGTATGATAGTATTTGTATTTTTGTCAGTCTATCTCATTCACTCTCTCCATTAGGGGTAACAAACCCCTCATGAAAGAATCAAGTTATCTAATAAGCATTATGGTCATAATGGGCCACAATCTTAAATCAATCTGTTTTATGCTTCTTTCATTTAAAGCAAAAAGCATTAAGCAGAAATATGCAACATACCAAATTTGTTTTACTAGAGAAATGCCGTTAAAGTTCTAACACTTCAGAATCCGTTGAGTACCTGATCCTCAAGTGGTTTTTTCCTCACAAAATGTCTATAGAAAGTTCACAATATTTTCGATGAGTTAACTCCCTGCTCCCTGGCGACTATTGAATGGACAAGGTAAACTCATGTGAGCTTGATGTGAAGGAGGTCAACTGCTTTGAGAGGATTTGGCAAAATCTCTGCCAGCACACAGAGAGAATGAGACAGTAGAGCTCAGATCATATTCTGAACAATGTTGAACTCTAACCTATTGCTCATACTATTCTTGAAAGAACTGGATTAAGGCAGGAGTGCCTGATTGCAACAGCTCTCCAGTCATAACTCTGTATTACTTTCATTACCTCAGAAATTTGCAACAAAATCTCATTATCAAAGGTAATTTGCTAGTGACTATTCCTTACAATCTTAAAGAGCTTGACCAATACAATGTTTCTTATTTCTACCCAAGAATTGAGAAAAAAGAGAGAAAGAAAAAGAAAGAAGAAAGAAATGAGATAAGAAAGAGAGAAAGGGGGGAGGGGAAGAAAGAGAAAGCAAGGAAAGAAAGGACGAAAGAAAAAGAAAGAAAAAGAAAATATGACAGGTATTACCTTAACTTTGAGTTCTATATCCTGGGCTACCCAGGACATTCTTGATTTATACCTGTAGTCCTGATATAGTTATTAATAATCCTACTTTCCTTCTCAAAAGTGTTCCAGTATTGCCACTCTAAGTGGATTAGATGCAAAGGAAAACTTAAATGTTGAAATGGGGTGGGGATACCAGAAGAAATTATGCAATGTTCTTTGCAGGAAGCTCCTAAAATGTATTACTCAACTGGAAGTTCTCAGAAGATGTGTCAGGTCCAAGGGCTTGGGCAATGACTTTTGTTGCTGAAGCTGTCAGAGGCAGACAAAGTCAAAACATGGAGGATGCTGTCCTGTGTTAACCAGTGTTCATGTTAAATAAATTCAGAAACTCGTAATTTATGCTTAGATTATCTTTCTTAGTACTTGGCCTCATGACTTTAATGAAATCTTACTTAAGTTTTTTACTTTTGTTTAAGTTTGTTTTTTTGGATCAACTCTACTTACTGTGTCTACAATAGACTGTCATTCCCAGTTACCTACCCTATCATCAGATAACCCCAAGAACAAGTCATAGAAGATATACAAGGGAAGCATATGTGTGGTTGCAAATTGAAAATGGACTGCTTTCAACGCTCTTTGGCTTCTGATCCAAAAGCTTTGTGCCATAATTGTTTTCAAAGGTTTCAGAGCAATGTCTGGCTCATACACCCTACTTCTTAGTGTTACGGCTCGGCTCATCCCTATTGCTTATTTGTAAGCTCCCACTTCCTTATCTTTGTTTGTTTTTTGTAGCGTAGACTGCTAACTGTTCCCCCATATCCATTCTCTCATTTCCTATGGTAAGAGTGATCTTCTCCTCCATCCCTCACTTTTTTTGCTGGTAATATGGCTGCCTCACTAGAGACTAACCTCATCTATAGCCCCATTGAATCCAGGTATTCCATTTTACTAAGTCCCTGCTTATTGAATGTGAGCAGAAGGTATGTATTTTATTTCTATATTGTTTGCTTAAAGGAGATTCCTTGCTATGGACTTGTTCTCTTCCCCCTTCCTGAGAGCTGAGTACAGATGTGCCAGCAGCCTCACTTTGGCCATACTGATGATGACAATGCCCTAGGGTCTTGCTATTTAAAGTGTGGTCCTTGAACTAGCAGCATTAGCATCATCTGGAAGCTTTGTAGAAATGCAGAATCTTAGGCCCCATTCCTTACTGAATTAGAATTTGCATTTCAGCAAGAACAAGTGATGTATATGCATGCTGAAGTTTGAGAAGCACTACCTTAGTAGAGTGATGATAGAGCAGTGGGACAGAAGGAATATGGCTTCTTAATGATTCTGATTAGAGTTACCTGCAGCCTGGTGTGCCCATCTTAGACTACTATGAGAGAGAGGAAATAAAATTCTTATTTAAGGCATTGTATTTTGGGATCCTGTTTTTCATTTCTACCCTAAGTTATATGGCTTTTATTCCTTCTAATAGCAAACCTGCTTTTGTAGTCTCTGCCAGCATGTTGGGGAGAAAGAGAAGGAAAGATAATATTTCCATCTGAATATTCTAGAGTAATCCCTCCATCCTTTAGGAGTACCTAAATTAACTCAATCTACAATGATTTATGTGGGATGGGAAGAGTAGGGAGTGCTCTTACCCCATCCTCCTGAGTATCACTCTGCATATTCTATAATTTTTGGTCTCCTTGAGGATGTTATGTTAAGAAGTTCAATATAAATATTGAATGAACTGAATATATACACAGTGTCTCCGGAGATGGTTTCATCAGTTTTTTTTCCAGAATATCCAAATTCTAACTAGCACCATTAATCAAATAGACCACATTTATTATAAAGCACATTAGGGCATGCATACTCTCCTTCTGTTACATAGAATCTCACTCACTGTTTAATTTTTTTTTTTTTAATAAGGAATGCTTCTCAGATTTGCATGTCATCCTTGCAGCAGGGGCCAGGCTAATCTTCTCTATATCATTCCAATTTTAGTATATGTGCTGCCGAAGCAGCACTTAGTTTTAAAACAGCCATTTTTCCTTATTTTTTCCTTTCTATCTCTAGTTTGGTCAATGTGTTATCTAGATTTGTAATTCCCCTACTACAATCCAACAAATACTTAATGCCTACCAACTGCTACACATAATACTATATGCTAGGAAAACAGTGGTGAATAAAAAACTGATTTGCCCTCACATATAGCTTACAGTCTAATTAGGCAGAAGACCAATAAGCAAGTAATTACATTCCTGAAGAACGTTAAGAAGTACAAAGTATGCCAAATACTTAAGTAATACTTATTGACTGAATAAATATATAATTACATAGTTTATTAACCATTTCTCTCTCAACCTCCACGAGAGAAGCACAAGCTCTCCTACTTCCCCTTTCCTACTCTCCTCATTGCTTTGGGTCCAGGTTGCTCTTTGCAGTTTTGGCCAGACAAGTTGTATTATAAATGAGGTAAAAATAAGGGCTTGCTATTATGCACTTGGAAAAGAAATAGAAGGGATGTTGGCAAAATGAAAATAGTTTCATTTTGATGGTAAGATTGTGGCTTCCTTTATTCTTTTGATTGTTATCAAAGTGTTGATTGTATAATACGTAAAAATTTGGAGTAACAAGGGCCTATGTGTGTGTGTGTTTTAATCTTATTACTTTTCAACAGGAAGCAAAGTCACACTTCCTGTGTAAGTACCAATCTCTCATTAGTGTCCACTGGGACTGACTAATGTCATTTTCCTTTCTTCTAGCCTAACATAAAACAAGCCCCTTCAACATTTAATTACTGTTATTTTGTCTCTGGAGAGCCAAAATTTCTATTTCCACATTTCAAACAACTCTGAACTTTAAATATTATTTTCATCTAATATTTACTCCCGGTAGTTTCCTCATAAAGGTGTAAGTCAGAAAGTCTTTTTCACACCACTACTAACCTACCTTTAAAATCCATGGGTGGAGAGGTCAGTTAGTGGAGGGACAGATGACATAAATAGGATGCTGAACAGGTCAGGGGAGAAAAGATGCTGTTATTGAGATAAACAAAACACCATTGAATAGTACCATACTGAGGGTGGGGTTCTGCCCAGGGAAAACCACATTGTTTCAATTCCCTACTGAGGATAAGAAACCACCCCAAAATTTAGCGGCTTAAGCAATTGGTCGTAGTTTTGCTCACAGTTCTCCAATTCAGGCAGACTTGGTGGGGACAGCTGATCTGTGCTTTCTGTGGTATTGACAGGGTGGTTCACCGGGGCTGGAGGATCCAAGATGGCTTCATTCACATGGAACTCCAAGTGGGGTGGCTGGAATGGCCACAGCTGGCTGGCTCTCTGTCTCAGGAGTTTCAACCTTCAAGGTTTCTCTATCCCAAGGAATAGAAGGACTTCCTTACCTGGTGTCTCAGGGTTCCAGAGAGAGTGAAAACACAAGCTGCACTGGTTCAAAAAGCCTAGTGCAATATTATTTCTCTTGCATTCTCATAGTCAAAGCAAGTCTCAAGGCCAGCCCGCATTCAAGAGGAGGGAAAATAGATTCCAGTCTAGGTGAGAGGCGCAAAAAACATACAGGAATAGAAGGGATTGTTGGTGGCCATTTTTGCATATAATCATGCTGTGTACCACCCCTAGTGAAAACCACACCATCCACACGGTCATGAAGATGATAGTGAAAAAGGAAGATTGCTGTTACAGATGACATGTAGATAGGAAACATGAAGTCACCCAACTCAGCTTTAGGATTGCTATTATTTCTACCACTACAACCAAGGGTCTAAAATGCATTAACCTTAACAAGATACTATCACTTACATTTAGCTGATTCGATTCTCATGACAACCTGCAAATTTGGTGCCTTTCTTAATTTGTACCTTAAAAAAAAGACTTTTTCCTTTCCGTTTTATCTTCTCACTTAACCTATATTTTCTTTGGACGTGATATATATTTGTGTATTTCTTTTTCTTTCATTTTATGGTGTGTATTCTTATAAGCTATGCTAATAATGTGAGACAGATATATAGATAAATACATTGCTATTTATGTACTGATTGATCTTAAATCAGGCTCAGAGAGGATTACTTGGTCAAGTTTACACACTTACTCCAAAATAGAGTCTATCCTGGTACATATTTTTTCTGTACCTAGATGTCTCAAATAATAACAAATCCTAATTGTATTATGCATTCTAGGTTTTCTTAAACCAGTAGTGTAAATACTTGCTTATTGGTTTTCTTAAACCCAAGGCTCACATGGTCTTTTTTAAAATATAGAAATATTGAGCATAGCAAATAAATTTCCAAAATAATGTCTTATTATAACTTGGATTTACTTGAATTCAATTCAGTAAATATTTATTAAATAACTACTCAGTACCAGGTACTAATCTGGGTGCTTGGTGAACAACAGTGGACAAAACAGGTATCCCTGCCCTTGAGGAACTTTCTACAAGTGACATTTTGTAAACAGAAAAAATAAATGCTTTCATTGTGGGAAGAAGAATTTGACAGTGGGGTTGTGCAAGGAACTGAGCAGGAGCTTATGATGATGACTTTATGTTATCAGAAATTTTTTGGAAATTTTTATCAAAGGGAAATTGAACTCTAGCATTCCTACTTGGGTGAGGAATCTTTGTGGGTTTTACCTCTATCAATAGCATCTGCCTTTGAACTCCTCTGGCATTTGAATCACAGCCACGATTTTTATGAAGATTCACTCTTCAGAATTTTAAAGATTTCTTTATGGATTCCACCACGGTTCTTCTGCTTTTAGGCATGGTATGAGAAGACATATTCCCAATATTTCATTTATGGCCTCTCATTTACTCCTTACTCTTGTCAGTTGAGTAGAGACACAAGCTTAATTAAGTTCAATCACTGAGATCACAATCTGCCATTTGGGGATTATCTTCTGTCATATTGCAATTTCATTTATCACTATTTGTTATTGCTATTTGCTCATTATAAAATTAGAATGCCAAATAATATTTAAATAAATAGAACAAGCAAAAATTGTTCCACGAAAGAGATAATGATGTATAAAATGAATTTATACTGACAAGAATTACCACCATTCAAGAGATTAAAGTTTTCATTGTTGAATGACTTGTAAAAGTCTCAAATTAGCTTAGAAGTGGTATTTCAGAAGTAACAGTGTGCAATGTATATAATTTCATATATTCAAAAGTCATAAATATGAAAATTTGAGAATCACCCTTATGAGCAGTTTGTGATCCCAAAGTTCTTAGACTGCAGCTAAGAAAGGCAGGTAGATACCTGTAAAATGGCAGGTAACAGTGCAAAGCAATACAGGACAAAGGTCAAATAAAGAGGAAGAAGCTGCTGGAAAGGGAAAGAAACCAGAGGTTCTGAGGTAGATGACGTACTAGGTGCTTGAAAACATTAACTCTTTTACTCCTCATACTAGCACAGTTCTATTGACTAGAATGTTGAGTGGAAGGCAAGAACAGTTGAGTAGCTTGCTCATGGACACATGATTAGAAAGAAATAAAGCCAGTTTGGCTCACTTTAAAGTTCAAATAAGCAAAATTTTAATTGGTTAACAATTCAAATGGAATTGAATTCAATTAAATTGGATGCTTTCCAGGTTTTCCAACCTTTTTACAAGGCTTTGAAGACATTACAAAAGAAATTACTTGGAATTAGAAATACCTAAGTTTGAATGCTGGCTCTTCCATTTCCCACATGTAACACTTTCAACAAATCAGTTTTCACATCTGCAAAATAGAAAGAATGATTCCTACCACACATGGAGGCTGTACAGAAATGAAATACCTCAGTGAATAAGGCTTGCAGAGTGTCTAGCCCAGAAAACTCCCTGAATCCATAAATGCAAGTTGATTGTTATTCCCTCTCCATCTAAGACTGGAAACAATAAAAGAAAATGAATAGTTATCCTAGTCTGCTTCCTACATGTTCACAGGTTCACAAAGGAGCTTGAAATAGTTTTCTAAATGAGGTTTGGGAATTCTTTGTGGATTTCAATTTCCCATCCTATTGCTGGACCTCATTAGCACACGTAATTGAAACTGGCTGAATAAGGATAGCAGGAATCTTCAGTTCATAGAACAGTTACTCATTATCCCTTCCCTCAAATACTTTCAAGCATACACATATGTACACACACCTACACACTTACACGCCAACAGTAACCTCATACAAACACACAGCCTCAGAAGCTGGGGAGAAAGAAGCGAGATTCTTCCATTACTATATTTTTTGTGCTTCCAGTTTACACGGGAGCCTTTGTTTCCTCCTAGATTTTTGTAACATGTGGATAAACAATGATAATATAAAAGGTTTTAGGGAAATCTTGGTAATGGTTTCCTTGGAGCATGCATTCTCAAGGAGACAAAATCACTGCTAAAGAGGTGAAGATTGGTTCTTGGGAGGGGGCAGCGATGAAAAAACAGATTACAGTGGTATATGGTCTTTCACAGTCATAAGAAATATGCAGTCTATCTGTGGAATTAAAATTTCATGGGGAGGGGAGATTAGGAAAAAATATCTAAACAACCTTCTTAAAAATAAAGAACGTTGAGAAACACTGTCTTAGAGAGAAAATAAAGTTCCTCAGGTCAGTTTTTGACTCCAGGAAGAAGACAGGAGTCAGGGCTATTCCTCGTCCTCTATTCTCTATTATCAGCAATATAGGAGGTTCATCTTAATAGTGATTAAAGAGAAAGGCTATGAAGACAGTCTGCCTGGACTTGAAGTCCACTTCAGCCATATGCAGCTGTGTGACCTTAAATAAGTTAGCCAGCCTTTCTGTGCCTCATTTAAAAAAAAAAACCTATAAAATGACTATTGTAATACCCACATATTTAGGTTGTTGTGAGGCATGTAGGACCCAGACCATAAGTTCAAAAAAGATAAGAAGTCAACAGAAACCACCCTTGCTTTTGTGAAAGAGCCCTGGTGCCATTTACTCCATATCCTCTATGTGATTACATTCAGGCAATACCTTTTTTTGAACTTTGAGAGTTTTGAAAAATTATGCAGTAGAGAGAAATAGATAAAATATAGAAAAGAGCAGACATAATATATATTCTCATAACATGAAATGTTAGTTCAAGTCAATATTTTGTCATATTTGCTTCTAGTCTTGAAGTCAGGGGATGCTGTATTCGTCTCAGTTCTTGGCTATGTTACGTGAAAGAATGTAAGAACATGCCTGTTTAGTCAGACCAGTAAAAAGAGTTCATGGAGAAATGGGAGAAAAGAACAAAATTATACATCCAAGATGTAGATGTGGGCTCCTTTAGGCAAGAAGAGCATCTGGGGTGGTGTCTTTATTAAGCCATTATTCACTCCTCCCCTTTCCCAATGTTGGGGGAGAAGCCCCGGCTGTTTGCTGTTCTGATTATCGTACCTGACAGTTCTCAGGGGGCCACTGATGAGGCCTTTTGTTTGGGGTTATCTCAAACCAATAGGGAGGCCTGGTTGGAGTTATCCCGGACCTCCCCTTGACCCCAGAAAGAGTTTCAAGTGGGACCTCCAGACCAGGGTCCCTGTGGGGTCTTTCTGGCTTTATTTTCAGTAGCAGGCTTCCCCTCGGGGGTCTCCAGGTATGATTGCGGCTGGCCATGTTCTTTGTCGGATCTTACCACTTTTTCTTCTGCTAACCTGCCTCAGTCTTTTTATGTATGAGTATTTTAAAATTATACGAGTAATATGTACACGCATTATCTCTTTTGTCCTCCCAATATTCCTAGTCCTATCATCATGAAGCACACTTAAAAAAAAGTGCCTACTGCCTGCCAGGTATAATTTCCTTACAGGTATTCTTTCTCAGTTGGTAACCTGAGGGACCATCTCCTGAAGCACAACTCTCTCATTTTCTCCATTCACTGAGACACCTCTTGTGCAACTACTATGGGCCAGACATTTTAGATTTGGTCAAAAATAAGAGCTAAATGGGAGCAGAAGTGTAGCACCAGGTCCAGAAGTCAGCTTTTCAAGATGAAAATCCAGGTAAACAGAGTCAGTAAGTAAAAAATCAGTCTTCATGCTTGAGGTAGGCTTCCAGATGTTTCTCACAAATGCTAATGAACAACCCACATCCTCTATTAATTAAAAAAAATCAGACGGTACTGTTGGAATCATTTGCAAATGAACTGTCTTTTGGCTCAACAGTGTACAGCTCAGCAAAGAAGATGTTAGCTGCCTGTTTAAGAATAGACTTGAAAATCACACTGGTTGGCACACTGACCAAGTACTTTGGCAGTGGAGAATTCTGTGGTCTGCAAATGCCTCGCAGGCAAAGGAGTGAAAGTCTTGACTCCTGAGTGAGACAGTCCTTCCAGGCTGGCGTCCCTTGGATTCCTCTGGCTCTAGGCTGTGCCCCAAGCGATTCTGGACCTTATGTAAATGGCAGAGAGCCCAACAGTTCTCTGGTGTCCTTTCAACTTCTCCAGTGGAGCCAGAGAGAGGATTTGTTTAGATAACAGGGGTTGCATGATAATGGCCCCTGCCTGGAATGGCATGTTCCCTCCTGGGGCTAACTCTCAGATCTTGGAATTTGGCTGACAGGAGGAAGTACTGTGTTGGCCTCCTGCAGAGGTCTGGGAAACAGAGCTGTGGAGAGCCCCCACATGGCTTTAATTGAGATCTAAATGTTTGTGTGTGTGTTTTTTCTCTCTCTTTTCTTTACAAGCAAAAATAAATATTTTGAATAGTTTTGGTATATAATCCATCAAACTGTAATTATTGATATTAATAATGATCATAACATTACTATTGACATGTATTAATTGCCTGTCGAGTGCCAAACCTGGTGCCAGGTTACTCTTACAACACTGAGAATCAACTGGAGTGAGCCTTAAAAGGGAAAATGATGTCATTCATTCACCACTCAGAAAACAGATTCTTTTCCATGTGCTAAGCACTGTGCTGGTAGTACCAAATGTATAGAGATGAGCAAAACACGTTCTATACTCAAAGAGTTTATAATCCCCCCCAACTAACAAAAGGAATGACTATACCAAAAATTCACATTTTTATTTTGCTCACTTGAAGATGGTAGAGAAACAGAGAGATCTTTAAACCAGAGAGGAAACACTACACAGTATTGGGTATTCAGCACATATCATTCATAAATAAATGGTCTCATTAAATATATTTCCATTTCCAAACAGAATCCCTAGGTGCGGGTTGGGGAGTGACTGGTTAGGGAATATATGAAGGAAAATGTTTTTGTGGAACCTACAGAGTTGAAAAAACAAGAGCTTAGGGCTTCTTTTCGCTTTTTCCAGGGCTCTTTCCTTGGTCTGTTTCCTAGCACTTTGTGCTAACCTCTGTCATAGGGCGGTACCTGTAGAGTATTTACTTCTTGTCTCCAACAGACTGTGAACGAATTTAGGCAGACACCTGTAAACAACACAAGCTGTCTTACCTTCTTTTCTCCAGTACCTGGAGCATTAAATAAAACGCATTTTGTTTGAGTCAAATGAACAAATGAATGAATCAATGAGTGGACTTCTTGTTGCTTTCCCTGTGCATACAAGTACGGCACACAGCTTCACATAGAGGCCAAAATCACACTAATTCAGATATATTCTGAATATACAGGGATGACTCAGTGTTCTCATCACTCGAGCCATCCCTCATTTGGCCCAGCCTTCTTATGTGATCACTTCTTCCATCCCCACTCCTAGTTCAAGCTCAAATTCAACCAGTTCAATCCCCTTCAAACCTTTCTCTTGCATCTTCCCTCTACAGGTGGCAGTGAACTAGCTGACAAACTAACCTAACCCATGCCTAGAAGACCACAGCAGGCTTCCAGGAGTCCTGGCTTTTTGACTCCTTGTGGTTCTAGAGGGAATTTTGCCTGCCTCTATTGATGTTAGGAGAGACTCTTACTATGAGGAATTTAAACCTGGGCAGGGGAGAGGGCGGCAGGTTGCTGAGAGGGATAGGTTCAAGACAAAGATCATGGGTCTTCCCCAAAACCCAGGCCCCTATTATGACTGAGGGAAGGAGAGGTTCACTAAGTTTATAGTTTGTCTTTGATGTTCCAGACATTCTGCTAGATCCTTTATCAGAGTCAGTTCAGCTCATCACCATGAAAACAAAGCCTCCTTGTAGGTGCTATTATTCTCATTTTGCAAATGAGGAAGCTGAGGAAAATAATGGAAAGTGACTTGCCCAAGGCTAATAGCTAAGAAGTGACTACCACTAGTTTAGGAACTTTTCAGATTCACAGTGCTGGAGCCATTAGGCACATTTATGCCTTCCTTCCCAGAATATTTACCCAGAATCTAGCATATATACAAAATACTGTCCTGTGTCATACTGGGAATCCAAAGATGGACCAGATCCAGCCTTTGCCTTCAAGATACCTATATTTGAATATAGGAGTAATACAAGGTTATTTATTATTATAATATATGATATCTGAGGAAAACATCCTTAAAAGGAGTTAACAGGCAAAATTCTTGGAAGGTCAGAAGAGTTAAGCCTTGTAAGGTGAATATTATTGCCGTAGGAAGAGAGGATGAACAACAAGGTAATAATGTCTCAATACTTATTACTGCCTTCTGAAAAATATAACAGGGAAGCAGATGTAGCTCAGTGGTTGAGAAACTGCTTCCCACATACGAGGTCCTGGGTTCAATCCCTGTTACCTCCTAAAAACAAACAAAAAAACCAAATCAAAACCAAAAATATATATAACAAGGATAAATATATGATAACTTATATAAAGCAGCATGTTCAGACATAACTCTTCTGACTCCCTGGCATTTAGAGACACTAACAAGTCAGCCATTAAGTTCATAGCTTCTTTTTCTCCTTTTCTTCCCCTTATCATCATCATCATCATCATCATCATGCTTAGATTTCTCTGAGACTGAGGTCAACATTGGGGTGCCAAAAAATGAAAGGCACATTACCTGACTTTTACTTTTAAAAAGTTAAAAAGTTTAGCTTTGGGAGGCAGACGTGGTTCAACTGATAAAGTGTCCGCCTACCATATGGGAGGTCCAGGGTTTGAAACCAGGGCCTCCTGGCCCATATGGTGAGCTGGCCCACATGTAGCACTGCTGTGTGCAAAGAGTGCCATGCCAAGCAGGGGTGTCCCCTGTGTAGGGGAGCCCCACGCTCAAGGAGTATGCTCCGCAGTGAGTTGCCCTGCGTGAAAAAAGCACAGCCCAACCAGGAGTGGTGCTGCACACAAGGAGAGCTGACATAGCAAGGTGACACAACAAAAAGATGCAGATTCCCTGTGCCACCGAGAACGCAAGTGGACACAGAAGAACGCACAGCGAATGGACACAGAGAGCAGACAATGGGCCGGGGGTGGTGGGGGAGGGGAAAGGGGAGAGAAATAAATAAAAATCTTTAAAAAAAAGTTTAGCTTTATCAAAGGTCATAAAAAAGAAGTAATTTCAAAATTTCTAGGGCATTAAAAAATATTCGCATACCCACCTTTTAGGCCACAGAGAAAGGTCTTTTTGTCTTCCAGTGATTCTGACCCAGGGAGATTAACAGGGCCAGAATGACAGTCACAAATGAACGTAGGTCCAAATTTCCAGAAGCCGTTGTCCTAGCCTGAATAACTGAGGCTCCAAAATGGAATGATGAATTTTCTGGGAAGAAACACAATTTAGGTTTAACTATTGGAAAATGAGGACCAAAACACATCAAAAGGGGACCCCTGGAGTGAGCAGCAATAAAGCTGAGTTCTTTCTGGAAGCAGGAGAGCCTGGGATTTTAACTTGTTCTGCAATTGACACCCAGTGAGCCCCCAGGGTAGGAAACAGCACTTTCTTTTTTAACCTCCTTAGACTAACTTGGGGAAATAGATGATACAATCATTGCATTAAAATTTTTTTTTGTATATTTAATAAGCTCCAACTACAGCAGCCTAGTTAAAGATCTTAAGATTCTTGCTTCAAAAAATAATAATGATAACCATTATAAGTATGATTGATATAATATTTTATGACTCCTGAAAAGCCTTTTTATAGATATTTCATTTGGAAACAATCATTTCAACTTAGTATGTCCACTGATGACTTGTAAATTGGCGATTTTAAAGAAACGTTTTGCAAATTAATCTTTTTCCCAACGACAGTATTTTAATATGAATTTGTAGCACAAATCCTTCCTTGTAATAGGCAACATGAAGAAAACAAAAATATTTTACAGTAAAATGAAACTTTAAAATGAAACGAAATTTGTGGTAGTAAGGGCTACTGCTAGCTTCTAAGATGAATTTATAGAAATTTTAAGATGGTCTTGTTTCTATATTATGTGTAGTAAAGTGGCAGAGCTACAGCCTGGCAAGAGAATCATGGGCTGGATTTTAGCTCCCATTTGCCCCTTCCACTGGGTGTACTTGTATAAGTCACAACTTCCCACCATTATGGTATGGAGATATGCTACCATGTGTGTTAGCACACACACACACACACACACATCACAATCTCTGGAATGATATACAAGGAACAGTTAGGTGCCTCTGAGGAGGAGAACAGGGTAAGGAGGGTGGAAAAGAGACATTTCCTTGGTGCCTTTTGTATCGTGTAATTAGTGTACTGCATGTGTTTCTTATTAAAAATAAAATACAAAAAAATTTAAAAGAAGCTTTTATTTTGAAGTAGAGGATAAATAAAAAAAAATACACAAATCATAAAAAGCTCAGTGTGTAAAGAGACTTCTGGTCGGTCAGAAGACAGTTCTTGCTTTTGCTAGGGAGGATGGGAAAGGTTGACTAAAGGAAGGGGCACTAGTGATCAATCAGTCTCCAGGCCAGGATCAGATTTTGTTTAAGAGACACTGGACCTGAAGAATACATTTCCAGGGGAGAGAATTGTGAGAGCAAAGGCCAGAGGTGCTGGCTGGAGAGCACAGCTGTCCTATTTGGCCTTACTGTGGGTATGTGTAGGATGGGGTAGTGGAGACAGTTTACCAGGATCTGGAGCCATACTGTAGAACGTGTTGGATTCCAGGCTGAGACACATGAAGTTTGCACACATGAAGTAGATTTTAAAAAATGAAAGATTTTAAGCTGGAGATGACCTCTTCTCTAACAAGTTTATATATTACAGTTCTTCTTGGAAAAAGAAAATTTAAAAAATAGATGCGCTTATTAGATTAGTAAATGTTGACAATATTATGTCAGTCATCTGAGGTTGTATTCTTTAAAAACATTTTTTATAATTTTTCTACACCAAGTAGAAATATGCTATTCATTAATTTTTATTATTGATTTTTAAATGGACTACAGACCAGAAAATTTTAATTCCAACTCTACTCTGTACGAAAACTCCAATACAACAAAGAATCAAACCCAGAAAACATGATTCTCTAAATTGCAGGTCACATTATATGGTAAATGAAACTAAACTTCTAATTCTGAGAGTATGAATTTCTGTACTATAGGAATTTTTCTCTCTCCTCTTTTTAGATCTTTAAACATATCATTTAAAATTTGTGTGCATAAATGCTTTTTTTCATAAATGCTTTTTGCAGATTATTTTCAGAAAATGAATTGTATCATATACAAATTCTGGAGGAATGGAAAAATGTCTTTAAATTAAAATGAGAAGCTTAAATTGGATAAATGTGAATGAAATGCTTCATGGAAGGTATCCATAGAAACCACTTAAAATAAAGAGAAATGTTAATTCTTTTTGTAAATTGAGCTCCCAGAATCCAAATGAGGGTGAGACATTTCTTGTGGGTGCCAATACACTTTGGCCTTATCTACATGAAACATACTAATTGACAATTATAAATTTTTCGCCATGGTCTCAGCTGATAGTCACAATCAATTTGTGGCCTATAGATGATGGAACACATCCATTAAAACCGCTAAAATGCATTTGCCCAATTTGTTGATTTAATCAAAGGTGTGATCAGAGAACCATGGGTGGGAGTGTCCAAACCTTTCAACAGTTTCTTGACAACACAAGAAATTAAATTTAACTACTAATTCATAGTGATTATAAAAGCAATATGGGGCCACCACTAAGAATAATTTATAAAAGAAAAAATGTCCTATATGCAAACTTCCCAACAAAAGTTTCCATTTCCACATTCCTTTCCAGGCCTTGCCATGAGCAGGCATATTTTGCATTGCTGCAATCACAGTATTCAGAATTCAGTGTCCTGTTTCTCTTTTTTCAATAGAAGGTAAGCATTTTCCAGTTATGGTTACTATATTTATTCATAATTTTGCCTTGTAATGACCACAAATTAAGTCACTGAGATCATGGTCATTTCAGAAAAGTTCTTTCATCATTACTGTTGTTTGTTTCTGCTTCTCATCCTTGTGAGCTGCTTTTGACTTTACCCATTTCATATTCTAGCTGATGTGTTCTAAATCTGCTCTTTGTAATGACTTGAGACATTCTCCAATATTTAGGTCTTAGGGAATCTTTTTTACTCTTAAAATTTTTTCAGAATCCAAAGAGCTTTTGTTTATGTAGATATGTTTATTAATACTTACCATATTAGAAATTAAACATAGATCTTTCAAAGATATTTACTGTAAAATGACAATAATAAACCCATTATATGTTAATACAAGAAAAAAATTTTATGAAACAATTCTATTTTCCAAAACAAAAAAAAAATTAGTGAGAAGAGTGTCATTGTTTAATGTTTTGCAAACCTCCTTAAGGTTGTACTAGAACATAGATGGATTCTTTTATCTCCTTCTGCATTTAATCTGTTGCAGTATCACATATCCTTTAGCCTGTGGGAAATGCTTAATTCACAAAAGAATGAGTGAAAAAGGCAATGAACACCTAGCATTATCTTGAATGTAATTTTGACCTCATGGATCCAATGAAAGGGTTGTGGGGATCCCCACGGACTTTAACCAGACTTCGAAAACCACTGGTGTGCACCATGGTTAATATGCAAAAGTATCTCATGCCTGTAGAGCAATGTGGTTTGCAATCCTTGAAGACATGATCAGGCAAGAGCTTTAAGTTTTTTTTCTCTCATCAAAGAAACTGATAACAGTGATTGTTTATTGTCAGTCTCCTAATTTTACTTTCCCTGGAAGTCAAGAAATCCTGGGTGTTAGTGAATTAAGTTTCAAATTTAATACTCATTAATATTACCTTTTCTAATTAGAATCAAAGTATTTTAGAGCTGGAAATGCTGAAAGAAATCTTTAAGATCACCTGGTAGTATGCAGAAAACCTTTTAGGGGGATTCACACTTAAGATATTACATAGCCAAAATGTAGATGTAGTGATATTGAGTAATGTAGTAAGAAAGTTATTTCCTTTTAGATTCTCTTCCTATCTGGTTACTTTGAGAAGTGAAGTATGTTTTCAACATACCTTAACTAACTTGCAGTGTCTTTAAATAGCTTGCGTGTTTTCCCATTTAACAAAGAGAAAATTAGCTTAAGGCTCAGAGCCTGAGGCAGGCAAAATTGAATGACATTGTTTTTCCATTATATTTAGTTTTATTATTACCATTTATTAGGAGCAAGTCATTTTGATTTTTAATTTAATGAAGTTGAATTAAAAAACATTTCATTTGGTTTTAAAAAGTGCATTACTTAAAGAAAAGCATTTATTAAGTAATAGTGTGTATGTATGGGGATATGGCAAAAGCAAGCAAAGATGGAGATTTGTGGGGGGCAGGAATGATTTAATTCTATCTTCAATTTACAGATCGGGAAATCAAGTCATAGAGAAAATTCTGCTTGAAGCGCCTACAGTCATAGGCTTACACTCTGGCTTCTGTACTCTCAATCCAGAGCTCTTTCTACTATAGTATGATGACATCTCACATTTAGCACTTAGGGTCTGCCTTTGAAGTCAGACCAATCCAGGTTTAAATCCCATTGCTATTCAAGGCTAGCTGTGTAATCTTGGACAAAATGTTAATCTTCCATCATCTACGGTTTCTTAATTTATGAAAAGGAAATAATGCCTATTTCATTCACTTACTGTTTTGCTAATATTAAATGAGATGATATTTTAAATGGTTTAAAAACAACCCCCGCCACTCAATAGACAGAGCTATTTTTAATTAGCTGAAGTTATTCTTAGTGAACTGCTGAGCATTTGAAGCAAAAGGATCTTCCTAGCCAGGGCTTGGCTCCAGTGCTGTGTGAACTGCATCTGCCACTTGGATCCTTGCTTAATTAAAGGCTGGAAGCCATTGCGTTTCTCTGGAGAAGCCAAACACATCTATAGTTGCAGCAATCCTCACTCCACGAGGAAAGGAAGGTGAAAAATGTTAACTGGAAACTTACGCAGCTAAGGGTTAAAATAGACTTGAAGTGAAAGCCCAGAAGAATTAGGGCCTCTTGTATCTGTGATGCAAAGCCAAGTGTGTTTGCCTTTGTGAGCCCAGGAATGCTTCTTGTAAGCCTTGTTTGTTGTGGAACCTGACTTGATCAAAGTGGGGAGAATTAAACCGATCCATCAGAATAATAATCAAGGCTGTATGTGAACGCCAGCAGACAGAGGCTTGAACCCGAAGTCTCTGACTGAGGACAGACAAGCCAGCTGCCTGCAGCTGGGAAGAAAAGAGTCTTTTAGGCAGACATGTGCAGCTGGCAGATAAAGACCCTGTGTGGGAAACTCTAGAAGAGAGTTTGGATTTGGTAAGTTGTAAGGGCGAAATGGCTTGCTGCCCTCATGCTCTTTAGGATTCTTGCAACACCCTTTTTTTTTTTTTTTAGTATTAAAGCATTTGGGGTCAGAAAACCACTAATTGCACTAAAGATCCTAGAGAGTATTCTAAGGTATACTTCTCCCCACATTCCAAATGTTGAAAATTCTCATTACAGGTAATAGTAAGTATCCGTAAGTGGCTGGTATTGTTTTGGATCATTTACTTACTTAGTCCTTTTCCCTTTGCCCTCCAAGCCCCACCCGATAAAGGGACTGGTACAACTCTTTGATATTCTATCAAGTATGATATGAACTTGGCACTGCAACTGTTACTAAGTTGGGATGTCTAACTGAGGCATCCAGGGAGGCATAAAACAGAAGAGTTGGCTAAAATCTTAAAGAAGTCTGGTCCTACTCACACATTTTAGAGATGGGAAAACTGAGGCCAAGAGAGCGGAAGAGACTTGCTCTCTTCGCACACTGCCAATGAGAGAGTGAAGTCTTCTGCCTCAGGCCAGCACTTGCCTCTTGCCATGCCAGAGTCCCCAGAAAATGAATTATTGACCTAGAATAAGGCCCACCCAAGATAGTGTCACCATCTGGTGATACTGCCTCCAGTGAGGATTTAGTAATAGTTATCTTCTATTGAGTGATTTACAATTCACAAAGCACTTTTCCTTCCATTCTTCCATTAATCCCCGCCCCAGTCCTAGGAGGGAGGCAGAGTAGTTATTATCATTCATTTCTTGGATGCACTGGCACAGAGAGAGCGTTTGCCTGCGTCTCACAGCCCCAGAGCAGCAGAGTGGGACCCCAGGTCAGTGCTGCTGAGGACAAACAGGGTCCAGTACCTCTCACAGAAAATCCCCCAGGGTATGTTCTTGGGGTCCTCGACTCGGTGGGAGTGGCAGGAAATTCTGCAAAAGGTAGAGGGAGGATAGGAGACGTGGAGAGAAACTTTCAGGTGGAAGACGGGAAGGCTGCACAATCTGGAAATCTTGAATTGGAAAGATAAGAATAATTTTTTAAAAAAGTAAGAATTGGTGAAAGTTTGGGCCCGGGAATCTGCAGGTTTTAGAGATGCGATCTCTGGAAGAGGCCCTTTCTTGTTCTTTCCTGGGGGCCTCCAGCGGCGCTTCCTTGAGGAAAACTTTGGACTTTCTGCTTTCCTTTTTATCTGCTTTGTTGGGGAATCCATTGCCGCTGAAGGACCAGGAGCTACAAGAGCTCCCTTTGCCTTCCAGGTCTCGGGCCTCCTTTTGTTCTGACCGGGAGCCCCGGGGAGAGTCAACCGGCCTCCTGCGGAGAAGCCTGGAGGAGAGAAGGGGAAAGTCACCACATCAAATAGGGGAGACCCTGGGGGGCGATTTGTCTGCCTCTCTCCTGTAAGTCACGGCTTTGCCTTTAGCTAATTTCCTGCCGAGGCCCTAACCTAGGTCCTACCCCTTTCCCAGACCCAGTCCCCTCCGCTTCCGATCGCTCAGCCTGGAATTCAATAAATGAAAGCTGGGCCCTCTGGATTTCTGTTTGTCTTTGGAAGACACTTATGGAGCCAGAGATGGGGCCCCCAAATGTGGACACTTCTGTAATGATATACCTCCCCCCTTCCCCCCAAACCCCCAACTTCCCCGCGGTTGAGTTATCAAATGAGGCTAATTCATTCTCTGGAATGTAGCGGCCCAGCAATGACGATTGATGCTGACAGGGAAGCTTTCATGTAGCAATATCCCTGCCACCAGCTGTGAGGCAAACAGAAAGAACTCTCTGGAATTCACAACATTCCCCCTCCAATTAATCCCCAGCCGCCCTGCTGTGTGTGAATGGGTTGTGCTGGGGATTCGTGGCTCTGATGCGGGGAATTTGCTGATTCCTTCAAGCCCCCCGAGGAGAGGTGATACCGAGAGCAAATAATCAGCATGCAGCGCTGAAGCCCTGTGATGAATGGGCTCCACTGGGCCTGGCTTACTATTTGTACACTTTAGGCACCTCGGAAACGGGGTTTGCAGACAAAAACCTGTGCTGAGGGGCCCTCAACCCCCGACCTATTGAGGGCTGTGATTGTGGCCTTCTCTCCCTCTAGCTTAAAGAAGGAGCCAGAGGCAACCATCCAAGATGAAGAGATTGACAGTGCTGATTCTAAACTGAGTGCAGGCAGGCCCAGGCCTGGTCTTCCCAGCTGCCTTCCCCTGCCTCAGTCACATGCTTATCTCAATCAAGACTAGAGTTTTACTCTGTTTGCATGTGAGTGCATTGCAATCTTTTAATCTAAGTACACTGCCTTTCAAAATGCTGTTTATCTGTCACTCAAAGCTCCAGGTTCACCACTGTGGAGGCTTCCCGTTGGCAAGAATAAACGGTGGCTTTCTTGTGTTTTTGAAACATTTGTGCAATCCAACTTGTGTTCTGTTCTGCTTCAAGTGGGGTCTGTTTCTACTACAGTGCTTTCCGTAGTACCTGACTAAAAAATAATTACTAGCATTTATTCATTTTTGTGCCAGGTTCTAGGAGCTCATATGCATTATCACATTTACCTTGCAAAAATTTTCTGCACCATTATCAACATCATTTTACTAAGAGAAAAAACAAGGCTTAGGTTCCAGCATACCTGAGACTGGAAATAGTAGCGAGAAAGTACGTGGAGCCGGATTCAAACACAGATCTGTCCCTCCCCACAACTTCTGGTTCCCACAACCCTTGCCTTTCTTAAGGTTCTACTCACTTCTCACTGGGATTGTCTGTGCCCAGCTTCCCTTTTCTACTCACTGCAGCCAAGAAGACCTCTCTAAAAGAGACGTCCCCACCTGTCACTACCCTGCTTAAAATTTTCCAAGGGGTCCTCATTACTCTAAGAAGAAAGTTAAAAATCCTCAGCTTAGCACACAAGCCTCTTTATGATCTGACATCTAGAAAGAATTAAATACTGAGGCAGGGAAGTGGATCTGGCCCAACGGATAGGGTGTCCACCTATCACATGGGAGGTACAAGGTTCAAACCCTGGGCCTCCTTGACCCATGTGATGGGCTGACCCACGTGCAGTGCTGATGCGTGCAAGGAGTGCCCTGCCACTCAGGGGTACCCCCTGCATAGGGGAGCCCTACGCGCAAGGAGTGCGCCCCGTAAGGAGAGCCGCCCACCGTGAAAGAAAATGCAGCCTGCCCAGGAATGGCGCAGCACACATGGGGAGCTGATGCAGCGAGATGACGCAACAAAACGAGACACAGATTCTGGGTGCCTCTGACAAGAATACAAGCTGACACAGAAGAACACACAGAATGGACACAGCAAACAAATGGGGGTGGGGGTGGCGGGGAAGGGGAGAGAAATAAATAAAAAATAAATCTTAAAAAAAAATACTGAGGCAAAAATCCTAATAACCTTTGGAGAAGTATTCTGGATTAACTGTGAAAGGAATGAGGGCTCATTTCTCTTAGATTCCTGAGTCTATCTCTGACCCTGGAGGGCTGTTTCCACTCTGACCCTGCCCCATCTTGTCGCTGTTTATAGTGGCCATTACCTGCTAGGCTTCCTGGGACCCTATTGCTTCACTCAGTGTGGAATTTCTGGTTCTACTAATTTTGAAGGTAAATCAAGGTGAAAATCTTTGATTTTTAAGAGTTTTTAAAAGTTTTTTTTTTTTGTAGCTGCTTATTTGTTTTGCCAGGGACCGCAAGGCATTAGGTAAATACTGTAAGAATGTCATTAACCATCAGAACTCATTGTCAACGAATCTGCATTTTCATATATTGCATATTGAGAAATTGTCTTTTGTACACGAAATTTAGGCTTCCATAGACCAGCTAACAAATGAGGCTTTCAGGGTGCCCCGTGGTTACTGCCTGCTAGCCACAATTCAGTTGTAGAAGCAGCATCTTTTTTTCATGCCAGTGTTACTACAATTATCTAAAGATTTCAATATAAAAGGCCCCTTATGTAAAAGCACATGTAAAACTGAAATGTTCAACATGTCTGCAAGTGATCTTTATTGAGATATTGTTGTATGTGTGGGGGGATCAATGGTGAATAGGATAGTCAAGGTCCCTGCATTTTGTGGTTTATGTCTGGAAGGCTGAGAAAGACAATGTACAAACAAACAAATATACAGGGTCATGGTAAGCAGCATAAGGAAATAAAACAAGCTGATGTGGGAGAGAAGTGGATGGGACCACTTTAGAATAGTCAGAGGAAGGGCTTTCTAAGCATATGACATTTGAGCTGAATGATAAAAAGGATCCATCCATGCAAATAATTGGAAATATTGCACTTCAGGCAAGTGCCAAGTGTCTGAGGCATGGAGAAGCTTGGCATCATTGAAGAAACAGTAATGAGGCCAGAGGGGCTAAAGCCTCTTAAGAGAACAGGGGGTGGGATAAGAGATTAGGTAGGAGACTCTAGTGAACAGATAGATCAGTAGGGTCTTGTAGGCCAATGGGTTTCAAACTCTTTTAATGTGTCCCAAAGTAAGAAACACATTTTACATTGCAGTCCAGTACATGCACACACATACACAAACATATCTGAAAGAGAAGTTTCATGAAATAATACATATCCTTACTACATACAACAAATTCTGAAATTTTCTACTTTATTTTATTCTAAAAACGCTGATCCATATCCAATAAATTGGTTTCACAATCTAGTAAATTGTGCTTTGAAAAATTCTGTGCTAAGTTCTAATAAGGAATTAGGATTTTATTCTCGTATAAATGGAAACCTTCCAAAAGTAGTAAGTGGGGCAGTGACATGATCTGATCTTTTAAACATTTAAAAAAAAATAACATTGGCTGACTCTTATCTAGAATGGAGACTGGACAAGCACAAGATTAGCCGCTGAGAGACCAGATAGGAAACAAGTGCAGTCAGTCAGGGGAGGGATAATGGTGGGTTGGACTGGAGTGGTAGAGGAGACTTAGAGAAGTCGATGAATATTATGAATTTTGGAGGTAAAGCCAGCATTTGCTGAGATGCAAAATTGGGGGATGGTCACATTTTGAGGAATGAGAACATAATTTTGGATATTTTAATTTTGGGGTACCTACTACAAATTTGTTGGAGATGGCACATAGGCAAAAACTACCATCAAGGAGTTTTGTTGAGTGATCAGGGTTGGAGACAAAGATATAAGAGGTGTTGGCATGTGAATATTATTTAAAATATTATTTAAAGCTAAGGGACTACAGGAATTTATCTAGAGAGAATGTGTATATAGAGAAGAGTGGTAAGCTTAGGTCTACTCTCTGGATCAACCTAACATTAATAGACCTAAGAGGAAAGGAGTACTTCCATTCTGAAAGTGATTCTTCTTTTAACAAAATGGAATATAAAAAATCATTAGATATACTGAAAACTTGAAGTGACCATCCATTGGAACTAAGGTGGGCAATTGTGTGTTCAATTATGAAATAAAAACTAAATTTAAGAACACATGAGAAATGCTGCAAATGGATCATCTAAAGTGTAATTTATTTATTTCCTTTTTTAAAAAATTTTATTCATTTTGTAAAAATATTACATTAAAAAAATATGAGGTCCCATTCAACCCCACCACCCCCACCCCACCACTCCCAACCCCCCCCCAGCAACGCTCACTCCCATCATCATGATACATCCATTGCATTTGGTAAGTACATCTCTGGGCATCTCTGCACCTCATGGTCAATAGTCCACATCATGGCCCATACTCTCCCACGTTCCATCCAGTGGGCCCTGGGAGGGTTTACAATGTCCAGTGATTGCCCCTGAAGCACCATGCAGGGCAACTCCAAGTCCCAAAAACGCCTCCACATCTCATCTCTAAAGTGTAATTTAGAATTAAATAATAATTTTAGTTTTATGGGGCAAGAATACCTCTCACATTGTTTGCATGACCTCTTGTTACACTTTTAGCCATACAACTGTAGTTAGGTCTTTTAGCAATTCTTTACAAAATTAGACAACTGTCTTTCTACTAGTAGAAGTTATCTTTTGTCCTTGCCCAAATGGAAACAGAGTTAAGTCTCTATTGAAAGTGAAACGCATATTCTCTGACACCTTTCTTAAATGTTCCAGCTGAAGGAGTTTATACTCTTATTCATTCCAACTTTTCTTCCTGGGTCTGGACATATTTATCTTCCACCTTCTTTGGTAATGAGCCTCCACCCTTGCTCTTTCATCTCACCCTCCCTCCCAGTCAGGTAGGCCGTCAGGATGACTTCTTTGCGGAAACTATTCTGAGAAACAGAAGACTCTTCACTGTTTTGTTTTGTTTTGTTTCCTGCTCAAGGGCAGTGGTTTTTCAAACTTCAAGTGAAAGCTTAAATTGAAACCCAAAATAGAAAATAGACAAACAATGGGATAATGGTAGGACACCACAGCATCTTCACGGAATCCTTGGGCTCCACAGTAGTGAGGACCACTGCCAAAAGGGTTTTATATCCTCCTTGAGGAGACTTCAGGCAGGAGAAATCTCTAAGCTCCATGAGGCAGCTGTTTACCCAGAGAAGGTAAATTAAGGTTATTCCCTGCGACAGGATAATTGAAAAGATTTCATCTTAGAGGAATAATGGAGACTCAGAGAGCTTGCACAGGTTGCCTGCTAAAGAGAATCACATTTCATTAGTTGATCAGAATACATGTCATACCTAATGATTTAAATAATTTAATGAAAAATACATGGATATGACTATCTAAAAAGGCAATATAATGTAGTTCAAGCAATGCACCTTTAGATTCAGAAAATTTGGGTTTGTATCCTGTTCTCACTCTTTCTGGCTATAAGGCTTTGGGTAAATAAAGTAACTTCTCTGAGTCTCAGACATATCTTTAAGTTGAGCATGAAACCTTCCTCATAGGTTTGTGTATGTGTGTGTGTGTGTGAAGATTAAATATAAATAACATGAAGAGCACCTAGTACCTGGCAGTACTTGTCATACAGTAGGCTCTTATAAGGTAAATAGTTATTATGATTACACATTTGTCTATTTTAATGACAGAGAATGAGTCAGCTATGGCCTCCAGCAGTATTAATGTAGATGAGAAATCTGGTTGGTATTGAAATGGAGCATGACACATGTTTAAGGACTAAGTGAAATGGATTTTGTAATATAAGGTCATACTTGGATGACTTCTCAGAAATTCATGTCTGTTATATACCTAAGGAAATGAAAAAGCCAACAATATCTGGAACCTGGCCTAACAGCCTAGATTCTTTTAGGTCAATATCATTTGTCCTTTTTGATCTTATTAATAGAGGTTAGGTCCTGACCACAACTCATTTCTACATTTCTTCATCACTGGGAATTCCTCCCTGAGTTTGCAGAGCACAGAACACAGAAGATAAACATAACCAGTTGATAATTGGTGTTTGGTTAATTGGAATTGAGTTTCACTCATTTATTTTTTCATTTACTTAGAGGGCAGGGACTTGTCACTGTCACAATGTAGCATCTGTACAGATGAGATCTTTGTGAGGGATTAGACAGTAAATGCATAAATAAATGTGTAAAAAATTAGATAATTACAGATTGTGATAAGTGTGATTGAAGAAAGTAAGCAATGTGTTGTGATAGAGACTAACAGGAGAACCTACTTTATACACAGGAAAGCTTCTCACAAGAAGGTTCAAGATGAGGCTAAAAAGACGAAAAGATGTCATCTACATGAAGAGCCAAGGGAGAAGTTTTCGAAGCAAATGTGCTGAGATGGGAAAGAGCTGGGTAAGTTTTAAGAACTTTTAAAAAGCCAGTACCCCACTGAATGGACTAGGGGAGAGTGTAAACTACAATGTAAACTATAATCCATGCAGTGTAGCAGTGCTCCAAAATGTATTCACCAAATGCAATGAATGTGCCACAATGGTGAAAGAGGTTGTTGATGTGGGAGGAGTGGGGATGAGGGTGAGGGGTGGAATATATGGGAAGCTCTTATTTTTATAATGCAACATTTTTTGTGATCTTTGTATCTTTTAAAAAAAAAGACAAATAAAAATTAAAAAAATAAAAAACACACAAAATAAAACAAAATAAGCCAGTGTGACTGGAATATAATGAAGGAAAGAAGGGAAGAACTAAGGAGCCAGATCATACAGACCTTTGTAACCATGGTAACATATCTGAAGACTTCCTAAGTTTTGGGGAAGCTACTGAGGCCTTCTATGTAGGGGAGTGATACAGGCTGGTTTATGCTTTTGAAAGAGGTATGATGGAAGAGGGTCAAGCGTGGGTATGGTGGGACAGTTATAGAAGTCATGTAGATGAAAATGGATGATGGCTTGGAATAACACCAGTGAGATTCAGGATCTAATTTGGAAGCAGAGTGTATTAGTCAGTCAAAGGAGTACTGATGCAAAATACCAGAAGCCTGTTGGGTTTTATAAAGGGTATTTATTTGGATAGAAGCTTACAGATACCCGGCCATAAAGCATAGGTTTCTTCCCTCACCAAAGTCTATTTCCATGTGTTAGAGCAAGATGGCTGCCAACGTCTGCCAGAGTTCAGGCTTCCCGGGTTCCTCTTTTACCATGTCTTGCTTCTCAGGGTTCCTCTCTTCCAGGGGCTTGCTTCTCTTTCCTCTGTGTGCTTACTTCCTGGGGCTCCAGCTTAAGACTTCAGCATCAAACTCCACCATCAAAACTCCAACATTAAAAGCCCTCCAAGTCTGCCCTTTGCCATGCTTTTTACCCTTGGTGGGTGAGGACTCAACACCCTACTAATGTGACCCAATCAAGGGCCTAATCATAATTTAATCACACCTAGGTTCATACAGTTTACAAACATAATACAATATCTACTTTTGGAATTCATAACTATATCAAACTACTACACAGAGCCATTAGGACTTTCTGATAGTTTGTAGGGTATAAGAGAAAAGGAAGAGTCAAGGATTCTGGCTTTAGTCACTGTTCAGGTGGTTCTGCCATTTTCAGAGAGGGCAGTTGGAGTAGGAATATGGCCAGTTTGGAGTTGGGTGAAAGGGGGAATCAAATGTTCCATTTTGGAAATGTTGGGAGATGTTAGTGAGACAGCCAAGCAGATATGCCAAGAAGGAAGTCAGATATACAAGAGAGTCTAGAACGCAGAGGAGAGGACTAAGCTGAAGATAAAAGTTTGGGAATTGGAAATAGTTTTTATTTGAATCTAATGGAATGGATAAAGTTACAAAGGGAAGGGGAGAAGAAAAAAAGATCTATCCTTGGATACTCCAACAATAAGATGATTGTAGAAGAAAAGAAGCCAGCAAAGGAAACCAGAAAGCCATAGCCATGAGGTAAGAGGAAGAGCAGATGAGAGTAGGAAAAAAAAAAAAAAAGATGGGAGAGATAAATGAATAGGAAGGAAGTAGTAGGCAACAGTGTCAAAGGGTGATGACAACCCATTCATAACTCCCAAACCTCTTTATATGAGAGGCAGTCACTGGAGCTTTGCAAGTTGATTTGACTAAATCTCTCCTGAGTGTTAGATGGGCAATTTGTTTTAACCTTTCTGAATGTTGATTTCCTCATTTGTAAAATTGGGCCGATACACTTCATAGGCATTTGTAAACATTTACTAAGGTAATTTAATAGATCATATTCACAGAGTACTAGGCACACAGTACTCAACAAATTGTAGCTATTACCATGAAATAAGATTGTTTTTAGAAACCAGAAGGCCTACCTTTTAGTGTAGATTCCACATTTACTGGTTGTTTCTTTGGGCAGGTAATCATCATTTGTATTTAAATATCCTCATACATAAAATGGAGACAGTAATTCCTGTCTTGCCTTACTTTTTCATAGGTTTATATGTAGAATCAAATATGTAGTGAATGTGAGAGAGCCATATAAGGCATTCGATGCTAAGGATATATGAGGAATTTCTATTTGTCTAATAGGATTTCTATTTTTCTAGATTGAAATCAGATAAGTATCCATACTTTAGGAATGCTGGGAATGGGTTTGAAGGGGGCAATATGTAAAACTCTGACAAATGAAGCTTTCTAGGTGGGTACAAATTTACCAGATTTAAAGTTCAGCTCTGTGACACTTTCCCTTACTTTCTTTTGGATGAATCCATAAGAATCAAGATGTTGATGAAAGGAGAAGCAACCGGATCCCGAAGACACAGGCTCTCTTTTCCTAGAACACCTAGTCCACTGTAGATGCTCAAGACAGAGACTGTAATGGATTGAAGATGCACGGCCAGTCTAATCCAGAGGAAGAGGAATGGTTCTCTTCCAAATTATGACCATGTTTCCTCAGCTCTCTTTGCCTCTGGAAGAGGACATGAGAATGGGAAAAGGGAATTGGGAATAAACAAAAGCAAGAAGGAAATAGGATAATGTACATAGAGGGGGAAGAGAGGGATTCTTAGAATTGGAAAGATGAAACACCATCTTCAAATTAAATCAGTGCTAGAAAGGGATGGTAGTGTGAACAAATGCTAGAATAAAGGAATGCTGGACTGAAGAGATGCCAGAGTGAAGTGATGCTGTAGAGAAGTGACGCTGGAGTAAGGGGACACTGGAGCCAAAGGCTGCTGCTGTGAAGGGATGTTGGAATGAAGAAATGTGGGTATAAAAGGATGCTCGAGTGCCTCTGGACTAAGCACAAATGTTTGCAGATGAAGAAACAAAAGTTAGAGAGCTGAAATGACTAATTCAGAGTCACTTACAAAGGCTGATATTTAGTAATCACTGATGATATTCTTTCTATGTTGTTTAAAAAACAAAAACACCTTGCTGTTTTCTGTGAGATCTGCCGCTCTTTCACACCTAATTTCAATCCATAAATAAATTCTGTTGTGTCTATTTAGAAATACATCCAGAACCTGACCACTCGACCACTAGCATGCTATCCAAGGCACCCTCAGCTCTCACCTGAATTAGTGAATGGCCTCATGCTTTCTCCCCTGTCCCAGTTACAGTCTCCTCTTCTTCAACAGCAGCTAGAGTGATCTTTGTAAAACCGTAAGATCTTGCTACTGCCTCTGTGCCACATCTCCTCTGGCTTCACATCTCATTCAGAATAGAATCCAAAGAGCTGAACATCTTATGGAACCCTGAATAATCCTGCCCCACCATGTCTTTCTCTTTTCCTATTCTGCCACTCTGACCCCCTTGCTTTCTCCATTCCAGCCACATTGGCTTCTGCTAGTCCTTTGATAAACACAGCACATTTCTACCTCAGGACCTTTGTCTTTGGTAGATCCTTCTACCTGAAACACTATTCCCTTAGATACCTACATGACTTCTCACTTTTTTAGGTCTACTCAAAAGTCAGCTTATCTGATCACCTTCCTGACTAGCTTTTCTAAAGTAGCACACATGCACCTAGCACTTGTATCACGTACCCTCTTTATTTTCCTTTCAGCATCTCTCATCACTACATATTTTTCATATTTAGTTATTATAGGTCTCCATTCACTAGACTATAAGTTCTATAAGGGCAGATATTTGTCTGTTTAAAAAATTTTTATTTCTAGTATCTGGCATATATTGGGCACTAAATAAATGTTTGTAAGTGAATGAAAACCCGAAGTCTCAGAGCAAAGGAGCAAAGATACTAGAAATTCTAAAAAGATGGTTTAATTCTTAACTCAGTCATTTACTAGCTACAGGTATAGTAATACCTGATTACATTTCTTACAGAGTTGTCGTAAGCCATTGACTCTAACTGCAATCAGGGCAGGCAGGTGCTAGATCCTTTTTATAATATCATTTCCCCTATTTTACCAGGGTAAACATGAAACTCAAAGAGTTTAGTTACCCAAACAGGAAGTGGTGGAGTTGGGATTTTCTTCCAGTGCTATGTTGCCCTTAATTTCATGTCCTTTTCACCATACGCTGCCTTCAGAATTGCATGTTTTCAGGTTGGCATCACCCGAATGTGGAAGCCAATGTCGCATATTGAGTTGTTATCAGTTTTTTTTTTTGAGGTAAGATATGTGAGTTGCCAATATGTATATACTTTATAATATGATACTTGTTTTTAAAAGTGTCTCTTGATCTTTGCTTGAACTTTCTTTTATACCAGGAACTCACCCTGACCTGGATCCTGTGTGCTCTTAATTTAACTACCTTCTTACAAATAATACAGCATCAGAGGAGTGTCTGGACTCGGCATCATGAACTCATTGTTGTTCTTGTGTTAGGACATTCAGTGCTTGCTGTTGAAATGGTTCTATCAATCGATGGCTGGATCACTTCCTTCTTGGGCTAGTTCTTCTTTGGGTGCTAGTGCAACCCATAGTTGTTCAAAACATTCTGGGCCTTGGCTTAGCACCCACATCTGGCCTGTGCTAACTCCAACAGAGTGAAAGAGGAATTATAGCTGGTGAAACTTATGTTGTCTTTTGTGGCCAAATCTTGCAAGGGAAGCTTCATTTGGCCCTCTTTAAAGTGCTGCAACTGGTCTGTAGGGTCAGCAAGAACTTCCTTCATCTCTGCCTGACCAACAGTGATGACTTGTTTCAAACATGCTCTGAAGTGTTCTGCAGCTTCTTCCACTTCAGCCCATCAGTATATGTCCTTGCAGACATCAACAGATGTCTGGCATTTACTGAAGAAATGCTTTCTTCTTTGTAGGCTTCCTTTATGTGCTGCAAAATCAAGGAATAAGTGCCAAGTCAAAGCAAAATCCTGGCTTTCTTCTTTTGGAGCCCTCTCTTCTTCTTTCTAATGCATGCTATGATTTTTGCCCATGGCTCAGGGAATTTTATTTTTGGTGCTTCTATGTCCCAGCTACCTTCTGGATGAATGATCACATCTTCCCTTCAGGGTATCAGTTCAGTCCAGGTGAGTCTTCTCTGCCAAAGGAATGTTGCTGATTCTGGTAGGAAGTCCTATCAATGTGGGTCTACATGTAATGCTGGGGAAAGATGCTTTTTTAAAAAAACACAATACACTTCTTTGACAAGCAGTCGTTTCCCATTTGTTTCTCAGTTTAGGTAGAGTGGCATGTTGGTCAAGTAAATAGACCAGCAGATCTCATAGAATTTTTAGAGGCACAACCTGAAGGGATTCAAGACCTATCCAACAAGGGTAAACAAGTTATCATTTATTACTGATCAGTCTATATTACAGAAAATAATACTGTCTCACATTTTAATTTTTTTCCAGTATTCCCTTGGTTGCTCAGAAACACTTTTACTGTTTGATAGAAATATTGACTACCCTAACTGTTCTTTCCTTTATATATATATGTATATTCAGGAGACAATGCTCTCAAATATTCTAGTAATCTAGTTCTTTCTTGTTAATAGCAAAGCTACCCTAACCATGTTGCACAACCCCTGAAAGCAATGCTTAATCTGGCAGGCAATGATGAATGCAATGTCTTTAATGATAGCCAACAATTATTGGGCATATTGATAAAAAATTGGTAGCACCACCATTTTTTTGTATATATATGTGTTTCTAAACCATTGGTCTAGACAAATGCAGTCCAATAGCATTCTGACTTTCTCTGTTCACCTTTATTTTCTCCTTTTACCTATTAATGTATTTAACTTCTACTTTTGCCAAGATAGTCTGTGGCTTTCTTGCCCCCAGGATACTAAACTTTGTTTCTCCTGGGTCAAATAAGCCATAAAACAGTAAGCTCTAAACTCACTTCTGGTGCCCAATCAAGGAATTCAGTTTGGAGAAATTGCATCAGTAAAAAAATATGAGGTTGATTCACAGCCACTTACTACTTGGGTTACATTGGCCTGAATTTCCATTTCTTCCTCTATAAATTAGAGAGAATGATACCCATGTGTGAAGATTAGATGAGATAATATCTGGGGTATATGTGGAGAAGAGCACAGTACTTAATTAGAGCTAATTTCCCTTTATGGCCCTCTGCTCTTTGGGGTGCCCTCTGTTGGCACTGCTGTTTGAAGAATTGAGACTAGGGCTAAAGAATGGATGAGTTGGAAATGATAGCCAATCAGCAAGCAAGAGTTAAAGACTGACTTCCTGAAGTGGAGAAAAGATACATTAAATCTGCTCTTCACACTGATGTTTAGACACATCTTTCCTTATATATACCTGACTTACCTTCTTTTTCCCAGGAAAATACAAGTAATTTCATTTTCTCTTGGCCTGGGTGCTTATAATCTTAGACAACAGGATTGAGGGAAAATGAGAGCAAGGTAGGAAAAGTGGGGGAAGAACCAACAAAAGGGTGAGTTATTGAACTTGTAATGCTTGGTATCAAGTGAGACTCTTGCCTGATTTCATGTGACTATCGTCCAATAAGTCATAAAACCAATTGCTTCTCATGTCAATCTTTCCAGGGGAGGAAAGGAGGATAATTTATCCATCTTCTCTAATTTCTCAATGGTCAAATGTTTGTTCCCTGAGATATTAATTCTATTATGTTTTTAAGTTGTACAGGTCCCATGGCATCTCATTCTTCAGCATCAAATTGGGTAGAAAACAAGATTTGCATAGTGCTTTTAGGTTGTGTCCATATGAAATGAGTTGGAGTTGAAACAGGGTTTTTCAATGTAGTGATTATGGGTACTGGAACTAGTGGCCAAAGACAGAGGCAGGTAAATTAAAGAAAATCTGAAGCAGACTTGTATGCAGCATCTGATACAGTCTACCCCTTGTACTATTGACATCAACTCATGTGCTCCCATTATATTTGGCTGCCACGTTACATGAAAGAATCTCTATTTTTTCTTTCTTTCTTTTTTTGTGAGAACAAAGCACCCTCACTTCTTTCCCCAGAAATGAGAATCCAGTTAACCACAGAGTCATCTTTAAGGTGGAGATTAGCGATAATCTCTGAAAAGACTTAAATCAAGAGTGAACCAAGCTGTAATTCCTATTGCTATAACTAGTTCCAAAGATGTAATAGATATCTATCATCACCTGTCTTCACCATCCATTTTGGAATTTCCTTACCTCCAGTCAATGCTGCAGCTGGTCTGTGTTGCTTGCATGATGGAGTGATGTGGATTTTTATCTCTGTTACTATGTGTTCATAATTGCCTTGTACTTGTTAGGCTATGGTTGCTATAGATTTATCACTTACTGGACATGAAACCACCAGCAGGCACCCCGAGAAATTCCTGGGTTCCTGACATGCTCTTTTACTGTGTAATAGCAAGTTTGGATTCTATCTCATGGTACTCAGGGTCAATTACCTTTGACAAGATATTCACACTTTTTTTTTGCCTGCTGGTCTCTGGCATAAGGAGTTCAAAGTGACCAGCTGGTAGTCACAGATACAAGTTCAGTCGGAAGCTTTCTGTGCCATCTGACGAAAGTGTTCCTCCATTCCACTTTATGCATCCCATCTCCAGGAACCAGAATCTCCAAACTTGTAGAACCTATAGTTAATAATGGGGAAAGAACCCTGTTCTGTTTCTATCCTGGGGTTCCAGACCCATATATTCTTATTATTCAGGATAAAGAGCCACTATATATTTGCCATTTATCAGTACATACTCTACATCCAAAAGGACAGCAACCAATTCTGAGTTGGTGCCTTAGCTGAACCTTTAATAGAACTTTCCACCGTTCTATGAGACAGATGCTCCAGGTGAGCGTATACATAAGAAGACCAATGGGTCTCATGGTCATGCATCCATTTAGCACTTTATTTGCCATAAATAGGGAACTTGCTCCAAGGAATTGTTGTGTAGAGTATAATGCTGACATATTAGACATTCTACAAACCTATAGGTGGTCATGCTGAGAGAGGTGCAGTGAAAAGAAAACTAATATCATAAGTAGGTTTCTATTCCAGTGGTGTCAAACCACTACCCCTTTCACGATTAAAGGGGCCCCATGTAATTGACCTACCACAAAGTAACTGACTGGTTGCCTCAAATGATGCTCTAATAGTGAAGGCTCAGAATTGGTCTCTCCTGCTGGGAGACTGAACATTCACCAGTGGTTGTAGCTGTACTTGTTGTGGTGAGAGACACTTCCTTTGCCTTCATCCCTGCCACACAAATCATTATGTTAATTAACCCAAGCTCTTATTATCAGTTTTGGGGTTGCTAAGGAAAGGGTTGGGTTGCCTTCCACAGAAGGAGTCATTCTGTCTCCTTAATTTATCAGAGCCTTCTCTTCTCAGTGGATACTCTAATGAACATTAATGTGAGACCCAAAGATCTGCACACTTTGTGCCACTGCTATACTTGGATTTGTGTACCACTTCCCCAGACCTCTTTGTCTTCTGTCATCCAATTTTGTTCTTTCTAAGACCCTTAGCAATTAGCTAAGTCATTTACCACTTTCCAAGAGCCAGTATAGGTTTCTACCTCAAAGTCACATCTCCCTCCATTAGAGTTGGATGATCAAGTATATTTCTACAAGTTATATCCACTGGATGACCAAGTTTCCTTTTGCCACTGCACTCTAGGAATACCCCTCAGTTGTATTGCAATGTAAAAGCCCTCCATTTTCTGTCAGCACTGACATGTTATGACAACCCATCTTTGAATGGAGCCCACTAAAAAAGGTTGTAGAGAACGTCCCATAGCAAAAGGTTTGAGTTTAGGAGAGGCATTAGTGTAATGGCAGCAGGTGATGTGGGAGCCTGGGACACCTGTTTAAGTAATTTACTTCTATCTTCTTGAACTCTTTGGGCCCAATTCCTAATTCCATAGTATGATGGATTGCATTATCCCTGCTTGAATTTATGACACAATGGGTAAAATAATATCCAGCTTATGATGGACAGCTCTGGTCATGTACGTGGTCCTGATATCAGTCCTCAGCCCCTCCAGGGCTCATTAGAATGCCAGGATCTGTTTTTCAAATAGAATATTATTCTCAGCTGTAAAAGGCATGACCTTTCTCTCAAATTCTAGGAGATGAGATGGCAACTTTCCTTTTGGATTTTGCCTAGAGTTCCCCCCAGCATTGTTATCTGCCTCATTTACCTTTAGCAGATAGCCTGAGTGGAAGGACAGAGCCCTCTCTTGCTCTGGTATCCATGTAAAACTGACAGCCTTCTGTGTCAACTGCTGAATGAATTGGAACAGTGTTCTCAAGTGCAGTATATGCTGACTCTGAAATCCAAAGAGGCCAATGGAACACTTGTTCCTTTTCTTAATGTTAGTAGGTGCTAGAGGCCACAACTTATTCTTATCTTAGGGATGTACTGTCAAATACAATAGCCACTAGCCCTCATGTGACTATTTAAATTTATATTAATTAAAATGATGTGATATTAAAAATTCACTTCCATAGTTGCATTAGTCATATTTCAAGGGCTCAGTAGTGAAAAGTAGCTAGTGGCTACTCTGAACAGCACAAATATGGAACTTTTCTATCATTGTAAAATGTTGGACAGCACAGTCTGAGAGGCTATACCCCCACATACTAAGTTAAGACTGGAATCCAGTTCTATCCTGGGTCCTAAGGTCCAGATGCAGAGGGGCCAAGGCCCAAGAAGATGCTTTACTGCTCTTGTGTCTAAGGGTAACATGTGCTCTCCAGTCAGATTTTTGTACCGTAAAGTTTTGGTTCATGCACTGTGACTGTAAATTATCTTGCATTTCAACAAACCATATAGATATTTTGTCTAAAAGACACGTCTGCTGCAATGACTTCTCAAATTTGCTAGTCTTTTTGGGTTTCAGTGGACTCAAATAGTAGTTTTCTTTTTAAAGAACATTTTCATACAATTCAGAAATATTATGCTTTTCCAAAGAAACAGGGCTGACTTGATTTTGTGGCAGACAGCAGAATTTCTCTGAATGCTGTGGTTCTGCATTTCCATCTGTACTCCATGAAAGACGAGGATCATTGTCCCCACAGAATGCTGCTAAATGGCAGCTGGAGCATGAATGGACAGGAAAAATACTCTCCTCCCTCTAATAACACCACTTATGGCAGACAGGCGAGGTTCTCTTCTGAATGTGGTAAAGAGATGCTGTTATGATAAGAGTAATTATTATACATTAGTTAAAATCCCATTTAGGGAGTGTTAGATTGATACTATTTTAAAAGAGGTTCTCTAAGCCTCCAAGTTTGAGGCAGAGATTAATTAGTGTCAATGGAAGGATCTCCAAGATAAAAACAAATTAAGCCTTCTCATCCAGCCTTGCCTGGTTGTCCTTGAGTTGCTTTTTCCTTTGTGACAGGGACAGTGTTTGGTCTGATTTGTTCTGTTTGGAGAGAAGGGGGCTCACATTTGATAAGAGGGTATAATATGCCAGATTCCATGCTAGACACTCTAAAAGCAGGAGGTAGCTTGAACTAGGATTTCCCATTGTTCTCAGTCAGCCTACTGTAGAACATTTGTTAAGTTGAGGGAATTTGTGCCTAGGACTGCCTTTGGGATCCAGATTGAATCATCTAGTTTGGTGGCTCCTCCCAAACTTTTCAGGATTATGCACTTTTATTTCATTCAGACATGTGAAAGGAAATGGGGTTAAAATAACACACTTCAGTTATTTTTTCTTTAAAGCCCTTCCATGAATACTGAAGAGATTTGCTTCAGGATTTCTGGCTTGGAGGCTTTTATTCAAACATGGAAGGTCCAATTCCTACCTGAAATAACTTTCACCCTTCATCCAATCCCTCTGGCTATGATATTTCATCATTCATCTCATTATATCCCAGGTCTTCTGAGACAGAACTGACTTTGTATATTGTAGCTATTATCAGTTAAGGCAAATCATTGTATATGTACATAAATTCATTTAAGCATTTAATCTCTGTGATATTTATCCTGTAAATATATTAACAAATCACTAAAAATCTCACACCATGTGCCCAATTTTAGATTCAGAAAACGTGTGCCCATCACACAAATCTTTACCTTATCTATTTATTTCAGTTGATTTTATGAGCTATGTGACCAATTAACCTCTTTGAGTTTGTTTCTTTGTCTATAAATTGAGTATAATAAGACCCACTTCATAGGGTTGATCAAGTATGATATCATGTATAAAAGCACTAAATGACTTCTGCTTCAGGCCAAGATGAGATAACAGGGATTAGGTTTACCTTCTTCTTGAAACAACAGAAAACTAGCAAAAATATATGAAACAATAGTTTTAAAGACCTTTAGCAGCAGGCAGCAAAAGACAGTGGTCATTAAGAGATGGAGAACAAATGAGGTGAGAGTCCTGTGTTTGCTCCAGCTTATTGCCTTGAGAGACTTTCCAGGCAGTCGAGAAAGGAGGGGGAACCAGACAGAGTAAATTTCAGAGTAAAGAATATTAACAAGAATAACAACAGTAATGGGGTCAATCCATCAAGAGGACATAATAATCCTATACATATATGCACCTAATAGTGGAGCTTAAAAGTAAATGAAAGAAAAACATAGATCTGAAAGGTAAAATAGACCAATTCACAAGGCAGTTCTTTTGCTCTTAAACAGCTTTTCAGTTTTGACAGGAGTGAAGGATTAGTAAACAATATGTTAGGTTACACAACTCAAAATGATTTAGAAGGAATGCTAAAAGAGATAATGCAGGAATAAATGAATGAAGAACAGCCAAGTTGCACTTACTAGGGAGTAGATTTGGATGATGGAATTTTGGGGAAGCTGCGAGAGGAAATATGCTTGGGTAGGGAAAGGAAGAAGTGAGGGAATGTAGAGAAGTGCTGGAAGTACAGCAAGGGTTTTGGCAAAACTAGAGAGACCTGTGTATAAGATGAAAATAGGGTATTAGACAGCAGCATCACAGCATGAAGAAGGCTGGGAAATGCAGAGAAGATGCCCAGCAAAAAAATATTCCTCTCTTCTTGCTACAAACGCTCCTTAGATTAACCATTCTGTGAGATTGTCTTCCTTCAAGGTAGAGCCAGATGTTCATTATAAATTAATTTTACCTGGATAAAAATCTAAAAGGATGATGTATTAGTCTGGATAGGTTAACTGCCATAATAACCAAGCCCCAAATTTCATAGTTTAACATAATAAATATTTCTTTTTCTTTCATATCATAATCCAATAGAGTTCTGCTGAAAAGTTCTGCTCCACATAGTCATTTGGGGATACATTTTCTCTCGTGTCTCAGCTTTTCTTTCCCTTTTTAGAATTCTGTGCATTTAGCTAGGGATGGAGAAGGAGAACCAGGAATGCATGAAGGGTGTTTTGACAGTGCAGGCCTGGACATGACACATGGCATGTAGGTTCACATTCCATTGACTCAAACCCAGTCACATGGCCTCACCTAACTGTTGGTAGTGGTCCAGCCATGTGTCCACAAGAAAAGCAGAGCACAGATAATTGCAAGTACCAACAGTCTCTAAAACAAATGTCCCTGTCCTGTGCATTTATGATTTCCTGGGAGCCATACCACTTTGTTAAATATTGAGCCTAGCTCCCAATTTGTTTTCTAAGAGAATTGTTTTTATTGGAGTCAAACGTGAATATTTTCTAATGCCAGAACAGAAATCAAGCATTATAAAAAGGCTTAATATGCCTTCAGATCTCAGAATGTTAGAAGAGGAGAAAAGAGCCTCACAAATAATCTAATTCAGTCTCCTAATTTTGCAATTCGGTATACGAAACCAAGAGAGGGTAAATTATGTATCCAAATCTATGTAGATAATTAATAAGAGAGCCAAAGCAAGGTCCAAAACTAGTTGGTGTGAGTTCATGTTTTAAACTACCAACAAGAATTTAACACATCTAGATAAAAAGTCCCCATTTTATATTTTTAAAAGGTACAGAACAATTAAATGGATTAGAAATTTAGTATGCCTTTAGATTACACAGCCACATAAAGAAACCTAGCTTTTAATTTCTAATAGATGTTTTGCTATTTTAATTGATGAGATGATAACAAGAGTCTACCAGAGAAGTTTCCCACTACCCATAGATTAATGAACTGCATTGTTACAACAGTTGAGATAGGTAATATATAGGAAATAATTGATCAGTTTTCTTGGTTACATAATTATAAATTTAGGTCAAATAAAGATCTGACAATGTACTGTCCTTTGCTTTTAGGATAACAACTTTTGTTAGTCCTCCACATAGACTTATTTTGTGGTAAGTATTCTTTTTCTTATTCTGATCTAAGTGCTGCCATTTCCCTCCTCTTGTTCTCCATCTTTTATATTCACCACAGTATCTCATTTACTTGGATTTGCCACTAGGGATTTTCCAGACAAATAAAGTTTACCCCCTTGTATCAAAGTTTAAGCATTTTGGAAGGAAATCTTCCTAGACTGTACTTAATTATCTTTTATACAGAGCCTTGGTATCTTCCCTTTAATACAAAGCCCAGTAATTGAGAGCAGAGGATTGAAGTCAGGCTATCTAGATTAAAGTCCTGCCTCTGACTCTTAACAGCTGTGTGACCTGAGGGATATTACTTAGTTTCTCCATGCCTAATATTAAGATCTACCTCTTAAGGTAGTTGTGAAGATTAAAAGGCAATATATGGGGAACATGCCTTGTATGTACTAAGCACTTAATATATGTTAGCTGAAGGAGTCACAACCTACCCTTGTGGAGGGATTGGAGAAAGCAAATAAATGAATTAAATACACAAATATAGTTAACAACTTGTAATAAGTGATAGGAAGGAAAAATGCTAAGTGCCATTAGAGTGTTATCAGGGAAACCAGATTTAGCCTGGCACTGTATTATAGAGTCCTTTACATTTTATTTTGTCCTACTAACAAGTAGGACACGTTTTTTTGAGAGCAAGGAGCCTGTCTTAATCTTCTTTATGTAACTGTCAGAATGCACAGTATCTGGCACATAGCAGGGGTTCGAGACTACTTTGGAAAGAAAGATTAAACAGATGAAGGGAAAAAAAATCTCAATGCTATCGGTATCTCCATGAAAATATAAAGATATTCAGAGGCAACTATTCTACAGGGGGTGGAGAATTCTTCTCCCTAGTGATCCAGCCACCTGCAGAGGTGCAGTACCCCAATGTGGGGGTCACCATCTGACAGCATCAGCAAGCCTAATGAGGATGTATCCATTTATGCACGGAGGTACATCCACTGTGTTCACATCAGTCTCCCAGGTCTTCCCAGAGGACTGGTTTGCTTATTTTTCACAGAATTCTTAGCATACTGCTGACATGTCTGATGATCAGGGAGTCTTGGGGGGTGGGGTGTGCTTATCTCCGGGAAAGGCAGCAGGCTATGTTAGAAGGTAGGTTTCCCTCTTCTCTTGGGAGTTGAGCAGTTT